>NC_054549.1:14275664-15555664 GCF_017654505.1 Polyodon spathula | reverse complement strand
TACCTTCCACACTGCAGCCCAGCGTTCTAACCACTGAGCTACTCAAACACTACCTTCCACACTGCCTTCCACACTGCAGCCCAGCATTCTAACCACTGAGCTACTCAAACAAGCTACCTTCCACACTGCAGCCCAGCGTTCTAACCACTGAGCTTCTAACTCAAACAAGCTACCTTCCACACTGCAGCCCAGCATTCTAACCACTGAGCTTCTCAAACAAGCTACCTTCCACACTGCAGCCCAGCATTCTAACCACTGAGCTTCTCAAACAAGCTACCTTCCACACTGCAGCCCAGCGTTCTAACCACTGAGCTTCTCAAACAAGCTACCTTCCACACTGCAGCCCAGCATTCTAACCACTGAGCTTCTCAAACAAGCTACCTTCCACACTGCAGCCCAGCATTCTAACCACTGAGCTTCTCAAACAAGCTACCTTCCACACTGCAGCCCAGCATTCTAACCACTGAACTTATCAAACAAGCTACCTTCCACACTGCAGCCCAGCATTCTAACCACTGAACTTCTCAAACAAGCTACCTTCCACACTGCAGCCCAGCATTCTAACCACTGAGCTTCTCAAACAAGCTACCTTCCACACTGCAGCCCAGCATTCTAACCACTGAGCTTCTCAAACAAGCTACCTTCCACACTGCAGCCCAGCATTCTAACCACTGAGCTTCTCAAACAAGCTACCTTCCACACTGCAGCCCAGCATTCTAACCACTGAACTTATCAAACAAGCTACCTTCCACACTGCAGCCCAGCATTCTAACCACTGAGCTTCTCAAACAAGCTACCTTCCACACTGCAGCCCAGCATTCTAACCACTGAACTTATCAAACAAGCTACCTTCCACACTGCAGCCCAGCATTCTAACCACTGAGCTTCACAAACTCGCTACCTTCCACACTGCAGTCCCTAAGCACATGCCAATCAAACCCTTGTAACCCTTTCATTCTTGATTCTAGGCTGGGAGCCATTCATCGAGCCCTGGCCTTGCTCTGTTACCTGGCAGCAGCAGGCTGCTGGACATCTGCACCCTCCTCGCTTGAAACTGGGCATCAAGGCCAGACAGAGACTGGACGTCAACATCACATCTGTCTTACTAGGTATTGCTGAACCTATTCTAGTGTCTCAAAACCCATTGAGAGGAGAACCTGCTAGCCTTTTGAAACGATCAAAGCTACCCAAATGAATAAGTACATTTTGGTTTGTATGTGGAAAAGATAATTGTATCGCAATTATCTGGGCAGTTCCAGAGGTGTACACTCACTACAGCAACCAATAAACCATAACTTTAAGCATTTTTTATATTGGGTACATTGCATTGTCCTTTTCCCCTGGAGTGGAATCGGCTGAAACAAGGTGGCTTGTTTGTTACATTCAAAGGTTCTGCGGTCATAAACTAAAGTTATAAACAACAAAAAGTGAAAAAACTAGAAAATTGCAATGTTTACCTGTGCTTTGTTAATACAAGTTTAAGAATGTTTTTTTGAGAATGTTTAAAAATTATTCTCTGGCGTTTAGCCTAAGGTTCCATGAAGTGCGATCTCAAAATGTTTGATCCCACTACTGCCTCTGTAACCCAGGCTCTCTCTGTTGCTTGCATTCCCTAGTGCAGTACAACACGACCAAGTCCTCCTGGCTAGCAGATTACTGCAAGGAGGCAGAGCTGGGGCAAGCTGGGGCCTCTCCCTCGGTCTCCTGGATGGGCACTTCGGTAGACCCCCCATCCTTCGGACAGAGTAAGTCTGTGGGGGGGGGGGGGGGGGGTAGCCATTTATTGATTGTGCATGCATACAAATTAAAACTAATATTCAGAAACTGTGTGAATAATCTCAGCTACAGTTAACATGTAATAACAAAGCTGATTGTAATAATGGATTTAGTAGCTAATGTGGATACCTGCAATATTCAGGTTGTCCCATAAGTTTTGCATCATGGGAATTAATATTGGTAGTCTCTGTGTCTTTTTTGAGGTGTGAATTGTATTTAAAAAAGAGGAGCACATGCATAATTTTGATATGTGGTGCTGATAGTCAGTGGGGTGCCAAAATTTGCATGTAATATCGACTTACTGCCTAGTTATGTTATATCAGAGACGCTGTCAAAGCAGGGACCATGTTGCTGAGTTAATACTGTTAGAGCAGTCAGTCTGGTCTCATTATTCATGCTGGCTACAGTATTGATCAGAAGGTCTTCGCTGTTTCACTCTGTCCTTCTCCCTGGGTATTGTATCTCTCCCTCAAGCTCCCCCCCTGTCCCCACTAACTCTCTATCTCTGCTCTGTTAGGTCTCCCTCTTGCCTACCTTAGAACTAGAAGCACAGCCAGCCTGACTAGTCTTGAGAGGCAGATCCACTCTAGAGGTACTGTTCTGACCACAGATAGGTTTACAAACAAATGCATTAAAGAGTCATCCCCCTGTAGCCGGTAGAACCACGATGGAGATTTTCCCTTTACTAAATTTAAATACATTGGAATTACATTTTCAGTCAATACTGGAAATAGCGAAAATACTTAATATATGACTCTCTTCATGTATTGACAAGGGGAAGAGACTCGATATATTACATCTCCAGAAACAGCTCTGGCCCCCGGCAGTTCATTGCCAGGGGTCTGCAGAACAGAAGAGAGGGGATCCACAGCCAGGATTGTAGTCAACAGCTCTTCCAAGAAGACTACTGCACAGACACACCCCTTGGTTACACTGCGATCATGAACAGGATCTGTGAAATCCCTGTGCAGTCACGGTCACAGAGATCAGTAATGCATCCACACACGTCCACAGGAGAAAATTATTCTGTGACCCAAGTGAAACCAAGCCCCCACAAAATGAAGTAAAACAAAACGTTGTGAAGCAATCAAATGCAACACAAGTTAATAATAAATTAACCAGTTAACAAAACTCTGAAAGCAAAACTGTAAAATAAAAGGTGCAGTCAGGAAGCAAGACATTGTTAGTACTTCACGCAAATCGGTTAGCTACTAACATGCTGCTGTCTCGAGTTTCATCTGCTTTGTAAAGCAATGCAGACTGATACAAATATTATGGTCTGGCTGGAAAAAGAAACAGGAGTGGGATAGCGCACAGGCACCTGGGTAGGCCAGTCCTTCTGTGATCCAGTCTTGATTGATGCCAATCCTCCACAATCACTAATTTCCCATTCATTCACACCATGAAGAGAATGACACGTGGAAATACTTACCCATTTAGTGCATGCTGCTGTTCTGTTGAAGGGTTATCCATACATTGTGCAAGCGCTGGTTTATTTTACTCATGAGAATGTCTGTAAACAGCCCACTTGGACTCTCATCTCGTCATTGGTGGAATTAATACTCCATGAACGATCATGGTGAATCCTCTATTTTATATTATGGTACTAGGGTTTGAAATTAGCTGTATTCGGCTCCAGCTGACATCACAATAGGACTCATCAATGACACAGCCTTTGTGACACACCTGATAACGTCACTGCATGGTTACAGTGCTGTATATAAGAAGGGAGTAAAGGTAAACCAGCTGCAGTGTGAAGAAGCTGTGCTGTGTGTGCAGTCAAACACCATGGTGGCTTGCTAACGTTAATCAGTGTGTCCTCCAGGGTCGGGTTAGCTAATAAAAACATTGATAATGTTAGTTGCAGGCAGGAACAGATATTGGGGGTGCTAAGTAACTGAACGAGACTTTCCGCTTACTCTGATCGCTTATGAAATGTGCTCTGCAGCACTCTGAAGTGCTCAGGGGGAGCGGAGCTGAGCATGCTGTTAAGTAGGGTTCTTTCACTGAGCTGCTGTGAGCTCTGAGCAGCTCACTTACTTAAAGTGCCCATTGTTTTCAGCTGCTAAACGAACTTGCCTTGCAGCGGATGTGAAGCTGTCAAAGAGAAGACAACCGTTTGTGCCGTATGCCTTGAGGAACCACACCGGCTGTACAATGTGGTTCGCTACCATCACCACGACACCCACAAGGTAACCTTGACTGTACTATTATTGTTTTGTTGTGTTTTTTCTTTTTTGACTCGTGACCTCACTCTGTTCTTGTCCACAACTTGACTATACTATTATTGTTTTGTTGTTTTTTTTCTTTTTGACTCGTGATGTCATTCTGTTCTTGTCCACAGGGTGGCTCTGTCTCACAGTGGAAGTTCAGACCCTATCTCTGATAGGGAGGGGGGGAGGGGCTCAGATGATCCCCTCAACATCAGCGAATGGCGTGAAGTCCTGCCAGGAGAGGAGATTCCCTTTGTGTTTGAAGCCAGAGAGAAGCTGCGTCACAGGTACACGCCGCAGGCACTCTGTCGGGGACTGGCACTCTAACTGGAGTCAAGCTGGGGAAAGAGCAACCACTGGAAGAGATAAACTGTGTCAATAATGGGAAATGGGCTCTGTTTTTTAATGCGCTCAAATGATGACTTAATGCAACAAGATAAAAAAATGATGCCAAAATTCATGCTTTTTTTAAGAACATGTTTCAGATGTTGCTTTTACTCCTAAATCACATTTACAGTAGAATCTGTCATATCCGATCTTATAAGATACCATACCATCTATTAACTGATGGACCTTTGGTATGTGTCATTTACACACCAACTGAACGGTTCTGAGGGAGGCTGATCAATGCACATTTTATTACGGGTCTACAACAGTAAATTCAGCTCTTAACAGGACAGAATGGATTCAGCTGCAGATTAAAAAAAACATGGTGCCAGTGAGCGGAAAAATTCTCGCTCTGAGCCTCTCGGTTATTTAATGCACTGTATTCCAGTGTTTTGTTTTGTAATCATTTTCAATAATTTTCTTTGTATAGTATACTTACAGTACCGTACTTGCACACACTGATATGCCTAACATTGTTTATTTATAAGGCACCGAATTTATGTACGAAACATTAGCTCTGCTAGTCTGTTCCCAGTTCAGTGGTACATCGTTTGATAGGCCTTCTGTTTAAACACACAACCGCTGCTTGGATGAGACAGCAGGTGTGTGTGTGTGGCTGTGTGTGTTCTCGTTGCTTTGATTTCTCTAACCCGCCTCTCTCTCACTCTCAGGCACACTCACGAGTTGAAGCTGCACCAGTTGCTGGTGCGGGTGGGTGGCTGGGAGCAGGTGAAACCCGTCTCCGTGGACAAGGTGGGGGTGTTCTTTCGAGATGCTGCACCCGACCGGAACAACCCCTCCAGCATGGTGAGTGAGACTGCACACACACAGGAGGCTTGGGGTGCGGAGTCTGACCACCAGTGGGGTCCTAGTGAATCATGATACTTCATTCACGTGATGTATCATAACATTGTGAAACTCCATTATCGATACTGCTTAGCTACTTGTAGTCCTCTAAGTTGTAATTAAGTTATACTTTTTTTAAACTGATATGAAAACATACCATTCCTGTCTCAGTTGAGTCTTTGCCAATCATACAGGGATGGGTGGAAATAAATCTCCCATTGCACAGCAGTTTGATCTATTCTTGGTTTTACTATGAGCTTAATAAGACTTGCCTGAGCTTGTTACCTAAACACTGCGGCTGATCAAGCATGCATTAAAATCTGAAATAGATGAAACTCCTTTGCAATAGGAGACTTATTTCCATCCCTGTCATACAATGTAGCCAATCAAGACCTAACCTGTAATGTGATACATTATTCTCATCACCTGCATATCGTGATGCGTGTCAAGCCGTGACTTTAGTGTATCATCACACCCCAGATGGTTAATGGGGTCCAATTGGGTATAGGAGTCAGTTGGCCTGGTAGCACATTATGCTGTATGTACCATGGTGTGTTAATGTGATTGTTCATTGTCTTTAATTTCTAGGTTGGAAGCCCGATCAGTAAGACTAACATTATCCATCCTCATGTCTATGTAAGTATACTGCTTGAGAAGTAACACAAACACTGTCAAACACCCCTTCCCTTCCTGGTGTTCCATTCTCTATACTTACAAAGGGCACAGTTATAGCAATTGAGATATAGTGGAGACACGCACTTTAGAGCTGTATATGTGTCTACACAATGCTTTATCCAATTGCAATGAAATTTGGACATTCTCTACACCATTAATATATGGAACTTGTCTGTATGTTTCCCTTACCATTCTGTATATGAATCCTGTTTTTTCATGACACTGATTATATCTCTAGTTTTATATTTCCATACGTCACAGAGGTCTATTATTCTGTGGCACCTGTCTGCCACAATGTGCTGGAGCTCTTTTTTAATTTCAGTTCTCAGCTCTGCCCCCTGCACGAGTGGTTTTCTCCATCACTTTGGAAGGCAGTGCCCGCAAGGTCATCACAGTGCGGTCAGCCCTGATGGTCAAGAACCGCCTGGAGGTGCCCATGGAAGTGCGACTGGACAGCCCCTCAGCCCCCGACAGTGAGTAACTGCCCCCCTCTCTCTCTCTGTACAGCCATGCCAGCCAGTCATTGGTGGTTTTGTCCACAATTAACTGGGGTGGCTTAACTGGTCAATGGCTTTTGATGCCTTTGTAATTTAACCTCCTGGGAACCGGATGAAAAGTAATACCTGCTGTTCCACCGTCAGTAGGGTTTCGGGACACTATTGGCAACAAGGACATTTATTATTATTATTATTATTATTATTATTATTATTATTATTATTGCTAAAATTCATAGTTCAATTGGAAAAAGGGCCAAGAAATTATCCATAAAGTCCTTGATTGTAATGTTGAGGAAAGTGTCTGAAAGTGTGATTGGACTGTCTGCTTGTTGTGTCAGAGCCTGTGGTGCTGCCGCCTATCCTGCCTGGGGAGTCCCAGGCTGTGCCTCTTCACCTCACCTCCTGGAGGCTGCAGGCTCGACCTAAGGGCCTGGGCCTCTTCTTCTGCAAGACACCCATCCACTGGACCAGTATGGAGCGGCCTGGCGAGGTCAGCAGCAGCAAGAGGGAGTGCCACTCTGCAGACTACGAGGAGCACCTGAACCGCAGCTTCAGGTAACCGAGACAGACGGGCACGCAACTGCACAAGGAGCTGCTTCCTTCAGTTTGAATTAGTGACTGAGAAATGCATTTGAGTCATTGAGTGTATTTACTGTCAGGATTTCATCTTGTTAATACAAACAAACTTTATACCGCTATGCAACGGGAGTCTTATTTTCATCCCTGTAGTGTTTGCCACTGTTTTTGTTTCCAGGTTCTGTGTGGTGATTAAGAAGGAGAACTATCCTGACTGTGTGCCCGCCAAAACGGAGCCTGGCAGTGCCAAGCAGATCTACCGGCAGCCCGGGCACACCATCTACCTGCTGCCCACCCTGGTCTTGGCCAACCTGCTACCCTGCGACCTGAGCTTCTACATCAAGGGCACCTCCATCAAGGGGTCCCTGAAACCAGGCAAGGAGGTCGTGCTGCACGCAGCTGACACCTCACAGAACATTGAGCTGGGTGAGAGCAACAGGCACATTTACACTAATAGTTCATAATCTTCTTACAGTATCATCCATATCTATTGAACATACAACCTTGGTACATTCAGAAACACTAAGAGAAACTTTGTCAAATTCAATAACAGACGTGGCTTCTATTTGAAGACATTGAGAAACCATTACAGTTGAAAGATTTGCCATTGAGTTTTACAAAGTTTCTTTTTGTGTTTCTAAAAGGAATACAAGCTTAACAAGCACTGCCCATGACAAGTATCTTTCACTGCACCAATTACGAAAGCTTTTGGTGTGCTGGATTTTGCTAAGATAGAAAAAAAAAAACACCTGGATCCTTACCTAAAAAGCTTGTAAAAGTGTGATCTTCAGAAAATGTATTTTAGCAGTGGTAGCACTACTGAGTGACATATCCTGGAAATAAAAGCAGTTTTGTTATACAAATCGTATCATTTTTATACTGTTTTACATTGCTGTTCTAACTACTGTCCAACCATCAAAATATCAATAATCTATGCCATTAGACGGTCGCTGCAAAAAAAAGACATCAGTTTGTCTTAAACATCTTGATGGCAGTCTTAACTTACCAGTGACTGGGTCACTGCAGTTTTAAAGTCTAATAGTTTGTGTGCATGTGTATTCTTATTATTTAAAAGTTTCAGGAATGCTACAGAATCTACCACTGATGAAGACACCTGCCGAATGACTACCTGACTTGTATTTCTTAAGTATTATGTTAGAACCCTAACAACCCTACTCTCTGGCTCTCTGTAGTGTGTGAAGGGAAGCCAGGGCTCTGTAGCCCCTGACCTCCCCCTCTCTCTATCTTCCTCGCAGGGGTGCATCTGGAGAACTTCCCTGTGTGCAAGGAGCTGCTGATCCCCGTGGGCACGCAGAACTACGTGGTGCGCATGCGGCTTTATGACCCGAACAAGCGGCTGCTGTGTCTGACCATCCGCATCATCTTGAGAGCGCAGGGAGCCCTGAAGATCCTCATCTCCGCCCCCTACTGGCTGCTCAACAAGACCGGTAGGGCTCACATTGTCAAGGGGGAGGGGGAGGGGCGGGGGGTCGGTTTGTTTAGGAAGAACAGTTTGTTTTGAAGAATCTGTACATGAAAGAACACACTTAAAAGCATGCTCAGTTCTGCAGGTTAGAGTGCTACAGAGCAGATTTCATGCATGATCCGAGTGAGGAAAAGTCTCTCTCTGTGCGGCTCAGTTACTTAATTCACCCATTCTGTACGCTGCAGCTTAATTGTGATGAATCCTAGTTAGGATATTGCAAGTTATTTGGCTATATGTTGTTGTGCATACGCCAGTCACGCTTACGTTTTGCTTGTCCAGTTGGTAAGGACAAAAGTATTGAGGCTGAGGAATGGTGCACTGAGCTCAGGATTCTCTCCGTCTCCTCTGTTTCAGGGCTGCCCCTGATTTTCCGGCAGGACAATGGGAAGACGGACGCGGCAGGGCAGTTTGAAGAGCACGAGCTGGCACGCAGCCTCAGCCCCATGCTGTTCTGTTATTCTGACAAGGAGCAGCCCAACATGTGAGATCCTAGTGAAAATTGTTCGGTCCTGTGGTTTGAGTGGTTTGTTGTTTGGTGAATTATCCAGTAATATGATCCTGAGTCATTCTGTGTGCATTGCTGTCCCTCAGGTGCACCATGAGAATTGGGAAGGGGATTCATCCAGAGGGGGTGCCCGGCTGGTGTCAGGGCTTCTCTCTGGACGGGGGCAGTGGCGTCCGAGCGGTCAAAGTCATCCAGCACGGGAACCGGCCCGGCCTCATCTACAACATAGGCAAGTCATGTCAGAGTGTTACTTCTGTTTTGAAGCCAGTGATTAGCCTGTAAGTTTAAAACCAAAACTTAATCCGGCTGGATTCTTAAAGCTATTTCCTCCAAATCATAATTTTTGTTTTGAAATAAATTAAAAAACAAATAACGATTACAATTATTGGATGTATTTTTTCCTTTGGAAAAAAATTGCACAAAGGATAGTTTGGAGTAAATAGCTTTGAGAATCTAGCCCATATTGTCAAAGCATTTACTGTTGAATTTTTGAAAACAGATAATTTCACGTTAATGGTAGAAATTGTGAAACTTTTAAAGACTTGTTTGAAATGTAAGCTTAGAGAGGACAGGACAGTCTTTGGCCCACTCATTAATGCCGGGGGTGGGGGTTGTGTTTTGCAGGGATCAACGTGAGGAAGGGGAAAGGCCGTTACCAAGACACCCACATTGTGACCTTTGCCCCTCGCTACCTGCTGGACAACAAGTCCTCCCACCAACTGGCCTTCTCCCAGCGCGAGTTTGCCAGAGGAAAGGTAATGATCCGTGAGGGACAACACAAACAATACCCTAAAGTGTCATGAATGTGAGGTGCACAATAAGACTGTGTTGAGGTCATAAAAACATGGAGCAGTTCCTATTGGCAATAGCTGAAGAAACACGTTGAGGTTAACATCTCAGGTGAATACAATTTTAAGAAACCAAAATGTGTAATAAAGTAAAGTAGGCAAACTTCAGCACAGCGACTTGTTTCCTAATTTAGTTTTTTACAGGTTTCAAATATCATAGTATTTCTCAGCAAGAAACATTTTCAGACCATTACCATGGTACTTTTGCAAGGTATCTCGCTATAAAGTTTTGTTTTGCTTACACCATACTATAGACTTCCTTCCTGAGCAGCAGGTATTAGAACCCCCTCTTAGGTGTGTCGTCTACAGTACTTTGACCACTTTGTGCTACAGGTAGGACCTTAGGTGGAACCGTATGTGCTGCACAGGACATGAATCTAAAGTACTGTGACAGGAAGGACTTCACATGAATCACTGTGAAAATAAAGCAAGGATGTGCTAATACGAGATAAGAAAGGCTTGGTTATTACCCTTGTTCTCAGTGATGGGCTGTATGCTTTTCAGGGCACAATAAATCCAGAGGGCTACATCTCAACCCTGCCTGGCTCCAGTGTGGTCTTCCACTGGCCACGCAACGACTACGACCAGCTGCTGTGCGTGCGATTGGTGGACACGCCCAACTGCACCTGGTCCGGAGGCTTTGAGGTCAACAAGCACAAGTCCTTCCACGTCAACATGAGGTGAGAGCCGTCTCTTGCCAAACAATGCTGAACCACTGAGTCACAGCTTGGTTACTACTAATGTTGACTGAGACCAAACTCTTTTCACTTGTGAATTTTAAGCTGCTCTTTTTGACTACACCGCTGGTCGAGTCCAAGCTGTGCCCTGACCGGTACTTTTAACTACCCCTCTACAGGGACACCCTGGGGAATTGCTTCTTCCTGCGTGCTGAGGTCACCCTGAAGGGGGCGACGTACCGAGTCTCCTTCAGCGACACAGACCAGCTCCCTCCTCCGCTGCGCATCGACAACCACTCGGAGGTAACATGCTGGCGAATGAGGAGCCTTTGTTAGAGAAACAACCAACAATGTAAAAAAAAAAAAAAAAAAAAAACTCATCACGTCATTCTGAATAGATGGGCCCTGTTTTGTTACCTTTAGGAAATTCAAAATAAGGGGATACAGGTTATTGCAGTCTGAGGCAAAAAAAAAAGCACCATAAATGTGTTTAATAAACCCTGGAAAGTGACCTGTCAAAAAACACAACCCCGACGCTCCCAATCTCTCTCATCTTACCCCCTTTTCACTCCCTCTGCAGGTCCCGATTCAGTTCTGGCAGCACGGTGTGGCTGATCTCCGCTTGCGCACAGAGGTGAAGCCAGGGCTGTCTCTGGACTATGCCTGGGATGAGCCCACCCTGCCCTCCTACATCACCCTGACAGTGAAGGGCGCCGGCTCCTCTGAAGTCACCGCAGATATGAACTTCTTCCGGGAAAACAATAAGCTGTACTATGAGAACTTCATCTACATCGCCGCTTCCTACACCTTCTCACAGTATGTACAGGGAAGAAGGGGGGCTGTTTTCAGGGTTCAGTTAGGTTTTAGAAATTCGTCTTCTCTTGCACTTATGTGACTGTTATTATGTCACTTCCCTATTGGAACCTTAAATGCAACTACACTTAATTATTTTGCTGTGAGTATAGATCTCGCACTTAATGTGAATGACAAACCATTCTAAACGTTTAAAACGCAACAGGTTCCTTATAAACAGAGTAAGTTAATATTGGGGTTGTGTCTGTTTTCTATTTAGGTTTGTTATTTATAATATGTTTGGTGGCTATCTCTAATCAAGTTGAGAGTGTGTTTTCTCTTGCAGTCTTTGTATGACAGTATAATCAACTTGATTAGAGATAGCCACCGAACACTTGAGAACATACAGACCAGACTACATGCATACAACACTAATGTGTAAATGGAGTAGATTATGAAAAATACTGAATATTAAATAAATAAATAACATTACACTGTATAGTTACTACTGTGTAAACACTAAGGCTAACATTTGAATAAGATTTTAACTACTGTATTAACACCCAACATAACAAGAATGGTCTCCCAGTCATGAAACCCATATGGCAGTGGTTCAGTGAGCAGCTGAAATAAATTCAACCTCATCTCACTTTCAAAAACGTGTAGAGCAGTAGCCTTTTGCATTGACTTTAAGAAACAAGACATTAATCTACATGCTAAATTCTCTCAATACAGGAGCCAGGAGGCCAGCAATAAGAGACCAAAGTCTGCAAACAGGGCTGTGAGGTGCTCTGAGCTGGTGCTGGATGTGGAGACGAAGACCCAGAGAGTCATTTTGAAAAAAAAGGTAAGTTGCTGAGATCACACAGTCCCACGCAGTTTATACAAAAAGAAAAGCTGCCAAAAAATGTACTGACTTCCGGAACTTGGTAAGGTTCCCAATGTACTTCAGTAATCCTGATCTGAAGGACCACACACACCTGCTGTTATTGTGTGGTGGAGATGCTGTTTATTGAGCCTTACCTTGTTACTCTCTCTCTCGCTTTCTCTCTCAGGAGCCAGGGAAGCGCTCTCAGCTCTGGCGCATGACTGGCACTGGAATGCTGTGTCACGAAGGCTCCTCCCCTCCGCAGAGTAAGCCAGCCCAGCCCCGACCCCAGGACTCCTCCCTTGTGCTAGACATTGCCGGATTGGCTGCTGTCACTAACAACAGGTGAGAACATAGGCCACTTGACTTAGTATCTGCTGCTTTGAATGTCATGAAACTCTGGGTCACGTTGACCTACTGTTTCAAATTTGATGCTCAAAGATGCTTCTCCAGAAGAATAACTTAACTGCTCCTTCCTGCTGCGGAGTTTCGTGTAAGTTTTTACCATTACAGTTGTTTAATTTCCCTCTGAACAGTTGTCTTGCTTCCTGTGTGTCAGGATTAGCCAACCTAAAAATCTTACTTTGTAAGTCAGGGGAACAAGCATTTGGTTGAACTGTAGCTGTGTGCCTGTGTTTCAGCTTCGAGCCCCTGATGCTGAGGAAGCCAGACTCGCGACGTAGCACCACACAGACGTGGTACTTCAGTGCTGGCAAGCTCACCTGCGGCCTGCCTCGACTAGTAGTGCAGGTGAGGGACACCGACACTGACTCCCACGCTCTCATATCATTATCCCTCACATTCTCTCTCTCCCTCTTTCCTTCACCCCTCACATACATTGTCTCTTTCCCTGTCCATCATGCACCCCCTCACTCTCCTGAGCTCTCAGCCCTTTTCCATTTTACCCACCCTCACACATTCCCTCTGGTATCTCTGACAGTACAGATTTTGTCATGACCCCTCTCGCTCCCCCTCCTCCTCTCCCCCTCTCTCCAGACGAGGCGCGGTGTCTCTGGTCTCTATGACGGTGCGGAGGTAGTGCTGGGTCCCGACCCCTTCTCTGGTCTCGTCGACCCCATTCCCCCTGAGCAGCAGTTCCACAATCAGAAGATGCGTCCCGGCTCAGGGGTCCTGTCAGTGGGGGTGATGCCTGATGGGCCCACGCGTGTGCTGCAGGTCAGGGGCTCTCTCCAACTTCACACCCCCTTCCACGGGTTAATGCATGGAGCTTGATCACTTTGAGCTATAGTACCATCCTCTACTGGGGATGCATGTCGTAATGATTAGGATATAGTGGAGGCGCCCATACCCACAAGTTTTACATATAGTTAGAAAAACACTTATAAGGGCAGTCTTTAAAAGTTATTGAGAGCAACAGAAATATAATGATGTACAATTAGGAATATAAATATTGAACTCTCCCAGTCTATTCACCTGGTGTTCGGTACTAACAGAAGGTCTGGGGTGTGTTTTCAGATCACTGATCTTAACCAGCGGCGCTCGACCCGCTCGTCCCCCAGCTCAGAGGAGGCTCTGGACGGGGAGAGCGAGATGCGAAAGAGCACAGAGCAGGAGTTGGAGGTACAAAAATCAATCAAGACTTAAAATATCAAATATCAATATCAAAATCAAAATCAAGTATTCTACTAACCCTGTGTTTGTGTGTGTGAGATCAGAACTGTGTTCACCTTGCTGTGTGTTCTGATCAGAGCTGCTCCTCCTCACCCTGCAGGTGCTGGTGAGCTTGGAGGAGGGGGTGGGCCTCTCCCTGGTCAACAAGGTCCCGGAGGAGCTAGTCTTCACCACGCTGTCAGGGATCGACTTGCACTTCACCCAAACTGCAGCCAGCCAGGTCCTGGAGCTGAGCATCAACCAAGTCCAGGTGAGTCCCTCCATTCAACAACACAGCCTTGCAAACTCAATCAGGGTTTTTGAAGGTTTCACATGATGCAGCACGGTTTCTACCTCAAATTGGGACTGATCTAAATTTGATTGGAGATGCTAACGACAAAATAAACCACTCAATGAATGGTAGAATATGCCTCTAAACGGTATCGGATCTTGACGCTGATCCCCTGTCCCTCACAGTTAAAAGGTATTTTCTGTTTTTATTTCTTATCTGTGTGACTCAATGTCACCTCCAGGTGGATAATCAGCTGCTGGGCACGACTCAGCCAGTGATGCTATGTGTCACCCCCAGTAACAGCGAGAGTGGGGTGGTGGAGACGGGGCCCGCGCTGCAGCTCAACACCATGAAGGTGCCCAGCAACCTGATGCTCACTGACCTCTTCAAGGTACCGTCGGCATATGCTGTAAAAAGTGGAGTAAAGTGTGGTGTGATTATGCTCTATCCTTTATACAAGTTTCTCATAGTAAAAGCACAGCAAAATGGAATAAAGTATAGTGAAAGCTTGGTAAGCATTGTAAAGCACAGAGAGGTATAGCAAAGTTATACTATATCCATGATGCTGTACAATATATTTGATTGCACTTAACCCATGTGTGTGATTGTGCTACATCTCTAATGATGTACCATGTGATTGATTGTACTGTATCTTGATATATAATGTGTGTGATTTGCTCTTAATCTGATGCAAGGTGTCTGTGTTTGCGCTGTAATATCTGCTGCAGTACCGTATGTGTGACTGTATATTGTGTGTGTGTGATTTGCTCTTTATCGGATGACCAGTGTCTGTAATTGCGCTGTATTCCTGACACACAGTATGTGGGACTGTGCATTATTTCCTCAGCACCTCATGGTGACAGCCCGCCGATTTACCATCCAGATTGAGGAGAAGCTACTGCTCAAGCTGCTAAGTTTCTTTGGCTATGGACAATCGGAGCCAGGTAGACACTGCATCTGCACCACCGACTTTCTGTCCAGTGAAACTATTGTACCCCACAGCAAGAAAGCAGGAGGTAGTAACACTTTAGTGCACAAGGAAAGCACAACTGAACTACAGGATCTCCCTTCAGCCAGCGATCATAGGCTGTATTATAACCTGCAATGCTATTGTAGGTGTAGCATGGAATAGTTGACTAATCACATGTCATGTGATTGCAAAGTGAAGTGAAGCGTGCGGTTTAAGATGGATTGAAGTACAGTTGTAATCCGTTCACATATAAATGACATTTTAGAACATTTAGTAAATAGTTCTAAATGTGGTTTATATGTGGTTTACAGCACATAAACAGCAAAGTGTTAGGAAACGGTACGCTCACAAATAGAACGTCAGACATTATAAAATACATGATTTGTTCATATTTGTGGCAACTAATCCACCTATTCAACAATTATTACCTCAGCTATTGCCAAACTAGTAATCACCCTAACTCTTGAGAGTGCTATTTGAATGTATTGTAGAGCGGGCTGTATGGGCCTGGTTTTCACAGCGCTTTGTCTGTGTGTTTGTGAATCAGAGATGGAGAAGCTGGATGAGAGCCTGTATGAAAAGCCCAGCGAGCAGGGAGGACCTGTGAAGCGCTACTACTTTGAGAACCTCAAGATCAGCCTTCAGCAGATCAAGCTGAGTGTCTTCACTTCCAGCAAGCTCTCTCCCGAACTCAAGGTACTGTTCCAACGGCTGCTTTCAAACCCTATCCAAGGGCTTGCATTGAAAACAAGAAGTGAAACCAGGACCCTGTCCACTGCTTCCAAATGTGCCACATATACAAAGAAGCACAATATCCAGTTCTCACAATGAAAAAGTAAAACGAACACAGTTAAACTGCACATTGTTAAATACAGCACTCCCTATTTGTTAAGTAGAATGAATTTAGTGGCTGAGTTTATTTGAAATGTTTAGTAAAAGGCTAGCGGTTCGTATATGTTTCTAAATTTGAATGTAAATAGGTTAGACTTTCCTTACTGGAATGTGGAAGGTGACACAATGTCCATGGTCGCTCACCGCTGCCCAAGGGGGGCATGATCCAAATCAACAGATATTGGAATAACAAGCAATAGGTCGGAGCAGTGCAGCGCTCGTCTGCCTCTAGGTGGCAGCTTGTTCCTATTCTAAAATATGATCAATCGCACTGCTCACCAAACACAGCTTGGAAGGGAACACCAGATGAACACATTTAGTGTAACTTGCTGTTGTGTGATCCCTTTGACTCCAGGTCAAGGTCACAGGCCAATCCTGTTCTTTTCTACTAATGTCGCTATAGAAGTAGACCCAATGATAATGATCTAATATGTGTAAACTTGTGTACAGTTACTGGTACAAATCATATTTTCAAAGAAGCACAATTACTTAGACATCTTTCTCACAGAAGTCATTTTTCATCAGAAACAGTTTCTATGGGCTGTGTAATAATTGGATAGCAGCTGATATACGAGAATATATGTTTTATTCTTTTTTTTTTTATTATTTCCCTTTACACTTCACAGTAAGGGTCATTCCAGCTCAAGTAGAGCAAATTCCCTCCATTAGTGGTTGATGATGATATACAAAACACATGTGTTTGAGAAAATTCTGCCCGGACAGGTGTGGTGTGCATAGAGAAGAAGGGCTGTGTAGTCTCACATGGTGAAAATTTGTCCAAAGTTGGTAACAAATGCCCATTTTGATGACCTTTGCTCTCCCTTTTCTCCATGTGAGGGATGATCTAGACCAGAAAAAAAGTGTCACTTTCAGTCTAAAGATTGTTTCAAGGGCTTTCCAACAAAATGAATTGTCACTGACGGAAGGTCTAGCATCCACTGCTGGTCCACTTGAACTAGAATGACCCTGTGCCCTAGCCTTGTTCATTACTGTTAAGTGATTTTAACTAACAAAATAATTCCTCGCAATTTCACGACGTGCAGACCCCGAGGTGTTTAACCCTCACTACCAGGTCAGGTGGTCTTGGGTGAGGGGTAAGGATTTGAGACTGACAAAAAGTGAATTTTGTTCAGTAGGGCTGTGCTGATACTTTTTCTCAGTAATAACCTTTTAAGAAGTATTTGTCAGCAGGAAGTAAATAAATCAAAACACACCTAGTTATTAATGTGTGGATTTCAAAAACAAGAAAAGCTGCCCTTCCCTCACCTTTACAGTTGAGTACCAATCAATGGCAATTAATTTCTGCATTGAGTGGTTTTAAAAGCCAGCTGCCCAATTAGATTACCTGCACTGGCCAAATTCTTTCCATTCTCAGCAAGGTTTTTTGTTTCCTCCTTTGCATTTCAAGTTGAAAACAGCAGTACATTTTTATTTTGTCCATACCTCAAACGTGTTTTTAGTATCGGGCTCCCGTGACCCCCCATATGGCAGGCTCTGTCCACAGCCCTGTCACCCTCTCTCAGTACATTCGGTTCCTCTAAAGTGGGGTCTCTTCCTCTGTGTCCTGTCGCAGGCTCTGAAGAGCACCCTGGGGATCCCGCTGATCCGTTTTGAAGATGCTGTGATCAACATGGACCCCTACACCCGCGTGCACCCTTACGAGACCCAGGAGATCATTATCAACGACATCCTCAAACACTTTCTAGAGGTCAGGCTCCACTCTGTCACTAACCCAAAGAGGTCAGCTCTCTCACTAACCCCATTAGCACTCAACTTGCAGTACCTTACCGGTGATGAAATCCAACATTAGTGCTGATCGGTAGAGTTTCCTAATCGAATATCGGATAGGATGTAATTCTCAATCAGTGCATGAAGGACACCTTATTCAAAAGCCTGAAGGAAACCAATATTGTAGAAAATATGCATATTTTACATAGTAATATAATACATGAATTTAGAAAACGTTATTCTTAAAAAGCAAGAAGACATCCCATTTTATTTTCATTCGATTCTGCCATCTCTCTGCACAAAACAAATACCAACCAAGCTTTAGTGTTACAATGTGCAAGCAAAGCATATGTCACTATGTACCTGGGTAGCTGATCCTGCTTTAGCTGCTTAGGCTTATATGGTATTATAGCTTGTAGTATTGTGCAGCATCACATGATGCTCTGAATGAGGAAGTCAAAGAAACCAGCAGTAAATAAAAGCTAGGACAGCTGATAGAAATCGGGCTTTTTCGGGTTTAACCCTTAAATCACAGATGACTTGTCCAATTCCTAATCCCGCAGAAGTAGTACCTTATCTTTAATCCACTGTTATTATATGGCTTTAGTGCATCTGGCTGCCTCAGTGTAATGTGTGCGTTTCCAGGAGCTGATGGGCCAGGCCGCGCAGATCCTGGGCTCAGTGGATTTCCTGGGGAACCCCATGGGTCTTCTCAACGATGTCACCGAGGGGGTCTCGGAACTCATAAAGTATGGCAACGTGGGAGGGCTGATCCGGAACGTCACACACGGAGTCTCCAACTCAGCTGCCAAGGTAAAAACCCTATGTGAGTAAGCTCTGTTATAAAACAATGTGGAGTTCCTGAACTCTTGTTCTAGTAGTTTCCCTTGTGTAAACCTGTACTACTCCCGTCTCCCAGGGCTCCTTCCAGTTACACATCACTGGTCTTGCTGTGTAGTGTAATGTTAAAGAATAAGTAGCCTCAAATTAAATTGTATTTGTTTATTTACATTGCCCTTACTATGTTACAATGTTTGTAATCATTACAAGTGGTGGCACGACAGTAAACATTTATAAGGGATACGGAGGGATGGAGAGACAGGCATAGAGACATGGGGAGGGGGGGACTCTTCTGATTTGGACCAGCATTAGGAGGGTACATTCAATGACTTTTGTGAAGAAAAATCACCTGTTTAAGCTGTAGGAAGTGAAGGAAAACTGAAAACCTTCGGGGCTAGAGCTTTAAAAATCCGATTTTAGAAACAAGCAGCCTAGAAAAGAGATGCCTGTGCGTGGAGTTTTGCTTTCCACACATTCCTAACGGCAGAACCTTGGTGGAAGCTCCTCACTGCGATGGGATCTGCTTGAAGCGGCGTTGAGGTCCCCGCAGAGTCCATTTGTTTTTATAACCTTGGATAATTCTCCCACAGCCTGTTGATTTTCTTTTCACTGGCCGAGTGGGGAAAGGCAGCCCTTTATGAGCCTGTCTGCTGAGCTCGTTCTCTGCCCAGGCATGGCTGCAACAGTAATGCCTTTCACAGCTTTGAATTGGCCCTGAAGACAAAACAAATCACAAGATATAGCAAGACTAAAGGACAGTTAGTTCAAATACTTCAGACAACCATTTAAGCTACTATTTTAAACCACTGTGATTTAAGTTGTGCTGTATCTTCTGATTAAGGTATGGATTAATTACCCACAGTCTTTTACAAACAGATACAAACAAGTACAAACAGATAACGCATAAAGACAAAAAAATTATTTTTTCTAAATATGCATTTATATGTTAGTCACTCATATCTATATAATATGACTCAAGTACTGGTAGCATAACAAGTAAATATGTATATATATTGTTTAACCTGTATAAATCCTCATGTTATGTGTATGTCCCAAGTTTGTTCATAATAGTGAAGTAGTTTTTGGTAGCTATCTTTAGGTATCTTGGGTTACATTGTTTCTATAATCTGCAGAAACATTCCCAATATTTTTTGTAGTGTGTGTGTGTGTTATTCCAAAAGTTATGGTAGTTTTGATGGAATTGTCATAATTATGTAAGACCTGCCTGTTAATAATCAGCTCTCCAGAACGCTGTGATCTGCAGTCTGTTCCCTGTAATGACTCTTTCAATTCTTGCACGCAAGCCCACAAACCGCACTCTGCACACCATCCCTGAACGAGGGAGGCTGTAAACTTGAAAGGGCTTGCGTTCTCTTTCCCATCCCAGGAGGAGGAGAAGGAGGTGGGATAGGGTGGTTATCTGGAAAGTGTATTAGTTTAGTTTTTACAAAAGCCAAGCTGGCCTCCAGTTGAACTCAGCGAAGACTTTACATGCTGGGGTCATCCCAAGTTCACGCCTTGCACTCTGTTACTCGCCAAGCGCTGGTTGTTTATGTAGACCTCCGTCTTCCAGCAGGGCTTTCTCAGGCTTTGTAACACAAACCCAATTCCATAGAGCACCTGCTGAGGCAGATCCCCGGGGGGCAGTGCTGAGCAGTCAGGTCAGCTAGAGTGGTAAAAAGGGGGGGGTGAGGGGTGGGGGGTGGGATCCATGCAGACAGAGCACTTAAAGGTTGATGTATCAGACAGATCAGTACCTTGATATAGGAGAGTGGACGTTGATAAGCTCTGTGGCTCTCAGCTGAAGCTTGGCCAGATTGTTCCCATTTTATCTGGGCAATGCCCTGGGTTCACTGCACTGCTGTCTACCTCAAGGGTGTCACAGGAGGAAATGGCAGAGGTAGTCTGGGGATGAGCAAGCCTATGGTTTTTCAGCTGTAATATCCTAAGATCATCTAGGAGGTGTGATACAATGTAGTGGCCTACCAGTGGCTATTTACCAGCAGGCAATCTTAAGACTTGGTAGATGAGTGAACACTGTCTCATTACTAACTGTTACTACCTCCCACTTGCTACGTATTGACATTAATAAAATAAAAAAAAATAAAAAAATCTTTTAATGTGACTTTATGGAGGAATTAAACATTTTGCATTCGGATTTGAGATCTAGAAATTGACAGAAAACTTGGTGTATTTGAATGGCTGTCAGAATGCAATTTGAAACCCTATCTTTTTGCCACATTGGCTCCTTTCGTTCATTTCAGTCCCTTGTATCAACTATGGGCCCGCAAAATGTAAAATAGTGCACAAGTGACAAAGACACTGGCATTGGTGGATTCTCAGATGCTGCAAAAACATACGGAAGAAAGAGAGTGCTTGATAAACACACAGTCAGACAGAAAGGTCGTTGTTTGTGATTGAGACAGATGAATGGAATCACTCATTCCACACAGAGCTAATCAGGCAGTTCACACAGGCGCCCCAGCGGGGATCCTTGGCAGGTTAAGTGTTCCTGCAAGCTTTGTTGAGAGGGGCCCAGTCGACAGCTAATGAGTTGTGGACCAAGCTAATTAGTGGCAGAGCTTGGGTGTGTGGGACAGACCCAGGTGTTATTGGAGGGCCTGGGAATGTGAAGAGATGCACACAGAGACACACACACAGTGTGTTTATTGAGCCTTAATGCCTGCAGACAACTGGATTATGTGTCAGTTCAAAGGACCAGGTTTAATCCATTGTGATTAACTCCCTTCGTCTGCTAGAAATCGGCACAAAAGCAAAAGTGTCTTCCATTTCAAGAATAGCTTTTAATGTAAAAACTGAATTATAGTCTAGAAACCATCTACAAGTGAAACTGAAACCAGTTACCTGAAACGAGAAGGGGAAACCCAAAAATAAAAACGTATTTTACAGGTATGCTGCAAGTACTGTTTGTCAAAATATTTTCTATTAGCCACTTCATATGTCATACTACATTGATCATTGAACTCCAGGTGATGATAGACTTGAGATTATATCTACTGTTCAGTTGGACCACTTTTTAACCAAACAGCATTAGTCCCACAATATTGTCATCAGCTAACTGCTGCAATGCTAAATTAAATCTGTAAATGTCTTTGTATCATAATTCCAGGGTATATGGACTGTGTCCGACAGTGTATATCTCTTACTCATATTTTAACTGTTCATATACTGTTATATACAATCTATTTTATATGTGTCAACATTACACTTTTAGGTGTAAACTTTAAAGTCTTTTTCAACCTGGTTGTGATGAGGATGAAATATGGTAAAATGAGGAATTGTGTTTATTTTCATTTTTTTAAATAGAACCATGTCAGGGGACTACCAATGTAATGTAGCCATTGTCTGTGCTGCTGTCTCAGCCAAGCTCCCCTGTTTTCGTACCAGTTTGCAGGGACGCTGTCGGACGGACTGGGGAAGACCATGGATAACCGACACCAGTCAGAAAGGGAGTACATCCGCTACCACGGGGCTACCAGCGGGGAGCATCTGGTAGCCGGGATCCATGGCCTGGCTCATGGTAGGCTTTTACAGGGGCTGGGCCAAAAAAATAAGGAACACCTGCCATAACACTGTCAATACCGAAGTCTGTCAAAGTCTTTCAGACCCGCCTTGCTGTACCATTGTGACTGAAATTGACAAGCACAAGGGAGAAGTAGCTTTTGCATAATAGAAGTCAAGCCATTTGCTAAGCAAATTAAACAAACTAAACAGGAATATGAGCCTCTTCACATACAAGTGTGTGCTTTTATATTGAAGGTGTTTCTAATGTGTCGTATTTTTGTGGTCTGTTGTACATGTAGTTTAGAAACCAGCTACAATTACAGTTATGTTGATATAGAACATTTTGAAAAATATATATTTTTTAAAGACTTCAAATCCAACCTGTATGGTCACAAGTGAAATAACTTTGATATTATTATTAAACATTAGGATTTAACCACACACTGTTTAGTACAATGTGCAGTCGTTGCTTGAGAGAGGCCCAGGACTGAATAGCAGGTTGCTTACAGAGCAGTGAGGAGAAGTTCTCCTGAAGCCTGTCGGCACAGAGCCTGATCTACTGTCCTTTCTTTTATACGAGCACTAAATTCTTCTGGAATAATAAATGCATGTTTTGTGGCCTCCAGGAATTATTGGCGGGCTGACCAGTGTCATCACCTCCACTGTGGAGGGGGTGAAGACAGAGGGCGGGATGAGCGGCTTCTTCTCCGGTCTGGGCAAAGGGCTGGTCGGCACGGTAACCAAGCCAGTGGCTGGAGCACTGGACTTTGCCTCTGAGACTGCCCAGACCGTCCGAGACATGGCCAGCCTGAGCAACCACAGGTGAGGGGAATTCAAAATGAAAAAAACAGGCCTCAGAGAAAATGTCTGTGTGTGTGTTTTGAAAGTTCTGCATTTGCAGCCGTGTCATTTAGTACTGTAATATTTTTTGCTAAGAACAATTTAATCTCATTCTCTCGCTGTATAGGAATATGGCTGTGTGAAAGTTCCCAGTGCAGTTCTAAACCAATATCATTACCCGAAGACATATCCTAGAACTGTTAAAAAGGCCTAAGAGGATCTGTCTGGTCCTTAAGTGCAATATTGAAATTCTCTGTCACACAGGGGTATCAAAATACAATTGAAACCCAGTACATAGCATAGAGGGGTTTGAGTAGGTCACAAGTGAAAAGTATGCCAGTAACATACATTCACACCATGGCTTGCATGACAAAAACCTTGATGACCATGACATATGTCAACAGTATGTACAGTAGGAGTGCTATTTAAGACCTGGATGTCATTAAGTAAGTAAATTAGGTGGTCATATGTTTTAAAATGACTGATTTATAGTATGTGGAATGACTTCTTACGCGACATACATACGGATGTAGTTTCAGTTATCCACACACTCTGGTGCTACCAATGAATTATGCTAAATAATGTTAATACCAAATTTCATCACAATTTGATCAGTAATTTTCTAGATATATGGGAAAATATAATAGACCTACGGCCGCCACCACTGTAACCCTGTCGCCGTGGGTTTAGTCACCCGGGGGTGATAATAAGGAGTGAGAAAGGCAGGTTTGTACATCGGGGCTTGTAATATTGTAAAATGCAATGTTTGTAAAGCCACTGTAAAGACAATGTCTTTCAGCACTGGAGAGTCAGCACAAGGCATGCAGGCCGCTGCGCCTTTAAACTCTGAAATGCCTCTACTGACGTTTCTTCCATAAATGTGTAACTTTCCACATAAGTCACAGCGGGAGAGAGAGGGTGGGGAGGAGAGATGGGTGTGCTGGGACCAGACCTTACGCTGATCTGTGCTGCCTGAAGGCAGGTGATGGGAGAAAGGTTGTCAAGAGTGTGTTTCAAACAGCGTTGCCCGTGAGTTCAGCCAGAGTTCAGACAGGAAAGCGCGGGCCTGAGCGAGCCAAGTAGGCAACAGGACCTGCCACAGCACACACAGTGTGTGCTTTTTCAATGAAAATCATATTGTGTCATTTATACATGAGATATCTTACTAACCTGGAAAGACGTTGCTTTTGATTCATTTTGGCAACAGTAATATAGTGGAGGCTGTCGTACGTACGTACATGTGTCACACTTTGACATTTTTCCATACATCTTGATAAAAGCTTATCCATTTGTGATGAAAGTTGGTGTTAACGTTAGTGTAAGTAATTGAGTGTTAGATTCTGCGAGTATGTGGGAGGTGTCATGTCTGTCTGACCTACATTGTTTCGTGTATTTGGGAAACTACTTAATTTCGCTCTAGTGCACTGGGGTTTGAGATCTGTCCTCTAAATCACTGCAGGAAGAGCGATTAAAAGAAAAAAATAACATAGCAAGTGCTCTGGCTTTTTTTTTCACGTACCTCATCATGGATCGTTATCGCTGTGTTACCTGTTTGACAGTGTGGGCAATAATCCTTACACTATGAGTGCACTAGAGCAGACATTTTGAAAAGAGCTTTGAACAATGAAAATAAAAAGCACAGGTACGTTATTGAAACAGTTGTAGCAAGATGTTTTTTGGAAACCCCGCTGCTTACTCTAAGTACTGCATCACATCCAATTTCCGTATTGTGTTCTGTACTATTCTGTACATACTGTTAATGTATGCCATGGTCATAAACTTTTTCGGCACACTGATGGCTCTAATTTTGGATTCGCAGCCATGGTGGGAGGTGTATGTTACTGACATACCGTTTTAAATGATCAGGACCAACAATTAGACATTTTACAAAAGTATCCCTCCCTTATAACTGCATGAACCACCTCTGTTAGTAACCTTACAGTCTCCAGTGTGAGTTAGGCATGCAGTGATGAGAAGTGCTGATTGCTAAAACTTCTGGCACCTGGTCATTTCAATAGTACACCTAAACTAGGGGAGTTGTGAACCCCAAGACTGGGTGCAGGGCTAGTGTGAGTTCCAAGCCCTGCTGGATTATACTGTACCTGCCTGCAGAAAGGCAGACAGGGTTTACAGTCCTGGTAGGGTAACCGCAAACAGGAAGTAAACAAGTAAATGAGAAGCAGACGGCAACAGTGAGTTGTGCAGTGAAGCGAGGGGAATTGTGGGATTTTCCGTACACTCACCCTGCCCTCCTGCCCTTCCCATGAACTCGCCCAGAGCGCTCTGCAAACATCCCACCCCCCCTCCCACCCCCTGCTGCCCAACCTTCGCTCTCTTCCAGTCACAAAACAGGGAGGAGAGTGTGCTTTTTGTTTTTGTGTAAGACTTGGATTTGATTACATATTTCCATTTTCTTTTAAACTGTCTTGCCCCTAAGTTTCCTATTATTCAAGCAATGGAAAATAGTACTGTGGTGGTTTTAGTGGCTGTGAAAAATGAGGGGCTGACTGCACTGGAGACTGGAGCCCACTGTTAAGTCTGCTTGTAGACATTAGCCTCTGTTCAGTTTGCACACATGTGAAGTTTGTTGTAGCAAGAAATAAGGTACAGGTAGAAGCAGTCCAGTTAAATTTCCAGTTAAAATTTAAATATTATATTATATATATATATATATATCTATATATATATATATATATATATATCTATATATCCTATATAATATATATATAATATATATATATATATATATATATATATGGATGTGTTCATTGGCATATCACATTGCATTTGTGTGCAGAGCTGTGCTGGCTCACAGAGACTCAATGAAAAAGAAGTTAAGCTAATGCACCACCCCCCTGCTGCGTGCACTGGAGACTGTTTGGTCCTATTGACTGCTGCCTGGCTCCTAGCCAGCCCTAAAGCCTGACCTAGAGTTGAACCCTATTGTCGAGGCACGGGGAGGGAGAGGGGGAGGGATTCCAAACAAAAACTGTATGTGGAAACTAGACTAAAATCAAAGGTGTAATGCCATTTAAAACCACAGTCTTACAGGTCCCTTTTTTGTATTGCAGACATTATTTTGACTTTATTGTTTCTTCCTGTGTTACTGGTAATTGGACCCCATCTGAACTTTGCAGTCCAGTCTTTACTTACACTAGGAAGCTGTTGCCTGTTACACAGGAAGCAACGGTGGAGGGTACTTCCTTAGCACATGTACTTTGTCAACTTTTTCCTGTGGATGTTAAGATACAGTTTAGGGGCTAGTTTGCTCAGGTAAAATAAGTGCCAAAAAATAAGGTATGCAAACAGTTTCTTTAACTTACTATTGCGTCACAATTGTTTAAAAATAAAAAGACACACAGTATAATATCTTTCTTTCAAAATTACACTTTACAATAGCAGGGTGGCCACTTAGTGGCTTCCTGCTGTTATATTCTGTCGATTTGGCCCTCGTGACCAGTTAGGAACTCCCGTCTGCTGCACTGTGCCTGCGTGGCTTCTTGGTGAGTCACCTGATGAGAGAATGGCACTTTTTGACCATGGCTAGATGAACTGTAACAGATGTTGGCATGCTGCCACTTTTTAAAAAGCGAGAGAAAGAAAAAGAAAGAGGGGGAGAAAAAAAGAAACCTCAGTACAGTACTGTCTTTGTGAATCAACTGGAAACCATCAGCTAATATATAATGACTGTAGAAAAGATTCAAGCCAGATGTAGAAATTCCACAGCTCAGTACTGCAGCTTACAGTGGCAGCCAGCAAGAAAGGTCATTTACAGGAGAAGTTTGTTCAGAGCTCAGTTTCCAGTTTGTTCTCGGAATAATCGAATGTAGAATTACCAGAGTACAGAGCAACTTCTGTTCCCTATATATGTATAATGGCCTATTAACCTCTTCAATATTCAAAAGAAATATTCAACATCCACATTCAATCAGTTTAATAGAGTAAACCTGGAACCTATCCCATTCGTAATGGCTAATGCTGAAGGCTCATGGTTTGTTGTCAAAGCAATTCTTTGTTCATGCTTGTGCCCCTGGTTCTGAAGCCCATGTAAAACCAAGCAAATGTCAGGCAACTATTTCTGGTAGGGGGTGTTTTAAAGCAGTTTTTCAAGTTCAAATCAAGATTGTTTAGAATTTGGGTCTTTGAACTGTTAACATGGTGAACATTGCTTACACATTTCCCCTTCGACGTGTTGCCTTTGCCAGGGCTTAAATCATATGTTAAGGTACTGGGATTTCATGAGCATTGCCTGTGGACATTTGAGCCTGTTCCAAAAACGCTATTAAAAAAAAAAATGACCGGGATGAAATGAATAAAGTTCTTACAAGTCATTTAAACAAACCAAAACTTTTTAGTTTTCTTAAATAAATGATTGGGTTTTTTTCTGCTCAGTGAAATGCTGTTGTGAGATTTTGAGTTGTTGAGTGATTGTTTATCGGTTGTCTCTGTGCAGGATGAGTGTGCAACGCGTCAGGAAGCCGCGATGCTGCAGGGGCCCACAGGGCCTACTGCCCCGGTACTCCTCCACCCAGGCTGAGGGACAGGAGCAGCTATTCCGCCTCACGGACAACCTCCTGTCAGAGTTGTGAGTATCATTATTATTTTTAATGTATACCACACATCCATTTTCAAAACCCTCAATCAGAAAAGTAAAACTCAACAAGTAGACAAATGTCACTGAAGAAGGCACCAGCCGAAGTGTTTGTCTGGTTGGCTTTGTCTACTGACATTTCATCTAAGTGTTGTTATATTTCTACCATATGTATTGTATTGCATTGCATTGTATTGCATTGCATTGCATTGCATTGTATTGTATAACTTCAGTTAATTATATGAACGGGATAACTCTCACAAGCCCATTCTTGGGATTTTTTGCTTTTCTTTTTATTTTCCAGACTTCTGACTCAAGTGAAGCTAATTGCTTAAGCCGTATTATATAATATCCCAAAATAGTCAAATTAAAGGACTTTCTGTGTTAATCTCACAAAAGAATACTTTTAATATTTGTCTCTGTACTAAAATATACAAATACTGGAACAAACATTGAATGAAATGTAACCAGTAGCAGCAATGACCATGCTCATTTTCATTTATATAATAGTGTGTATAACTGACTGAATCACAAAGATGGAAAGGAAACCAGGGCATACATTACGTCAGATTAAAAGCACTTTCTGTGGTACAGATGAGTGTTTCTCTGCTTTCTCTGATTTGGGTACAGGGTTTATTTTGCTGCTGAGAGATTTTGTTTGAAGTGCGTTGTTATTTTCCAAGATATTAAAAATGTATAGAATAGTCAAATATTAGTTTTCATTTTGAAATAATATTCATGAAAACCATCCACTAATATGCTATTTAAATCTTTGTATTGTGTCTAAAAAAATAAACTTGCAAACACAGTGATTGGAGTCATCCGTCATTAGCACATTGGTTGGCTGAGGCACACACTCACAGATGCCCTGTGAGCTGAGAAATCTCATTTGTCACCTCCCAGGCTAATTAATCCAGTTCTGCAGCCCCCCTGCTTCTAGACTGACCTCTAACCCCAGAGGTGTTAAACAGGCAATTACTCTCCCAGCTTCTGTGCTGCAGACTGCAGGCGTGAGCGGTTCTGTGTGTGTGCACGCGTGCCGGCTCGCGACTGTGTGTCTGTGCCAGAGTCCATGCTGCGCATGTCTGTGTGTAAGCATGTGTCCATGCATGTTTGTTTGGTTGTGAACTCTGCTGTCCTGGCCAAAACTTTGGACGCAGTTCCTGAACTGGCAAATAAATGTGTTTTGTTTCTATATGTCTTTTTTTATGTAATTGTATCTATTTGTAGGAAAGAGTCACATTGTGGGAGAGGTGTGTTTTCGACTTTTATTGTGTCATAACGCAAGTATTGTATAGTGTTGTTATTGTATGTTGTAAACAGCACTAATAAACCTGGATAGAACTCCAGTAACATGTAACGTTTATAGATATTATAAATCGTACTCTGTGAAGTGGGTCTTTTAATAAAAGTTTGATGTAAGTGAAATTAAATTTAAGTTGAAGCTCTGAGAAAACGCACCCGAGAATCATGTATGAGAAATCAACCAATCACCTATTATCTTGCATATTGATACCATTTTGTGGAGAACATACAACATAGATGTTTTATAGTAGTTCCTGTGCACATTCTATGTTGCGTGTAGGGTGTCTTTTATAACAGAAATCAGTTTGCATGTTTTAAGCAATCGGCTACATTTTGTAGTCGCCTTGCTCAAACTGCACTTCTACCAATACGAGGCACCCTAACGACATTATATCCATTTATGATAACCATTCAGTAACATTACTTTACTGACCTAGTAGCCATGGCTCCTGTGCTAACCCCCCTGTCATTTCCCAGCTTCATTGCAGTAGAGCCCATCGACACATACTCTGTCCTCATCTCATCTAAAGCTGTCTACTTCCTGAAGCCAGGGGACTGTGTCGATCGAGACACCATCTTCCTCGAGGTCAAATACGATGACCTCTACCACTGCCTGGTCTCAAAGGATCATGGGAAAGTATATGTGCAACTGACCAAGAAAGCAGAGAACACAAGCAGTGGTGTGGCCATCCCAGGACCTTCGCACCAAAAACCCATGGTGAGTGTTGGAACAGCACAGTTCACTCACTGTGCACTGTGTCTTCATGTAGAGTGACAGTGCTGGAGAGCTGAGAATACATAGTTTAGACTAGTGATCCATATTAGGGTGCAGGGTAATGACAGTGCTGGAGAGCTGGGAGTGTTTTAGTGCTGTTAAACAACAGTTTTTTTAGTGTTGGCTTAATTACATTTTAGAGAGCTAAGTCTTTGCCCACACTGTAAATTGCGTGATGGAAATGAACAACTGATCTGTTCTATATTTAAATTGGTGAGCCAGTACCCATTAGGATATGTGCTGCAACAGTAAAATAATGTTAGTGCTTATTGCAGAATTTTTTGCCTCTATCGTTTTTTTTATTATTATTTATTTATTTTTATGTTCCTGTGTATTACGTCTCAAGTGCTGTCTGTTTGCAGGTTCATGTGAAGACTGAAAACCTAGCTGTCAAAATCTCTCAAGAAATCAACTATGCCAAGAGCCTCTACTACGAGCAGCAACTAATGCTGCCGCCCAATGAGAATGAGAATTACCCAGAGCTGGACTCCTAATGGGCCAATCAGGAAGGCTTCTTTGGTAACAGGTTAGCATCCAATCAGTGGGGAGAACTTCTTGAGATAGCCAATCACTGATTCAACCCAACGGATGCAGCAGAGCGATAACAAAAAAGTTGTCTGTAGAGAAAACAAAGATGTGACGCCTTTTTCAGTTTGAGTGTCTTGACAGGATCTTTTCTTTTTAATCCAAAGTGTACTGCTTGACCTGTAGAGACACACAACTATAGTGGAAAATATGCAATGAGAATTATTTTACGGTGTTCTGTATTTGCGATTTAAATTTGAGATTAGACAGGGGTGTGAAGAGATCTTTATTTTGCTACACTATATGTATAAAAAACTAAAAAAAACACTATCTATTGGACCCTGTAACAATGGAAGGGGTCAACACAATAGAAGTATACAAAGTGTGTATAGAAAGTCTTGTGTGCTGTATAAAACTGCCTTTATAGTTAAGAGATATACACTGTGTGCAATCTGTGAGCACTTGACTGAATCTAGACCCCACCTACAGGCACCTGCGGCTATGGTGGGTACTGAAGCTGCACAGTCTTACCTAGCGCAGGAGGGGTTGCTAGATGACAAAGGAATTTGGCAGGTTGTGGATGAATGAAGTATATCATGCAAAAGTGGCAGAGCCTAATGGAATATGAACGTCACTGACAGTGTATTGTCCGTTGCATACATGAAGCACTAAAATTATGAATGGTCTCATCACCATGCTCCTGAACTAGCCACCACAGGCTGCTATAACACAGTGCTCTCCAATTTGAGTCTTTCAGATCCCAGCCGTTGAGGAGTACAGGATAATGAGAAATATTTGCATGCAAGAAATCTTTTGCAGGATCAGTGTTTTTAGAATCCCATATAAAACAATGATTTGCTTGTGTAATAAAAAAAAAAAAGTCTTAGTTTTAAAGAAAGATGTTCGCAGACAATGCTGGTAAACAGTCAAAACGATAAATATGATCAGCTAATTTGCAACTTAGCATAACTATGTAGGTTACACCATGAACACGAACAGAGAGTACTGCAGTTATGTGAGTACAGCTTGTTTCCAGCTATCCATATGTGTGAAATAACCACAGCACTGCATGCACGCTCATGGGGTATTCTGTTTTACAGAGTGCAATGTATGGAAAAAAAAGTGTTTAGTCCTAAATTAAACAGCTGAATCCTGAGAATTATGATCCTTAGATCACACTCTGGATCAGCTTAGCACATTGTTAAAGATTAAACTCCCAGTGTTAGAACAAAGTCTTCCAATTTAAATTATTTTTTTATATATATTTTCCCAACGAAAGTGTATTTTCTGTGCTTGTGCAAACCCTTTGATCTAATTATAGATGGTAAAACATGCACTGCTCATTTCACAGAATGAGAAACAGCTGCATTGCAGGGTCAGGGGTTTAGAAAGTCAAACAGTATGGTGTTGTTTTACAAGAACCCAATTAAATTAGCTTTCTATTGGGGCGGAGAGTTTGCCCTAATGGAACAACGGTCGTTTGAATACCATAATTTAATTAACAGCTCGTTCATGAGGCGTTAATTGAAACTGAATCAATATTGATTCCCATTCACTCTGTTAATTACAGAAACTTTCAATTTCCCCATAAGTTTCACTCCAGGTAATTGAATTAGGCTGTTGAAATGCATGGATTGTGTACTGATCCTGTGGTCACTTTTATTGTTTGTTTCTTTTTCATACCATAAAAATCTCTGCCAAGTACAGTTTTAGAACTGACCTACAACATTTCATTTAAAAAGTTCCAACAGTAATCAGGCCCAGTTAATTAAGATATTTAAATCAAAATCCTTTTTTTTTTTTCTCGAAGCACAAACTATTTCAAAACTAGTGCAACATGACTTTTGTGGGTATATTTCTTGGTCATATTTTTCAGAATCTCTTCATTCTTATCTGATCAGTCTCACATGGCTAGTCTTAACCCTAACAGGAGAAAGTCAAGGCAAGTGTGTGCATTTTTAAGACTTGCAAAGAGGACACAAATTACCTAATGCATATAAAGCTTATTGCTTGTTTTCCAGTTTGTCTGTGACAGGCTGATAGCCCTTATACAAGTTTACAATTTTTAATTTTCATTTAATCACGGATTAATTAATAAACCAGAGATTAGCAGTAGCGTCAGGGTGCAGCAGTCTAAAGGGTCCCCCTCCCTGTCCTCATACAAATAAAAGAAAGGACTTTTTTTTAGTGCGGCACCTTGACACAGTAGGTCTGTTACCGTATATAACGTGAAATCAACTGCATTATAATTGTCATTAATTAGGTGACAATTAAAGCTTTTACATAATTGGTTTATTGGACGTCATGCTGAATTGACTTTCAGTTATAAATTTCGTCATTACCAGTACTAGAAACAAAAGGTAACGTTTGAAATGAATTTGAAATCCAAACACAGATGTGACCTATATGTGGAAACCCGAAAGCACTGATTGGATTACCTGTGTGAGATTATAATGCAGTAGAAACAATATCACAATTTGCTTTTTATTTTAAAGTTAAACCTCAGTTAGCTGACCACAGGACGCTGTGCACACTGTGCATTATTTTAGTTTTTTCCCTTTTAGTAGTGCTTGGTGCTCCGAAATGGCTCGTTATCTGGACTGCAAATTGGAGATCTCTGCACAGAGTAATCGCATATTGCACAATCATTGTGGTGGTGTAGATTAGGAAGGTTTATAAACAGAAAGATGGTGAGTTAATGAACAAGCACAATTATTTAGACAGTTATCTATCAATAGCCATACTTCACAATTGTGTTAAAAAAAAAAAAAAAAAAAAAACAGTTTCCAATAAAACACTTAAATGTATTCCATTAAAACACATATGGCTAATATTGTAGACGATAAATACATTAGTTTAACTAAAAATAATTTCCACAGTTTAGAGACCTTAACCGAAGTTTATTAAACTGATTAGTATATCTTTTTTTCTAGTTTCAGGTGTGTATTAGTCATGAGCAAAAAAGTATACTGCAGTCATTTTAAAACATAGTTCTAACAAGCTATGGATATTAAAACTAAGGGTAACTGTCTGAATATTATTTGTGAGCTACTGTATGTACTATAGTACTATCTAAAACTATCTCTGGAAATGTCCTTCTGGCCTGTTTGTATAGCTCAAACCACTGGATACAAATGTTTTCTATTATTTTCATCTGTACAAAGTGTAAAGGTTAATAATTAAAATCGTTTTGTTTCTCTAAAGCTGTGCGTTTCCATATGATTGTGAAGACAGACAGACAGACAGACAGACAGGGGTTGGACATTAAAATGCATGGCAACAAATCAAATCTGTCAAGTGTGTACTACATTTTGCAAAGATTCCGTCTCCCTGTTGCAGTTTCAGTCTCAATGAACATTACAACAGATCTAACACCGTTTGATAGAGATCTGACAGCAGGTGCTATCCTTGACTGACTCGAGTACCGTGAAGGAATTAAAGGTGGTAATCATTGCGGAATGGTCGTGTATCCCTTCAGATTGGTGACACCTTATTGACAGCGTTATGGTAGGTGTTCTTAATGATTTGGCCTCCGCTATGTTAGCTGTAGCTGCCCAGTTGCCTTCAGATGTATCCCAGCTTCACTCCACCTCTGCTCGCACCATTCTTCTTGTTGATTGGCATATTAATGGGGCAGGAGGGTCACCCCCTGGCTGGGGGGCAGTTCAAGAGCTGTTTGTCTTGCAGGCTGTGCGGGGCTCAGCAGCTCAGGCAGACCCTGTGATGGATGAGCCCAGTGTAGAGAGGGAGCGGCACTTTCCTGCCTCCATCAGGGCTTCCAGACACAATAACAGTACAGACACAGCTGAGAGCCCCGGGGTGTGAGAGCCTCAGAATGCAGTGCAGTATGGCACAGTTAACCACAGAACCTGGTACTGGGGATCTGTGAGCCAGCTAATTCCATACAGTATTGTGTAGAGAACTCAGTTCTGGGGATCTGAGAGGCGGCTAATTCAGTGTAGTATTGAGAACTTGGTTCTGGGGATCTGAGAGCCAGCTAATTCCATACAGTATAGTATAGAGAACTCAGTACTGGGGATCTAAGAGACAGCTTTATGGTCATTACATGCCAAAACCTGCAAATCCAGATGAATTTCTCAGACTGAAATGATCAAGGCTGTATTGTTTCCAGGTATATGGTGTTTTCACTGAATCCGTACAGGGTAAAATAGCAGAAGCAGGTGGATAATTTAATAATTTAAAATGTATTTAATAAAAATAAATCATGAATAATGTCATGGCTTGAAAGACCTTGGCTCCATCTGCTGATTAGAAGGAGCCTATAGTGTAGAGAACATAAGAACATTTACAAACAAGAAGAGGCCACCCAGCCCATCATTTCTCATCTCGTTTATAGTAGCTGATTGATCTCAAAATGTTACCAAGTTAAATGATCCCAGTGATTCAGCATTATGAACGTGGCTAGATAACCCATTCCATGCCCTCCTCACTCTCCAGAGAAGTGTCTTCTACCTTCTGCCTTAAATCCACTTCATTTCCAGCTGTGTCTTCTGGCCATTGGTTAGGGTTAACTTTGTCAACCTCTTTCAACCTTTTTAGGCCCCCCCCCCCCCCCCCCCCCCCCCTTATTCCGCTTTGTCCTAGGCTAAATATATTCAATCAGCCTATGAATCCTAAACTAGTGCTATCAGCACTAGCAGTGGAAGAGGGGCTGGTGGCTGGATATCCCCCAAGCCTGCCTCCCTCCCTCCTCTCCACCTGCGTGGCCCCACAAAGCAGCAGTTTAACCAGGTGAAGAGTTCAGCTCAGGGTGAGCTGTCTGTCTCCTAGCCCTGCCTAATTTATCCACTATTTGGCTAACCTTGCTCTGAACTCGCCCCCTGAGATCTGAGCTCTCCTACACAGCCCCAAACACACACACACACACACACACACACACACACAGAGGGATCATTAGGCAGAAAAGCAGATTCTCCAGCAATGTCAATTTTAGACATGCTATGTATACCCTAGACAGGAGAATACAAATGGTCCCTTGAAAAAAGTTACATAATATTCTTCTACTTTCAGTTGTATGCTGCAGTATATATTACAATGGTTCTCCAATGAATGGCTCTTGAGCCATATTTGCCTCATTGAGTTCCCTAATATGACTCTTGTTTACACATTATCCTGTTCAAGGCTTTCAATAGGGTTGAAGCAAAATTGCTGTTGTGTTTAAGCATGACACATGTTTAATGAATATGAACATACTTGAGCTGTGTCATTGTGTAGCGTGCTTAAATGTTACCTGTTTTCTATAGTGAGGTGTGGCAAATATGGGAAATCTGTAGTATATGTATGGGTAATGTATATGGATATTGTTGCTCCTGAAACCACTCTGAATATTACATCCCAGTATTAATCTGTGTAAATCACTACACAATTCAACACAACTGTCAAGAGAGAGGCCCAGGACTGAATGGCAGGCAGTGTTCAGGTGCTGATTGAAGTGCACTCTCACTTGCAAAGCTGTGAGAGAAAGAACATGAAAGTAAATTCACGAACGAGAGGAGGCCATTTGGCCCATCAGTGCTTGTCCAGTTCCAAGAAGCGGATTGATACCAAAAGTCGGGTCTTAAATGATGCCAATGAGTCAGAACCTTACAATGTGGCTTGGTAACCTATTCCATAATCTCTCAAAGTGTCTTATACTCTGTCCTAAATCTGTCTCCACTTAATTTCCAACTGTGGCATCTGGTCCTTGTTTCTGTGTTGAGTTTAAAGTATTGGTAAACTTCATAAACTCCTTTCATAAACTCATTTTAATCAAGTTTCCCTCACTGAAGTAAGTTATCGATTGCCTTAGATCTCTAAATTCACTAAAAATGTGTAGAGAAAAATACAATTACATTATCTATCTTTTGCTTCAGTAATTCAGTTGCATGTGGCACGGATTTATGGAGTTAGTAATTTCCTCCTTTGTGCTATCAAGAGTGATCCCTAGCAGTGCTCCTTATATATGTGAACAGATGCTAATTCAGTCCTTCAGTCCACTTTGGTATTTCATAATTAGATTTAATTAGATTTTTTAGAAAGACCTAGAGTTTACACAAAAGGTGAGATACACATTGTATCCATCTCTGATTTAATTTTTTATTTTGTTTTTTCCAAGAGGGGCGCATAAACATATCATTTTTAATCTGATAAATTTGGTGCTTTGACAATCTGTACAGAGTTGTCCAGATTTTCTTTCTGCATATATATATATATATATATATATATATATATATATATATATATATATATATATATATTTTTTTTTTTTGGTTTTATGCCCAAGTGGCTCACCTACTAAAAGCACAACCAAGTGGTGTGCAGAGAGTCATACAGTCAGGGAACCTCAGGGGAGCTGTGCGAAGTTGCTGGTCTCCACTGGGGATTCCACAGGGAGCATTTTATTGGCTTTGGCACTCCTGCAGGTTAAGGAGGTCAGGAACTGTTTCTTCTCATTGCTCTGCAGTGGAACATACTGGCCAGGTGCCTCAATCAAACACCTGTAGGGCTGGCTTTTGTCCTCCAACGGCCAGTAGCTCGCTGACATCTGCTCTCAAGTTCCTGGGTGTAAAAGAGGAAATTGACTTGGTCGTGGATCGGAAGGTGCCCCACTGAACCTTTCTGTTCTCCTGAGCTGTGTGGGTAATTGCTGCGGAGAGGGAACGTAATTGGACATTCGAAATTGGAGGAAAATAACAACGGAGGTACAGTAATTGGGCACTCTATATATTTAAAAAAAAAAAAAAAAAGCATGATGCAGAACAAAAGAATGGCAACACTGGGCTGTGGAAGTGGAGCCACCCTGCCAGCTCTGTGCCTGACTGCAGCTAGTTCCATTGTCCCTTACCTCTCATGTGCACACAATCCACCACTTTTGTTTTCTTTTTTCTAACCGAAAATATTTTCGCTTGGCCTCTTCATTGCCAGATAATGACTTAGTTATTGGAACGGCAGAGGCACAGCTGTCTATAATCTTTTATCTAAATGAGACTTTATGAGTTTGTGGCGCCTTGTCTTTTCTGTCTGAATTGGCAGAAAAATAATGCCGACTTCAGCTTTTGTTCTCAATACCTAATTTGATTATTCCCTTTCTGCAGCTGAAGTGGCTAATTAATGGTCTTTACCAAAACCTCAGCACGCTTAGCTAAAAGGGAAAAAGAGTTTTTTGGCAGAGGGAATGACAGCTGAACTTGTTAATGCTTGTGAGTTTGCCAAACTCAACCATTAGCTCCAATAAACTTCTTATTGTTTCTAACTCAAATGTTTCTGTATTTTCTCAAATGGTTGTTCGAGTATGAGTGGTCTGTGTTTGCTTCATGTTTCATTTAACTTCAACAAGCATGATATTTTTAAACCATTTTTATTATTATTATTATTATTATTATTATTATTATTATTATTTATTATTATTATTATTTAATTTAGATATACATAAAATGATCAAATTAACTGTTCTAGTTAATTACAAACTAAGAAAAACAAATATATATATACATATTCATATTCATATGATGTATGTAACTGAAAACCATGGCAACACCATGCCTACGGAAACAAATTACAGCAAGTGTTAAAGGAATAATAAAAGAAAAACCCTTAAACACAATTATTCTCAGTAAAGTCCAATATTGTACCTATGCAGATGGTTGCTGAGGGAAGCAGTTCAGTCAGATACTGGTTTCCATGGAGATGACCTGGAAGCGTTTTGTTCTCCCCCCAAAAGTTTACCCATCAGGCCAAATGTCCAGTATGTTACTTTTTCAGCAAAAGAGCAGGACTCGAGGGTACAAATGGAAGTTGAGGAAAATCAATCTCAAAACAGAAGTTACGAAGCACGAGTAAAACCCAGAGAATAATAATAAAAAAAAAAAAATGTGATTCTGCTCTGGGGCTGAATGTGTGCAAGTAAGGAACAAACCATGATGGGCCGAACAGCCTCTTCTTGTTCATGACATTTCTTATGTTCTGCTGTTCAGTAACATCCAAGATGTCTGCTGTTTCCAGGGGCATTCAGCTAGCCTGATTTAAGGCAAAGCACACATTGTAATGTCAGATTTTTCAGCGTTTATCTGATTGTCTGCCGGTCCGTCGGTCTGTATTTTGCTTAATCGTCTATGTCCTTCCTTTAAAGGTGTTCATGCACGTGTAGCTTCCTGAGAACTTGTGGATTTCTTCAAGTGCTTGCTGTGGCATGAAGCTACAAAGAGAGAAAAAAAAAAAAAATAGTTTAGTCTCAACACAACATTCCATAAGATTGATTCCATTATGAGAGATGAACTGTACACCCAGCACCCAAGCTGTTTATTGGTAGTTTTATCTGACCACAGCATTTCACATGAAACAGTCAAGTTAGAATAAATGTGACATAAATATGGCTAAACAAGACACAATTTAAATTTACCAAACTACTATATACGGTTGTGCCAAACGGGGCGCTCCTGCAAAATGTTGTTATTCACTTTGATACTAACTACCACTTTCATGCATTATTATACATAAAATTTCTGCTCAACGCAAGTACATAATTTCAAATTCCAATGATTCCACTGTATTTCTTAACAGAACTACTAGTGTTGCGCATATTAATGTAAATTACAGCAAGGAAAAGATAGGAGAGTGTCAACACTGTTTGATATTTGGAGAGTAACTGGATTGATGTTACTCTGGGACAGTTTACCTTTTGAGGATGACGAGTGCATGCATTGTCCAGGGCAGGTAGAGCAGGGCTGTGTTTGTTTGGACAGCTTCCACTGTCCGCCTGGCCACTGTCTCCGGTTTCAGAGGAGGGAACAGGTTAGGGAACCTGGAGACATGAACCAGAGAACAAGAGGTCAGCTAATTATGTTTCTGAAATGATTATTAGTGATTAATGATAGGAGACTTATTGACAGTTTGAAATATACTTGGGCCATGCAAAATGTCTTTACTTAAAAACATTTTTAATCAACTGTGCCTTAGATAGCTCGTCCAACAGAGACCTAGCTCCCCTTTATTCAAGCCCTAATTCTCTTGGCAAGAACAAGAGTAGAATGCCAAGATGAAAGAGAGCCCCAGCAATGCTGAAGAGAGTGTGCTTACCTGACTCTCATTCCTTGGAACATCTCTGTGTTGGTGTGGAAGGGTAGCACGGTGGTGGTGCACACGCCAGGGCAATCCAGCAGCCCCAGGGTCAGGCTCTCCATGAAGGCAAAGGAGGAGGCCTTGGAGGTGCAGTAATCGATGGCTCCCGGGATCGAGGACTGAGACAACACCGAGTTGATACACACCACGTGGCCGTTCTGCAGCTCCAGCATTCGCGGCAGGAACGCTTTGGTGGTCTGTGGAGAGAGGGCGGTGGTTAAAACCAGGCTTCTTCATGACATTTCAGTTCCAGTATATACAGCCTGGCACTTGATTCACTGTTAAACTAATTAAACTAATGTTGTTGTTGTAGTAATAATAATAATAATAATAATAATAATAATAATAATAATAATAATAATATCCCTATGCGATACGTACCCAGAACTGTCCGAGCGTGTTGATATGCTGAGATTTTAAGAGGGCGTCGTCATCGCTGTCCATTAGAGACTTCCCATGAACCACTGCAGCATTGTTCACCAGGATGGTGACATCACCCACCTAACAACAAAAAACACCCCATTTCATTGGTTGAACACACACTTCAGGTGTTACAATGGTTTTTGATAAACATTCCATTTCAGTCGTGTGGAGGTTTTGTTATGTAGACAGTAGTTGGGAAAACTTATTTCATTTAAGGTCTTTAGAGGTGAAACTGTTGCAAAAATATTTTAAGGAAAGGATAGGTTGGAGGTAGGTTGAGATCCCCAGATCGGAATCAATCCTGGGTGCAAATGGCTTACTAATGCATATATTAGTCTTTTATGTAACCGTTCCCCCCTTTCTCTGTGTATGGAGCTCTGCTTTCCAGTGTGGCTGTACCTACCCTCTCTCGCACCACCTTGGCCTGCTGGTACACTTCCTCCCGGTTGCCCACATCACACAGGAAGTAGTGGCACTCGGTTCCCATGAGCTTGATCTCCTCGCAGGTCTCCTTCAGACACTTCTCTGTGCGGCCCCACAGGATCAGCTGAAAGCAAGGCAAAGGTCAGCATTGTTTTTAAATCGTCACAGTTCTTTTAAAATTAAACTGGATGAAACTGCTCCTGGTTTGGATCCTTCACAGTTTCAGTCGCTTGCTTTAACTTGCCTTCTAGCTGCATATTAAAAACCTTATTTTTCCTTAAGTTAAAAGATTACATTTGTTTGAAAATGGGGTTCTTATCTTGTTTTATGGTCTCATAAATGACTATAAACATGCAGTAAACAACAGGGTTCTTATCTTGTTTTATGGTCCCATAAATGACTATAAACATGCAGTAAACAACTTGGCTTTCCAGGTTTAATCACGTAGGATTGGGACCTGACTATACACAATAACATATAGTGTCTCTTGAAAAACTACCCTGTCGCTTTAAGAAATTGCCTTACATTTCTCCTCCCACCCACACACACAGAATGAAGTGCTGAAGTCAGTCAGAGTTCAGGGAACGGGCGGGCAGGCAGGCTGGCAGGCAGGCTCATACATAACTGAACTGGTAATCCAAACCCTGCGCTGTGCCACGATTACTTGGTTCTTGCTATAGCGTGTACAGGGGGTTAAAACATGCTGTAATTCTAGCTGCAATAGAAAACCACTGCTACACACAGTGTACCTTTCCTTTTAAAGGTTCACAGTGGTTTACTGTGGCCTGGTAAAGCATGATAAGTGTACGCCCTTACAGAAAACTTTGAGAAATTCAACGAGGAAACTATTATGAAACACTCATACGGAAGAGCTGCATCAACATTGTAGTGGCACAACACTTCCATTTAAGATCCTTCGGTAAGGGTAGTGTAAGGTACACTATTCTATGGGTAAAATAACTTCAGGTTGCACAGAAGAGAAATGTACTGTATGAGAGAAATTGTTGACAGCGTCAGGGCAGGGTGACCCAAAACTAATGACCGTTTCTGATTTATGTGTGCTGTATCTGAGAACACACCCACTGAGCCTGATATCATATCTCCACATGACAGAACCCTATCCTTTGGGATAAGGCCCCTCAAGTACTATCAAGGTGTGTACAGCATTATATCCTATATTTAATAAGACTAGCCAGCCAACTTATAAGCCTACTTTAGAATTCGGTGAAACAAACAGACAAACGTTTCAGCTAGTGCCTTAGTGAGTTTTACACTTGCCGTAGGTTCTTAAGTCTTACCCCACAATGAATGCCTGGGGTTGAGGCTATGGTTGAACTACTTTAAAACTAGAACAAAAATAGAGAAAACTTGTTCCATCATGTTTCCTCCCTGCAACCCAATTTGGTCATGTGTTTAGCTCTGGATCACCATGTATTTTTGGAACAGTTTTTCAGTCTTCATAAAAGCTTATAGAAATGTTCATTAACCATTCTCACCACGACGAGCGTTATGAAGTTCCAGTTGTTCTAGGGAACTGGGCCAAAAGGCTCCTTTCATATTCAGGAAACCATATTAAAAGTGTTTCATCAATTCATCAGCAACTTTCTAAAACTGGGCATGACTGTCAAAAAGATGTCAGCAGCTCGTCAGATTTTTAGAGGCTTAAATAAAATAATTCTCCCACTAGTTTAAAAAGAAAATGTGCAAATTGCTGAAGCACACAGAAACGGAGTCTAAGATACAGGCTTCATATAACCTGGGACTGGGGAGCATAATAAAACAAAATAGTGGCCTGTGACTGGAGATACTGTTCTAAACCGAACGATTACCAATGATGCAGTGATTGGCGCTGGGGCCTGTCAATCGCAGGGGTCACACAGAGGTAACAACAGTGCTGAACCCCCCCACCCTCTCCTCCCCGACTCACACACGCTCTCAAAGAGATTACACGGCTCGCTGGCTAGATGAATCCTGCAATTTTCTGGTCAGGGAGTTTCAAACAGTGCGTGTGGTGAGTGCAGCCGAGGGGCAGCGCAGGGCTTGGCCTGTTTCCAGGGGCTGCTGCTTATCTTTCCACAGGCACTCCACTGGAAAGTGATCCGGTTTAGGGGAGGAGAAGCAGTGTGGAACGCATCCATCAAAACGGAAAGGCTTGCAAACAACAGCTCGCCGCACTTGCTTTCAGTGTACTGAGTGGCAGTCAGTGCACTGCCCCTGGAGCCACCTGTTCTGTTCCCTGAACTGTAGAAAACCCTTTTTAATCAAACCATCCCCTGCCTTTAAAAGAAAGTCAAGATTTAGTGTAGTCTTCAAAGATACAGAAAATTTAAGTAGAACACTTTTAACTCACAAAATAGTCAAGTTGGCCAAATGTGGGCTGTTCATTATTATTATTATTATTATTATTATTATTATTATTATTAATAATAATAATAATAATAATAATAATAATAATAATAATAATAATAATAATAATAACAATAATAATAATAATAATAATAAACCTGGCACAGCTTCTAATGAAAAAGTCCCTTCACAATGCAATGCTCTGGTGGTATAATTTTACAGCTGTCGTTTACAGTTTACACAGCTCAGAAATTTGTTTTCACAACGTTTAAAAAGATCCAGCTTTTTCGTGTAACTCTGCGAGGCTTGGTTGCAACAGTTTTCTTTTGAAGATTGTATCTCACACCTGCAATATTATTTTACAGCTGTTGCATACACTACCGTATGTGCAAATCAGCATTCTGCCAAGCTGTTTGAACAGACCACGTTTTTAATATAACCTCAGAGTCCTCTGAAGATCCAATTGCTTCTTTGCCCAAACAGAGCGCTGAATTCTGCAAGCAGCTGTGTTCCAGTGTGCTACTCCTGTGATACTTGTTGCTGGTGAAACTGTGTTCTGATACTTAGCTGTAACTGGATACAGAGAATTAAGAAACAAAGGCTTCAGTTCAATGAGGCATTTTTTACAAGACAGCCGAGATCATTTTTAAGCATAATGTTATACGCTTAATGTAGTTTGTGTTGTACTGCATACAGTGTTTGGGTTGTTTTATGTTATGGATGCATTTGAGGGTTTTAAAATGCTTTTCTATTCTATTATCTAGTTGTCTTTACCTAAACTTGGAAGGATCTTCTGGGAGTAACCCCTCACTTGTCCAACTATCTCAAGTGCATTCTTCAATTAAATGGTTTCTTTGCAAGATGCAAAAGTACAATATAGTCAACCCTCTGCCAGTGTATTAACTGCCAACTATACAGAGCTTTTATAAACATTTGGGGTCACTTAAAGGGTCAACTGTAACATACAATATACATACAAGGGGTGACAACAATAGGTAATAGAGGTTCTTTACAGACTGGGACAGTTAAACATTTAAATGTCTCCGCTATTGGTCTCGGTCCTTCTCCCTCTCGAGGGGAGGCGGGCCCCTGTGAGGGCACTGGGAGTTCAGGAAGCAGCCGCCTGCCTCTGTCCCATTAGCACCGAGACAACGGGGTCACGCAGAGGGCAACACCCAGCTGGGAGCTGCATGGTGCCTCCGCCCCCCTCCCTCACTCAGCAATTTATATAAACTCACTTCCTAATCAAGGCACTGATGACCCAGACCCAGGCACTTGTTACTACTGGGATCAAAGCTGCTGTGTTAGGCATGGCACCAGAGAGTCAGTCCAAGACAGTTAGGCACAGAGGCTGGGCTGCAACACAGACACTTTATACTGTATTGATACACAAGTCTTTATACATTGACTTCAAAGGCCACTTCATGGAACGGTTACTGAACTAATGCCTTTATCAGAGGGCTATAAATAAAAGACTCATATGAATTGAACTGTCAGGCTGTAGATAACAGGGTGAATACAATATATCATATAACTTGCATCTACTCAAATCATACTGCAAGAAACTACAGACAATGAGACACTTTGCTGAAACGTTTGTGTACATTGACTATAGGTATTACTGTGAAGACAAGATGTATGCTTTTGACAGGCTAGTTTATTTTTAATGATTGTTAATGATAAACTATATTGTTAAATAAGAGGGGGAATGTGTCATTTCATCCATAAAGTGCTGTAAACGGTATGAGCGTGGTACCAAAGTGCAGGAAATCAACACTGCCACCAGACACGTTAGTTCATAATAACCATCAAAATGTATTGCACAGGGCCTTCCAATACTATACACTGTGCTAATATTGTGTGAGTAACGTGTTGGTTAATTAGCCTCCTTGAGGGTTCAGTCTACAGTAAACAGCCCCAGTCTCTTGACCTGCTCTACCCTTCTATATACAAACCCTACTACCTGCAGCCTGTGGTTAGCTGCTGCCTTTGTTGCTGCACTTCCTTTGTGGAAGAAGTAAACAGATGTGATGACATCATTAGGATTAACTGGCTGACCCACGGTTGAACTCAGTTCTGTAAACGAGCTGCAAGGTGCCAGTGCTCCTCCCCCACCGCCCACCCCAGCAGCCACCCATTCACATACACTGCAGGGCATCATGGGAGGAAAGGGAGGGGGGTAAACAAGCAAGTCTACCTGGAAGGGGACACATAAGCATCTTAGCTAGTTACAGAGCTATGGCAACCTTGCAAATTAGCTGCTTGGTTAAAAAGTTATTTTAAATCCTCTTCTATTGACATGTGCTTTGGTCTGATATTATAGTGGTAATATTAATACTACTTTTCTCTTTAGTGCTGCCCAACAACTGAATGTTCAAAGTTGGACTACAGTTAATATGTGTATATTTGGTCAACCGCAATTCATTTCTGTATTTATCCACTTGTAAATAGAAAACACTTTCAAGTGCAATTCAATTATTGAAACTTCCATAGCTTTCCAGTGAAATATGCACAGCCTAAGTGCCGTAGCAGCTATTCCAGGAATGTTAAAAACTTTCCAGATACAGAAGCAGAGCAGCTGGGATGCACCAATTCTCTCTTAGCATTAGTCCTCTCAAGTTCAAACCCCTTGAAGTGCTTCCACTGAACAATATGATGGACTTTGACATTCTTCTTAATTAAAGGACAAGACTCTCCAAGAAGGGAATGTTTTTGTAAGTGAGGGCCATTACATTTAGTTTAACGGAACTACCATAGGGGGTATATTTGCAGAAGTGAACTTGTCTATTGCCGCATTTGTATTTCCCCCATGTGTACTGAATCATATTTAGACCCAGTTGTGCAACTGTACTTATTCTGAGGTCATTTTATGCATACTTTGTAATGGGAGTGCCATCTTACACATCTTCAGGCATCAGTATGTTGCTTAACATTATGTGATGCATATTAAAGATAATTGTTTAAAACAGGACACAGCCATTAAAAAACATGATGCAACGTAACATAAAATGCCTTAAAAACAGCAAAACCGCACAAGTGAGCTTACACAGAATTTAATACACACCGGGCAGGTTAAAACAAGAATGTGGCAAAAGTCAATTTACGCAAATATACCCCCTGTGGTAGTTCCATTAAAGATAAAACAACTTGCATAGTGACTATTTCATTTGTGCATGTCAATTGTATGCACAACCTGTTTTATAGACCCTTGTTCTTTTATTGGTTCTTAGATAACAAGTAATGAATTCTCACACGCATTAAAAGTGCTGCCTCTCTGGTCCCCAGCTGCAAATGCTCTACATTTCTAATGGATTCGCCAGCCAGTGAGATCCTGAGTGTTCTTGGCACTGTTCCTTGAGCTATTGTAGGCATTTTTTTTACAAAATACTATAGGAGGAATTTGAAATGCAAACGCAAGCCTTTGCCTTTTTTTTACCTTTCAATGACATGTCCCAGGGATGTAAGCGGAAACTTCAAAGGTGAAAAAGCCACACTCCATTGTGTGTCCACAAAGGATGGCTCATAGCTTGTCATCGGCTCATTGTTGTGTAATGTCGAGGCGTGAAAGCTTGCAAAGGAAACACCTGTGTTTGTGTGGGTTTGATTTTTCACAGATAAGGAACACTGTAGGCCAGGCAGGGGGCTGGGCTGGGCGAGTGGGTGCATTCTCAATGGGGGAATGAATGAAGTTGTTCACCTCTGGGTTCATCAGTTCAGCTGTATTGTCGAGCAGCACAGAAATCGTTGAGAGCTATTACCAGCTATTAGGACTATCAGGGAGACTAATTCTTAAGGGGCAACTTTAAAACTGCTTTAAAAGACTGCTTTAAAAGTCTGTTTTAATTAACTAAATAAGGGTTGGTATACGTAAGCTTTTCTTAAAAGGGTTTGGAGTTTATGCTCCAGGTTCAACTCACTATAACCTTAAAGAGGGTTGATAAACAATTGTGTGAGCAAAGTTCTGAGACTGCAAAGGGCTTTTGCTATAAAGTTTGCACCAAAATAGACTATACAGCCACTTTGCAAAACAGAAATCAATGATATGTTTAACATGAAATACACAGGTATGATTCGGGACTGGGAGGCAGTGTGGCCTATTGGTTTGAGCTGAGGAACTGGGAAGGAGTCTGGCCAAGTCGTTGGAGTAAAGGGACTGGGAAGCAGTGTGGCGTGTAGCTAGAGGTATGGACTGGAAAGTGGTGTGGCTTAGTGGTTAGACATATGGGTTAATGTGTCCTAGTAGTATTAAAACATACATAAAATCTGCCATATGCTATCATTATACAGTTTTAAAAAGAAAAAAAGTATCTTAAATGGACAAATCCCAAAAAATAGAAAAACAGTTGCTACTCTCCATATGTATGTTAGGATTGGCTGCCTTTGTGTCATTCAGTTCATTTCTCTGAGGGAAATCTTGCTAAGTTCAAAATATTCATAACGGGAACTAAAGCTGACAAGCACAGCCAACAGTAAATGATATAAGCAAGTAGTGTTGCCAAGCCTGAACACCACTTGTTAGCCTAGGGACAGGGAGAGAGGTGAGGGAAGTTGTACAAGCCTGTCCTGTTAGCATGCTTTGTGAGGGTGAGGCAACAGCCAGCAATTCTGACCCAGCACGCAAAGCTACCAAACATTCTGGAACGTGCGCTGTGCAACCCTGCCTAATGATGTTAGAACTAACACTTAAGTGACAGTTCATATCAATTCTGTATGTGCGTAACTCTACACCTAACTTTGGGGGAGGCGGACAAACCTCGAGAAGCAGTGTGGGTATGGCAGAGCGTATAGACAACATAACATTTATTTTGATTGTTGGTAGCTTCACGTACAGCTGTGTTCAACACTTGATTGTTATAAAGAATGTCTCATGACGAAAACGAAATGTTGGCTTCTCACCCCCACACACTCCATACTGGGGTGTCAGTAGATACAGCATGTCCAAGTTATACCGAGGCGACCCAAAACCTCTTACCAAACGGCCTAGATACAAGTGTGAAACAGAATACAGAATCCCTTGTATTGTCATCGGCAGATAGTCCAGAACAAAAGTGTCCCCCCCCCCCCCACCCCCCCCCCCCCCCCCCCCCCCCACCCCCCTTTAAAAATTCACCCCTTGGCTGACCTTCCCATGTTGAGCAACGTGAACATGTTGTGCAGGATCACTGCATTCCCATTGGCACAGTATCCAACTGCCCAACCTACATGGATGCTTATGTAAACAACTGTACAACAGCCAAGTGTGCCAAACCAACTGCGTGGCTATGTGGTTATAGCTGAGGAATTGCCGTCAGTATGGCTGAGGAAAGGAGTGTGATTTCGGTGTTAGTGGTGAGGCACTGGGAGGCAGTGGATTAGGCCTCAAATAACCAACGTGATCTAGTAGTCTAAGCAGAGGGACTGGGAGGCAGTGTGGCCTTAAAAGTTAGTTTCTAAACCACTAAATGCTTGTTAAATGTTGTCCATATGACAATACCAAAAATGGTTACAAATGGATACCAACAGCCTGCAGGCACACAGTAGCCACGAAGGGGTACCCCGTGGAGACGTGATAAAAGAATTAAAAATACCCCAGAACAGGGGCCTGTCTCATACTCTTCAAGACACAGCACTGACAGATGCAGATAGGAAGTGTACAAAACAGAGCCTGTGGAAAGAGAGATGACAGTGTGTGATTTTTCTGGACAAGTTCTCCCCTGCTTTATTCCATCTGGGGGATCTCTCTTTTCTCTACCTGGCTAGTCTTACTCGCAGCATAACTGCATAACCCCACAAGCGCAGTACTGCTTACAAAATCAGGACCTGTTAGCGTAATCGTGGAAGCCTTCCGGGTTAGACTCCTAAGACCCATAATGTGTTACAGATCAGCCCACAAGAACACCTTCTGACACCATGATGACTTCTGGGGTTGGCCAATGTTAAACTAATCCTCATCACAAAACTACCATCCCAGAAATCAAACTTGCTGTGCCCCAAAATCATGTTGAATGTTAATAGCTATATACTCTGTTAGCTTGCCGGTTAATTTGTATTCAGAAAAGTAATCTGTGCATTTCCCACAATCAGACCTTGCTGGCTTACCAGTTTGTTTATATTTTTAAAAAGACAGAGTTAGAACACAAGCCCGCAGCTCCCACACAGGGGTGACATAGGATATTAATATACAAGAAAGCTGTTTTTTTATGTATACATTTCAACTTGAATATGTGTAACATGTTGGTAAATACTCCAAAATGTTATGGCATATGTATTTGCTGGATTAAATTTGGACTATAGACAAAACTTAAACGAAACAAGGTCAAGCAGACAAGCGTTTGGAATAAAGCCTTCAACACAAGGCGAAACGTTTTTGTCAACGCGAGTTAGTCTTCCCTTACAATGCATTATAGAGTGCTTTTGAAGTTATGAATCTTAGCCAGCAACTACTCGTGCAGTACGTGACCTGTCCACAAATAAATAAATAAAAAATCCAGTCCAATGTGTCAGTTTAGCACATTTTGCAAACTGTCTTCAGAAAATGCAACAGTCTGTAACGGAACGTGTTTAACTGGCTTCCCGTTTTTTTTTCCAAGCTGGTTAACATTGTAATAACTTTACCACTGCCAGTGTAAATAACAGTTTGACAACTCGAATTCACAAAATAAAAGGTAATGTCCCCAATTGAACATAAATCCGTACAAACGTCTCAATGTATGTGGTGCGTTTTGCCCTAGCATTAGCATGCCCAATGCATTAAAATGTAACCATACTAGAAACACCCACTTATGCTGGAAGAAGTTAATTAGAAATGATGTATCGTGTAAGTGAGGCGTGTATGTGTTTGTATAGGGATTTTACCTTCTTCGCTCCCTGCTTCGCGAACTCCCTAGCCAGGTGCCGACCGATGCCTCTTCCCCCGCCGGTGATCAGCACCACGTCCCCGCTCATATCCCTCAGTCTGCTCGGGATGAGCAAGCACACAGCGGCTTTCAGAAGAAAATACACCATCTGAATGGGGAAAAACAGTGCGGATCCCAGGGACTTCCAATCCATCTTCCTTTAACCACGGGTGAACAATATCAATACGATCGGGAGGGGGAAAACTTCACAAAAAACAGCCTGCTGAGACCCGAAGCAAAACGTTTAGAAACTCCGTTCTACAAGAAGAGAGGCTGCCACCACGAAGCTTAATTTCGCTTCCTCTGCAAACCGACTTTTAAAACATTTATATGATATTTAATCGTCTCTTCACAGAAACAAATCAAAAACAAAATAAAATCGGAGTTCAAACGTTTAAAAGCGAATGAAAGCAAACAGTTGCAAAATGTGGCTTGCTCCGCTGGACAGTCCCACAGACCCTGTGTGTCATAAACTTTGCCCCGTGTCAAATTCAGGGAAGCTCAGTTTTCGTCAGTGCTGTGGTAATGCAGAAATGCAAATTAGCTCAATAATTAGTGCCAGTTCTGCTGACAAAACGTGTTCAAACTTGCAGGCAAACTTACTTAAACTAAATAAAAGTGGCTATACAGGTTTTGAAAGCAAGCTTCCCCTTTTGTATTTTTATTTTCTTGCGCTGTTTCCACAAAGTAGAGGGAGCGAGGTTGGGAAACAGTGGCTAGTTGGAGTGTGCTTACTCAGAAGAAATTTACCACCACCACCGCGTCGCTCCTCGCTACTCTCTTTTCCTTTTCTGAGTGTCTGTGAGGCTTGGATCTGCAGGGAGTTTTTATAAACCATTAATCCTGATTGACAGTTTAAGTGTTTGAGAATATTTCACTACTGTGTGTTTTGTGTGTGAGTGGTTGGGTTTGCCTTAACGTTTCCACACCCCTAAAGAACAGCAGCACAATTCCACTGTGCAGGGTGAACCCGCAAGTGGCTCTATCTCAACTTTTTTTTTTTTTCCCACCCCCCAGAAAATTAAATATCCTCACCTGACCCAAGATAACCGTTGCTTTTTTGATTGGTAAAACCGTATTCTGTTTTATGCACAGAAATGCTGACATTCGCAGATTGCGACCTGTTTATATTTCCAATGAAACCGATAATGCAAAACTAAACTGGAGTGGGTATGGCATTATGGGTTGAAACTAAAATAATTACGTTTTCTACAATAGAGTCTCACTGCCGTGTATTTCAGATCTGTCGAGAGAATTCGACCAACACGCGCCCAGACTTGATTTAGGAGAGTGGGCATTTTATTTATTCCCTATAACATTCCGTTTGAAACGCGTTTTCTCCCTTTTATTAACGTGTCAAAGTTGCTGTGTTTTTGGGAATGGGACGACTTGCAGGCTGATTGCCTCGCTGCCCAGTGAGTCTATTTTACGTCTAGAACATTCCCGGCTTTTTTAAACACAGAAGTCATAAACTGGTCGAGAAAGGCGCGAGGGTCGCACACTTGACACCTTTGCGAGTTTAGCTATTTAATCTCACCTTTTTTGAAGGGTAAATCAGCCGAGGGACGTCTTCAACCATCGCCTTTTAATAATAGCTTCTTTAAACTTTAGATAGGTACGCTTAAACAACCCAATATATCCTATAAGATAAGATCGCAGCTGACAAAGAACATTATTTTCACAAATGCAAAGTCTACCGATTGACTTCCAACATATACAGAATACAAAGTCCAGGACTTGGACACGTCATTTAAATGTTGCACATGTGTGCTCGGTTGGAAGGTGGTTCTGTATCAAAGCTTGCACCCATTACAGATCAAACGGTCTTAAAAGTGGTCACCATTGGCCAGCAAAAGTATTCTGTATATATGATACAGTATGTTTGTCATTTGTTCTGTTTTTTTAACCTAAGAACTAGAAGACCGGTATGTACGTGCTTTAGTTTAATTTATACACACGTTTTCTTGTAATTGTTTACTTAACCTACCTTTGCTGTTTTCTTTCCAATCGTTTTGGTAAAACCTAGTGGAATTCATGTCTCGGATTGTAAACTTGCGCCAGCTACCTTTAAACCAGTTTGACTGTCACTCCATCGCAATGACGTGTCTTTGTTTATTTATTTATTTTTTTGGTTTATTTGTTTAGCCAGGCTCAGAGGAGAACCCTTTGAGACCCCTTCTAGTTGCAAGGGTGTTAAAAACCCGTCTATTTCTCTCTTCACCAGTAGGGGGTGCTCGGAGCCTTTCCAGATCCCATCGATTACCAGCCCCGCACAGCTTCAGACAATACACTCCCGTCAAAAAGACTACTCGGTTGTGTTTAAAAACTACAAAGCAACATCATTATTATTCTTTACCTGACACCACAGTGCTTACAGTCCACCAAATGTTTCTTGAATGAAGTGTAAATGTGATTTCTGGTTTCTTCCCATATGTCAAAAAGACCGCCCTATGAGTGGAGATACATATTGTAATGACACCATGTTAGAATGAAAATCATTCCACAGCTTTCCCCATGCCTCAGTAAGCATTGTTCATACTCCTATGTTTAGGATACCAGTGTAATACCACTTTATTACTCCAAATAAACGACAGCAAAACATTAGCAGTCATAAGCAGCATTGGCAACGCAACAGATATTACACAGTGATCAAGTCATGGCTGTCTGGAACAGATATGGTACTATGGAAATGTAATCAAGTGATGATTCATACTATTGTGATAAAAAAAATAAAAGGCTTCTAGTTAATCATGTTTAATTATTGCTGATCCATGTCACCATGGCAATGTTAATATCTTACAGATTTTCATTGTCAAGTCACAGAAGTCATTGCTATCCCATGAAACAATCCTGCTGAACAATGGAGCCCCATCTTACTGAATGTCTGGAATAGAGCTCCACTCCTCAAAGAATCCTGCAGGGGTTTTATAGATCTGAAAAGATCACAATCCCTAGATTCACGCTGTTAAATCCTCAGTGTTAGGTCAAAGTTTATCTGTTTTGGCGGTTCACAAGATAAAACCAAGCGCTACTTAAAAGGTTCCCCAGGCCAGTGCAGAGGTAGTCCCTGACACAAATCCTTTGAGAGAACCGCATTGTGGATGATAGCAGCAAAAGCCGGCTGAACGATTTGTAAATGTATCTAACAAAATCATTTTAGAAATCTCACCTGTTGCACCTCTATTAGCTGCAAAAACTATACTTAGCAAATATCAGATCTGGTTCTACACTGGGTTTAAAAACCATGCTTAGCAAATATCAGATCTGGTTCTACACTAGGTTTAAAAAGTGCTCAGCTTCTCTGCCTCACTCTCTGGAAAGCTTACACTTCCAGGCCATTTCACCACATCAGTGTCTTTTTGGTCAATGCATATTACTGGCTGAAAGCATTTCAGTCAATAGGGGAAGCAGCTAGCTGGTTAATGACAGGAAAGAAACAGGGATGATTTCACCCTGCAAACGAAATGACCAAGGAAATGCAACACTCAAAAAATATCCATTGTGTTGCCATCGCTAGTAAAGCTGCAAGTATTTTTGTAAGGATGTCTATCTAACTTTCTGCCTGCCTAACTGTCTCGTATGTCAGTATGTATGTCAATCTTATCTTCATATTTTTGCTTGACTGCCTCTGGATTTTTCTATCTGGCTAAACAGCTCTGTTAGCATTGCCAAAGTGACTCTGTTTGGCCTTGAAATAAACCCTGTAAAAATATATTTTAGACAAATAAATCCATAAACTCTTGAGCTGTTTCCAGCTTGCGATTTCTGGCTCCGTCCCCATTGAACTGCGTGGAACCGCAAGAAGCCTGCCAGATACTCTGAGCGGTTAGAAGCAGGTCTCACAATAGCTTATTGTAGTGCTCTGAGCTCCACAGGATTACTGTCAGCTGTGGTGGAAAGGACAAGAGTTGAGTCACACGGTAGACACCGTGATAATGGTAAGGTTCCATGCACTAGACCACACTGCCACCCACAGGGCATCTGGAAAATTGCATGTTGTCAAACGTTTTCAGGTGCAGGTCCTCCCTGTTGAACATAGCCCTCACCTGACACGTGTCATACGTTTGAAAGCTCTTCGTAACTGGGAGGCCGAGTTTGCCCCCCATAACTTGGTTATTCACCAGGGAAACTACTTTTACACCATTGGGAAATATATGGGGAAGTTAATATTGGTTGCCCTCCAGTGGGCCGAAGTGTTAGTGCAGCATGTCGGTTTACTGTTTTATTTCAGCTTCAAACGTTCTTATTATATTTGTTTCTGAATTAAAGCTTCTGTTTTCTTTAAAGTAAACGCAATCTTAAGAGTTTGATGAAGTGTTTCATTGTGCAGTATTACAGCATTGTACTACTGTTGTGCCCAAATTACAAAAGGCATTTTAAATAGCCACGTAATTAAAGGACAGACATAATAGTTTATACACAAATAATCTGCACCGTGCACCCTGTTAGTCATCAGGTTCATATCAGTACTTGAAGTTTAATCCGAATGCTTTATTATACTTTCAACAATAATATTCTCTAAATCTTTCGTCAGTTTAACCTATGTCCATACTCTGACCACGTGGTAACAACTCATTAATGTTACTCACCGGTTCAGCTAAGCCGGTTGACTCTTACACAAATCGCAGTTAAATCGGGAATTAGGAATAATACACCGCGCCTGTTTTTGACAGAATAACTTTTATTTTGATTTAGCACAGACTCAGATCTTTCCAGGCCGACGCACTTGTATAATTAACTAACCTTTTGGACCAAGTACTGCACCTTTCGCAATTCTTTACCTTGCCCTAACCTTGGGCGCAACACCACCTGACTGCGGCTGCTTAATAAACAGCAGAGAGTGGCTCAAGGAGCGAATTGTAACCTGGTGCACAAAGCAAGCAGGCAGACAGACAGACAGACAGACAAACAGACTGACTGACTGACTGACTGACTGTGTTTGGAGTGAGCGAGACGACGCGTTCAAATCAATGGAGCTCGGCGTTGCTATCATAATTCTGTGCTTCGCTGCTGTTTTTGCAGCGTTTCTCTTACTGGTTTTCGGACTGATATACGCGGAGTTTTCCAACTCCGAGATCCCTGCTGGGGTTGCTCAACCCGGAAAACTTCGCCTGATCCACGGGCTGTTGGTAGGCATTGCGGTCCTGGTAAGTACTGCACTTTTTTTTTTAATCGTTTGTTGACGTCGTGAGCTTTTTTAAAAAAATAAATAAGCATCATCTAAGACTAGCGGAGTTACTGGTTGGCACAACATTTTGTGTTTGTTCTGCGTTTTATAAAAATAAACATTATACAACTATGTAACACTAGATGCAAATAATCGTGTGAAAATAATCAATATGCATGCGATTGAAAGTTAGCGTTTGGGTTGGGGCAAAGTCAAATGTCAAAGTCTGTTGTGACAGACAACCCGTTCGCAACATGTCTGACGTTTTGGTAGCTTGACTTAAGAAGAAGCACCGATGCTGATGATGTAGATGGATTTGAGTGTTGGTTGTCTTATTTTATATTAATAATAATAATAATAATAATAATAATAATAATAATATAATAATAATATAATAATGTTGTGCCTTTGTGCAGTATGTGTAATTAAACGAGTATGACTTAATCTTGAACCGATAGCATTCAAAGTTTAGGTACCAAAGTTCTGCTGCCAGTAGATTTTTATACTGGTATTATTGTTATTATTATTATTATTAATAATAATAATAATAATAATAATAATAATATTTATTAACAGACGCCCTTATCCAGGGCGACTTACAATTGTTATCACAGTACGAAGTATCACATTACAGAATATCACATGACATGTTTTTATGTACGTGTACATTTAGTATTTAGTATAAATAAAATAACGTTGATATGAGTTTTGTATCCTTCAAATATTAAACCATCTAAGCTGTCTTAAAGGATCCAGGTCCATTCCATACATTCACCACTCTGTGTGAAGAAGTGTCCCCTTCCTTCAGTCCTGAGTCACCACTTCATTTCCAGCTGTGTCCTTTGGTCTGGTTTCTGTACTGGGCAGAAAGTAGTGGTTTGGGTTAACCATGTCAACTCTTTTTTTTTAAGATTTGAAAGACTTAAATCCTGCACTGCTCCATTCTTCTTTGTTCCAGGCTGAATTGAATAGCATTGCTTAGTAGCTCAGTCCATTAAGCCCTGGGATTAGTCAGGTTACTCTGCTTTGTACTCTCTCCAGGGCCATGTTGCTGGGGTGACTAGAATGGGACAGTGTCTAAGTGCGGTCTCACCAGTGCAATATACAACCTCCTCATAATCTCCTTGGATCTGTACTCTACACTTTTGGCTATATACCCACTAGTTCTGTTTCCCTGCACTATGTGGTTCCTGACACTGATGAATCTTTTACAACCCCAAGGTCTTTCTCTTGGTCTATTCTGTATTCAATGCCCCACTGCTCCAGTTAAAGGTCTGCCCTCAGCTTTGTATCCACTTGCATGTAGTGTCTTGTATTTCCATGGATTGCAGTTTGAGGATTAGCCTTTGATGTGGCACTTTGTCAAAGGCTTTTTGGAAGTCCAGGTATGTCAGAGGCTCTTTCCGAGTCCATCATTGCAGTGACTTCTTTGAAGAAGTCTGAGAGGTTTGTCAGGCAGGAGTGTCCTTTTCTGAATCCTGTGTTGGCTGTCTCCTATGATGCCGTTTCTGTATAGCACCATGGTTCTTCATGTTATGGACGGGAGACTGAGGGTTCTAGTTTTTCTCCCTTTTTACATTTGCAGTGCGGCAGTCAGGTCGGCCATGACCTCCCTTGTTTCTTTAAACACTCATGGGTGTATGCCGTCCGAACCGGGGGATGTGTTAGTGTTGAGAGCCTCCAGCCCTCTTAGTACTTCACTGTGATTTTATACTAAGGGGGTTTTGTTATTGCTTTATGATCCTCCACTACATTCCCCATATTATCCCTTTGGCTCCTGAGCTTGACTGTTCTTTTGCTGGCATTGGGAGAACTGTTTGGGATTGTTTTTAATGTATGAAATCAGTATCTCTTTATTTCTATTTCTGGTATCTTTACTTTTGTTATAATTTAGTATTAGAACAAATATTTTCTGGCTTCCTACTTTCCAACTTTTGGGCAATTTAGGGACTATAGACATTTGGGCAATAATTAATTGCAGTAAATGGATTTAAAATGGATTCGAGAACCAACTCTCCAACCAGCATGAAGTCCTCTTAAACTATACCCTCTGATCAATACTATAAATGTTTCATGTCTTTTAAATACATGTGTTTATGTCAGTCACAGGAATTTACCCTTGTCGTGCCCCCATAATGCTGATACTGGCTTCAGTATCCCCAAAGCAGAGTCAAACCCATTTTGCATATTGTACTTTAAGCAGCACATTATTTGATGTTGGCTTATGGAGAGCAAGAGAACAAATGCTGAGATTGAGAGCAAACACCACGGCTGATAATGACTGGCAATGTCACACTTTTGTAATTGTGTCACAAGGCTATTGGCTTATCTTTCTGACACTAATTTTATAACACATTGTCCAATATAATTGGGGAAACAATCCCAGGCAATTATAAATAGTTTACAATCCAGCCAATGCACTAAACCTGCCTCCTATTGAACCATGTTACACTGCCAAACCTCTGAAGATAAATCTTTGGCATTCAATTTCCATGCATTGACCTGCATATGCTTGCCCCCACCTTAGGGCCGGATCTTCCAGAATATGGGTCTGTGTACCCAGCTGGGCTTCACACGCTGGGTCAGCAACGTCCTGTTGCCCACAAGTAAGGTGCCCCCACAGCTACTGATCAAAGACCTGACCTTTGCTGGGGTCCCTGTTCGGGTCTACCAGCCAAAGGTGCCCTCCGCTGGCCACCGCAGGGGACTGCTCTATTTTCACGGTGGAGGATGGATGTTAGGAGGCATTGGTGAGTAATTGCAGGTCTCTCCAGAGAGCCTGCCGTTAATTTTGCTTGTGGTTGCAGGGGGACTGTGGGAGAGAACACACTGTTCTTAACTCTCCAGTCACTTATTGTTTGCGTCCTTATGTTTGGATAGAAAAGTCAAAGAAAGTTTGTATTTGACAGAAAGTTTAATGGGTCTGAGGTTTTCTTTTTTTTAAATTCCTGCATGCATGTCGCAAAATTCCCAGCACTGTCTCTGAGCAGGTCTGGCTTTGACAAAAGCAAACAAGGAATTGTAATATTCTTTCATACAAGTCAGACTTTAAGTTCATTTTCAATGTTTTTATTTTTATTAGATGCCTACGATGGATTATGCAGATACATCGCCAAGGAGTCTGAAACTGTGGTGGTCTCAGTTGGGTAAGTGGGTTTCACCTTCTGCAGTTACAGTAATGCTGAAAGCAATCTTGTGTGCTGTACAGGAATGGATGAAAGATGAAACACCTGCTTTAGCAGTTTCTGTCATGATGGCTAAGATAACAGGTCATAAAAGAGAAGCATCAGTTATTGAAGATATTGGTAGGTGTGAATTATGTTTAATTCTCTGTGCTTCGCAGGTACCGCCTATCCCCGGAGCACCGCTACCCAGCACATCTAGATGACTGCCTGGCAGCCACTTCTCACTTCCTGGAGGTGGCTGAGGCAGATTATGGTGTTGATCCACGGAAGGTAGCTGTAGGAGGGGATAGTGCAGGAGGGAATCTGTCGGCTGCACTCTGCCACCGGTTTGTGGAGAATGACCTGCCTCTGCCCTGTGCTCAGATCCTGATCTACCCTGTTCTCCAGATGGCTGACTTCAACCTGCCCTCATACCAGCAGAACCAGTATGTGCCTTTGCTCTACAGGGCCCGTATGGCATTTTACTACCTACACTATCTAAACGGGGACACGTCTTTATTGGAGGATGTGCTGGATGGACGTCACGTCCCAGTGGAACTCGAACTGAAGTACCGGAAGTGGCTGGGTCTGGATAATCTCCCCCCAGAGTTCAAAACTTGTGGCTTTACACCGAGAGCTGTAACCGCCCATGACAAAGAAATTTACGATTTAATGAAAGGTGCCCTGGATCCCAGCGTGTCTCCACTGCTGGCTTCGGACACAGTCCTCTGTAAAATGCCACCCACTTTCATCTTGACCTGTGAGTTTGACGTGCTGAGAGATGATGGGATACTTTTCAAGAAGCGTCTGGAGGATCTGGGGGTGCCGGTCACTTGGTGGCACGTCCAGGACGGTTTCCACGGGATCGTGAGTTTCTTTGATAAAGGGTGGCTGACCTACCCATCTGGTAAGCTGGCTCTTGACCACATTGTCAGCTTCGTGAAGACTCTTTGATCAGTGCACAGGGATTCTGTAGTCACTAGAATAACTGACCCAGTTTGGGTTTACCCAAAAAAAGCCAGATATCTGTCTTTCCTTGACCTCAAATGCAGTTGCCTGACATGGATATATGTAACACCGGCTAGATAAACTAAAGTATCTTTATAGAAGCAAGATCCTGCTCCATCTAGTGATCTCTGCTACTTTGCAACCAAGTTTGCATAAGTTTTTTGCACTGAGTGGGGATAGTCCTTGCTAATATAGAGTCACTTTGGAAGGTCTAGCCTTAAATATGTCTGACATGAAGTAGACCTGATAAGCAGCTCCTAGTCGAAACACAATATTTATATAATTGCAATAAGAACATCTTAAACATGATTTGCAAACATCATTCAAGCAAAAGGGGCATTAAAAATTCAATTTGCAGCTACTTACTCTTATGATTTTTAGTCTCCCTAGACTCGGACATATTGTGCCCCAATTTGGGGTTTCTAATAGCTGCAGACCAGATGTCATAGTTGAAAGTGTTGCTTATTCAAGTAGTGAGTCAGAAAATAGCAAGTACAGAACTCTGCTTTCCTGACTAGTGTAGGGAGAGCCCTTGACCAGTAATCAATATTCTTTTTGTAAGACATTAAAAAAAGAAATATCAGTATATTTATAATACAAAGATTCTGATATTTTAATTAAGAGTATAATCAAACAGATCACCTGCTTTCACCCCCATATTTAAGCCACATTTCAAAGTACACCATCAAATCGGTCTGTAAAAACTCAGCCTCTCATTCTGTTATCAAACTGTGGCAACAGCTTCTTTCATTTGCAGTGTACAAGCTGCAACCAGTCATTACCTTTCTGTATCACGTCTGTATAATTCCTGTATAATATGAATTAATTCACCAACCTTCAACATTTCTCTGACTGTATAATATATTCACAGACACCCCCTGCAATTGGCAGTTCAAATCTTGAAATAATTTTGCTCTCAGTCTGCTGTTGGTGGAAGTGAACATAATGTATTTCAGGTGAACTTCATGTCAGCCCTAGTTGCAGATTGAAATGTAACATTAGTGTATGTGTGGAAATAAAGCCTCTTTGTGTGCCTGTTTTGTAAGCTAACCTGTTTTTAAATGAAAACCCTTAAGCATAAAATTTAGCTAAACTTCAGAAATAAATGAATGTGTGAGCATAGGTCAAAATGAGTATTTAAATGACATAATCCTGGTGTTTTACTATTGGTTGCGTATTTCAGTTGCGGTAATTAAGGCAGGGGTGGAAAATTCCAGTCCTCAAGGGCCATTCCTCGGTTTGAGAGGCTATCAATTAAATAATTGATTTTAAGGGCATGATTGTAACACATCTGGGGTGGAATAGCCCTCGCTGTGCACAACTGGATTAGAGAATGTGCTGCAGGGTCAGAAACTTACACTAGCCCTGCACCCAGGCCTGGATTTCAGATGTACCCTTATTTAGAAATATTATTGAAGTTATGAGATGCTAGCAATCGGGTCCCTGATAGAGCTGCACTGCTCTGATTGTGCTTCTCATCACAGCATGAATAAGTCTTACCACAGTCCGTGGTTTACTTGAGAAGTTATGTGTGCAGCTGTAGCAGAGGAACATATTACTGAACAAGGGTCTAATTGCATTGTACTTATTTGAGGGTAGTTCAGAACCCATGACTGGGTGCAGGACTAGTGTAAGTTTTTAGCGAGTTAAGGTGTTATAAAATATTTTTAAACCTACATTGCATTCTGGTATCTGTATTTCTGTCAGAAGGGAGATGTACTGTTTAAGGTACCCGAACGCATTGAGAGTTGTAAAATAATAATACAACTGTCCCAAAGGTCAAAATGAATACATAAATACAATTTCACACGGTACAATAAAGACTTCATAATATCATTTTGGATATTTTCAAAAGTTTTCTGGGGGGGAAAAAAACAAAATAATTCAAGTTACAAAACAAGCTTTTAAGTTGTTTTTTATTACTTTATTAAATATTGTATAATCATAATAGAAAAAAAAATTGGTTAACAATAAATATTTTATTGTGTTTGTTGGCAATTGAGTGCATGTACTTTTTACTGTCATTTTATAACCTTCAATAAGAAAAGTAATTGGATTCTTTGAGTAATTAACTTTTACAGAAAGGTAACCCTAAAAATATAGCAATAAGTAAATAAAAATGGATTTAAGGACTGAAAGTTGTGTTTTTTCATGGGGTTTGGTTTTTCTAACTTGGTGTCTAATGGAACGCTGAAGTCCTGTTGCTGGGAGAGAGTGTTTGTTTACTGTGGCCATGGCAACAGAAGTTTACACTTGGAGAAAACAGTCTGCTACTCAGGTCACTTTTCTGGAGAAGGTGGAGCAAGTTTGTAGCCGTCAGCCATTCAGAGCTGAACGGTGATCATCTCCTTCTGGTCAGACATGGCCGGAGCCCAGAGTGACCCCAGGAAGTGGTCAATGCCTGGCTGGAGAATAGAGGAGAAATATTCCAACAAGGTTCTTATTGGGAACTGGGTAGAGGAGAGACTACAGGTAAGGTTTACATACATTAAACCATAGGAGTAAAAAAAAAAAAGTTTTCCACAGCAAAGTGAAATCAAGCATGCTGAAGAATAGCGAGGTATGGTAAAACATATTGGTAAACACAGCAGACCAGGGTAATCTATGGTAAATAGTATAAGCATGGGTAAGGTGCAAAAGATTCATGATAAACTTTCATAAACTGCACAATGGTAGAATGGTACCACAGTGGTAACATTTTCAAAAGGACAAGTGATTTTGCTTATAAGCGACAACCAAAAATGTAATATTTTATATGTACAGTACATTGTTTCATCTTTAATGGCACTACCAAGATGATCTTGTTTAAAGTGGACCATAATACTGTAATCCATGACAGTACCATGGTACAATGTGAGCACTAGTAATAATCAGTAATTTGGGAAAATGGTACCTCAATGGTATATTTCTAATGGCTTGTAAAGGCAGTGGCATTGTAGTCACACTAAGTGGGTTATTTGTCTCCCTTAGTTCATCAGAAAAGGCCAGACGGGCAAAACCACCAACCAGCTTGACTATCGGCCTTACAGTGAGACCACGAGGGATGTGGTGGTGCGGACAGCCGCGCACAAGAGAGATGAGGTACACGCACCTGTTCACCTCCCTCTGTGTGTGTTGTAAAGTGTACATGGGGTAAACGAATGGGTCAAATTTACTAATATTTTCTACAGAAATGCAAGATTAGAATTACAAATCTGGTAAAAAAGAAAAAAAAAAAAACCACCTATACACTAAAAGAAAAAAGGTAAATGCAGTATTCATTGTTTCTGTGATCCATTCATTGTGTTGTTTTTCACAATAATTTGGTTATGAAAATGAAGCAGTTTAACAATGTTTTTGTAAATTTATTTAATTGTCAAATTTCATATTTCACAGGTTATTGGCAACAGCCTTTATCAAGAGAAGCAGAAACTGCCTTCCGTCAGCCACCACATCCTGTGTTTGCATCCTCATTAATGCTCCCTCGTGCAACCACGCTGGTGCTGTTTTTTTGTTTCGGCAATGGCCATTCAATCAGACGACAAGAGAACATATTAATGTGGATACAATACAGGATCTCGTGAATGCTGCTGAGAATGATTTATGCCTGTTTGTTCAATCAAGGATGCATGAAATGAGGTTGCTAAATATTTCACTGTGATAGGTACAGTACAAGATAAAGAAACGCTAATGTGTTTGTTATAAACGCCACATAGTGTTCTATAACTCTTAAGCACCATTAATGTACACTATATATAAGATTTTACAATGTTATTTTATAGTTCCTCTTGCTTTAATGCTCTCTAACCAAAGTGCTTTCTTTTCCCAGGGTCTCCCCAGCAGGGTACTTCTTGCACACCACAACACGCCTAACTCCGATCACCTGGTCTCCTTGTATGATGAGGTTTATTGCCGACAGGGGAAAAACCCGGCCCTGCCCCCTCTTCGATCCTGGAAGTACGACAGCCTAGCCTGGCTACCTGAGCGCAGCGACCACCCATTAAAGGGTAAGCAGCTTCAAGTTTACCAGAGATATAATTTCTTCTCTAAAACTAGAAGAAACTATATCAAGTTGACAAATGTTTTGACTAGTTTCCTGTAGTTTAACCTTACCGCAGCAGAACCCAGGTCCTGTAGAATGTATTTAACAGGTCTGAAGAGTTTATACTGTTCACCTGTCTCAAGTGTCTGTAAATCTTGCTTGCAATGCACGTCCATTTGCTGCATAGTTCAAGTGCGCAGCTTTGAAATAAATATGTGTTGCAAACATTTAAAATGTTGACATCTGGTACAACACTAGGTTAAAGAAAATTCTCAGTTTCTTTGGAAACTTGGTTGTATTTTTGAAAGGAGAACCCGCCCCCTAATCAAATACATTATCATCGAGCCGTATTATTCTCAGGAAGTTTGCGAAGCTTCACTTCCTGAGGTATTTCACTTCAGTTCTGTCTTCTGTCACTAGAGGAAGCAGCTGATTGGTTAGTAAGAGTAAATAAGGTGTTGAAGGGGTGGGGACAATTTTACTCTTCAGGTGAAATGACCATGAAAGTGTAGCGCTATCTAAAAGCATGGCTTGCAAACAGATACCTGCTTTTTTAAATTACTATAATATAGCATGTGTTTCTTTCAAAACTGCACATTTGAGGCCAATATTAACAAATAAAGTGCACAAGAAGTGAGATTTGATTTTGAAATTATTTTGTTTGCTACATCCACTTTTGAGTTTTGCCTTTTAATGATATTTATTAATGTTTATTAATATTCATTTGTCAAACAAGTAGTGCATACCAAGAGTGTGCTCTGTAATCAAGCAAGCACCCTTTGGTCCCCAAAGCAGCTGGAAATGTAAAAATGAGGAATATATATATTTCACATTCCTTTCAGGTCCTGCTACGAATTTCGGGCTCCTTCAGTCCCGGGTCGCTGTGTGGAAGAGACAGCTGGCTCCCACTGAACAGGAGAGTCTTTACAGGATGTCCTATACCCAGCACCCCAGCTCGGCCTTCTCCCTGCGCCACTGTCGGCTGTTCTCCAGCCACCTGCACACCCCCAATAGCGTGAACAAGGACCTGCATCTCAGGAACCAGCCCTGCCGTCTGGTGCCTGAATACCCCAACACAGCCCGCTGTGCACCATCACCCCAGCTCACAGCATAGAGGCCCGGCCAGGGCTGGTTCTGCTGTACTTTTTCTGTTGTGCTTTTTTATTCAGTAAAGTAACGGGTGCTGAAATGTATTAGGCCTGGTAAACATACTAGTGCTGTACTACTACAAGAAAGAGGAGCAATTTTCAGTAAAAGTTTACCAAGGCAAATTAGTTTTTCCGAATGCATGCACTATGCATGTATAGTACCTCTATTTTCTAGGCTCATTTAAAGGGTAATTTAAATTCCTTTTTCTTATCTTTTTTTGTGATGTTTGCCACCATACTGAATAGTTCTTACAGCAATTACTCAGTCACTGTGTTTTCTCCTGAGTTCAGGGGCTACTCCTTAGTTCTAGTAGCCTGCAACAGATATATGTCACATAAGCTAGAGCAGCCAAAATGTCTAGCTGGAAGTATGAAACACAGGGCTGGAAATATGACTCCCATTGCATAGCAGCTTGATCCATTCCTGAATTTTAATAAGACACATCTGAGCTTGTTACTTATACAATGTAGCTAATCAAGTATGTAGTAAAATCTGGAATGGTTGAAACTGCTATGCAAAATGAGGCTTATTTTCATTCCTGGAATATCTAGAGAACACTTTGCTGTTCATTAGGTGGGGTCTTTATACCTGCTGCACATGAAGTGGCAAAGTGTAAAAAAAGGTTTGAAAAACTAAACCGTCTACAGAAAAGGGAATTACTGTTCTGCTGTGTGACACATGTATATACATACACACACACACCCTGTGTATATGCTACATTGGACTTTGTTCTTGCGCATTACAGCCTCCAGGTGTCAGTATTACACAGTGTATGGAAACAGTTTTCTGTGAATCTGTAGCATTGATGCTGTGTGATGCAGTGACCATGAAAGCGTAGGAGGAATTAAATTAGTTTTTGTACTGATGGAACCTGAAAGGTGTGTTGTTGGTGTTTTTTTTTTTTTTTGTCTATTTCATTTTCTTTTTTAACCTGCATGGAGTATCAAACCCACACGTTTGAAATCCTAATACAATATGCTGCACGTTAGCACAAATGTACACAGGACAGATTCCCTTCATGTGTGTGCCCCCCTGTGGTAAAAAGGTTTGAAATCCTGTTTCTAGATAACGAGAATCAAATGAAATATAGCAAAATGACTTGGTTACATCTTACAGGAAAGTCAGAATTTCCTACCTCGATAAATACAGTATAAAATAACCATCCGAACTTAATGCCTGCAGTAGAATAACAAGCAGATTGGAATTTATGACACAAGTAAGACACTTCTTTTTCCTGCCCCATATTTATTATACCAGTAGCAAATCCTAACACTCTGCCCTGGCAAACAGTAACACCATTAAATAGAGTCAGTATTGCAATTAGATAAAGCAGCTAGATTTCACTGAAGCATGTATTATGCAAACTCTTTTTGAAGAGGTAATAAAGCACTGTGTGGGGAAGTAATAGTTTCTCCATTCATCACATTCTTGTTAAACATTATATTTTATGTACAGATTTATTTTCAAGCCTCTCAAGTTAATTACATCTTGCTACTGGTAAAGTGGATGTGGTTACATAATTCATTGTGAACATCCTTGATACCTTAGCAAAAGCCTGAATTAAATCAAAGTGTATGGCTGTACTTTATAATGGCTAGAGCACCACCCTTGATTGAATCTAGGCGTAGTTCAAAGATATTGTAAAAGGTACTTGTATTACTGATGAGAGTTGAGGAAATGTTTTTAAACTGTTGGGTATTACATTCTCCTTTTCAAAAGCACTAGTGTACAGTTAGTGTACGCTTTCACAGTCCTCTCTGTGTCATCTCATAGATATGGAAAAATGCAAAGGAAGACTCTATTAAATCTGATAGATCATTCATATTATCTCCCCTACAAAATGACTTCAACTGGCAGCTGGATATTAGTAATGCATTTATTTTACAGTGTTCGGTGTGTGTGCTTCGGCTTCCTCCTTCAGAGCATGGTAGAAATAGCTAGGGTGACTGGTGTTGTTTGAAAGCTGCACATATATAAACATGCATAATATATATTTTCAATTTTCTAAGGTTTTGCACATATGGTAAATATAAGTTGTTTCTTGTCGATGGACCACACTGCATTGCTACTTCAAAAAAAAATAAACATTCACTGCTAATCTATAACACTTTGGAGGTCCAAAGTTACACAGAATTCTTTTTTCAACTGAATGTATAACCAGACTGCATATGATTCGTACACATATATAATTGCTGCAGTTAACAATAAAGAATAAGTAGCTTCAAATGTCACTTAAATATATCTCTTTTTTCCATTTCCCGTGTTATTTTATGGGGTTGGCAGTTATTATGATTTTCTCTGTATCGACCTCTACCTGGCTTTGAGCTGCGTTCTCAGTAGTTTCATTTCTGAATGGAAATTAGAGAGCTTTGCGAACCCAGACAGGATGTTTGATTTGTATTGAAGTCTGTCCAGAACCTTTGTGGCATCAAGATGCAAATTTAAAGACGCAGTCTCTCCTAATCAGACTTAACTCTGGTTTAACAGCAGGAAGGATATTGAATAAATCTCAGATGGTTTAGGTATCTACTCATTACATTTGGACTCTTGCTGCATTCTGTCACTAGATGGCACTATGTGCTATGGACAAATCCCATTATAAGCTAAAAATAAACCTTTAAAGTTCCATAACAAACATTTAGACTAGAAGTGTTTCTGAGCATACCAGAATACCTTTGGTTGAAACGTTTATTTTAGCATTATTCCAAATATCACTGTTGAGTATTTTATAGTTTTAGATGAAGCTAAAAATGAATTATTATTATTATTATTATTATTATTATTAATAATAATAATAATAATAATAATAATAATAATAATAATAATAAATGGGATGTATTAATTATGTATCCAAATTATATCATATATCAGTTTTGAGCCATTGTTTGCCAGAGCTGTGCTTGATAGAGTCACTGTGTAATTGTCCAGTACAATTGTCCCTTGCCTTTCATGATTACTAAAACAACTTGCAAAACAATGTGTGTTCTATGTTCTAAACAACATTACATTCTGTCTGAAATATGGTATAATCAAATACATTTATGGAACATTTCAGAAGTATTTATGTGTACAGTTTTAATTGAACCCAGTCACTGTGCACCTTTAAGTTAATTGATCAGTTAATCAATGAAGCCAGGCTCTGAATCCCTATCGGTCTGGACTAGCAAGAGTAGGGGTTGTTTACGCAACTATAAGGGATGAACAATGTACTTACCATCAAACTTCTGCCTTCTGTTACTTTATAGAACATACCTGAAGTTCTGAAACCCAGGACTGGATGGAGAGCTAGTGCAGAGTCCTTAATGTGGTAGGGTTTCTAATAGGGTATTATATCTGTCTGTCTCTCTTACCTGCTTTTTCTGTACAAGCAGGTCAAGCAGAGACTCAAAAGTGACTATATTCAGCCGTATTATATTTGAATAAATTTGCTAAGCAACGTCATTCTCGTACAATAAGTCTGTGCCATTAAAGTTTCATTACAGTGCACTGAGTAGGGCAACTGTAGCCCCACTTCAATGCTAATGTTGAGTAGAATACAAATTTGCAAAGCCATTAACAGTTGAGACCAATAATTAATTTATAGAGGGGACACCCGATTGTGAAAATGGCTCAGTTACATTACTGTTAACTTGTTACACTAATCCCTCACATGAATTATAGGTTATGTAAAACATGCATCACTTTGTTTCAAGTAAGATTTGAGCGCAACTAATTGAGCTCAGTTGGAAGGTGCTTCCATGTATGAATACACACTGGTAATGCTATATTGTATCAGTAGTTGTGTGCTACAGTCCAGAGACCACTGTTTGAAAAAGGTATTATAATGGTTTTCAATAATATTTTTGGAACTGCTTCACCTGCCCTGCTCTGTTGCATAGCTTTGTTCTGTATGAACGCACTCCTCCTGTCTCCATTACAAGGCGGGGTAACATGAGCTGACAAACATTGTGTGCCAGTTTCAGGAATATGGCTCTGTTACAGTGGGATGAGCTGAACTCAAAGCTGCTTGGATTTCACTTACACAGGCATTCATCTGAGCAGCTGGAAGCCTGCTATTGAACAATTGTTTAACTGTCTGCACTTGGAATACTGCCTTACTGGTTTACTGATTTGATTTTATCTTCAATGATACTTCAGATACAGTACAGATGGAGTCACACAATCCTGAGCAGTTTGACTATGTTGTTTCAAAGGTCTATTAGATGGGTATTAAAAGTGACAATCAGAAATGAAATATTTACTATGGGAGGTTACCATAGGGCATTTTTCTGTTGCTTTTAATATTTCCAAGTTTATTGAGTCTTACATTGGTTTTCATTAAACATGGACTAAATCGAGAAAATTGCTTCCAGTTATTGTCCATGCTGCTGCTGTAGTGTTCCTTTTCAGCATCCCTTTCATTTAATGGAATGTACTTTCAGAATTGTAATGATCCACAAAGCTGACAATTCTTCTGATATGCATGTAAACAATAACTCCTGTTTCCTTCAAAGTCCACTTAGACCGGAAGAAGAGGTTTTGAAAGCTAGTGCTTGCATATCACAGTTAATCTAATTAACAACACCTGTAATAACGATTACCTGGATTAGAACAGCAATTGTTAACAAAAGAGCATTTTAATAATTTCACTGTAGGCAAAATTGAACTCAAATAACATGTGCAATTCTTTATTCTGGAGTGTACAAGTGGACAGTGCACAGTACTCAAATGAGCCAAACAGAGCATATATATATATATATATATATATATATATATATATATATATATATATATATATATATATATATATGCTATATATATTATATAGTATTTGTCTATTTGTGCAAACATACTATATATTGTATATGCACACACTTTTCAAAAACATTACAGTATACAGTGTCGTACAAAGTTATTGACTCACAGTAGACTGTTAGCACAGGTCACACTGTTCAGAGTACTGATTGCAATTTAAAACTAAAAGTGCCTGGTATAATCTAACATTGCCTAATAAGTAATCAGAAATCAGCTCATTGGTTAAATATTACAGAGACAGCAGTAGCTGTAATTATGACACTGCAGTTTCTATAGCTGCTATCATTAGCTGCATAGCATTGTTAGAATTATAGGACAGTAAGGACTCACAGGGTTTGAATTAGAGAGAATCTACTGTGTAGTAAAATGAACAAAAATATTTGCTATGTATAAAAACAACAGAAAATTAATTAGTCATGACGTCAGTGAACGACACCTCTTCAAAAATGTAACAAATGACAACAAAAGAAGCCCTGTGTACTATAAATACACTTCTATAGACAGTTTGCAACCCAGGCAAGATAATAGACCAGCACATTAGCCCTCTGCAATAGCTATCTTATTGCAGTATTTTAATATATTAAATATATACATTTTTTTTTTTTTTAATTAGTACAGTATTTTTTAAATTTATATTTTGGAGTGGTGAGGTTAAACCACTTAATCTATTAGCTTTAAAACTATAATTAGTGCAACTTCACCAAAAGTCATTCCTGGAAAAGCTAAGTATTATTATGCCTGTACATTCCAGTTCTGTCCTGTGTGCATGAGTTACTTCGAACAGAAAAGCTGGATTAGAAGTTGATAACTTTGTATTCTGGAGAAATATTATCATTTATAGTAATTGTGAAATGACATTTAGTAAAGAAAAAAAAACACTTTCCCAATCATGATGTATTGAAGTTGTCGTGTGCAGTTGCAACGTATAAAGTGGAGGAATGAAAATGCTACTACACGTAACAAAGCTGTCAAATACATTATTAATTTGATTCTCTAATGCAGGACTTGACTACTAGTAGTTCTAATGTTCTACAGCACACTCTGTCATATAAATGCCATGCTATTCATCCCAAACACAGCAGCAGCAGAAGAAGACAAGGTTCAGTCTCCTACTCAACATTTTCATAAAGTAAATTAGTAGCAAAATGCTTCCACTGTATTCAGCTCTCACTCCCACGCTACATGCAAAACAGGCAAGCCAGCTCAGGGCTGCTTCTGAAACCAATAGAGCCCTTGGCAACTCTCTCCACACATACATTTACAAAAATAAGTAACTCAAGCTCTCCTGCACACCCAATTAAGGGTCCTGCTTATTTCAACCTTAACCTTGTTTTTATGGAATGAATTTTAAACAACCGTTATGGGCAATTATATATAAAGGTCTCCTACCTGGCAGCTAACAGTCTCCATTATAAATGCTCAGGGGATATTTAGTAAGAAGCAGACTTGTAAGAACATAAGAACAGTCTGGAAATGAGAAGAGGCTGTTCGGACAATCAAGGTCCTTCCCACCACATCATTTACACTTAGTAAGAGTATCTAATGTCATAGGACAGACTCTATAAGTTCCCACTTTTATAGATATTACTTCTTCGCATGGTAAGCTGTTCCATACATTTGAAACTGTAAAAAAAAAAAAAAGTGCTTCTGTTCTCAACTTAATTTCACTCAGACTTTTCTTCCTACTCTGAGCTAAATGTGAAGTAGTGACTTGGGTTAATGGTCTCTATAGCGTTTAGGGTTTTATTAAATAGCCTCTTTGACTGGAGACCCTATTCACTGTTTTCAGGACAGTTATTTTAAGGACAGGTTTTTTTTTTAAATAGTGTTAATAAACATTCCGTCTAGTTGAACAGTCCTTTGAAAAAAAGAGAAGGCATTTCTAACCCTTTTGAAAACAGGTTTCACGATCCGCAAACTTGATCTCATTAATCGAAATGGGCTTTTAAAAAGCAGCCCTTTACGAAAAAGTTTCTAAAGTTTTCTGAATAGAGCCCTTTAATTAATTTAGCCTGTCCTCATTGTTCATTGCATTAGGCCCCTTCTGCACATTCTCAATTACAATAACATATTTTTTTTTTTTTATTGAGGTGACCAAAACTGGAATAACATCTAGCTGGTGTCTAACTATAGCATTATATACTCTTGCATATCTGTCCTAGACTTGTATTCCACACTTTTGGCAATGTAATATAGCATTCGAATTGCAATGACGAGATTGTAGGATACACCAACTTGGAATCTATATAGAAATAGTTGGGGCAGTCAATTTAACATAAATAGTCAACATAAATAATAATGGGTCTGACTGTTTTGCTATATAGCTGGCCTCCTGTTATATATATATAACATAAATAGTCAACATAAATAATAATATCTCTGACTATTTTGCTATATAGGCTATATATATTAATATATATTATAGATTATATATATATATATATATATATATATAGGGCCAGACTTTGAAACTTAGGTTTCTTTTGCAAGTTGAACTCCACATCACCACCCTAAAGTAAGAAACTTGGTGACTTGTAGATACTAAAGAAAAACTACATTATAGGTGTTTTTTTATTATATCTTGTCCTAGTGGCAATATGATAATTTTAACTCTATATTCATATTTATCTTGTACAGTACATTTTTGCTTATGCACCAGTTTGAATAAACTGTAATATGAGTATCTGCTGCCTGAACACCTTTGGAAATTAAAACTACAGTAGGTCTTTAGTCTTTTTATGGATTAAAGAACAAATAAATGTATTAGAGTTTACATTTTATTAAATTTTTTTCAATACATTTTCTAGTTCATTTGGGAAGTGCAAAACCAGAAGCGAAGAATCCAGAAATATCTGCCATTGGAGCAAAATAGATAATTATGAATATAGATTGCACACCTCGCCCTGCCCCCAAAACAGAACCAACCTTTTTCAGACTGTGGTCTGCACAGTCTCCATCACAGGTAGTACTAATACAAATGGAAATAAGACACCCTTGGCTGAAGGAAGGACTTTCAAGCCATCAGCAACAAAATCAGGAGATATCTCATCCGCTAGAAACCTCATGGTGAACTGCCGGTTGACACAGTAAATTATGTTGTCGATGGTGGTGCACTGGAAAGAGGCGGAGTAGGGCAGCCGTTTGGTGCAGCACTCATACCACAGTTTGGCCATGGCATGGTAACGGTAGACGCTGATGCCCAACGTGGGGTTGATGTCAAAGCGGTAGATGAAACTCCTGACGGCCACCATCTCAGTGGTCCTTTCCTTGCATCCCGTGATTATGCTCTCCTTCCAGGAATTGGTCTTGGGGTTGTAGCGGAGGAGGGTGAATCTAAGGGTGCCTCCAGAAACATAAATCTGTCCATTACAGGCAGTGGCGTGGTGGGCCACAGCGAAGGTGTCATTGGGCAAAGGCGCCACAAAGGTCCATCTATCTGCACGAGGATCATACCTCTCCACAGTGTAAAGGCACTCACCACCCACTGCATACAAGTAGCCCTGCAAAGCGACCAGCTTGCACTGTGGCCTGGCTTGGTTCATAGGACAGATCTCCTTCCAAATGCCGGTCACTGGGTTGTAGCAGAACACCCGTTTGGATGGCTTTAGGTCCCAATCTGTTCCTTGACAACCAGCTGCAATGAAAAGATAGTTATCCATGGTGCACATGGAGCAGCCTTTGGAGATGACCTCTTTGGGAAGGCTAGCCAAAATGTGCCAGGAATCTTTGTAGTCATCATAGTAGTGGAGACTGCTTGATGTTGCAATTTCTTCTGTCGCAGACTGGGATTTGTAGCTCAGTCTGTCCTGAGGATCCATATCAGCCACCACTAGGAACCTCTTGCCTTTCAGTCTCTGTGTCCGGATCTTCTCTCTATCATCCGCCTTCAGCCTGTCATACAGCTCAGGGTCCCTCAAGACTTGTAAGTAGTTGTCTGACATTACTTTGAAAGCTGCATCTTGAAGGTCATCTAGTTTGTGCTTTCTGGCCAAGTTCAGGGCTTGCAGGCAGTTACCCAGGTCTAGTTTACATTTGAGGACCTCCAATTCGGAGCTTCCTATGTTATCTACGGGGATTTGGAAAAAGTTAGCCCTGGCTACCACCTCTAAACTGAGTTCCCCACCTTCAGGAAGTGAACATGAGTCTGCTATGGAACTCATGGGGCTTGAGCAGTAGTCTTCTGATGATGCCATCCTGAAACTACTGTTTAATGGAGTGGAAGCCCTGGGTTCAATAAAGGGAATCTGAAGGTCTGAATTATCCACAATCTGCAACATGCTGTCTTTTCGGTTCAGGCCAGAGCCTTGCCTCCCTGTAGGATAGGGCACCAGTGTTAAAGAATCCCCATTGCTGATCTCAGGATCTTCTAGGAAAACAGAGTCTGAAGTAGGGGCTAAGCTTGGTATTTGGACACTACTGCTGATGCCTCCTCCGTTGGGTCCCCTTCCCCTTAGCCTTTCCCTTTCCCACTTGGCCTCCAACTCCATCAGACAGGCATCTTGTGGTGTATGTTCCTTGTAGCATCGGTGGACAGGAGTGGAATAGCTTGACTGGTAGGCGCTGTCATCTGAGATGGAATGAGATACTGACTCCATATAATAGTTGTACATCTTCCCACACACCTCCATCTTCTCAACCCCTGGTCTCTGCACAACCAGGTCGCTCCCCCGTTCTATTACATCATTAATCACACGTCCATTGTTACTCAGTGGACTGGAATTGAGTGTTGATTTACCGTGCTCATGGTCTTGGATCTCAGGTAATATAGAAGGGCTGTTGTCCTTTTCAAGTGCACCGTCTCTTTTCTCCTGGCTCTGTACTGCAATATCCTTCTGAATGGACCAGCTTCCATTCACTGTATCTTTAGCTGTGCTTAAATCCTCCTTGGTCTCATGTTCCTTTTTCTCCACCACCTTCTCAGCATCCCCGGTCAGGCTTTTCTTTCGTTGCCTGAGATCCGAATTGCATCCAATACAAGACCCTGGGGGCACTGCATTCAGCGCACTGGGTTCATCCCGGGATACTGTCCTGGCCCTGGAGTTATAGAACTTGTAAGCCCAGGAGACCAACAGCACAGCCAAAACAGAAACAGATAGCTTCCCCAGGAGTTGCATGTCGAACTGAACACCAAGGTGATCAGCTAATGGCATTCTCTGAGGGATGGAATTTTCTAAAAAAATGAAGTTAATAATTGTTGGGTGCAGTTGGGTGAGAGCCGGCTTAGACTGCCCCTTGTTAACTTGACCCCGCTCTCTCTCTCTCTTTGTGCCGCTCTGCTTTGCGTGTTTTTCCTTTCAAGGAGTGACCTTCACCTGTCCCCTGGGAGGATCGTTCTAAACCAGACACCTGCAGGATCTCAGCACTTGTTTAATGATTTGCATATCTAGGCGGAGCGTAGGTCACATTCCACCTGCTGCGGGAGCTAGCTGCAGTGTTTTTTTTTTTTTTGGCAAGCTAAGGCTGGTGTTTGTGTGCATATCAAAGCAGGGCGGGGCAGCCCTCTGCTCTAGTTGCTAGCAATTGAATCTAACCTACTGCCTTCCACATTACCAGCCCAGGACTTTCACTAACCACTGAGCTGCTGAAACTGACTACTTTCCACATTGCAGCCCAACAAACTCTATTGTGCTACTCAGATCCACAACCTTCCACATTGCATCATGGAGGTTTATTTAAATACTGAACTGCTCACACCTACTGCTTCCCACCTTGGACACTGCAAAATGTCTTAACTTATAAAGGCATGGCACGATTTTAAGTTGATGTTGTAAAAGAAAAGGGATTAGCAATCCTTTAAAGAGAGAGGCCCCTCTGGCATCAATATGGTAAAGCTCATCAATTGCAATACTGTAAAAGCAATGCAGATCTCTATCCCTTACAGAAGCTGGGATCCTGGCAATGAAATGCTACTGTACTTGCATGGCAGTACTGTAATGCAACATTTGACACAATTTTTCTTTTGCAGTGCATGAGTCACTGTAAGCTTCTCCATGGTGGTCCGCAGATGTAAAACTCCCCCCCAAGTCGCCAATCTCTAGCATTAATATTCTTAGCTCCAAACTGAGCGTCTTAAAGTTGTGGAGATTAAAAAACATATCGCCCAATAATAATGAAACAGCGAAAACATAAATGAAAAAAAAAAGTTGATAACACCTTTGAATGCAATAAAGTTAATTGTCTTTGTATGCAGCGTTCTTTATCGGTCTGTTCCAAGTTTCACTGCACTGTGATGCAAGGTGTTTCTAGAGCAGTAGCAAGACTCATTGATTTACAGCAACCTTTTATTCTAATCTCAGAAGTGCTGCCAAGTCACCATGCCTGGGTCTCAGGCAGTCTCACACGCATATTCAAATACAGTACAGCTCTACAACACTACATGGGAACAAAGGCTCCAGGTTACTAAGAGGGAGGAGAACTGTCTCACCAACCCGGATGTTCTTGTAAAACTAACAATTTCTTGTTTGAATAAGTCAAGTTACCAAACCTGTTTTTGACCAATGTTCAATTACAGTTTCTCTGTTTTATACCACAGGAGCTCAGACTGAAGTGACAAATTTATTTGCAATATGTCATGGTTCTGAAGTTCAGGGTGGATTGTATTGACTCTGTTGAGACCAGAGTTTGTAAGTGTGTGCGAGTGTAAATGGCTGTGTGAACCTGCTGCAGGATCTTACTTTGTTTCACCCATAACTTTGACTTTCCTATGACTTGATGAATTGTACTGTAATACAAATTCAACTGTGATGTCCTTCGAAAGACAAACATACAGTATGTGTGTGTATTAAAATAAATATCTTTATGGTAAAATTTGCAATTGATCGTGCTTTGCAAGTGGTATATTTTTATTAATTTCATTTTATTTTATAGTATATTTTACTTAGTTGTTCTACAAAGATATACTGTAGCAATGTTGCAGTAATCAGTACAACAAAGTGGACAGCATTTCTTTTTTTAGAAGGTTTTACCATCAGAAAAATATCCCATTTTAGCATGTGCTCCTTTGTTTTACTTTCACATAAAAAAGCTCTCTGACACAAGACTGATGGCTTTTGCTCTATAAAGGGATATCCTAAAACACTTAGGGGTAGATGTATTAAGATGGGTCAGTCGCAGTGCAAACATCGCAGTTTGCATTTTTGTTACAACAATTCACAAAGTGCACTTTTTGTCATATGTACTAAGAAAAAATATGTTAATGAAGCGATATACTAATTTAAATATTTGCGTCATTTTAGCGAGATCTGTAGTGACAGCTGTGGGACATTTTTCAGCTACAATAGCGACAGTTGAGTTGTGGTGTGCTGCAGCAGAGGGTGACCGAAGGATAACGTCTACACATGCAAGGGTCAATCAAAATAACATTGTTTTTTGTTAAATGTAGATGTCATCTGTACAATGCACTCTGTTCTGTCTTCATTTTACCTATTTTAATACTGTTATATATAAAAAATGAAAGGCTCTTTAATCCCATCAGATTCTATACTGGGGCCCCAACCTTCACCCCCAAAAAGCTTTTCATAAACATACAGTAGCCCCTCACTAAACCGGACATGTTTGTCCGATCCGACATAAGGAGGTTGGGTTTAAAAACAATACAATAAAATCGCACACATATACATGTATAGTGCTCAATGCATTGTAAACTGTCCTCATTGCACTGAAATAACACTAATGTGTTCTGGGTACAGTGCACATTACACTATGTAAAAATATTAATTTGATCAGTAGGACTAAACAGTATACTGTACAGTAATAAAAGCAAATGAATACCTAGCACACTTTCTTTTTACTTTAGCCTACTGGTAAAATAAAGTAAATCATGCTGCTGCATTGTACACATTGGTGTACAATGAGAATAAAAGATCATTTTAAATTGTCATAAAAATTTGTTTTCAAGGCTTGTAAGTACATTCTGATTTTAGTGAAAATTTGGTAGTTGGGTGTTCGGCTGAAAAATGCATTGACACAACTGGCAACACACGAGAAAAAGCGGACTGGGAAATGCCTGACACAATTGCAACTGTTTAAAACGTGCTTTCAAAAGCTCTTAACAGATTGATGCAATTGTAAGTATCGCAATTGTCATCCAGCTTTAGTACATCTCATTATAATATTTGCACTATCTCCACCCCCTTTTTGCGAATTTATGCAGGAACGCCCATAATTACATATTCATCTAAGATTGAACCACAATTGCTGCAAAACAATTCCTAAAAAGTCACTAACAGCGCTGCATTTGTTTAGTACATTTCACCCTAGACTTCCGACTCGTTTGCAACTGGGTTATGACTACTGGGACAGCCGCAACACTTTAGTACATCTACCTCTAAATTTGAAAATACTTATTCTTCTTAAATACAAACCAATCCCAAAGAAACATTTCAGATAACAAGCTTGTTATTATTATCTTATGTTAACGAGAACCCCGATTTTGGAACAGTAGTGGGAAGTGTTAAACCTGTTATCTGCAATGTTTGTTGGCCTTTATTTTCATTTTATGCACATTAAGCGTTTTTCACGTCAAGCAAAGTTCCCATTTAGCGTTTTAGTAAGTCCCTTTAATATAAATACATTTTATAAATGTGTCTATATGTTCAGCTGAAGTTTGTGTGTAATGTAGATTTTGTCATTAGCTTTGTTTGTTTGATTTGTACACACACAGTACTTCCAAGAAAATAAATAAATTAAAAAAAAAAATAGGCACCAGCACTGTCTACTACCTACCACCACCTCTGCACTCTGCATTTAGGCATGATATGCAAACTGCATGGTTCCTATGCAAATCACTCCTGACATTGCAGGTGACCTGAAGTCTTCTACAATAACTATTGTGTCACCTTAGAGCTTTCAGCTCGTCAATTTTCACCACCAATAACAGCTGAACTCTTACTTTTTTTTAAATATTTGTGAGTATTGAAGTAACCAATGAATTCACTCCAATCCAATGCATTGCATTCACAATATGATTCAGAGAAAATAAATAAAAAGAAAATCATGCCCACCAGTTTTTAAATGTTTTCCAATACTGTTCCATAGAGAATAAAATTGTTTCAAATAGGTCATTTTACTGGTGGGTGTCTGGGGTGTGTGAGGTCAGAGTTTGTTGCTGCATGATTATAAACAGACCTGTGTTTACATTGGATATGCTTACACAGAATTAGTATCAGTTATACTTGGAAATTATATTATAAAATACTTGGAAAAGGTATGGTTACTCAGCTGCTACTATTGTTGGGATTCATATTGCACATAATTGCCTGTTTATTAATCTTGTCCCAATCATTGAGTAACATGGGGGCTTGTTGTTAAGCAGGCAGTGCATATTTAGAAGTAGGGAAGCAGCGATACTCTCATACTCACAACAGGCACCTGATACCAACAGGCACCTGATACCTGCTCCTCGTTCAGCAGGTAACTGGAGATGGGTCAGCAGATCCAAAGGGCTCTGAATAATTCACAGGCTGACCCAACAGGGCTTCCGTCTCCCTGCTGCTTGTGCATTTTTAGTGCTCATGAAACATGAGGGACAATGGCACTGCCAGGCTATAATAGGTTTCTCCAAGAAGCTCAGAAGGGCCACCTTTTGTTATTTAGTCTTGGGTCAAGTGTGAAATTGTGCAGTGGTTTTGTGATGTGGCTTGAGGTGCCCATTGGCTCTGAGATAGTTGAGATATGATAGCTTTGTATTGTAAAACTTGTCTTCTCTGCACAGTCCTGCTGTAACATACAGCAGTTCAAGTTTAAGGCTGGTTGCTCTGCTGTGTTCAATATTGTTCTCTTTGGATGACATGGTTTGGAAAGATATTTGATTATCATGAAGCCTGTAAATGCTGTTCTGGAACTTGCTCAGTCTCAGTGAGTAATTATTTCTGGTTCACTTTCCAGACAGAAAGGAATATAGTAAACAAACAAACAATGTGTGTGTGTATGGAAATGAAATTTCTCAATAGAATGTTACACACGCAGGGTTATTTTTTAATTCTTATTCTTATCTAAAAAGTGGACAATGAATGATGTTAAAATTGAAATCAAGCTCACAGCGCATAGTTAGCTAATCCTGTTTTATGAACTTTAGAATGCAGTGAACTTTACCTTCATGCTAAAATCAAGGTTCAACGTGGGCTTCAGCCATTGCATCTTGGACTTTGATCTTGGCATATCCAAACCTTTTTTTATATTATTTTATAGCTTAACCTCATCAGTGCTTCTGTGTTGAAAAGAAACCCAGTGCATGTATGTATGGATACTGTTTTTGTATAATTTGTAGTGTGTGTGTGTGTGAAGTCTACGGCTCAGGCATTTTGCCATGATTTTTATTATACCAAGTGGTTTTGGTTTACGTCATACCAGCAAGTGTGAATGGCAGATTATTTTCTTCAGCTGCTGTGCTGCAGCAGCAGCACATCGTGTACTCAGGATTAGTCCAAAAAGGTTGGATGTTCTTCTAAGCACCCGCAGCAGCCGAGGTGTAGGGATTTAAACACGTTGCGCTGAAAGAGGTTTATCTCCACTTTCCAATTCAGTGTGTTTCTGGAATAATCCCACTTCAGTAATGAGGAGACAAAGTGGCTTGGCCAGCTTAAGCAAGCTCTTCAGTTGAGTGCGAAAGATGAATGCTAAATGGAACAATATATACTAATGTTACCATAAGCCCACACCCTTTCAGTCATATGGAGTCACAATAATATATTGTATCTGTACCTGGTTTCCCTTTCCAGACTTTCCTATTAACACAACTACAGAAATATGTGTTAAAAAATAACACTGCTTGTACAACATAAAGAGCAGCTTGATGTGGGTATGGCATGGCACAGATATCTTTGCTCATGCTTTCTCCTTGTTTAGATTCATACCATTTCAATCACATCCTAGGGACTTTTTAAACCTCGGAAGAAGGCCTCAAAAAGGCCTCTCAAAGTTTAGCTGGTACTCTTGAGTGTAACCAATTACCAGCTTCAAATTTCAGAACACGGATTTATTTGCTGCTTATTTTGGAGTTCTTAGTATATAAGGCAGTAACTCATTCCTGTTACGTACAATGCTTGGTGGGAGCAAAGTTGAATAAGAGCCCAAACACTAGAGACTAGTTAATTCTTTTTCTAACTGCTATTTTTAAATTATGAAACGAGTCATTCGCTTGACATCTCCCTAACTGTTTTGTAGGTACTGCTTTACACAGTTGCAGTATGCCCTGTTTTTTTAATGTACATGCATTTTGCATACATTACCAACAGCTCCAGTGCTGCCCCCTTTTCAAGGGTATAGTGACTGACCGGTATTTTTTTTTAAAGTACTAATATTTTTTTAGATTAAAAGGTAAACTTGTTTAATCACTTCATTGATGTAGGTTGCATGGTTGGAGTGACTCTCCCCAACAGCACCCTCCATAATCAGAGATGACAATTAATGATCTACAGCACTTTCTGAGATACAATTTTACAACATTGAAGTAGACAGTGCTGGTGCCTTTACTGTTGTTTTATCTGTTGTTCTGGTGGCTTTTATTGCAAAGTTGGTCCTTCCTTGAGAGATAGCCATTAATTTATTATTTGCACAGTTTATAGTCTAAGAGACACCTATAATTTAATAGCTTATTGTGCCTCTCTAATTTGGAGTAAAATGAGTTTGGTATTTTGTTCTCGGAGTGGCTCTCCTGGTAATGCATGACTAGTAAAGGCATGACTGTGTAGTGTGCAGGGTGATTCATATACAGTAATTGGGGAGTACGGGTTTGTGTCCCGGCTTTCAGAAGATGGTCATTGCTGGGGATTCCACAGGGAGGACAATCATCAGAGACTGAGTCAACTCACTGCACTACAGTGACTACTACTGGCCAGATGCCTAGTGAGCTCAGAGCAGATACCTGTAGGGCTCTCCTACAGGGGTTGCTAGCCTGCCATCTCCTGCTCTCAATCTGGCGGTAAATAGGAGTGGTGATGGCTTAGTGGTGGGATCAGAGGAACTGACTAGTTCTCCTAAACTGTTGCTGTGGTGAAAAAACATGTTTGGCCGCTCAAAAAATGTAATAGCAAAAAAATAATGAAAAAAACAAAAAATGTTCTCAAGCTACTTTCCTGTGGACAAATAATTCATCTCAATTGACAGTCTATGTGAAAGGCAGAGGGCAGAATGGCAGACAAGGGGTGCTCAGGTTAGGACTGAAGTTTTCTTCTTTGCAGAAGCTCATGTACGCCCTGTTTCTCATGTCTCAATAAATTCCATGAAAAAGAGGACAAAGTGTAGACTGTAATTTTCCTGGGAAGGTTCTCTGAAAGGCCTCCAGCGGCAAGGCCCAGTAGACTGGAATTTAGGATTGTAAGGCCACCTTTAATACCACATTCTCTCCTTTCGATTTTTGCTAAGCCCCAGGATATGAATTATTCCCATGGGTTTTAGTAGTAATCTATTAATGTACAGTGCACCTAGAAAGGCTTACATTGCAATTCCTTTATAATAATAAAACTCTGGCAGGACTACATAGCTTTAAACCCATGTTTCATTGTGAACAATAGTGTGCTGTATATTTTAATTTGTATTTTAGTTCAACATTATTCTGTAATAATAATAATAATAATAATAATAATAATAATAATAATAATAATAATAATAATAATAATAATAATCATTATGTGTAAATTCAATCTTGGAGTTATTTTTGGTTTTCCTCTAAACTGTTTCTGTTACAGAAAAATGTACTGTTTCAAAATGCCATTGACAGATAACGTTACCAGCAATGGCAACATAAAAGCTTTTGAACAAATCAATCTGTACTGATACAATTGTGATACATTAAGTACTGCGTAATTAATGACATGGAGTTGGCCTTATTAAGACAATTGTGTTACCTGGTTTAATTACATTGTAACATCACGGTACGAGCCATTTACATGTAATTACTCAATTATTCCACTAGTAGTTACCATGCCAAAGCAAGGACTGTTTGTTGATGCAAGTTGACTGCAAGTTTACTGTGTTGATATATGGTTCTGTATGCACAGTAACTTAGAGAACTACTGATTTTTAAAGTGTTTTTATAACCATTGTAAAAGTATGTCAAGGGGACAAAGAGCAAGATGAAAAAGATATCAACTGAAAGAACTAGAACAGGGGTTCCAAAACTGTGGGCTGTGATGCCGTCCCAAGTGAGCTGCGAGAGCAATGACATTCTACCTATATATATATATATATATATATATATATATATATATATATATAATAACAAAAAGCAACAATAAAATGCTAATGAAGAAAAAATAAGATTCAAATGAAAAAAATAACAATTTAGATTAATTTTATTTACAGTGTTACAGGTTTAATTTTTTTTTTTTCATTTGTCATTTATCCTAATAGTGGGCCCCAGTGCCCAATGCAGCTGAACAGGTGGACCTCAGGTAAACATATTTGGAAACCCCTGCGCTAGACCACAACTGCTTATCATGCTAAACCCAAGGGAAATGAATTGCCAGTTGTATCTTTTTTAATATATATATATATTTTTAAACAGAACTAATGTTTATTGAAAGACAGGCAGAGGTGAGGCAAGAAAAAGACAAGGGGTTTGACTGTGTGGGGCTTTCTTTTTTTTGCTTTTTTTTTTACAAAAAGAGGGAAGTGTCAGGATCTCCCGCGGTGGATGATGCTGGAGGTGGACGGACTGGCTGGGACTGATGTGGGAGTCTGAACGCCTCACGTAAGCTCCAGAGTTACTGTAAGGATCAACACGGCTGGCACCAGTCCAAGAGTTTCCATAGAGGATGCAGCATCTGGAAGGGGGTTAATAACACAAAACCTCAGGAACAGACAATATCTTTACTCTCATAACCATAAAACTCTCACTGGTGCTATTTATTAAGTTTCTTTGGTATTTTCAGACAATGGTATTAATATTCTATGTGACTTTTTTATTGGACTAGATTTATACATTGAAGAATGCAATTTTTTATATGTTTCATGTGTTATTTGGAGTTGGTGATATACAGCATTAAACAGCTGCATCATAAAAGTTCTGGATTTGTGCCCAGCTGCCCCCGCTCTGCATGTCTTTATCTGCCAGTTAAGGACCTTCATATTAGTCATTACTTATATGGATACCAATGACTGCATGGCTGAAATGTTTGCATAATGTGTCACGTTTTTAAATATTAATCTTTTTTTGAAATGTTTGCATAATGTGTATATATATATAATATATATATATATATATATATATATAATTATATATATATATTATATATATATTATAATACACATTGAAACATTACTAGCTTTTTATTCTTCAGTGACAAAAAGTTTTTTTCCATGATAAAAATGAAATCACTGTAAATGTGGTAAATCTCTCTGTCAGTTTTACCTGTGGTACGTTGTATTTTCTATAAAAAGATAATGAAGCACTTTCTCAGGAACAACCTTTGTCATTTTCAAATGGATAATGTGTTTAATAAATAGTTTCTTTTAAGATATTATATTTGTAATTTTAAATGTTATGCTTTTTCTGTTTTTCTGTGTTTAACCACATTTCTGTCTATTTTTTTGGTCGTTATTTTTACCGTCCAAAACAAAAAAAGTGACCGGTTCTTTCTATATGGTCCAAAACTCATCTTATTAAATATCACACAATAGTCATTGCATGTTTAAGTCCAATGCTGCATATTTGTTCACTACCCAGAAGCATGTTCATTTCTGTGAACACAAAATAAGCATTGTTTTCAGTCCTATAACGTATTTTAAAAAATATATTTTTGAAAGGTACTTCATTTAGTTTATTTTAGTATTTATGATTGAGTGTGTTGAAGTTATAAATGCATTTTCTTTTCATTAACCCCTCCCCATCTCTTCTCTGCCACCTATCACATCCTACATCCTTAGAAGGGGATAGTAAAGAACAATAACAAGGAGAATTTCCAGGAAGTCAACGCTGTTTTTATTTATCAAGTCAAAACACATTTAAATGAGTTGCTGTCTCTGGACGTGTTCACTATCAGTATTCAGAGTTTAGCCTTTAGGAATACATGCAAAGATTTCTCTCCTGCATCAAGATAAGCATCAAATCTGCATCAAATTTGCCATCAAACATTCATTAAAAATGTAAACAAAAGCGAACCATTTATTATCTCACAAAACTGGCCCGAAGACAGAAAATTGATATACAGGCGTGGTTTAAGCCACGTGCATTTTAGATTACTAACATGTTAATAAAATTATGTTCATTTAAATACATTTATGAACTAATTTAAAAAGTCCTGCTAAAGCTGTTAAGCAAACACCAGGTCTTTAAAGGATTACCAGCACCACGTACCACTGAAATAGATTTTTAAAGATGACACTGTGGTAATGTTTGCTAATAAGGTTTTATTACACCTTTAGTTCATGAATAGGTTAATATGTATATTTACCAACAACAACACAAAATGAGCTTTGTTAATAAGGTAGTTGCCAGGAACTAAAATAAAGTGGGAACAAAATATTTTATTTCGAATGACGGACAACACTATGGAGCCAAAATACATGATAAACTTACTGTTTTGATTCTTTGCGCCCTTCATCTTGCTTGGGTTTTCTGAAATGAGAAAGTTGAAGAAAGCAGTTAGTATACATGATGGGGTACGATGGGACATGGTGCTGTTTATTTTAAAGTTGCTTACTTTAAACTAAACCACAGTAGTAAGTGCATTGTTTATTGCTTGTTACTTGAAAAGTTTGGTATGTAGCATACGAATGGGGAGTGTTCCCAAAGTGTTTTAGCACAGAAGACAGTATGTTTTCTGAGCACATTTTTATTGCTTTGATTCTGTTTCAAGGGCAGCCCTGCGCTCCCCAGTTTAGACTCTGCCTCTAACCACACTGTCACAGAAGCAGAATAATGCTGCTGTCGCTTTATCAAGTGTGTATGCATGCGTGCCGGTTATTATATGGTGCACTGGGGCCAGGCTTCCCGGAGGAAGTAATCAGGAATTCACAGCGGGTGCAGTCTCAATCTTGAGAGACTGCAGGTAGGCAACTAGGAGACATACTGTATTTATTGAGAAGCTGAGTTGCATGGTGGTTAGAGAAAGTGCTGGGTTGCAGTATGGAAGACAATGGGTTTGAGTAACGATGGTTAGAGAAAGTGCTGGGCTGCAGTGTGGAAGGCAATGGGTTTGAGTAGCTCAGTGGTTAGAGGAAGTACTGGGCTGCAGTGTGGAAGGCAATGGGTTTGAGTAGCTCAGTGGTTAGAAGAAGTACTGGGCTGCAGTGTGGAAGGCAATGGGTTTGAGTAGCTCAGTGGTTACTGTTGGGCTTCAGTGTGGAAAGCAGTGGGCTTGAGTAGCTCAGCGGTTAGAGAAGGTGATGGGCTGCAGTGCGGAAGGCAATGGGTTTGAGTATCTCAGTGGTTAGAGGGCTGCAGTGCTGGGTTTGAGTAGCTCAGTGGAAGGCAGGGCTGGGTTTGAGTGGGTTTGAGTAGCTCAGTGGCTAAGGAAGCTGGCTTTTTTTGTAAAGGTAAGAAGCTGCAGACTTACCGAAGACAATGAGCCGGGTGTGGGTGTCTGTGGAGCCAAGAGGATTTTGGGCCGTGCATCGATACATGGAGCCGTTCAGTTCTGATGGCACTCGCTCCAAAATCAGCTCCTTCCCATCATGCTCTGCACTGCCATCCAGCAGGCGACCTCCGACCCGCGTCCAGGTGAAGAGGGGCTCTGGGAAGACCTTGTTCTGCAGGGCAGGGGATAGAAAGGGCACAGGCATCATCTAGACATCTAGTGACTTAAACAATAAGTGCAAGAGAGGTCAGAAAAGCAGTGGGTAGAGAAAGTGTTAAGCTGCTGTATGGAAGGTAGTGGGTTTGAGTAGCTTGGGTGTTAGAAAAAATGCTGGGCTGCAGTGTGAAAGACAGTAGGTTTGTAGCTGAGTAGTTTGAGAAAGTGCAGGTCTACAGTGTGGAGATTTGAGTAGCTCCATTGGTTTAAGTGGCTCAAAAGTGTCAAATATGCTCCTATTATGTTTAGAGACAGAAAAACATAATGTGACCATATGAATTTCAACCCAGGCCTTCCGTGGATAACATATCATTGATAATATAAAAATGATTCAAGTCCAGAATTTTCAAAAAGGGTGTATTATTCAGCGATTTGTATGAATGCACAGCTTAATCAAATACATTCAGTCGCTTTGCTCTGTGTTAGTATGTCAGTTTGAAACTCAGGTGCTACCACTCAGATAATGATAAGCATGCGTAAGTCTATGGGCTATAGAGTCTTTTGTCTGGCGGTGGTGCTAGATTTGAATGGCCTGCTGCTTCTTACTTGTGGGTGCTGTAACATGACTCAGGTTTACACTATTCATTATTTAGTTTTGACTGGATGATTTTGCCTGTTGTTTGTTGGTGTGAAGGCGATCTGCTTTCTGACTCTTTAGGATTTGCCTTAATGGCTCTGTAGTGAATGTAAACCGGCCTACTTTCTGTTTGTAAACTAGCTAGTCAAATGCACACAAAATGCGCCAAGGTAATCCCTATTGACTTGAAATACTGGATTGTCTGTGTTGCTGACACAATACATTTACCCCAGCAGATCCTACCTGGAATCCTTGAACGACAATGCGCACTGTGTCCCCAACCTTTGCTCGGGTCGGAGTCATTATCAGCTTGGGGCCCTTAGGGGCCTCTGCAGAGGAGAAGAGAGCAAAGTTAACCAGGGCACTGTTATGACTCGACCCCTTGGTCTGCCCGTCCACAGACAGCACCGTCTTCTGCAACTTTAAATACCGTTCTAATCCCAGTGTGTTACCCCGAAGACACTGAAGCAGGAGCAAATAACAGCAGCAATAGCAGCATAATGGATCGGAAACAAATATTGCACAATATAGATTTAAACAAGTGTTGAGAGATCTGGCATCGACTAACTTTTTTATTGTCAGTGCTGCTGAGTGGATGCTTTGTATTACCCGATCTCATTTTTCAATGGTCATCCTCATTCATGAAACTACAATACCCCATAGCATATACTCTATTAAACCATTTTCATTCCCTGTGGGGTATGTTTCTACCAATGGTAGCTCCATCCTATTGTAGCTGCCCTTGACAGTACATTGTAGTGCTATTGGTGCATTGCCCCATTTGGTCTCCAGGTAGGTAAAGCATGGGGCTGGATTTAGTGTCCGTGCAAGTATGAGAGATTTAATTCATTCAATGTTATTTATCAAATGATCAGACTAGGAACTCGGCAGGGAGATAATTAGCAGCTCGGCGATATGAGACAGTTTGCGAAATAATTCCCTTGTCTTTTGCATCGTGAAGTTAGGAGATTCATTTAATTGAGTCTGTTGTTGAGTCTGTTTGCGTTGTGAACAGATCAGATCCTGACCTATCGAAGGAGTCAGGGACTCTGCAGCAGAAAACAATGAAAGTCTTTTTTCAGATGCTCTCTTCAGCAATGTCTAAATTGACATTACAGCAATATGTTTACATATTGTAGTGTTTCTCTGCCTGCTGTAGGTATCACCGTGAATGGGCAGTGCTTGTTATTTACATTGTGGATGAAATCTGTAGTGACATCAAAGCATACACTGACTGGTGTGCAGGCTTGTGAGTTGTGCTTCCTGTGGTGGGGTTCCGCCAGAACTTACTAATCCAGGGGCACCCTGGAGACATGATGCACAAACACACACGCACAGACTATCACCTGTTCCCTAATTACATCATTTGTGTACTTGCATTTATTATATATGTGCGAGTCAAGAGTTAAACTCCATGTGTTTCAGCATTAAATGTGAAGCGCATGTCAGGGGTGTTGCCAGCTAACATATAAACCTAACCCCCCAGTGCTATCAACACTTTCAATACATCACATTTCTGTGTGTTTGTGTGTGTGTGTGTGTGTGTGTGTGTGTGTGTGTGTGTGTGTATATATATATATATATATATATATATATATATATATATATATATATATATATATAATGTTTTGTGGTGTATTGGTTTTGCTTGAATTTGATTAGTACTGTTGCTGGGCTATTTATGCACTGTCTTTATATAGATGCCACCACAGCTGCAAATGAAAGCCAGGGATTAGCAGGAACTGGATGCACCCTGTTATTGTAATTTACTATTTGTTAATAAATAGCACTATAGTCCCAGTCTAAGCCTGTTTTGAGAAATTGCTCTCTCTCTCTCTCTCTCTCTCTCTCTCTCTCTCTCTCTCTCTCTCTCTCTCTCTCTCTCTCTCTCTCTCTCTCTCTCTCTTTCTCTCTCTCTCTCGCTTATAACATGAAGGAAAAAAGTGTCTATTGTTACCATAACTGTTTTTTTCCTGCGTTTGTCTGACTAAAAGCAAATAATAATGAATAATTAAAATTAACACAACTTGTGTAAAACAGTACTACACTGTCTCTAAGTCCATCTTGTGGACAAAGTGTATATTGCAATAAGATTTACAATTTTGAATAGGTAAGAGATTGTGAAATAGATGGGAACACTTTCACTATTCCATAAGAACTCAATTATCAGTTCTATCTGAAATGTATTGATCATTAATTTGTGATCAGTTAAACCCATTAATATGAACAAAATATAAAAAGAAAAAAATGGCTTTTTAAAATGGTCTGCTAAACTGAGTGGTGACAGAATCTGGATTTGAATAGAGGCCTTCAGAGTTAAAAAGCTGTCGTATTGTCCCACCACCCAGACCCCAAACCGATGCTTCTATTCTATATACATTGGCAGATACATTGAAAAGCTGACCCCCGTGTCCTGGAGGTTGCTGGCCCAACCAGAGTCCAGATGTGTGCTCCTGGCTGAGATTGTTATTTCTCTGGCTTTAAGCTGATTACCCCACAAATCTTTTCCAATGAGACTCAATGGCCAGTACCAACGTTTAAATGACGACATTCAAGCACTTCAAATGAGACTGAAATTGCTGGAAACCGAAGCCTGCTGTCTGTTTCTTTAACCACTGATGGATTCAGCACAGTACATGATGACAATGGGTCTATTTTAAGGATCTAAACGGTGGCAGATCTAAACACTGCTGCTCATTAACTCTGTATGAATCCAGCTGGGGTTTTGCACAATGAATGATTTACAGACCCGCTTAGTAACATTACCACATCAAATTCAAAATACAGTAAAACAGGCTTTATGAAAAATCAGGTTTAGAAACGTAGGGGGGTCTGTATTAAGATCTGCCACTACGTCACTAAAACAGAATGAACTGACACTGCTCTTTTACACAACAGAGGCGAGACCAAAGTCATTACACCTTGCTCTTTCAAATAAGATTAACTTTTGAACACTCTTCCTGGTAGTAAGAGATGTTTGCCAATTGGAGCACTGCTGCTAGGTATTTCCAGCAGTGTAAAAGGCTGACACGGGCTCTCACTTCAATACCACTCAATGTAATATATATATATAAATATATATATATATATATATATGTGTTCGTATGGCTGGCAACAAGAACTGAAGAGGCTCAACACGAGCAAGATGGATTTACTTCATTAACCTCTTTAACTGTACATTTGTTGAAAATGTTGCCCTCTTGATGTCTTTGCATGGCTGCCTGCAATGATAAATACTGATATTCAATGGAAGAAACCTGTATGCTTCACTAAGAAACCGCCCCAGGGAAATAAACGGCCTGTTGGCTTTGTAAGTGCCTGTAGACAGATTAATTCAGACAGTGCTTAAATTGCGGGGAATTGCAGGAGACCCGTGACTCCCCCCCCCACTCTACAGAGAAGCTGGTCCCATTTGACAAACAGGAGTCAGATGATTGGTCAGCCTAATGGCACAGGTCTCTGAGTCCAGGCTTATAAATGAGAAGCTGAGTTTCAGGGGAACTGAATCGCTTGCACACTCTTTCTCGTTTAATGACATTCAAGAAAAAGATTATTAAATCGAAAAGTAGTTATTTACTTTGATACCACATCTCATTTTATCATTACTGAAATGTTTCTGTAGTATTTATTTTCTTTCAAAATACTGTAGCCATTTCTTGGTGCAGATGGAAATGTGGCATGAGTGGCCATTTAGAGACAGAGAATAAAAATCCTGTAATTTTGCAGTGCGCTATGTCAGCATGTAAAGCCACCCGGGTCAAAAACACATTTACAAAAACTAATTTACTACACGGCCTAATTTGACTTTAGTACGTGTTATAATTCTAATTATTATGCATTCTAATTTGGCCAAGAAAATTAAAGAAAATAGTAAGTGTAATAAAGTGTCTAATTAATGGACTTGGCATTAAATAAAGTCTAGTGAAAGATGGACAGACATGGACCCTCCAAGACAAGCATCAACCGACAGTTGCAGAGCCTTTAATTCATTGGTAACCCCACTGTTACTATTATGTCATTTTAAACATTGCGTTTAAAGCATTGACTAGCAATGGCTCAATATTTCAGTGTAAAACTGAAATAAATATACTTAGAAAAAAATTAAAACAAGCGTGTACATTGTTAATACAAACTGACCTGTGTCACGGTCAACATTGTCTGTCTCAAGAAGTCGGTAGCACTCAACAAATCTATATTTGCACTGTAGAAAATCTCTCACCACCGTGATTTGCAATTTTCCTTATTCTGAGTTTTTTAAAAGCGTATTTAATGTCTGAAATTAAAAAGATGAAATCCCAAAGGTGTTTGGCTACTCTTGTAATTTACTCTGCACGACTGTAAAATGACCAGTCCCACCGTAGAAAATGCATAGTTCATTTACATTTATTTAGAACACGTACAATTTTATATATTCTGATTGGTACGTGTACAAAATATTTATATTTAATAACGTGTTTTTGACCGGGGTGGCCTTCCATACGGCAGCACTGTATCTGAGAACACGAGAGTAGGGTTGGAACAAAAGTTGATGATCGTGATATCAATAATTAGTTTAGTCTTGATTATTTATTGTACAGAGAAACAACCTAACCGTATTATCACTGGTAACTGAGTTGTTACCAAGAAGCTTTGTTCTTACCTCTCCAATAGTGAATCGCTTTTGTCTTAAAAAGGGGGTTGTTAAGTACCATGTAATTAGACTGGAAATTGAGCAATTACCTTAATTCAACCTATCCTCTATTGTTGTATAATTTTATAAAAAAAAAAATAAAGAAGACAGAAAAAACTGCTAACTTGGCAGGGGGTGGGGGTGGGTGTCACAATTAATAGGAGTTCAAACTTGATTAAAGACAATAGAGTTTATCATTAACATTTTTTGCCGATACCAGATATGATTCAAAATGTCATCATCATCATCTGACCCTGTACGGGAGTGGAAACTGCAGTAAACTGTTAAAATATGTACGAAAAGTAAACTTACTTGGGAGCTATGCAGTATGTTTTTTTTCTTATAAAAATGAGAAAAAAGTTTTTTTTGTTTTTTTTTAAACAATGTATCGTGAGACAGGATCAGCTTTGCAGAATAACTTGTGGGTAAGGCTGTCTAAGTGCTGTGTTATTTATACAAGAAAAACCATGCAGATTGGAAACAAAAATTTGCTCTCAGAGTTCTTTGGTTGAAAGCAAAACCTTGGCTGTAAAGTGAACTTGATGACGGGTTGATAACAGCTGCATTATGAGAAAGGATTACTGATATTTACAGACTTAAAAAGGAGTGTGGGGTGGGGATAGGGTAAAACTAAAAAACACACAGAAAGATAAACATACCAGTCTGGAGAGTCCTGGAAATGAAGGAAGCTCAGCAATCCTTCCCATTACAGTGTTTTACTAGTGAAGTCTAAACCTCATTTTCAGTAAAGGCTTTCAGGGGTACAATATACAGAATGAAACAGAACATACAGGCATTGAGGCATCAGATCACAAAAAGAGGCTCTGAACTGATGTCACCAGACTTATCTTTCAAAAACACAATGCTAAGGCTGAGACTGAGACTGAGATGGAGGGGGTTGGCTGGTTATGAAATGCAAACGGGTCACCAAAGGTTAAAAGAAAAAAAAAACACCAAGTCAAAAAATATTGACAGTCCTGATATGATTTGCTATATATACTGTTGGCAATTTTCAACTTTCAATACAATATAGCAAGTTATTGTTAATGAAATAATTCCAGAAATCTTATCTTGTCTGCAGACAAAGGTTTGAGACAAACACATGTTTTTATAGCAAACATGTTTTTTTGTATATTGAACTGAGATATATATATATATATATATATATATATATATATATATATATATATATATATATATATATATATATATATATATATATATTATAATGAGTTAAAGAAAGCTGTCTGCATGCCTGACTTATCTCTTGGACTTCCTAGGTCATCTATCCTGGAGAGTGAAATGCAGTGTGCATGAGAAACTAACCAGCTGTGCAGCCAGTCGCATGCTTTGAGCCCTGAAGCCACTGCTAAAGGGAAATGACCTATGAAGTGTAAACCTGCCAACTGAGTGCTGTCTTTAACCTGGCATCATTTATTAAATGAAAATGCATGTTATCTCTTACGGATTTTTCTTATAAAACTTCAATTGGGAGACTCACATAATAAATAAAAACTCATAACTGGGAATATTTTTGGAATTCTGGAATTCATTATAACCTCTTTAAATGTTAAAAACTACACTATATAACTCTGTTACATGTGTATACTAATCTCAAGTATTATATGTATAACCCATTTGCTTTATATGGGGACAAAATCTAATCCTCATATGAGACTATCATGCATTTCCATCTTCCATATGTCCCCATGTAAAGACTAGAAAAGTTTTTCAATCCATCCCATATGATGACGTCCTGCAGGAAAGGGTTCACATCCTATAATGTGTGATTTCTATCATTCTTAATCAAGTCAGGCAGATTTGTTTGTAATCAATTATACTCACCCAGAGTAACTTCGGCCTGCATTGGCATAGAGAGAGCCGGGTGCTTGACCTCGCAGCTGAAGAGCGCGTCATTGTCCAGCTGGGGATTGAGGGTCCAGGTGATCATGGCACGCACCTCTATCGTGCCGTCGCTCAGCGGAATGTGTGTGTGACGGAAGTAGTAGAGTGGATCAGAGCTCTGCACCCAGCGAGGGAACTCCCGGCTCACCACCGTCTCCGGGATGATCTCCGTGGCTGGGCTGGGCTCGTAGCGCGGGGCCCTGGGGGTGTAGCGTCTCATGGGGTCGTCGGTGAACAACCTGGCCGGCCTCTCGTCAAAGTTCAGCAGGGACAGAGACTTCTGCAGCTTGGTTTCGTCAAGCTCGCGGCTGATCAGGGGCTGAGGACCCTGGGGGTCCCTCATAGCAGCCGCCTGTTTCCCCCTTGAGGAGGGCTGTGCCCAGGGGATCACCTCAATCAGCTCTCCGTCCCGCTTGAAGTACACCTACAGGGGCAGCAATCAATTAAAAGGTGTCCAATAAAGATTCTTCCATTGCTGTATAATGAAGCAGTAAACTTAACCCACTCGTGAATGTGCATCCTGAGATTGGGGCGTGTGATCTACTCTTTTAATCTAATGCTTGAGAGACAAATGTTTTTTTTTTTCTTTTCCATTTGTTTTAATTTGTAAGATTTGTGTTTTAAAGTCAAATTTACCTAACCTTCTCAGCACATTTAAAATTAAAAATAGCAAGAGAAGAGCCTGAGGAGGATCAGAAAAATCAAAGCCGTGCTCGCCTCAATTATTTTTAAATCATGTTCAGCGCAGGTTTTAACATTTGTACCCGAATGACCTTCATCTGGCTTACAGGGCTTCATCAAAAAATCTAGCAATTTCATATCTGTCGGAGCTTTGCAGATCTTCAATAATTCACTCTTTTATTTAGTTTGGTTTTGCAAAGAAAAAATCTAATTAATTAGGACTTTGAGGGTTGTAATTTTAAAAGTGACAAAAGTCAAACAAAAGGGAAAAAAAAAGTTTGCCTGACAAGGTTGTTCCAACTGTGACCAAAAAAATTAACAACGTCTGCAGTTTTTTTTTTAACCCCTTAAGGAGTACTGGGCTACGCAGTTAACACCTAGCTTACTAAAACATTAACAAGTGTTTCTTTTTTATTGTGATTAAGGGTTAGGTAATAGACTGTATAATAACCTGTAAATAAATTCATATCAAAACCTATTCAGCAAACATCCGATCCCTACTTTGGGATTATCAACTCGTAGATGATTATATTACCGAAACCGATTCCATTTGTTTAGAAGCATTTTTAAAGATGTTACTGTAGTAATTCTTAACAAACGAGATCAGGGTTTTATATATGTTTTTAATTAGTATATAAGGTAACACTTTACATTGTGTCTCTAATTACTGTGTATTTACACAGTAATTACTTAGTAAATACATGTACTAATTACAATGTTATTGTGCATAGTTACAATGTACTTAGTGTGTACCTCTTATTGCACAATGTATGTAAGTACACAATTGTATCAGAAAAGTATTACTGATAAAGTGTTACTATTTATAAATAGGTTACTATATATTACTACACAAAATGAGGAACATTTATTAACGTATTAGTAAACTAGTTATTGACAGTTAATAAACAAACAAACAAAAAAAGTCCCTTAAATTTAAATAAATTGCTCTTACAATGAATATTGTAGCAACAACATTATTGGAAGTTCATTCATGTTTTGATTTATATCTTTTCAAATTTTCAGATTTTATTTTCACTTTCTTAGGTGCAGCACATTTATTTTTGTTCAATGAAAGTCCCTTTTCTGGCCATTCACTTCCTGTGTAACAGGTAATAGGTTCCCACCTGACACCACATGTCCTCCAGGTAGCATGGAACCCAAGTGTAAGGCTCAGGTTTCGGCCCTATAAGCTGTAACACAGGAAGAACGTGAACTTATAGTGCTGTAGCAGGACAGTAAAAATGTGCTTCGCCTGGTCAAGTAAAGCCTAGGAAAACCAAAAGGTTAACAGCACAATGCTGAGGGACTTGTAAGACTAGATGTTATGCTAATAAGAAGATTAATGCTTTATAAAGTCTTGGTAATTACACCCTTTTAAGACATTTAACTTTCAATCACTTTAATTGCCTATACAGAATCAAGCAGCAACACTGATTGTTATATCTCCTATAAGTCTCATGCATCTGTTACTGAATTTTATACAGATTAAGAAAGTTATATAATAAATAATTTGTATCTTACTCCCTGGTTTGACGCATGCTTTCTCTTTAATTCCTGCATGTGGTATTTTAAAAACAACAACTCTTTATGCGCAAAGTATTAATGATCTTGTGAAACTGATATGCTACATTGGTAAAATTTTCACATTATTGTACTTAGATTGAATCTCTTAACCCCAGCTAATACAGTGTCATGTCAACAAATCTGGGCAATAGTCACTCTAGTGATTTTTTTGTGCATTTCTGTCTGTAAACATATGTAGAATGCCAGCAAAGGTTCCATTTAGAGTTTTAAAAAGTGGCAGTTAGAACTGCTGCTGTCTAGATCCATTTAAGAGACTTAAGTGTGCTGCAGTATGAGGACACCTGTACAATATTTGTTCCAAATCTATTGTGTTGTCGTTTCAGGTAATGCTGTGGTCTGCTAGAGTCTCTTCATAAGATACAGGTATCCCAGCTGTACAAAGCTGTGACATTGTTATGAACAACACTGTAACATAATTGTACTGAAAGATAACAGGGTCACACATTCAAATGACTGCCTTTTTTGCGACCCTCTTTGATGCCGTACCGTTGGTGCAGGTTTCCCCCCAGAAACGATACAGGTGAGGGTGAAGTTCTGGGCCTGGTATCGACTAAAAGGTGCCGGCATATCTGCTGCCACCACTGAGATCGAGAGAGGTGGGGCTGGAAAGAAAGACACAAACATTACCATACTTAATATATACAGCGTAGCAAGCTTATTGTTCTGTTTGATCACATTCAGAACATACTGTCTTACACACAAGTGCTGCACATGCTGCAGTTACTCTATAAATCATGTCTTATTCTGAGTCTAGCTTTTCTTTTGTTAGTTTAAACTTTTAAACATGTTTATTCCTAATTATAGACTGTACAGGATCTTTCAGCCAATCAAAGCGCATGTATTTCGTGCCACTGTCAGTTTTTATCATGATTTATTCTACATATCAGCATGTTGATGTCATCTGCTTAAAAAAATTATACCGGAGATACCTTTTTGAATTCCATTCAATTGCAAAGTCCATTCAACACCTTCCTATGAGCCTATAACAAACCGTTGGTTTTAAGAGCAGCTACAATTCTTCCATGCGCCTAAGAGATAAATGTGCTTTATGAACACCGCCCTAAACGCTTAGTAAATTAAATGGCAACTATCCCTCCAGTGCAAGAGCACCCTCGGTGTCTTGGCCTTGGTGTGCATTGTGACATAGACAGATTGTCAACTGAACGGCAGGATCCAGCTCCTGCTGTCAACTTCCATCACATCCTCTGCCAGCTTCAGCTCTTAGAAATTTTCATCACTTGTTTATTGCAACACTTCTTAATTGATTTTTTTTTTAAAACCCATTTTAAGAGTGAGTAACACAGAAATTACATGTTAATGGCTTTTTTACAGCGCTCCTGATTTGTCATAGTTACACGTGTTTCTCTATTCCAACTTTTTTCCATTCACATGTTTATTGTTTTTTTTTTTTTAATTTTCCTGCTTGTCAGTGAGGAAGGTGATATCACATCTCCTGCTAAAACCATATTCCTTAAAGGGGTGATGGAGTGTGGAGTGGAGTGCAGCTTGTTCGATTAAAGAAATGAATGAGCCACTTGCCCTTGCTGGGATAGGAATATGTACATGATGAAGGCAATTTTTGTTACACAGAAACACTCCCCAGAGGATTACTTTTGCAATACATATCTCCAGACTCTTGCCAGATTTATTAAAGGTTACTGAGCATTTTTTCTTTCTTTCTTTCTTTCTTTCTTTCTTTCTTTCTTTCTTTCTTTCTTTCTTTCTTTCTTTCTTTCTTTATCCAGTGAACTCTAAAGAGCTTGACTGCATGACCCACCCTGCACACCATGCGGTCGTGTTCGTTGACAAATTAATAGGAAGCTTAAGTCTTGAAGGTGAAATAGGTGAGGTGGCAACCAGTATCCAAGTTGCATCCTGGTACCTTTGTCCTATCATTGGTTTTGTCTCTTGTGGATGTTTTATATCATTGACATGGTCCGAAAGTAAATCCACAGCAGCTAAGCTTAGTAAATCTGTTTTTAACTTTAACCAATCAATCATGCATCCTCAGGTGAATCTAAACCAATTCAAGCAGACTAATGTTTAATCCATTTGTGTCTTTAAAGAATCTTCCTCCCTCTCCCCACAGGAGGTTCTGTAACTGACAGGGTAATTCTTGCTTGTCACACTGTTGTTAATGAAATTGGGAAGTTGGCAGGTTTCAGGAATGAATGAGGTGTCTCAGATGATTATTGGCAGTGTTAAATAGCTGAACCCCTCTGTTTGTATGTCAACAGATGAAGCACAGCACAGCAAAGGGGTGAAGGACTGACATCAGTGGAGACTGAAGCTGGTGCTCTTTGTCGTTTTAACTTTGGAAGCTATAGGCTGTCCTTGAACCCATCAGGACTCTAAAATAGATCTCAAGGGGTAGGAGCTCGGATAAGATGCTGAAGGTCACTGAAAGTCTTTTGTAGCTAACACATCCTAACCTCAGTTAGATTTGTGCCAGTCCTTTCTTTCTACATCCATGATTTAACAACGTCTAAAATAAAGCAATTTGGGAATAAATCTTGTGACATTTATATTAATATTCAACCTTGGAACCAGAGTGAATGTTTTTTATTTATTTATTTATTTTTTATAGGAGATGCATTATACCAACTCTAATTTAATTATTTAGAAAGTATTTTGTATTTGTATTCAAGATAAATCTACAAAAGGCAATTGCTATTCTTTCTTAATTGCTGTTATCCATGCTTTCCCCTTGAGCATATTAGTCACATTCATCATTGCGCCCCCTAAGGGTCACTATAGAAGTTGACATGTGGGGCAGACTTTCTCTGTTCATTTACCCAACCAGTCAAGAGACAAACATATAAATATGTAAGTCTTCATGACCTGAAATTCTGAAGAGATACTTCTTTTAATGAATGCCTATGCTATATAGGTACGAAATGTTTCTTTAAGGTGTAAGGATTTTTTTTTTTTTTTTTTTTTTTTTTTAACTAATTGTGATTTTTAATTAAAAAGAAACCTGTTAGTTGGAATCTGTCACATTATGAAGTTAAGTTTCCTTGTGCAGTTAAGAGATTTATTTGGTCATTAATTAACAATCACATCTTAAAAGTAATTAATTAGGCTTCAGTGCAGAATAATTCACCTGCAGGCTTATTAGCACAGTGCAATACTAATGTGTTTCCCCGCCTAGCTTTTTAACAATGAGCCTTTGGGAGTCTTTTCAGAAGCATTTCTTTCTAGAACACTCAGAATTATCACCTAAGCAGAAACAGCAAGAAAGAGTCATCTAACACAAGACAGGTAATACATGAAATATTATGTTGCCCATTCCTAGTTCCTACTGTTTTATCGGAGCTGCTTCTCTAGATAAACTGAAAAGCGAAGTGTGACAAACTGCTGACTCCACTATGACAGGGTGTTCGAACTTGGTCCAATATCAGCACAATATCAGCACAAATGGCAACCACCACCCTACCCCAGCCCAGCCAATGTGAATTTGTTGTCAAGCAACTCCTCAGGGAGAAAAAGTTATATTCTCTATCGGTAAGGTGGCGTATTTGCACAAGTTGCAACACTTGTTAGCCAACAAGATTTTTTTTTTCATTAGACAGAAAGTCTTTGAATTGTCAAGGAGGGAAAGGGCAGAAATACAGAGAGAAAAGCCTGCATCACGTTCAAGAGCATCCCCGGGTACTGAGCACATTAATCATGTTGCACTGGTGTGTGTGTGTGTGTGTGTGTGTGTGTGTGTGTGTGTGTGTGTGTGTGTGTGTGTGTGTGTGTGTGTGTGTGTGTGCGTGCGTGCGTGCGTGCGTGCGTGCGTGTGTGTGTGTGTGTGTGTGTGTGTGTGTCTGGGGGGGGGGGTTATTGTGACACAACCTTTAGACAAATTGCATAACCACCAGTTTGTTGGTATAACAGAGTTAACAATATTGTATTATTCAGCTAATGGGGCCACAGTTAACAGGTCCTATAATAACATAACATAATTTAACAGGTGGTAACTGAGGATCGAACGCCACCTAATGCCCAGTGTTCCCTTTCTCTGTTGCACTGATCAGTCAAATGTTCTTGTTCTTACACAGCACCTATGAGATCTTTTTTTTCTGTTTTGAGCTGAGTATGATAACTCAACCTGCCCTGAGAATGCTTTTCTAAACAGAGAATGCTTTACTGATTATAAGCAGCTCTGGTTTCTATTCATTTCATTTGTCTGTGCTTACTTATAGCAATTTATTTTTGTTATATTTGTAAATCTTTTTTTTTGTGGCTTTTGCTTTTTATGTATACTTTTTATATACTTTTCACTTTATTTTTTCACATTATGTATACTCGACAGTACTTGTACACTTCAATTGTACCTTCTTTACACAAAAATGTCTTTGTACTGTAATATAGCTTTAAATCTCGCGAGCAATAACTTCTTGTTTTAAATCACGCAGGCGTGTTAGAATCCTTCAATAGAAATGTAAGAATTTCCTAGTCTACTTTACACTCTGTTGTTGGGGTGGGTTTAAAGTATTCAGAATGAATCGATGCGAGATACAACTGAACGAATCAATGCGAGATACAACTGAACGAATCAATGCGAGATACAGCTGAGATGGTGTTTTTCTGGTGTTTATTGGCTATACACTATTTTTGTATCAGGGGGTGTTTTATCTTTTTTTTTATCAGTTAAAACCAAAAATCAGAAGTCCTAATTATACCCAAATAAGGAATGTCCTTGTCAGTAACTTCACCCAAGCTTTCCTTTACACTGAGAACTACACAATCTGAATAGAATGAATAATACACAGGCAAAGCCTCAAACATGTGAAATAGGAAAATATTACAAAACAACCCTACTCCTGATGGCCATAAGTTGTAATTAATTTCATCTTCTGCTGTAACAGAAGCCAGCCTTCATTTTAACATTGATATTATCCTAATATTTAATTTCTTGCCTGTTTAATATCCCATTGTGTGTGTTCTCTATCAAGCTCTATTAGTTCTGCTTAGATAGTCATTTAACAGGCTTAATAACTCATGCGCATTTTCAGCCCCTGGGTCCTGACTTCTAAAACCTGAATTTCTGAAGTGATGACGGATCTATTTAAACCTGTTTAAGCCTACATGTAAAATACAACTAAAAATATAATTTGCATTTTATTCTCTCAAAGCAAGAAATAAAAGAGCAATAAAGAGATCATAAAACAAAAAAAGAATTGACATAAATGTGATTATTTTTCTGATCAAACATCGCCACCTGGACCTCTTCATTTCCTGATCAGTATACCGGATTGGGACATTTTAAACTTGCAGTTTGGCAGATGGGAGCCCAGCTGGGCTTCATTATACAATTCCTGCCATCCCTGTTGTCTAAGTTGGCATTTGTTTGGCAGGGGCTCTCGCAACAATCTGCTGCAAGTTGGCCTCTTCCCACTTTAGGGAAAACTGGACAATTGGTTGACGGTCCCTAAAGACATTCGGGTCTCAGACATTAAGTCCTCACAGATATGTGGGACATACAACAGTTTATTGGCCATGAGCATAGGCGGCGTGTGAGTCTTTTGTTTGGGGAGGATATTCCACACTTCCCCCCTGCATTTATTCAACCCAACGATGTACAGTAAGATACACACACATCATATACAGTATATCTATCTATCTATCTATCTATCTATCTATCTATCTATCTATCTATCTATCTATCTATATATATATATATATATATATATATATATATATATATATATATATATATATATATATATATATATATTTTGTTGAACGTAATAAACAAAAAATAACGATACAATGATCACTCAGACTTTACTACGTTTCATTCATTGTGTTGAGTCAAACTGACGGACACAAATAAAATCTGTAAACCAGAGTCATTCTCCTGCGTCTTTTTGAGAACGTGTACTGTATAATAATTTATAGCACAAAACAGACCTCAAAACCACTGCTACATATATATTTGACTTGTTTTTTTTCCAACATAAGGCGGCCAAATAATGAAGTTTAACATAGCACTAGCTTGTACTTTAAAACATGTTATGCCTATTTAAGCAAATTTCAAAAACAGTAAGGATAACAAGCTGCACTGTTTTTTAAAACCTTTAAATCCATTAACCTGTTCTGCATACCTACACTATCACTATCACTTCACACCAATTTAAATTAATTATTAATACTGACTATTAAGCTTCTAAACATGCACTTACTAATGTACTTATAATCAAGGGGCATTCAATGTATTTCATAAAAAAAAAACTCCACTCTTACCGTAAACCTTCTATATGGGACTCAGCTTGTCGGGAAGAATGGACATTAAACCAGCCAAGCATTGTGATGCCATTGCTGATATTGCTTTTGTCTGCTGATGCTTCTGCTAAGGCAATTTCAGGTCAGTGTCTGAATTGTTATTCAAACTTTTCTGTAAATCTTAAGGTTTCACAGGTTATTCTTGGCACCTTTTCATTTAAAGTTCTGCCAACGATCTGTCTTTAGTGCTGCCCATGGGGATTCAAGTAGATTGTCTTAAATATGCTTTTAGATTCACCAGACCACTTACATTTGTAAAACCAATTAGATATTAAGAACACATGAAGCACTCTCTGTGAGTTACTGGTGGCATTTAACTGCTGGGGCTTGGTATTATTACTGGGATAGCTTTGTATGTAGAGATGAATTGGTTTCAAAGGTTGTTTTAGATCTGTAATGCAAGCTCTAATAAGTGTATGGTAATTGGACAGGCCGCTTTGCTAGGGTTTATTACTGCAGGCACAGACAATAATAAATATACAATCTGGACCTGGTTTAAGTTAAAATCCCAATTAAAGAGGCTGCAGCTACACCATTTGGCCACTAATAGAACTCTATTTTTTATTTATTTTTAACATATTGTCAGCTTTTTGCTGTAGATGGTTCTGTTTTCCAGGCTTTGATTTTGCTAATTAGGGTGAAGGCAATTATCTAGCCACCACACTATACATTCACTTCCTGCACAGAAGGTAAAATGACCCCACCTGATAGCTACTTTAAACAGTGAGTGTGAGGCTTACTGTTTACACATGCCAAATAGGAAGTTCATTTATAGTAGGGTGGCAATAGGGCTTGGACCATCCTTCTATTGAGGGTGAGGAAAAAGTTCAGTCTCTGTTCCTCAACCCTGTCCTGGACTAGGGGGACAACCCTTCTACTAGGGGGTGAGTTGCAATATTCACCCTATCCTAGGATTACCATTAGACTCCATGAACACAAGGACAGCTTGGGAAAGTTCAAGCTTTTCAACTCACACCCCAGTGCATTCTGGTATGCACTGCGATGTGAGTTGAAAAGCCTAAATTGTCCTAATTTACATGGAGTCATAGGGTAACCGCACCCTGTCCATGACCTCTCTTTTGGTAGCTTATGATTTCCTTTGTAGTCAGATGTAAAGAGGAGGAAGGTTGGCTCACTCTTAGTAAGCAAAGAGTTAAAGCACATATTTTTTTCTGTCACCTCTCCAGGCTGTTATGGCTAGAGGCGAGAGCTCTGTGTGGAAAGAGGAGATATGGGAGCAGTCTTGCACTGATAATGCTTCAAAAGGGAGGACACCAACCGTGCCACAGGAAGATCTTTGATTCATGTATGTATTTATTCATATATTTCATTTGGAGGGAAGGGGGGGCTTGTTTAATGGGCCAGATTTAATACGATTTTAATTCAGCCTTCTTGTGACAAGAAAATCTAATAGGTAATGTTACAAAATACAATAATATGTTGTTCAAATTCATCCCAAATATGCTCAATTAGGAGGAGACCTGGAGTCCTAATAAAGTGGCCAGGCTACTTAGTAGCCAGGGACCGTTTAAAGTTTATTTAGCGCTTCCTCTTTTTAGCTTCAGTCACCTTTGACCCATTGCTGTAGTGAAGTGACCTAGGAAGTGTAACAGATTTATCATGCAAACTAAACACTTTCTTCTAGTACCATATATTATACTTGAAAATGAAAATACATGTTTGCTCTATCCAACTCTGCTATCTGCGTGTTTTATTTTGTATATTCCCTTACAGGTCAAGCTTTTCAGATTTCTTCTCTTTCAACAACTCTTATTTTCCACTTCAGAAAGTCTGCTTTAGTCAGACATCCCAAGTCTCCCGGAACCTTCCGGGAGTCTCCTTGATCTGCATAACACACTCCCTCCTCCTGAAAATGATTGAAAACATTCCGCAAGTACGGCTAAATGCACTGTCCCTTTTTCTGTAAAGGTTTTGCTGTGTTTGTATCAGGCAGATCAGACTAGAAAGCCAAACTGCTAGCTTTGATAAACAAGGTACGTGTTGGTTGGTTGGCTGGTGGGTGGGTAGGTACAAGGTAGTTCAAGTTGGTTGGTCAGTAACCTGTCCATCAAACATAATAGGCAATCACGACGATGGAAGCGATTTTGAAGTTGGGACATTAATCACAGTTGTACACAATGGCATCAAAGGACATACACAGTTGAAGCTGAAACTGAAGGTGAACCACATTGTTTAAAAAAAATACCAGAATAAAATATTTAACACCGTTCTCATCGGATTATACAAAGGTATTCCCTTGTATTACTTCAGTATAAAAAAAAAACAAGCCCGTTATTTATGCCAGGTGCACACAGGGTGCAATTCAGATTTCTTGATCGCCCAAGGAGGGATAAACGATTGCAGGAGACATGTACGATGTAAGACGTACAAATTGTCAGTGTTTTACTTCACTAGAAGTAGAAGTTACAATTGTGATGTATAGCTACATCAGAAGGGATTGCTTTATTTCTTCTACCACATCACATGTTCACGTGTTTAAAAAAATAAACGACTTACTCAAAACACCTCAAGATTTGTCATTTAATAATTTATTATATTGATACATTAACTTTTGCAAACCCATCTTACATCAAACTAATTAAAAACTAAAAACACAGCTGTGTATCTTTTGACCATAAAGCAAAGCACCAACACGTGCTTAATTCGCAAAACGTTTAGCTCCTGAATGTTTTCAGCACCATCATCCCCGAGAATCCTTAGATTTTAATTCTTCACTGTTTATTTGTACTTCTGTAACGTCTTACTTTTTATTAAACAGCATGTGGCAGAGCAGAGCTCTGCCCTGTATAGATTGGCAGGGATGGGGTTAAATTCCCCTACCTGCCTGGGTTTATTGTGTTCAGGTGGCTGGGGTTGACTGGAGTAATTAACGTTCAATCAGCACCCAGCCACCTGACATAAAAGGAGGCCTCAGCTTCCCAGTAGGGGGAGGAGGGAGCTGAGGAAGCAAGTGGATGGTTGTGTTTGCTGTTTCTTTGGTTTGCTGTTTTATGTTTTTTTTTTAATTTTCTGATCCAGTGAAGGCATTGCCCAGCCTGGAAACTTTTATTTTGTAAGTTCTGCTTTGTTATATGTGTTTGAATATTGTTGTTTTGGCCCTTGTGCCCTTTAATTTTGTGTTTATTTATAATAAAAGTATTTTTTTTGAACTGCAGTCTGTCTCTGGGCCTCTATCCACTTGCCAGCCTGTCACACAGCAGGATTAGAGTATTTTAAATGTTCTATACATTTGATAGTAATGGATAAAATAAAACGTATTTAATGGAAATTCCTGACTAAATCTGAAATTCACAAATACATTTACTTTACTGTAAGTAGGAATAACAAGATTATTCTAATTTGAAATTCATTGTTTACACAACTATACTGTGAAGAGTTAATTTCAATAAATTACTTTTTTATTGTCTGACATCCTTTTGCAAACCAAGGATGAAATGTGCTTGTATTATTTGCTCTGCAGGGGTTACAGCATGTGAGGCAGGCAAAGGAGAGGGATAAGTGCCACAGTCTCTAGTTCAGTCTAGCTGAGCACAACCTGACATTTTCAGAGGCTAACATGCAGGTAGTTTGTTTTGCACGATATTTCCAGGTAGCGAGACAGCAAAGCATTATGCCTGCTCTCACACAAAAACATCTGCCATTGTAAATAATGCACTTGAACCAGAGTTTTCTCAAAACCTGTTCAGCATATTCTGTCATATAAAAAACTATTAGTAATGATACTATGGTTGAAAAAGAGTGTGCTATCCTTGCAAGGTACTTTGATGAAGAGACAGATCAAGTCAATGTAGGCTTTGTAGATATGCTTATCTGTAATTCAACAAATTCAGAGAACATATTCAGATGTATTTCATTATCACTGGAAGGAAAAGCAATCTCGGGCTTGGTATTGTTGGGTCCCTGAGACTATCTCCCTGAAATCAATCTCATATACTTGGGCTGTCGGGCTTTAGTGCAGCTAGTTAAATTTAGAAAATCGCCCCCTCAAAAGCTGCCCCTAGACTTCGCTTCAAGCTTTCAAAGGCTTGTGTCATCCCTTCCGGTATCCACAGTGTTTTGGAGTCTTTCATTCAAACACAGATGCCAGGAGAACATGGAGACTGTGTGGGTGTTTTTTTTTTTTTTTTTTTGCTAACTTGCACATTAGTGTTGCTGATTATCCTTAATGAGAAAGAAGAACTAACATTCTAATAGCTTTTTAACATCACTCATGCCTTTCTGTGACATTTCTAATTCTTATAGGGTTTGAGGTAGTGCTGTTGATACAGTATTCTCTACTTTTCATCATCTTTCAGCTCAGTATATATATAGAAATGTCTGGCTTTGTTAAGTTCCATTACATAGTGTGACCCGGAAGATAGTGGACACAGACAACAGACCTGGGATATGAATAAATGCGTTGATGTGCGGGTTTATTGTAAAATAAAAAGGTTTAAACAAAACAGAACACTTACTCAAAATAAACGGCACGTTGGCCAAAACAGACAAACAAAACAAACACGAAACCAAACCAAACAAGTGTATAACCAGCACACTTAGAAATTGTTTATATTTAATAAGCTTTACTTTGCTTTACCTTCCTACCCTAGTTGTGCCTCCGAACACACATGCCCCGATCATACAAAACTGCGGGTTTATATACATGAGACCATCTCCAAATTAATAATAAATAAATTAATCAATCAATATAGAGAAGGTCATGTTCTGCACGAGATTAGAGTGGATGGGGAAGTTTAACCCCATCCATGCTGCAAAAACAACAATAACAAAATGGTGTGTTTTATACAAATTAAACAATACATTTTAAATAATAACACAAATCTAAAATAATACATAAAACACACAGAGGAACTAACCCTGCTGGAAATTCAGGCAAAGATCAGCACTGGTATATACTTTCCACTCCCTGTCCTTGCTCTCGGGGTGCTGGCAGCCTTGTCGTCCCTAAGTTCTCACCTTTGGGAATCTATTTTTCAGATCATTAGGTGTGAAGACTCTGTAAGTGTTTTCCAGGCTTAAGAAACCTTTTGGTTATTTGTCGGTGTTAGATTATTTTATATGGTATCTGCTTGATCTTTTTATTTCCTAACTCAAATAACCACTTTATCTATGCTTAAAAAATAGGTGAAGGACCTTTTATCCCCCTCTGTGATCTTATTTTTAACCTTGTAAGTTATTTATTGTTAAGTGATAGTCCTGTGCTATTGTTTTATTATAGCCTTGGTGCCAGAGGGCAGCGTTTGGGGCAAGATGCTTGTCTTAAAAGGCTATCCAGCATAGATGAATAAATAAGTAGAGAAAACACACAGGGGAACTTTAAAAACCTGCCTGGCTTTTTTTTTTGTTTTGTTTCTGCCTCTTGTAAAAGTGTCTGCAGCAATCCATTTCCCTTCTCTGTTTCACATCGAAAAAGGAGATGTCTGTTGATCACAAGGTTGGAATAATTTCATTTTGTTGGTTGTGGAGACAGTGATCTGTTTCCAGGCTGCTGGAGGCGTTCCTTTGGCATTCCATCAGTCTCGCTCATCTATCGTTAATATTCCCCTACGGTAATGGAAATTACTTTGATTGAATAAACGCTCCTCTGTGAAAAACAGCTGGAGAACTGAGCGTAGTGAACTTGTCCAAACTGCATCTTGTAATTAGGCTGTAGCTGTGCAGCTAACAAAGCAGTTGCGTGAATCTTACCTGTTGTGCACAGTGTCTGTTCACTACGTAAGTCAAAAACGTGCAGCTTTGAAAGAATCCTGTGTGACATTCATTTTAAAACATGATATCTGGTCCTTCACTAGGGTAGTTCCCAGTTTCCATGCCTTGTTCTCAGGAATTCTGATACAGTTTCATTTCCTTGGCCATTTCACCTGAGATCAAAGCATGTTACCAGCTGAAAACATGTCAGGCTATAGAGGAACCAAGCTGGCGGTTAATGGCAGGACAGTTTTTGTCTCCCTCACACAGGGGTGTCAAACTCCAGTCCTTTGGTTTCCTCTGGTTTTCATTCCAACTCAATTTCTCAATTAACATAATTGATCGAATTGTTTGTTCAATTGGACCTATTTAATATTTTTCAAGGTCTTTTGATGATTTATAAAAAGGCACTTGATTCAAGGTGCACTACCTAGTTCTGCAGAGAATTGTTCAATTTGTCCAATTAATCAAATAATTAACCCAATTAAGTCATTGAGAACTCAGGTAGGATGAAAGCCAGAAGACACTGCAGCCCTAATGTGGGAGCACAGAGCTAGAATCCCCAGCATATTCCAAGAACTCAGCACAGCCAGGATGCGAAACTGCACTTCCTTGATTGCATGACTCACCTTGCACACCAGTGGAGCCACTCTGGACCCTCCAGGGAGTACAGTTCTGGCTACATGCAGTTTTGAGCACAGTGCTATTTTCCTTGACCTCTAAACAGGTCTGAAGTGTTGAAAGAGTTAAAGAGAGTATTTATTTAAGATAAAAGTCCCTTCAGTTCTACACGCTGTGAGAATGAAGACAAAGTGGTCTGACAGATAAGCTGTGTTGCAAACTGCATAGCATTAGATGAGTTGACATTTAGAAATCTTAGAGTCTGGAGCTTCTTAGTGAAAGAATAAATAGGTTACTAAAAATAAAAATTAGTTTGCATTTTTTTTTTTTTTTTTTTAAGCCAAAAGGGAAAACTGAAATATTTCAAAAGTTTAGTTTCTCTTGTGGGATAAGTAAACTTTGGATTGACATTCAGTCTGGCTAGCCTTTTACAGATGTAATATCTTACCTTCTAGACAAGCTAACGCCACACTATGCCAAATAATAATAGCCAGCCTTTGTCGTGTTATATAATAGCACTAAATCCAAGGATGTAAGCGTTATCCTTAGGCAATGACCTTTTGGATTCATTAAGCACAAAGCTACTGTACTAAATTACCAGTATAATTAAGCTTTTGTAATTTACAATAGGTTTACTGTGGCCTTTTCTTAACTGCCAACCTCCAGGGTTGTCTGTGAAATCTGTTCTTTTCTTTACTGCACCCAATGCCGCAATATTTCTTTTTTTTTTCTCTTACTAGCTTTCTGAAGACCTTTATGCCAAAAATGCAATTTCCACCATTTTATGAAAATGAGCATGTTCCTGGAATCTTTCTTTATTTAACCAACTACACAGCTCCCTTTCTTTAAGCTTACATTCAGTGAAATAGAAATATATCAATTTCTTTAGACCTGATATTAATCAGTAAAACCCTGGCCGGAATTTAGAGAATTAAATTAAAAAGCAGCTTTTTAGCACACATTTTTCTGCCTTATTTCCAACCCAAAGCAAGACCAGTTCAATAAGGGTGGAAGCCCAGGATGCTGGGGACGCACCATTAAAAGGTTTACAGCAATAACGAAACAGCAACCTAAAGCTTAAAGGTATGAGCCCAACATCTTATTACTTTTTAGTGGTGATGTGTTACAAAAATACATGCTTTCTCTGTTAGAGATTTTTGTCATGACGTTGGTTTATAAATCATCATACATGCTCTGAATTGCAGCCTTATAAACCTGTTTCTGTTTTGATCATTAAAAATGGATGGATAATGTTCAAACTATTCTAATTTAAACACATTGAGTGACCAAAAGACTTCCAATCAAAAGTAACTTAAGCTATTATAGCCCTGCAAAACATCACGCAGGAAGGATTTTTGTCTTGCTTGGTGCACTATAGTCATCTCATTTATGACTAAGTATTAAAAAGTATGGAGGAAATTATCTTATGGGAGCTGTCTCCCCAGGAGCAAATCATGCTCTCACCATGCTACCCAAAGAACGAGCGTGGGAGAAAACACAAAGGGAACAAAGGAAGCGCTCGCAAGTGATCGAGAGATGAGAGTGCCAAGGGAGGACAACCCGACACATCAGAGGGGACGAGAGAGATGTAAGCAAGAGGATAAAAGGTATGAAAGCCTGACAAACACAACTCACAATGTACAAGACAGACCAAGGTCACCGCCTGAAAGGCATACACTCTTATAAAGTTATTTGTTTCAGAAGATGAAGAAGTGTTGATACAGTAAGTGACCCCAGCCTGGTAGCCAGGATGACCTACATCTCAGGAAGTGATAAGGTAACGGGAAGCAGCATTTTAAACTTTCTGAATCTATTGTGGTGTTTTGGAAAAATCTACATAATAAACCAGTTAAAATAAAACTAAAGACTAAGCGCAAAGTCTTATGCTATCTAATTCTATTTCTTATGTATACTATATTGTGTATCCTCAACAAGGCCTCTACAAGGCTGATTGTGGGTAACTGAGGTGGGGAAGCATATTAGTGTTGCACTGTGAACAGTAGTCCATGGGAGAAGAGTTGTTTAGTAAAACCAGCGCAACACTAATGCGCTTCCCCACCTCATTTCAAATGCAGTTTTTGCTGGAATAGTTAGTAGTCATGGCAAATAATATTGATCAAAATCTAAGCTATAACAATAGCTTACAGTCATACAGAACACACATAATAGCATATTAAACAATGAATAATTTAAATATTAGAGAAATGTAGTTGATCCCTTTAAATATTAATTCTAATGACATGGATTTTAAAAAAGTGTTGCAGAATGTGAAGGAATCTAACTCTTACATGATTTGAAAAGGTGCCACAATTATCATTACAAAAGAAAACTCTGACACAAACTATATGACAGAAAGCAATTGATTATATGATAAAGAAATGATCTGTAATGTCTTCAGGCATGTCTCTGATACAAAATAATGGATGGAGAGCTATACAATGCTGATGCTGGAAAGGGTATGATTATATTAGGCAATAACCATCACCACATATCTTTCCAGACTGCAGGGAAGCACTTAGAGCAGCCATTGACAAGTTAAAGATGCAGTTGCCTATACGATTTGAAAAGTGATTTCACAATGGACTTCAGCCGGATTCGAATTCAGGTGAAAGATATGAAAAGTAGTGAAAAAAGCCTTGACATTCAGTTTGGTGAGTCATGCAATCAGGGGAGCCTAGGTTCGCATCCTGGCTGTACAAAGTTGCCGGTCTTTCCTGGGGCTTCCATAGGGAGTGTTGTATTGACTCTGAGACTCCTGAGGATTAAGGAGGCAAAATCCAACATTTCTCCTCACCACGCTACAGCAAACCCCACTGGCTGGGCACTTGATGAGTTCTAGCAGACATCTGAAGGGGTAGCCTTTGTCTTCCAGATGACAGTAGCTGGTCAACATCCACTTTAGACCTCCTGGGTGTAAGGGGAATCGGAAGACCTAACTAACAAAATTGAGGTACAGTTTGGAGATGTTAAAAGTTTGTTGCTAGATTTCTAATAACAGGAAAAATATTATATTGGACATCACGATTCTTCGACAAGGGCAATTAGACTGTACTACACTGATGGCTAAGGACGTGAGTCTCCACCGATTTCAATCCAGCGCTTTTTAATGTACACGCAATTCATTAAAAAGCAAGCAACGCTGTCTAAAAATCCCCCATAGACTTAGACTGCTGAAAAGAAAGATGACCCTCTTAAGCGTGCAGATGTACGAGTGACAATCTGTGAATGCGTTCCAGCCTCGATAACCTCAGTTCTGATCTCAGGCACAGGCCTGACGTGTATTTCTGTGTGGGTTATATTAATAGCTGTCATTAAGAAATGAATGGCTAAATATATAGTGCTTAATTAAATTCCTTGCTAATTGAAACGAATCCCCACTTTATGTGATGAGAGAGTAATGACTCCCCAATTGCCTAACCTAGCGCTTATTTCCTTCAATCTCTCTGTTTACATAAATACCACTCCAGCTGTCTGGTTGAAGGATATCCTCTCAATTACCTCCAACTTCACTGAAAAGGTTATTCGGATGGATTTTGGAGTCTTCATCTAGTGCACTGGCACTTTTAAGACCTGCCCTTACGAAAAAGAAAGAAACAGTGGCACCAAACATGGTTCTGACTGTTCCCCCACATTTCAGCATCCATAGTTTTATAGTTTGACCAATATTAAACAAGATAAATAACGTAAAACTTTTCCCTCGGAGGAACTAAAACCTAAAACTGATTCCTAAATTTAAAATGGGCAGAGCTACTCTGGTGTGAGAGGGCTGTCAGGTGTGTTAATGTCTGCAAAGGCCAAAACAAAGATAATGGTGTCTTAACTTAATTTGAAATGTTCAGTTCAAATGCTGACTCATCACTGCACCCTCCTTACTAAATTAGATGGACTGGTCCTGCTATCAAGCCAGTCGAATCACCTGCTGAACATAAGCAACGAATGTTATCTAGTTTTACCCTGTAGGCAAGTAATGAGCTGGACTATGCCCAGCCAGTTTCTTCTTCTAAACCTATAGGAATGCTAAGGACAATGCAGCCAAGATAGACAACTCAGTACAATCAGGATTTGAACCAGCAAGCTCCTGATCATAAGACTTCCCTGCACTCTGCTGGATAACCCTTTGGAGATCCTTATTCTTGTATCTCTACATCTTACGTTTCCATAAAGGAGCTTCACCTTTCTAATCACAGCAGCAGTCTGGTAAAGCTGGAGTTAAATATACTGTAATTAAGACAAATTTCAAAGATTATTGAGACTCATTGTTATAGAATATTTCTTGTAAAAGACATGGTTTCCAACTAGGTCACATTTGACGGGTTATGTAAAATTTGAATAACTGTCTGTGTGACATATGTGCAAATTATTGAAAAAGGAGGAAAATCTTACCAGGTTAGTGAAAAACCAATTTAAATATCAAACCCAAAGCTGAATAGAACTTGTTCCTTTGACCAGAACAAATGGCAGAGATAAAAAAAAATAAAATAATAATAAGTAAAAATGAAAAACTTGTAATATATATTTCTTGGAACATTTCATTCATTTGTATTGTAATCCATGTTGTTTGAAAATAATAACTCAATTTTAGTCAAAACTGATATTTTAAATTGCTAAATGGAGTTACGAATAAAACACGAGTCATAAATTAGTTCAAACTCCTTTATGCTTTTTTTAAAAGATGTATATATATATATATATATATATATATATATATATATATATGTATATATATATATAATATGTATAATTTTTGTTCTCTGGAAACAAATCAACACATCAAACTTCAAGAGCAGCAGGACTTTATAATTATGTTTTAATCATTATGTTCAGTTTTTGTTTTAGACATTTCAATAAGGTACAGGGTGACCTTGCTGGAAAGTTTCTGTAACGGGCAGGGTTGTGTGAGACACATTACTGACGTGGACTCCTGTAGGCAGGGTTTCATTTGAGCCGGATCACCCCGGATCCCAGATCTGGTGCCATTTTGTCTCTCAGGCGAGAATTACACACTTTGTAAATAATGGTTTATGATACTGTGAAAATACATTATTCGAACAAATGTATTAAAAACGACTCCTCTTAAATCTTGCTATTTTTTAATTAAACTTCTCTGAACTTTTTAAAGACACGCTTCCAGAATGTAGAGACGCATATTTTTAAAACCAGGACAATCAACAAGGAAATGCGCAGAATGATAAAAAGCAGGAATTTCCTTAATGCAGTGTTAAAATAGACAGTGACATTTTATCTGAAGTGCCTCTAATTACCATGTATTTACATAGTATTTACTTTGTAAATACATGTGCACTTACCCTTAATTACAACATTATTATGCATAGTTACAATGTACTTAATATATAAATCTTTTTGAAGAGTGATATATTGAGATTAGGATAGGGTTGGGATTGAGATTTGGATGGGGATATACCCCTATATAGTATATATATAGAATATATATATATATATATATATATATATATATATATATATATATATATATATATATATATATATTATAATATAATTCTAATTTGTAAGTCATGTTACAATGATACGACTATGCAATATTAACATATTGTAATTGTGTACGCATCTATGCATTGCATTAATAATTATTATGAAAATACCTAGTAATTAGAGACACAAAAATAGTGTTACCGAAAAAACATGTCTGTTCCCGAATATTTTTAATCCTAGGTTATCATATCAACGTTATGCAAATGTATTTCACACACAGTTAACATACTGGAGAGTGACTGTGTAGAAAGCAAATTGAACACAGCCGAGGGAGTGGATTCAGGCAATACTGCTTCACAATTAAGACTATGTTGGATTTGGCATAGAAATTGAATTCTCCTGTCCTAACTCATTACATAAGGTGCTGAATCTAATAGTACAAATGTGATTCAGTGTGCCACTGAGCTTTCCAGTCCTGTCACTGTGTCTGCTGAAGAGTGCCTCTGTACAGGGCCCCATTAAAAATGAAATTCCTATTTATGAGAAAATTAAAACCGTCTCTCTCAGAGCTTCCAATTTAATTATCTCCCCCCCCCCCCCCCCCCCCCCCCCCCCCCCCCACTCCCCCCCCACACCCCCCCCCCCCCCCCCAGTGAAACTCAGCATAGTAATAGGTTATGAATAATTCTGTTTCAGCTTAGCCGGCAATTAGCCGCAACAGCACAGGCCATTATTTTTTCCTTTGAAAGCAAAGACGTCCAAAATAACTACAAGAGACTTGCTGCTACCCTTCCCTTCCCTATCTCTTCATTTGTTCCCCGCAAATCCTTCCAAACTAGGGGTTGACTTCTTTAAATCCTGGGGCCCTGATTAAGGGGTGACATTTTGCTTTTCTTAGGAAAAATGTGTCACTCTCGTTCCTTTTGGTAGCAAAGGTTTACATTTTCGAGCCACATACCTGCATGTCAGCACCTTCTCTCCATAGCTGGTGTGTGCAGAATTATGCGTACTCATTATTTTCTTTATAAAGTATTGGCAGGTATCCAATAAATTTATTCATAACGTGCTGTTTTTTAAAAAAAACCCTCTCCTTCATGTTTCCAATTGAGTACCAGTCAATGGAAATTAACTTCCACACTGAATTGTTTTAAAAAACCGACTGGAAGATTATTTTTCTCTCATCCAGGGCGCTGGCATGTGTACTGTTATATATAGACTGCCATTGAAAAGCTTGAGTATGAGTAAAGAGCATTCTGTACACCCCTATTCCATATCTGATTGATTAGGTAGTGATGGCAGCCAGATACCAATTTTTGATGTACAAATGGTACCTGTCTACACCGATTAAAGCGTTTCCACTACTTACACATAACGGTAAGGAATATGTTCCCGGAAGCCAGCACCACTTTTTCCCTCGTGGCACGGTCGTAAATTCCGACGTGGCATTCGTACGGCCCGTTATCTGAGATCCGGACCTCTGGAAGCCTGAACAGAAGAGATAGAAACATCCGTAACTAGAAACACTCAACCAGGACTGCAGCCCAAAGCTCCTGGGTATAAAGAGACTATTGGGTGGATCATGGGATTGGAGAACACCCCCTGACCTTCAGTTCTCCTGAGCTGCTGTGGGGATTCCTATTGTGAGAGAACATAGTTTAACTTTCCAAATTGGGAGTAAAATAACTATTTTTAAGAGCTTTGTAAATTAGGATACGTCACAGTTTCTAGTTTGCTAATGGAACATAGCAGAGAAATCTATCGAAAGAAATAAAATATTCTTTGTTTTATTTAAAAGCAGTTACTTGTGTTGATCTCTCATCATTATAAACCCTTTAAGGCTTTTTCCAATCACAAAAGAATCTGAAAGAAATCAGGAGAAATTAGAAAAGCCATGCCCAAGTGATATCGTGAATATGGAATGAATCGTATTTTCATGAAAAAACAGAAATACCTATCTGGTAAAATAGTTATATAATCAATGATAAGATATAGGTTATACAATTTCAGGAAAAGGATTAATAAAAAAAAAATGGAAAAAACCCCATAATATTCAATTTAGAATAAAATCTGCTGTACACAAAACTAGAAGCCAAATCAGTATTCTTAGAGGAGCAAATATGTCAGAAACAATCGAATGTGGAGTCAGATAGACAGTTAAAGTGCTATGATTTATTTTAAACAAGAACAAATGTCCTTGGTGTCAAGATATGTCAACAGCCCCCACTCAAAACCAACAAATGCAGGCTGCATTTTGAACAGCTGAAGTAATGAGTTTGATGTCAGGGGAACAGGAACCTGAAAAAAACAATCTTTTTTTTTTTTTTGTTACTTTAGTCAAAGCTGCAGACAGTGTCATGAAATGATGTTCCATTTTAAATATGATTACTGGGTGACTGTGAAACTATGTCTGGCAAAGTTTCAGGCAGGTAAAATATTCAATACTGCAAAAATGATTGACAGCAAAATCCTTTCAACCATCAGTAAAAGTGAAGCAGACCTTGGACTGAGGAAGTAACTCCCACATTCATGTCAACCTTCAATCAGTGACTGTCAGCTACCAATAGTATTCAAGCCAGGTAGATTTAAACCTACTGCTGTGGTCTGTGCCGTGCTTTGAGTTTACCATATTCTACCCCCAACCTCTACTCAATTTTCCACCTCACTAGGGGGGTTGGCAGTCTAACAGTCTCCCTGCCTATCTCTCAGCACCAGTCGAGAGATGGCCATCAGAGCTGAGGCAGCTGCAGGTACCCAAAAGTTGATTCTGACATCAAAAACCAAGCAAGTTAAAATGCTGTGATGCATGCTTATGTTAACTGGTTTTATTCTCTAATAAAAATGTTGTTTTTACACTGCAAGAGTTATCCTGATATTCATCCATAGTTTATACTACCGCGTCCTGTACTTCAATAGACCTTGTTTGCTGGTCAGTGTCTTTATATTTGCTACAGGTTCAGCTTCTACAAAATGTATCATGCATGCTTCTGTCAGTACCTGTAGCAGAGGAAGGTTATGAATGACTTGATTTTGTTGTAGCTTGCAGAAGAAATGCAGATTACACTTTAAAAAATTAATAAATAAATACATGAGGACATGCACATTATTATCTCAACAGCTACTAAAATCTTGAGACTGTGTAGTCAATTTAGTAAGACAGTGGTAATGAAGATTTTGGTGTTTAAGACAACATTTTACAAAACATAAATCAGAGGTAAAATGCACTGATGAAGGCTTGATTGTCACAACATGTTTGTTTGTTATGTTTCTGCCATTATTATTATTTTTTCTTTCATTAAAAAAGTTATTTTATAAGGAGTGCGGGCTTCTTTCTTCTTTTAAAAAATGATAAAGCGTACCATTGCCTTCATGTCATATTTTTGAAAGTTTTCCCCCCCAGATTTTATGATTGAGTATATGAAGTCATGGCTGAAGAATTGTAATAAAACAATGTTGCTGTGCAACGATAGGCTGGCACAACGGATGGTGTGCTTGGTGCTTCACTCAAGATGTTAAATAGTGCTCAGAAATCTGCCTTGCTTAACCTTTTCCACGCCTTTCTCCAAATGTACAAGGAAAAAAAACCCTAAACACGTTGTCAATCTAAGGTGTATGCATTTGATTTCTTACAGTTCGAGCATCATTTAATAAAAACAATTGATTATTAATTAAAAGCCATTTTCTTAATCGAAATCTGTAATGATATTTTAGACGGACATTTGGTCACTGTATAGAGCAGAAAGACCTTTATAGAGGAAGGTTGTAAAATGTTGAAAATGTTTTTATAAGAACAAAGAACCATTTTTACCATGGCACACTAGCAGACACAATGTGCATTTGCAGTCCCATCACCGACCCACTCCATCTCGCTGACCATTCCAAAAGAAACTTTGGAAATGGCCTCAAAGCCTGTCCTGTAGAACTATTTTACAAAAGAATTACTCTATCCAACATGCATGAATTAATTTAAAAAGAATTACTCTATCCAGCATGCACTCTTTCTAATCGCCCTGACCTAATGCTGAGCTGAGTTGTATTAAGACGTATTGGCTCTGACTGCTGATCTGGTGATTATTGGATAGATCGTTTACATTCCTGGTTTGTTACATGCATGTGGCAGCAGGGAAGAACCCTAGATCTTTTAAACAGTAAGTTGTATTGGTCAGTACTGCAGCTTCAGCCCTGCCCCACCATGGGTTCGCTGTATTTATCAAATCCCTCTTCTGAGTCACACATACTGATAAATCATCTCCTGATCAGTCGATTTATCATCAAACTCCACAATAATGCTATCCAAGTCATAATTTTATTACTACAACATCTCAAAAAGCTTGGCAAATGTCCACGGTTTTCTCTTAGTGCTGGATGTGGAAGCAGCCATCGTGGTTGTTTATGTCTGTATTATTTCTGTTATGCATTTTGCTAAGATCCGCCTATAGTTTTTTTTTTTTTTCCCTCTTCTCTCAGCTTCTCTTGGCCACTGAAAGCTTTTCTCTTCTTATTTCCAGAGAAAAAAAGACTATGGACCTCTGAATGATGCCTTTTTGATGACTTCAGACAGGTTCCGACATTAGACATGAGCAGGAATTTGTCGGACCTGCTCCAATCTAGGACTGCCAAAGGTTAATATAGTAAGAGGCCTTTCTTCTCTAATCAGAACAGCTTAACACTTCTACAATTTGTTACCACTGTGACCACGGGGATGTTTTCAATAGAAATGCTTCTGCCTACCTTATAAAAACTAGACTCATCGTATCTGTCAACAATAAGATCTGTATTAAATGCTCAACCACAGATCATTGCAGCCTATATGCACTGATAATAAAGACATGTGAAAGCTTGTTGACCACTGTGTTTTTGTGTAGGGTTGTCTGACCTATTTTAGTTTGCTCAGTTATTTTAACTCTGTTTATTCATACCGTTCTCAAATGTCCTATTATGTTCCCACACTGCAGAAATCCCCACAACAGCTCAGGGATTGAAGGTTAGTCAATTTCCTCTTTATACCCAGGATCTGTACAGCAGATGTCTGCAAGCGACCAGCCACTGGAGGACAAAGGCCAGCCCCGTGGGAGTCTGCTTTAATATTACTGGCCGTTTGTCTTCCTGATCTGCAGGAGTGCCCATGCAATGCTTCCTGTGGAATCCCTTACAAAGAATGGGAACTTTGCACAACCAGGATGCAAACCTTCATTCCCGACTGCATGACCCACTTGGTTATGAAACTATGAAGTTCTATGTTTGTGTAAAGTTGAACATGATTGCGGGATGCTCTAGCTCTAAGATGAAGGGTATTACGTTGGATTTCCCTGAAAACAATTTGCCCAATACGTTTTTTAAACATGTTTTCCACTGTGGAGAAAGTGTTTTACATTTGAGCAATTTAAGTCTAGCCAGACCATTCGATTGCCAAGTGCCACTGCCCAAAGAGAGTGTGTCTTACCACTCATAGTCCTCTCTGTACAGTGTAAAGGGCAGATGGGGTTCAATTGCCTTTAACATATTGTAGTGTTGTTTCAGGTTTTCGGTACTCACCGCACTGTTGATTGGTACACAAGGTCTTCGCGCCTTCGATAGTCCTCCATGTGAGAGTAATTGGTATTGAACATGGCGTCATAAGTGAAGATCTTCTGTTTGATTGTGCCCCCATCTGTAACCTGTGAAGCCACATAAAGAATATGCATTTTAATATATACTAATCTCTGGGAACAAAATTGAGTTGGTATCTACAGACACATCTTAACACAGTTGTATTGCAGGCAAATACAGTTAAAACAATATTTGAATAATTGCAATAAGAACCATTCGGGATGACTGCAAACATCATACAAAGGTAACAGAACAGATAATGTAGTGTCCTTATTAAAAAGGTGGCAGGTACTGCTGGTAATTGGGTGAAAATTGTCATCTAATGTTCGGTGTCGTTCAAAACACATTACCCAAGATTCCACAATCAAGTCAAGCCCTCCTTGTATCCTTTACTGCATGTGATTTGATGGTCATTGTTTCACTAGAGTGGCAGGTGGATTTTCATTTTCAGTTTCTCTATTTTTGCTTCCGACCTAAGTATATATAGTGGATATATATATACATATTATAAACGAATATATATATCAATATATATAGATATATAATCCCATATATATATATATATATATATATATATATTAGTTAGCATATCCTATACTTTATTTCTTGACAACATCCCGAGGTCTCGACAAGTCCCCCCTGAGCTGTCAGGCAGCAAGCTTCAGGAATTTCTTTCATACTTTCAGTGCAGTATGTAATTGGCACATACCAGAAAATGATTGTTTCCCAAAATGTGTGCGTTGAAATAAACATGCCCTGTTCAAATGCAAAAAATCCAACTAGTGTGTATCCCCTCTCCGTTCTGTACCAGACACACTAGCGCAGAAGGTTCCCAACCTGTAGTCTGTGAGTTATCTCCAGGTGGTCCGCACTCCCAAAATTAGGTTACGCAGCAAAAAAACGTTTCTACACAATCACACATTGTGTTGCTACTATTACAAAGCAACACAGCAAACAGCTTGAACCACGTGATATAGAATTATAAGATATGTATGCAGTCTGCATTTTCCCCCTTCATCTGTTTTCTATTATTATGGGTGTGTTTATAAATGAATATATATTACAGCTCCCTTGTATGCAATACCAAGCCTCGCCTGCAAAACCGCCATTAACTGAAAAAGCTTTTTAATATGAAAGGAATGCTAACTAAATAACTTACACATTATGAATGCACATTTGTCTTTAGCCAGCGTTATTAAAAACAAAAACAAAAAAAATCTAGTATTCAGGCAAATGCACAGAACTAATCTTTGCTCATTCTTCACTGTTCAGGAAAAAAAAAAAAAACTTATCTGGCTGTCCCAGCCTTTTTGTCCACATAAAAGTTGCACAGAATATTCCTAACTTGGCTGGAATTACTAAATTGAAACAACATTAAAACCACAGTTTTGGTAGCCTACTTTTAATTTTCAACAATATAAAATGTGTGCTACAGTGTTGCCAAGGGCATAGGTATATACCTTTCATTTACATACATTTTTGGAGCGGTTAGCTGCATATAGTAACAGAAGTTCATGTGAAACAAGTATACTTGTAGCTTGACTTGTGAACTGTAGCTTAGTGTGAATTCGATTTCAACTCCAGGTTAATATGCGCGTTTATTCAACCAGGTTCAATAGCTCACAAGACTATATGCCAAAAGGAAATTCTATTAACACTACTTCTGGAAATAATGTGTACAGTCTGTTCTTGACTTTGTCATATTTAATCTAAATGCTATAAATTCTGTGTGCCACCAATCCTGTTTAATGTACACATCACAGCCCACCAGAAGTAGTAAGTAATATCCTGTTACTTTTTGCTTGCCAAATTGCTTCCCACCCACCTCGTCTTTGTATTCCAGTGTTTTTTACATGTACATGAAGTGAAGTTTGCACTCAGGGAGTACAATAAGTTGTGTTAGAAATTGCTAGATTAATTAGCTATATGAGGTAACGTTGCGGAGACCAGCACGTATTTACATTTGCTGGGCCCGAGGACGACCCATGCGCCGGTGCATTATTTGTCAGGCGGTTTTGTCAAAAAAAAAACAGTACTGGAGGGAAACATCATACAAAATTGAACAGAGTATCAAGGAGAAATGTTGATTTCAATTTCTCACACATAATGGCACGAAGCTGCGTTTTAAAACTTTCTAAATCTCTAAACTTTAAAATCAGCAAATTCCTAAATTACGAATAAGCATCACAAAGATAATGGGGACTAGTGACAATGACAAAGAGGTATGAAAGTATATTTCGAAGCATCGTCTAACACTCCTTTAAAGAATGATGTTGGGTGATGATATATTTGACTATATTTCATTTGTGAGAGTGGGCTATAATGTAATGATCTAAAAAGTGATACTACAACCTTTCAATTCAACATAAATCCTGCTGTCTCTCTAACACGATTTATCGACCCTCTTACTAACTAAACACAATAATAAAGAAGTCAGATGAATGAACTAGTGATGATATTAAGACTAATGCACTTTACTTTTTTTTGCACTTTACTTTTTTTTTTTTTCACAAGTATAAATCACCTGCAGGAAACTGAAGCTCAACATTTAAACAGTGGACCTTGAAAACAGAAATGCCTGTATGTTAAATAAAATAACTAAACAATAAAACATAACCTTTTAATTATTTGCACATTGGTGCTTCTACAGCCAGTCTCTATAATTCATATATTCTGGTATTGGAGTTAAATAACTAGAATGCGAGACTGCCCGTGATACACAACTCGAATATTTTTTGGGAAATCAGAATGCATTGAAGAGCTCAGGGACTGTGAAAGATGGAAATTGGAAAGCTAATTATTCAGAGTGATCTTGCCTGTGGTGCCACATCAGGTGTAATAAAGACGACAGAAGCTACTGTCCATCTCTTGTACTTTCAGTGCTTATTAAAAGAATAAAGTTCGAATACAACATTATAGAATTTTTAAAGCCATTTTTAAAACTAGTTTCACCTTTACAATACAACACGATACAATACAATGCAATTTCCAAAAGTGCTGACAGTGAATCGTGTCTATTGTAGATGCCTTTGTGTTGCCCTTCGGACAGTTGCGTTTGAAGGGTAGCGCAGTCATTCATTAAGGAGGCTAAACCATATCTGAATATTTCAGTTCTTATTTAAAAATAGCAGAAATCCCACTGAAAGAAAATGCTTTAAAGAGAATACCTGGAGGCAGACAACACAGCAGTCAAACCTAAAGAAATCACATTGTAGGGTAAGGGAATACAGCAGATTCTTTGTGATTAAGATATATATTCTAAAAGAAATCACATTGCAGGGTAAGGGAATACAGCAGATTCTTTGTGATTAAGATATATATTCTAAAAGGTATTGACAGTGTCAACCCAAGGGACTTTTTCAGCCTGAAAAAAGAAACAAGGACCAGGGGTCACAAATGGAGTTTAGAAAAAGGGGCATTCAGAACAGAAAATAGGAGACACTTTTTTACACAGAGAATTGTGAGGGTCTGGAATCAACTCCCCAGTAATGTTATTGAAGCTGACACCCTGGGATCCTTCAAGAAGCTGCTTGATGAGATTTTGGGATCAATAAGCTACTAACAACCAAACGAGCAAGATGGGCCGAATGGCCTCCTCTCGTTTGTAAACTTTCTTATGTTCTTATGTTCTAAGAACAAATGCATCTCTGGGATGTAATCATCTGATCCGTTTGTTTTAAAAAAAAAATTCTAGCCATGAATTAGAGATGGTCATTGCAAGATGGATCGAGACAATTGCAGCATTCAGACCTCATATACTGTATGCAAATGATATCCCAATATGTACATATAAGAAATACATTTCAGCTCAGCGCAGTGGTCCCACTGCAGCGTACTGGTGTAGTTTCATTGTAATGGAAATCTTTTGCGGCTTGATACAAAAATAAAAAAAAATTAAACAATGACACTGCTACTTCCTGGAACATAATGACTTCCTGTGCTGTAGGTCACATGGTCTGATTTCCAATAAATTACTTGAGTAAAATGGACAGGATGTGATAAAGTTCCAGGCAGGAGAAGCAGCTTAATAATAATAATAATAATAATAATAATAATAATAATAATAATAATAAAGCCCTGACCATTTAACTGAACTGTACAAGCTGTAACAAAGTATATTTTTGTTGTAGCAATTTCATATTGTTGTGTGAGTATCATAGCTGAATTAAACGTGTGTTGTAGAATGCCCATTGTCTCATGTGAGGCTGCCTGGATCCATTTCTAATTACTCGAGTCTCTTACTCATCTCACTTGTTTAAGAAAAGCCTTGCCTGTCCTCTGAGACATTCAACCGCTGCAGACGTGTACTCCAACTAATGATGCCTGAACACATGTCCTCTGTGAATCTCCCAGCAATGGACCCGTAGCCTGCTTGTAAATCTCTTGGTCACAGTTTACAGTAAGTGCCTATTCGTAACGCATTGATGTTGATTAAGGATTTAATATGAGAGAATGTGGAAAGCGTCATGAGCAGATTACTTAATTGGAGTTCAATAGGAAATCAAGTGTTAGTTCCTGCATAATTACATCTGAAGGACAAAGGAAAGGACACACAACCAAGACTATTCTTAATTAGAAAAATTCATTAGGAAAGATCATATGCATCTGTCACATCGGTTCACCAGGAGTTCGAGACCCGGGTTTAAGTTTTTCTAAAAAGGATACTTCATCAGCATTTTCCAGATATTTTTTTTCTTACCATGCTGTTTCTGTTTAGATCATTATTTGCTATTGCAATCTTCCACTGTCGTTAATATATATGCAACAGGGCAAAGAATAGCTGACCATGCGCGCTGCAAGCAAGCATGTTAACCACTACTCATAACAGCTAAGCTCCTTTGCATTGGTATAGAGCTTTTAACCTCATCTCACCAACAGGGGTCAGAATCTATAACAGCCGTGCATTGCACAATGCTACCCGTGATATTTGTATGGTGACGCATGTGGGGAAGATTATGGCTGAAGTGGATTGTAACGTCTGAAAGGCGTCATTCAATAAGCAATAAATGCAGGGAGTGAGCAGGCTTAATCACCTGGTATCGATCAGTAAAGCTGGATGTTCTGTTTTTGTTGCATATACAGTACACAGTGTTTCATTGTAAGAAGCATTACACGAATCCCTGCTATTATTTGCATTGACAAGTGACAAGGCAATTTATTCTTTTACAGCCATTTAACAGCATCTAGCTGGGTTTTAAACACATGTCACAGTGATGTGCATCATAATTACAGTCAAAAATAATCTATCTATCTTGAAACCTTCAATTTAGGTAAGCATTTGATTGAAGATTGTCTATAGCTCTTTGATCAGTGATGTGTAGAAAAAATATGTTATTAATTTGTATGCCTTTGCTGAAAATGTACAAAATGCCATTTTATTTCTGGCTTATACGAAAGTTGTGTTGGTGATGAAATGCCACAAAAAAGAAAAAAACTAATGTAGAAAAACCCAGAAACCGTCTGTAAATTGTTTAAAATCTGGTGGTATAAATTGGTAGCAAATTATTTCTAAAGGATTACCGCCAGCCAACTAGTTCCCCTTCTCTGCTGCTAAAGATCTTTGGGTTCCTTGCTTGTGTTTGATACTTCAATTTGGAATATGCAGATATTATACTTCAATTTGGAATATGCAGATATTATCAATTATAATTGAAATATTTGCAGATCCTGAATTGACTTAAGAAAAGCCAAAGGATCTCTGTACTGGAAAAATTGTTTTCCACTGTTTTATTTAACCTTGTGAAACTGAAGAATTGGATTCCATCTACAGTGTGCCTCATCTGAGCCATCAAAACAAATAAAGGTTTATTTTAAAATCAAAATGTAAAGGAATCATGTGGAATAATTCAACATCTGTACTCCGCTAAGAGATCTGTAGATTATTCCAGCACTGGTTTGAGCACTTTCAGTTCAATCCTCTTAATTTGGTTGATCTGTAGATTCAGTCTATGGGAGGATCTTTGGATTGTGACGTGTTGTACTGTAGAGGTGTTTAAAGATCTCTAGTCTAACAATGGAGAGTGTTTTTGCACTCTATATGACTCAAAATCAGGTTTGGCTACACATTTACACATGTAATCGAATGCAATATTATTTCATGATTAGAAATTGGATAAAAGATTACAACATCTAATCCCGCTGGTGGGGAGTTACATAGCCCCAATCGAACCTGAGCAGATAGTGTGAGAGAAATCTTAAGCATCTGAAATATAATCAAACATGTCATGCCTGGATGAGTTTATCTGTCCGCAGGCCCAGTGGGCAATATCCTTTGTTTGGTATTTTTAACAGGTGGGAGATATGGCAGGTAGGGTTTTGTGTTTTTTTCCATTACCGTAATTTAAATTTTATATGCCGCACTCTTTTACAAAGGTAACTCAAATATCTCCATGCTATATACCAGCATTAGTTATATACTAAGCATGAAGTATATTTGTGTTATAGTGTTATTTACAGTACAGTATATTATGCATAGTGTACAATGGTATTTTTGCTAGGTGTGTTATACAGAAGATGCATGTTCTAGAAGGAATGTAACCCAAGCCATACATATTTAACAAGCTGTAAAACTATAGTACTAGTCCCTATATTTATTAAAGTAGATTAAGCAATGTGGATTTTCTTTTTTTTTTTTTTTTTTTTTTAGCTGTAGCTGTATAATTATAAATCTGTGTTAAAATATCTGCTTTACAGATGCATTATTACCAGTATAGCTAAATACCATTTGGTTTTTGCTTCCTAACAATAACAAAGCAAGTTATTTTGCAGTCTTCCACTGCTGCTGGTAAGATAAAGCTCTAACCAGTGTCTCACAGTCCCTCAGCTCTAACCACTAGGGCACACAGTCTCCCAGTCTCAGCTCTAAACACTAGGTCACACAGTCTCCCAGTCCCGCCACTCTAACCACAAGGCAACACTGCCTCACAGTCCCTCTGCTCTAACCACAAGGCAACACTGCCTCACAGTCCCTCTGCTCTTACCACAGGGCAACATTAACTCCCAGTCCCTCTGCTCTAACCACAAAGCCACACTAACTCACAGTCCCTCTGCTCTAACCACAAGACCACACTGTCTCCCAGTCCCTCTGCTCTTACCACAGGGCCACATCACTTCTCTGTTCCTCAGCTGACACCACTAAACCACCCCCCCCCAAGTCCTTTATCTCTAACCTGCAGTCCAAACTGCCTCTGAAGATTACCTTTCAGTAAAAGTAAGTCTCCAGTCTTGTTGGCTCTCCACAGTTATGCCTGTCCTTTCCTCACTGTCACTCCCAGAGCCACACACATTACAGAGGAGCAATGCCTGCAGTGAAAGCAGGGGGAGTGTTGTAACTATTGTACACACTCTGGGACACAGCAGAATTCTCATCATTGGGCTAACAAGCAATACAAAGCACAATAGACCCTCATCTTTCACAGGCACTAAACAGACAGACAGACAGACAGACAGACAGACAGACAAAGACAGACAGCGTCAGTCTCCAGTTCAGTCCTGTCATTGCCTCAGACAGACATAAAAGACAGAGCTTTAGCCTCTAGCACTGACAGTCCCGCTCTTTTCACAGGCACAAATTGCATTAGGAATATGAACAAATATGATCCCTGTAGAGATGCGAGCCCAGCTGCACTGTGAGGATAAAGTAGTTTGAAATTGCTGCCGCTTTGTGCTGAACCAACACATTTAAAACAAGTGGATGCTGTTGTCTCTCGGGGCACGAAAGGCATTATTTTTCCTATTTTCTGAGATCTGACAGACATCCATCCTTGCCAATTTACTTCAGTTGACAGGTGACAGCTCTCTTCCACTCGGGGGGAAATGGCTTCACAATTTGTTAATTTACTGGGACAGAACGGACACCCCTAGACTCAGCAGAGCACCCCCTGCTGTTTCAATATTACACTGCAATTTAAAGCGTATGTCTACTCCAACATTCTCATTGCTGTTGCCCCCTCCTCCACTACATATTTTGGACCCAATTAAATAAACCTTTTAGCTGGGGAACATAAAAAAAAAGACAAATGAGGCTTAGTTCTTAAAGCTTAAAGACTTGGAGGGAAACTGTGTGACCAAGTGTTTAGAGATGAGGGACTGGGAGATAAGTAGTGTGGCCTTATAGTCTGGGCTAATAGACTTGGATATAAGCAGTGTAGCCAAGTACTGTAGTTTGAGCTGAGGAACTGAGAAGTAAACAGTGTGGCCTAGTTGTTTGAGTTAAGCGACAGGGAGGTAAGTAGTGTGTCCAAGTACTGCAGTTAGAGCTGAGGGACTGGGTGGTAAGCAGTGTGACCTAGTTGTTTAAGATGAGGCACTGGAAGGCAAGTAATGTGGCCTAGTTGTTTGAGCTGAAGGACTAGGAGGTAAGCAGAGAAGCAGAATGCTGTGGAGCCTTGTAAATCTTAAGACAAGACTTTTTCATTAGTATGTTTGCCAGTTTTAAGAGTTGTACCAATATTTAAAGCCAGCTGGAAGAAAGAATGTCATATGAAAGAACAAAAAAAAAAAAAGATTCTTACAGAGGAAGCTGTGGGAATAAAATTCAATGAAACATTGGATCACAGGAAGCTATGAAAAAATGCATGAGCAAAAGAAAAAAGCCGCTGTAAACTTTTACTTTAAAGATATAAAAAAAAAACATTGAGTTTGCTGCTTACAGAGTAGTCACAAGAAAATTGTTGGCAGAACAAAACAGGGCTGCAAATACTTGGTTTGCCAAGCTATTTTACCTGGGGATACAAAAAAACAAAGCCAGATCTGTCAGTCATTCAGTTTAACATTTTCTATTGCATTACTGTACCATCACGGTACTATATCAGAACCACTGCACTGTTTGTTTCAAATCCATTGTTGCCATTGCTGTCAATGCTGTGGCCTGTGAATGGTTGTCTTCAGAGTAATACACTGGGATAATAATGGCATTTCTGCAAGGGTAGGCACTCAATGCACTGGAACACTGGATAAGATTTTACACTTTCCTTTTTAAGTTAAAAACAGCCTTATATTCAGTTAAATACCCCATTATAAGGTACACCTAATATGAATAAAACAAACACAAAGACATGAAGAAAATTTAATTACAGAAAGTTTTATTATAGCATCTTTTTGTTTTAATGAAAAAATGAAAAAATCTAATTAAATAACATTTAAGCAAAGAGGTGGGATCCTGTCATCAGATTGCTTCTGAAACTTTGAACTAACTTGGAAGTTTTATAAAGCAAGAAGCCTGTCTCCCCGGCTGGAGAAACTTCTTGATATTTCACTAAGGCAGACTTTGCCATGTGATAAGGAGGGGCCTCTGTGGCTAGCTACAGTTCCCACCAGCATCTTGAGTGAAAAAAGAAAATCAGTCATTTAGCGTCTGTCTGCAACATTTGTTCTGAGAAGAAAAAAAGAGAGCAGGTTTGGGGCAATTCAATTTAGAGTTCTGAATCCTGAGAAGGAGGTTTGTATTGATGCAAAAAGATATACAGTAGAACTACAATATAATCTGTAAAATGTGTACTCCAATTATTTGATTGAAAAATAAGAAAAGTATTCATTGCGTTGGTCCTCATATAACTGACGGCAACTACTGTTAGGTGGAGGCACCTAGCAACAGAGACAAGGTCAGTTATCTAATGTCCTCTGCTGAAGATATTCATTCGATTTTAAACCAAACCAAGTTTTTTTTTTGTGTATGAGGACTTTTTTTAAATACATTTTTAAATATTTATATTTTAGACTGGGTAGCTTGGCATTTATTCAACTATTTTAGTTTCGAGATTCTAAAGTTACCTTTTATAGGTTGTTTGTTTTCACCCCATTATTCACTGTATTGACAATAGCATTGCAAAGATGAACCTCACCATATTTGTATTAGTCTATTTAAACCAAATCTTTGAAAGCTAAAAACTGTGCATCTTAAATTACTATGACCCACTATCTTTTCTAAGTGAAGTAATGCCACATGTATCAGTTGAATGGTTCAGAACTACCAATTGTCCGTGAAGCACCTACTAGACAACTACAAGATCAAAGAAAACAATATCTATAGACAAGAGTGTTTATGCATTAGTGCTCCAATTAATTTACATGATAAAAAAAGAAATGTTGATAGTATTCAAAAATATATCCAATTCTTTTGTTCTTCAAATGCAGACTTCAAACACCTAGAATTCTTTCATCTTTGCTCTCTTCTTCTCTGTATTAAATAAAAAAATATATGTACTCTGGCTTTATCAAGACTATAGAGAAACTGTATGAGAAAAAAAAAAATACTCCTGCACTTGGATTAAATCAAAACTTACAAGATGATTGATATTTCCCTGTTCTATGTGCTGTTTAATCAAACTTAACCTGAGATCAACTTGTATGTCTGCTTGACGTCACCAGGCCATTGGCCAGTAAGGAGTGCTGTAGCATGATGAGGAGAAACAGCCCCTGGTGGTTTTGCCTCCCTAACATGCTGGAGCACCAGAACCAGTGACCTGTGCTCTCTTGACTGTATGACTCACCCTGCATACCATTCCATCCTGCTTTTTCCAGGAGTGCCACTCCAGGACCCATCATTTGTGTGATTTAATACTTTTTAAAAACCACTATAAAAAATAGCAGCTCAAGAATTAAAATGCAATCCTAAGGTAAGGGACCAATTTTAATTAGCTTTAAGCAATGAAAATGGATTTTAGGGGCTACCTGAAAGATACATTATCTCAGGATTTTGACATTTCTTTATAACTTTATGTCCCAAGAGATCCTCAGATAATGTATCTTGTGAAGTAACCATGACACTTTTGTTGTAGTCTTTATCTTGTCTTTAATGAGGAAACATTTTCTTTTGAAAGCTGACAGAAAAAAAGCTTATTAAATTAAATTCAGCAGGTACAACTCAGGTTCTATCAGTAGCACAATGTCTTCTGTAAAGATTCTGAAGACTCTATCATACTTACCATAGACAAAAGAGGTCAGTAAAAACCCTACCAAGTCTGCAGCTGAAAGCATATTCAAAGAAAGCTGATTCTAGACACAGTTCTATTGAAAGAAGTTAACTTTACGACACACAATAGGGTTCTTTTTAATTTCCAGCTATCATGACTGCCAAGCCTCATCAATGGATCAAAGCTGCAGTTCAAAAGATATTACTTCAAATGAGAGTATTTAAATTCACCGTCAAAAACAATGCAGTGGTATGCAGTATGAAGTGAATTAACAAAGGTTGGAATTCACAGCTAACCTGCAAGGTGAATTAGGCGGCATTAGTTTAACTGATGCAAAAGTACAAAGACTTTGAGAGAAAACTGTCTCCACTAATTCAGCTTTACAAAACAATAGGCGTTATAATGTCTGGATTGCAAAACTACCTAAGTAGCCCCATCAGATCATTTTTTTCATAGTTTTTGCAACACTGGGCTAATATTACATTTACAGAAACATTTTTGCAGGTCAGTACATTCTACAGCAGCTTTTTGTTTACTAAAAACCTGCAATATCTATTTACTACCAATAAAGAACAATTGGACGGGACAGTTGCCCTTTTTTTAACACCTAAACAATACAGTGACTATCGACATGAATTTCAGTGTGATTTTTCAGTGCTGAAAGGGATCTCGAGGGGATGTTAATCCCTTCGGTCATTAATATTTCATACAGTTGATGCAGCAGGGGACCATGATGACAAATGCAACACTCAACTTCCTCAGTGTTGAGACTGAGGGATTGTGGTATTTATGTGGCATTTATGGAAGATGCCTGAAGCACACCATTTTGGCACAATGGATGGGTGCATTGCTGTCTTCAAGTAGCTATCTCCGTCAGACTGCAAGTGCAACATTGTTGGACTTGATCCATAATAATGTTTATGTAATCTCAACCCTGGTCTGGGGGACCCATTGTCCTGGTTTTTGTTCCAACCGAGCTCTCAATTACTTAAATGAACCCTTAATGAAACTAATCAGAGCTTTTTACTTATTTTAAAGAGTTGGAGATTTCAAGTTACATATCAAATGGACAACAAATGTTCAACCTCCAGTCTGTCAATCTTAATTTATGTATCTGTCACAATACTTGTAGTATTGTAATTTATTTCTTGTGATATTTTGCACAAGAGAAGATATGTAGTTTAAATAAAAAGAGCATGTATAGTTGTTTTATAATATATGTGCTGTAAATCTTTTTACTCTGGCAACATTACCATTGAAAACCAAAACAACTGATTTCAACTCACCTTTACGGTAGTACAGTACAGCAGCAATGATCTCGGAGAAGATTGGGTAGGTCTGGTCGTAAATAAAACAGCACTTGGACTTTGATAAATGGTTTATGAGAGCCATTCATTGACTCTAAGACCGTTTTTCTAGAAGATTAGTACTGAAGTAAAAAGTTATTTCAATTTTCAATACCAGAGTGTCTCCGAATGGATTGTGTCAGTAGATGCCTGAGTAATGTAATACAAGTCAGTGTCTATCACTCTGATTGACTGAGACATGACTAACATAATAAACATGAACAGGAAGGAAGCCAAGCAACTAGACAGCACAAGTGGTGAATGTAGAATCCTTGCAGTTCGTTCAATTTCAAATACAACAACTCTGTTCTGTTTCAAACAAAGGGTTGTGCTAGTGTGCACTCTATAATACAATGTAATCAGACTAAAACCACAGGGTTTAAACAGCATTAATATGAGAACAGCATAGTTGCTGCCTGCTGTTGGTATAGTTTGATTAATAGTTGCATTCTCTGGATGCCTGTAGAGTGGCCACGGGCTGTACAATACTACTTTGGCTAAATGTTTGCTAAGGGGCATTCCCTTTGTAAAGTCAGACAGGGTATAGGTTGGCACAGGATTAGATGAGACATGAACAACCTATAAGTTAAAGTGGCAACTTTTAATGCAGATTCTGTATTTAGCAGAGCAAGAAAAGGACTGAAACTGAGCTCCACTGTGGTACTGGGGTTTAGGTCAGCCAAGGTTGTCCTTTGCTCACCGCCCATCAGCGACCCCTGTAGTCTGGCCGGGTGCCTGAGAGCTTGCCTGTAAGCTGCCCAGAGCTGCATTGTCTTCCGACGCTGTAGCTCTGAGGTGGCTGCATGGTGGGTCTGCAGTGTGAAAAGAAGCAGTCACCTGATGGCACACACTTCGGAGGACAGTGTGTGTTCATCTTCGCCGCTCCCGAGTCAATGCAGGGGTGTTAGTGGTGAGCTGAGCCTAAAATAAGTGGCTATTCTAAATTGGGAGAAAATGAAAAAATATATAAATTGTTCTACCTCTTACTAGCAATATTACCAGTATAATTATATCGACCACATTGAGATATTTCTTTGACAGAATTCTTTTAATTGCATTTGTTTTTGCTTTCCAACACAGTATGCTCATCCACGTAAATCCTTCTGAAGTCTGCATTTATCGTAATTGCACAAAACACAGAAAAGCCTTGCTTAAGCCACATCTGTCTAAAAAGCATAGCCCTGCAAATTGAGCTGTCTGAATTGTTAGAGTCTGTGTTATGCTCACTCCTCTCAACATTCTAATCAAACTGTTTTGGTGACCATAGCAGTGATTTTTATTTTTTATTTTTTTATGTACCTTCACACGTGGCTAAACCATAAGCGAATCCAAAATTACTGCAACTCCTTTAAACACTTGAAGACTTCAACCTAATGTGAAGCTCCCACTGCAAGTTATCAAAGCCCTTGTAAAAGCACTCTATCAAAAACAAAGCAAGCATGCCAGTAACACGCATCGCCTGTCACGGCTGTACAAAATCAGAGCTAGCAGCAGCTGAAGACATATCAACAGTATGCACTGGACAGAATAGGAAATGGCAAAGGAAACTGGATAAGTGCTGTTTAACACCAAGAGGTCATTAGGTAAGAAAATAGTAAAGTAAATTCAAATGACTGATTGGGGTAACTTCTCAAGATACAAGTAACAATGTAAGTGTGACGTACAGACATAAACAGACACAGACACATTCCCGAATCTAATGCTGTCATTAACTTACATCACTACTACTACTACTACTACTAATAATAATAATAATAATAATAATAATAATAATAATAATAATAATAATAATAATAATAATAATAAGGGCACCCATATTGCACGAGATTACCTCTCTTATACAAAGAGAGACACCCTACACACAAAGTACTGTAATAAGTTAATTTATTGCAAATGCATTACTGCTAATTATGTACTTTTTTGTTATTATCCATTAATTTTATTATATTAGTGTCACACAGTGGTGTTTGAGACCAGAGCGGGTATTTTGCAGCCTGTTTTGATAAATGAAGTTTTGCTACTCAATTGGTAATAACTTTTTTTTTATTATTATTTTTATACTTTTTAACAACTTTGAGCAACTTCCGCACTAATGCAGCAAAACTGGAGCTGCTTCCATCTACAATGGAAATAAATGAAGTTCATAACCCCTATCTGTGTACTGCTACTAGCTGGGTATATTTTAACCAATGTCATGCAGAAAGTCAATATTTCGTTTAACGTTTACACATTTTGTTAAATTCACACAACTTGACAGAAAGAGAACTTATCCTTCCTGGATTGCAATTTGCAATATATATATATATATATATATATATATATATATTTTATTTTTTTTTGCAAATTGCAAATTGAGACTAGATCGATTTCCTTGGGAAAGGTTCCGGCAGATTTGTGCCATCCCATTCAATTTAAAGCAAATAAAATAAATAAATTCAAGCAAGCTTATCTGTGCGCTGCTAATGGGAATGCAGTTTTTATTATTATCTTGTGATATTAAATACATTTGCGGAACGGAGCTAAGGACTCAGAGCCTGCAGGGAAATGCATGTGGTAAGAAAGAGAGGGAGGGGAAGTGAAAGAGATAGATACAAGGAACGAAGGGATGGGGAGGGATAGAGAAAACAAGGAGAACGAGGAGAAATAGTAGGAGATGTACACTGGACGACCCAAGAAAAGAAAGTCTCTTGGACTATTTTCTGTGTGAGCGATTCTGAAAAAGTCTTGGTAGTTGATCCATGACCCTTATCACCAAATTAGTTTCCTGCGGTAAATGAGAAAAATGTAGCATATTTCAAGAAAAAAAGAGAAATAGATTAGAGGTAAATAAAGGGTAGAATAGATTAGACTTGCAATGCAATCACATCGGAAGGAAAGGCCTGCCTTTAATACCTACAAATATAATTTTCTTTTCTACAGCGATGCAATTGTTTTTCCCATATAAAGTTGAAAATAGCTGGCAAAAGTTAAAAGTTTGCCCTGACAGCAATATTAATCAATTAATCAATATTATTAAACTACTTAGTTCTAATTTAGGGTTTTTTTTGTGTGTTAGTTTTATAATACTATAGTAGATCATTGATGCATGCCATGGCAGCAAGACAATTACGAAATAATTCATGACAAAGCAAGACTGGGAAGCTGCTGGTGCATCACAAGATTATAAGGAATTTAAATAAAAAGCATAAGAAAATGTATGCACGAGTGATGGCTCTTCGGCCCATCATTTCTCTCTGGATCCTAATAGCGGATCTAAATTTGGTCAAGTTGGGTCTTGATAGGACAACTACTAACATTACTAATAATAACAAGTGATGCTATACCCTGCCACAGTTCAAGCATATCAAGGTTTCATCACAATTGGACAATCTAGATATGTGGAAAACATAGAAGCCGGAAATACAGAAGCACATACAATAAGTTAACCCTCCACTTATCCTTAATTCTGGGTGTAATAAGTAATCTGTTGAGCTTTGGAACAACTCAGTTTCAACTGTGAATTTGACAAAAAAACAGTCTTGTAAAGCAAATGGGAGGAAAACAAGAAGCTTGGGTTTGTATCTTAAACATGGAACAGATCTGATGTTTTATAATTTCAACCCCAAGCGGGCTGAGAAGTTGAACAGGACAGGTTGTTTTACATGGCTCCAGAGTAGTTTGTAAGTTTCACCTAGTTATGGAGCATTCTGCAGAAAGCTTGGGTTGCATTGACGATGTCTGCACTCAATAAGTTATTTAGACATGGACTGTTATTGACTCCTTTAAAGCAGTAATAACCTTTTAAAACCATCAACTCTTATTGCAGAACAACTTTAAAATCTTAATTAAATTAGAGTGTTCATTAATTTCACCCTATTTTTTCTGCCCAATTAAGAATGTCCAATAATGTGCCCTCACCGCAGAAACTGAAGGTCAGTGGGCATCCTCCGATCACAATACCAAGCCAATCACTTCTTTACACCAAGGAACTCAACAGTGGATGTCAATGAGCTGCCTTGACTTTCTCCTTCAGTTTGAGCTCAACAGACGCCTGGCCAATAGAGGGTGCTATAGTGCGATAAGGAGAAATAATCCCTGGAGCGCCAGAGCCAAAACGACGCTCCCTGTGCAATACCCACTGAAGATTGAGGAAGTCTAGGAAAAATAACTTCCACACAGAACAGCAGACTTCACTCAGCTTTACTCACGCAATAGATAAGTTATCCAGTCCCAGTCTTGGGTACATCATTTTTGTATGACTTATTTCCATAATTGAAGCCATTCAATTAATAAGGTTTTGCAAAGTGTTGAAAGAGTTAATCTCACATAGGACTTTAACTCTGACTTTCGGAAGCAACTTCATTATGTATGAAGAAAAAAACAAAACAAAGAAAAAAAAACAACAGCATTAACACAATGTAAGAAACCAGTGGAAACCTTTTCCTGCTATGCCATACCTCCTAGGATTCTGAACAACAGACCAAGAATGAAAAAGCCTAATGGAACTTGCTTTATACATACAGTACATATGTATAATATGCATGAATACTTAGTTGCTAAGGTAACAGGGTACTGGAATCTTCAGATTCAGAGTGTTGCTTCCCTCCGTTGACTGCTGTAGCCCAGCCTTCCTTCAAGGGATAACTCGGAATGCACTTCTTCTTGTCCGATGCCCTTTACCTATTACAAAGTTCAGCTAGTATTATGCAAACTGGCTTTGATAACAAAAGCACACGCTAGGAAGAATGAAACCTGTATGGTCCTGTGTAGTTTTTTTCTGCAGCATTATCTTGCCAGGAGCTAAGCACTTTGCTTGTGCTGGCTGTGCATCTGTTCAGATAAGTTTAATAGGATTGTATTATATATGTGAGATCAACTAAGCTGGCCATACAGCTGTGATATTGTAGGCACAGTGAGTGTTAGATTAGGGGAGTTTGCAAGAGATTTGCATGAGAAAATAGCAATAGTGTTACCCACGTTTAGTTTATATGGGTGGAGAAAACAACAGCCTCATTTAGTATCAGGGGAACACAGAGACTCAGAATAGATAAACAAGGTAGCTGCTGCCAGAAACTTCTATGCCTGGGACACAAGTGAAATTAGTCATTCCATGGTTCTTTCATGGGTCCCTCATGTCTGCAATTATAGCTAAACTTGAACCAAGAAAATTCAAGAACTAGGGGTGTGCATCAATCACTTTAGATATTCAGCTAGATGTGGTTGTAAAAGGACATTTTTGCAGGGATAGCTTGTTAGCGTGGTAAATAATGAGCTAAACAGAAACAAAAGAGAATGAGTGAGATAATAGGACAAGATGCAATGCAATAAAAAAAAAAACATTTAAAGAAAGCGCAGTTACATAATTTGCACACTGGATGGCACTGTGCGCAATGCAGCACTATCTCATTAAAAACTAAAGCTAATAAAGATACTGATCCTTTTAAAATGAATCCAGGATATACAGCAATCATGAATCCAAGATATTAACTTAGGGAGTTGAATGAATATCAGCCCAATATCAAATACAGTGAAAGCCCTAGAATGAGGGTGGAGGAGTGGATTAAGGGTTATACCAAACCAGGTTTGTGGACAATGAACCTGAGAGTGAGTGCACTTGTGCATAAGTATTTGTTCAGTAGCAGAAAGTAACATTACTGTTAAAATGTAAAGCTGCAGTAAATGCATGCCCCCATAAGTTAGCATTATAAAGTATGTACGGTATTTATTGAAAATACACATGACTTCAAGGTAATGTTGCATTTTACCCAGCCAAATTACATTTTACTCACATAGTGTCTAAATTGGAGAGTACATTACTCAATGATCCAACTCCTTATCTGGAGCGCTGTGTCACGGTCGAGCATTTCTTTAATTTAATAGAACTAGGGAAGGCTACAGGATCGATCGTTCGTGTACATCCTCACAATAACATCCTCTTTAAAGGTAATATAATGATCATATCCTTATAGCATTATGCTTTAGTACAGGTGAGATTTAATCTCAAGATTATGCTTACCCTCTTTTTAGAAAAGTATGTCTTGAAATATAAAAGAAAGAAAGGACAGTTGTCCAAACTCAAGGCTCTGAATACAACACCAGCAGTCAGCTTCACAGTAAGATCTTCCAGGAGATGGACCAGTGGAGTCCATGTTACCAAACTCAAATGATGTATAAACTGCAGTTCTGCCCTGTTCACTATTTTTCATATCAATGGGTTCCCATGTCACATTATCATCTCCATCATTCTTAGGGAAGCCCCCAAGAAATAAAGTTGGTTCTATCGAAGGACAATATACTTTAGCCTTCCATTCAAAAAGAACTAGCACCTTGTACAAGAGAGATTGAATTTTAGGCTGACTTGTAACAATCAATCTGTTGAGCTGCTTTTCAAAGCCTGTTTAGGGCCTCAGCTACTGGAAAAAGTCTTTGTTGGAAACTTTCAGAGACGTTCTCCTGGCAAGTGACAAGAATTCTCAGTGGTGCTGCTTTTTTGTCTTCTTGTCTTTTTGTCTTTTGAGGAGTCACAATAGTTGCAGGCAGTATTTGAGAAGCAAAAAATTAATATCTAGCATTGCAGCCTGTGTACGAATGAGTTCTGCCTTTCAGAACGCCTACTCTCACTTTTTCACTAGAAATGTTGAAGCTGGCTAAGGTCTTTGACTCCCTAGTGTTTTAGCAGTAGTACAAAGAAAATCAATTTAATAAATGTTTTGACTGGAAGTCTTTCTCACATTGAGTCTTAGGTCACATTTTTATGTCACTGATATAGAAGCAAAATGTATTGATGTTCCTAGTTAGAGTATTAAACATTAACCTTCAAAAAGTGTATGCAGGTTAATTATTACAAGTCAAAGATTACCTGTAGGCATAACATTTTTGCTTAATTGTTATTAATAAAGTTTTTCACCAACCTCCAACATTTATGCGACAGTATAATATTTTCACAGTCCTCATGGTCTGGCTACAATTATTCTTTTCTGATGCCAGAGATTTAAAACCCACTGCTAGCGTCATTCTGCACTGGACACTTATTATCAGTGGAAGTTGGAGAGATCTGCTGCTGATGGAAATGAAGTCAGATTTAAAATCGCTTTCAAGTCAATCCAATTGGCATATGGAAATGTAGCTTTATAGACAGAACAGGGCTGCTCTATAATGTTGTAGTAAGTAAGGAAACCCAGTTCATTTTCACTGTCAGGTTTGTTTGCCTGTCAGATTGAAAGACCTCTCTAGCTAGTCTGTAAAAAGGGGGCTAGAGCCTGGGTGGGACTTCCCAGGCCAAAGGTCAGACAGTTAGAGGAGAAAGAAGAGAAAACAGGACCTGTGAAGCCACTTTTCAAGGATAAAGTAGAAAAAAGGACAAAAAACAGGAAAACAGGAATGTGCAGTTGTTAGATGTGCTGGAACAGCATGAAGTTCATACATCTTTGGAAATCAAAAGAGGATAACAGTCAGCCACAATTCAGTTGCTGTCAGGTTGGATATTCTATCTTTAGTTAATGATTTTTTTTTTTTTACTGTGCCTCTTGTACAGCAATTGTTTTACTTTTTTCACTTGTTTTGCTCCCCCCCTCCCCCCCCACACACACACACACACACACACACACACACACACACACACACACACTTACTTAATATGCATACCACTTCACACATCAGTGAAGGAACATTTCAATTAAACAAAAGCCCACCAACAGAAAAACGTGCCTGTTCCAGCAGACTTATTTCTAATAGTGTAATTTTGTTCTTCTGGAGCAATACTTTGTTTTTTATCATGCCCAGAAGCAAATAATCTAATCTCACGCAAGTAACATTGAGTAAAAAAAAAAGATATAATGATCTTAGATAAAAGTTTATAGTTCCACCACTGTCATTTATAGTGACTTTCCACACAAATAATACCATTATACACACACCGTTTACACTATGTGCAATTGTATATCACCTTCAAAGTATGGGAGCTAATCTTGCAGCATAAACAATTAACTGGATTTAATTACAGTGTAGGTCCTTTACATGAATAAATACGGCATGTGAATACTGCACAACTTTTAGTACTGTGCTGTACATTAAGGCTGTAGGCAGCAGAGCAAGCAGTTGCTATGGAAATACTACCCAAAGCAACTTATGGAAATTTAGCATGTGGTTATTAAATGAATAACACATTTATAACTTTTTATTTATTTTTTTTAAATCTCCAAAACAATCTAAATCAGCAAATAATATATATTAGAAGTGCCAAAAACGGTGCAAAAAAATCTGTTTTGAGAAATAGGGGCACAGTTTAATTAACTTTTAACTAGGAAAAAAAAAACTATTTTGGAAAAAAAGAAAATGGTGTAAATATGTTAGCTTGAATTTATATTTTCCTTAGATGCTTGTTCCCAGCTAAATGCTCATTGCATTTGGCCCCAAGTGCTTAAATATCTTTGAGTGACTAAATCTTGACCTTGTTCTTTCCACCAGACTGAGCTGAATAGATGTTTTCACCCTTCTGAACCACAAGGTAAACACTGAATTAAACATAATTACATGTTGGTTCACAAGGCGTGAGCTGGGGGGTAGGGATAGGGCAGAAGAAGCAGAAGGGAGTGGTAAGTAGGACAGAGTGCCGGCTAGAAAGGACCGGACCTAGGATAGAAGAGCAGGCGAGGCCCACACTAGTAGCAGACCAGCGAAGCTGGACATGGAAGCTAGGATAGAAGGTGGTCACTGACTGAGGGCGGCGATGCCATCACGAGCCCAGGGGCGAAGGACCCAGCAACCGAAGACAGGATACAGAAAGTGGTCACTGACTGAGGGCGGCGATGCTGACATGAGTCCAGAGCTGAAGGACCTAGCAACCGAAAACATATATGAGGGTTATGACTCGGGGAGCCGCCCCTCAGAGGAAGACGGTCCTGGAAGACCGGGACACGAAAGGAGATAGAGAGGGAGAGGTACCCAGTATCTGAGACTTCTGTAAAGGGGCGCTCGTTTGACCCCCAATTGGTCGAGACTTCATGCTGCCTGGGACCTGAGATAAGAACAAGGCATAGAGGTTAGTATGGGACTCGAGCATGAGTAGCCACGTCCCGAACTGAGACAGAGTATAGAACAGCCTTGAGTGAGGCAAGATAAGCGCAGGAGCTGCGAAAGAACAGAGTGTGGCCGGGGGTCCGCTCTGACTCACATGGTGAGAACCCCTGCATGAGAGATATCTTGACATTGCTGAAAAAGAGCAGATAGCAGACTTGGTCCTTGAAAGCTGAATGAACTGACCGCGCTGAAGTTGGTCTGTCTTTGAAGTGCGCAGCCGAATAAGGAAATAGGTGTTGGAAATAGAAGAGAGGTCACATAAACGAATACCCACCGAGGGGAAGCAAGAAGCTGAGGGAACTGTGAATTCGGAGCTTCTGAGAAAGCCAAAGAAAGCTGTGAGGCAGATGGTCTCCATGAGTAAATCCTCGTAGGGGGAGAAGCAGCCTTTCCGAAGAGTAGAGATGATTCTAGCATTTTTAGAAGGAGCAGCAACTATATCAAGGAAGGATGAATGAATGTAGGAATCCACTGCAGAGGAGGGCCAGTTCCCCCACATTCGTGATCAGGTTGGGGGGAAGGGGAGAGTCGAGGAGGGAGGCCTGCTCTGGAGGAGAGGAGGAGAGGAGGGAGGCCTGCTCGGAAGCGAGGGTGGAGTTGAGGAGGGAGGCCTACTCACGAGGTGAGGGTGGAGAGGAAGGAGTCCTGCTCGGAGGCAAGGGTGGAGGAATGGAAGGAGGTCTGCTCGCGGCGAGGCGAGTGATGATAGGAGTGAGAGGAATCAATGAACAGATGGTCTGAGGAGGGGAGTGGGGGTGGGGTTCCTGCGGTGGAGATACCTTGAAAAGGGAGATAGGGAACTTGATACTTGACGTGTGAGTGGACTGACTGCGCTGAATTGATCCGTCTTGAGGTATGCAGCCAAGTAATGGAGTAAGCATGGAAGGTGGCCGAGAGGCAGCTGATCTCCATGGGTAAATCACTGTAGAAGAGTGGAAATTAGCAAATGGAGAATATATGTTGATATAGACAGACAGGAAGGTGAGGCAGGGGGAAAGCTCTTAAGAATCCCACAGAGGGTCAGGCGGAATGCTGATATGGAGAGACTGGAGAGAGTTGGAGAGAATCCCTAGCACAGACCATGACAGCCAGGTTTTGATTATAGGGCTATGATTATTCGAATCCGGGCACAGAGGATTGAAGACACTGAGCAGGCTGTAGAATAGGAGCTCTTGAACAAGGTGGAGGGCTGCAGGCATGTAATGCTGAGCAGATTGAAGGAGGTTACTGAGAGTAGGTTTCAGTCAAATAGCATCTGGAGAAGCTGAGGATTCTGAATGGGGGTTGAGGAAGCAAATGGGACCAACTGACAGAACTTGGATATCCCGAAAGTAGAGGCAGAAGAAGAGCTGGAACTGAGGGCTGAGGTGGCAGCTGGACTGAACGAACATGAATCGGCTAATGGGGAAGCACAGCTCCTTTGCGCCTCATGTTCTAGAAATGAAGGCAAAGATGAGATGCCGCCTTTCTATGTGTTAGTTAATACAGGATCGATCAGCGGTTTGCTACTATCATGTCTGCTTGAAATAGAAAAGGTAAACTCACATTCATAGATTTGGGTTTCGCAACACCAGTTATTCTCTTAATAGTGAAAATCCTTAACTCATAATCAAGACAGATTTCCAGTCTCGTACCACATCTCAAACCAAGTATTAATGCTGTAACATTTGGGAGGAATAGGATTGCTGAAGAAGTGCCCCGTATTTTGATTAGATGGAGATTAGCGTTAGCCTTGATTGTGGGAATATTGCCACGATCTACATATTGGAGGAAGGCTGGAGCATTATTGGCTCTGGAGAAGTGCAGCTGCAGACTTCAACAGTAAACTAGAGCGACTTTGCAGCTGTGGTAGTGAACATATCTGAAGAGGGAGTGGAGATCTGCTGTAGTGAGGAGCAATTAACAGTTGAGGGTGGGATCTGCTGAACAGAGCAGAGGTCTGAGGAAGAAAACAATGGAGTGCGGTCAGTAATGTGCAGAGGTCCAGCTTGTGAGAGCAGAGATCTGCTGAAGCAGAGATCTGCAATAGAGAACGGAGGACTACCATCGATAGAGTGCGGTGGTCTGCTGCAGAGAGTAGGGATCTGCTGAATGCAGTAGATATTGGTCTTTCAGTGTTAAGGCAGATTTAGATGGAGCCAGAGATGGGGCTGCTTTTGGGCAGAGATGAAGATTGCAGAGATCTGAGACCACTGCAGAACCAGAGAGGATGAAGAATATGTTGCTCCGAGGCGTCTGCAAAACCTATTGATTGGTCAGGAGCAGTTTATTGTCTATTGAGGGAAGGAGGACTGTGGCAGGCTGGCGAATGGATAGAGGCCCAGAGACAGTCTGTAGTTCAAAAAAATAACTATTTTATTATAAACACAAAAATGAAAGGGCACAAGGGCCAAAATAAAGGGATTTAAACACAAATAAAGCAAGACAAAAAGCAAAAATAACAAAAATAACAATTTCCAGGCTGGGCAATGCCTTCACTGGATTTAAACTTTCAAACATACAAACAAAACACCAACCTGCTTCCTCAGCTCCCTCCTCCCAAATGAGAAGCAGAGGCCTCCTTTTATGTCAGGTGGCTGGGCGCTGATTGATCATTAATTAAACTAATCATCTAATCAACCCCAGCCACCTGAACACAATGAACCCAAGCAGGTAGGGGAATTTAACCCCATCCCTGCCAATTTCTAAAGGGCAGAGCTGTGCTCTGCCACAAGGACATTGACTGGAACGTTGATAAATCGTAGGACATGGTTCCATGACTGACTAGTGGCTCGCGTTGATGAAATGATGACTTTGATGAAGCTGGTCGGATTGGAGGAGCAGCACCAGATGAGGAAACACGAATCTGGGAACAGAAATAAGTCACAGGAATGGATGCGTGATGCAGGAAAGCAGGACGTTACTATGATGGTAGATACTGAGCATCTCAAAAACAGCTGAGTAAGGTTGCTTCATTACCAGGTCCTTGAAGAGGGGAAGTTGAAATTGGAGAATGTCAGGTGCTACAAAAGGTTGAGGAGGAGGGGGTCTCCTGCAAATCCCTCAGAATGACAACAAACTGCAGGAATGTATAGAAAAGCTGGAGCGTGTGAGCTTCACAGTGATAGCAAACCAGCTTAGAGACTGTATAAAATTTGGTGTTATACTGCCATCTAGCAGTTATGATTAGAATTAACCATTGGCTTGAGTGAAGCCGGGTAGAATATATTTGGTTATTGTGATTAAAATCCTTGTCGGTGTAGAACAACAATTGTGTATTCTTTTAGATTTCAATATATTCGTTAGATGTTTTAGGACAGGTAGTCATGTATATAAATACGTTAACACAGTATTTAGATGTCACAATTCGGTAAGTTGAACGAGCCCTCACAGGTTGTAAAAGTGCAGCAGCAGAAAGCCAGAAGATTGCAGTACTGAGGCACGGAGCTCGCAGTGTAGATGAAGCTGCCTGGTCACCATGGTTACTTACCACTCCCCGCAGTCACGCAATGAGGGCGTTGCCGTGGTAGCCACGGACTGAGAGGCGCCGGTAGAAAAGTTGCAAAACAGCAGTGTTGTTGGAGCTTGTTGTGACCAGTCGAAAGCACAAGCCACCACACGCCGAAACCGAGCACGAAACTAAATGGACAGGTCCATAAAACGTTGAACGTAGCCAATAGAAATCCAGGCCAGAATCCCATGAAGGAACGATAATTTGTGCTGGGTCTAGGAGCGGAGGAGGGGCGTTTGATTGCAAGCGAAGAGTAAAGGAATGTTCAGCTGGCACATCTTTGTGGTGGATTAAATAGAGGAGCTATGGCAAGGCAAACGCTGACGACGGGAACGTCGATGTCTGTTGAAGGAGCTTTAGAGGTTTTAGTGGAGGGCCAGTCTGTCTAATAAAGATGCGGACGAGTTGAGTAATGAAGCTGTGGTTTGGACGGTGCTGTTGCTGGGCTGGAGGCTGGAAAGAGCAGGAAAGACTAACGCTGGAGCTCCTACAGCCGAATTTAGAAGCTGAATGATGAGAAGCAGCACCGGAGCAGGTAGGAAAATGTTTGATAATATCTTGGGAGCGCTGCGCAGAGAAATGACCTCCAGTGAAAGGCAACGAAGTGTAGATTATCGGTGAAGCAGGAAAAGACGGCATCTGAGCATTTGCTACAAAAACGAAATGCTAGACAGCAAAGGTACAAGTGATCAGGGCTTAAATAGAAAATAGGTACTAATTGACAGGAAATTGGAAGCCCCCTGCTGCACGCCTCCTGAACTACTCAAGCTAACATTTAAAGTAACCTGCAATGTCACATATTTTTTAATTAATTTTTATTTTTAAGTTGAACCCAGCTAATGTGAATACTTTCTTCAGGAAGCCTGTAAAGTATTTCACCGCACACAGCTCGGAGCCACTACACTGATAGAACTAAAAAAACACAGTAATGACATTGCCAATAACCTCCAGCTATTTGTTCTCGGGGAAAACGACATCTGCATTTTAGGAAACCTAGAACTGTATGTGTCTGTTCTGATGGACAGCAGCCCTGGAAAACTACAATGGATTTGAGGCTGCCATTTCTGGCTAAACATTTGTAACACATTTTAACATGCATTTGGTATATGAACACCCAATACTCATTAATAAATAATTGCTATATCATGGTCCCATATCAATACCAGTGTACTACTCTATCGGAACCGCAATTCTGGTTTCAAATTGCTTTTATTGCCATTGATAACAATGCTATGGTTTCTACAGCCGAAGTATTAAAATTATACTATATTTTGGTTGTCTTTGCGAAGCCAGAGTTCTCTGGGGCAAATGAGTCTATGCTACAGACTTGGCATGTAACGTGAAATGGCATTTTTTACGAGCACCCAGTCAAAACAGTGCTATGAGTGTACGTGAAGAGGGGAAGCCCCGTTGGGCAAGCTTTGTGAAGCAGGAATTTTCTTCAGCAAAGTGACACAATCAGATCAGCCCTCTGCAGGAAGCATCCTCTATGCATGCTGCTGTGCTCAACAGCCACTCTCAGGGTGGGGAATATGCTAAAACTGGACTGGGCTGGGAGTTGTTGGTTTTAACCCTTTATGGCACAGGGGACATATGTGTCCCACGAATAAAATTCTGCTAACTTTCTTATTTTTGCAATGAGGTGCACGAAACAGGGTTTAAAATTAACTGACTGGATCCGATCATGCAAATTATTAGTTTCCTTGTGATGCTTGAGTCGCTCTCAAAACCGTTCCATTGCTTGTGGACCTGAAGGGGTTGAAGTGATTGAAGCTTACAGAATAATTATCTCTTCCAATCACGTCCATTACCTACATAGGTCTCAAACGTGTGCTTTTTAAAGAAATCTGTTTTTAGCAAATGTTTATTTTCATTTTAAAACATGATCTTCCATCTCTAGTGGGTTTTTTTTAGCAGTTTTGAGATCAGATTGTCGTACTGTGCTAATTTTCTAGATTTGTTACTAATAATGAAGAAGGTTGGCATTACACTCAGTAAACACTGACATGAGTCTTAAAGTTGTAAAAGTGTTATCTCGTTGTTGCTTACAAGATAATGCCATTGACAACACACCGGCAGTTCAAACACTGTGCAGATTGACAAATCACTTGCAATGGTGACGAAACGCTGACTTACATTTACAATATGCTCGTTACAGAGCGTGAATAAGCCGTAAACTGTCCTTAAAATGAACAGTTTACATTCAGTGCTTTCCAGATGGTTGCATTGAACTGTTCAGTGTGCCAAAAGTTTCCAACTGTGCCTTGCAAGCAGTTTGTAAAGCTCAGATTCCAGAATCACACAGGGCTGCCTACCGTCGGTTCCATCTGCGGTCTACAGTCCAATCTGTAGCCAGTCAACGTACCGCAGTTTTGAATAATTCCCCTTTAAAATTCCTTCACATACTTCCAATTAATTATAATTAAAAGATCAAGGCACGTATTGATGTGTGTAATAAGGGTGATGGAAGACCCATAAAGACAGAGATCCAGTTGCAAAGAAGCCATTTTGTGAAGCATTTTGCTCCTTCTTTGTACGATTTTGCATGTAATGATACAAGTTTACCATAGTAAAAGTATATCAAAGTCTAATACAGCATAGTGAAACATGCTAAGGCAAGCATTGTAAAGCCCACAGCATTATAATAAAACATCTTACAAAAATGGGTAAGCTCAGCTAAGTTTATATAAATTAATCATATATATATATAAATTTATTTATACATAATGAGAGCATATCAGGATATATATATATATATATATATATTATATATATATATATATATATATATATATATATATATTATATATCATCGATATGCTATCAATATATGTAATAAATAAATTTCCTTGAAGTTTCATCACAATACATTGTACTGTATACCACCATTTTCAAAAAATATAATGTGCACCCTTTTACTAATATTGGGAGCATTTCAGCATGTTATATAGGGGTTGCATGTTATATATGATGTGTGCAGTAAAATAATGCTGCGTAATAGTATTCTATATAGTATAGTTTACTTATTCATTATACAAGAGGTGTATATTATTAAAGGGGTGTGCTTTATACAAGGGATGTAGACCAAGGATGCAGAATCATGCATTTTATATACCAGGTGCATTAAAAAACTCAAATACTGTATTATTATTATTATTATTATTATTATTATTATTATTATTATTATTTAGAAGACGCTTTTTATCCAAAGCGACTTACAAAGACTTGGAGGCTGCTGCAGAGTCACTTCCAATAAGACCTCATTTGTTTTACGTCTCATCCGAAGGACGGAGCACAAGGAGGTTGTGACTTGCTCAGGGTCGCATACAGTGAACCTGGATCCTCCTGGTAACAAGCACCTTTCTTTAATCACTGGATCAATAAGCCGTCTATTATACAGTACTGTATAATGGTATAACAAAAACCCAGCAAAGATTAAAGTCTGTCTCTGCATGAAACACAACATAACTTAATTGCTGCCTGATTGGAATGGGCAACGTGTCTCAGATAACGAGAGAGCATGGCATCTTCTTTCTCATCCAGGTCCTATCAGATGCACGGGTCCCCTGATAGGTATCAACACAGCTACAAATCCCACATTTAAAAAAAAAAAAAAAAAGAAATGTAGACAGTTTAGTCAAATAAAAGCTAGCAAGTCGGAAGCGTGTATAATTGATGTGTTTAATATATTAGCAGAAGCAATAAGAAGCACTGCTCAAGGAAGATTAGTCATTTGTTGTGTCTCCCTTTCTGTGCTTCAGTTCAGACTCCTGATGAAGGGGGACTGCTCCCCTGATGAGTGCTTATAACTGTCATTGTCGATATACAAATGACAGCCAACCTGTCTCTTGTTATAAAGTGAAAACTTGCCAGCCCTATTTGCTGTTTGGTTATTTAAGCTATTTGTTTTCAAACACGTTTGATTTTGGTCAAAGTCAGATCCAATCTTTGAAACACCCTAAACCAGTTTTTTTTTTTCTGCTCACTGTCAAACTCTGGTTTGAGGTTTCACTGAGGGAGTAATATGGAAACAGAGAGCTCCTATCTACCCACTCTCCCCCACACCTTTCACATTTTATGAAATGTAGAAATGCCTGTTATAAAAATATAACCAGTATACTTCTACCACTACCAAAATGACCAGCCAACTTTCTCTGGGTCATTCTCGAATAAGAAACTGCATAAGTAAATATATATTATGGCTAATGCCTTTATCTGTGTATACATTTCACTTATATTTATTTTCTCAGAGGAGATCAAGACAAATATTAAGTAGAATATGAAAAACCGGTCGACATCATTATTATTTAATGCCTTTCATCTCTGGAAGCTTGGGTATAAGTGAAACGAATGTGGTGTTCTCAATTCTTCCTACAGGGAACCATCAGCAATTAGACAGAATTGGCATGCTATGTTAAGGAGAGGCCCAGGGCTGAGTAGCAGGGTGTGCTCAGGACAGGATTGAGGTGTGCTTGCTTGCAGAGCAGTGAGGGGAAGCTGGTACCATGTTGGACTGTACCATTACCCCTCCCCTTTCATGAGCTCTTACAAGAGCCACCAAGGTGTGGCCTCAATCACCATGAATCAAATGCAAAAAATAAACATAAACATCTCCATGTAGAGATGATTCCCACCATGACTTTACATTGAGAGAGAGATGATAGCTTTCTATAATGGTTGTCGCTTGAGCCTCACCCATGCTAGTAAGCTGGAATTAACTGTGGTTCAATTTAAAATATGTATATATCAAGCTGTTGTGAAGTCCCAACAACACTATTGTGAAGTACAGCTTGTTTTGAATAGGCTTTTCATGCTGTTATGTTGGGAGCTCTGTATTCAGTAAGAAAGTTAATGGAGTAATATGCTGTGTCTAATTATTACACATAGACACTTTTTGTATTTTGTTATCTTTGTGATGCACTAGGTATGATTGCTCGGCAATATAAATAGTCATAGAATATCAATTTTCAATTAGCTTTGTTTGCTCTCTGTGTGCTGCCATTTAGATGGGTAGGACTAATGTCAATTCTCAGTAAGATATCAGTAACATCTTTTCTACATGACATTTGAACATCATTAGTAAAGTTAAATGAAGTCTTCTAACTAGTACGAGGTCAGTGGACCAAATCCGAGGGAGGTGATTGCTCTATTTGTTGCATGAAGGCACATATAACATGATGGGGGAAAAGGTTCCAGGGTAAATCTGTATACAAAAAGAATAGCTATGTAACTCACGACTCGCATGGTGGGAGCGCCCATTTTGATGACATTGGGGTGACTTAAAGATACATAATCTAATTTTAAGCACAGAAACACAATGGTTTTATTTGCACTCATGCGGTTAGTCTGGCAGCTTTCTGGGCAGCCCGTCATTTTGTTTCAGAAGGTCTTGAGATTTGTGAACCCTGTCCAGAGCTTTGCTTGCGGCAGCCATCTTGATGTCGTCTGAAGCTCTTCTTGTGTTTCGGGTTGTGTTTTGTAATTTGGAGTCATGAGTTGAATGACAATGATGTGAAGATGTGACTTCCTCCAAACGATGGTGTTATATGTCAAATGAACGGCTGCAGTAACTTTTCTCTTCCAGTTTTATTAGTTGCTATGTTGGTGCTTCTGCTAAACCCCCAGTGATTTTAATATAATACTTCAAGCTGGCATTTTGAAGTTAAAGCTCTTTTGATTATTAATAGCGTTTTTTTATTATTATTATGAGGTAGATGTGGCTCCTCTGTACCTTCAGAGAATTGAAAAAGTGAAGTAAATGTAACTACACGATGGTCGTGGGAGCAGGGAAGATAGACATATGTCAGACCTGTTGTACAGATGATAGAAGGCCATGTTTATTTAAAGCCAATGATCTAGGATAGAATTTACTTCAGTAATAATATCTGCACAATGTATTTTGTGGATAACCGCCTATGTGACAGGATTCTTACATTTTAAGACCGTAAAATCCCCAAAAGATACATGCAGCCAAGTCTGGGCAAAAACAGAATTATTTTTTTATGAGCTGTCGCTTAAAGTCACCTCTGAGAGGATGGGTCTTATCTACATAGCAGAAACAGATTTTCTACGAGAGAAATATGTTCATTTAAAAGTAAACCCACACACATAGCAGTGAAAGTGTATAGTTCCAGAATACTTTTTTAAAATTATTTTACAGGTTAACAGTGTTGGGAAATGTTTTGTCAATGCTTAATTATCTCTTGCAGTTAAATACAGACCAATACTCAGGTAACTTTGGTGGGCGGGTTTGTTTGTTTTCCAGGTATTACTGGTTTAGCTGCAATTATAATCGTTTTGGTTACCCAAAAATGTGAATTGTTTTACATATTTCACTGTTAAAATTCCATTACATCTTATCTGTGTGTAGATGTCATCATGTGCACAGAAGATACGGCACCATTCTAAAAAATCAACAATACTTTTCTGTTATTTTTTGGAAGTTTGTGAGTACAATTGTTATCTTTGAGATTTATAATTACGTTGTGTCAGGGGCTTTCTCATTATAAGAGGTGTCTCTTGTACAGTTTGAGCAGCCACAAGTGCTCAGCTTTACTTTACAGTCCTCTCACCTAAACTGCATGAGATGACATCTCTTATACAAGAAGAGACCCCCATATACACATGGTATTAACCTATAGCATTATATACAGTATGTATGCCCTACTAAAAAGTACATGTACAATACTGTTTAGTTACCATGGAAAGTTGACATAAGTGTCAGCTGATGTTTTACTTCAGAATTAACTTATGATCGGGTCATTGTAATTGTAGGTTTTTCAAAGTTTTGGATCTGGCACTGGTGAAAGGATTGTGATCTATACACTGTCCTGGCTCCTGAGACTGAGATTGTTCTGAATGACCAAGAAGGGGCATCACAGTTACCCTGAAGAAATTCCATGCATTTTACAAGTCCCTGGACACAAACAACCCCATACCATACTCACTCTTACCCACGAGCCTGCTTACTTGGGGAAAAATCAAACGACATGTCCTATGCAAGCTAATGACTGTTTACTGCCAAGTTAAACCGAATGCTACATCTTCTGCCGTGCTACAATACAAATGGCATCTTCACGTTGCTCTATTGTTCTAAGATGATTGTTCAAGCATTTTACATCCCCCTAACATTCAATTATTGATATCATCTAAGACAAAACACTTCAGTGGAGTGATACAATTTAATATTCAGGATATCAGAAATCTGAAGCAGTTTTTCAATCTTCAGAAACAACAGTCAAATCACAATACATATAATTGTAACAAATTATATTGTCATAAAGACTATTTATAAAATGTGTTTTATATAGTTTTAAGTTATGCTTGTTTGCTGAAGCAGGTCACTGAAAAAACAGTCACAGACCAGCCATCACGGTTCCTGTTTGCAAATGAAAAGGTAACGAATTCCATCCAGTAACCCCTCAGTAACCCCCCCCAAGCAGGTACTCACCCGATACCACACGATCTCTCGCAGCCTCCCATCGGTCTTGAAGTTGCATTTCAGCGTTACGGTGTCTCCCACTACAACAGGAGGAAGAGGTTCTATGGTGACAGTTAGGTAACCTGGGGACCAGACAAAGAAACACAAGTCTTAACCCCTGGAATGATAACACATTCACCTCAAAGAGCATTGAAAATGAAATGGTGTGATAACCAAGGCTTTCAAATCTTCTTATTCTGAGCTTGTTAAACCTTATACATATTTTGCTTCCTTTCTTGTTTATTGTGGTGTTTTTAAAAAAACAAAAAAACAACAACAACATTATATTAAGATTTATCAAGTGCAACTTTTAGACCAAAAATAAATACATAAATAAATAAAATACAATCTGATGTATAACGACTTCCTGTTCAGTAGATTACAATGGTCTGGTAGCAACTAGGCTATTTCAGGAAGTGAACAGCAACATTCCTCGGCATGTAGCACATATTACAAGCTAATTTACTTGAATGCAAATATTAGGACAAATATTTCTTCATTATTGGCCTCAATATTTAGAATATACCTCGAGGGATGAGGATTTACAAATATAAATGTGAGTTTGATGGTTGAATTGGTGTTGTATTAGTAACAAAACTATCTACAGCTTTTTATGAAATGCATTGGTCTATGGCTGTTTGCCATTGTATAAAGTAAAGACATTGAGTATCATCACACATGCCAGCAAGCTCTCTTTAAATGATTGAAATGTTGCTACACCCTGAACTAGCAAGATGACAGCTCTCTGAAAGAGCAGGAGGCTGTCGGTTGGATGCCTGGCTGGGGTTGATTTAGCACAGACATTAGTGTTGAATGAGAACTCTGGGCAGAAGCGAGCAAGCTAACACAGCCTGTCCTAATGAGAAAGACAAATCCGTCAGTGAGTGTGCAATTACAAGAGGGATCAGGTCGAGTCGCTCGCTCCTCTGGATCCTCTGGAGGCAGTGACGGGAGCTGCCAGTGAGTGCAGCAGTTATAGTTGCTCAGCACACATAACACCAAGCCGTTGTCATGGCTGGGTGAGCAGATACATCAAATAACGTCTGCAAATAATTCCACTGACTTACATGTATCAACTTCATTCGGAATTGACACAAAAGACGAGGCTATATCTCTTGATGTTTTTTAAAAGTGTTTACAATAAGATTGAAAGAGAAAATAAATGATAGTCCAGTGTGAAAAGTTACAAGTCGCCACCTCAATCACTCTCAACATGGACCGAGGGACCTTCACTCTGCATGATGCAGAGAAGACCACTCTTTATACACGGTATAATGTAAAGCGAAACTCCTTTGTTAAAATATCCTCATTTAAATAATGAGGATTGGAAGATCAATGTTATGTTAGTAGAGTTTATTATAAATGAGACACAGTATGTGAAGCAATAAAATGCATTTGTGTTGCAGTATGTCACAATGAAAAAAAATGAAGATCTGGTCAGTACATTTTTATGACATAATAAAAACCTGTAGCTACATGAGTGTTAAACAGCATCACTCACAGCCACAGGAATCATCTCAGTGTTAAATTAAATGTTGATATAGAACACACAGGTAGCGTATTGTTTTTTGATCTTAATAAGGACACCCTTAGTCCCACAAAAACATTCTTGCTACTCAATTGCCCGGAGCAGTTTCAAATTGTTATGCAATTGTTTTATTTTTCTTTTCCAGAATGTCATTTAAATTCCCTCATTTCAAAGCCCTAGTTTCCAACGTTTTAGCTCCTGTGTCCCTAAGGCTGAGCAGTGCTGAAGAATGTGTTTATCTAAGAAAAAGCTTTGCATAACTTAATTGATGAAGAAAAATAAACAATATTCCTAACGCACGTTAATGTCAAGTTTATATTTCTGTCATGTCTACCGATATGAATTCAAACAAACTTTGAGATAAATCCATAATTATGTATCCAGATTTCCATGTGTCTTTGATTCATAGTCTACATAGGGTTTGTCTAAGTAGGAACGTTTGTAAATAACTGGTTGAAATTAATGTGTTTTTGTTTGTCTGGGGGATATGATTACTTTCAAAATTCTTATTGAATTATTGAAAGTAATCATATTGAAACTTTTTATTTAAACTTTATTTTAGCCAGGATGTGGATTTAGATGGAGTTAATTAAGCAATTCAAAACCACCCCTATCATTTTCATTGAAACGGTTTATTTTGGATTAGCTTTGTTAATTTAAGCACAACGATTCTTTTTACTGCTGTAAATAGACAGCACGGCTCTTAGCCGGATTTCATGTTTGTTCAGTCATGCCAGTCATCTGTCACACACTTTAACACTAACAATACTTCCAATTCCCCTCATTCGAAATAGCCACTTAGGGAAACCCAATCTGTGAAATGTCCCCAAAGACCATCTTGCTTCTTTTCACTCAATAGCTCATTATAACACCAAGTTCTGAATATATTACAGTAAATGAGTTTATTGTCTCATACAAATCAGTGCATCCTTCTCATGTTTTCCCAAAGCAACCTGTTTGAAGAAATCTTTTATTAACACAACCACGATCTCTTACTTGGCTATTGATGTTTCTTTAAATTCTTCTTTTTGACGAAGTGGGGTGAGAAGTTCAGTCTCCATGACCCATGAATCTTCTCTTTTCTGGCTGTTTCAGTGTCATCAAAGCATATGTCTGCTTTGTGATGTGGAATACACTACTACCAGGGAAGGTATACAATACTGGCGCCCTTGCAGGTGCTCAAAGAAATAATAATGAAAACAGAAGGCAAAAATAACAAGGGAAAAATAACACAATAATAAAAGCACTCTGCAGCAATATCCCGGTCGCCGTTGCCCGTGCGACCCGGATCTCCATCCTACGCTGCCGGCTACCTAGCCTGCTCTGTTATACTTTTAAGGGGTCTGCCCAAGGGTTCCCCGCCCTCACTGTCTCGCTGTGACACTTTCGTGTCTTTTTCTCTCCCAGCTGGTTCTCGGTCCGCGACCAGCGTTTCCACACTCTCAGCACGTCTATAAGGGCAGACCTGAGGAAACAGCAGAGCGTTACTTTATAGGACCAACAATCTCCCAAGACTCGCCTCTCAGCCATTCAGAGAGGGGGAAAGTCCACACACCCACTTTCCCACCTCCCCGTGTCACTGCCATGACTCACAGGAGGTTGTTGGATGACTGCATCCCTCTTCCTGCAGCCCGTGAACACGCCAGCAGAGTCAGCATAGATCTCTCCCTGTTACAGGCTCTAATTAACTTTCATTAGGTTGCTTTTAGGGCACTTGGATGCTGCAGGCATGCCTGATTCCATCATAAGAGGGGTTAAAATGGGAGCTAATGGGCGCAGCAGAAAACGTGTACCATTATTTCTGACAGCAGTTTATGGATTATTTATTTATTGATTCTTTTTTTTAAACCCTTGAAACAACAAGACACTAAACTAAAAGAGCAACGGGGAATGGGTAGGAAATATTACACTTCTCTAATGTTTGGCTTTGTTGTTCCGATTCGCTTTATATATCATTTTTTGTTTCAGTCCTTACACCCGGGTGACTTTTAAAACTCAGAAGGTGAAAGCCTCAGTGTGGTCTCACCAGAGCTCTCAGGAACCTGCCCAATCGCAGTCCCCATGTAATGCTCTTCCCACAGTCGATGTAAAAAATACTACGTTTGTTTTATGGGGATTTATTACCGATGTGTTTCTCTCAAACACTAGTTGCAGACAGACAGGTTAAAGGTGTAGCAGATGTACTTTTACATTAGACATGTTTCTAAGAGCTCTTTTGAAGACACAGAGGTTCTTTAAAGTCTATAAAACTGTATAGGGATATTTCTGATTTAACATAGGCAGCTTAATCTCAAAGAATATTTTGTGTAAACTGCGGAGAGTGACCATTTAAACTTAAAGAGGTACTGTGCCTTATGCACAAACTTAAAGAAAACTATGAAAACAGAAAGTACGGATCGCAGTACAAACCACATCTTTTCCCTGTCTTACCAATATTGTTGCCTCCCATTTGCTTGTTAGAAGTGGGAGCTGAATGGTAAATGATAATGTTATATTTTATCACTGGCAATACAAACTGCTTGATGATACAATGCAAACTCTCCCAATAACATTGCAGTGCCTGGTTTCAAGCATTACTTGTCCACTTGCCCATACTTTTATTCACCAAGCCTATTCAATCCATAAACTGCGATGCCTAAACAAATGCTGTGCCACTGGAAACAATACTGTGGTTCTACAATGGCTGTATAAACTACTAGGATGTTCTCTTTAAGAGTGAATTTGGTATATATAGTACTTCAATGGCAGTAGTGTAAAAGTAACAGGATTAATTTTCCCCATAGTAAAACTGGGCCGCAGGCAGTGCGATGGTATATACTTCAATGCAGGTACTGTAAAAGTAACAGGATTAGCTATCCCTTGTGGAGACTGTGCCCCTGTGGTCCTGCAGTGGTGTTAGTTAAGCCTTACAGAGACTGGTGATGTACTAACTGAACAGCAATACTGTAACAGGAATTGGGTTAGTTATACCTTATAGTATCCAAGGCAGTACATTTTTGAACCCTGCAGTTAATGTGGTCAAGCGTGAACTCTCATTATCTTGTAAGTATTTGTTAATGTTACTTGGTATGGCTTGTTGTTGTAAGACATGTCATCTGATGCAATTCAGGTGAACAGACCAGTTGCTGCTCAAACCATGCAAGAAATCAGACCACCGAAGTTAGGTTAGACTCGCAAATTCATATTAAAACCTGCAGACCCGTGACAGTCATTGTACAACCCCCCCCCCCCCCCCCCCCCCCATATAATATATATATATATATATATATATATGCACACACAACTCTGGCCTGACGTTTGCCATTATCAACATATGATTGTATTTACACTCCATTCACAGATGGGTTCTTAATTGGAGTTGTAAATTATATAATTTTAAATTAGCCAATGCTGTTGTTTTCTTTTTCTTTTATTGATTCGAAATATAGTTTTAATAACTTCAGTCAAATTAATCATTGTCCAAAATGTTCTACATTATAATCAAGTATTGTAGTCCCAACTTTAGCACAGCACATTAACAAACCCTACGTGTGCTATGAGGGAACCTTAACACTTAACATTAATAACATGTCACCCAGGTAAACGAAGATGCATCTGTGCTTTCACCCCCACCCGCCTCTAGCAATAGGACCCCAACCCGGGGATAGGGGTTACAATAGGATACCCAACAGTACCTGTGGTAATCCCTTAAACACTTCTGAAGCCCTACTGCGTGAGAAGCTTGGTATGTGACACAGTGCCGACCCTCACGGAAGCAATGAGCCGGAGACAAGGAAGTAAAGGCTATGCAAGATGTGTGTCTCAAAGTGAGAAATAAGGGGATACTGTGTGGGGGGGATAGGAAGGTGATGGAGAACAGACCTCAATTCTCAAGGGACAATGGTAGCTCTCGGACTGGGAAATGATACGAGGTTGCTAGTGGTAGAATGGTATTGCTTTAGTATCATATATTGACATAACAATGTTGTCAAAAAGGTGTCACACATTTTCACAGTCTCAGTTTTGATTATTTTCTACATGCAATATTCGTTTACAAATCTACTGTCATCACTGCTAATTACCAAAGACCAATTGTTTAATAGTGTCCCGCTTACTATGTGCTCTTTTACTTTTCCATGTATGGGATTTACAGTAAATGTGTATATCAGTAAATCCCCATACATGTTACATTCATCCGTACATGTGAACAGATCTGCTGGAGGGAGATGACATTTACAGCACAGTAAGATTGGGCATATGAGCCAATTTGAAAGCTGACATAAAAATGCACTCAGCAATTCGGGAGAAATGCCACAGTGTCTTTGTTTTTTTTTTTACATGCAATTTTACATCTTGTCCCCCTGCAGTATCTGGTATCAGGGAGTAAGCAGCTTAAAAGGAGGAAATAAATAACTGTTGTGTTTTGTACTTTCAGTGCTATTTTTTACATTCTGGTATAGCATGTCCAATACTTACCCATATTAATAATGACAAGATTGTTAGTACCATGCATTTCCTCTGCCACAGCTAAAGAAGTAAGCCACCGTGACAGTGTGCACTACACATCAAAAAAGTGTGACATACAGTATAAAATACAGCTATCACAGTCTATATCCCCAGATTTCACCCATTTCTCTCGCCCAATTCCCTTACTGCAGTAATACCCACACAACAGCTCAAGAGAACTGAGGGTCTAATCCTACCATCAAGACAATTGCCTCTTTAAACGCAGGAGCTCTGCAGCAGATATAGGTTGGTTACCAGCCCCTGAGGACAAGCGTGTAGAGGAATGATATGACATAGTCCCTGTAGATTTTGCCCTATAGGATCTCCAACCAAGATCAACTGCTTGGAAGAGCTAGAATACAAACAGCACTGCGGACTGTATGAATCACCTTACACACCATGCTGCCTTTATCAACCCTTATGGAAAAAACTTAGATTTTCATATATGGTAGAAAATTTTATATATTTTAAATATATGGGATATATTTAAAATATATTTTATTCTGTAATCCCTATAGTTATTTTATATGTTGAAAATATACAGTATGGTGCAACATATATTTTAATTAGTCTGTAATCCATATAAAATAAATATATGGATTACAGACTAAAATAGATTTTAAATATGTCCCATATATTTTAAATATATAAAAAAGGGGCCCATTTCTATATATGAAAAGTGCAAGGATCATACTTATCTACCATATATTTTAAAAATATATGTTTGTTTCATACGGGAAGTAAGTGACTTGGGATCCCTACATTTCCAGATTCTGGGTTAAAGAGTGCATTTACCAAATAGAAAATATTTGTAAAAATGTACATGTACAATGTAAACCTATCCGTATATATATATATATATATATCATATATATATATATATATATATATATATATATATATATATATATATATATATATATATGTGTGTGTGTGGTGTGTGTGTGTGTGTGTGTGTGTGTATATATATATATATATATATATATATATATATAACTATGTATAGTAAACTTTTCACTATACAAGTTGAACACTAATGAGTCTAATATGAAAATGATTCTGTTTGAAACCTTTGAGTGAGTTTCATTTTTATGCAAACAGCAGGTATCTGCTGCTACTTCCTACCAAAGGTGTCTCAAACTCTTTCTTATTAAAACTTTATAAGCTGCTGTGCAAAATGCATCTGTACTCACACAGATAGTGAAATCTGGGTTAACAGATTCATTATTTAGCAAGGGAGAGGCCACGGAAGTTAACATAGGTATTAGCTTATGACCCCCTCCAGCAGTTTATAGCCGACTGTTGTAGAAGTATCAGGGACAGTCCCAAAACAACACTGCCCCATTTACCCAGTAAATTAAAAGTGTAACCATTCCTTTGCTTTAAACCCATATGCCCTTCCTCCATCTGTGAAGCTTCCTCAGCCAATACCTAAAAGATCTGTCTTTGTTTTAGTTACGAGAATCATGCAGTTATGTATTTTTTAAGGAAGGTTTGGAAGTGCCTGAGACGCTCTAATTGTTTTAGTTAGGAGAATCATGCAGTTATGTATTTTTTAAGGAAGGTTTGGAAGTGCCTGAGGATGCTGAGAAATTGGTCTGGGAACACTAAAATAATCTAGTAGAATCGTACTGGTATTTTGAGTAGTTCTCCTATAAGTTACATGATAAAATGGGTTCCACATAATTCCATGCAACCAGAAAATCAAGAAAGTGATAGCCCAATGTATCAGAAGAAAATGTTGGTCTTGATGTACAGCCAATCAGCAATAAGCAGTGCAATGTGTGAATCTGCTAAAAAAAAAGTAATGCAAAAGACAAGAATATCTTGATGGCAAATTGAGAAAGCCTTGCTTATAGGTCCAGTCTGCATGATGATGCACGGCATCTGTATTTGGAAAGTACAAACAGCCAGTTCTTCAGTTCCAATCTGTATACTACATTATGATACTCTGTGAGTACTGGTTGATTTATATTTTGTCGCTTGTGTTGTACTCAGGTTGACATTCACATTCATTTGGAAATCACTGACGAAATGTGCTTTAATTCACTTCTTTAAGCAGGTCAGTCTATTTTTAAATGTACTGTACAAGTACTGGCGGTATGAAATCATCATGTGAGTTTTGAGGGCTGCTACCTTAATAAGCGTTGCTTTTGTTCTACACATTCATTATTATTATATTAATTTAAAGTGTATTGGTACTGTTCAAAGTCAGAGTAGTGTGATTATCTTGGGCTATATAATAAACCATCCTTTTGATCTTTTAGCTGTTTAAAGTCAAGAATGATCTGTCAGTGGAGGGGAATTGATTGCATTGCTTGGCTTTTTGTCATAATTATTAATTACTTTATAAGAACTTTATTTGTGCGTAATATGTCAGGATCACAGAGCAAGCCAGCAGCATTCAAAATGCATTGCAAATATTTAACAAAATTATATTTTTGTGCGACTGCATTTGACAGATCTTGATCAAAAACAACATATAAAGAACAAATCAATACTATCTGGCTAGATCTTGTTTTTTATCTTTTGATTCTGCTTTATCACGTCTGTTGTTTTTCTCGAGCAGTTTAGCAGTGGTTGATGAGAGGAATGTTAAATAAAAGCCTGGCTCTGTCACTGACTGCACTTGATCAGTGCCTGGCAGAACTTGACATGGCTCTATGAGGCACAGCTGCCTAGCGGAGAAAGTTGAGTGCTGGCTGACTGAAGGATAGAGACAGACCTCTGAGCACCCCGTCAATTCAGTTGCTGTTAGTTGAAAAGAAATGCAGGCTGCTGTGTGCACACCTGGCCCTAAGCAGCTCTCTGGGCACTCGTCAGCAGAAAGCTAATCTTTAATGCATGCTCAAGCTGGCTAAACAAGCCTGGTAGACTTAACCCTTTAAACGCCTCTCCCTTGATTAATGAAGTTAATGTTGCATGGTTTTTATGCCAACTCTCTACTGCTATTGTTGCAAAACTAGTTGTAGATTCAAAGAGTTCTTACCAAGGTTTTAAAATCCATGTTCTTATCTCATGTTAGCACGAGTAATAAATCATTGCCCCCTCCCCCCTTCTTCTTTTGAGTTTTGCTTGTAAATAAACTTCCATTTAGAATATGTAGGTATTTCAAAGACACTAGAAGAAAAGTCTGTGCTGCTTCCTGCTACTTCATGTGTTGTAGCTTCAATTTTCTGTCATTTGACTTACAGAAAAGATTAATCAGTTTTTTTCTATAGCGTTGTATTTGAAATATTTGTATATCCTATAACACAGTGAAAAAAAAGTGGAGAACCACTGTTTGGAGTCATTATAAATTCTACAAGAATTAGGTGGAATCAAGGTTTATAGAAATGTTTACCAACTTAAACTGTACAGAACGATTCAGAATGACACCCAATGAAAAAATGTATACATGTCAGGGTAAAGTTTTCTGGTCTCCCCCATTCTAAAAAGCGACACTTAGCATAGCAGGCTTATTCACTAGAATTTTATGCCTTCCACCTTTGCAAGCCCGTGATCAAATCCACTGGCCACTTCAGTTCTCCTGAGCTGTGTGGGGAATTTCATGCTTTGATGGGATAAAATAATTGGGCATTCTAAATTGGGGAGAAAATTGGGGCCATAATAATTGAGCACACTAAATAAAACATTTAGAAGAATAAACCCAGACAGGGTAGTTTTCAGAAGCAATTATTATTTTGTAATTCTTTATTTTGAAAGACTGTAGACAGGATGTCATCTGAAGGTGGTGTAAAAATATCTCTTTCAATGTTCTAATTCTGCTTCAGTGCATTACAAGGTCTTCTGTGAGTCCTGTCTCAATAGACAGCATGCAATACCCTGTTATTGCTACTCGTACAAAGGGAACTTGTCCTCTGGAAACAATTTTACAAGACAGCCAGCATTGTGCTCAGAGTTGTTATTCATTATAATTTAACACTGTAAACGTGAAAATATGCTGTTTGTGTGTGAATGCTGGAAGATCAATATAAAACCTCTTTGAGAAGTCTCAAAATGTAACACAAAAGAAAAAGGGTTTACTTATTTGTATTCTCAAATATAATAGTTTAGAAGAAGATACTTCAGAAGCTTAAAGTCACCTGTGTGTGCTATTCTATTTTATTTCTACAGCAGACAAAGCATAGGAGAATGATAAAAAGCAAGGATGATGGAAAAAAAAGTGTTTATTCCTGAACAAAAAACCAGGCTTGAAGATTTACAACAAGAACAGGAGAATGCTTATTTGGCATACAAAGTGACAGACTGCCAATTTAAGTCACTGTCAGTGTGTGTGTGTGTGGCTTACATGCAGAGGAATATGAGCAAAAATAGCAATGACTGAATAACAAATAAACCTATTTTTGTCCGTCTTTTTATGGTGTTTGCATCGGTTCTTACTGCAACTACCCTACACTTTATTCTGTAATCTGTGTAGAGGTGTTTTCATGAGTGCAGGAGCTGCTCTTCACTTCTAATTAAGCTAGATCAGCCAAACTGTCTATAGAAGTTGGGATGAGCGCTATCTAATGAGCTTCCACTTCAGATTTCCTTTTGCTTTGCTCTAATACTCTGATGTGCACTAGGTGGTGTTGGTGCCTACTAATGTTTTGGCACTGATCTAGCCTGCATTATATTCTCTGTGGCACACAAGTAGAACTGCTCCTGCATAGTCAAATGACCTAAACATGCTGTGGATTTCATACAAAATATACAAAAACACAGTATTTGAGTAATTGCAATAAAAACATATAAATGTAAGGGAACTTTTTCTTTCCTTTATTCCTTCTGTTGTGGATTCATAACTTTTTTTTAAATTTAATGATGTGCATCATTTACTGTGCGTTCAGGCTCATTGGAACACGCCAAGGCCTCCAAATCACGTCTCACAATCTCCTATTACAATTGTTTCAGACGAAGCCGAGGAAATAAATCCCTTTCAAACAGGCAACAAAATGAGAACTGAAGAAGATTAAACGCCACTGAGCCTGACAAACAGATATTTCAATCAGTTTTAATAAAGTAAACACGGCACTGCTTGCCCAATACCCAACGTGTCCTCCATGAGTTAGCCAAAGTGCACGTCTCTCCACAGCCAGGGGACTTTAATGCACAGAGAGGATCAATCACTGTTAGCAGGTTCAATCTCACAGAGCCACAATTTAAAAGCTTAAGGTATCATGCTCATTTAGGTTCAGGGAGGATGGTGTTGTGGGCTGAGAATGTAGGCTAGTACTCACTATTAAGTTGCAGGGCAATGACAGTGCTGGAGAGCTGAGTGCTGGAGAGCTGTTTTGACTAGTGCTCATTATAAGTAAGGAGCAGGGTAAGGACTAAGAAGTTGAGCAGCCACACTAATTTTGCTAGCAACATAAAATAAGTTTTAATCCAGGCCTCAAGAGTTAAGGGTAGTAGCTAAACCAACTGTGTCACCATGGAAAAAATGTAAATAAATATGGAATAGGCAAATTCATGGAGAGTGCGAGTCAGATGAGGTTGACAACTTGGGGACTGGTATAAATGAGGTCGGGTTAGTAGACTGTTGCTGGAAAACAAGGATAGAGGACTCATACTGAGCAGCAATATGCTGTTTAAGTCTAATTCCCACTGGCTTCCTATTCTATCATGCTTCTATTACTGCCCTTTCCGAGTTCCTCTAGGCTTCTGTCTGCTTGCCTTCATATAGCAATGCATATAGTTTACCAGTAACTCTATAGGGAACTTCAGCTGTGCCAAGTTATTCATGCATTATTGTTGCTGGTAAGGGAAGTCAAATAATAATAATGTGACAGGTCAAAAACAAATTACAGAATGGCCTTAATAATAGATAGGCCCATGTTTCATCGTTTGAGTGAAAGTAGGTCTGTGTTGTCCAGTGTTGAAGGCAGGGGTGTAACTTTCGTATCAAAAGTGGTGTTCTGGGGGGGGGGGGTAGTTTCTGTAGAAATAAAGAAAATAAAACTTTAGTACTGCTGCAATGTGAGAGGGACATTTCATCGTCATTGAAAAAGTGAGTGTGGCAGAGCAAAGCTCTGCCGTTTAGAAATTGGCAGGGATGGGGTTAATTTCCTCTATCTGCCTGGGTTTATTATGTTCAGGTGGCTGGGGTTGATTAGATGATTAACTTAATTAACTATCAATCAGCGCCCAGCCACCTGACATAAAAGGAGGCCTCTACTTCTCATTTGGGAGGAGGGAGCTGAGGAAGCAGGTTGAGTTTGAAGCAGTGTTGGTGTTGGTGTTGGTGTTGGTGTTGGTGTTGGTGTTGGTGTTGGTGTTGGTGTTGGTGTTGGTGTTGGTGTTGGTGTTGGTGGTTTTGGTTTGGTGAGTTTTCTAAATCCAGTGAAGGTATTGCCCAGCCTGGAAATCTTTATTTTTGTAAGTTTTGTGTTTTGTTATTTGTGTTTAAATCTTTATTTTGTCCTTGTGCACTTTGCTGTCATTCCAGAAACACCAGGAACACTGGCACATTGGTCCATGCAGCCACTGTGTTTATTATTATTATTATTATATTATTATTATTATTATTATTATTATTATTATTATTATTATTATTATTATATATTTTCTCTACATCTGCCTTTACCTGACTTTGAGCTTGAACAAAGAATCCCAAGTGCCGAGTCTGAACTGGTTCCTCATTGCATTCAAACCATGTGACCAGACCAGTCTGCAGATCGTCCATGCACTGGAAAAAAACAATGTCCCCTCTAAGACTTGCTCTGATTGTATTACTGAGTTTCTTTTTAATATTGCTGCATATCTTATTATCAAGTGATGCAAGTTCTGTATGAACTAGTTTAAGATCTCCAAATCTACCAGCTTGCGTTTATAAACCTCCCATGATCAAACTCAATCAGAATAATTCATCACAATGGAGTTTGCCAAAGCAAATAGCTTAAAATCTTGACAAAAAGCCTAAAGTACAGTTTACTCTGATAAAGAACATTGTGGGCACTGGCTTCAAATCAGATTGAAAAATAAAATGACAGCTGCCTAAAATGTTGCAATACTCCCGATGTTACTCTCAATTTGAGATATTTCAAATATCTCATATTGAGAGTAACATCGGGAGTATTGTTTGACACGATTCTGTGCAGCTGTCATCCTCACCAATAGTTTCTGAGAGCTCATAGATATTTAATAGATTTTCTGGGGCATTTTCATATAAAAAAAAACAAAACAAAACAAAAAAAAACACACAACTCTATCTAACCACTCTAGGTCGTATATACTGCAAAGCTGATCAAGTGAGACAATTTCTGTGTGACAAATACATATTTTCTTCATATATCACATGCAATGACATTTCAACTCTCCTGGTCCCTATGCTTGTCTAATGTAATATTCCCAAAATTCTCCTAAAATCGGGGAAGTATATTTCAGAAACTTAAGCTGGAAAAGTTAAATGAATGTCAGCTGCACTGCAACAAACAAGACACTAAAGATTGTCCCTGCACTTGTGAATCTTCCAGCATACATTTCAATATAGATAAGATTATCATATCCACATAATAAACTGCGTCCTGCAGCTTTTAATCTTAAAGCTCTTCATTCAATATGGTCCCTAATATCTTCACATAGACATTTAAGTGCAACCGTCTGTATATTGTGGAACATTCACTCAGTGAATGTGTGAGTAAGATTTTTAGAATTTTGACTATTTCTCTTTGGTATCCCAACTCGTATTCTACAGCTCAAATGTATTTATATTTGTATTCTCAAATTTGTACTCTTGTTTTTATATATCTCCTCCATGTTTTAGGAGAAACATTTGAGACGAGAATCAGATTAAAATGAGAAGAAAAGATTCTTAAGCATTTCTCTGAGGCGCAGATAAAAAAAAAAAAAAAAAAAAAAACATTTTCTCTCTGGTTTGGTAATTACCAAAAATACGGGGAGAAGGAAGTCAAAATGGAGACTGTTTAAATCCGTAAGGCTACGTCGGCTGATGATGCCATTGGATGGTAAGGCTTCAAAGAGTGAAAGCTTTCGTCTGTCGTTGAATAGCTGAAGATTATTATATCATAGTATTACCAGAACATATTTCATTAAGATGTGGAGGGAATCTTCAAGGTGACAGTTCTATTTTATTGCGAGGTCTGATGGCACCCCTAAAGCAGAATATCATCCTGCTCTTTATAATGGCAGTTCCATTTTCCATTTTCCTGATTTACTCAAATAAAAGTGTACTGGTTTAGCATAGGAACACACAGTGAGAGGATGGTAGAGAACCAAGCGATACTGTCAAGTCATTTAGTAATCCATTTAGAATTTCAACAAGTCATCTTAACTGTGTCTTCACATGTTACAAACAAGAATCTTTGATATAAAATATAAGGTAATGCTCAAATTCCTGTGTATTTACATAGTTGTTACTTAGTAAATACATGTGTACTTATACATAATTACAATGTTATTATGAATAGTTACAATGTACTTAATGTGTAATTTTTTTACATGATATAAATATAACCCTAATTCTAAACCTAACCCTAACTCTAAACCTAAGCCAATCTTGCGCTGTTCCACACTTTCCCATCTCATCCATTCTCCCTGCTTGGCCTGGGAAATGGCTTTTATACACCTCATCCTCTCTTCCTGCTTTTGCACCTCGTTGACTACCAGCTTCCTCCTTTGAGCTGGGGCTGCCTTGTGCCATGTAGGAGGAGCTGAACTGAGACCAAGACCCCCTCTTCCATGCTGAACTTGCCCCATGATATCACCAATTCGAAGGGCAGCCTTTGCATCTTCCACAGCTTTCTTTGCCGCCCACTTCCAGTTTTCAACACAGGTGCTGCCTCCCTTATGCATTTGTCGCGTGACTCTACTAATGTCATTTCCAGTCTGACCTTGGCACACTTAAACTCCTCGGTTAGAGCGGAGACTGGTAGCTGCAGTATTCCTTTACCATAAAGTCCCACTCTGCTGAGGCAGCGTGGAACTCCCAACCATTTCCTGATGTATGAACTGATTAAAGCTTCCAGCTTCTCTACTGTTGTCAAAGAAACCTCATACACAGGAACCTCGTAGACCACACTGAAAGCACCAGAGTTTTAGTTTGCCTGGTAGAGCGCAGCTGTCTATGCTCTTCAACCCTTCCACTGCTTGTTGTCTAACTTCTCCCACACGAACTGTGTCCTTTAGATCCCCGTCGTACCATCTCCCAAGACTCTTCACTGGCTTCTTAGAGACTGTTGGTATTGCCTCACCATTAATGAAGAATGTTTTATCTACTACTTTGCCTTTAATTATAGAGATGCTCCTTGATTTAGTGGGCTTGAATTGCATTCGTGCCCATTCAATGTTATTGGTTAATTTGCCCAATAACCGATTAGTGTAGGCTACTGTTGTAGTCATGGTTGTCATGTCATCCATGTATGCACGAATTGGTGGTAGTTGCATTCCAGAAGCCAAGCACTCTCCTCCTACTACCCATTTTGATGCCCTAATGATTACTTCCATTGCCATGGTAAAAGCCAGTGGAGAAATGGTACATCCTGCCATTATTCCAACTTCTAGGCATTGCCATGTAGTGCTGAATTCTGAAGTTGAAAAACTAAATTGCAAATCTCCAAAGTAGGCTTTCACTAAATTTGTTATTGTCATCGGTACACTGAAAAAATCAAATGCTGCCCAAAGAAGTTCATGTGGCACTGAACCATATGCATTACCAAATCCAGGAATGTCGCATGGAGCTCCTTCCTCTCCCTTTTAGCTGATTGAATTTGTCGCCAGATCACATTGATGTGTTCTAAGCATCCTGGGAAACCTGGAATGCCCGCTTTTTGTATTGAAGTGTCAATGAAGCAGTTCTTTAATAGGTAAGTTGACAATCTCTGAGCAATAATGCTGAAGAAAATCTTGCCTTCTACGTTTAATAGGGAAATAGGATGAAACTGACTGATGCTTGTAGAATATTTTTCTTTAGGTATAAAGACTGCACCTGCTCGGCGCCATGCTCTTGGTACAATCTGTTTTTCCCATGCCACTTTCATCAATTTTCACAGAATTCGTAGCACTCCTGAAGCACTCTTGTACACTCTGTATGGAACTCCATTAAGCCCTGGTGATGATGAAGCCCTTGCTTTTTTCACAGCTTGCTCTACTTCTTTCCACTTAGGTGCACAGTCCTCCATTTGGTATTGGGGTGGATTGATAGGTGGGATGTCTGAAGGAATTGACATAGGTTCCTGCCTTTTTGAATCTGTATGCATTTCCTCCAAATATCTCTCCAGCTCAACCTTAGATGCTTTTAGTGTGCCATTCTTCTCACTGGTGAATAACTTCTTTACAAATTTAAATGGGTCTTTATAAAAGTTAGCTCTCGCACACTCCTTTTTGTAGTGTTTCCGTAGGCGCTTAGCTCTGCGCAATGTTGCAAGCGTATCTTTTATGACCCTTTGTAAGAGATTGAGTCCCTCCTTCTGACTTTGTTCTGCTCTTCTCCATTGCTTCCTCAGCTGTCTCCTTTCTCTAACTAAACGTTCAATCTCCTGCTGCTGTCTAGACTTTCCAGGAATAGTTTGTACTTTTTCCTTCCTTTTTTCAACTCCAAACCTCTCACTTCCATATGCGTAGATGATGTCCCCAAATTTATCCAGCTTCTTTTCAACTGTTCCACTTAACCTTTTCAATGCAAAGCAGAGATCTGTATTTACTGTGTCCCATGCAGTTTTTTTACAAGCTCTTGGCCAGGCTTGTGCCCGTTGAGGTTCTTTTCTCTCTTATGCTGGTTTGTCTGATCGGGTTCACAAGGATCATTAGGTTCATCACTAACTGTGTCCATGCAAGTCCTCCTCACGTCTATGACAGGGGTGCTGATATCCTGCAAACTGTGGTTTGCTTCCTGTCGCTGGATTCCATTCGACTGATTTGACGGACTTTGTAAGAAGTATTGATCAATGCGAGGCCCTTGTCCCTTCTCCCTCAAGCATTTCATTCTCCCCTGATGAATCTTCAAACCCCTGACCATTGTCGCCTTGCTCCAGCTGCAGATACAAACCTGGAGTTCCATGTCTTTGCTAACTGCAGATCTTGAACTAGTCTATTGTGAAGTACTCTCCATACTCATATTCGTTTCCGTTCCCAAGTCATTAACCGTGTTGTCCAACGTTGAGTCATCTTCCGCCCCCGCTCTCGCAGACTCTAGGAGTATTTTTCTCTTTAATTTCTTAGAAGCCCTGGGCGGGTGTCTCCAGCATCCTGTAACCACAGAGCTGGATACTGCCGACAAGGGTAGCTAACCCTTACCAGAGCCAATGGGGTCTCTTTCCTCCTGTCAGCTGTCTCTCCAGGCTGTCACAAGGTCTTAGACCAATAATTAATGAAACTGCAATGTGTGAATGGGAAAATTCTGGAATTGTCATCCTTGTTCTTGCAAACAGGTCTGACTGTGTATGAGAGAACATGACTTTGCATTTCAACTTAAGCTGACCAAATTCTGGGGAGATGTTTCCTTCATTTGCGTGTGAGGATGATACATAAACCCCATGTGATGTGCAAATTGTGCAAGTTTCACATGGGGGATGACCTGGACAAAATAAATAAATAAATAAATAAATAAATAAAAAATTGTCACTTTAAAGCCTGTTTTTAAGGGTGCTCAAACTGGCATAAGAGGTAGACCAGCCCCCCTTGGTCCACTTAAAATGGAATGACCTTAAATTGATTTTCAGTGATGTTCTATGTATTTTAGCACCCTGTCACTTTCTATATAAGGAACACTCTCAAACCTAGGAAGAGCGCTATGATGAATATATACAATATGTCGGGCATATAGTTGATGACTCAGGTTTCGGCTCCGTGGAGTGATCTTCCAGGGGAGCTGTCTGCAATAAGCATTACTGCTGCTGTGAACTCAAACAATTCTGTACACTACCTCAGCTGTGAAGCACTCCATGCCAAGCGACTGATGAAGGTTTGATGTTCTGCTCTTTAATAAAGGGCTGATTTAACTCTGCTGGAGTCTGGATGTTTATTTCAGGCATATGATGTAAATAGAGCAGGGTACCGGAATTCAACATAGATTACATCCAGCTCATTCAACTTCAGTGACTATTTATCATACATCACTGTGACAGAGTCCCCAGCTCTCCATCAATCTGTACCAATTCCACACCTCACTGTAACAGAGACCCCAACCCTCCCTCAATCTGTACCCCTCTGTACTGCTACATAGCCCCCAACATCTTCAATCTGTACCCCTCTATACTGTAACGGAGCCCCCAACTCCTTCAGTCTGTACCCCTCAATACTGTACAAGAGACCCCATCTCTTCCTCAACCTGTACCCCTCTATACCTCACTGTAACAGTGTCCCCACCTCTTTTCTCTAAATGAATATGGTAATTTAATTATTAATAATCCAGTATTTAAATGCACTTTGAACCATGGTTTAATATAGAGATTTGGCACTCTTCATTGCATGCAGCTCCTGTAATGTTTACAGTTAGATAAGAGATGAAAGACTGGCGAAAATTGACGTTTTTAATTTAGTTGCTCTGGAGCCTGAACTAATTACAGCAGCGCCAAGGTCAAGCGGTACAAACACTTGCAGTATTAATAACTGGTCTTCTTTTCCTACGTGTGCCATTTTGTAAGACATTGTTAAAGATTAAATAATTCAACTGCTTGTTCCTGATCATTTCTTGTAGGTCAATAGCCAACGATTTGACCTACAGCACAGGAAGAGATTGCTACCATAGAAACAGCAAAGAACAAAAAGAACTCCAGCACAGGGATCAATGATAACGTCTCTTATACCAAGAAGAGGTGCAATGACCACAGAGAGTTTGAGTGGTTATGTCTTTGATATTAATAACATTTTAATCCACTTATCCACTGCACAAGACTGCATTCCAATGGATTGAGGAGCATGACAAAGGCAATTGAGCATGTTTGGGTTAACTTAAACATCACCACAGTCCCTTGCCGACTTATCTATCAATTGAATGAAATATTAATGATTGAATAGATTAACATCCCTCGAGAGATCTTCCAGCACCTTGTGGAGTCTATGCCATATTATTTCTAGGCTTTGATCAGGGTAAATGGTGGCCCAACTTGATATTGGCTCTGGGTCCTTATAAAATGTAAATAACATCTCTTCATGAATGTAATTTCAATGTATTGTAGTGACCTGGTCAGTTCAGGTTGGCAGACTTTTGTTTAATCTGGTCCTGTGTATTCACACTATGTGTATTGTTCCCGGGTGGAACCATACCACTAGTTTCAGTAGTCTGGGTGTGTGTGTGTGCGCGTGCGTGCGTGCGTGCGTGCGTGCGTGCGTGCGTGTGTGGTTGTGTGTGTGCGCGCGCGTGCGTGCGTGCGTGCGTGTGTGTGTGTGTGTGTGTGTGTGTGTGTGTGTGTGTGCGTGTGTGTGAGCCTCTGTTGGGTACGGACCATGTCATCTAGATGCCCTTGCTTTACTATATATTTTTTTTCATTTTTTGAAATAGTGCTTTACATGAGGTAACCCTTTTATGTTTAATTGCTCATTTAATTACGGCATTTCAGCTGTGCAGATGTTTGATATGATGTGCTTGAATAAAACTTTTGAGTTGAAACGAATAGTTGTCTTTCATTTTAATATTGATGTTGTTTAAAATGTAACCGTCATAATGACTGCTTGCGGCAGTTCTAGTGTTCACGTGGCAATTGTTGTGGCGCATATGTAGAATAATATTGTCTGGAATTAGGTTTGAGTGGTTGAACACTAAATTACTTGAAATTTCCACCCCTAGTATCCACCTGCCCTTGTTCCACAAGAAGTCTAGTCACTTAGCAAATCCAGAGAACAGTGTCCCAGCCTGTGTGATCAGCCTCTCTCAAACTATGTCTTACCCATGTCTTGTCAGGTTGACACGGGTTACGCATTTTGTTATGTTAGAAGTGGTAAAGTAATATTGGTTGAGAAGTGGTTTCAATTGCCATTTTGTCTGCTCGTATTGTTTACATTGACGTAAGTATTTGGCATGAGGTGTAAGTGTCGGCATGTGATTCAGTCAAAGGTAAGCACCTGAAAACTCATTGTATTGTGTGAATCGGTCAGTTTGATATCAGAGTGAAATGAGATTTCTATAGGCACACTCTGAAAAGCAAACACTGAAAAAGACTCGGGGGGTGGGGAATCAGAAAGATCAGCAAAACTGAATAAGTGAGAAAAACTGAGGGGCACAGTATAATAGAGCTCAAACTTAATCAATTTTCACTGGCTGCGTGTTGTCTTTGAATCAATACTGTATTCAGACACCAAAATACATTTTGACAAAAATACTATTTTCCCTGTTTTAGATTATGGTGATTTATATTCATCAGTTTGCTTGTAAGCAGTCTCTATATAAATTAGATTTAAAGTAAATTTAAAGTTTTAAAGGATTGGTACCTCCCTGTTTGAGTGTGCTGGTAGAAAGGACTAGCACTGGCTCTGCTTTACACTCTCGGGATTCTGCTCATTTGTCTGTGCCAAGGATTTGAATACGTATTGGAGAATTATCTTTAGCATATCATCTCCCAGACGTGGACTTGTTTATGTTATAGTATGAAGATGGAATTTGATTATCTTTCTTTCTCTGGTTGTAAAGGTCATATTTGAGAATTGTTTCAAACCTCCTACCAATGCTTCTCCTTCTGCCAACATAAACAAATAGATATGACTTATTTATACTATTTTTAGATCTCTGTATGCTACTGATTAAGTTTGAACCATGCATGGTGTGATGAGTCAAAGGGTTTTCGGTCTGTGATTCAGCCTCCCGACAGTAGATGGCATCAAACCAACTCGGGACTTCCCTTACCAAGATCTCGTGACCATGGCAAAAGTCATCTTTTGAGGGGCGGCACCTTGGTGAGGGGCGGAAGTACGAGTATGTAAATTCCAGCCACTGGAGTCAAGTGAAGGATAAGGACACTTGTCAGTTGGGGATTGGTGTTCCACTGACTACAGAGGCGGGACATTACATACTAAAGGGAACGTACTACTGTGTTCGGGGTTGGTCCGAAAGTAAAATAGGAGGAGTAACGGGTGGAGGGAGAGTCTGGTTTTGTGCAGCGGGATTTTTGAAACACTAACATTTCTTTTGTCTTTTTTTTGTTTATGTATGGGTCACCACGAAGACAAATTAAAGACGAGTCATCACAGTTTGTTTTGGATCCCACCCCTGCACTCCTTCCCTCACACCATTTTGTTTTTCGTTTGTTATTTAATCCTTTTGTTGTGTATAGAAAATAAAAATAAATTATTTTATTTCTGTACACATAAATTACTGTCTGGACATTCCATTTAATACACTCTCGCCTCACACATGGTTTTTATTGTGTTACATTTTATACACTGCAATTGTCTTTTTTTAATTGTTTTCCAGTGTAAATTTAAACATGTGGTTTTATAAAGAATATTATTTCACCAGTCCTGCCTGTTATGACTAATTTGCATAGCAGCCATTAACTTTACATACTTGAATGATATTGAGTTCCGTCAACTGTGTCTCACTCAGAATTATCACAACAAAATGTTGACCCTGCAGTAAGGACTTACGAGGATGAACTTGTTTGAGAATCTCTGGTAGCTGAACATGATCACAGTAGTAAAGAGCTGAGATTGACCTTGTTTCTTTTTTAGCTGAACTGCAGCATCAAGAGGGTTCATAGCAGTAAATTAATGAACAGCATTAATTATGCAGGTTTTTATTTTAATCAGAGGGCAATGTGTTCCCCCCAGCAGTGCTTACTGTATATTAGAGGCTGGACTGTTTGTATTATTCTGGCTATGATGTTTGTCCTTGGTACCACTGTCTATGACAGGTCAGGGCTAATATTTTAACACTGCTGGAAGTTTTTATAGACAGGATTCTCTTCAGCATAACTTCCCACCCCTTCCCACCCCGTGATATTTATACATATTTTATGAATGCTTAATAGATTCTTAAAAATATATATGAATGAGGGGAAGTTAAGCTGCTGTGTAACATTAAGTGATTTATAAATACTTAATTTTTTTGTATTGTGACTAAAAACAACCCCTTGGCTTCCAATAGAATGCAATATTAATCTACACAGTCTCTAGTTAACTGCTAGTAAATTGATTTATTGTACCAACACCATTCACATCATGACCCTGTAATCCTATGCTTCAGTGTCTTTTTCACTGAAACCCCATTATCGTGAACCTCTTATATTCCCAACATACTCAATTCTTCTAAAACTTAGATGCAACTAAGATAACAAATGTAGATAACAAAAATAATCCATGATTAATCTGTTCACACAAGTGTGAACCAGTCAAATAAACTAACCTATGTAACAACTTTTAAAATTGTATCATATTATTTTATTACAAGAAATTATATGTGCTACAATGCATACTAAATATATTTCCATAGCAACCAAGTGACCTGGAAGTAATTCAATGCATGTATTATTTTGGATGATTGAATTGTGTGTCCCGGCCAGATTTAATTCCTTGCCTCTTCAGCTCTCAATAAAACTGACTTCAAAAGTTAAGTAAGTAATAGAAAGAAAAAAAATACCGTAGCAATCTAGGTTAACACATTACACAGGACAAGGCAATCCACACATGGGCGGAGGGCGGGCATGAACTTGGGACCTCTTGCGCTGAAGCATTGCGCCAATACCACTGTACAAAAGAGACTGCTCCTTTGCAGAGCGCTCTCGGCACTATGCTTTAGTGCGAGAGGTCCTGGGTTCGTGCTCACCCTGTGTATTGTGCCTGCCTGCAGGAACCGGGATCGCTACAATACCGTGGTTATCTGAGAGTGATGGGGACAAATATAATATTTGTGGGTATACACTGTATAGGAAAGACAGGCAGGACAGAAGAGGAGGAGAGGTAGCGCTATACATAAGAAACAGTCTTGAAGCCCAGGTGTTAAACCTGGACAAAGAAAATAAAACCGAATCAATATGGGTCAGAATAACAGACAAAAATTCAAAAGGCATAATAATAGGAGCATGCTATAGACCGCCAGATTCAGACGGTGAGCACAATAATCTGTTATACAATGACATTAGAAATGTGTGTAGCAAAGGAGAAGCCATACTAATGGGGGATTTCAACTTCCCCCAAATAAAATGGGAAAACCTGGTGGGTAGCGCGAAGGATGAAATAGAAATGGTGGAAATGACAAATGACTGCTTCCTAACACAATTTGTGAAGGCACCCACTAGAGGGGAGGCATGCCTTGATTTAGTCTTTTCAAATAACGAAGATAGAATAACTAAAACAGAGGTCAGAGAACCACTGGCAAACTCAGACCACAACATGGTCTCATTTGAAGTGTTTTTTAAATCCCTGTGGGAGGGTAGTGGGTGGAGCTTTTGGGAAGGACCAGAAATGACAGCACACAGGAGCCGGAAATGGAGATTAGTCCTTAGAGCCCTGTATCATCAATGGTATCAGGGCAGGGTTTTATTTTACAAAAACAATAAAAATAGAACAGTCCAGTATTGCAAAAAATAAACAAGAAAACCACCTGGAATACCAGCAATGGTAAACTCAGGTTTGAAATAAAAAGAGTAAACAAAAATGTCACGGTTACAAAATAAATAACAAAGGAAGCACTGGGTTTCGTTGTGGTACTGCGGTGGGTTTCCTCTCACCGCTTCTTAGCTCCCTTTCACAGATTAATGGCCAGTCCTCGGTTCCTCACTCCAGTAATCCAACAGTGTCCAAGATTTTCAAGCTTCTGTGAATAACAGCAGTGAATGAAAGCAACAAAGCAAGCACAGCATGTGTTTTCAGTTCAGCCCAGACAGCGCGAATGGCAAAACCATACTGCTTAAATACTGCCAAGTCCCACCCCTGCAATCAGCACGCTGCCCCACGTCAGCCAATCAACGAGAACAGCACAGCTGATTGCAATGATGGGACCCGACGGCCGCATGGTTCTACCTTGGGCCAAGATGGCTGCCTGACCCGGAACTTCCTGCATGGTCAGAGTTCAGCCTCCTGATCCAATCACGGTCAACCCTACACAGCGCTGCCGGTGGTTGGGAGGGCAAATTACGACAGAGACTCCTTCCAGTCCTGTCACAATCCCCAAAAGTAAAGACTAAAGCTAAGGTTTACAATTTTAGAAAAGCAAACTATGAAGGTATGAAACAGAGACTAACAGAAGTAGATTGGAGTAAAATAGAGAAAACACCCACAGAAGAAGGATGGTTGTTCTTCAAAAATGTAGTACTAGAGGCGCAAAACAATTATATCCCTAAAGTAGACAAATCTAAATGTAAAACTAAATTGCCAAAATGGTTTAATAGATCAATTAAAAAAAATATTCAGCGAAAAAAGGCACTTTACAGAGCATTAAAAAGGGACCAAAAAGAAAGTACGCAGAAAGAGTAAACAGAACTGCAAACGCAAGTCAAAAAGGAAGTTAGAAAGGCCAAGAGAGAAATAGAAATAAACATTGCTAAGGGAGCTAAAACCAATTCCAAAATGTTTTTCCAATATTACAACAGCAAGAGAACATTCAAAGAGGAGATTAAATGTTTAAGAGATACAAATGGCAAAATCGTAGAGGAAGAAAAAAAAATAGCAAATATGTTAAATGATTACTTTTCACAAGTTTTTACAAAGGAAGATACTGACAACATGCCCCACATGTCATCCAGTTCCTATCCAGTTTTAAATAACTTTAGCATAACTGAGGCAGAAGTGTTAAAGGGACTAGGAGCTCTTAAAATAAACAAATCCCCTGGGCCGGACGAGATCCTCCCAGTAGTACTCAAAGAAATGAAAGAAGTAATTTACAAACCGCTAACCAAGATCATGCAGCAGTCTCTTGACACAGGGGTGGTACCGACAGACTGGAAAATTGCAAACGTAATACCGATCCACAAAAAGGGAAACAAAACTGAACCAGGTAACTACAGACCAGTAAGCCTGACTTCTATTATATGCAAACTTATGGAAACTATAATAAGATCCAAAATGGAAAATTACCTATATGGTAACAGGGTACTGGGAGACAGTCAACATGGTTTTAGGAAAGGGAGATCGTGTCTAACTAACTTGCTTGATTTTTTTGAGGATGCAACATCGATAATGGATAATTGCAAAGCATATGACATGGTTTATTTAGATTTCCAGAAAGCTTTTGACAAAGTCCCGCACAAAAGATTAATTCTCAAACTGAACGCAGTTGGGATTCAAGGAAACACATGTACATGGATTAGGGAGTGGTTAACATGTAGAAAACAAAAAGTACTGATTAGAGGAAAAACCTCAGAATGGAGTGTGGTAACCAGCGGTGTACCACAGGGATCAGTATTAGGTCCTCTGCTATTCCTAATCTACATTAATGATTTAGATTCTGGTATAGTAAGCAAACTTGTTAAATTTGCAGACGACACAAAAGTAGGAGGAGTGGCAAACACTGTTGCAGCAGCAAAGGTCATTCAAAATGATCTAGACAAGATTCAGAACTGGGCAGACACATGGCAAATGACATTTAATAGAGAAAAGTGTAAGGTACTGCACGCAGGAAATAAAAATGTACATTATAAATATCATATGGGAGATATTGAAATTGGAGAAGGAATCTATGAAAAAGACCTAGGAGTTTTTGTTGACTCAGAAATGTCTTCATCTAGACAATGTGGGGAAGCTATAAAAAAGGCTAACAAGATGCTCGGATACATTGTGAAAAGTATTGAATTTAAATCAAGGGAAGTAATGTTAAAACTGTACAATGCACTAGTAAGACCTCATCTTGAATATTGTGTTTAGTTCTGGTCACCTCGCTATAAAAAAGATATTGCTGCTCTAGAAAGAGTGCAAAGAAGAGCGACCAGAATTATTCCGGGCTTAAAAGGCATGTCATATGCAGACAGGCTAAAAGAATTGAATCTGTTCAGTCTTGAACAAAGAAGACTACGTGGCGACCTAATTCAAGCATTCAAAATTCTAAAAGGTATTGACAGTGTCAACCCAAGGGACTTTTTCAGCCTGAAAAAAGAAACAAGGACCAGGGGTCACAAATGGAGTTTAGAAAAAGGGGCATTCAGAACAGAAAATAGGAGACACTTTTTTACACAGAGAATTGTGAGGGTCTGGAATCAACTCCCCAGTAATGTTGTTGAAGCTGACACCCTGGGATCCTTCAAGAAGCTGCTTGATGAGATTTTGGGATCAATAAGCTACTAACAACCAAACGAGCAAGATGGGCCGAATGGCCTCCTCTCGTTTGTAAACTTTCTTATGTTCTTATGTTCTTATTAAAATAATAACCTTGGCATACAAACTCATGGGTTTGGAAGAGAGTTAATATATCTACCATGAAACATCACCAGCTTCAAATTACATTACGCTTCTCAGAAATCGTGGCTAAAACAACTTGTAATCATCACTCTATAAGGTCAACTTTTATTCACTTTTCTGAATACATTTAGAGTTGCTGAGAGCTGAGGAAGCACTGAAGAACACTGCCCCCTATCTGCACGCAGGGTAAATACAGCAAATGGATGCATTTAGTGTTGTTTTAGTCGGGTCAGTTTTATTATGGCATTAATCCCATTTAATCATATGCAGTGACACTTTTTATAAGGACCTTGCCATCTGTGCAAGATGCAGTAGAGATTTTACAATGTGCAAATAAATCTTTATGTTCTCTGCGAGGAAGAAAAAAAAATTGTCCTCAGTGGTGTAAAAAACTTTTGCTAACTGAGAGCCAAAGAAAAACTGAGAGGACAGTATAATTAGGGCTTCTCTTTTTGGGGTTTTATTAATTGCATTTTTGGTGCTTATTTTTAGCTATTTTCGATTTTTCTGTAAATCTCTTATTTATTTTTTTAGGGCTTTTGTTTTTGCTATACTGTATGAAATTAGTGTTTTCAGTTACTTTCCAAAATCCTTTAGCTTTTTTGTGTGTGTGTGTACATTTTTGTACATTTTGCCACAATTCTATTTTAAATCCTCTGTATCGTATCTCTAATACAGCTTTAAATCCCGCTAACAAGCCTCCATTCCTGATTGTAATCTCGTTTTAAATCTCACAAGTGGAGTCTCCAATAGAAATGTAGGAATGTACTGTCACTCAGTAGTTGGGGCAGGTTTAAAGTATTCAGAACGAATCAATGATAGATACAAGTCAGGAACTGGGAAATGTATTTATTATTATTTTTGTAGTAGTTTTTTTTTTTTTTTTTTTTTTAATGGGAAAAGGGTAAAGCCAACAATTGATTAACCATTTCCACAGCTTTTCTGGTGTTTTCTGGTGTTTATTGGCTATCTACCGATTTAATTATTTCTGTATCAGGGGGTGTTTTATAATGGAGCTTACACTGGCTATACTTTTGTTTTGGATCAATACTGTACTTAGCACCAAAATACATTTTTAGTAGCTAAGGAAGACAATGTCTTGGACAATGCAGGCCCTTAAAAAAGTTTACTGTAGTAAAACCACAGCACTGTGTAATAAGGATTAGCGAAAGCATGGTAAAGCATAGGTAAGCACTGTAAAGACTAGCAAGGCATGGTAAAGTATATTAACATGGCAAACCAGGGTATACGATGGTAAATGCATAGTATAACCATGGGATACGCATTGTAAAAAAGCAAAAAAACTGCTATACAGTAAAGTACAGACATGTCGGCATGTGTTTCTTTCAAACTGCACGTGTGAGACCTATAAAGTAAAGGGATGTGCACAGTGGAGAACACTGGAAATATTTTGTTGGCTGTAGAAATTAATTTTTCCTCATTTTAGAAAAAAGGGTGCTGCAATTTATAAGTTGATGTGTCATCTGAGTTTCTCATTAAATGTTTATGAAACATGGTGGATGCTGGGCACGAACCGCCAACCACACACACTGCAACCAAGCACTTGTTGTACTATGCAAAAGAGCCATGCTTGTCTCCAAGTATGCTTATAGAGCTTCTACCCTCATATCAGTGGCAGGGGCCTCAATCTGTAAAGGCACTGCATGACACTGCCTATTACAAACAAACAGTGTATAGTAGAAGCTAAAATTGATACTGTACAGCCCTCTGAAATGTCTTTGTGTCAAATGATGACATGACATTAATTAATGTACATTTTTCTTATTTAACTATATATTATAAAAATGCAGTACAGGGTATGATATTTTTACACAACTTGAGGCCAGTCACATTGCTTGTATTATGCACTTATCTTTTATAATATATACTAGTTTAACAGTATAGCTAATATTAAAGGAACATCATTCATTCATATACAGTATATTTTTTTGCAGTCTGGGAAGCACATCTTGCCATTCTCCCTTAAACTCCAAGACATATTTCAAACCAACAGATTAACTACAACCGAACGTTACGTGCCTAATGATTTAGAGCTTACTGTGCACACTGTATAATATAACGATACCTAGCTGTCTCTGTTCCCACCCATCCATATATTATAATATCTAAAGGAAAACAAACAAAAGATCCAGATCTGGGTCTCCAGGCGAATCCTGTTTCAGAGCTTGACAAACAGGGGGCGGTGGAGGAGATGGAATTATTTTCAAGGGTAAATTTGGCACCTCTGTCTTTTTCTGACACACTGAATGGATGACAAGCTGCAGAGAGAGAGAGAGAGAGAGAGAGAGAGAGAGAGAGAGAGAGAGAGATGATGACCGCTATCTGTGTTACTGCATTTAAAGCTTACATACCCACTTTATTCTTGACAGACCATTTACTGCATTTATTGATCAAAAAAATGCATTTAGGAAAGAAGAAAAAAAAACTCCCTTCTAAAACTTCCTCTTATATATGGCTTAGACTTCTTCAGCCTCATTAGAAGTTTTTTTCCTTTTTTCCAAAAGGGTCTTTGGTTTAAAACCACGATTGTTTCTTAGGCTCTGTACATTGGTAAGGATTAAGGAATTCCAAAATAGCAGAGTCCCCGGTTATCGAGGGAATATTTAACCAGAAACACACCCACCCCTCGTTATATCGCCCCTTGCTATACTGCAGATTCGGATATATCGCGGTCCTGGAGTTGGCTCCCTGTTTTTACAGTCTAACTGCACATGCCTCAGCTGCAGTATACATAGGCAATTACACTTAGAATTACTGTTTGTTTTATTTTGTACTGCACATCACAAACTAAAATAATCAGGACAATTAAAAACAACACATTAATATCGTACTGTTGTTATCCATACACACTTGCACAATAACACAAAGCAAATGAACCATCTACGTGCTGAAGCTTTTTTTTAAGCAACGCACAAGCAAAAGTCACAGGGCAGTGACGTCGGCTCCCTAGCAACAAGCCTTCCATGTTGTGAATGGATTCTTTCAATGCATTTGAGAAAGGAGAGGAAGATTCATTAAATTAATTGGAGACATAAGTTGATGAGAAGCAGTTACCCTCTGCAGTGTGAGTTAAATCAGTGTGCTGCTTTTTATACAAAAAATGAGAAAAAAGCGTATTGCGTAGATGATTTATATTGGACCCTGATGCCCATGATAAAACAAGGGAGTGGTTGTACAGTATTTGCTATTAGCCTATTTGTTTTTCTATGGGTCTCTCTCTATATCGCGGCCCTCGATATATAGTGGATTTGTATTGGACCCCGACACCCGCAATATATTGAGTGGGTGGTGTAGTAAGAAGGTAAGGGTTTGCATTGGCCATGTGTAATAATTCCCACGCTTAACAGGTGAGGCTACTTGATTATTAAAGTTTACTGTTCCTTCCATCTGCAGTTCTAGAAAGGACAGATATTGAGAGATTATGTTCTAGTTTTGTAAAATTAGCAAGTGTTTACTGGAATAAAGGTTTGAAAAAAAGGGAATCAGAAAGCAGAAGGGAAGAATTATTGTGCCGGCACCATTAACAAAATATTGTAAGAGAAGGAATTATATCAAAAACAAAAACCTGTGGTACTTCTAGATTAACTTGGTGTACTTTGCAGCTACAGTCTGGATAGTAGACTACAGATGGAACTGGTCGGTAGCAGCTGTTTCATACTGGAATGATACTTAACTGAATTTTAAAGACTCGATCAATAATGCAGGTAGAGGATTTGAAACAGTTTTTGCTTAAGAAAAAATGCATTTCTAAAATAATATCTCACTTGAAGGTAGCATTAAAATATTATGCATAAAAAACAGTGCAAGGTCTTTCCCTCAGTTATCGTTACTTAATTGCTATCTAAAAAAATACAGGTTATTCAACTTGTTATCATGTGCGCTAGTTAAATTGCTTGCAATCTTGTGCATGATTTAAACCAGTCAAAATGGCACAGATTTTCAGCATAAACGATTACCCATCCCTTTACTGGCAACTCTTTCTGAACACCTTGTCGATTAAATTAAAATAGAGCTGTGTATAGTGGTTTAAGGTAATGGTTATTATTGCACTTCACACGATATGGAGATTATAAATTCTCCTGGAATACAGTCTAGTATATTTATATTATTTTCATTGTTAATGATGAACAACAAACAACCTTATTCATGCTTTTATTTATTTATATTTGGATCTCTTGCAAATAACTTTTTATTCAGACAGGTCAGTTATTGACATTTCATTAGAGAATAATGATAGACGTCTGTGGCAGGCAACTATTTTCTAATCAGCTCAGGAATTTATCATCAAGGCATCTCAGACTTATCAAATAGCAAAAAGACAATGTTTGAGTAAAAACCCTCTCTGAATGATTCAAAATAAAAAATCAAAGGAACAGTAAAAATCTGACAAAATGTAAACTGAAGTCACTTTCTCTTTATCAAAATAAATAAATACATGGGGTAATCGTAGGCTATATATATATATGTAAATAACAAATATGTTAAACACTGAACTCAGGAAACGAAAGATGAATTATGAATCACTATAAATAATTTTTGAGATTTTGTTTTTTAAATTCAAAGTTGTATTTGAATGATATCTTAAAGGTCAGTTTGACATGTAGCTTTGTCGCACTGCCTGTTACGATCGCATTCTTTTGTATTATTGCATTTCAGTTTTCCTGTGATACAGAGAGTTTGTCCATCTCTTTTTTTCTTTACAGATGCGATGAGCAAACAATTTGTCTCTGCTCCACAGGGCTTGGTACAACAAAGCAGATACAGACACCAAGATTAGTCTCGATTCCCACTGCCCCAGATCACTGAAGCCCCATCATTGACAAATTAAACCTGCTGCCAACTCACAGTCTCCACGAAGTGATTAGAAATGAAGAGACATCGACAGAATCTCACAATTTTAAGCTATAAAGAACCTCCTTTTTATATAAATAAATAAATAAATAAATACTGTGCTTGTGGAATCTGTTTAAAAAAACAGTTGGAAGAAACTTGGGTAGAAATAACACAGATGCATTGTATGAAAGATTTCTATATGTGATGTTTCCCTTTTAACAGTAGTAAAACTTTGCAACAGATAAAAGATAAATTGCTGCATTTTGGGCCAAATTTGTATTAACAGTAATCATTTTCTGTACAGAACAGAAAGCCTATTGATAATTTGGGTTACTCCAGCAATGGAGAGAATTGACATTTTGCCATTTAGGCTATCCTGTGAATGGGATCCTTTGTGACGTTTGTTAATTGAAACTGCATCATGTCCTGTTATCACTGGATAAGAGGATTTGAATCCCCAAATTTAGTGAATGGCTAAAATACCTAATTTCTCTGCTTAGTTAATTGCTCTTGCTTTTACTAGGCTCCAGAAATACTGCTTGTATGTATAATTAATATTTTGACACAAAACACTTCAGAAATATTGAGAAAGACTTCTCATCAGAAAAATGCCATTGTATCACTAAATTTCTTTTTAGTACTATTTGAGATAGATGCAGTAATTGTATCAATTAAATATGTGATTAAAACAAGATTAACTTAGATTACATTTTTTATTGCAAGATTAATCTTGATTATTTTTTTAAATTGCTTGACAGCCTTAATTAAAAGAAACAAATACTATTTAAAAAATGCTTAACACTTCAAAACAAAGTTTATGTAATACAGAACAGTTTAAATAATAATATTAACCAGTTTAGTGTTATTCTTCTGCTTTCATTTATAAGTTAACCCCACTTTCTGCCTTATATGTGAACTCAGTTATTGCTGCTAACAAAGAGTTAATTATGTATACAGCACAGCTCCCTTATTATTTCTCATTGATGGTGCAGTTGGTTGACCCCAGGAAGCACATTTAGTGACTAGGAAGGCATCATTGAAAGGCTTCATGCTGCTTTCAACTATGGCTTAAACATATGGAATATAGTTGTCATAGTGTGTGTGTGTGTGTGTGTGTTCATTCAAACAATGTGGAAACCACAGTTCCATATCGTTTTGCCAGGTCGTGGAATATATATATATATATATATAAACAACATACAGGATTTGTTTGAACCAGTCACAGGTGTGTTATACACAAAACAAGTTGTGTTCTTGCAGGCAATCTGCTCTGCTGTTGTGCATTAATCTGTCATGACATTCAAAGTCTAGCCTTTCCAAATGAATCCACTCTCGCTATCTTTACTACTGGCTCCTATTGGCTTTTCACAGAGTGTTTTTTGGGGGGCTTGAAAAATGCCAAAGGATTTGAAACAGGAGAAGGAAGCTACTTCTAGCTGTTTAACCCATGCTATCTCAAAGGCCAATTCAGTGCTCACTGTGGGCTCCCAGCCAAACCTGCAAGCTCCTGACTGCCTGACTCGCTCTCAACATGCGGTGTTCCTTTACCAGGTGATTCCTCAGGGAACCTGATATAACTATTATATTTACAGAAAACATCTATAGAGGTAGTTTTTTTTTTTTTACCCCAGAGTTTCTTCCAAGTTTAGAATGTTCAATTACACTCATTCATTGCAGCAATTCCCAACAACAGCTGAGGAGAACTGACGGTCAGTGTGCGTCCTTCAATTACACAACCAAGCCATTTGTCTCTTTACACTGAGGCGCATGAGAGGGGGTGTACGACTCACCCTCACACCATGCAGCCCTGTCTCTACCAGGTGAGCCTGTGGACCCCTGACAGCGCTTTGTCAACAAGGGGAAAAAACATATAAGTGTTGACCGTGGTATATTTGCACTGTAATTCTGCAGTATTACCAAGCATTTCCCTCGGGAGCTTGTATTTAATAATAAACAGCGGCTGCATGCAGTACTGGCGGGTTTCATGGCACACAAGGTCATTCTGTATAAATCTGAATCTAATGTTTCGGATACAGTTATAGAACGAGATGGATAGATGGCTGACTGGTGGATATACCGACAGATTTCATTAAGTATCTACCCATTTATCTTTTCCAATTTAACAGTAGGAAAACAAATAGCTCTTACGCAGAGAGACAGATGAGCCTCTGCAATGGCAGTGTCCCAGAGCAGTGTCTGGAACGCCACAGGAATGAGACATTAGAACTGAAAAAGCTTGATTGCAGTATTGAGCAATCCTTTTTCCCATCCCTCTCCACAGTCACTGATATGTGATTTAATTGCAAGCATAAGACTTGTTATTCCCCCTGGAGTGATGAACCTGCAGTTAATACCATTTACTCTGAAGGCCCTGATTGTAAAAACAAACTACTAAAAGTAGTATATCTGCCCAATATTTATTCAAAGCCTTTTTCATATATACATACACACGTGTTGTACACATGTAGTCACATTCACATTAATACTGTACAGCAGCATAAACAGTAACAACAGAAAAAAAAAATTTAGTTTACAAAAAAATAAGAAAGATACAAAAGAGATGAGTTTGCAAAAGACTGCAAAAGACTTCAGCAGTCAATTCTCGTTAATACAAATTTCAAGGGAAAAGTAATTGTAATTAGTATTATCAGCATTATAATATAATAATGTTCAATACAATCAAATATTATTATTGACTAAAATTTAAGAAAAAATATTTTGACCTAAACCCGTACGATTGTACTGCTGTCCTGGCTTCTGGTTTAAACGGATTGCAAGCCACAGTGAAAAGAGATGGCTACTAGTGTTTATACACTGTTACACTCATCGTCTGAACCTGGTACTGACCTAAGGTGCCAAGTGCATTACAAAGTCAAGAATTTTCTTTGCAAATGTCAAGGGATTCTTATCCTTCTTTTCAAACTCTACCAAAAAGGTTGCTTTACTGGAAGAGATCGGCGCTCCTATATTGCCAAAAAACGTCCCAATCGCTGGAACTTCTCCTCTCATGCAGTCTCCACTATTGCCAACCATCAGAGCAAACTGCTGGAGACATTTTCAGGCATTGTAACAAAGGAGGGTTTTGATGGTGATACTATCCGAGCTGCAAGTGCTGAAGATTTTGATTTTATTTTCCTGCTGTTCATATACCATGACATTTTCTCTGAAACAGAAAGTTACAGCACCGCAGTTTTATTGAAGTTACAGCAACACTGAAATCAATTTTCAATAACAGAACAATGAAAAGCCTTGGGCTATTCCCTATAACAAATCCACCACTTGGTTTGGCAGTTGGCCATCTCTGTTTGAGAGAGGACCAGGATTGAAGGCTGGCAGGGGACTTCAGGTCAGGATTGAGGTTTGTTTATTTTTCATATTTAAGTTCTGCAATCTATACATCACCTTTTAAGACAACTACAGTTACAATTCTCAATATAGTATTGTGTAAGCATAGGAAATTGCTAAATTACTGTGGTAAGGTAATCTTTGATAAAGGGAAAAGTATATACAATATAATATTTTAATGCAAATACATACTGATCTGTCATAGGTCAGCACAACACCTATATGAATTTACAATAAATGTCTTTATAAATATTATTTCCCTAGGGTTTCCAAGCAGGCACAACCCATAAACATCTTTATCATATGGTGTCAAACTAAACATCCAAATGGAGATGTGGATGAATATTTTGAAATGCCAACATTTAAATAAACAATAAAATGATCATATTACATCTATAAAAATGGCCTTAATATGTTTTTGAGCTATATAGAAATGTTTCTTGTATAAAACATGACTATTCATTCATTCATTTTGGAAAACTGTTGTTTGTTTTTTTTTTTTTTTTTTTTTTTGTTGTTGTTGCCACCAACACCCAACGTAAAATAACAGGTATGTTTTCTAGTTTGTTGCCAGTTTCAATTTGAGCAACTTCACCAAAAGAGTGGGAATGAGGCCTGCACTATAACCCTCTTCCCTGTAGCATTGACACTTCTAACACAAAATCAATTTGTTTTTATGATGGAAATTGATCCAAGAGTCGAGCGCTGGCTATTTAGAAAACAGTTTCTGTGATGAAAAGCACGGCTGTCAGGCCTTGCCGATGAGACCAGTTTTTCTTTAACCAAGCGGAATGTTCCAGGCATCCAGAGAGGCTCATTCAGTCTCCTCCACTGACCCCTGAAATAGTGTGGACCTGTGCTTAGAGACGAGGGCTAGGAGGGAGGCAGGCTGATTGTTTAAAATGAGGATAGGGCAGCAGTGTGCCCTAGCAGCTACAGAGGATCTGGGAGACAGTGTGTCATAGTGATTATTACTGAAAGGCTTGGCCTACATTTTGAATTGAGAGGCCTTGTGTTTGAAACTGAGCACATATTGGCTGGTGTTAGTGCTGAGGGACCAGAAGGCAATGTGGAGCAGAGAAACTAGGAGGTAGTCATCAGTTTTGCTAACGCTTTTGAAGTCTAAATAAAAACTCTTCTAAATTAAAAAAAAACTTAAAAAAACTCTTCCTTGATCATATTTTGCTATTTACAAGCAAAACAGTCTACTTGGCCAATATTGACACAACACATAATAAACTCTCTGGATCTGTGTTGATTTGAAGGAGGGGCTGTTCATTTATCATTGTGCGTATTTGATTGCCTTTCTTTCTGTTAAGATAATTGTTTTTCTCTATGAAAATCAGTCAGCAACCATGTTGTATATTCTCAGAATGTGCTTGTGGACTCATTAGTATTAAGTACAATACTAAGGGGAAAAAAATATGGCAACAGGTGGGCATTAATCTATTTTTGTTTATTTTGTTTCATTATTTCCGTCCATTCCTTTTGCCATCTTTTTTCATTTATGTTTCCTAGCAACCTGAAGGCTGTGGCTGGCAGTTGTGGGTAGGAATGTAGAAGGTGAGAGCATTACAAGCAGCACAAGCAAAAAAATGCTGTCTAGAGTCATCAAGGGCAGGAAGGCGCTGTCGCAACAACTTGGAGACTAGTGGAGTGGCGAGATCTTGCTGGTAGCTTCTTTTGACACTTCACCTTCACTCCGAGCTTCCCTGCTCTGACAATGTTTTCCCAAATGCCGTATATTTGTCATGATGGCTGGATATGCTACGAGCCACTTTAATGTCTGTTACCAAACACAAAACCAAACACAAGTGGGCCTTAGTCCATCTTAGAGAATCATACTGCAACAGGCATTAAACATCAGGTTCCAATTGCATGCTCACACAAACTTTGTAAATGAAGCTGTACATTATACTGTTCTGCTATTTGTATAGGGCATGTTTTGTGACTTAGTCGGTTAATATTCTTTCTGTTCACTGTTTTTGTACTGAAAGTCGTAAGTTATTTTGCATTATTATTTATTATTATTATTATTATTATTATTATTATTATTATTATTATTATTATTATTGTTGCTAAGCCTTTTTAGTACCACCAATAAAAAAGAATGAACTACCAACTTTAACCAGCAAGCTCTATTCAGCCTCTCATTTTTCCAATGATACCGTCCATCATAGCAACCGAAACCAGTACCACAGTGCCACCTAGGGACTGTAATATACTGTGTCTCTATCGATAAGCAATTGCGTACAACTGCATCTCAACATGTGGCCATATCTATTCAAAATAAACAACTATACCACCAAATCCTCTAGTCACAATTGCTCGTTCAAGAGTTACACTGTTATGTTCTTGTTTCAAGGATGCTGTTAATTTGCACTGTATCTTTAAGAGACGGTATAAGCATGACAGGCTCTTGGTGTGGGGGGTGGGCTTTACTGATGCATGATGGGTGTAATGGTGAGAAGTTGCTTTATGTTCCTGCAGCTGTATTATATTAAACACACAATATACATTTGTTCACATGTTATTAAGCTATAGCTCTTAGCAGTTAACTTAGCTCTTAGTGAAACGTGTCACTTAACATATATTATGAACACAATTTCTAAATGTTTAAATGGCCAGTTCCTATCTTTCACACTATATAATTAGCAATACATGTAGCTACATGTTGAGTAATTCTAAGGATAGAAGTGGATAGGAGATCGTTATTTAGCTTAATGTAACAGGAATAGTCTCCCTAACATACCAATTTGAAATCTGTATGAATACTGAAAACACCTGGCCATTTTTTAATATTGAAAGTATGTATGCGACTTTGACTGTTTACCCATTGACGTTTTTTTACTTGCATATTAGCAGCCTTGACCTGACGCCGTCCTGAAATATGGGATGCAAGTCTCCCTGAATATTTGAATAAATCCAATCAGATTGAATCACATGCTGAATGCTGTACCCTCTGTGTGAGGATTTAGGTTGTACAGATTGTTTGCTCCGGAGATTTTGCTCCAGAGACGTTTCTGATTTCTCTTTGAAGAGACATATACCTGCAGAGAAGCTGATTTGTACAATCTAACTGTGCATACATCATTGGCTGATAGGCAATATCAAACAGTCCTGGAGGAATCAGGGCCATTTTTCAAAATGTAGGTTGCCTTCTATTTCTAAAATGACTTTGTACATGGTAACGCTAATAGTCCTGTGTGACTTTGAAAAAAAGCAAACCTATTTGGCATAATAGCTTTGCGTCACCCTACAGAATTTAACAAATTTCTGCTCCATAAAGTCAAATGAAACCTGCTGAATAATGTTACAGTAACATGTGAATTACATACCGCTTTGTAGTTTTCCATATACTTAACGGAAAATTGAAAAATGTGACATTTTGAAATCTAACATGAAATACTGTACTACTATTATGGCTTCTGGTAGACTTTTGTGATATCATTGTGCAGTTTCTTTAATTATATGATGTCAAATAAAATATCTAAATTATGTTCATATATATATATATATATATATATATATATATATATATATATATATATATATATATATATATATATTAGTAGCAGTGTTTTAATTATGTCTCAATCAAAAAATTCTAGATGGCGCAAAACTTTTGGCCACAGCTGTTCCCTGTTTTGCCTCTTATTAACAGACTTGACATAACTGTTATTGATTGAATCTCTCTGATCTGCATACTGTTCAGATCAAGGTTTCCTTCATTTGTAAATCATGTGTTCCATGGTTTACCAATCAATTCACTTGTTCGTACATCAGACAAGTTATCACTAGGTGTACAGTTTCAGTTGCCAGTTCTCGCGCTGAAACTGCATGACCTGATATCTCTTATACAATAGGAGACACAACTCTATAGTGATAATTTATATATTTGGAGCATGTTTTCTTTGACAAACAAGTTCTAAAGGGCTTCTGGTTTATAAATAAATACATTTAAAAAACTAACTGCACCCCGCAGAAGTCAGTGATGAGCAGGTATTTTAGTTAGATACAGTTCTATATTGACCCATGTTGAATTTCTGAACTGCACTTGCTTATCTGATTTTCATTTGTGCATTTTCAGATACCCTTTCATTTATGAATAGCTGTGACAAAGTGCCCGCCCCTGTGTATATTATCTGTTATGTGTTGCGTGTGGTGTGTTTAAATGTTGGTGTATAGACATTGGTACATGGGATATAAACGGGTCTGTGTAACACTAGTGTTTAAAATGTATATGTGTATTTAGGCACGAGGATTGCACAGCACTTCACGTGCAAGTAAAATGTAGTAATATGTGAGCACGGGGAATTGCACTTTAATAATTCATGTGCTGGGATTCAAGTGAATAATTAATTATTAATTGAATCCCAGCACAACAGTATATATAGATGTACGTTTTCACATACTCGCCGTTGGGTGTTCGGTGAGTGGAGAACGGGATAGGAGACAGAGGTAAAAATAATCATAATAATAATAATAATAGTAGATAAATATCTGCTCATCGTGTTTGTCTGTATCGTCTGTTTTGTTAGTCTGTTTATTTTGGCGAATGTGCCGTGGCCTGTGTTTTTGTTTGTTCCAACCGTTTATTTTCTGTGTCTGTTCACTCATTAAATGCTGAACGAGACCATTCGCTCAGCACCACCAAACTCCACCTCTCTCTCTGTTTATTTTCCTGCTTATGGTCTGACACCACCCACTCCGGCCGTCTTTGTGACACGTGATGTCCTACATGGGATTAACAGCGCCTCCAAGCGTCAGGCCAGAGCAGGAACCTCAATTTGTTGTTTAAAAAAAAAAAACACATAACAACAAAAACAAATTTAAAAAATGGGATGGGAGCAAGAAAGGCAGCCATGGCGTGATCGCCAGGAGGAGTTAAAGGAAGGAGGGGCTCCATGGTGTGCCTCCTGCCTGGAATATGGGCACCTCCGAGAAGTTTGCCCCTATGAAGACCCCCTCTTTTTGAATGCCCTCGATCGGGGAAAGGTGGAGGATGCGGAGGAGTGGCTTCGCCTGAAGGCCACGAAACTAGTCCACCACCAGGAGCTGCCTCTGCCTCCTCCGACAGCAGTTTCGGGTCCAAAAACAAAAAAAACAAAAACAACAACAAAAAAAAAAGAAAGAAATGGAAGGCTGAAACTGGAGAGATGGCTTCCAGGATCTGGAGGACCTCCTCTGTGGTCTAGAGGACCAAGGCTGGTGCCTTGCCTGTGGGGAGTTCGGTCACCCGGTGGTGCGCTGCCCCTGCCAAGAGGGAGAGGAGGAACTGGCCCAGGAGAGGAAGGTGAGGAGGAGGCAGAAAAGGGGGAAGAGGAAGGCAGAGCATCCACCACTCCCATCTCCACCAGCAGAGGAAGAGTTCCTGCTGGTTTTGCCGCCAGAGGGAGAGAAGCTGTCTCGAGCACCAGAGGGAGAGGAGCCGTTGCTGCAGTCTCCGGCGTCAGAGGGAGAGGTTCCACCTCTGTCTCCAGAGCAGGAGGAAGAGCCGCACCAGTCCCCTGCAAGTGAGGGAGAGCCGCACCAGTCCCCTGCAAGTGAGGGAGAGCCGCACCAGTCCCCTGTAACAAGGGGAGACTACATGCCACTCCCACCTCCACCGGCAGGAGCAGAGCAGCAGGAGCTGCCTCTGCCTCCGCCACCTTCATTGGCAGGAGACTACACACCTCTGCCACCTCCATCAGCAGGAGGAGAGCAGCAGGAGCTGCCTCTGCCTCCTCCACCAGCAGAGGGTGAATGTGTGCTGGGTCCCCGTCCCCCTGCAGAGGGTGAATGTGTGCTGGGTCCCCGTCCCCCTGCAGAGGGTGAATGCCTGCTGGGTCCCCGTCCTCCAGCAGAGGGTGAATGCCTGCTGATATCACTTCCCCCACCAGCCGAGGGTGAATGCCTGCTGGTATCACTTCCCCCACCAGCCAAGGTTGAATGCCTGCTGGTATCACTTCCCCCACCAGCCAAGGTTGAATGCCTGCTGGTATCACTTCCCCCACCAGCAGAGGGTGAATGCCTGCTGGTATCACTTCCCCCACCAGCAGAGGGTGAATGCCTGCTGGTATCACTTCCCCCACCAGCCAAGGTTGAATGCCTGCTGGTATCACTTCCCCCACCAGCAGAGGGTGAATGCCTGCTGGTATCACTTCCCCCACCAGCAGAGAGTGAATGCCTGCTGGTATCACTTCCCCCACCATCACGAGGAGAGGAGCTGGAGCTTCCTCTGCCTCCACCTCCATCAGGGGGAGAGGAGCAGGAGCTGCCTCTCCCTGCACCAGAAGGACCAGGACTAGATGCTGGCGGTCCTCAGCAGCCCTTGCATAGGCTGCTGAGGGAAGCACAGGGAAGAACCTCCTGGCTGCAGTGGCCGAAAAGAGCGCCAACACCCCCAGCTTGTCCTGACTCCCTGCCTCGCTTCGCCCAAGGATGCCTGCCTCGCTTCGCCCAAGGATGCCTGCCTCGCTTCACCCAAGGATGCCTGCCTGGCATCGCCTGGGGTTGCCAGTTGCTCCGCATCGCCTGGGGTTGCCCACCGCTCTGCATCGCCTGGGGTTGCCTGTTGCTCTGCATCACAACAGGAAGTACTGTGGCCGGAGCCCCACCAAGGGGAGCTGCCGGCTCTGAAGAAGGACTACCCTGGCAGGAGAATGTCACCCCGCTGTCAGCATTGCTGCTGACAGCATTACGACCTGTGGGCCCCTGGAAGCCTCCGGTCCTGGCCAAGGACTTTGGGCGGGACTTTTGGGCTTTTAAGGGGGGAGGTGGCCATTGAGGCCATGTATGCTTTGCACAGGGGGGTGGTATATGTGACAAAGTGCCCGCCCCTGTGTATATTATCTGTTATGTGTTGCATGTGGTGTGTTTAAATGTTGGTGTATAGACATTGGTACACGGGATATAAACGGGTCTGTGTAACACAAGTGTTTAAAATGTATATGTGTATTTAGACACGAGGATTGCACAGCACTTCACGTGCAAGTAAAATATAATAATATGTGAGCACGGGGAATTGCAATTTATTAATTCATGTGCTGGGATTCAAGTGAATAATTAATTAGTAATTGAATCCCAGCACAACAGTATATATATATATATAGATGCACGTTTTCACATACTCGCGGTTGGGTGGTCAGTGAGTGGAGAACGGGATAGGAGATGGAGGTAAAAATAATCATAAGAATAATAATAATAATAATAGTAGATAAATATCTGCTCACCGTGTTTGTCTGTATCATCTGTTTTGTTAGTCTGTTTATTTTGGCGAATGTGCCGTGGCCTGTGTTTTTGTTTGTTCCAACCGTTTATTTTCTGTGTCTGTTCACTCATTAAATGCTGAGCGAGACCATTCGCTCAGCTCCATCAAACTCCACCTCTCTCTCTGTTTATTTTCCTGCTTCTGGTCTGACGCCACCCACTCCGGCCGTCTTTGTGACAATAGCATACATGTGGAATCTCAACAGCGCAGAGCAGCAGAAACTCATCTGAGATTAGCTGCCAGTTTTTGGAATCTTTATTATTACTTTTTTCTCTGATAGAGAGACGTCCCAGAGAGTTGATTTGAGTTCTGTATAATTTTCACTGTTGGGTTTTCTCCAAATATGTCCTTCAATTACTTGCTTTGGCAGATATTAGCTTGATGCTTATTTCAGTGCTATGTGCTGTACAGGGTGTTATCTTCCCAGTTTAGAATTCACTTAAAGTTCTGTACGTTGCTGCAGATTTTCCTCCATGGGCAAATGTAATACATGTATTATGGAGAGGACAATATGCCTGTATTGTGCATAAAAGGGAAACTACCGGAACAGATCAGTGTGTCTTGAGCGTTACTGAAGGTGTATAATACTGTAGTGATGTCTGTTCATCTGTCCGTCTGTATCTCACAAATGCTGCACATAACAATTGAACAGTGATTATGGAAAACATTTGACCTTAAGGCCAAAACTTTGGCCTTATTTACAGTTTACCTTGACCCAGAAGCCAAAGGTTTCCCACAAGTCCTGCAGGTGTGACAACCATGGCCTCCTTAAATTGTGAGATATGGAAAGACAGGAATATAAAGCATAATGACTGTGTGCTGGGCTGTGCTTGACTGCAGTTAAAAAAAGCACAACATTACAGTCATACTGTACTGAAACCAACAGACACAATGAACATATGAACGGCAGTGGGTTTTAGTTTCAAAGGACTAATGCCTCTCTGACAATTTAGTGTTGTTTAAAACTCTGGGTGACATGCACATATTCATCTAATTTGTGTGGCCAGTTCCCAATATTTTTGATTAGCCCAACCCGTGTACTATATGTTACCATGACCTTACATTTACCATTAGGCAATATGCCCATAGTGGAAAATATAGGCCTCTCTCTCTCTCTCTCTCTCTCTCTCTCTCTCTCTCTCTCTCTCTCTCTCTCTCTCTCTCTCTCTCTCTCTCTCTCTCTCTCTCTCTCTCTCTCTCTCTCTCTCTCTCTCTCTCTCTCTCTCCTTATTAAATATGTATTTAATAAAATACAGTACAGGAGATTGTAAGATACAAGTTGATTCTCACCCCACTCAAGGCCAGAGCTACTAGAAAGCCACTCCAAACAGTTGCTCTGCCTGTGGGGTGTAAATCTGTTTGATTCGTACAGCACCCTGTATAATATTGTATAATACAGATGATTGTTGACTGCAATACTTTTTTTACTGTTCAAAAGTGTTTGATTGACTACAGTGATGTTCCTGAGAGATATAGGAGATGTACTGGCCTAGGTGTTTGTGTCCACAAAAAAAAATCAAACATCATACGTCTATTTGATGTATTTCTATCTGTAAAAAATGTGACAGAGATTAAGATCTGCTACTCTATATATATATATATATATATATATATATATATATATATATATTATATATATATATAGCAATAATAATAATGATAAAGTCTCAATCTCACTGCTAGTGATCCAGTAGTCAATCTGCTGCAAATCATCAAATCTGGCCTGCAGCCATGAGAGCTTGATTAATTTCGACCCTAATCCTGTCATCTGAGTGCAGGGGCCCTGATTTATCTTCCCTGAGCTTTGCACTGACCAAGAGAACGTCAGGCTGCCATGCGCTCACTGCAAGGTGCCCCAGGCAGGCTGAACTCAAAACCTTCATGGCCATTTGGTGTTATACCAAAATATAGTATGGAGCATGTTTTGTACGTTGTGCAAACCAATATTTTCCTTTAGGCTTTATTGATATTGTTACTGTCCCCTCCTTCCCTTTATTGATATACATATACCTTAGTATTTCAGCTACAATGCCATAGATAAACTGTTGCATTATGATCCCTTTGCTTTAGGTAGCATGGTCTGGCTGCAGCTAAGCCGAGTGTGTTTGATCTGCAACACATGATTAGGCACCAGGAAGCAGCTATAATGTTTCAGCTGTAGCACTACAAACAAAGAACCACAAGATCAGCAACAGAAGAGGGACCATTAAAATTACTGCTAGTGCTACAATGGATGTAACAGCATCTCATGGCCTTGACTGGCACTGGTTTAAGCAGCGGATATGTCAAGGAATTACAGCATGACTTCTCATAGTAAAGAAGGCATAAATTAGAGTACCTCTTCAGCTACTCAACAAGAAGTGGCCCTACAGCCAATAAAAGAACCTTTGGTGGATAAACGCTACAGATTATGATTTCAAGGTACTATCCACCGCATTTTCAATGAGGAACAATAGAAAGTGGAGACTGATTAAATGTGCTTATAATCCGCTTTGGATTTCTAGAGCTGGTGGATTTCCTCAGAAATTCCGACATGCTTTAACCTGGAATGTTGGTTTATTTCGTCCATTAGGTTAATCCTATCCATCATACCACATGCCAGGTATCTGGAGCAGTGATCCAGTCTAAACCATGCAACCTGAATTGAGAAGCAAAGTAGGTTCTTTCCTCTTATGCAACCAAATCTTCACCAATTACACCACACACTGAGCAGCTGTTTAAACCATGCGTTCGCTCTTAGCTACATAGTGAAACTTGGATTGGTACACTAAAATAATGCTGTCGGTAGATCAGGGAAGTCATTGTCATACAAGTAAACTAGGTGATATGTAAGATCATGCTTTGCAAATCTTAGCTACACACTAGAATGTTATGGGTTTTGAAACAGAAAGAGTTACCCTTTGCAGTTTCCAAAAAAAACATGACTTTCCTCTATTATTGCCTTCTTCAATGGTTTGGATATAATGGGTTCAAACTTGGTTCCTATCCGTTTCTCAGGAATTGGGTTAAATGTGAGTCGAGCATGTGTAAGGCACAATGCAGATGATGTCTGCAAATGCTGTACCTGAAAACATTAGTCTCAGGGGTTCAATTAAGAATAATTGAGCAGTTCTCATTTGTGTTTTGGTCCACATTGAGAAAATAATAATAATGATGTACAATTCTTAAATATAAATATAAACCTAGAGGAGCTAATCGCTTGAAAACTAGTTATTGAACAGTAGCATTTCACAATGCATCTGATAAGTGAGTGTGCCGATGATTGGAGATTACAACAAACACATAACAAACCAGCTATCCTTGTTCCTGGTGGTGGCTTATTTATAAAGTTTCAAACTCTCTGCTCTGTAAAATCAGCCCTGTCCATGTGTGATAGCCATTCCATGTGCTGTGGTTGCTAGGCGATCATGGAGTATTGGGATTATGGTTAATGGATGTTATTCTGCGCTTGCTTTGGGATTCTATTTTGTTTTACAAGTACAGCTCAGATATATGTATCTGAGTAGGAAACAAGATTCCCAAGCATTTCTCATAGTACATGTTCCCTCTGGGTGCGCATATGTTAAAGTCTGGGAAACAAAAAGAGCAACTGCTCTTTACATGTTTACATGAATTTGTGAATTTTACGAGCCTAATCAAAGTAGGCTTCTGTGAGCAGCAGCCGAGCGGACTCCATTTCCAGCAGCTAGGAAACAGGGAAAAGAAGAGTGCAATGCATGACGGGAAATACTCTCTCAAATCCTCCGGCCACGGATAGCTTGGTCCTGTTCTGATGTCAAAGCACAGATGAGGCTTTCTAATCTAAAACTCCCATCCGGCAGCCCAGATACAGGCAGTCTGTATTGAATACCTTTATCAACCGAAACCAGCTTGGTCCTTGCTGTCTAAAAATTACACACAGAAACTGCGATAACATTGACCATAGCATCTTCCTACAGGGAATCTGGGAGTTTCTGACAGTGAATGACTGAGCCACGATGTTAATCTTAAAGATGTACCACGGGCAGGCAGCCTGCTTGTCTTTCTTGGTGGCAGATACCACACACTAATGATGCTTGTGGAAACTGAGGGATTGACTGCATGGAATATAGAAGCCTTCAGTGTGTCTATCCAAAGGGCATGGCAATGGAATGGCATAAATTAAAAGCTGATGTTTAGAAAGGACAACGCTCAGAAGTAAAAGTTGAGAAGCAGATAATCCAGGCCATTTCTGAAATCTATATCGAAATAATTGTTATTATGTTGAAATATATGTAGCTGCGATACCGGAAACATGGGATACAGCAAAGATGAAAAAAAGTTTCTTGTAAAGAATGCAGGGTTTTGTGTAATACTTTAATATTCTTGCAGTTAGACATCGAGATCACATGCCACTGCTCAGTATGTATTTACTGGGTATTCATTATCACTCCCAATATATGTGACTGCACCTTGAATACCCATAACCAAAAAATATTGACAGAGTTCCTAATGAATTCAGCACCTCCATCTGTCTGTCTGTCTGTGTCTCGGTCTGTCTATCCACATGGAAGGCACACCACAGAGACGGATTTAGTTCATAACAGCACTAGAGAATCCATATCCATATTCATGCCAGGCTGTGCCATTGTGCTCAAATGGTCAGGTGACCTCCAGATCCGACACCTTCCATGCAATGAATTCCTATCCCTGACTTTATAAGAGGAGGCGAATGCACATCAGCCGCAGTGGAGAGATTATTATTACCAACCAGCCATGTCTTAATATGAGCAGCAAATCGTATAATCCATATTAAACAGCAAGGATGTCCAGGCAGTGGGAGAGTGATTTTAGTGAAATTGTTGATTAAGACCCTGAACCGTTGCCCAAAACCTAATGATTGTTAATCCTTGACAACAGCTCTGCAGTGTTGCAACAAGATGGCATGGGGAGGCAGGCACTAGCCATTACGCATTCACAAAATGCCAAGAGATTCAGATTCACGGAAAAAAAAACAACTCTTCAGTCTGACGTGCCAGGTAGATCTTACTGTGAAATCTCCATAAAGAACAGCCATATGGTTTAAATATATAGTAAAGCATATGATTATGTATTATGTGTATGTATGTAAGGTAAATATATTTACTGTGTAAATATTACTCTAAATACAACAGTCAGTAATTAAACGTGACCCTCTGGGTTAATTTGTATAATGATAAAACTATTTATGCTGCCCTGCCAAAACATATGCATTTTAAAATACTGCATAGATGTGAAACTTAACATGGTACAATTATACATGCAGTGACCAAGGGTGTACTCGCGGTCTTCAGTGTGGAATTATAATTATAAACCAGGATAAAGAATATTATTTAAAGCGTGCTACATGCAAATTAAGATAAATCTAGCACAAGAGTTGGTTGTTTGCATTTTTACACAGACACATACACAGGATGGACTAAAAATTAAAAACACTTGCTATGCCATTGTTAGTGGGGTGCAGAGCAGCCAGGAGGGCAGTAATTCGATGTGGCATCAAGTGTGAAATTGTTCTGTAGTTTTACAGGCTCATTTCTCAATGAATATGATCTTTAATTCCTTCAGGGAAGCTGGTAGTGGAACCTTTTTTTAAATGTCTTTGCTACTTGTGAAACATTTGTAATCTGTTCGGTCTTGGATATGCAATCACCTACCAACCAAGCTTCTACTATATCAGCAGCAATCAAAGGCTATCCGACACAATTTTTGTCCACCCCTACATTTTTTATGCAGAAACTGTACAGCTGAAAAACATGAGAATGATTACGCTTTTTTCCCTTGGAAAGAATAATAGCATTCCAAATTCTGTCTTGTTTCGCAGTCTAAAGGGTTTTTCATCAAGGAAAAAAAGTGCTTTTGTGTGGCAGTGTCTGAAATGTGTTTCTTTACTTAAAAGACATAATGAGAAATAAACAGCTGATAATGTTGGGTCCTGCGGTGAAAACTCTCACTCTGTAAGGGGCTGCAGAGATAACATTCAGAAATGTGGCGATTTATACAAGATAATCACCAGTCAGGGATTCAGAAAGCCATTCCTTTCCAGCAGCTATGCCACTGGATACTGCTGTTACACACCATTTATACAAGACAATAAATAATTATAAAATAAAGCTCATAAAGGCTGGGACACTGATGTGTAGTTTTGTGAGGACTTTTCTTTTTAATAGTGGATATGCATCACAAGACAATGACTACTGAAGACAATTGGAAGTGCACATGTTTACCTTTGAGGCCTACATCTACAATATATTTCTCTACAAGTATCAGCTACACTATTGATCTAGATGGCTGATTTGGTTGCTATGGGGCTATTCCAGTTAAAATATCCAGTTTTTCCATATTTTATTGATATTTTAAAGGTCAGGAAGCCTCCTATTACCCTAGTTATGCGAAAGAAAAAAGAAAAACAAGATTTAAAAATGTTCAAATTGCTTCCATTTTATTGCAACATATTTGCAGATTGTGATAGCGCTGCTCATTCTGAAGAGGAAACTGAACCAGATATATCAGAAGCAAAAAAATAAATTAAAAAAATAAACCTGAAGTAGTTGTGTTTTGGCAAGTACAGTGTCGTGAAAGAACTGTGAACCAGTTTCCTCATTGCAAATGCTTGTTCCTTACTTAATACACAAACATTTGTTGAAATAGATAACAAATTAATTCTGGTAAATGAATTATGTATTGTCATCACTTCGTAGCTCTCACATTTTCCTGTATGAAAGATGCAATGTTAACTGTGTTTGCAATGTTAACTGTGTTCCTTCATGCAATCTCTGGACATCTGGGGAACAGGAAATGTTGCAAGGAAATATCTGCAAGGAGAAATCGATAAATGTTGATCACAAACAGCTCAGTAAAAAATGCCAAAATGACATTAATCCCATAATGTGTGCAGCACGGTATATGAATTGCTTCTGAAGTATCACAGGAGAGAGACAGACCCAGATGGAAGACTTGGCAAGCACGCTGTTAGGTTCAAGTTTAACAAACACAGTTTGATGGGTATTAGGAATACACAGTAGGGGGTCGTCAATGCTGATAACTGGCAGGCTGTTGGCAAAGAAGGGTGGGTTGGTACATCCCCTAGACCCCCCTCTTCTCAAATGACTCTCTATGAGGAGTGAGAATTCAAGAGCTGTTGTGAGTTTGGTGAACATCATTTAGCCCACAATAACTCCTGTCACCGCTTGAGGAGAAATACCTTACCATGTAAAAACAAAGATATACCACCCATGGAAAATTAATATGGATATAAAATCTTCCACTGATTCACGTTAAGAGGGTCTGTTTGAGAAGATTTGGCATAATCTTACATTTGTATGTGCCATGCCAATACTGCATTATTAACGCATCTCCTGGACTTATTTTTGCTATATGTTGCAAACATAGTTGTAAAAATATATTATTTCCACTGCACTAGCAAAAGTCGACTTACATAATATTTAATTCCAAACATTTGTAAAAAGAGTACTTGTAGGAGAAAAAAAAAAAAAAACAATCTCACAGTACAAAACAAGACTTTCTGAAGTGTATCTATGTTCTGCCTACAAATGCAAAATACAGTGTATCAAAAGTATCACAGCTTGCTTTTCCAGTACCAAATTCTTGTTTTGAATTATAGTTTCTTCTCTTTTATATATATGTATCTATATATATATATATATATATATTATATAAGAATTTGTTTTTTGTATGGTTCCCTACTATACTGCTTTTACTATGAGGTTAGCAATCATTCTGAATGAGTCTCATTGCAATTGCCTTAATATTGTGCGTGTTCTCTATTTTGATAGACCCTTTTGTTTGCCCAGGTAAATTTGCTTTGCTTTTACACATATTTTCTAAACTGCGCATTAACATACTGTGTTTTACTATGATTGCCTCTGATTTACCAAACCTTCATTATGCTTTTCTGCACTTTAAAATAGTTGTAGCCTTATGTTTGACCCACATTCCCTCTGCTTTTCTTTTGTTCAGGAGTGGTTGAGGTCATTTCCCAACGAGAACTGATGCACTCAGCAAACATGTCAGGTACAATCTAGAGCACTTTCAATGGATTTTCATAAATTATGTTAATAAATTTCCATTTAAAAGATTACAACCTCAAGAACCGTGGAGATCAGAGAAAGCTATATGCTAAATGTTATCATTGCTTGCTTACCTACAATTACCCTCTGAAAAACACAAAAAGAACAATTATATATATATAATATATATATATATATATATATATATATATATATATATATATATATATATATATGGACCTCTTTCAAGAGACAATTCCCTTGAATGCTGTTTCAAATCTTAAATGAATGTGGATTGCCATTCAGGGCACGCTAAGAGTCGACTTCTTGAGATTTGCAATTCCGCTCACAAGTGACACGATAAAGGGTTCACACTCGATTAAACTCTAATGAAAACAAGAATTAATATGAATTAGTGTTGCTTCAGTCTCGTAATTTCAATTGACACAAACAAACTAATGCCATTTGTATCTGAAAGCTGCATGGTGATCCATTTTAAAACTCTACACTAATTTGGTTTTGCACAGTAGATTAATTTTACAGCAGACAACTGGCCTCTGCAAACACTTATCAAAGAGAGTCAAGTGTAGTCCTTTCATTGTATATTTTGTGAAAGGTTAAGGCACTGATGCTAACGATAAAATGACAACCGCTTTCCCAATGTCAAGTAGACCGGTTATTTTAATCCACAATGGACCCTACAGGCAAAGGTCCAGCCTGGGCTTATGGGGAGCCTGCCCACAGAGCCTGCTGAAAATAAACACTTTCCCCGCTTCGTATCCCTAGTAGGACTCTTCAATAATCACAAAAAGAAGCTGTTAACCACACAGGTAGCCGCAGGCCTGCTAGGATCTGAATGGTAATGTCACACCACATATAACGTCATCCCACGAAAACACCTGATCTGGAAATGTTTTAACAGCAGGGAACGAAAACGAATAAGGGCAGTCGTGTCAAAATCCCTGCCTGCCTTGTGGTTAAGCATCCACCTTCGTATGTTTAATTAATACCTGGTGGTTGGGGGCTAACGGCTGTTTACTGATCTTTGGAAATATATATTTCATCTTAATGATTATGATTCTGTTACACTCCCCACCCCCCGTATTGCTTTGTAAAACCTGTCAAGGAGATGACTCGATGATCTTTTACCTTTGAACCTTATGGAATTTAACTTCCTGTTTCTTAACAAACCAGCTGCTGCTCCAATCACTGACATGCATCAGATTCAGCCACAGAGGCCCCTAGCTGGTCTACTTATCCAGTTTTAACTTGCACTGCACTCATAATGCGATTGCCCTCGGGAAGAACAAGCTGGTGGGAGTGAGTTTGAATTGCTTGTAATTGAAAGATATGAAATGGTTTGTATTGTTCTAGCTATTTGATTTAAAAACACCTTTTTTTTTTTTTTTTTACAAACTCTAGAAATGAAGACCTGCAAAAGGAATGCATGAAAGGAATGCATAAGATTTACAATTTGGTTGACCACCGAAAGCCTCTATTACTACTGCAACACACATCTAATGCTCAAGAACTAGAGCGAAAGCACCTTGCCTTTAGCCAGCACCGACCTTTTAATCTGTTTTTACAACTCACCAATTTTATTTTTTCAGATTATCTTACAGGAAAGGATCAGGACTCACAGGACTCACTCACTCACTCACTCACTCACTCACTCACTCACTCACTCATTTCCATATTGCAAGTTATTCAATACAGTGACTGCATAACCTGTGTAAAAAGACAGATGGTGCAGCAAGCCTCCTGCAATGCAGGCCTGGGTTTGAATTCTGATCCACACTACAGAACAATCACACAACTGAAAATTGTCAGTCTTTTCTTTTAACAGGCCCACAATTCAATAGCAGGAGGTGTTCAGGTCAGGAAGTGTGACAGTGTGACAGTGTTACCCACACGTCTTTGCATTTGCAGCTGTAAGCAGTTGCTTCCCCTAACTACTGACCTACTTTGCATTCAGTAACATTACTTGACCCTGCTGGTGTGGAATGACCTAGGAAGTGAAGCAGTAACATATTTTCTCTGAAATCAAGCAAGCTGACAACTTTCTTTGTAACATGTGTTTGAGACCTATAGTGAATGGAAGTGCATGAAAGCTAAGATTAATGGAATTATTTTGTAAGCTACAAATACTTCACAGTCAAGAATGGTTCCCAGTAGTGCAGGGGTAGAGGGATTTTTAAACCAGTTTGTAACAGATTTAGCATGTCTCCTAATTCAGATTGCTGACATCTGATCTTAATTAATCTATTTTGGGGTTGTTTCTCACTTCTGATACCAGCATCATATTCTTTTCACATGTTACTTATTTATAATGTAAACAGAAGCATTTGCACTAATGAAACACAGATACTTCATTTACATTAGCTTTGTAAAACTTTCAAGCTAATTTTAGTTCTAGAGATGAACTTAACCTTCATGCTTTGCATAAAAGTAGTTATGTGTAGAACGTTTAAATAAACCCATTTCTAAATGGAATAATGATATCAATCTTTAATTCCTGAAGCACATTATGTATGTTTTGTGTTTCCTAAGGCTTTTTTCTGCACAAACCTTATAAGATAAAATCAATCGGACAGCTGTTTGTTCCAGAAAACTGAACTTGATTCTTAAAGCAACTTATTTGACAATACTGTAGCAATCCTGTGGAGTACCCTTCATAGACCAGCGTGTCTATTTCCAATGGAACTGACTGCCCTGCTGTACCAGTATAACTTTAGATGAACTTGATGTCATATCCTGTGTCAACAAATTGACTTTTTAAGGTAGTTTGAAAACACTTGCCCTATAATTGCTATAACATTTCAGCTAGTTATGTCTGTCTGGTGTGTTTAATTCCTGAAGATTGTGTGAAGTTCTCAAACGACCCCTAAAAAGACCATTGTTTTTTAGTGCTTGAGGTGGGTCAGTTATTTTTTACACTGTAGCCAGTTTGTAGCTGAGTTGACTATCTGTGCATTTATGTTGTATGTTGCAGATAGGAAACCACGTGGAGTCCTGCTGACTACTGTATAACACAGAAAATGAACTGAGAGAGGACGCCGGGTACAAATATCTGCTGTTGTCATGAGAGGTACTGTGAAGACCCCTACGGCCCTTGGCATGGGGTTCCTTGCAGAAGCCTACTCAAAAACTGGCCAGCCTGTACATTTTTCACTTTGAAAATGGATCAAAGCTCATCCTCACAGCATGTTTCCAGCACTCTGGAAATCTCATTTCCCAATACCCAGGCCTGCACCTCTTCTGGAAAGAGTTTTCATTTATTTGTACTGAAATATGCAGAAGACACAGCAGGAAAGGGAACCCTAGGGATCCAAAAATCTAGCTTTCAATGTACTCCTGGAGCGTGATGACAACCAAGAACCAAGTTAGAAAACTCTGCAGTACAGCCAAAAGTAATACAAATACAAGCATTTATACACAGCGTATTTAGACTACCGGTATAAAACACCCTCCACCCCCCCTAAAGAAAACAGACTACACATGGGTAATCCTCTTGATCTTGAAAGAAATCTCCGGCAGAGTTCAAATAGCTTTGTGTGCAGAAGTGAGTAGTTTTTCGATATTTACGATTATACTGTAAATCACTTTCACGAATCAGCCCCCAAATGTAGTCTCCCATCATGTTCTCGTTATACTGTCCTTGGTAGCGGCATTCAAAGTCCAGTATATCCTGGTGGAAGCGCTCGCCTTGCTCCTCCGAGTACGCTCCCATGTTCTCCTTGAATTTATCAAGATGAGCATCAAGGATATGGACTTTGAGGGACATCCTACAGCCCATTGTGCCGTAGTTCACCAGAGTCTCAACCAGCTCCACATAGTTTTCGGCCTTGTGATTGCCCAGGAAGCCCCGAACCACTGCGACAAAGCTGTTCCAAGCCACTTTCTCCTTACTATTGAGTTTCTTGGGGAATTTATTGCACTCCAGGATCTTCTTTATCTGTGGTCCAACAAAGACACCAGCTTTGACCTTTGCCTCAGACAGCTTAGGGAAGAAGTCTTGAAGGTACTTGAAGGCTGCCGACTCCTTATCTAGAGCTCTGACAAATTGTTTCATAAGGCCCAATTTGATGTGCAGTGGTGGCATCAGCACCTTCCGGGGGTCCACCAGTGGCTCCCACTTGACGTAGTTCCTCCCCACAGAGAACTCGATCCGCTGTGGCCAGTCCCGCCTGTGGTAGTGCGCCTTGGTGTCCCTGCTGTCCCAAAGGCAAAGATAGCAGGGAAACTTGGTAAAACCGCCTTGGAGACCCATTAGGAATGCCACCATTTTGAAGTCTCCTATGACCTCCCAGCTGTACTCATCATACTTCAAGGCGTCCAGCAAGGTCTTGATGCTGTTGTAATCCTCTTTGAGGTGCACCGAGTGAGCCAGGGGAAGAGATGGGTACTTGTTACCATTATGGAGCAGCACGGCTTTAAGGCTCCTGGATGAGCTGTCAATGAAGAGGCGCCACTCATTCTGATTACAGGCGATTCCGATTGCCTCGAACAGACTGGTCACATTGTGGCAGAAGCAGAGCCCATCTTGATGGGTGAAGAAGCTGGAAAAAGGTTGGTGACGCTTCCTCTGATCTGCGACTTGCACACTTTCATCCAACAAGTTCCATTGCTTGAGCCTAGACGTCAAAAGCTTGGCATTGGACTTGGTGAGACCAAGATCTCTAATCAAGTCATTGAGGTCTTTTTGGTTGGGGTAGTATGGGTTTCTCTCCTCAGCTCCACCTCTGAAATTGTCATCTGGATCTAAAATGTCTTCCTCGCTTTCTGACTTGCTGCTCTCTTCTAAAGACGTCTGCTCTCTCTCTGGAGGAGTGGGTACGGGGAGCTCATGGCAGTGTGGCACCGGGGCGATGGATGAAGGAAGGTCCGGATACGTGATAGCAGGTGCATTTAACAAATTTTATAACATAAAATTCCGAGCAACAATTGTCCATCTAACCTTCCAGAGTTTTTTTGCAGTGCTCGCAGGTGAAATGAGGTGCCCAGGGTTTGTCTTGATCCCCGACAGGCATGCCGAAATATGCCTTATAGGCCTCACACATCTTAGCAGATGCTTCCACGGAGTACTTTTTCGCTCTTGTCTTGATAAATTGGCCGCAGACACAGCAAAATGCGTCTGCCGGATGCTTGCAGCCTCTTGATGCCATCTCAGAAAAATGCAGATATGTATCCATTTAGGCAACTGGAACTAAACTGAACTGGTGGGCTTAAGGCCCCTGTATTTATACTACTATTTATATTACTGGAAAGTTCTAGAAAGTTCTAGAAGTTACTCCAAGTTTACTCAGCACTGAATCTATCTGGAATGTTCTGGAAAATAGGTAAATTTCAAAATATCACTGTCCTGGTCACAAAAGCAAAGTTTGTGGGGAATAATAGCCATTTTCTATACTTTTGAGGCATAAGCAATTAGGAAATAACACTTACTACCCAGGAACCAAAAAAAATAAAAATTATAATTGTTACACGGTGTGATCAATCATCCTTGAAGATCTGTTTGGAGATATAATTTACAGGATTGCGTGCAGGTCAGAATTTAATAATAGTATAATAATCACAGTTACCGGTATTCGCTTACTTAGTAGATTCTGAATATAATGCATGCTTAAAGGAGCAAAAGCCAAGCCTAAAATATACTATCACTGGCTCCTTATCGCTGTGCTGAGCATATGAAATACAATACTATAGGTTTAGCAACTTTCTGTGATTTTATCCCTTCCTGTGCTGTGGGTCACATGGTATGATTACAACTACAGCAAGGAAATGATTAGGTACCAGATTTAGATGACTTTCTTTTTCATTCATGCACTGTATATAAAGACATAAAAAGGAATTGAAAAATGGGAACATTTAAATTTCAAGAATGAAAAGATCTTCAATATCAGGTAAAGGAGGGCCAGAGATAATGATGCTTAAGTGCTAATAATAGGTAAGCATAAAAACCTTGATGCAAAAATGCCCCATAATCTATCTATGTGCCCAACCCCTTGAAGGTGTTTTTGATTACCTTTACAAAGGTATTTAAATCAGTCTCTTGACTTATTTTCCTGATTTCACTTTGTGCCCATTTTAACGTTTGTGAATTTAGGATCACAGTTGTTTTACAGTGTTTTAAAAAGGGGAAGCAAAGCTGTGAAGGTAGATAGCAAGAGCAATTCACTCTCATTCCCCTGCTCGATAAACGGGGATTAGAACCGGACAGGACAAGGTCACGGTTAAGTAGACCACAAGCCTCTCTCATCTCCTGATCCCCAGCTAGGTGTACATGAAATTGCAGAGATTACTGAGCAGACTGGAGTTAGTGTGTTCAGTTTGCCTTTAGGATTGACAGAGTCCCATCCTCACTTGACAGTCTTTGAAGGCAGATATGAAAGAGGTCACAAAGGGGACCATTAAACCTTTAATAACTAAGGATTTAGAAACCACTTTTATTGAAATAATCGGTTGTCTCTGACCTCCTTTCTTTGTTACATTTATTATATTATATATTTGTTTTTTATTCAAGCAAGCCCAGTTCATCAGTGGCCTCAACCAACATGACCTAATTTCCTATACCTCAAACACACAAGCTATAGAATTCTCATGCTAAGTTTGAGGTAAAATGAGGTTAGGGAAGAGGAGCAGCTAAACTCAAAGCACAGTACGGATTGTACTGTAAAGACAGGTAGGTTTAGATTAGGCTTGAATACCATTGGAAGCTGGCTGACATGAGGGAGTTACCTCCTTAGTTCCACGTGTGTTTGATTTCTGATGATGGTTGCAAGGATTTTCCTGCTAAAAACCTTTCATAGCTTTACACCTTTGCTCCCATGTCTGGGTAGAAATGCCTATGGGTTGGCAGTTTGGACTATTACATTCCAATCATATACCCAATTATTTGTGCAGCTTAAAAGTGCTCTGTTTCATTTCACATTGCCCAACTTGCTCCCAGGTCCCGCCTAATCACTTCAGTACCCCCCTTTCACTGCTCACCGTAGATATTAGGCTTAGGTCCTCTACAATCTCAATTTCCATTACCCAAAACAGCTTGTGGTTAAACTTAATAAACAATGCAGTCTATAAATAAATCAACCACAAACAAATATGACAGGATAACCAAGAAGCTTAAATCCCATTATGCTTTGCAAACAAACATTTCAATGAGTTTTAAAACCCTACACACATGGTACAGCCTTGGCCAAAAATAAACAAACAAACAAACAAACATTTTTTTTATTCAAATCTTTCATTCATTAGGCCTGCGAACTGTATCAAAATACCAGTGGGGGAGAACCAGGAGGGTGAGCGGTACTTTTTCATTACTTGTTACTTGTTCTTCCTGAGGTCAACACCATAATTATTGAGACCCAGGTTCAAAGGATAGTTGTGAAAGATATCAATCACTGGCTTTCATTATGTCAATCCTATTGGGAGGCAACAGATTGATGTCAAGTAGTCCTAGAGTAGCCTGGCAATGCTTTCACAGCATCCTCTTTGATTTAGAACACACTGATGATGTAGTTGAGTGACCCCAGGAAGCACAATTGTGTGAAGCAATTGCCAGTAAGAATTAATTTAAAAAGGCTATATTATGCAGCTCTCAGCTATTCAGTTTTAAAGCATCAATGGCTATATTCTCAAAGCTGTTTACCCCTAAATTACCATTTGCACAAAAAGTGGGGGAAAAAAAAAAAAACACTTATTGGCTTAACACCATTTACAAGCCCTTGAATAAAATGTCTGAGCTGTTTATTTCTGGTTTGGTAAATGTATTGGGTGTGTTGGTTCTTTCTGAGAGAATTGTGCTAATGAGAATGTGAATGTAGCTTCGAGAAGTCTTTTGCAGCAGGGGGCGCCACAGAACAGAGGTGAAAAATATCTCAAACAAAACACTCGCTCCCTCGGGGGGACAGAGTAATATATCTGATAAAGAAAATTAATTTAAAATCTCTTGGAAAGATGTTTAGAGAGGCTAAGCATTTAAAGCTCTATCAGATGGAAGCAGAAAGTATGCTGCAGGCAACAGTGAGCTTTATAAACAACTTTCTCTGAATCTTTGTTCCTATCAGAGCACAGCAGGGAGGCATTCAAATTATTCATCTGTGAATTGGCAGTTCGGCCAGGTAGTTACAGCTGAGGAGGCTGTGGAAATGAGAGGGAGGCGGGGTTGTCTGCTTGAGGGACAAGGAGTATGGATAGAGCTGATGAAATGAGAGGCAGTGATGATTAATGGTTTGACTTGAGGGAATGAATTGGAGGCGGTGTGGCCTAATGGTTAGAGCTGAGGAACTGGGACGAAGGGAAGCAGTGTGGTTCCACGGTTAGGGTCCAACCAGGATCTGTGTTTTTTTTCTATAACAGATCTCTAATTAAAATCCTATTTAGATCCATAGCCCCCATCGCATTTCCTAATAAAAGGCATTCCAGGAATTTAAATGGTTCTTAAGGAAAAGAGCATTTAATACAGGACTACTGCCCTTAAGTGCTTGAAATTATTTCAATTTATCTGTGTAGGGGGTGTCATCCACACAAATAAAATCTTCAAAACTTTTTCAGTGCGGCCTCTCTAACTGTTTTCCAAGAACTCTCGTTTATTACAATAATGATAATAACGGAAAAATAAAAGACAGATGTTCTTTTCCAGCCAGTGCATTTTCAATAGCTTTCTGGTCAAGTGCCACAAAGTTACTGCAGTAGGCATCCAGCCGTGTAGAAACTACAGCACCAAGAATCAAACAGAACTGGTGAGATCTATTTAACCACATGGATTTCGACAAGAGATTCTACCCAGAACAGGACCTGCAGAGTTTATTAAACCACACGGATCAATATGACTTCATGTCCAGCTGTCTCAGACTACAAAGGAAACATGTTTGTCCAAATCATAATGAATAACCAGCTGTCTAAGACTTGCAAAGCCCATAGGCTTATTGTCTAATACATGGGGCTAAACCGCCCTTGGGACTTTCAGATTTCTAGAAGGAACTGCCTCAGAAACCCAAGTCATTTGCTTCTGTACTGCCCTCAGATGGAGGCTGCAATGGAATGAAGACACAGGCATATCTACATATGTATACCCCTCCCCCTTTAGATGCAATTAAGTGAAACAAGACAACTTACAGCTGTGTGCTGGTGGATATGTACCGTAAGATGGCTTTCCACCAGGTTTACTGGTTCATGAGTGGGGAATGAGGTGGCACATTGGATATCTTTCAACTTTTGGAGGCTTTACATTTTGTAGTTTTACATTGCTTTTCCTATATTTTTGCTTTGACTTGCAATACACTACTGTACTTCAGTGCTTTACCATGCTTTCACTATGCTTTATTACACTTTGCTGCTGTATGCTTTTACTATGGTAGTGCGAAACCGGCAGTGGTCTTAAAAACTCACCACAAGGTGTTGTTCCTTCAGGTCAGGATTAGTGATACATTGCTCAGAGCTTAGATTATGCTTTGATTACAAAATTGTTTCTTATCTTTCTGGCGTGCGTGTCTGCAACACCATTTGTTGTTTAAACCCAATACTGCACTTAAATCACTGTCACATAGCAGCATAATGCACTCTATACACAAGTGCCTGGTTTAGTACTCATTTATTATTATTATTATTATTATTATTATTATTATTATTATTATTATTATTATTATTATTATTATTTGTGTATTTATTTATTTGAACTATTTGAACTAGTCAAAACTTGCTATTAAACCCCAGACTATAACCCACATCAATTATATTTAAATAAATGGTTACGTCTCACTGTTGTTTATTAAATACATACTTAAACATGTTTTGAAGGTACAGCAAACTCCTTAGTAATGGCTGTTAGTGAGTCATTTGTGCCTTTATTTAAAACCCCAGGATGAGTCTTTGCTGCTGTATGGTAACACCTGCTTTCCAAGGACACGCCATGTTATGTTATGTCATTCCCATACATGGGGCACATATGTGTGTTCCATATGGCTTGTCCCGTCGCAGTGTGAAATGTATGTCTGGGGTTAGGAGACCTGTTTTGTAATTAATGTTGTGCATATTATACACTGTTCTTGGGCCTGAAATGGATTTATATCTTTCAATTGGCCAGTCCATGCATGACAAGACTGTATGTGAAGATCTGGTGTGCGCTATGGGGTGAACTTGACCCCATCTTCAGGTAAAAACATTAAAATACACCAGCATAAGCTTTGAACCCATGTCTTGTAATCTCTATGGCTAGTCATGGTGAAGAGTAGCTATGCTAGCAGCTATAGAGGCAGTGGTATTAAATGAATCCATATGTAAACAATAGCATAAATGAGAAAGGCTGTTAATCCCAGCTCTTAGAATGATCCAGACCAGCTCAAAGCCAGGTAAGGGCAGATATAGCGAACATTGGTAATAATTCAATAGTGGAGCAACAGAGCCCAGAACCACTCAGAATGATCACAAAACACAAGTAGGGGAAGCAGTTAAAATGGCATTTATGTCTCTTTAAGATGAAGTAGAGTGGACAGAGGACTCTGGGAGTATTATTAAACAAACACCATACAATATATTTGTATTGGTTGCTAGGTCAGCTTTATTAACAGCCCTGACCAGCCACGGACCAGAGACTTTAACAGAAAGTGTGTACTACATGATGCAGGTGTTTTGATGTACATGTTTGTATGTGGAGCGGCTGCGCTGTGGGGATGCAATGTATATCTTGCACAGGTGCAGTGTATCTCTCGCACAGGGGCAAGAAGTAAACGAGAACAAACCTTGCACACAGTTTTTACAACAGCACCTTGTATGAACCAAAAAATATATAATTTCCCTGTGCTGACAGGACGTCAAATTCTCTTATTTTCATTTCTGTTAGTTACATTTGTGGAGGTCCCATCAAACAGACAGTATAGTGGAATAGAAAAATGGACAGTTTGAAAAATATTTCGCGGGCTGCAGCCACTTCTTCTAGGATGGTAATATGACTCCTATTGTAGAAATGTTTGAATGCTTTTGGATAATGTTGCACTTCCTTGGTCATTTCACAGTTCAGTGCACAGTTAAGACCTTGTAGCTAATGTGAGGGCAACAGAGGTTGTGGAATTATTTTACGATCAACAATTGGTTTAATTGTAATATAAACCTAACAAAACCTGGAATGGCTCAAACCGCTATTGAGGGTTGCAGTTCCAGCCTTGGAATAATGGTCTGAACAGAAAACTGGGTGCTAGGTGGTGCTGGTTCTAGACTGTGTGGTTTTGGATTGATTTTAATAAACTGAAATATGGGCTTAGGACTGGTGGTTGTGATGCATGGGGATTATAATAATCCTAACCAGTACTGTGCATGTCCGAGACTCAACACAGTTTATGACTTTCTCTGTAGGCTCTTGTGACAACCCCTGTTCACAGCAGCCCATATCCCTGCAAACCCAGCCCTGGTGGGGCCCTTCAATTCCTAACTACTTGAGGACTGGGATGGAGGTTTCATTGGTTCACCATTGCTCTATTCCTTGTTTATTAGAAACCAAAAGTAGTACTTCATTTTTGCCTCACATATTTTATTGAGGTACTTCATTTCAATTTGCTGTATCATAAATGTAGACATCTTTGCACCTGGACTGTTTCAATTGCAGCTAAACACATTACAGTGCACTCTTAATATTTAAGTCTTGCGATAAATTAAACAAGTGCGTTTCCTAATCAAGCGCTTTGTTTATAGTGTACAAGGTGTACTAAGGTGTATCTGTTTCTCATTTGATCAAATCGACCAGTGCCACTACTTGTTATCCAACAGCACTATTTCAACATACTGGCTTCTGCCCCGCACTTACTATCAATATATTTCACGATTCAAATACATCTTGTATCTTGGTCGAAGCAACAGAAATCCGCTGTTGTGTCTGTACCACCTGGTGTCTGGTAATACCTCTGGTTAATACACTTCACCTATCAATGTCGTGCTATTAATTAATGTGTTCATATTTTAGTTCTAATGCGTATCTGATATAATAGCTGCAGCAGTGAGAAGGAAAGATAAACGTACAGCAGTTGAGGATTAGAAAGTGCTTGTACAGATGGTAAACGCTTTAAGATACACCGCGACAGATGCACCGTTTTCTCCCCTTTGCTAGAGATAACGTTGTACCAATTCAGCAAAATCATTTCGCACAGAATATACGTGATCTGGTTCTAGAATAACACCTCAGTTACTTTTTTGTTAACAGTTAACCGTGTCCCCATTGAGACAAGTAGTTTTCAGCATCAGGATTCATTCACATTCTAATTGAATTTCTTTAGTTTTATTTTGCATTCCGCGCTAGTGAAGTTTCCTCATAAACAACCCGTGAAAGCTACGGCAGGAATTAGTTGCATCTGCCTTTTGAGGCTGTGCTGCGAAAGGAGGCGTTTACACGTTTTTTTTTGTTTGTTTGTTTGTTTTTTGTTTTTTGAGAAAAAAAAGTTGACAACAAGGGTATTTGGTACACAAATATAATTGCGCTAGAATTTTTTTAATTAACTGGACATGAAGCTACACTGCACTGCTGCAATTTAACAAACCTTGTAATTAAACTGTGTACGTGATAAGGTCGGAGCCCTATCGATTCCAATAAAGGAACATTTAAAACTACAAACCCCTATGTTCAAGCTATTATTATTATTATTATTATTATTATTATTTATTATTATTATTATTATTAGTATTATTAGTAGTAGTAGTAGTAGTAGTATTAGTATTCATCATGTCCAAATAAACATAACTTTAGTCAGAAATCAGTCTGCAATGCGTAGTTTTCCTTTTCGTTACAATGTTAAACACAGGATTTTTTTTAAATTTTTTATTATATTATTATTATTATTATTATTATTATTATTATTATTATTATTATTATTATTATTTGGCAAAAGGGCACAAACCACACACAACAGAAACAGTGAAAGAGAGGGTGTCACTCGGAGAACACTCACCTAAAGCTAAGTCCAAGAGATCAGCGCACAGAAGGAAACACAGAGAAAAGACGGTCATCTTTCCCTTATTTTGCAATAATCCCCAAACTCCATCTGCCTTTAGATACTTCCCATTCCTCGGGTGCGTGTTCCCCACCATTCCAGAGAGACGATATCAAGAGGACTCCACTGGATGCACATTGTGCAAATTCAATTTCAAAAAGAAAAAAACGACAAAAAAGAAACTAATAAATACATCAATAGCTATGCAAATCAATCAAGTGCATTAACAAAACTCCCAGAAGAAGAAGAAATGTATTCCCTTCCGTTTGTCTCACTTTCTCTTTCTAAACACGGCACAGCGACGTGGGTTTACAAAATGAGATTGTTTTACGTTTCCGTATTGCAATGCTGCTGCTGCAGCGAAGGATTAAACGCCACAGATACAGATTTCCATGAAAAACTATGCTCTGCACGCAATGCACATTCTCTCTCTCTCTCTCTCTCTCTCTCTCTCTCTCTCTCTCTCTCTCTCTCTCTCTCTCTCTCTCTCTTTTACAGTCTCCTATTATTAATCCTACCCTGGCTTCCAAACCCGTCCACTCTATTTATGTTCCTTAAATCTCTTTATTGTGTGTGTGTGTATATATATATATATATATATATATGTGTGTGTGTGTGTGTGTGTGTGTGTGTGTGTGTATATATATATATATATTTCCATGAAAGGTTTTAATTTTTTGGACCATTAACATCTTCGCAGCAGCATGCTTAACAATAACTAATGATCTGCATAGTGTCATTGTCATAGCAGGGAATATAGGAAAGAGCTTCTAAAACGCACAGGTGTTCTTTTCACTAACTGATGTTTGCATTATTTTGGCACGGAAAACGTTTCGTTAAAACGCTTCCTCTTTTCTCTTTTAAAAAGCAAAACATAATCAAACGAGAGTTGGAGCACTTCAAAGGACTAGGTTGAAGGTTTTGGTCTACATTTTATTTATTTTTTTGCAATTATTAATAAGACGATATCTTCCAAAGCCTTTTCTCCAAAGCAAAGTCAGATTCTTTAAAAATTAAATACATTTTAACACATCAGAATGTTAACCTAATATAAGCACATTTCCTCCTGGTTGCTCGTGAAATATAGTACATGCCAAAAATGTAGCCTTACCCGAGCTGTAGTGTTTTTTCTCGGCATGCAAAACAATTGGGTGCTCATACCTCACGCCCCCTACTCTCCCTCACTCAGGACCGCTCTGTACCTCACAGTGACAATCTCCTTACTTTCCCTCACTCAGGACTGCTCTATAACTCATTGTGACAGAGCCCCCTACTCTCCCTCACTCAGGACCACTCTATACCTTACTGTGACAAAGCCCCCTGCTCTCCCCCACTCAGGACCGCTCTATACCTCGCTGTGACAGAGCCTCCTACTCTCCCTCACTCAGGACCGCTCTATACCTCGCTGTGACAGAGCCCCCTACTCTCCCTCACTCAGGACCGCTCTATACCTCGCTGTGACAGAGCCCCCTACTCTCCCTCACTCAGGACCGCTCTATACCTCGCTGTGACAGAGCCCCCTACTCTCCCTCACTCAGGACCGCTCTATACCTCGCTGTGACAGAGCCCCCTACTCTCCCTCACTCAGGACCGCTCTATACCTCGCTGTGACAGAGCCCCCTACTCTCCCTCACTCAGGACCGCTCTATACCTCGCTGTGACAGAGCCCCCTACTCTCCCTCACTCAGGACCGCTCTATACCTCGCTGTGACAGAGCCCCCTACTCTCCCTCACTCAGGACCGCTCTATACCTCGCTGTGACAGAGCCCCCTACTCTCCCTCACTCAGGACCGCTCTATACCTCGCTGTGACAGAGCCTCCTACTCTCCCTCACTCAGGACCGCTCTATACCTCGCTGTGACAGAGCCCCCTACTCTCCCTCACTCAGGACCGCTCTATACCTCGCTGTGACAGAGCCCCCTACTCTCCCTCACTCAGGACCGCTCTATACCTCGCTGTGACAGAGCCCCCTACTCTCCCTCACTCAGGACCGCTCTATACCTCGCTGTGACAAAGCCCCCCTCCTTTACATTAAACGTCCAGAAACCGCTTTCCTAAGGAAAAAAGCATTAGGTTTGGACAATTCATTTTACAATGCGGCTCACCTGTTTTTAGTATCCATGAATAAATGAATGCAAGTAACGCACAATTAATTACTGTACAACTCGTCAAATCAGTGATGTAAAACCCCGCTGCATATAGACTGTTGTTCGCATCTAATTTGATTCTCATCTATTTAATTTGCAGACGCTCGTCTGCACTACATGTGACAGGTGGGTGGACTTAATTGAGATACTTTCTCTGTCAAGAAGAAATGAGGGAAACGGTTCTTTGCAATTGCTAGATCGAACACGCGCCCTGTTCTGTAGTGACCTTATTGTCTGTCTGCACGGTGCATTACCCTTGACTTAACATACACACAATGCACGAGGCCTTGAAATGTGCATTTGCAATTTGATTTAAACAGCCCTTAATTCTATTCACCATATGAAACATACAGCCTGTGAATGGTTTTATAAAACTGTGCGTTAAGTTTTTTTTTTTTTTAATCGAACTGAATAAAGTCTTAAATTAGTGTTTTTTGTTGTTGTTTTTTTGTTGTTTTTTTGTTTAAAGGTCTAAAACCTACAGCGTGGAGGGGTGCATAAATGTGACCTGTATTGAGTCTATTTTATTGAACCATCTGTTGTTCAGTATATTATTGTTCTTAGAACCTAAATGCAATACAGGTTCTTGACATTTACTGAAGAAACTATATGGGGTTTAGGACGCGCTGTACATATATTATGTTAGGCTTTTGTACGGCACTTAAAATCTGTGCGTATTTATGAAGGTCGTGGTGATATGTGATGTTTTGACAAGGGAAGGCTTAATGCATGAGTTATGAAGGACTTTTGAATGTGAGCGTATTAAAGTCATTTCCTTTTTCTCAGTCATCAAAAGTTTACAGTAGGGTATTAAGAATGATGGAAGGGCTGGTTGGAAAAGAGGCGCTGACAAGAGTAGCAATTGCTTGGAGAAGACCCGGAGGCCCCCCTCCCATCCGCGTCACTGCTCTCCAGACACCGTCATTGAACCTGGCGAGTCCCGCGTGCATGTAAATCTGCGTACTGCAATCAACGCCCGCCAGCGATGTCTGATTCACAAGGGGAGAGGTCTGCGTCTTATGAATGGGAAAGCAGCGCGATTAATGCTATGGATATTGTAAAGAGATACTGGCATATCAATTAGCTAGCTGGGGTTTCTGTTGCAGTAAAATGCTGGGGAATACAAAGGGTGTGTGGTCTTAGTTGGGTTACATTTGCCCCATTAGTGTGTTTCCAGTTTACTTTTACGTCACGTGGAAACAATGTATACAAGTTTCAAATACAGCTGTACTGTAGATTACTGTATCAAACACACAATTCAACACTACGGTTTATACACATTTAGCATGTCACGTGTTTCGTCATGCGTCTTTCATTTCTAATAACCCTTATCAAATTCAATGGCAACGGTTCTGCATGCAATAAGCAGCTCTTATTCCACGAGATACAAAGCGTTTTGAATGTGCCCAAGTCAAAATGATTGCGATTTAAAAAGCACTCATTCAAGTAAGATTACTTTCATGCTTCGAACACAGTTCTAAATGGGAGTCAACATGCAAAACGCATACCAGAGTAACCTATAACAATATGCAAATGCTTGGAATTAATATTTTACAGATGGAAAAAAAAATTATAATACGTTTGGATTCCAATAGCGACAAGCTTTGAGTCAGATCTTATTTAGCTAAATTACAAACATTAATGTTTCTTCTCTAACAAATCCAGAAATTAATTGATATATTGTAGATAAAAGAATGAAAGATGATTGCAAAAACACAACACAGTTTAGCTTGTTTTAGGTTTGAAGTTGAAATAAACAATCCAAACTCATCCATTTCAACAAGCCATACATCACAAGGACTAAGGAACACAGGGGTGCAAAGGAAGTAGCCTTGTGTCCTTGTGAGAGAAAGACAGAAATGGAAAGTCACGGTATGGACCTGTGATAAATATCAAAGGGAATGATGTAGAGTCTTTGTGGTAGAGAAGGTGCTTGGGAATGCTTTTCAAGTTCAGATAGTGCTGAGGAGTTCAAATATTGGAGGTATTGGTGTCAGTCACAGAAAACCCATCACACACAATTAGAAAAAGACACTTGGGTTTATCAGTAAGGAATACAAATCTGTTACAGTGAAGTATAGAGGTGTACAGATTGAGGGAGAGTTGGGGGCTCTGTTACAGTATAGAGGAGTACAGATTGAGAGAGAGTTGGGGGCTGTTTTACAGTATAGAGAGGTACAGACTGAGGGAGAGTTAGGGGCTGTCTTACAGTATAGAGGGGTACAGATTGAGGGAGAGTTGGGGGCTCTGTTACAGTATAGTGGAGTACAGATTGAGAGAGAGTTGGGGGCTCTGTTGCCGTATAGAGGGGTACAGATTGACAGAGAGTTGGGGGCTCTTTTACAGTATAGAGAGGTACAGACTGAGGGAGAGTTAGGGGCTGTGTTACAGTATAAAGGGGTACAGATTGAGGGAGAGTTGGGGGCTCTATTGCAGTGAGGTATAGAGAGGTACAGATTGAGAGAGAGTTGGCAGCTCTGTGGGTATTTAAGAGATAATGGCATTTGATCCTCTACTAGGAGGGTGGAGAGCTGTGTAGTCATGCCTCCGATGTGTCTGGAGTAACACGGGCTAGCTGGTGGGGTAAATAATAGAAATCCATGATTCTGTGTCATGTATGCTATAGAATGGAACTGTGGAACCGGGCTATCTATGGTCTGAAGAGAATAATGCAATAATGGAAGTCACACCAATGCCATTGTCACTATTAGACTGCAGCTTCTTAAAGTTATTCATCTCTTCCGTTATTCAGTTATAACAGAAAAGCTTACCTCCATAGAAAACAGCGGGAGAGCAGTGTCAGGCTGCTGTGTAAGGAGGGGCAACAGTTGAGGGGACAGTTGGAGACTCTGCTCTGTTACAGTGAGGCATTTGTTTATGACAATTTAGGATAAAATATGTCTCTTATGAAAGTGACCTAAAGTTACCTGAGAAATAACCCAGCCTGATCTCCTGGTACATGCATGTGCTTTCCAAATGTTTTTAGACAGCAATTTCAGTGGGAACCTGCATTAAAATCATTGAATCATTGCATTGAAATACCTTCTTGTGTCCCTAGAGGGCAGTATATCCAACATTTTATTTAAATCTATGCAGGAATCTTGCACCTTCCCTTGTGGTACTTCAACCGGGAGTATCCAGTGCCTGTCACATACACTAAACCAACCCCTGTTCTGTAGCTGCCCTAAAGACAGACAGATAGCTTCAATCTCCTTGCTTAATGGGCACCTTGCAACTGCCCTGAGGACAGACAGACAGAGAGACAGAAAGCTCCACTCTCCTGTGCTGTCAGTGTTAGACTAACTATACCAGGCCCCCTCTTTTCACAGCCACAGCACTCATTACCGCTCCTGAACATGAGGTCTGTGCCTTGTGGAGAGACTAGAGGAGGGCCAGCATTTTCAGGACAGCATTTTTCACACACTAAATTCCTCTCTTTCCACTTTAGCTTCACTTCCATGCTAAACACACAGCATTAACCCAGTTTCAACACATACTGTAGTTACTTATCCTGATTTATTTTCAATTTGATTGTGGTATTGGTTGGTATACCCGAGGACTGGTGCTCAGGACTTGCTAAGGCTAGCTGCCAACAGGCTGTGTACCCCAGCAGAAAGAAAAAATAATGAATGGGAATGTTACAAAATTAAGAGATTTATATTGTCATTTATATTTATAGTGGTTTGGTTCTAGCTGTTTTGTAAAATTAACAGTTTTTTTTTTCATAATTGAGGGCTATATTACAGTATAGAGGGGTACAGATTGAGGGAGATTTGGGAGCTCTCTTACAATATACAGAGGTACAGATTGACAGAGAATTGGGGGCTCTGTTACAGTATAGAGGGGTACAGATTGAGGGAGAGTTGGGGGCTTGTTACAGTATAGAGGGGTACAGATTGAGGGGGAGTTGGGGGCTTGTTACAGTATAGAGGGGTACAGATTGAGGGAGAGTTGGGGGCTTGTTACAGTATAGAGGGGTACAGATTGAGGGAGAGTTGGGGGCTCTGTTACAGTATAGAGGGGTACAGATTGAGGGAGAGTTGGGGGCTTGTTACAGTACAGAGGGGTACAGATTGAGAGAGAGTTGGGGGCTCTGTTACAGTATAGAGGGGTACAGATTGACAGAGGCCTTTTACAACAAAGCTGTGAGGGGAAGTGTTTAAAAAATCAATTATAACTGTTGTCCAAAAAAGTCTTAAAAAGAGGTGAACTATTCTTATTTTCCTCCTAGTCTTACAATCTAACAGTACTTGCTAAAACAATGTAATGTTAATAGGTAATTTCAAGTGAAAGATACTCCAGAGGCAGTAGATAATTTATCAGACTTAAGACGTGTTAACTGGAACCTTTGTAGTGAGTATTATCTTGACAATATGTACAGAAAAAAAAAAAAAAAAATCCCTGCTTGAGGCATAAAATGTAAATAACAAAAGTGGAACAAATTCCCCAGCAGAAGCAAGGTTCAGATTGAACAATAATTAGTATTCCATATGTTTCAAGGTCAAATCAAGTAGTGCAGGAAGAAGGGCGTCCTAATATTAAAGCACATTTAGTTACAATCATTTGCTCAGTGAACAAAGGCAGATGCTAGTCCTATGGTTCTTAAATGTAAACTACATAAACAATTGCATTTTGAAAATCCCCAACTGCTTTACTGTGTGTTATATATCCATGCAGCTAAAAAAAAAGTACCCTCCATCGAAAAAAGTACCCAAGTAGGTGTGATCACCTTCAAAGAAATGAAGATCTCATGACACCTTTCACCACTAAACAAACAAAATACATACTGTACAGACATGCATGCATATGTCACGAATGTGACTAATTAGCTGGGGCTGTGCACACTATGTCTTGCTTTTGTGTTTATTATATTAATGTGGCTTCATTTGCACTTGTGCACATTTCGCATTTTATTTTTGTTCTTTACCCAAACAGAGACACTTTCGTTGCTTATTTTGTATTTTTGCGCTATGTATTTATTTGTTAAGTGTGTGTGTGTGTGTGTGTGTGTGTTATTATTTGTACCAAAGTACAGGTGAGAATAGATGGAGAAATTAGTCCCATTCCTCAATTCCAAATGCAGCCAGGTGTTTTCCATTTGCACCAATTAACTATCATTGACAGTCCATTATAAAAAGGGGACCACAAGTACAGAAAAGGGAGGTGGGTGATTCCAGGGGGAACCGAATGGAGGACACTGGAAGTTGGTCATTTTGGCAGGCAGACAGACATACAGACAGACAGGCAGACAGGCAGGCCGACCAACCTGGATGGTAAACAGCAAGGATCATTTGGAACTTTAAAGGGAATACAGAAAGATAAAGACACGGCAGCCCACTGGAAGCAAGGACCAGTCAGAAACTGATAGCAAAGCTAAGTATTTATCCTTGAATTCTGCTGCTGAAGTGGATTAAAAGAGGACTGTTAATATTATTACACCAAGGTCTGTGTGGAGTTTGACAAATGTTTCAGAAGTACAGACACTTGGCAGAAATATTTAGATTGCCAGTATTAAGGTACACCTCCATGACTGACGCCCTGGAGGAGCGACCTGGCACCAGCCAATGGATGGACAGCCAGCTCCCCTGTACACACCTGAGTCGCAAGCTCCTACCCTACCGCAGTTAAGTACCAGTGGCTGGGTCGGGAGACCAAACCAGAGTAAGGGGGGCTGAGATTGGGGTGTATGAGCAGGGACACGGAGTGAGTGTGGAGATCAAGTGCTGTTTGTTCTTCCATTGCAGGATCCTGCGTCATGGTGATGGAGAGGGGAGGTGGTGGGGGGGGCCCCCGAGACTGAAGGGAGCTAAATACAAGCTTTGCACCAGTACAAACCAACGGATTAGGAGGTCCTTGGATCAGTCACTTTTAACTTTAGCTTTCCTGGTTGGCTTTTCTACCGGCACAGTGTTTGGCGACTTGAATTAAGTACAGGACCTGCAAACTGAGTTTGAGACCCAGGTGAATATACTGGAACTATTGTTTCACCAAACTGCTGCTTATATTGTTCGGGACAGTGTTGTGATAATATATTGTGTGGAGTGGAATAGTTGTAATACTAATAGCCCCCATTAAGTCACATTTAGCCTGTTAAAATATTTTATGGAAGGCTTTAGTGGTTTTACTTACCTGTTTGTGTGGTTCCTGTGCACTCATTAAGAAGGTCTGGGTTGTCAGTTCAAAATCCAAAACAACCTGTGGGCAAAGGGTTATAAAGTATGTATACTTACCTGGAATTAACAGCATAGAGGACCCTGACACATATGTACATACACTGTCATTTTTGTGTTTCCCTTACTATTTAATGGGGTTTGCGAACATTATGAATGGCGTTCTCCTATATTGGGTGATTACAATTTCTCTCTGACTCTGTATTTACCTGGCTTTGAGCTTGTCTGGAAAACCCTAAGTGCTGGAACTGAACAGCTTTCCTCATGTCATTCAAATCATTTGACAGGATGACCTTTCAATTCTGTCAGTCCCGCTTGCTTGCAAAGAAAGCCCAAAGCCAGGAAAGGCAGCTTCAGAGAAATGGTAACCATTCAAAATGGGAGCAACATAACTTAGAACATAAGAACATAAGAAAGTTTACAAACGTGAGGAAGCCATTCGGCCCATCTTGCTCGTTTGGTTGTTAGTAGCTTATTGATCCCAGAATCTCATCAAGCAGCTTCTTGAAGGATCCCAGGGTGTCAGCTTCAACAACATTACTGGGGAGTTGATTCCAGATCCTCACAATTCTCTGTGTAAAAAAGTGCCTCCTATTTTCTGTTCTGAATGCCCCTTTGTCTAATCTCCATTTGTGACCCCTAGTCCTTGTTTCTTTTTTCAGGTCAAAAAAGTCCCTTGGGTCGACATTGTCAATACCTTTTAGAATTTTAAATGCTTGAATTAGGTCGCCGCGTAGTCTTCTTTGTTCAAGACTGAACAGATTCAATTCTTTTAGCCTGTCTGCATATGACATGCCTTTTAAGCCCGGAATAATTCTGGTCGCTCTTCTTTGCACTCTTTCTAGAGCAGCAATATCTTTTTTATAGCGAGGTGACCAGAACTGCACACAATGTTCAAAATGAGGTCTTACTAGTGCATTGTACAGTTTTAACATTACTTCCCTTGATTTAAATTCAATACTTTTCACAATGTATCCGAGCATCTTGTTAGCCTTTTTTATAGCTTCCCCACATTGTTTAGATGAAGACATTTCTGAGTCAACAAAAACTCCTAGGTCTTTTTTATAGATTCCTTCTCCAATTTCAGTATCTCCCATATGATATTTATAATGTACATTTTTATTTCCTGCGTGCAGTACCTTACACTTTTCCTTATTAAATGTCATTTCCCATGTGTCTGCCTAGTTCTGAATCTTGTCTAGATCATTTTGAATGACCTTTGCTGCTACAACAGTGTTTGCCACTCCTCCTACTTTTGTGTCGTCTGCAAATTTAACAAGTTTTCTTACTATACCAGAATCTAAATCATTAATGTAGATTAGGAATAGCAGAGGACCTATGGAACACCACTGGTTACCACACTCCATTCTGAGGTTTTTCCTCTAATCAGTACTTTCTGTTTTCTACATGTTAACCACTCCCTAATCCATGTACATGTGTTTCCTTGAATCCCAACTGCGTTCAGTTTGAGAATTAATCTTTTGTGCGGGACTTTGTCAAAAGCTTTCTGGAAATCTAAATAAACCGTGTCATACGCTTTGTGATTATCCATTATCGATGTTGCATCCTCAAAAAAATCAAGCAAGTTAGTTAGACACGATCTCCCTTTCCTAAAACCATGTTGACTGTCTCCCAGGACCCTGTTACCATATAGGTAATTTTCCATTTTGGATCTTATTATAGTTTCCATAAGTGTGCATATAAGGCTTGCTGGTCTGTGGTTACCTGGTTCAGTTTTGTTTCCCTTTTTGTGGATCGGTATTCCGTTTGCAATTTTCCAGTCAGTCGGTACCACCCCTGTGTCAAGAGACTGATGCATGATCTTGGTTAGCGATTTGTAAATAACTTATTTCATTTCTTTGAGTACTATTGGGAGGATCTCATCCGGCCCAGGGGATTTGTTTATTTTAAGAGCTCCTAGTCCCTTTAACACTTCTGCCTTGGAACCACCATGATTGCAAGTGCCATGATAAAAAGCAATTCTCATGACATTGGCAGTTAGTTACTCTTAATTATTATTTATAGCAATAATGCTAGTATCCCAATAATCATAATAATAATGCTACTGCTAATAATAATAATAAACACTATTTTATACAAAGGCAGTGTTGTGTCTCAGTTATTAATATGTAATGTTGATTGATTGTCTTCGACTGACTGCCAGCTTGTCCGTTCTGTGTATTGATTATACCATTTGTAATACATGTGGTTTTGACAGCTGCGGTGAGGTGAGCTTTGTGACTTGCTGGCTGTCCCCTCGAACTGCAAACAAAATGTTTAATCTCAAAGGTGCCTGGGCAAGTAAGCAAATCTGAATAGGAAAAGAAAGAAGAATAATAAAACAGGTTTTCAGCGTGAACAAATTGGATTATGGGTATGACTAGGCTGTAGCATTCCTGGACATGCGGTAACAGACTGGGATTCAGAAACTTGTCTGAATTCATATCACCACCCATTCTGGATTCATACCGCTAACTCACTTCTCGTTTCCGGCTGTCATCTGGAGCAAATTTGAAAGTGACATTAAATCCCTGTTCATTTCCATTGGCAACACATTGTTATGAGACCGGTTTGGTTGCATCAATTAGGATTGTGGGTGGCAGACAGCAAGAATAGCTTTTACTGATACTCAAAGACAAACAATATGCAAATGGTACCACATCTATTCCCTTTTCTGTTGTACAGGCACAGTGGTGTTTTATCTCTCTTCATTATCGTGATCAAGTCAAAATTGGCAGTTTAAAATGTATTACCAATTCAAACTGTTGTTCAGAAGCTTTGAATCAGGGTACTGCATACATTTCATTAGACATCTACCACTGGAACGCTAAAGCAGATCGACAGTACAGTTCTGATTCCTCTGCAGCAGTTAATGTGTGCATCAACGTCAAATGACGTGAAACATTTTTTAATAAAAAGAATTGAAGAAGTAAGCAAATGCAAACCAAAGGACCAACAATGAAACAATAAGGAGCTTGTGAGGATTATTGTAGAAGGACAGAAGAAGTCTGGGTTATTGCTTCCTTAACTCACCATGAAAATAGCTGTCTATTGAGTTGATGTTACAAGTAATCTCTTTCTTTTTGGTACACATGTGAATGTGAAGAGCATGTTCACTTCACACTGTCAGTTGGGTGTACACTGATACAGCAGCACAATACATGTCAAGCTCATTTTATTGTATGTTTTATAACATGGAATTTCTAAGATAATGCTTGGTATCTATTTTGGGGAGTTGCCTCTGTCTGCAATGCCACTTATTAAGCAGGATATGTGTGTTGCAACAAGTTGGTTTCTAGCTCAGTTTGGTTGTGCGTTTATATATATATATATATATATATATATATATATATATATATATATATATATATATAATTTTAAAAAGCATGACAGGTTGTCACATTAAAATGGCAATTAGCAGCCGGTCTTATTATTATGTAAATTAGCGGTAAACTCTGCAATTATTAATTAGCCATCTTTCAATCAGGTCAAAAATTGAATGATTGTCAGCAAGTGTTGTTTGTCCTCTGTTAAGTTAAATAATTCATTTTTTCATTGGATCTTTTAAATCAAATTGATTATCTATTAGTGGGCTACCATTGATCTAATACAGAACCACTGCATTGGAATGGAAGATCATTTGCAAATTATATTCTAAACTTAGCACTTAACCCTGCTTTATAGAAGACAGGCATGGCACCTGCTGGCAGTATCCAGATTTGCCAGCATGCAAACCAATGTCTTCCCAATAGTCTGACCCAGTTTTTCGGGTTTGTCTGACATTGTCCAAGAACCTTACCAATTTAAGTTTGGGGGATTTGAGAAGCCACATCTACCTCTTAGAACATTAAACAGCACTTGGGAATCACCCTAGATTGCATTAACCAACTATCCATGGTTAAAATGCTCTAAAAGAACTCAGCATGGTACAGGTTGATCCTTCGTGCACCAAAAAGAGTTTCAAAAACAAAGATGGCACGGATTGTAATAAACTTTGCATTGAAGTTGCTGAAATATACTCCCTCATTACAGCTTGATAGGATCATAACACAGTGATTGGTATCTATCTGCAAACAGATTATCATTTCCATTACAGAGCTATAATTGAGATTAATTTGGGACGTGTTTGCAAATGAAGCATGTAGACACTTGCTAAAGTGACAACAGGATCTGCTCGACAAGACTGGTCCCCAGTGGAAGAAGAAGGTCTGCATGAGTGGAGACAGCTGAATGCAGACACCTTCCACAACCCTTGCTTCTTTTATAACAACCTGCAAATGTAATACTAGAGGGAGGTATACAGAGAACAACAGGAACCAGGTTCAGACAAATACCAGGATAAGATTACTTCTTGTAGCCCAGTGTTGAATTCATTTCATGAAGCAAGATCTCGTTCAAAGGCCAGCACAGACTGCAAAGTGAGGTACATTTAAATGTACCTGGCTTGCTAGCTGTCACTGATTGAAATATAAAAGCATACTAACAAATGTTATTAATACACGTAAATATGCAAATATACAGACATTCAATTATGTAAACATACAGGCATTTGATTATGATAATTTAGATAGTATTTAAACCATACTGTTTTTTTTTTGTTTTTTTTACTGGCAAGGTTATGTATTTAATCACACTCAGATCATTGTAATGTAAAGCATCCAGAGATGATAAATAAGAAAAGCAAAAAAAGCATCAACATTATGATTAAGTACCAACTAAAATGCAAATATGTAAATATATATATATATATATATATATATATATATATATATATATATATATATACATGTTACATTCTTAAGGCAAGCTCAAAGCAAGGTAAAGGGAGATTGAGAGAAAAGTGATAACAACAGATCCACTCACAATGACTCCACATTGCAAACCTTTGATTTTCCCCATCTCCTCTGTTCTTTTAAAAGGTTCCCAGTTATATAACAAATGACACCTAACACTTCATGTTAAGTGGGCAGTATATTTATCCAGTGAATTGCATTTCAATTCTAATAGTGCTGCAAACAATTACCAAAATGTAGTAATGCAATTACAAACTGCTGACTTTAATAAAGGGTACTGCTCTGGAAGTGCTATAGCAAGTCCAGTGAATGCTTTCACCGTTGTGTTAAAAGAAAGAGTTTGCTCTGTTCCAGGCAGTTAAGTGGAATAGATGAGTGACAGTCAACCTCAGAAACCAGTAGAAGATGAATCGCACATCATGTGACTGTGAAGCAATTATGAAGGGCTGTTTCAGACGGATGGGAGTGCAGTTGTGATTGCAACCATGAACATAGAAATGACATTTTGGAACATCACTAAATAGTTTTAAAAAAATTCCAAGCAGTGATATAGTGCAGAAACAGCAGTGTCACAAAACAGTATATTCACAAAATCACCAGGCATTACCAAATACATACAGGAGATTTCAACACCATGTAGGCAAATCTTTATTTTTTTTTTTAAACCTCTGCCTGTACTTCCCTTTAGTTTCAATTTCTACCAACCATCTTTTTAAACAGCATTTCATTCCAATGCCCTTGGAATTTTTACAACCAAGGACAACGTCTATTCAACATTTCAACTAAACTAGCTTTTATTTCTGAAAAAAAAGTATTTTGTTGCAACAATGGGTAAGAAAGATAAAAACAAGAGGGTTGTCATCTGATATTATTAAGCACTCCTTTTCAGATTATGTGATTTTGAAAAACAGCAAGAAAAATGAAACTTTGCCTACTTTCTTTCTCCTGTAGCTTGCTGAAAATGTTAGCTTGTTTCTATGTGTCTGATATGCTTGCGTTCTTTCACAGTAGCTACCTGTTTAATCCCAGCTGTTAATGTCAATGGGGACGAGAGAGAGAGAGATTGAGAGAGAGAGAGGGGGGGGGGGGGGGGGGGGGGGGGGGGGGGGGGGGGGTGGGAGGGGGGGGGAGAGGGAGAGGGGAGAGAGAGGGGGGGGGGGGGGGGGGGGTGGCGAGAGAGGGGGGGGGGGGGGGGGGGGCGGGGGGGGGGTGGGGGGGGGGGGGGGGGGGGGGGGGGGGGGGGAGAGAGAGAGAGAGAGGATGTATTACCACCCAATAATATGAAACTAGAAGGTAAGAAACATAGAATACATAAAATAATAATATGGGTCAGAATATATTACCACACAAAAATATGCCTCGAGTTAGTTTTGAGCCGTAATGCACTGATGACGTAGGTAGAAGTGGGATAAAAAATGTATTAGTCATGTACATATATATGAACTTAACTGATACCAGGATTTGGGATTGCCATGGTAACATAAACTATATAGAGAATAATGCATGGGGTAGTGTGTGATATGAGAATGTAATGCACACCTGAGGGTTGGTCTTTAAATTCTCATTTATCACACACTACCCCATGCAGTATTATTTATAATCTCTGGTAAACAATGTATTTCTGCCAGAGTTATAGAGTTCAGTGTTGCTTGTTGTTAAATAATAAAAATTTGTATAACTTCAACAACATTTTAAATACGTTTTGCATTATGTGAGACAGTACAGAGAATAGCACTAGGAGTTATAACACGAAGTAACCAAAGTTAAACAGTTAAAACTTATAACTTGTGAACAGCAAGTTGTTTTTCAGGGAATCAGAAACTGTGGAGCTGAAATTCTTTTGTGCTGAGTATCTGTTCTGTTTTTCAGTTGTTTTTTGCCTCAAGATTCCTTTGCAACTTGTTTAGACTGAAAAAAAAAAGGTTAGGGAGCGTGTTAAAGCTACAAGCTTTAAAATTGTTCGCTAGTTTGTTCCGAAGGTGTTTGTGTTAGCTGACTTTCTACCTTTTTGTGAGAAGTGACTTACCTTCAGTCAGAATCAGAGTGTATTACAAAGCATCTTTGTGAATGGGAGATTTTTCGGGAGGCCGACTGTAGATGTTTACAGTGACTACCTCATGGGAAATTGAGTTTGACCTGAAGATTGAATACAGAGGCTGTTGCCGAGGTAGTTTTGATGTTGGAAACATGGGTTTCTCTTGAGTTTACTTGATTTTCACTGGACGTGGAGGGCTCTGGGGGGTTTTCTTTATCAAGTACATACAAGAGAATTGTGAAGCAGCTTGCTCTGGGGTATATTTTATACAGTACTGTGCAAAAGTTTTAGGCAGGTGTGAAAAAATGCTGTAAAGTAAGAATGCTTTAAAAAATAGACATGTTAATAGTTTATATTTATCAATTAACTAAATGCAAAGTGAGTGAATAGAATAAAAATCTAAATCAAATCAATATTTGGTGTGACCACCCTTTGCCTTCAAAACAGCATCAATGCTTCTAGGTACACTTGCACAAAGTCAGGGATTTATGTCATAGTCAGGTGTATGATTAAACAATTATACCAAACAGGTGCTAATGATCATCAGTTCAATATGTAGGTTGAAACACAATCATTAACTGAAACAGAAACAGCTGTGTAGGAGGAATAAAACTGGATGAGGAACAGCCAAACTCGGCTAACAAGGTGAGGTTGCTGAAGACAGTTTACTGTCAAAAGTCATACACCATGGCAAGACTGAGCACAGCAACAAGACACAAGGTAGTTATACTGCATCAGCAAGGTCTCTCCCAGGCAGAAATTTCAAGGCAGACAGGGGTTTCCAGATGTGCTGTCCAAGCTCTTTTTTGAAGAAGCACAAAGAAACAGGCAACATTGAGGACTGTAGACGCAGTGGTCGGCCAAGGAAACTTACTGCAGCAGATGAAAAACACATCATGCTTACTTCCCTTTGTAATCGGAAGATGTCCAGCAATGCCATCAGCTCAGAATTGGCAGAAAACAGTGGGACCCTGGTACACCCATCTACTGTCCAGAGAAGTCTGGTCAGAAGTCGCCTTCATGGAAGACTTGCGGCCAAAAAGCCATACCTCCGACGTGGAAACAAGGCCAAGCGACTCAACTATGCACGAAAACACAGGAACTGGGGTGCAGAAAAATGGCAGCAGATGTTCTGGAACTATCTTCAGCATAAAGAAGAACAAGGAGTCCTGGAAGTGATGATATGGCCCCACAGAGCCCTGATCTCTACATCATCGAGTCTGTCTGGGATTACATGAAGAGAGAGAAGCAACTGAGGCTGCCTAAATCCACAAAAGAACGGTGGTTAGTTCTTCAAGATGTTTGGGCCAACCTACCTGCCGAGTTCCTTCACAAACTGTGTGCAAGTGTACCTAGAAGAATTAATGCTGTTTTGAAGGCAAGGGGTAGTCACACTAAATATTGATTTGATGTAGATTTTTCTTCTGTTCACGCACTTTGCATTTAGTTAATTGATAAATATAAACTATTAACATGTCTATCTTTGAAAGCATTCTTACTTTACAACATTTTTTCACACCTGCCTAAAACTTTTGCACAGTACTGTGTGTATATATATATACTATATATATATATATATATATATATATATATATATATATATATATATATATATATATATATATATATATAAAAGCAACATGTTTATTCATTGTACATAACCACTTATGCAAAACTGACTCTTTTCTACTTCAGTGAGGTTCTTGAGTTAAATTAAGCTAAACAGTTGCCTAACCAGTAAGAAAGCACTTAGCTAGGCGCCACTGTCCTTCATTTATCCTTCGGGGTTGTTTGCCACTAGTCTTATATCCCCTTTACAATGCTGTACACTGGAATACAACGCTTTGAAGGATAGGAGCCAAAATGTCAGTAAATTACATCATGTGTTTTTTTTTTCATTTTGTTGTTTTTTTTTATGCCCCTTGATCATTCTGTAGGCATTGAACAATGAGCCTGTGTTACACAGTGAAACACAGAATCAATCAAATAAATCACAAAATGCGATGACGCATAGTTTGTTCAATGACAGTTGTTACGTTTATAAACTGGTGTTACAAGATCCAGTTGTTTTGTATGTGTAATCCATTACTTACAGAGCTGATATGAAATTAGTAGGTGGAACATAATAGGTGGTGTTTAAGTTATTGTCTGGTAATATAAAATATGACCTATTTATTTATTTATTTATTTATGACCTAGTATTTCACCTGTGATTTTCTCCCCAGTTTAGACTGTCCAGTTAGGTTTCCTTACTGCATCAATCTCCCACTCAGCGGGCGTCCAGTCCTGCAGGTGTCCGTCTGAGCTCTCCAGGCTGTAGGCGATGAGTAGAAACTGTAGGCGATGGGTAGAAACGGTCCTTGACAGTTTTGCATCCCTGTAACAGGGCGAGATCTGCGCTGGCTGTCCGATGCATGCATGATCTTGCAGGAGAAGCTCGGGAACCCGGTGGGGAGGTTGGGTGAGGGTTGGTCTCTCTCTCTCTCTCTCTGAGTGGTCAGGAGTTGAGCCTTGAGGGGTGCTCGACCTATAAAGAAAATTCTCTGCTATTTCTCAGGTCTGCCCATCTAGGAAGAATGACAGGGGGAGCTTTGGTCAACTCCGATATCTGACAATAACAAACCGCCAGCGTCTGGAGGAAAGAAAACAGACAGGCAAGCCCGGCTGAAGAAGACAGCCTGAACAGACATTTTTATTATTGTTATTTGTTAGCGAATGCCCAAGGGGGCTGTGAGTAATTAAGGAGGGAAACCCTGGGTTTTAGAAGTGGAATAACAGGGCACAGGTTGTTTGTAATATTATATTTATTTTGTGTGTGTGTGTGTGTGTGTGTGTGTGTATGTGTGCATCTGATAACTCCTTTACCATCACTAGTATTGGAGTAACTCAGCAGCACAGTGCCACCTTCTGGTGGAATTAATAAACTCAAATTACTGTGTTGTGTCTAGTGAAGTCCCACACCCTCCCACACGGGAGCAGCAGAGCCAATGCGGTACTTCCTTTGGAATCCCCAGCAAAGACCAGCGACGTTGCACTGCCAGGATGTGAAGCTGCGCTCCCCTGCCTGTGTGACTGACCCTGTACACCACACGGCTATACTTCTACCAGGTGAGCCACGCTGGGATCTCCTTTCAGCAAAATGAAATCAAAATGTCAAATCAAAACCCAACAGCAAAATGAAATCAAAATGTTACCCATGCACTGAAATGTATAAAATGTAAAATATATACATAATATAAAATATATATATATATATATATATATATATATATATATATATAGATATATATATAGAGAGAGAGAGAGGAGAGAGAGAGAGAGAGAGAGAGAGAGAGAGAGAGAGAGAGAGAGAGAGAAGAGAGAGAGAGAGAGAGAGAGAGAGAGAGAGAGAGAGAGAGAGAGAGAGAGAGAGAGAGAGAGAGAGAGAGAGAGAGAGTAGGTAGGGCTGTGCAAATATTTACAGTAATTTGTCAGTAGTTACTAAATGAAACCCAGAAAACTCTTGAAAGTAAAACATCTTCATTTCACAACAAGAAAAGCTGCCTTTCACTTCTTTGCTGTAATCTTTACAATTAAGTACCATTTGAGTACCAATGGCAATAAACTTCTGCACTGAATGATTTAAAAGCCTCTTGAAAGTGAATCTGCTTGCAATGTTGTCACATGATTTGAATGGCATGAGATGGGTGCTCAGTCCAGGCAGTTAGGATTCTCCCCACAAGCTCAAACTATATATTTAGAGAAAAAAGTACACAGCAATAACTCAATATTGGAGCTACAGAAACAAGAACCACTCACACTGATTGCAAACACAATAAAATAATAAGAAAAAAAAAAGTCAAGCTCTTTGCTCGTTAATTAAAACCAACGTTTAAAAAACACGGTTTAACAACTTCATGTCTTGGTACGCTGCAAATGAGTATGTTTTTAATTGTTCAAGACACTCCAATTCTCAACAAACGGTAAGGAAACTTAACTGTGTATCAAATGTAATGACTGTGTTTCTTAGTCATTAACAAACTCTCACATCCCAAGCCCCTAGGGAAGATAACTTTCAGAAGCTGCCTGTGCCCCTGACACTCTCTCCACCTCCTACTTGAAAGCTCAGGATGTCCTCATTTGAGCCTGCCTGCCAGCCCCCAGAACGAGAGGGAGGGCACGCCACAGCTAAAGAAGATGGATTGTGCTGTTCCGTGAGACTAATTAGCCGCTGTCTTGTCGGGGTCATGTTTGAAATGTCACTGCCAAGCAAACCATGTTAGACTAAAGTAGGAGGAATTCATTTGTTAGACAAGTCAGGGCTCTAATAGCCCCATAATGAATCGAGCACTTGAGCACAGTGTATTGGTTCCCTTGATCCAAGGGGTTTGGAGGACCTGGTTTTCAGTATCTGAATCTAGAAAAACATTTCTCTATTTTCACATACCAAATGCAATCACAATGATGTGACTCAATGCACGCTTGTAATTTATTGCAGTATCATATCAGGAACATTTGCATAGTGCTACCCTAGGCACTGAGCGTGCTTTGTTCAAAATGTTTAAAATGTGTACCTGTTTGCTAATGGTTGTGTTTGCTCAGGGTAATAAGTTGGGATTATAATGGAATCCCAATGAGAACTTTAAAACTGAGAGCAATTTTTATCACCATACCAGCCCCAGAGTTAAGAAATCAATAAATACACAATACAACAGCAAACATTTGATTTGACCTGCTGTATTATTTTTATTGGAGCCACAAACAACAAAAGCTATTTAATGTTGGTCAAAGGCTGCTGTGAGTACCTGGCTCCTTGGAAAACTCTGCAGACAATGTCTTTAAGTGTGTTTTGTGGAGCACATTGTAAGTGCAGATGATTACTTCTATTTTATAACAATATGTTTTCAAATAGTCGTTCTGGCTCCTGTTGGGTATATCTGGGATCAGCCATTGGTTGCAAAGATTTGTTAAATGATTATTATTATTATTATTATTATTATTATTATTATTATTATTATTATTATTATTATTATTACACATTTTTCAATCTCCAGTTATGTTTCCTCAATGTAGCAATACCCTGGAGTATAAAGGTCAGTCCTGCAGAAGTCTGAGGAGAAAATGTCTCTGCTGATTTTGCCTCCCTAACCTTTGATCGTGCCAGAGCCAGTGCAATGCTCTCTGTGGAATCACAAGTGAAAATCTGCAACCTAACACAGCCAGGATGTGATCATGCACTCGCCTGACTGTGTGACTTGCGGCTGTGCCTTTTCCAGGTAGCCAATTGCTTGCATTGTTACACAGTATTACACAACCAAAATATATTTTATTTTAATATTTTAATTTTAGGAATTAAACATGCTGCATTTTAACTACACAACCATGTGTGTATTTCATTACTACACTATCACTGCTGTGCAGTTTGAGACACCTGATGTAAAGTATTACCCAATCCTCTTTCTAAAACATAACAACACTGTTAAACCATGTCTTATAACAATAATCAATAATGTTCACAACTGCATGTAAGAGTGACTAATAGAAGTAGAGGGAGCAGTGGAAAACAATTTGCACTGACAGCCTGGGGTATGTCTAGGTCTTGAAGTTTCATTGAAATGAAGGGGGTAGGTAAGGGCATCTGTTCTGATCACTAACGCTGGTTAACTGCAAGCCTTGGGGAAAGCCATTGCAATGAGGGGGGTGGCATCTCCTACTCTCCCTGATTCCATCTTGCTTATCTATTTACCTTGTAAACAGGAAGGAGCATAGACCTTGCCACTACTGAAATGAGAAAACCGAGGACTGACCCTGGGTTATCTATTGCTTTGCAAAGGTTAAACATCTTGTGGCTCTTGTTGAAGATGAGCAGGAGTTTTGATCTAAGTTATATGACTGGATTCTCCTATTCCCTGCAGAAATGTCAGTGCATAACCTTCTGATAATAAAACCTGCAGCTGGTACAGCTAATTTGTAGTGATTCACAGTTATGCATCTGCAATACATCTTTCTCTGTACATTTCAGACAGACATTAACGTTTTGGGGGCTAGGTGGTGAAGCAGGGGGCAGGTTCCAAGTGAAAAAATAAAATGCTCGATGTGATTCAAAAAAAGTTGAGAACCCCTGAATTACGTTTTGACTGGCTAGTTCTTTCCCCTCTGGAGGCCTGAGTTGTTCCCTCTCTGGAGGCCAAAGCCCAGCTCACTGGTGATAACTACCTGTTCTCAATTAAGCCCCCAGTGGACATTGTAAACAGTGGTTATGTACATCACTAAAGGGGTGATTCTTTGGGCCATTCAAGTTATAGTGTCTGTTAAAGTTTGCTGAGCCTGTGCGTAGAATGCAGGATGCGCCCTATAGCTGTCGGTTTGAGTCCAGGCTATTCCTTTGCCGACCGAGGACGGGAGCTCCCAGGGGGTGGCGCACAATTGGCCAAGCACTGCCCAGGAGGAGGAAGGGTTAGGTCGGCCAGGGTGGACACCGAGGACAAGCGACTCCTGTGGTCAGGCCATGGACCTGCGGGCTTGCCTGTAAGCTGCCCTGGTCTGCGTTGTCCTGCAACGCTGTAGCTCTGGATGACTGCATGGTGAGTCTGCAGTGTGTAAAGAAGCAGGATGCTAACGGCACATGCTTTGGAGGGCATCTTTGAGCTGAGCTAAACAAAATAATTGGACATGAGTAAATTGGGGAGAAAATAACAAAAAACTAATTGGCGGCTAATAAATTTTTAGTTAAAAAAAAAAAAAAAGTTTGCTGAGCCCACGAGAGCACAGTTTGATCATTAACCAACCAAAATGCTGCTAAATTTCCTTCAATTCTCATAACATTACTTTACATAACTGTTTATTTTGAATTCTTCAGGATTGTAGCATTAGCCCCATTCATAAATAAAGCTCTTTAAACGTTGAACAGATTGTCACGGCGATTGCAACTGATTATTTTGGTTTTTTTTTACTGTGGTGCAATTAGTGACTGTAATTACCGATATTTATAAGTAGCTTGCAAGGCAAATTAATTGCTTCTTAAAAGTAACATTGCCAGAACTGTCAGAGGCCGCCATGCCCATATGTTGCCAAAGAAAAGAAGAACTGAGCTTAGTCGAGTGGCAGAACACAGCGGTTAGAATATAATACACCTAGTATAGAGTGGATGTATATAATATGTTATTCGTGGCAAGCGTTCCGAAATATTAATTGTTATGCATAAACCACACATTTATAAATAGTTATGATGTGGTTTTAGGCAACATGACTCCATCTTGTTGAACACTCACCTTCTATCACTGTCAAATCTTCAATATATCCATAACTATTAAACACTCAATAATGCTACATTTAGAGGAAACTTTATAAATTGGACTATAACTCCTTTTCAATGTCTTCAGTTGAAAGGTTTGTCATTGAATTTATTACAGTCCATTTCTTTCAGTATTTCTGAAATATGTTCAATTCAATCTTGGTAATTGAGTACATGCATGTTGTGTTCTGTATGCATCCAGTTCAGGTTACACTAATGGATCTAACTGAGAATGATGAAAAAGCAAGCTTGTTTTTAAATTTACAATAAATTTCACTGATATACAATAATAACAGTGAGCCCAGATACATTCCATGGAGCTTCTCCACACTTGTTTGGTGTGTAGAGACTAAGAGATTTACTTTCTGACTTTTCTGATTTCTGTTTAATATTTGTGTACTTAATAAAATACTACTATTGATTAAACATTCACTGTGTCTGGCGTGTGTATGTGTGTTCATAGTAAATCCTTGATCTTTGTAACATGTTAATTAAATATTATTAATAAGAGAACTAATCAACTCAGATAAACATTAAATGATAAATTATTGAATTGTTCCTACAGTTTACTACACTTTCTTTGTGTGTTTTCATTCTAATTTTGGTGCTTGTGCATTTAGCCATAATGCAAAGTGACGGACAATCATGTGGTTGATTGACACATGAAATGGTGATGCGTGTGTACCTTTGAGAGAATTACTCGTGTAAATCAGGTTTGTGGCCAAAAAAAACGGCCAAAGAGAGGGATAGCGTAAATCTCATTTACTTGTGTAAATGACAAAACACACAGGAAAATCCACACCCAGTTTCGCATGGAAACCCACATTTCACGCGTAAATGTTAATGAGTGTGTTTATCCTTATAAATATTATATTATTATAAACATTGCAAGAAAGTAGTGGCAGAAGGGTGATTTTATGGTTAGCAGTGGTGTAGTTCACCTTAATGATAATGCAGGCGGCTTTTTTTTTTTTTTTTTTTTTTTTTTTTTTTTTTGTCATTGTTTTTGCTGTGTCTGGACTGTCATATCGTATATCTCTTGTGGATTTACAGTTCTGTATAAAACCACTTACCATGAACTGCATTATGCCCTTGTTATAGTATTAAAGCAGCTGTTTGAGAATAACCATGCTGTAAAAACTATGCTAAAGTTAAACACGAAGAGCAAGTGAGCTGCTTAAATATAACTGAATTAATTCCTGTCCTTTTTTTTATCCCACCTATGTCCAAAGATAATGCGTGTCTGCCCTCCACGTTAATAAATATAGCTGGTGAACCGGATGTCATGAGCCAGCTCGATCCCCCAAAACAGCGCAACAGACATCCAACAAGTTGATGATGCCCTCTCACAACTGACCAAATAAAATTGCAAATTAACGCATTGATTGTGTTTTATTTGTTGGCATCATTAGTATTTAACACCACAGTAAATCCAACACAACTTATAAAAAAGAAGAGACTCTCTGACAGCACGAGCCTCCTCAGATCGCTGGCAGGCTGAGGTAACCTTCAGTTGCGAAGTCCACTTATAATAGGAGGAATTGGGCTTGTTTTTTGAGAGTCGTGGATTGCAATTTGTAGAAACACCCACTCTAACATGGGCTGTGCTTGTTTTGGGCTTGCTGTGAAAGGCAGTGCGGCTTTTTTTTCTCGTGAGACTGTAACCTTCCCCTTTTGTCTCACAGGCAGCCACTGATTCCTGAACACCTCATTTTGTTGTTGGCAAGAGTTTGTGCAGGATACAGCAGGCAGTGTCAATTTTGGGAACAAACTAATGCACTTCAGTCCGTTTCATCAGTCTCTGCCACCTCCCTTTCAAGTGGCAAGAGCAGTAAAACACATTATTAACCAGCCAGGCACAAGGTATTTTGCTTTATTACAGTAGCTTAGATTCACTATTGTACCAATTCTCTGCGCATGGAAACCACATTCACTTTTCCCATTCATTTGCATGACGTTGGGTGAAAAGCCTGGCTTACTCAAGTATAATAAATGGAGCAAACAGAAACCCAAAAAAGCATTTTACACAGGACATTTTCTTGTGTAAATGTCTCAAGTTAAAAAAAAAAAAAAACTTGCTTTGATTGAAAAGCCCATCGGGATTAACTACAATTCATCAGTAGTGAGCCAAATTTAAAAACCCATTTTGAAAGGTATCACTTTCAAGGGATTCAACGTCCTAATTTTGTCGACTCTGTGTTGGACATGTGTGTACAACGATGAGGTACACCCTAGAAGACTTTAAAATATATGTATATATATTATATAGATATATATGATATACGAGACTCTGTGTATATGTGTGAGATGGCACAAACGAATACATTGAATGTTGCTACCGTGTAGCTTCTGTACCTATATATTATATATATATATATATATATATATATATATATATATATATATATATATATCTATATAGTTTTTTTTTAAAATTTTGCATTATTTTATTTTTAGTCTAATTGAAAAGGTCTAGTTGATAAACACACTGAAGAATCTTACAAAGAAAGTCTTTGAAATGCTGTGACTACTTAACAATTTAGATTATACAGCCCTTATATTTTGTTTTTAAAGCACAAAAAAAACAAAAGCTAGCTCTTTTATCCCACTTTGTTTAATGTAATCCCAGCACCAAGTTTAGAACTTAATGGCCCTTTAGATTTGTCTGCATTGCCTTCATCATGGCCAAATGAAGGGGTTGAGAATGCATGCAGGCTATATGAACAGGTAAGTGGTACTTTTAGAAAACATCAGAAACCAAAATAAATAACTGCTTTGTGACGTGCAAAGAAAAATGAGCCACTTTCAAAACCACCTGCATTAGCACAATGGAGGATTTGTTGGCACACACTTTGATGTCCGGAGATTGGCAAATTTATTTCTGTTTTACGAAATGGAAGGGGTTATGGATTATAATTTGTTTGTTTTTTTTCAAAATAAGATATTCCAAAAAGCTAACATAGGCTGTGTTTGCTTAGAGATATGTGTTGCTTGAACATGCAGCAGATTTTAACTATTCCCCCTGCACAGTAAGGTATTTACATAGAAGGGTTAGTTACTCTACCTATAGGCTACTGAAAGGATGATTCCGGGTATTCATTTGACATTTTTGCTTCTTGATTTGATCAACAGCATTAGAGTTGAAAGTTCTGACATTTAAACACAAAAGCATAAGCTGTGTCAATGTAGATTTTCTCCAGTTGCTATGCTGTTTATTTCTTTCAGAAAAAAAAGACTGCGCTAATCACGATTTAGAAACAGATATTGAATAAACTGAAAAAGATGTCTAGACATAACAATTGTCATTGCATTTATGAAGTTTTGTTTAGTATTTCTAAATTCAGCACTGTGGAGTGTTTAATCGCACTATGTAACACAATTTTTGTTCCTGGGTAGTAAGTGTTATTTCCTAATTGCTTATGCCTCAAAAGTATAGAAAATGGCTATTATTCCCCACAAACTTTGCTTTTGTGACCAGGACAGTGATATTTCAAAATATCACTATTTCCAATGGGAAAATGGGCAAATGTGTGTCTTTTCGTTCACATAAAGTCAGAAAAAAACAACATATGAATCCAAATTAACATGTATTTATACTAAAGTAATACAAAGATGACTACAAAAGATTTAGAAGTGAGTAGTTTTTCGAGATTTACAATTATACTGTAAATATATGTATATCATATGTTGTTTTTTTCTGACCTTATGTGAACGAAAAGACACACATTTGCCTATTTTCCCATTGGAAATAGTGATATTTTGAAATATCACTGTCCTGGTCACAAAAGCAAAGTTTGTGGGGAATAATAGCCATTTTCTATACTTTTGAGGCATAAGCAATTAGGAAATAACACTTACTACCCAGGAACAAAAAAAAAATGTTTTTGTTTTATTACACAGTGTAGTTATGGATGAAACGGCTATGGCATGTAATACTTTAATATCTTGTAGGCTGTGATATTTTTACAGACCATTCGGACACAGTGCGGTACATTTATCAAATGACAGGAAGTACTGGGTGGCAGCGTGCCTTGCGCTCTTGTCTTTATTATTCCATGGTTTCAAATCTTGTGATGTCAGTAAATCACCATCCAAGTGAGACACAAGTGTTGGCAATCTGGTCCTTCTATTTCTGGAACAGACACTCCCCTTTTTTGTATCAAACAAATGTTGACAGGTCTAGACCAGTCCAGCAACTAAAATGGGATGCCTTTTCTTCCCATAGTCAGAAGTATTGGCACCAAACGCATTTTTTGCTGCGATCCTTGGGACAAAAACAACAAAATAAGCACAAAAAGAAGAAAGCATAGAATGGGTCAATTAACGCTCGTCTTCCAGATGTGAATTGGCCAGATATTGCACTATTTTCAGAAAGGGAAGCTGCAGTTTTACACCCTCAACTACCTATTTAAAAAACTAGTGCCTTCACTTCCAGCACACCATGTCTATCCTATTCATAGTTAATTCTATGGATGGTGCTCAGCTCTCACGATCACAATCCAGGGTTTTATCTGAAGAGTCGCTGTCAAAACAGGACTGTGTTATGAAGTTCATGTCAGTTCCAGAAATATACAGAACTGCCTCTCAATTATTTTCTTTTAGAATGAGGAAAATAAAATAGATATGTCATATGCGAGTCCCCAGCTGAGGGGCTTGGCTTATGAATTTTTCAGCACAGCACAAATGAAGGCAGCTATTAGAGGACTGGCTGCTTGTTGAGCTGTGGCAGGGCTGCAGCCTCACTGTAATTGATAAACACAATCGGGAGCTGAAGCCTGATGCTTTTTTTTATAAATGAAAACACTTGTCACTTTGTCTTTCCCTTCTACAGCCCTGAGCAGAGATATAACAAATAAGATGTGGTTTGGGCTGGGATGGGGGGGGGGGGGGGGGGGAGGAGTAGAAGATTAAAAATGGCTACAATAGGAGAAGCAATTCAAATTCCAGTACAACAGTTGAGAAATAATGCAGTACTAATACTTATGCTCCTTTATAAAGACCATTCTTTTACACCGTTGAAATGCCTGTACTGTTGTCTTTAATACAGTTAGCATTTTGTGGCCCCCTGGTTGCAGACCATTCAAACTGGTATCAACAAAGAAATATTGTGCAGGGTATTCTTTTAAAGCAGTTTTGTTGGCATTGCCAGAAGGCAGGTATATGAAAGCTTTGCCTTAGAGCTCTGCAAACAAGCACACCTCAATCCAGACCTGGACACCCTCTGCCACTCCTGGTCCACTCAATGAGAAACATCCAATGGTGTTAAATTGTACCTAAGTAGGTGGTGGTTGTGTAATGTTGACTATTGTCCACTAGGGGCTCAGTGGATTCTACAAAACATAGCTCACTTAGTGTTGGTTGCTAGGTAACTACGTGCTAGGTAATTAAGCAATCACATGCTCCTACCTGTTAATAACTGATGAAATATTTGTATCTTTATATTGAATTACCACACCATGGAATTTCATTAGGTAACAACATGTTGACAGAACCATTTGTTCACAAAGCCATTACATGGTAGTTTGTGTTAGAACAGGAACCATCAGTCAGTGCCCGGTTATTACAATGTAATTACAACACTATTCATACCCAGTTATTACTATGTAATTTCATAGTTATTCACACCCATTTATTACAACGTAATTACATCACTATTCATACCCCGTAATCTAGTGCTGCGCGCTTTAATCTACAACGCTACTTACTTTTCAAATCTTTATAAAAACTGTTGCTCACTTATAATTTGTAGTTGGTGATTTTCATGATACATGAAGTTGTAAAAAATCTAATTTCTAATGAGACTAGGTGGTTCTGCGCAAAAAACAATAAAAAATAGCAGATTAGTTTTTTTCTGTTGAAAACAGATTGAAAACAACAAAGCTTCACATTAAATAACCACGTTATCCTTTTTGTAGTTGTAGTCATGGTTAACATTAGGACTGGATAATCAAGAAATTTAAATATGAATTATTTAAGAGTCTGCTCAGTTGAATACCTGATGCTGCCACAGCCAATGACTCCAGGTTTAAAAAGAAGAGTGACAAAGTACATATTAGCAATTCACCACATTCAAGCATAACTCATTCCTATGAAAAAAACAAATCTTTAGAAACAGGAAAACAAAGTTATGTCATTTTTATTTTAAAGTAAGAAATGTAGAAGGCCATTCATGTTCAGAGTCTGTGCTATCAGCTAGACGAAGCCACGACTTAATTAGAATATGCTATAAAACCCAATTTACAACAGTTTGCATTTATAGAATGCGTTTAATGGAAGAGCAGATGAAAATGTTGTAGGAAACTGACAAGAAAACAAGAGTCACAAGCAAGGCAAGGCTCACTGATAATTTAGAGACATGATTTAAACATCTGCACTGAGAATACATTGAGTTGACCTGCAGCCACTGGACTGCGCAGTGCACTGAGAATACATTGAGTTGACTTGACTGGTAGTGTGAGCTGTGTGAGTAAAATGTTTAATTGCCTCTTTTTTATTATTATTATTATTATTATTATTATTATTATTATTATTATTATTATTATTAGAAAGCGTTAATATCTGTATAAACCACAAGTGCTTATTATTTAAAGTTCTCAGACAACCCCTGTAAGACAATAAGACTGCATGCCCCATGCAGTTAATATGCGGTCCTTGAATCACAACATTTGTATGCTCTGTAAAAGTTCTGAACTTAATGTATGTGACCTGCTGTAAAACTTGCAGTGCCATTTATTGAAAGTACCCGGGTCTGGCTCCACACTTGCAGTTCTGATGATCAATGACAGCTGATGAATGCAACAGCCTTGAGCAAGCTTTCCATACACTGCTGAAAGTAAAATCAAGTAACACAGACAGGCCCCTCAAGAGAATACTGTTTCTTCTTCTTCATCTGGAGCACTTTGTTTTGGGGATGCATCAGTTCAGATCACATGTGGTCAGCTGTAAATCATCTATTCTATAAAACAGACTGCTGGTGGGTGAGAGTTTATGTTTCTGTATATAGGTTGGGTGTCATTGCAGTGTAAAATAGCCCTGTGTTAGATTTTAAATTAATGATGTAGTTCCCTTGTAACTCAGGAAATGCTTACAGTAAAACCTGGCATAAATTGAAAAGCAAGCAGCTCCAAATGTCATTGTATTCATGTGTTCCACCTTTCCCAGGTCTTTTTAGGAAGTTTGCAATCAATGAGCATTGTTCTGGGTTCTGATGCTCCAATAGTGAGCCACTATATATATTATTTCTTTATATCTGTTTCTACCTGGCTTTGAAACAGCTTTGAGCTTGTCTAGAGAATTCTAAATGCCTTGCACTAAATGTCCTCATTCCATTCAAACAATGCAACAGTGTAACTATACAACTCGTTCCACTAATATTGAGAAAGTGCTATGACAATAATAGCCAGGCTCAGTTTGAAAACAAACAGACTTTATACTGCTTTAACACAACTCACTCAACTGTACAAGAGAGCTCATTACATTATATGAACCACACTCTGAGCTCTTCTGAAGTGTGGTTATATTCTTCCTCCCTGCAGAAACACAGCAACAGAACACACATATACTATACATTTTGCATAACAAGCAACTGTTGTGGCTACACAGCAATCTCTATAGAGACGGTAGGTCAATGGCTGATGCAGTGACCCCAGTTCTGTAAATATGCTTGCGATGTGGGCATGTTTAATGCACCAAACAGCACTTTTAAGCCATGAGTCAATCCTGATGTGCTTTGTGTTACATTTTTTCCCCTTATGAAATAACTCATCCAAATGCTGCCATTTCTGTCAGCACAACTGCAGCTAGTGTTCTACACACTACAGGGTTTTTTTTTTCCTGAACTGGAGGAATGCATTCTATATTAGAAATATATTAGTAATAGTATTGACTCAAGCATGTAGCTTGTAGCTCTCTTGGGGGACAGGTAGAGCTGTAAGATGGCCGCAAATGTGGAAGTTGTTTCACCAAGCACATGCCAAGTCTTTTAAACTGTTGGTGTTAACAAGAAACAGGTTAGATCCGTTAAATTGTGATCTCATTACGCATTTTCCATGTTTATTGGTTTAAAAATATCAAACTTGTTTTGCACTCCTTAAGGAAAGTCACTTATTTCTGACTAATTTGTAGACATTTCAAACAGAAATAACATAAGAACATAAGAACATAAGAAAGTTTACAAACGAGAGGAGGCTATTCGGCCCATCTTGCTCGTTTGGTTGTTAGTAGCTTATTGATCCCAGAATCTCATCAAGCAGCTTCTTGAAGGATCCCAGAGTGTCAACTTTACTGGGGAGTTGATTCCAGACCCTCACAATTCTCTGTGCAAAAAAAAAGAGCCACATATTTTAGCATTCCTTCCATGGACACAATAATCCCAGATTTTCATTTATATATATATATATATATATATATATATATATATATATATATATATATATATTATAAAAAATAAAAAAATACAGTGGTGTGCAAATTTATTAGAGCACTCCATCGCTTCTGTAGTTTTGATTTGCTGTGCATATGAAATCTAACCACTGGAACTGAAAATCTTGGAAAATTGTCAAAATAGGCAAATTATTGATTGTCTAATTTAACTGATGACTTTGATAGACCACACATGCAATTAATTTAAAACAGTAATCTTGAGGTATTCTAATACATTGCACACTACTGTATTTCATCTACAAAGAAAACCAGCACATTGCAGTAACGTTTTCAATAAAAGGCATGGATGGACATAATATAATTCTATAATTAATTATTGGAGATGGTATTTTATCTTGAACAAATAACCTCATCCAAAACTCTCAACCGAATTACTACCTTTTTATTGAATAGCCAGTCAGCCATAATATGTGTGCAATTGATTGATGTGTGTTCATTCATTTCCTGTGCTAAAGGCTTTTCAGGTTGCCTATAATAACTAGTAAGTAATTATTTGTATGGACCTGCACAGAATGATATGGTTTAAGTAATATAGTTTGATATTACTGCTCTGAAAAACTAGGAAGACATGGCAAATAAAGATATTATTAAATAATAAATTGGGCATGAATTCAAGAACAAACTTGGGGATGATCTTGTATTTTAAGGTAACAGGATAAGCTTTAAAAACCTGAGATCTATCTACACTTGATGATTGTCAAAACGGCAAACAAAGCAATAATCTCAACTTGAATTTGACTCCAGACCCCTGAAAAACAAACTGACTTATGCTTCTTCAAACCACATCCCTGCCACATCAAGGCATTATGGTCAACCCAATCTCATATCGTTACCTTTTTAGGTTGTATAGAACACAGCAAAGGGGCGCGTGAGAATGTTGGTATGCTTATCAGGCAGAAACTTCTTGTGAACATGAAACTTAATTGAAAAAAAACATAATAAATACAAATCAGAAAGCTCTACTGGCACATATCCAAATAGGCTGGTACCAAGATAAACGCTCCTGTTTGATTATGGCAGCCTAATTAGTTTTAGTTTTGTAAACAATCACCGAACCATGGGATGCAGTCAGAGGTCACAAATTAAAAGCTGCCAGCCCTCCCAAGAAGCTCACGCACACACACACACACACACACACACACACACACACACACACACACACACACACACACACACACACACACACACACACACACACACCTGCTGCTAAATACACCTATCTGTGGGACGTGGGTGATGGATGGTAACACTCTCTTGCATTCATGGGTTTGTAGATTTCCATAATTCAAAAGACACTGTCAGTGGGGTGTAGCACCCTCGTGGGCAGACACTGTCTGATCAGATTCTTTCTTATTTGTTTTTCTATTTTTCTGTAAGGTGACACTCTCACTGTATTGTTTGTATGGATGAGATGCATGCATTTTCTTATTAAAAATAGCATTGCAGTCCTTTTTTCCAGGACATGGATTAGCCCAGGGGTGTGCTGCTAGCAGAATATGTACCAGATGCAATGCAGCCCAAGGGTATTTGTTTGGATAGCTGCTTCAGTAACAGGGCACATATCACATTAAAATCACAAAGTCATTGTTGGGAAACTACAGTGTAATTATTATGACAGACTGTGATAGAGGGCTGCTGCTAGTTGCTCTGTTAACAGGTGCTTCTGTATCCAAGACTGCACACATTGCTACGTCTCAAAAGGAATGGCTCTATAAAGACTTCACTGCAGAATTCGATCCCTAACTTCCCTGCAGGAATTAGAAATGGAAATCATTGAGGATAGGGTCATGTATCCCTACATTGAATCAGTACCATCCTGGCTGCCCGTGGGTAGCGCTATACATTATTGACAGTTTTATGGCAGTTGACACACATTGACAAAGTTCTATAATGGTGCTTGTTTATGGTAATGTATGGGTACTGTTTGTGACCTCTATCTGAAAGTGATCTTGTTACTCCCTACCTAAATGGTTACAATTATGAAATACAAGAAGTATGTTCTTAAATAAGTCAGAGTAATTTATATACATAGTTTTATTAAACAGGAAATAACTATAAAAAAAAAAAACTAAAACTAAAATAAAACATGGTTTGCTCATCTCATTCCCTTCCTGTGGTACAGGTAACATGACCCTATCTGTCTTTATAAAAATGTACCCTGGTAAACTTGCACTGTATGTTTGAAGAGTCTGTGTTACCAGGTGCTCTGGTGGTGCCATAATACCAGTAACGCAGCTAGAACCTCTGGCGTTGCAGAAGGAACTTGTAGGTTTAGCCAAAGTGAAATAATGTCAACAGAAAAAATTTAGAAGGATAACTCTTGAATATTTCACCCAAATTAATTTCTATACATGTTAAAAAAGGTATACCACCAACTGAGCCACCAGCCTCTCTGTACCTCAAAGACAACCACAGTTCCTACAGCCACACTTTCCCACCCTGAAAGCTAAATAATGGGGGAGCTGGTGCATTTTCTTCCTACACCTGCGTCCTGGATTGTAATTAGCACTGGAGCTGGCGACACTGAAAACAGTAAAACATGGTGTGGCTGCCCAGATCCCCATGTTAGAGAGAGTTCTCAAGGGTTAGCAGCTCTGTGCACAATACACAGAGTTTATGAAAGAAGCAGCACGCTAGGCATTGGAAATTAAAAGAGCCAGTGAGTCTGCCAAGCAGAACGAAGCTATAAAATCCGTGAGAAATTTCAAAGAGACACGCTGTCAAGGTTTTTTTTTTTTTAATATCCTTTTTTAAACATCTGACAACAGGCTCATCTGTAAGCGTAGATCTTTATGTGACGGTGATTGATATTTCATCTGGTGTGCTTTTCATACAAACTTGAATGTGACACTCTCATTAACTCTCTAGAGCTTTGGCGCTAGGAATACAGGCTTATTTTTTATGAGTTTTCGAAATACATAATCGCTTAAACACTGATCTCAGTTTCTTTGGATAAAAAGGATCGGATTTTCCTAATATGTTGTAGCCTCTCAGACTATAATCCTGCTCAGTTTGGATGCTTTTGTATATTTTTTTCATGTCATATGTTTGAAATAGATTGAAAATGCAGTCACAAGAACACTTAGGGTTTATTAGGTTCCAGCCGATTTAGTTTTTTTAAAAGAAATTTGTTTTAGTTTGCATTGTATTTGCCCACAGCCTTTGGCATTTTGGATTATTATACTGTTTCTAGGTGGTGCAGCAGGCTAGTATACTAACCAAAAGGTCTGTGTTAAAATCCAGGGACATTAGCTTTTCTGATGCTGAATTTTACACTTCCCTTCATTAAGTTAAAAAAAAAAAAACATTTTAAAATGTCAAGTAATTTGATAACTTGTAATTTAAGAGAAGAATAGAAGCAGGTGTAACTACAGAAAGTGTGACTACAGACGGATTTTTTTTGACATTCAGGTCAGGAATGAGGTTGCCCGCTCACTTAACTTGACTGTAACCATTTCCAGGACCCTCACCTTTCATAATCCGCTTTGGACTCTATTGAATACTATGGTACCATAACAATAAGTCTGTGCCTCTGCATCAGGACCACTGTGATGTATTTGTTCCAAATCCACTTGGCTATTGCCTGGGTTTCTTCAGATATACTTTTTCTGTAATTTTCAGACCTGTCTCACTCATTCACCCATGGTTGCTTTGTCTGATGACTGGCAGAAAGGTTCAAAGTGGCATGTTAAAGGGAAAGATGCAATGCCATGTGTAAACTTGAAATTAACAGGTGGTGTAAACAGCACACAGGCAGAAGGAAAGTGCTTTTAGGTGTCCGGTTTGCAGGTGGTGCTTTAATGGCAAGAGTGCAAGCAGGGCACTTAATAGAAAAGGACACTTAATAGAAAAAGTAAATGGAATGGTGTCAAAAGGCATCTTACCCCTTCACCTTGCTTGCAGGCATTTTTTATTTATTTTTGTAGAATTTCACATGGATTTTTCCCAGGAAAGATAATCTTGATTGCTTTGAGAGTATCAGACATTCAGAGCAGCAGAGCTGTTGTGGGAGGGAGTAGGGTTTGAATACACTTTGACACTCAGAACGCAAATCCTCTTTTTTTGTGGTTGATCGGTGAAGTGTTGATAAAAAACGCAAAGCAATCTGGATTATGTAAAAACACACGTGATGCGTTCAACACAAGATGCATAAGGCAAAGCTACTTCCTCAGTGGCACCATCTCCATTTTTCCTTCTTCCCTCTGTTGTTTTTTTTTTTTCACCTATGTCACTGCCACTCAGCAGACACTGTTTTCCAAATGCACACTTGCTGGCCTCCTACTATAACAGGGTGGTTTTAGACCTCTTACCCCATAGGCACAATATGGCCTCATAGTAGTACAGATAAAAACAAAGCAAACAAAATTTGTCAGTAACATCTCCGTCCCTGTCTTTGAAAAGTACCAGTGTCAGTGATGCAGTTCACGCTAAACTCACTTGACCGCTCTGTGTCTCTGTCCCACTTTGGTTATCAAACTGGATAAACCCCTTTGGATCCTGGATTTTGAGTGTGTGTTGGACTGTCCTCTGGGAATGATTTTATCAAACTGGTACTTCTGTAACATAGCTCATAGCTGTAGATGACCGTGACCACAAATCTAATTTAGTCTCCTCACACAAATCAAAATGCCTTTGCCTGTTTAAACAATATCTTTGGATCGCTTAGCAGTCATAGAAAGTGCTACGTTGCTGTGAGAGGATACGGTTGTTTCCTTCTGTATTCCAGCCTTGGCAAATCCCAAATTCAGCACACAGACAGCAGGAGTTAACTGAAGCATCTTTCTCTGTCTTATCTCTGTCTTATCTCTGTAGCTCTCAGTAACTGGTGGGCCATTTCATTGCAATCAGTCCCTTAGTACTGCTCAATCGTAGCCTTGAGCAAACAGGTGTGTCTGTATGTTTGAATTGGTTTAAAAATCAACATGTGAGCACAGCTGTGTAAAGCTATATTTGTGTACTTACTGTTCAAGCAGTATAAACATCTGCTTTACAATAAGGCAGGAGTTTCCTGATAGCAACCTGACAGGCTGAAATTTCACACCAGGAAGCAACACGTCCTCAGCTCATTTACCAGCCCTGACCAAAACAGCAGGTGTGGGATGTCTCTATATGTACTGCAGTGTAGCAACAGCTGGACTGACTTGTGATATATTGAGCAATAAGCACAATGGTACTGTATTTCACTCAGATTCCGTATTACTTTAAGATAGTACTTAGCCCTTGAGTTAAAACATTCGGTTCACAACAATTCTAATCAAACCAATTGATACTTTAAAAGGTGTGTATTTCCTTAATGCAGAAGGGAACCATCTGAGACGTCCAGCTGCCGATGTTTCAAAGTTGCCAAGCAGCCAGAACACATTTAATAAACACCTTTAACAGTATGTTGACGGCCACTGCGTCCATCTTTATTATAGCAATCTGTTATGGTACATCAACCACATCAGCTTTGAGATTACAAAGATAATGAATTGAACGTGGTTGTTAAAGTGCACCATGCCTCTGGTTTCTTTTATGTCAAGTATGGCAGCACTACAGGAAGCTACAGAGGGTGCTAGGCAAAGTATTTATTTCAAGCTTTCCTTAATTGGATGATTTTGGGGAGTTTCCTTTCCCTGAGGGGTCAAATAAATTTAGATGAACAAATTAGCATCCTTTTTGTTTAGGTTTCTACTAGTTTGCTTACTCCTACATGCTCTTCTTTTCAAAACCATTCATTGCCTGTGCATTGGCTTCAGTCTATTTTAAGTGCAGGCCTGTTCTCTGAAAAGCGGAGTCTGCGATTTACAGCCAAGGTTAGAAAAAGAATTGTCTTACCTCACCCCCATATTAGCAATATTATGAGTGGTCCCTGATTCTTGTGAAAAGAACATGCTGTTTCCTGATACCTTTTCACTTGGTAATGGATCTCCTAACAGCTAAAGTTAATAATACTGGCATTAGCAAAAGACAGATACTTACCTCTCGACTGCAGAGGGGTACCAAGGACATCTTAAGTTATCTTTATATTTTTAAAAAGCATTAAAGCAATACTGTCCGTGTAGTGGAATGACCCTCCAGGTCTGTGATTGGACACCCCTGTCCCAGTGTTGCAGGTTAACCAGTAAACAAACCAGTAAAACAATCAAATCCCAGTTCTTAATAGTTCCCAGCTCACCAGCAGTTGCTGCAGTTTTAAGTTTCCCCTTAAAAGGTGGTTTACCTCTGCAAATGCATTGGGTTGACTAAGAGCTAATCTAGCAGCAATGTAGTCATTTAACAGTTCAAAGTAGTATCTTTTTGTAAGGTTAAACTTCCCCAGGGTATTATTCTCAGTTTATTTTTCACCTTCGTTTCACCTACAATGTCCCTTCCATTGCATTCAGCTGGGGTCAGTGAGATTTTGACCATCTCAGTCAGTGTAATCTCTTCCTCTGATAAAGGGGGACAATGTGACATAAAACAGGAAAGGACTTGCTGGAATTCAATCAGAGCTCCAGCAGCTTTTTTCCTGCTGGCGTGAACCTGCTTTATTCCAATTGTATTCTGAAATCTGGGATAAAGCCCAATTTACAATTTGCATTAGATGTAATAGCAAATGTTTGTGCTATTTAAAGATACCCTATATGCTAGTATCGTACTGGCTCTCCTCCTAGTCTCACTGTTCCCTACTGGGACACTGGTTGCTGAAACAGCCTATTATATGTAATCTCTGTTATGTTTTATGCAAAGGGATCAACATTATACTTTATGTTCCCAAACTGAATTGAATACCATAATCTGGATGCTATTCAAATACAGTGAAAAATGTGTCCTTGAGAGAGTGGCCTTATTAATACAGATGAAATATTTGTCACATTTTTTTTATACAAAGATGCTGTTTATTTTAGTTTTCCTGTATGCAAACCAGTGTTAATTGAATGTTTTAGTTTCTACAAGCATTAATCTAAGTGAAACGTACACACGAGTTACATCGGGGCTTGGTGGGTTACAACATGCTGTTTTTTTTTTTTTTTATTAGGGAGGTAATTAACAATGGTTTGAGATGTTTGGAACAGCTGATGATGGGCTTAATATATATTACAGAGGTGGCTTAACATTGATATTTTATATTAGCATCAACTGGAGCAAATTGGCACAGTAAAATACATATATTAACATGAGAATAAAATATAAAAATGATTATTATATTTAATGCAAACTTGATTACCACAGTGTATAGTAACAAGCTCATGTGTGTCTTTTTAAATTCATAGTAAAACCAGGAATGGATCAAACTTCTAAGCAATTGGAGTTTTATTGCCATCCCTGTAATCCCTGTGGTCCAGGTTGTTATTCCTTTAAGGAAGATAACAAATCGTATAAGAAATGAAGCACAAAGAGGGTGCAGTAAAGCGAATTAAAGAAGATAGAAAATGCATTTTCAAACTTGAGTTCACTTTATATCTTTATACACTATGATAGCAAGGTGAAATTGACCAAAAAATAACCAAAACTAGATACAGGCAATCTACAGCAACCTGGTTTCAGACGTGCCTGTCAATCACCACAAGTTTTGACAGAACCATTTTATTGTGGGCAAGAAACAAATAATTAAGTACACTCCATTGTATGAAATTGTATGTTTAAATAAAAACTTGATTTTTAAAGAAAGCAAATACAGTACAGGGGATAGCATGGATTCAGTTACAAAATGAACTACTCGTCTGTGATAGGAATTAGGCAAGGGTTGTCCTCTGAATAAACAAAAGAAAGATAGGGCCTCATTTACTAAGCGGTAGTAATTTGGCCAGAATTGCAGGAGGAAAATTGAGTTGACTGTGCATGGTATTTCCCAAAGTGTTATGCCCTATTTAATAACTAATTAGAAGAAAAATACCAGTTGGAAAAATTCTAATTAGCATACAAATTGTGGGTGGCAACAGGTCTGAAGTTGTGCACAGTGTTTATTCTATTACTTACTGGTGTACAGTACAGTAGTAAAATCAAATGAACATCTAGCAGGCTTTTTTTTATATCTTTTAGTCTATCCTACATGTAATATAGTACAACACAAACCTGCTGATGCATTGTAGGCTTCACGCTGTTGATAAAATATATATTATTTTAAATTGAAACTCACTTATTTCAGCATATTTCTTTTTAGTGTACTTCAATTAGCCAAAATAAAGCATAGTGTCGCATTAACACATTATGGCTATACAGGGAATATAATCCTTGTTTTCCGCACCGAAATGGGATGGGGCAGAACTGCACACAGTTATCATGTTTTGTGCATGGTTAACGCTTCGTAAATGAGGCCCATAGTCTGCACATAGCATTGACATGCCTCACAGGCTTGCAGGATTTATTTAGTTTTACTTCTTTAGTAAACAACCATTATACCACCAATGGTACACCACAGAGGAGCAAACAAAAACATTGACCAAAAACAGCTAATAAATAAAAGGTCACTGTGGGAGTGTGCTGCTCCTTCTAACACAGCAGGCTCTGCAACACACTTTCTCCCTGTACGTTAAAGCAAGATTAAAAATCCCAAAATGAATGACTCCTCCAGGGAAGTGTTGTAAATGCATAAACTCTGACCCTGGTTCAACATGCAGGGGTCCAGAGTTTGAAACAAAAGCTTCTTGGCTGCTCACCACACAGAGAAATAAACCCGGCTCCAGAGCATCACAGACGGAGCATACATTGTACTGTTTAAGCTGTTTGGACAGCAAGAAGGCTAGTCAGATGTGTGGTTTTGTTGTTAGAGCTGAGAACTGGGACTGAGATTGGGAGAACCTAGTTACTCAGTCACTGGGCTATTAAGTGGCTAGACCTCCTTAAGCTCAGTCTTATGAAGTGTTCTCATTAAATAATTGCATATGCGTGTTATGTATATGTTATGTTGTTTGTAAAAGCCACTACAAAGAAAGTGGCACTATAATTAAAATGTAATTATAAAATTTGATTATTTATAGATAATATAGGTATAAATAGAGGTGTTATGTGATGCCATTGGGGGTTCTGACTCCTATCAGTGAGATGAGGTTAAAAACTAGTTTGGTTAGTGGTTAAGGCACTCACATGCATATAGTATTGGCATATAGTGTACAACTTGATACTAGAATGTCTACTAATGGCTACTGTCTACTAATGTGTGTGCCACTAAACTGTATATACTGCTACTACATTTATGCAGGTCAGTTTTTCTTGAGAAAAGGCTTGCAGAGTTGCTGAGAGCTTTGCTGTAGGAGTCGGGGAAATCACAGAAGTCTCAACTCCTCCCACTGAGCCTCTTTTCAAACCAAAGGCCAATGTAAGCCAGCACAACTCTTTTGAAGTCTGCAGTTGTGACAATGGAATGACTCTGATAATCCTCCTTAATTGTAATTGGCACACAAACATGACAAAACATTGACTTTTAATTAAACAGCGACTCAGGGGAGCTGTTTCTGGATGTTTACTTTTTTAATCAGAAGTAATTTACAGAGCTGCATAAAAAACATTGAAGTGGCTGGCAAAAATATGTACATTATTACCTGCACAGTTACACTGTAGTCCAGATGCAGGTGGTGTACATGTATTTATTTAAAGTGGCAGTATCTATCTCACAATTGGTGGTCTTGTGTGCCTCAGCTTTATATTAGTATTATATTAGCCTTAATAAACTGTTGCTGAACCATCAGTGGACCTCTACATTGCCAGAGATGACAACACAATGGGTTACAAATATTACACTGTATTCTTGTCTGGTACTTGTATGATACCATCACCATTCACTACCAGTAGGCTTACTTGATCGTTCCTACAGATGTGATATGTCAACATATGAAAATGTTATCTCTATCAGACTATCAATGGCAGCCTGCTTTTGGGCTATCATTGCTTCTAGTTATAGAGCAATTGCATATAGAGCAAGTCTATTTGTTAAGACATTCAATTAGACCATGGCGAGTAATTAGTTATGCACTTGCCTGTAACTCAAGGTCTTTGCTCATGTTCTGTGCAGCATGATCCCATTAGAAACTAGATGCTCTCGGGCTGTCCTGAGGAATATCAAATGTAATAGAGAGTATGAACAACAGGACATCTTTCGCAACTTAATTGCATGCTTTGGGAACGCTAAATCAAAAGTGACTGCCATTAACAAGCTCAAGCTGTGTCTGGGAGGCACATTGCAAGTGACACCTTTATTTCTTGTTGGTGCTAGACCATTAAAACAGCTTTGGTGTTTACTAAACTGTTCTGTGATGCTCCCCATTAAAGATTGAGTTGTATTCCTTTTATTCTTGTTACCTGAGAAAGTGGTTTGAGCTTTTTTGAAAAGTTAAATTTACCAAATTGTATAGAAGTTGCAGTAGCTCCTTTTTAGTTAACACTGTGGCGCCATCCCACTAAAGGCTTATACAACTGCTGCCATTGTGGTTTAATTGTCATTTCATTGCCATTGATGGGTCTCTGTTTTTTAATTTGTCTGTTACTCCGCATTGCTGCCAGTGATGCAGTTCAGCTGGGGAAATATGGGAAATGAATACAGATGGCCATTCTGCAAGGTGTAAATGCTAAATATTCAGACACTTTACCCCTTTTGAGCCAAGTGATAAATCCCAGAAGAGCCAAACTATAATCACGCACAGAGAAACAGGTTATCTACAACTATTGAGAGGCAAAGAGAGGTGGGTAGACTGGCGAAGACTGTGTGGCAGACCCTGCTGTTCTAAGGCATCTGTTTAAGTGAGGAAAGAGGCAATCTGGCATTCCCTGGAATGTGGCTTGTCAATTAGCACAGGCTAATTAATTAAGATTCCAGGAGTGCTATTTCAAAAAGTCAGAGGGAGGGCACAGGTAGTCTCAGGTATGGCAGAGTTAATCAGAAAAGAGTGTCTGTGCTGACAGAAGCCGTCCACTCTGCACTGGAGTAAAAAGGTACTGAAATTCAAGGACCAACAGTTCTTACAAACACCCATTGTCAGGTCCAGCCAGTCCACTTACCTGTCTGTCACAGCCTAGCCTGGAATCAGATCAGAGAAACTCCAGACCAAGTTTAAAAAGGTAACGAGCAACTGGAATTTCCAAGCCCATACTTTCCAATCCCCAGGTCTTTTTTTTTTTTTTTTATGGTCTGTTTTCTTTTTTTTTTTTAAGAACTTTTGTTTTAAGCACTTTTATCTGCTTTGTTGTTGTACTAAGAGTAGACCAAAAGGCATTTGCTACCTACAGTATTCTACCCATATGTATATATGTATGTATATTTAACCCTTTACTGTACAGGCTAATGCATATATTTAAGAGATAATAGAATTGCTGTAGTATGTTACAAGATATTAATGGAACTCCCAAAATTTTTTGAACAAGGGAGTTCCATTATTAAAGTAACATGCTAAGCAATGCCAGTATTACTATATTACTGCTGTATGAAATAATCATTGTAGCCCACTGAAAGAGTTCATTTTTTAAGTGTTTCATCAGTAAGTAGTGGTTTTAGAACAGTAGTCATTAATTAAGGTCAACTCTCAAACGTGCTTTATTTGCCATTTTGTTATTAAATAATAACAGAATTGCTGTCCTCTGTTGAAAACAATATTGTGTCTGGTAGTTGTATAATAAACAATAACTTCAAGAAAAAGTTCTAAGATATTGTTTTAAAACATTACAATAAAGCAGCTTCAATTTACAAAACTGTGTTTATGGTGTGTGGGTAATTTATGTTCATGAAAATTGTTACGCAAGTAATGAAAATTGGCTTGTGAGGTTAATATAAGGACTGAAGTTAAAAACTCCTGTTTCTGTATTTCTCTTTTATGTAAATTATGTTGCTTATCCTGTTTATAATAGACTAATTAAAAACAAGAATATATATTTTTTCTAACAACAAAGCTTTTATTGCTGTTGTAAATTTATCATAATGAAAACAGAAGGAACAGAGCATTGTCCTTCTTGCAAAAACAGTTATGATATCGCCAGGCTTTTGAAGCTAACGATGGCTTTCCATCAGGTGTGAAATTAAGAAGTTGTCACAAAGCCTGTGTAATTTTCTCTTAATTAATAATTGTCGGTTTAATAAAGATATCATTCATGTATGATTACTTGTATAGTGTTTGACTGCCATAGTTTTTCTTCTTCTTTTCAAGCTAATATCTCTAACAGTGCTATGGCAATCTCTAACGTTAATATTTTATATTTCTTTACCTCTTTCATCCGTTTCTCAAAACAGAGTAAGATACAGTCTGAATCAATGGTTGCCAGCTTCCTGTTGTCCATTTATGGGTCCCTGAAAAAGTATTGAAATTGCCAAGTTGTTTCTTCTTTACATTTGCAGAAATTAACTTGTCTATTGTCACATTCATATTTTTCACATTTGTATCGAATTCTAGGCTGCAATTTTGTTCATTTTCATTTCCCAGTTTGGAATGGGAAATTTCAATTCCCCACATGGCTCGGGAGACCCGAAGGTTCAGTGGGCGTCCTCTGATCTCACGACCAAACCAGCTTGCTTTTTCACCCAGGAACTTGAGAGCAGACGTCAGCGAGGAGGACAAAGGGCAGTCCTGCAGGTTGAATCGGAATCGGAAACTAATACTTGTTTGAATGCTCGTACTCGGATTTACTTGGATTACATCACTACAAGTGGGCAGGGCTGAAACCTAAAGCCTTAAAATGCATCTCTGACCCAGAAATTGACAATGCTGTGTTTTCATGTTTCTTTAACAATGCTTCAGGGTTTGCTCAAAATATATATATGAGGTGGTTATTAATGTACATAGTGAAGTCGAGACCACTTAGAATGATTGCAAATCTGAAAGATGTATTTATGTTGTATTGTTTGTTTTATTATAAGTTATTTTGGGGGTTATTGTGATTGGGGAGTGCTTGTGTACAGTACATAATGTAGTATTGGGGATTTTAGGTATTTATTGTGATAGAGAGGTACACACAAAAAAGAAAATATTATTTTTCAATATTAGGCTAATGGCTGCTTATTGAATCTGCAACCTCAAAATGCAAGAACACACATATTTTCCAAAAACTTTAGAAAAAAACTAAATGCATACAACTCGTGAAACATATCTTTGCCATAAAAAGTCTTCTTAAAAGCTAGCTTAAATAGCTTAAGTGTTGTCTTTGTGTATACATGTGAAAAATAAAAATATTCAGAAGTATTCAGGAAAAAAATGGCCATATTTATTACGAATTCTTGTTTGTACTCGTATTCAGGAACACCCCTAGTAGACAGGCATGTGTACACAAGCAGTTAAGAGTTTGCTACAAGCACATATTGTGACAGGCTAGACTGCTTGTCATCAGTTCCCCAGACTTTTCATTTACCTTTCAGACTCCTAACTACCAAACATCACCTTGTAAAGACATGATTGCGGTGCACTTACAGGTATGCACTGATGCTTTATGAACATGCCCCTTTGTTTTCAATGAATCAAATAGATGGCAGCTTTATTTCATGTCTTGCGGTTTAATAATTTTATGAACTTCTACCCCATGTAAATGTAAGCTGTCTGGGAGGTTTTCACTTTGCCAGAGACATACTAATATAAATAGGCATTGGTGTTGATTAATTCTATCTTTTCTAATGCGTTCCCTATCATTAACCTTGAAGCTGGGGAGAGTTCTGTTGGAGGATTTGACATGATTACTTTTGTTCATGGGTACAAATTTCAGTGCATTTTGATTTTTCAATACATTGTTAGAGCATTTTAACTGACAGCAAAAAAGAAAAAAGTTAAATACATTTTCCACAGAATAATAACAGAATAATAATAATAATAATAATAATAATAATAATAATAATAATAATAATAATAATAATAATAATAATAATTTTGGGTGTCCTTCATTACAAGTTGCAGATACGCATGGTTGAAAGGTCACCGCCGTCTACAGGGTATTTGTGTCCCCTAACAAGCAGCACGCCATAATACAGGAACAAATGCACTTTATCTGGTAATAAGCCTTCTCCTTCTTTGTTTACAACTCACTTTGTATGTAAGCTACCCTCAATCAATACACTTTAGTTTAATCACACACTCTCAGTGTGCACATTCATTCCCATTTGCGTCAGTACACTCCATTCCCTAACAGTGATTTTTTTTTTTTTTTTTTTTTTTTTACAGTTTACTGTTATTATTTAACTTCTCCAAATAATCACTCCTCTCCTGTAACTTCGATTTTATCTTAAGGTTGCTGTTTAAATGCTTGCTGTTCACCCTGGTCCACTTCTGACACTGAAAATTTTTTGAATGTGTTTTATCTGTACCTGCACAAAGTGGGGTGTAGCCCCCTCAATTTATGGTTCTGCCCCCCCCTTTGCCCCCTCTTGAGGGGAAAGTCTGGAGCCATCATTGATTGATGTGCTTTCATTACTGAACTTGCATACTGGCTGCACAGTAATATTTTTTTTTAAAAAGACGATGTGAGTGAGTGTAGAAGAAGGCCATCTTGGGAGGCAGTGAAGCTGAATGGTCTGCGACAGTTCCTTTTGAAACATGAGTAATTTGTGCAACCTTGAATACAGTTGAAACTGAAAGCAAAGTGCCTGCTGTCACCCTTCATGCAGTCTGTCAGATGTGCCTGTCTGTCTTGTCTGTTATTATTATAATAATATAATAATAATAATAATAATAATAATAATAATAATAATAATAATAATAATAATAACTTTAATTTATTATAGCACCTTTCACACTTATTTCCAAATCTGCCTTTTTCTTCAGGATCTTGCCGTGCTGGTGGCTTTCAATACGGAGCCTTATGAAACTGTTGACGAATTTCGATGTAAAGAATCGTTTCCTCTTGTATCTTCTGTTCAAGTACCATGGGATAGGGTACTCCTTAAATCTGCACCAGAACGTTCATCCGAAAAAGTCCTTCCTCCAGGTTTCAGGTCTTGCCCTTACTGCTGAAGAGATATGTTTTTCAAATAAAAGCTTTGAGTCAAGTTGAACACCTAAGCTGTGGATTAAGAAAAAGGCATCTACAAGACAATTACCAAAAGAGCATGAAAACCCAGTAAAAGAGCAAAGCTGGGTATTAGATCCAGTAACCAATAGCTCAGCTTTGCTAGCATTCAATTTAAAAAAAGTTATGACATTGATTTGCTTCAGGCGGTTGCTGTTGGTGCAAGAGATTAAGTCACTAGTATATATACACTGCTCCAAACAATTACATTATAAACCCCATTTTGAAATAATACCTATAGACATTGTACTGTAAAACAAGTTTTAGACATCCAGCGTTGAAAGATTCAATGCTGAAGTCTGTTCTGGGGAAAGAGGGATCATCAGTGTCAAGCACTGGTATCACTATGGAGGTATTTTTCATCCTAGGTTGCTGCCTGCCTGTCTTCTGGATTTCTGGGAGGGTGTTTCCCTGATAACATCTCTGTTGTCATGTTTAGCACCTCTTGCCATGGGGCAGTGCTTTCGTTTTATAAGCCTTGCGGTCCCAGCACATCTGGGCTGATAAAGGAAAGCATGTTCCTGTGATGTTTAGTTACATCGCAACTCCTTTATACAAGCCTCCCTATTCTCCTCACCGGCCTGAGGGAGGTACTGTTGCTTTTTCACCCGTATGACATCTTTGCCATTCAGAGTCAAAATCAAAAGCAGGCATTTCTAAAAGTAATATCTTAATTTTTTGTAACAGGTACTAGGACCCCCCCTCTAATCCCACCTAACTCCTTCTATGACACACTTACTGTTGGAACTATACTCAGTGTTCTATTGCCTGTAACACTTGAAGCTTAGAGAGTGGATGGAAACATTTCCTTCATTTAAGACAAAGTCAAACCAAAGTTGATTTTAAGCTAGCGTTGAAATTACACAGTATATATTCAAAATGCTGAACCCTGAGTTTGATAGGCTAGAAGGTTTATTCATATTCTTAAGCACTGTAGTATAAAATACTTAAGAAGTGAAATGTATGGTTTTTAGTGACAAAGTTTAATTGGGAAAGATTATTTTCTCTTAAGACTACCAAGCCTGTGACAATTATAAAACCTGAAATGCATTTTCAAAAAGGTTAGTGCTGGACCTGTTCAAACAAGATTTAATCTTTGAAAACATAAGAAATAAAATCCTTTAAAATAAACTATCAAGTGTGAAATATGAAGATTACATTTTACACCAGCATTGATGTGATAACTCGGATTAGATAAAGGGTAATTATTACAATTGTCATCTTTAATTATTTAGAGCCAAATGGTTTCTACTTAGACAAACAGCGATGCCACTTTCTGGTGTCAATATTTTTTTGTTTATCTGTTTATATACAGTACTGTGCAAAAGTTTTAGGCAGGTGTGAAAAAATGCTGTAAAGTAAGAATCCTTTCAAAAATAGACATGTTAATAGTTTGTATTTATCAATTAACTAAATGCAAAGTGAGTGAACAGAAGAAAAATCTAAATCAAATCCATATTTGGTGTGAACACCCCTTGCCTTCAAAACAGCATCAATTCTTCTAGGTACAGTTGCACAAAGTCAGGGATTTTGTAGGCACAGAGTCAGGTGTGTGATTAAACAATTATTCCAAACAGGTGCTAATGATCATCAATTCAATACGTAGGTTGAAACACAATCATTAACTGAAACAGAAACAGCTGTGTAGGAGGACTAAAACTGGGTGAGGAACAGCCAAACTTAGCTAACAAGGTGAGGTTGCTGAAGACAGTTTACTGTCAAATGTCATACACCATGGCAAGACTGAGCACAGCAACAAGAAACAATGTAGTTATACTGCATCAGCAAGGTCTCTCCCAGGCAGAAATTTCAAGGCAGACAGGGGTTTCCAGATGTGCTGTCCAAGCTCTTCTGAAGAAACACAAAGAAATGGGCAACGTTGAGGACCGTAGACACAGTGGTCAGCCAAACAAACTCACTGCAGCAGATGAAAAACACATCATGCTTACTTCCGCATCGGAAGATATCCAGCAGTTCAGAATTCAGAAAACAGTGGGACCCTGGTATACCCATCTACTGTCCAGAGAAGTCTGGTCAGAAGTGGCCTTCATGGAAGTCTTGCGGCCAAAAAGCCATACCTCCGACGTGGAAACAAGGCCAAGCAACTCAACTATGCACAAAAACACAGGAACTGGAGAGCAGAAAAATGGCAGCAGGTGCTCTGGACTGATGAGTCAAAATTTGAAATATTTGGCTGTAGCAGAAGGCAGTTTGTTCACCGAAGGGCTGGAGGGCGGTACACGAATGAGTGTCTGCAGGCAACAATGAAGCATGGTGGAGGTTCCTTGCAAGTTTGGGGCTGCATTTCTGCAAATGGAGTTGGGGATTTGGTTAGAATTAATGGTCTCCTCAAAGCTGAGAAGTACAGGCAGATACTTATCTATCATGCAATACCATCAGGGAGGCATCTGATTGGCCCCAAATTTATTCTGCAGCATGACAACGACCCCAAACATACAGCGGAAGACATTAAGAACTATCTTCAGCGTAAAGAAGAACAAAGAGTCCTGAAAGTGATGGTATGGCCCCCACAGAGCCCTGATCTCAACATCATCGAGTCTGTCTGGGATTACATGAAGAGAGAGAAGCAACTGAGGCTGCCTAAATCCACAGAAGAACTGTGGTTAGTTCTTCAAGATGTTTGGGCCAACCTACCTGCCGATTTCCTTCAAAAACCGTGTGCAAGTGTACCTAGAAGAATTGATGCTGTTTTGAAGGCAAAAGGTGGTCACACCAAATATTGATTTGATGTAGATTTTTTTTCTGATCACTCACTTTGCATTTTGTTAATTGATAAATATAAACTATTAACATGTCTATTTTTGAAAGCATTCTTACTTTACAGCATTTTTTTACACCTGCCTAAAACTTTTGCACAGTGCTGTAGTATATAGGGAGATTCTACCAGAGACACAACAGAGAAGAAAGAAAAACAGTGATTCTCCCAGAGAGGAACAGAGGTGCAGAGGTGGTGGAGCAAACCAACCAACAGGACAAAAACTATTTTTTTTTAACATAACACTACCTTAGACTGGGACCTTGTGTGAGGTTCCAATTTTCCAGCACTAAGATTTGAAAGGGTTAACTGAAACTGTAGACAAACAGTGGCAAAGAGCTCAATATTTCCACTGGAAGGACGGTCAGTCCAGAGAGCTTTGTGGACTAAGATGGAGGGGAGGTCTATCCATGGTGCTGCTCCAGCAACCCAAACTGTACTGAAACCATATATTTTGTCTGGGGGATAAATTATTACAGACAAACTATTTTCAATATAGTCCTAGGTTTCTCAGTTATATGCATACTATGTGGCAGTGAAACATAGCGTATATTATAAGATACCTCTGGCATACATCAATTGAGACTCAAAACAGAAAATAACACAACCGCTTACACCCCAACTTAATCGCAACGCTGAGCTGGCACAGCTATAGATATGTATTGCGGTTTACATAACGTGATCCAGGGACAGTCTGTCCTGAGTTAGATTTGAATGCAGGACTGAAGAGGTGACAGGCCATTGTTGTCTTATTGCACTCCCTGTCGTGGGTTATTTCTTACTTTGACTACAGTTCAGAGCAGCTGGTCTCAGGCTATGGTATTTTGCTTTAGGCTGACTCTCAATCTCTGATTGTTACCTTAGTCTACCAGCAGGATACCAGCATATACAGTATATATGCATCAAGGTTAACTATTACCCAACTGCGACTGGCCCCACTGTTAAACACTATAACTGTATATATACCATTAAAGGATTCATTGAAGTGCTTGTCTCTTGACTTGCCTTTTATAGTGACAAACATGTTGTAACACTGGTTGGTACTCATTATGCTTTGTTCTGAACAGGTAGTAAAATCAGACTTAGTGCCAGTCTGCATCCTACTAATTAGAATTTGGCACCAAATTCTCACAATAAGGGGAGAACTCTTCTTAGTGTAAAACCGACAAAGCGAATCTGTTGAACTCGAAACCAGTTTCAAAACCATGCTCAGCAATCCACAAACATACAGTAATTGTGATGGGGAAAAGTTGTGTGCCACATGTCACAACAAAGCGTGGATACTTAAGGCAACACAAAAGGCCCAAAAAAGCACTGGATTGAGGTCAATGCACTCTGACATACTGTAGCAGATCATACTCTCCGGCACTTGAGAGACAAATCCCAGGAACTTGGAAACTGAAGAAAAATTAGCATCGACAAGCAGCTACAAGAAACGAGGTTCACCATGGCAAAGCCAGCAACACCAGACAGGTTACGAGCCACATTGGCTAACCATCAATCACCCTTGATTACTTTTCAATAAAGTGTTAATTCATTGAGCTGCATGCTGTTCTTCTATTGAGCCACTCTGGAGCTTACAGATTCATCATTGTATTCAGCTATTGAAATGTTCACTAGTTTAAATTCCATATCCACCCCAGTTGTGCATCACAGTCAAACAGTTTTTAATTTATAACTGTATGGTATTTACAGCCAATAAATCTATTTTATTTAAGAGGAATAGGTCATTTAAACAATGTATTACATGGCTGTTCTTTCTTTTGTATATCCCTTTGTATTATTTTGCTTAAGAAACTAAGAATTGCAATAATGAATCAGTTTTTTTTTATTATAAATAGCTCAATGTACGTACATGTATTATCAGACCGATACTACTTTGAGAAACTGTGTGAAAGGATTGTTAGTCAAGGTTTGATCATCTATTCAGTGCTCATGTGAAAATAAGTGCATAGAATGCTATTTCGGCCCACCGTTAACCCTTAGCGATCTATTTATTCAGCACCTCTCAGGAGCGTCAGGTCCAATTTATTTTGACACAAACTGTTTATTTTACACGCGCTGTTTAAAAGTATTATTTTTCACAGTTAAACAGGTTTAAAAGTCACTGCATATCAACAGGACACTCAGTACTGCATCTCCAGCCAAGCCCCACCCCTTGTTCGCTGTATTTATCATATACCTCTTCATAGTAATGCATACTGATAAATCCTCTCCTGATCACTGGTTGTATCATCAAACTCCTCAATAATGCGATCAAAAATTACTATAACATCTCAAAAAGCTCTGCAAATATCCGTGATATTCTTTGAGCGCTGGATGCGGAATCGGCTATCTTGTGTTTTTTTTTTTGCCTGTGTTAGGTGTTACTTTGTATCCATTTCTTAATGTGAGCGGCATCTTTAAACAATGCTAAGCAACATTATGAAGTGTAAAGAGGGCGCTGTCATAAAAAAAAAAAAAATGAAAAGTAGGGAAAATGATCTTAAAATGAGTAAAATTGCACAAAGTGTGTTTGCAGGATCCAATATGAATGGATAAAAATGAATGCAGCAATAGACAAGTTTATTTCAGCAAATATACACTATGCTAGTTCCATCAAAAGGGAAACAACTTCCATCGTCAATATTGCATTTCTGTCAGGGCAACATGCCCATCCTATAGAGGGGTCATTAAGCTATAAAAGACTAGACATAGGGCACATCAAAAGTAGGAATCAGATGCGATAATAAATATATTTCTATTGATTGGCAACTTTGAGTACTGTGCAATGGAGCAGACTTGATTTAAAAACCTGCCCAACACGTTATCAGTCTGTATCGATTTGCTTTGTAAAGGTGCCACCAAACCCTTTAAAAAAAAATAGAGTACATTGTTCAAATCAGATTGCTGGTCATCCAAAAAGGCTTGAACTGTTGTTGCTCTTCTGCACAGAATGGTTTTATCATCATATTATTGCACCTGACTAGAAAGACAAGCAGACAGATCCTTAAAGAACACAGAGAGGTTGCTATATTGATCCTCCAGGGAGCCTTTTAACAACTGCTGCAGCACACATGTTTACCAACACAGAAGATGGTCTATTAGAGAGATAAATGAATGCTCTGAATGTCAAGTAAGGCAACACATTCTTTTGCCGATACAAGTATTTAATTGATACCCAATTAGCTTTTTTTTTTTAATATTACACTTCAGTTAATAAACAAGGACCAAACAAAGAAATGACGAGGAGGCATGGGCAAAGGGCTTTTTATAGGAACATTGTGATTGCGTATGTGATAAAGGACGGATCCTCCTTTCAGAAACACACATGGTTTCCATTACATATCTGTTTGACTGTTTATTACCATGTAACTGAACTTCAATAAATGGGTCATTTCTTATCAGTACAATTATGCCATGCAATATAAAGTATTAGCAATTCATTTTATTTTGACCCAAATAGATCTTTTCTTAGTGTGGCATCCAACTCGACCCCACAGTAATTCTGTCTAAATGTAACCCCAAACTAACAGAATCACACAGCTGTATGTGTTTAAAATGTAAATGTTACATATGTACAGGCAGATGAACTGGTTTCTCCTTATATCCCAAGATTCGGATAGTCTGCATAACTTGTGCTAAAGAATGTCATGTACCAAGTTTTATCACAAACCACTTCTAGGTGGTACTTAGCTAAATCTAATATAGATTAATATAGGAAAGGGAATATAATTTGTATCTTATAATCATTTAGCTGATTTCTGCAGAATGTGGCTGTTGTACTTTGAAATAGTGTTATAATAAGGCTATATAAATAGTGTTATAATAAGGAATGCAACTATTTTATAGGTTTCAGTCTTCTGCTGAAAGTGGTAGAAGTGACTTATGGAACTTCTACAGATAAATACTGACATAAAAATAAAAAAGATATTTGCCTTAAATTAAGAAATGATATTCTCTTCCTACACACTCCCACACACATGTATTTCAGAAAGTAAAATGCTCAGTGTCCTTGTGAAATACACCTCCTAGAAGAAAGCCAAGCTATACTTGAATAACTTAAGATTATTGTCAGGCTCATTGGCTCGGCAGTGCATTTAACCTCCAACCAAAGAACTCCACCTTCATGTCTTTATTCATCAAATAGAATGCACATCCAATGCCAGTGAATACAGTTTTGGAAGTGATATGTTAAAAATATAAAAAAAACAAATTCTATGAAAAGCCAATTGACCTTGTAAAAGGGCAACAGAAATGTCTGCATTATGCTTTTTTTTAAAAAGCGTACGTGGGAGGGAATGGGGGGGGGGGGGGGGTTCGGTTTGAGTAATTCCTGAATTGAAAAGGTGCTTGCTCAAAATAAGGAACTTTGAAGAGTGAGATACTAGTAGATATTTTGCATGTAGGGGGCTCGGTGGCAAAGGTCAATCCAGTTTAATTCCAGTACATCGTATCCTGTGTTCATACAGTATGTCACCCCATGCGCAGAACATACAGCACAATTCTTAAGTTAAAAAAAAAAAAAAGTAGTATATTTAATAGCAGTCCCTGAGTATGATCTTCATTTTATAATAATGAACACATCCTGTGAAGGGTATCTCTTATTGCAAGAGACATTTCACATAGTTTAAGCAGCACACTGCACAAGACACCCCATTAAAACTGGACGTTAAAGGCCATTTCACACTGAATCCATTGATTTATTCAAAGTGTACCTTGCACAACTGTTCTGTAATCTCTGTATGGGTCAAAATGACAGCAACCATGGATATTTACTGTGAGACACCTGACTAACAATAGTTGAGCTGTCTAAAGCAGTCCAGAATGCATCTGATGTGCCATCAGCTTACATCAACCTTGACACATCATCTTACACACAAGCCCCTGACACTAAAGTTGTTACAACGGAAGAAAAAAAGATAAGAGGACATTATTACATGTTGTTTATTTAAATACAAAAGTTAAGTTAACAGGTTTTTGTTTTGAATAAGATACTATTATAGAATGTTGAGTACCTGAGGTTCTAAATTTGCAGGACCTGTGTGGTTTTGAACAGTGCAAATATGCAGCTTTTTCATTGCAATGTTCAAATTCAGTATAAAAGAAAATATTAAAAATGTAGCAATGCCAGAATATATGTTGCACTGTATTTAGTTTTAAATCATAATCTATTAACCTGAAATTTTAACAGTGATGTCATTATCCAAATACAGAGAAGACAAGAGTGCTTGCATACATAACGTTTTGTCAGATATTAATTATAAAATCACACTCAAAAATAAAATGAGCTAAGCGGGTTGATAAGATGGAGAGAGTTTAGCTGCATGAGCTGTAAGCACATCATAACCATTGTGTAGTTCAGAGAGCTGAAGTTTGAGCTTTTCGGCTCACCAGACTATTTGATAGGTGTGTGGCTGTGTTCTGAGTTATACTCATGAGTATGCATTTTACTTCTATTAATGTGATTGGCCAGCTGTGAGGCTCCTTGCAAACCACAGCCCAATGAGCTTGACACAACCCTCAACTCAACTACCAGTGTCAATCACGCACTGTCTGAAAGAAGCCTTGAAGTATCACAAATGCAAAAGTCAAAGTCTTCTAAATAAAGCAGACTGTATATGTAGGCTTTCTGAATGTTAGGTTTTATTTCTGAGCACTCTGCCTGCCTTTAATGTTGCAATTAGCGTCAATAAACCATCTGTTTCTTAATTTAATCATGGAAAAATGATAATGACCAAATAATAACTATTTTTGTATCTATACATTCCTAAAACCATAGTGATGATCGCTTTACCCTCGCTGCTTGGAGTTTCTAATTGTTTCATAAAACAAAGACTTCACTCTTGCTAAACTCATCAAATAAAATGAATAATGATTGCGATGATCAATTATGTGTTATAAGAGCACTACTTAAAATGCAGAGCAATTCATTTTATTCTGCTACCTTCATTCTGCATGTTATTCGCTGGAGTAGAAAGGGCACTTTCACACCAAGTTCACTTGCAAGTGATTCGAATCGTGGTTCCTTTGCAACAAACAAAATTTTTTCTGGTTGGCTGCGATTCGTTTCACACCACAAAAAATCAAGCAAACCTGAATTTATTTTAACGTGCGTTCAAATGCGTTTGTTTGGTTCACTTGCAGCTTCATCCAGACTAGAGTTCTATTAGTTTTGCATTTCACTTTGTAAGAACCACTCGGCTCTGCTGCTGACTGCGGAAGTTCTTTCTGGAAAAACTTTTTCTATCAGGCCAATGTGAACCAGGTGGCTTGGTGATGACATCAGATCTGGAAATATACACACCACTAGTGCAGGATGAAACACTGCTGTGTGTATTTATTGTAAATAAAAGGTTTGAACAAAACAAAAGACTTCAATAAAGCAACACAGCTTTGGACACAGAGGGGAACTGACAGTCCAGCTGTGGCATGATGCCTCCAATTGCCTCCTGCCGATCAACCAAGTGCCCCAAAATGCCGAGTGCCAAAACCAAGCAAAATATTTTGTAATTGCAAGAGTTCTCCTGACTGAATATAAGGGACAGACCATTTACCCAAATGCTTGTACGTATCTCAGGTTGTTTTTTTTTTGCTGTTGTTGTTTTGTTTAATGCAAGATATTAAATATCCTGGGTTAGACAAAGCAACATTGAACATTTCACAGTTACCGGTAGAGTGCAACTAAACTGGTATTTAACAAAAGCACTCTTACAACAACTGTACCAATTAACTGCAAATCTGTTGTTGGTCTTTATAGATAGACAGTCAATCTCCATCTGAAAGCTCAAGTTATGAAAGAGTCATTATTTGTTATTACCAAACATTTGCAATCGTATCCTTTTGTACACAACGATGGAAAGGGAAATCTGAGTGTATTACTAACAGTTGTTGAATTTGAATTATTTTTAAATCCTTTTTAAATTACAACCAGGAGATTTCATCAAAGTAATAAAATGTGTTTTCATCCAAGTTCCAGGAACCTGTTACGGCTTTGATTGGCAACGCTTGCCAATGAGAAAGCTGTTTGTGTATACAGACTAGATTTATGTGAGATTGGACTTTATTGGTCTTTATTAATTTCCCCTAACGCAGCGTGTAGCTCCAAAACTAATTCTCTGCTTTTAACTCAAGGCTGCTGCTCAGATTTATTAGGAAAAGTTATCTTTGTAATTATAAGAAATAATGGGTGCTTATAAAGACTGATTTGCTTCCATAATACAAGCTGTTTATTTAGGAGTTGTAGGAATTCAATATAGGTCTTACCAACATATTCTGCTGTCTTTTTTTTCAAAGATACACTTTATTGCAATACACCTTAACATAGAGGTTCGGCAATAGTATTTTCCCCCCAAATCCCCTTTATAAAATAGAGATGTCATCTTGTGTGGTTTGGTTGATGGAACTGTGAAGCAAAGTGAAATGATGTATTTTATTAGGATAGACACCCTTGTCGGAGTTTTCCTCTGATTTAAACCCCATTGAGCAATCATGGGGTAAGTTAGGCTTTGAGACTCAATAACCAGCTAACTGATTGGCTTTCTGACTCTCGACAACAAGAAGAAGAAACAACAAATAAAAAATTGATTAAGAAATGTACATTTAAATCAATAATAATAATAGTTTTTGAATTATTCATTTATTTCTAAATCCTCTCGGAATCATCTGGATTGTTTCTTTTGTTGGTTAGTATACATAAACAAATGTTTTAAATACTCATATTGAAGTAGGCCTATGAAGCCTTCAACTCAGGAGCCATTACTCACTCAAAACATCCAATAATGATCTTAATCACCTCTGTCTTTTGGTTGTAGTGTGTGAATATTTCAAACTTCAGCTGTACATCAGTTTTGCTATTAGCAGTAGCAGTTCAAGCTAGCTGTCTGCATATTCCACATTTGATCATTAAACAAGAAACATCTCCATTATCCAGCTTTACTGTAGCTCCCTTGGCACAGTGAAATGGGTTATTGGGAGATGTATTCAATTTAATATATCAGCAATTTTTACTTGTCTTGACAAACATGCCTGAAAATCTGAAAGAAAATATGTATTATACTTTTTCTCCCCAATGATATACCTTATGCAGGCTTTTGCAAGGGGCCTATCCACCCTCTAACAGTTACATCTCCATGACAACCTGAGCTATGACCCCTCGGAATGCTGGCCGTTCTGCCACGAAAAGGTTGGGTGGTTTTTATTTTTCATTTAATCTTTTAATAAGAATTGAATTATTCTTTTCTATCTCTTTTTTTATTTAATTATTTAGGTCTGTATTTCTCAGCTTTTTGAGGTACTGAATGCTCAGTTGAGAATGGAGGGTGTTTGTGCTCACTATTAGGGTGTGGGGTGATGACAGTGCTGGAGACCTTAAAATTGAGCATTGAGACCAGTGCTCATTATTATGGGGCAGGGTGGCTGCACAGAAAAGCTGAGAATAAAGAATGTTCATTACGTTAAGGCAATAGCTCTCTTTATCAATGAGACTGAATACTCTGGGGGCAGCTCTGTATAAACATGTTCAGTCTCTTCAAATGAAACTGCCTCCAGCACAACAGGTGCTTTTGGCTCCAGTTCAATCGTGTGCCGATTTTCAGGTGTAGCCAATTGATGTGCCAGCTAAACAGATGTTACTGATACAGGATAAAAACACAGAGGATATTTATAACCCACTGAGCACTGTAACATCCCTTAATAAATCACAGAGCTATAGGCTTGCCAGTTGCTGAAATGGCTAAAACAAAATACGTTTTGAAAGAAGTACAGTTACAATGTCAATGTGGACTGTGTTCTGCAACACTAATGTACTCGAATGTGGTGGACAGAATTGTAATCTATTATACAGGGATGAATACAATAAAGGCACACTAACTATAAACCCTTTTAATATTAATTCAACGAGACTTATAATAGATAAGCCTGATTTGCTGTGGGAATTGAAATGTATTACTAGGTATTACATTGATTACAAATGTGCTAATTTATAAAACTTTTAAATAATCAGTAACACATTACATTGTGTCTCTAATGTACTCTAGTTACTTAGTAAATACATGCGTACTTACACATAAGTACGATAGTATTGTGCATAGTTACAATGTACTCAATGTGCAAATCTTTTTGCATGAAATGACACTAACCTTTCTCTGATGCAATTCTATATCACAGAAAAAGAGTTTCACATTACGTACACTGTAACTATGCACAATAACATTGTAATTATGTAAGTACACATGTATTTACTAAGTAACTAATACGTAAATACACAGTAATTAGATACACTTTGTGTAAAGTGGTACTCAGTAATCTACATGCACAACAAATTGTAATAATTGAAAATATAAGAATGCTGTACTCAAACACATTGCAGTGTTCTGTATGAAATATTGTAATCTATATGATATGTCTGAACATTTCAATACTGTACATGTAGTGTAAACCTTATAACCTTGTTTCCCAACGTGATATTAGGCGGGGCAGAAATCTCTTCTATAACTGATAAATGCGAGAGAAATTAACCTGGGTGACAATAACCAAATTGGAATTATCATACGCCTGTTCCCTTATAATTAAAAATATTACTATAGGGCAGATTTGTAACAGCTCTTCAATTGGTTAACTACAATGTACAAAATCTAGCTTTCAAGACCACAAAAGTCTCATCTTAAGTTGACTGAATGTTATTAATGTTGTGTACACTGTCTGAATCTAAAATGACTGCTCTAGACCTAGTGGGCTAGTGTTTGTATATCACAGTCTAATAAACAGTATCAACTCTTCAAGTCTATTATCATGATTACCTTGATTAACCCGACTAGTAATTGGTGTCTCTATAATGGGGTAACAATACCAGGTTTCAGTTACATACAAGTTAGAGAATGTTGCAATAACCTAAGGGACACCACTATTACTGTACACAGCTTGTGTCTTCATTGCAATTGCTCTAGTTAAGAGCTGCGATCCTTCAAATTAATTTCCCTAAACCTCCATTTAAGACTAATGTGGGGAGCAGCATGTTTTTTTTTCAAGCTTGACTATCTTGGAATTCCCTGGGAGCTAAAATTAGGATGGCATCTCTGCATTGGCACCTGCAATGAAGGGGAGCCATCTGATGATTAAAAATGAAATATAAAGAGCTGTCCTTGAAACTGCTCCTTAGTTATAAACGTGGCATTTCTTAGGTAATCTTTGAATTATACTGCACCTGCTGCTGTGCTGGTAATAGAGCTTGCCTTTGTAGAATGATTAAGATGTCTACAGCCAATGTGTGGCCATCACCTTTCTGTGAACTGCTTGCATAAGGAATGCACAGGATTCAATAAGTGCATAAAATTACTGTACCACTTGTAAAGAATACCGTTAAATGACATTTTCATTTTTAATATGTTGTTTTTCTCCCAATAGAATAAGGTGCATTTATATAAACACATATTTCCAGATGATCCCACAGTACAGTAGTATCAGAAGCAGGTCTTGTTCATCAGGAAGGGTTAAAAGATGGTGATAGTGTGTATGTTTGTAGAGCTTATGTTTGCAGCGTGTATGTTTGCAGCATGTATGTTTGCAGCGTGCATGTTTGCAGTGTGTATGTTTGCAGTGTGTATGTTTGCACAGTGTATGTTTGTATCATGCATGTTTGCAGTGTGTATGTTTGCAGAGTGTATGTTTGCAGTGTGTATGTTTGCACAGTGTATGTTTGTATCATGCATGTTTGCAGTGTGTATGTTTGAACAGCATTTGTTTGCAACGTGTATGTTTGCAGCGTGTATGTTTGCAAGGTATATGTTTGCAGCATGTTTGTTTGCAGCATGTATGTTTGCAGAGCATATGTTTGCAGAGTTTATGTTTGCAGTGTGTATGTTGGCAGTATGTATGTTTGCACAGTGTATGTTTGTAGCATGCATGTTTGCAATCTGTATGTTTGAAGAGCGTATGTTTGCAGAGCGTATGTTTGCAGAGTTTATGTTTGCAGTGTGTATGTTTGCAGCATGTATGTTTGCAGCGTGTATGTTTGCAGAGCGTATATTTGCAGAGTGTATGTTTGCAGCATGCATGTTTGCAGAGTGTATGTTTGCAGCATGCATGTTTGCAGAGTGTATGTTTGCAGAGTTTATGTTTGCAGAGTGTGTGTTTGCAGCATGCATGTTTGCAATTGTATCGGAAAAGGGTTAGAGATAGGGTTAGAGGGATTAGAGTTATGTTTAGAGTTGGGGTTATGGTTAGAATTAGGATTAGGGTTATATCATGCACATTGTACATACAGTACATTGCAACTATGCATAATAAGATTGTAATTATGTGTATGTACATAACTACTACATAAATACACAGTACTTAGAGTTCATGGAAAGTGTTACCTTTTTTCGTTCCACCTGGAACATTGCTATAAAGAGTTTTGAAAAGTGCCTTGCACTTTGTTTTAGTATGAGGATTGTAGGACACTATTCCTTTAATGAATTGATCTGTTGATTGTTTCAACGATTGACATTTTTACACTGTGGGTCATTTTATCCATTACTGAAATGTCACATTGAATTAAAATTTGAAAACAATTATTTTATATATATATATATATATATATATATATATATATATATATATATATATATAAACCTTTATTTATAACCTATAACTTGTATAACCTTTAACTAACACTGGAACCTAAAAATATAGTTAAGCTAATGACCAAAATTGGATGGAAGCCTGTGAGACTCGATACAATAATGAATATTTAATATAGAATGCTACCTTCAATCTGAACCAAACTGCCTACATACCTGATAATCGTATAGTTCTGCATTAAGAAGAAGTTTTATTTGGATTGAAGGCACACTCTGAGTCAAATCCTGTATTAAACAATTCTACACATTTCATTTGTTTTCCCTGCAAAAAGCACTTCTAAATGTCCATATGTTCACACTGGTAGAAAAATACAGTATAACAGTGGTACTTCAAACTATGGTTTTACAGTTCATGGGATTATACAGACTTCTTCATATTTAACACTTCTCTTTGAATCTTTAACTTTTTTTATATTATTTTGGAATCTTCCTTGCATTCATTCAAATCCAACTAGAAGGTGACCGGCAAATTGTACTTGTTATATAAAAATAATACTCTGTGATCAAAGAATGCTGTGTTTTTTCAACTCATGGATGGCCGTAAATAACCCACACGTGCTCTTTGGGGATCTGCTGATTTATCCTCATTCGTCAAATAACCACAGCACTGCTTGAACGTTCCTGCAGTATTCTCAACAGGTCTTGTTGCTGACCATTACTTTTGAGTGCTGCTGCCTATCTTGCTATTGAGTGCTACAGTTGTCTCTTTTGTCACTTTAACTGAGCACAGGGAATTGCATGTTAAGTGATGAATAAGACTAGGTTAGCATGCATTGGTAAGAGTAGACAGAGTGTGCCACCCAACGAAAGCACGGTCAAGGAAAGGCAAAGACATCAGTAACGAAGGGAGACACTTTTATAAAACAAAGCAGAACTGATTGCTGGGATACATTTTGCATGCTGTGCATTGTTCTTTCATGCACAATGGAGTGAAGTGAAAGGCTGCATGCTAGTCCAGTGTGCATTTCACGCTAACTTGGGGATGGCACCAACATTAACTTGTCATGAAGGAGCGCTTGTTTTTCAGCACCTCCATTTATTTACTACTCTAAGTACATTAAACCAGGCGAGCACTACTGAGCAGTTGATTAATATATCCATTAAAGATAATTGATGCATGGAATAAAATAGGTTTGAAATAGTTAAAATTGCAACCGCATATACAGACTTGGTAATAAGATTTATCCACGCAGCAGGTTGATAGCATTGGAACAGTTGATTGTGTGTGTGTGTGTGTGTGTGTGTGTGCTTGTCTGTCTGTTAGAACAGGACAAGCTGTCAGATCAAAGGCATTGCTCTTTTTTTTTCCTATGTTAGAAACAGGTTGCCTAAACTGTTGGTTTTTTACAAAGGGCATATCCTCAATGGGCATTTCCTCAAGTATCCTCAGCAATTGATAAAGAAATTGATAGGCATTTCATTTTTCAAGCTAACTGGAGGCCAAAAAAGGACACTCTTGACTATATTGTGTTAAACAACATGCTCGTCTATACCTTTCTGGACTATTCATTTTGCAGGTATGATTTGCAATGATCAAAGGTACCTCCCAGACAGGCACTGACATACATTACTGTGAAGACAGCTGGACAGACAGCCTGCAGCTATGCAGATACCAGGGTCAACTTATTACCCATAACTGCACGCTACCTGAATACAAACCAGTTAGGGGGGAATTTTTACAACATACACTCTAAGCCTGTACTATAGATCTCAACAAATTATTTAGACAGGTTGCCCGAATGTGGTGATCACGTGATCAGGAATATGCCTGCTGCAGACAACATCAAGCTACAGGCTACAGAAGTCTGTGAGTTCACTCAGCGGGAGAAATGCTTTTTCTATAGCGAGTGCGTCATTCATGATAAAATGATTTTTCTCTCAAAATGTCTTTATATCTCAAGTGTTGGGTGATCCACATAACCAATAATGCAGGTGAATATTTTTTTATTTGTATTTATTTATTTATTTTTTGCCCAATCTCATTAATGAATCTATCTTGCATTGAACCTAATGACAGAATGATCGCGCTGTTGCTAAGCAGATGCAGAGCTTGATGCTGTGGTTGTTTACACTTCAAGGGCTGGTCAGGTATTCATCACTCCACACTACTGGAGCAATCACTGTACTCCATGCACATTTCTGGAGTGCTCTGTTTACATATCAAGTGCAATACTACCATACTTCTGTGTGTTGGTCTAGTCTACAATGTGCTATTCGCTTTTTAAACAGATGTAAAACCTGCTTTTGTCAAGGTATACCAGAGTAAGGTTTTATATAGACTAGTTTACCATGATGTTGTGCACAGTAATCTTGCAGTTTGCTTTACCATACTTTTACCCTGTGGCCAAAAGTTTGCGTCACCCTATGGAATTAACTAATTCTGCTTCATAAGGTCGTATGAAACCTGTTGAACAATGTTACGTTATATCACGTCTGCTGCGTTTTGCAGATTTTCACGTACTCTTTTTATTCGGTCTTATTTATTTTCTGTTTACTCTGCACACTCTTAACTCAGGGGAGACGTTAGGAGGACAGAGATGTTATAAACTCCTAGTGGTTTATGTTCGAGCACTGGACGAGCTGTATGCATGTTCATATAACCTTTATTTAATCGGAAAGAAAGACACTCAAGACTCATTCATTTTAAGTTTTACCAATCAGAGAAATGCTCCTTCGGTTTATTAAAATGCTTTTAATATTGGAAAGGTAGATTGATCAGACCACCAAATTCCAATACACGCGGTCTACAAGCACCCACTTCTACATTTCAGTTTCATTCAATATAACACTCTCTTAAAACCAAAATTTAAAAAACCTTATAGCAACAATCAATACATGTAAGATATAACAATGTTAGTAATATGCTTACCTCCTATTATAAGGAAAAATAGCGTGAACAAAGGAATCAGTCTGGTGGAGATCTGCAAGTGATGGACCACTTCACCCTGTCAAGCAAAGGTCTTGATTGTGGTACTCCTTTGCGAAAAGTGTGAGTTTTTATAGGATTCGTCTCCATAGGAATACATGGAGAATCTTTATCAAGTCTCTTTGGCACACAAGAGCCTAAAAATTTAGAGCCTTGTGTCAGCAATTTTTCAAGATACGACACCTGGTCTACACATCCAATCATGATCTCACCTGTTCATTTCTCGACCCCTCCTCTATCTAAAAAGCTAGGTGAAACAAAGAAAATAATATTATTTTGAATATATGAATGTTGTTTGAAGTATATACAACACTAATGTTATTGTAATGTTGATTATATGTATCAATGTCTAACAATATATTCCCTCATGCCATTCTATTCTTCAAATTAGTTTTCCTTCTCTCTTTACAGGCGTGTGCTTAACAGATATTATAGGGAACTTCCATCTTATGTTTTTCCAATATATAGTCTCTCTTCATGGATAAGCTATTTGTTTTTTATTTAAGTGTAAGATTATAATGTTTCCTAACAGCACGAATTCAGCTGAACTGCGGACGACCTCCTATTTTTTCAGCGGCACACAAACCAGCTAAAACCGGTTCGCTAGCTGTGCACTTAGCTTTCCAATTTCCAGCGATAATCAAGGTTTTTTCCAGTTTTTCTATGGTGAGGAGACACTCTAACCTTGACAATGTTTGATAAGAGAACTCCGCCCTTCATGCCAACTATCCCTTCACTTTCTGGCACGACTTTAAGACAGGCTCACAGCAAGTTATAAAGTTTTTACTTTCTTAAAACCCATCTTCTATTCTTTTTAAAATTACTTTTTATTATTTGTTTAAGCTTCTTATTTTATATTTCAAACAACATCTCTTTATGTTGCATCATCTTTTAACTCAGAGTCAAACCAAACAGTTTACTCCCTATAGAACACGATTATTAACTATTTTAAATGTGAACCTATCTTGATGAGAAACAATTTCATGTATATTATTATAACAGGCAATGTTAAGCATATGGTCTTACACACACACATAGTTTATAATAAAAAGCAAGCATATTAAACCTTATTTCAACATTTAACAACATTTTCTTTGGCTAAAAAGGGTGCTGCAGAAACATAGCATTCAATTCTGGGAATCAAGCCCATCTTGATAAGAAACCGCCTAAAAACTGGCCACTGCCCAAAAGCTGGCTATGTATCAAATTAAATCAGTTTCTACTGCATGATTTTTATATAAAGAAAATACATAAGTTACACAATTACTAACTAAAACAGCATTAATCATTACTTTTGATTACACACTTACATAACACATATTATTACATTAATACATTTAATTTTAAATAGGCACAAAGTCAAGGGTTTCAGCTCGCTCCCAGCAAGACTCCACTTCGGTCTCAGGTTCCACTCAGGTTGGCTCAGCGAACACGACAATAGGCTTTCGAATCCATCGTCTTGCATCACAGGTGTGAGTCGCCATGGCCTTGACTTTGTACCTACAAGACACTTGTACACGTTTAGTAGGGACACCTTCCTCACATTCTAATTTTCCCAGATGTGCCCATTTCACTAAGTGACCTTTTCACAACTCATGCATTCAATCCTCTTAATATCTTTTGGGGTTTACATTTAAATGAGAGAAAGAAACACCTACAGAATCATTGCATTCAAACACGATTCTACAGTGTTTAGCCAAATGACTGCATACTGGACAAAGTCTGAGCCCAGTCACTGATGACTTGCTTTGGCACATATTACATACACAATTAACAAGAGGATTATGTTTTAATTTATGTGTCAGGGTTACTGCTGCACCATGTACAATAGTTCTGGATCTGTACACATTGTTACTATACACTTCTTTCTGCTTACACAAGGTCACTTTAGAAGGGATGCCATTCATCCAGAATACAGTAGGGGGCCAAAACTCACTGTTTTTCATATCAGCAGGCACCTAACTTGTAGTTTGTCTATCATCATTAGTGGGCAAACTCAATACAAGTGAATCTGAATCAGTTGATGAACCATGAGCCTTAGCTACTGAGATTCTCCATACAAAAGGATTCAATGTTTTACTGACCATGTTTTTTACTGACCAAAACGATGTTTTGCGACAGTTAACATATTGAATTATATACCGCTTTGTAGTTTTCCATATACAGTACTGAGTCATATTCCTCTTCTACACCCAGGAACTCGAGAGCAGATGTCAGCAAGCTACCAGCCTCTGGAGGACAAATGCCAGCCCTGCAGGTGCTCACCAGATGCCTGGCCAGTAGTGTCCACAATAGCGCGATGAGGAGAAACAGTCACTTTCAGTTTGCCTGACATACCCAATGAAGTGCCATTGCCAATGCGGCACGCCAGTGCCAATGTGGCGCTCCCTCTGGAATCCCCAGTTTTTTATTTAACTTTTTAAAATGTATTTTCTTTGATGAGTTTGCCTTTATAAAATGTTTACCACGGTATTTTTGCACAGCATTTTTGCAGTTTTATCTTGCTATTTTTATTTTTTTTATACTATGCAAGTACCATTGTTTATCCAGGTTTGCAATGTTCTTTAATATGCTTTACCATACCTGTTTTGCCTTTGCAATGCTTTCAATGTGCTTTATTACACTTTACTATGCTTTTACTATGGTAAACTTTTATAAGGGCACAAGGGTTGTATAAGGGTTGCAGTTGCCTTCCACAAACATTTGAAGACAGGCTAGATCAGTGGTGCTAAAGTCAGCAGCAGTAAATTGGCATTAGTACAAAAAGAAAATTGATTATTTGCTAGATGCCACTCACTTTTATACAGACACTTTGGCTGATCTAGCCTGAGTTTCTTATGTCTATGGAACGCAACTACCTGTATAACTGAATAGAAACTCCTGAACTCAGCTCCAAGCAAATTCAAAAAGTGTAATAATAATACTGATAATACTAATGATACTGTATTTGTGGAATTGCAATCAAATCACTTACAGTGACTGCCAATACCATATATGGTAAGGCGATAGTATAAAATAAACTCTGTAATCTGATGTTACTTGAGATACAAAACTAAAATGGATGCATATGTGTTGCAGGGTATTAGCTAATGGCAAAATATTCTAAACAATAAAGAGTGAAATTTAATTTAAATTATATATATATATATATATATATATATATATATATATATATATATATATATATATATATATATATATAAATTTAATTTCACTATTTATTGTTCAGAACATTTTGTCATTAGTCTATAAACTTACATGGTAAACTTACAACAAAAAAAAAGAAAGCCCAGGACTTTAAAATATAATTTCTCTTATCCTTGATCTTTAAAATTTGTATAGAAGGTTGTGTCACTGGTTGATAAATTTAGCCACTTAAAAACGATGGGTTTGATTTATACTAATACCACTTTTAACTCATTTATGCAAACTATAGACATCTTGTACAATCCTATGCATCTTGTGATAGCTTGATTTATTATTGTCAATTATATGCTAACTTGGATTAGAAAGTATTATGGTCGGATGATTTGTGTCTGTAATTGTGCCTTGCAGCCCTCTCATCCAACAATCCTATAATAGACTGGGCTTCGACTCCCATGACTGCTGCCCTGTTCCAGCTCAGAATTATCTGTGTGTCTGTGCCACGTTTCAGTGTACACCATCCTCTATATATTTGACAGATGGAGGGGGGGGTACAACTGGATGGCATGAGAGGGGTCCACCTCCCACACCCTATTTTAGATGTCTTTATAAAGCGAAAAGAAGTATTTGTGCATTCTGAGAGCCTAGTATTGTATGGACCAGAGTGTAAATCAATGTAACAGTGGGGAAAAGCAACACATGCACATACAGAGAGTCTTATAATAATCACACAGTGAGTCCAGGTATTTGTATGCTTTTTGCATGGAAGACAGATATATCATTTTCGTGTTAGAAACGGGAATCAATAAACTAAGAAATGCAGGTTAAGCTGTGTAAGTGTGTGCCTTTGCTTTATTGTGCCATTGTGGCAGTTTCACCTTGTTACTCCTGCAAATCACAGCACAGCCCCTCCATTAAGCTCTTCTGCTTGGAAATGCATTATATGGGAGGACACAGACAAACAAAAGACAAACGCTGAAAAATATGGAAAAAAGAATGAGCTGTGACTATAATTCCATTATCTGTAGTTTGTTGGTAATGGTTGTGGCTTTTTGAGACAATGGCATGAATCACAAAACATTTGATTGCTACTGCAGAACAGAAAATCCAGCTACACATTTAAATGTAGGGGTTCTATTTTAATTTCAATAACACTGCTGCATGTCAAACAGATTACATTGATTGCTTTGATATTAATGGAATTCAAATATTATATAAAAGTACACACACTTTTTTATTCCGTTTTTTTTTTTTTTTAACTGTTTAAGAAACTGTAGTTCTTTGGACAGCATTCTGTTATTTTTTTTTTTGTCCTAACACCATCGTTTCTTAAAAACATCTCATTTGTTTGTAGTAAAAGCTTTGTGTTTCAGCCACTGTCACAAATCTCCAGTGAGTAGAATACAATAAAATCAATTAGTAGTCTTTTTAAAGCCTTACTGTCTTTGTAGAGACAAGACGACAGCCCCTCTGCTTCCCTCGTTGATTTACCTCACCTGTTTAAAAGCTGGGACCTCCACCCTTCCGTCATGAAGTTGTTTCCACTTCCTCCCTCCACCTCCTTTACAGTTACATCTCCCTTTCAGAGTCGATGGGTCCCGTCACCCTGCTCTGGTTGCTCTGGTCCATCGTGCTAAAAAGCACGATGGGCCACATCTATCCTGCTATACCCTTAAAAAAAGATGAATCATGTGTTTTGCCTTGCTTATTTGATAACTATACATTTTAAACATAAATATAAAGTCCTATTAAAAACAAACAAGAACTTAGTCATTAACATACATTAACATAACTAGTGGAAACAATAATTATAAAACTGTAAAAAAGCGATTAATGCTTTCCATTTACCCACATCAAATTACCCATTTTTTCCTGGGGGAATAGTTCAATATTATTTAGAGTGTGTTGTGACATTTGATTACTTTTATTCCATAACATTGTTGACTCTAGAGGATTCCTAATGCAGTAACATCTGCCTGCAAGGTAAGGAAGATTGACAAGTGAAAATGGGCTGTTTTTTAATGGACATATCAAAGCCTTTATTTTTTTGAGGGACCTAACCAAAGGGATTTGACATTCAAAGATGGAATCAAAGCTTGATATATGCAACATAATAAGTTAGTATGGAATGATCAGACAGTTTGGTGCAGGATTTTCCAGGCTGACATTGAGGTGTGACCGACGTCAGTCAGAGGTTAGTGAAGGCGGGGTGATGGACTTGTGTGCATGTCCCTTACATTACTGAAATGCAGCTGGACTCACTGAAAGCAGGGCGATCCTGCGCCTTTGACAGACTGGGATAGAAGGCTGACAGTAAGGTACGCAATTTCAAATCTCAAAAGTGATAACTCTAAGGGCCATTTTGGGGAATTGGTAACTGATTTTCACCCCAAAATTTCCCTGCAGGAATTAGAGGTGGTAATCATTGAGGAATGACCTTGTAAACCTTCCGGGACAATGGAAACACCTTGCAGACTCACTGCCACTTCAAATCAATGCTATTGCGTCTGACCGAGGGGGCTTTTGTATGTTTGCTCTACTATGTTACCACATTGGATCAGCTAAGATGCAACATCTTTTATTGTGATGAGAACCTTTTAGTCCTACACTTTACACTTTTCTTAATTCAGGATCTGAAGGTATTTGAAATACAAACGCAGCATCCAGGTACCTTTGCTGTCATGTGATCTGATTCCAGCCAGACTGTTAGAGGGAGCTTATACTGCTACACATGAACTGTTAAGGTTCCAAGAAACAGCAATGACTTTTCATCCATACTGTTGTCTTCAATTCCTAATTAATTAAAGAACAGTAGAAAATACAAAACAAACGATCTTCAATGACAGATCCAGCTAATAGATTTTAAAACCCTGATCAGCACTACTCTAAAGGAATTGACAGACACTGCAAAATACAGCCTACTTGCTTTCATTCACTTATTAAGTGTGCTTTGAGGAATTTTCTGGTTGTTTTCTGAAGGCTTACAAGGTCCCACCTACATGCCCAATACTGCTCACAGTGCCCATACTGTCATACACAATACTGCTCCCAGACCCCACACTGCCAAACACAAAAGTTGCTGCACCCTGGGTGGTTCTTCTTGTGCATCGGTGATCTACATAAATGCCATTCAATTACATCATACAAGGTTTCCCTTACCGCCCAGTGAGGAGCAGTGAAACAACAAGACAGAAAAGGTAAACCAGACCCTTTCTCTGATCTCCTGCATGCAGGGATGCTGCTGTTTTGCTTTTGCAATGTTCCTGCCAGTGTTTTGTTTATTCAGTCGACATTTACATAGATTTTCCACTGCAAACTCAGGAAATAGAAAGTACTGGTCCTTTTCCATTATTTATAAATACTTTTATAGAACCATTTATTAAAAAAAATAATAATTAGGTAATACAGAGAAAACTATTACAAATGACTTATAAACACAAAAATATGTATGTCAGCAGAAATTTTACCAAAGGACACCCCTGTCTGTTATATAATTTGGTTGCTGAAATGCCAATGTAGTTAAAATCATACTATCCATGACCTCTGGGACCTGTCTAAGCAGTCTGGAGCGAGGAAGTCCCTGTTTGATCATTTTGATATTACCAGTAATTATCCAAAACAGCCCACATCACATTTCATTACATTAGTGTTTCCCTTGACTGTAATAAGAGTGTTTTGCAATATTCAAGCAGGGACTGCTCTCTTCTCGTCTCTAAAGGTTATAATAAATTGGGCTACTCTGAACGAAATACAAACCTGCATCCAATGTTAATCAGACGAATTAATAAATCATCTTGACTCCCTGATGAAAAGCTAATAATTTTGGCAAATCGGTTTAAACCGCCAGTACATATCCTTAGGGACTTTTAAAATGGCCTGGGACATAAAAACTGCCGAAAGTGTTGAGTGTAGTACCTTTGATGTGGTTTCCTAACAATTATACAGCTTGTGTTTTTAATAAATTGATTTGATACTTTTAATAATTTTGGTTCTAGTAGTTTACAGTCTTCTCATTCAGTACTTTGCAATAATTGATTTAAAATGTAATTCACAGTTAAGCACGTCAATGTTCCAACGAGCATCTATACAAAATAGAAGCCCGCTAGATCTGGAAGGTGATTGGCTGTTCGCACTCAATCGTTTCCTAATGCAATATACAGCCCAGAACAATTAGCTCCCATTAAAGTTTAAATGTACATGGTAAAGTAGATTAATTATTTTCACGACATTAAAGGAGTATTATAAACCTCATGAATTGTCTCAGCCCATGAGTTTAGAATCTTGGAACTTGTTTTAACCAGTGACATACATTTCAAGCAGCCTAAGAGATCTGGAGCCAAATATCAAAAATTTGTTTGCTGTACAATATTGTTAATATCATGTGCATTGGTCAATGCGTGTAGATTATTGGCCTTGTTTTTCATTATGTTATTGTTTCATTAAGATTAATTGTTATTTTCACAGATCTCCCAAACATCAGATGGACACGTATGTTTTAATTGAAGGTAAATGTAACATAGATTTTTCTTTGGTGATCCCTTTTTAATAGGGTCAGCTGAAACTGAACATTTAAATAAAATACATTATTATATGTGTTTTTTTAAATACATATTCAGCTGTATATAAATATTCTTTCTACCAGCACGGCTTATCCTACTCTGAAATTGTAGCTAAAAAAAAAAATGGTTTGCTCATTTTAAGCTTTTATGAGATTCGTTAATGCTGACAAATCAGTGGATTTCACCCCTTATTCCACTGTAAAAATAACAGTGGAAAAAAAGCACCACCCTCAAGGCTTCTAATAAAACCTCATTAGTTTATTAGTACAGAAGACACAACTGCTGCTTTGCATTAGTAGCTAATTTAACATATTACTGTGTGTATGTGTATTACTGCAGGTGAAAAACCATTAGTGATTAATGGCTGAAATTACTGCTACAGTAAAACTTCCATAACAGAAACTTCTAGTATTAATATTAATATTTCACAGTTGCCTAAATAACCCTTTGCAGTGTTAATATGCTGTGTTAATTAAAGTGAATTTTATGTACCAAAAAAAAGCCTGAAAACAAAATGAAAAATGAAATGTGGATGGAGGGTGTAATTAAAAAGATGAATGTTTTTTGTGATGCTAAAAAAAAATAATTACAAAAATGATCGCAGTGATTAGTTAAAAGATGCCCATAGAAAAACGCTGCAGTAAAATATCTAGCTTGGAGAAATATGTGCATAATCAGACAAATTCAATTAGAAACCACAGGAGGATTCAAACAAACAGATTGTTCTGTTTCTTTTTTAAAACAAGAATGACAATATTATCCATTGCCTCTCAGTGATGAACTTGATGGTTTATTAAAAAACATTTAAGTTTTTTCCTATAATCCAAATTTCCATTTTTACTTTACCTGCTCCACAAGCTCAGAGAGAGGAAGGCTGTGAAATGAATGTATGCAATATGTTTTTTTTTTTTTTTCTATTCTGGAACACACAAAATACTCCTATCTTTCACCCTTTGCATTAAAGTATTTGTTTTGAGATGATTCATCAATGTTAATTGTCAGTGTTCGACTTGAACGTCTGGTTTCACATACAGTACCTTAGCCCCAGTCACATTGGCACTCCTACCTGGGACCGGACCCAGGTCCTAGCTACCCGGGTCGCAATCCATCATAATGTGAAACTCAGCGACCCACCGTAGGATGTGGGTCTACTGGCTTTGACCCGGGTTGAGCAAGACAAAATGATTGACAGCCATTCATGAGCCGATGCAATGACAGCCATGCCTGCGTGAAGGTTTCACTTCCACAAGGAACATTTGTGTTTATTCTGTTTACACATCCAGCCAAACAATGTAAATATACCCCACAGGTGTTAATATTTATTTAGGGGAATGATAAGATAGATGTGTTCCACATATCCTGTCATTCTTACCAGGAGGGTGTTGGGCCTCAACGATCTCCCAAATGAGGGAAGAGGGCTGTCATCCTGTCCCTAGAGTAACGCCCGGTCTTTAATATCATTGCCATTCCAAAGGTTACCACTGTGGTACCAATGGCTCGTACCATTGTAGCTTTTGCAGCTAGTAAGTCACCTTATATAATGTGTCTGCCAAATCAATTAATTAATTAATCAATCAATTTATTATTATTATTATTATATTGTTGTTTGTGTTTGTTGTTGACAACAACAACAACAACAACAACAACAACAACAATAATAATAATAAATAATAATAATAATAATAATAATAATAATAATAATACTCAATTTGCCACTCCATTGGATAGTTCAGCAAGAATATTTTTTATTAAAAAAAAACAACTGAAGCCTCACTAAAAGAAGTGCTTACATCAAGCTGCTGTTTATTTTCTGTGCCGCAGGGCTGAGGGAAAGCGATGGTGAGGCGTGAGAGACTGGCAGTAGTGGAGAGTTAAGCCCTCTATTTATCTCCTTGGTTGGTATTGCACCAGATGGCATTGAGATGAAATATTAACTACAGTGGAGCAGATCCTTGCAAAAACAGAAAATCTGCATTTGATAAGCTCATAAAAGTATGATAAGCAAGGCTTTAAAATCAATTTCTTATCTTGTTCTTGGTGGATTAAACATGTCTAATATTCTTGAAATTATTTTAGGTGGCTTTTGGTTCCTTTATCAACAGTGTAAAGCTTCAAGAATACAAAACTGTTTTTAATCTGTCACAATTAAATAACTCAGATCAATCCAGCAGTCTTTTCTGTAAGTCACACATTTCTACATATATAATCGTCCAACTCTGATGAAACTTGCTAAGGTTGTTTAGCACACGTTATTAATGGTGTCATAATCTGTGGGGTGGGGGTGTGTGGAGGTGTCTGTCCATACATACTACAGAGAATTATTTATCAGTTGGGAGGGAGAATTGCAGCTCAGATTCCTTCTCTCCCTGTCACAGGATGCATCTGAATCCAGGTAACACTTACAGCTTTACATGTACAGTGGAAGATCATTATAATTTTTCATGATACTGTTTTGTATTTACAGCTGTAACAGGCTATTTGTGTCAATGTGAGTGTTTAATGCAAATTATAACTCCATTTGTCTATATTGCTTTGTGCAACGAAAAGCTTTTGCCTATGGCTTCCGAGTTAAATCACAATCTCAATAACTTTTGTTTCCCTCTGGTAGTGGTTTACTGCTACTCAAAATCACATGCAGAAGCCAGCTTTTTAATTTAGTCTGCAAAACAGGTCTTCTCAACCTTCAAGGCAGTTGACCGAAGATAAATTCTCCAATGTCTTATATTGGAAGAGTTCAGTTTTTGTTCACCCAGAAGTAGTGATTTCTGAAAATCTGTATAAATCCATACAACTGCCTCACTGGCTTTGACAAGTGAAAACCATATTGAACTGTTATTTATTTACAAATTCAGCTGCTGATTTGCATTCCAAAACAAGGGATTAGGTCCCTCTGGGTCTAAAATTCCAGCCTGAGTAAAAAATAAAAATAAAAATATTAGAAACATACTCAAACTGCCTTTTGGCAGACACGTTGGGCACTTGGGCAAGTGGAAAAAGCACATGGCCAACTATAGCACCTAAGTATCATAATAACTGTTTGAAGAGATATTAATCAGCAAAAATCCTTCAGGAGATAAATTCATAAACCAGTATCTGTATACTAAGCAAATCATTAGTGCCTAGTTATTTTTACCTTGTTTCTGTAACCCAGATGAGTCCATTTACAGTCCTGGGGGGCCTAAATGATATAATTACTACTTCAGTCTGGACAGAGGTTTAATTGGTTCAATTAAACCATTTAGAACAGGGTTGGAACAAAGACCAGGAGTGGAAGGGACAACTTTTTACACCCCTGCTGTAACGAAATAGAATTTTAAAGTGCTGTTTTTCAAATACACAATATCAAATTGTTCATATCTAAAAGAAGACACTCTGATGCAGTCATAACATATGGATTCTTTTGGGAAATCAGAAATCTGTAGCAAATGGGAAGTTTGTATGTGTGTTGTCAGTTTCAGTAACAGAGCTGTCAAATCCTGATATGTATATGTGTATATGTATAGAGATGATTTCTAATCTGTGGTTTATACATTTATAAAATATGTATTTACTGCTTCAGGTATTGAGTTTGAGAGCTGGAAAATCCTCAGTTATAGCCGGCTGCTTGTGTGCTTTAAAGTCTGTTTTTGGTGATCTGGCTTTTCTGTTCCATAGCAAATCATGGATTGTTACCTGTTTGACAATGTGGGTAATAATCCTGAAACTATCAGTGCACTAGAGAGGACATTTTGAAAAGAGCTTTGAAACAGACTTTAAAATTATAAATATAAAAAAAAAAAATTGTCAGGATGTGTGGCAGGCTGGCGAGTGGATAGAGGCCCAGAGACAGTCTGTAGTTCAAAAAAATAATTATTTTATTATAAATACACAAAAAAAAGGGCACAAGGGCCAAAACAAAGCAATTTAAACACAAAAAGAAAGACAAAAAGCAAAACTAACAAAAATAATAATTTCCAGGCTGGGCAATGCCTTCACTGGATTTATCAAAGTTCAAAAATCACACACCAAAAACCACAACCTGCTTCCTCAGCTCCCTCTTTTCAAATCAGAAGCAGACGCCTCTTTTTATGTCAGGTGGTAAAGTTTTCTGAGCTGCCGTGGCGACAGAGGTGGTGTTTCTGCCCACCAGAGCTGCAAGTAAACGTACAGGTCTTGACAGGTGGTTTTTGACCCCCGAAACATAGTTACAGACATGAATATACTGGGCAGGTTATATTCCAGTGGAGTAGGGATTCCACCTAAAGAGGTGTAACCTAGTAATTCTTACCAATTGCAAAGCTCTCCGATAACAGGTGGAGTTCTATGATTACATTGTGTCAGTTAAGCAGAAGTTTGTGGTTTGCAATTATGATCAAAAACAGCTTTTTAAGCAGAAGTACAAGTTGCATGTCTGGTTTAACCAGATAAGCTTGTGATTGTACAATAGAAATGAAGAAACAGCACACCTTGTGAGAAACAAAGATATGACCCAAGGTTATACCTGTTCATCATGGTCTTGTTGAACCAGCCTATGTGTGGAATGTCTACGTGCAAAGATGCACGTTCACAGGCTTGCGCTAGTAAGGCAGTAGATTTGAAAACTCTTATATTAAACACAGGAAAAACACACAATATTCAGAGACAGACTTTCAATGATTTCTCACTGCTTTACCATTTAAAGGGGCACGTACAATTATTACAATTTATATAAAACCTTACAGATATGCAACTGATGTCACTCCCCACATATGGAGGGTGTCAATGTGCCTGGTATTAAATGCTTTAAGAGCTTTCACAGTTTGAATAACCTTTGTTGAATAGAGCATGTTATTGTCCCACTAGGAGACTACTAAATAGCTATACTGCAATCTGATAGTGACTTTAAGGTTAGGATGAAGTTTAGGGTTTGGGGTAACTTTGTGATTTCTTTCTTTCTCTGCTGAGAATTGTCAAGCGGCATACAGTGATTACAATACAATCTTAAATCTTAAATAAACGCTTCATTTCCCTCTTTATTAATTGTATTTCAACATTTAAATTGCATCTGCCAGCAACCAAGGCTAATGGAATGCAGTAGTACCTCTGAGACATTAAAAAAATATATATTATTAGCATGATCAGTTGCAGATGATCATAGACAGACCACAGTTTGTGCACACACATCTGTTAGCTGCCTGTGTGCTGTGAGTAATCCCATAGCTTGGCTGCTCCAGAGATGATAGTAGGTAGACATACAGACATACCTGCAGTAAGGAGAATTGGCAGGCAGTTCATGGATGGCAATCTTACACAGCAGTTGATCCAATGTTTTGCTATGAGAATAATCAAGCAACATGTCTAGGTTACAGGCTCACAGCCAGGAAGGACTTAAATCACTGGGCCTTATTTCCAATGCGGTTCAACCTTGAGTCATAGCCAGGGCCTTGACTATTGTACTACCTCACATTAACAGCATTCTCTTAGTGTTTTGTTGTTTTTATTTGTCACACACTGAAGTGAAGCTCCTGTTTCCTACCATCACATTACAAGTAATATTTAGTTTCAGCTTGTTGGCTTACTCGAGTAATAGGAACCTGCCAGACCCCACTTCTTAACCTACAGTACAAGCCATTGTCTGGCCTTGAATCATCTTACTTCTCAAAACTGAGAATCATGAATACAGAATATGTTAATGTTTCAAAATCCATTCTAAAGACTTTTCAACCTGGACATTGGTCATTAGTTATCATTAGAGTATTTTCTAAGTATTTTCACAGAGACAATAAATAGGTTCAGATTTGGATTTTAAAATGTAAAGTTTTTTAATTTTTTTTTTATTAATAGACCAATTGATTCTACATTCTTGTTCCGCTATAAAATATAAACACAGAATACTTTCTTGGCCTCTGTTCCTTCCCCCCAGGAGACTTGGGTGGCTAGAGGACAGGATGTTGGAAAGGTTCCAGTCTCCCCCCAGAGGGAAGAGAATTTATCACATGGTAGTGGAGGAGAGATGGTACATGAAAAGACAAGTACAGGTTGGTGTCACAAAGACGGCCGGAATGGGTGGCGTCAGACCAGAAGCAGGAAAATAAACAAAGACAGAGGTGGAGTTTGGTGGAGCTGAGCGAATGGTCTCGCTCAGCATTTAATGAATTAACAGGCAGACAGAAAATAAACGGTCGGAACAATACAAAAACAGTTCACGGCACATTCACCAAAATAAATAGACAAACAAAACGGACTAAACAAAACAAACAATGGACAAACAAACAAACACGGTGAGCTTCTTTCTAACGATTACTTTTGTTAATATTTCTACCTCTGTCTCCTATCCCGTTCTCCACTCACCAAACACCCAAACGCGAATATGTGACAATGTGCATCTATATATATACTGTTGTGCTGGGATTCAATTACCTATTAATTATTCACTTGAATCCCAGCACGTGAATTAATAAAGTGCAATTCCCCGTGCTCACATATTACTACATTTTACTTGCACGTGAAGTGCTGTGCAATCCTTGTGCCTAAATACACATATACATTTTAAACACTCGTGTTACACAGACCCGTTTATATCCCGTGTACCAATGTCTATACACCAACATTTAAACACACCACACGCAACACATAACAGATAATATACACAAGGGTGGACACTTTGTCACAGTTGGTGAGCACAGGATAGTACATGTGAGGGCAGAAGTACGGCCAAGAAGTGCAAAGAGGCAGCAAATCTACACAGAGATGTAGCTACAACCAGAGGACAAAAATTGGGTGGTAACATCAGAGAAAGGGGTGGTGAGATCTAAAACAGTATGCTAATTCATGTTGCTTTATCCCACCCCCCACCCCCACCCCAAAAAAGCCTTCCCTTCTCTGTTGTTACCACCCCGTTTCAGTCCCTTGGTTGCAACTATGTTCTTGGCCACCGTACAAAAGTACTTAATTGAAGACTTTCATTAAGTGCTCTGTGATGCTTGCAATAAAAATGTATTGCATTGTGTACTGTAGGGTATTTTGTTGAGCATAGGAACATAAAGCCTAGTAGAAACAAAGTCCTGTTTATAATGTCGTGGCAGGAGCTTCACTTTACTTTTACTCAGCACAAAAATTTTTGAAAAGTGAAAACAGCAAAGCAGAAAACCTTGTAATAATGTAGTTTTGCAACAGCAGGGTGAGGATTGTTTCCCTGCTCTGTTGAGCTGATTACAAAGAAAGAGTCGGCCAACTCGCCACATGTTTTCCTCACTCAGCAAAAAGCAGTTTAAGAATACATTGATTTCTCCAGAGCTTGTGGAGATTATGAGGAAATGAAAACCTGTCAATGTTTTTACCTCTTCCTCCCTACTTTCCCAAATGTGCCAGAAATGTACACCTCATTTGCCCTGGCATAAGCTCAAAGCTCTGTCTCTGTTGACTCCCTCTGAATTGACATTGAATGAATTCGAGTTTAATGTTACTTGTTTAAGTAGCACATTCTCATTTTTCATTTTCACAATATGTAATACTGATGGCAGCCTTTTTTATTTAATTATTGTTTTTATTGTAGTGAGACATCGCAGAGCACTAAAATAAATATGCATAACCGTTAACAGGTTTTAGGCTTGAACAATTTGGTTTATTATTTTTCTGACAAAGTCAGACCAAAACACCAGCACAAGATTCACTGTTCTGCTCCTGTTGTGAAGACGTTTAGAAGTTAAGAATTTACATTTTTCCTTTTAACATCATATACAATATAACACCATTCTCTCCTGTGCTCAAGCTGCAATCAGCCCTTTTTACCTACAGCAAATGCAGTGGGAGGCCACAGTTTAAATAATGTGGTCTATTTAAAATATTTGCAAATCCAGAATTAATAAGATTTTGAATCTTTTTTACTAGGTCCGTTCATCTTTAGGATTTCTCTACTTTCGATTGAATAACAATGAAGCTGCGCATGAAAAATTAACTCAGGGGAGCTCTTCTGGACTTGTTACTTCAGGCTCTACTAAATACAGTAATAGCTGAAAGGTTGGACAATGAGTTAAATCCCTCACACTCTGCACTACAAGATTATAGAATATAATGTTATTGTGCCACAATATAAAATCTAATTTAATATTTAGATCTTAGAACTATGATGTGCAGTTTTGCAAAAACACATATTATAGCACAGTCATAATTTAAAAAATGATATCTGGGATCATTATTGGTAAAAGAAAGCTCTCAGTTTGTATGTCTAAATAAATACAATAGTATTCATCCAATACTAGGTGCAATATTGTAAAGATCAAGTATATACTTCAAATGTGAACTGGGTTTGAGTCTTTTACTTATCGCTTTTATTTATTTTCCCCCTAAGGGGAACTGTGGTAATTTTATAAAGTAATCAAGAAATAACAAAACTCTTGAATTAACATTGACAATGTCGACCAACAGAAAATAGGAGGCACTTTTTTACACAGAGAATTGTGGGAGTCTGGAACCAACTTCCCAGTAATGTTGTTGAAGCCGACACCCTGGGATCCTTCAAGAAGCTGCTTGATGAGATTTTGGGATCAATAAGCTACTAACAATCAAACGAGCAAGATGGGCCGAATGGCCTCCTCTCCTTTGTAACCTTTCTTATGTTCTTATGTTCTTGGGAGTTTTTTAAAGTTTTCCAATATCACCAGTTCATTTTAACCCTGTTTCAAAAATGATAACTGCAGTGTAGTGCCATGCAGTTACTGTGCCTTTAATTGGATGTGTATCCAAGATTTAATTACGCATTCAAACAAAATCAATCAAAGCTTATTGGTCTCTTTGTTGTTTTTCAGTCGAGTCTGCTGGTAACTTGGGGACTGTGAATTTGCCACAGCCCTTGTCCACAGACTATCAAACAGGGAGCTTGAAAAATCCAAGGCTCTCCACACAGCCAATGAGAAATCCTTTAGAAGTCATGTTGCAGTGTGCATCGACAGAAGAAGGATTTGTAAATGTCACTATCTGGAGCAGAGCTTCTGGGAGAAAACTACAAAAGCGTCTGGTGAATCTAAAATCAGCCAGCCGGTCAGACTCAAAGAAAACCCTCTGTAAAGTGAACTGCAGCTTGCCATTGTAACTTTACAGTACGCATTCTCTAAAAGCACAGTAAAATGCAGTTCAATACAGTGGACACATAAATCGCATAGTATGGTAAAACACTATAAATGCATGGGACTACCAATTCATCATGGTATTTCTAAAAAGGTTTACATCTCATTTTTAGTTTATCTTGTGGTTTGTGAGCCTGTGTTATATTCCAATATGAGAAGAACAGTAAATTGGGTCGATTTGAATGATCTGAACTGTCTGGCATCTAAATACAGACACCCTTTTTAATCTGTATTATCCCTATTGTTGATTTCCTCAAGAACCATTGTACATAACAGATAGTTTAATAATGTTCCCATGCACATCCCTTCACTCTAAATAACTGAACTATGTAGTTTTGAAAGAAGCACGTTTTAGCATGTGTTTTTTTTTTTCATTTAAAAAAAATGTTTTTCATGTTTTTTAGTACTACATTAGGTTAATGAAATCGTTTATAAGACAAGTTTTCTAATTGTCTTGCACATCCTGTCCCCACCCCTCCAGCTGCTTCCTCGAGGAGTGACTTTTTTTTTTTTTTTTTTTGCAGCCATGAGAGACTTTGCCCCCAAAAACACAGCTGGGGTGAAGACCTATAGAGTAAAGCAGTAACAGACTTCCTGAAAAGCAAGGCAAACAAACTGACTTTCTTTCACCCAGTACAGTACCAGGTGTCATGTTTTAAATGAAAATATAGTAGAACCTGAAATATCCGATTTAATTTGTTCTAGGGGTCCAATGGGGGATATGAAAATATGGCATCTCGGAGGGAGGCGTTAGATTACATTGTAGTTTCTGTATTAATGCTGGGGCATTATAAATTAACACTGTCAGCAGATACAGCAGTGTCTAGAACACCAATGTACAGTACTGCATGTATATTATACAAAGAAAATCAGTAAAAATTACAAAGCACAGTATTTGACAATTTACAAAACAGCATTCCAAAAACAGTTATTAGCGTGCTTTCTTAGTCTGTGCCAAAGTGTGCTAACCCAAGAAAAATGACACCTTAAAAACAACAACAACAAAAACGCTTGCACACAAACACAGGCTGGCTTTGGAGGTCAGCCAAAAAATGTTTCAACTTTTTAGTGGTACAGTAATTATATGAATCTCTTGTTTTACTGAACATCGTTAAACTGGTCAGCTTTTATGTGAAGCAACAGCATGTAAAAAGCGAACCTGAATTCCCAAATGCAAAGTCTTTTTTTAATTGTTTTTTTTTTATCTGCAACTGAATCCTGCTATGAGCTGACTATACAGTTTTAGACTCATACTTACATTGATCAGTTTTCCTCTGTACCATTCAGTTGGTAACAGCATTTGTAAATGACTCGTCCCAGAGATCCATTTTTATAATAGAGGGGATCGTATCTTACAAGATCGGATATGGGAGGTTCTGCTGTACTTGTTTGCTGTAACACATGTTTCTTTCTAAATCTTAAATTTAAAACCTATATAGTAAATAACATGGCATGGAATGATTTATGAAATTATATTGTTAGCTCCAACTGTGTTGACATCATTAAATACAAAATATACAGAGGAAAGTAGTCTAACAATCATTGTGTTATTTAGAGCTGCTACAGTTTGGATTACTGCAGTTTAAAATATTTTAATATCTTTATTAATCTACTGTCGTTATTGGAAATCTATAGTTAACATTTTATATTTTACATTCATTTATATCCTTTCAATGTACTGGAGTCCCCTTTGCAATTAAAACTAGGTTGAATACTAATGTCAGATTATGTTACAGACCTTCAGATGCTTGCACTGGGCCGGTATAAATATTTTAGCATTACCATTTGCAGGAGGAGAGGATTATCGATAAAATTCATTACTATTTGCCAGTAAAAACCTCTGGAGGAAAGCACGGTAAAAGCACAGAGTCTGAGAATGTGATGCCTCTATACTGCTTTAAACTGTTTTATCTGATGATTGGAAATGTAGACCTTGGAAATGTAGATCTAGCTGTATCTACTTTTGTGCTAAAGAATTACTCCAACATTAAAGAGCAACTTGGTACAGTCAGCCAAACTGTAACTGTATTCTTGTTGTTGTTTAGAATCACTTTGCACATAGTTTTCTGTACCAGTCATCACATCTTGGTGTCTTTTTAAAACACAGAAGTTAAAGGGATTCTGCCACCTCTGTAGTGCTCTAAAACATGTCTAAGGTCAGCTCTGGTACACCAGTGTGAACCTCAACATGTCCCCTTGCAGCACCCCTGCGGATTAATAGTTACCTTCTGGTGTACCAGTTGTATTTATAGAGAATACATATTTAAGAGCTCTACTGATGTTTAAAGGGGTTCTTAATGTTCTTAAAAGTTAATGTAAACACAAATAAGAATACAATAGAACCACAAACACATTGGAATGGAAGGTATTTGTACAACGGTAATGTCTGCAGTTCTAAAACTAACTGGGGAAAGTTCCAGATTCTCCACGTCTTTACCAGCAGACAGGAGTCCTGTTTCCAGTTTAGTTGACCGGTCAGTTTGTAAGTGTGGGGTTTCTAACTATTCCATACCCTTATCAAGCAGCTCTGTGACCTTTGCAAGTGCACGAAAGAAATGACTTTGTATCCCTCAAAGAAAATGTACTGCACCATTTCAGTAAGGGAAGGACGTTTGTGCAGTGTGATGAATGCAAAATCAAGGCTTTTAAAATCCCCTTCCTAACCTTTTATTGGCACGTGAAGTAACAGCAATCCCTCAGTAATCATATTCTGTGTAATTCTAGGGTCACCTTGGGAAACACTGTATTTGCAATGAAGGGATTTGATTTATTCTCAAGAATTGTTCTGCCAAAGGGGGTACTTTGCAATTTTTAACAGAACATTTAATAGTCTTGATCAGAGAGCCTGTTCTTTTGCCACCCTCCTTTTTATATAATCATTTAATAACCTTTTAGTCACATCTGTTTATCTCTTCTCCCTTTAAAGAACGAGTATTGCAAAAGGGGCAGTGTGGGTTTCTGTGGCTACATTTTCATGGAAAAGTGCAAAAGCAGCCACAGTAATTGTAGTGCTGTCACTTTGAAATGTTTTATCTTTGCCAACAGTTTGCATGACTCCCCTAATATACAACTAAAATACTGGGCGTGACACAAAAAAAAAAACATCCCAGTGCATTTTTAATGTCAGTATACACCATTCTCAGTGAAAAGCATATTTTAACTTAGAGTAGCAGCAATTTAGCAATGCTAGCAATCATTCTGAGTGGTTCTGGGTTCTTTTGCTCACCCATTGAGTTAGTATACAAAGTAAAGAACGCCTGGAGTATCCTTAGCACCGGGATGGAAGAGCCATCCTCATCCAATTCAACGCATGTGACAATGTGACTTTTCAACTCTGCTAGCCCCACCTATTCTATATTATATATTCCCATCTATTTTTGAAATTCAGAGAACCATTCATCAGAGAACAAGAAAACAAAAACACAACTAACACTGCCTTCGACAGAAACCTTGAAAGTCCGTGGATCCATGTATTCTAAACAAAATGGCGCACAGGGCTGATGTGAATTACTGTAGTTCATAATTGCACCTTGAGCTTTTACTGTTTCTTATTGGTATTTCAAATCACAACACATGTTGACTCCGATTAGAATCACACGATGGCAATCACTTTACTGGTAAGTTTTACAGTACTGCGATAGGTCTTTGAATTGACTTTGTTTTTCTTGCTTGTTTTTGTTCAGCGTGGCAGTCTCTTGACCATGATCAATTAAACAATATCCACTTAGGAGGAAACAGTGCTGGCATTCGCTATTACGGGTAAGTCAACTGTAACCTCTAATGAGTGTTTTTATTACTCAGTTATACTGTTGATGATAATTAACTATGTATCTATCGTGGTGTTCGAATATGGGGCCTACTGTATGTTTGGATCCAAAAAATGCAATTAAAAATTGCCCTTCCAACCTCAGGGGCTACACATACAGCTGGCTACTTGGTTAATGTCTACTGCATATGAGCTGCCACTCCAGTGGTTACAGAACCACAGAAATGAAAATCAGCTTTTTAAAATATTAAGTTTTTGCCAGTTTTCCAAGCAAGTGGGACCATCATAAATGATCTGTATAATTAGAACGATATTAGTCCTCTTTCCTGTATTGTGCAGTAATTTGTCACAGTAATTTGTACAAGCAAGGCACAAACTCAACTCCCTCTGCACCGAACTTGGGCCGCCATGGGATTTGTCCTGCAGTTAATTAGATTTTTGTTTGCAGTGCAGTATTTGGTACGTACACATAGGATAGCCCAGTACGTTTCAATAGTGCTGTCTGTATATAGGCTGTGCATATGCAATGTTTTACATGTATGCCAGCTGTGCCAACCATATGGAGTGAGGCAGGGTGATGGTTACATTCCAGTGTACCTGCTGTTCTAAAGTTCTAAAGCTCTGTTGAGGGATGCTGTAAATTGTTTGACCGAAAATGATATACCAAGTGGATCTCAACAACTAAAATCTGCCAAATGGAAGACGCACTTCCCCATGCTTTAGTCAATTACTATTGCAACAAATGAGACAAACAAAAAGGGGGCTATTAAAGCACTGTTTTCACCAGAGCTGAACTTGGAGACGCAGAAAACCCTTTCAAGGTGTAAAGCATAGAAAAGAAATATTTAGACTCAGTAAGAAGCAAAAAATAAATATGGATTGCATTCTTTAACTCAGCGGGATTTTCTTTTATAGATCTTTTTTTCTTTCATCATATAACAAGCAGAGAAAGCTGATTTAGGGGTATACATTTCTTCAGGCAGCTGGGCCTGAGCTGCAGCAGATAAGGGAGAGAATAATGTTAGCCGCTGAATTACGATTCATTTGTATTTATATGTGCTACCATGCACTTGGGAGGACCAGACAATCTGACAGTGCAACTTGCAATCTGCCTGAGTTGTTTTGCGATGTAGGTTCTCCGAGTAACTACAGCTCTGAAACCCAAGAGGATAGAACACAGGTCTGGATGCGAAAGCCGAAACAGCCAGAGCGCACATAAACACAAAGTTAATAAGGCTATATATTTCTTAGTGATAACCTCTTTCAATGTATATGTGCTTTCAAATCTTTTGCGCTTCCCCTCTGCTTGGTCTGCTGGTTCTCTGAGCCTGTATTATTGCACGTTAATTTTCTTTTTTTGTTTTCTCTCTTTCTCGCCCTCATGTCTCTCTCAGACCTCCTGCTGTGCCGTCACGTTTCTCTTGCTTGAGAACGTCTCTCTGCTTTGTTCCAAACACTTTATCTTACCCTGTGTAAAGGTCAAATTGCTATCTCAGTATTACAGCTATGGAGGTTGTGTACATAATGTCCTCGTAGTCAATGTCAAGATGGTACTAGAAGTGATCATTTCCTAGTTTGCATTGAAAAGCAGGATTCAGTGCAGTCACTGGGGCCTGCTTTAACCATTTGACTGCCACTGAGTGTACCAGGTATGTCTTCCTCCTTTAAAATGTATTTATAGCCCTTGAATTAACCTTGATTAATTTACATAACTTGCAAAGGGGCTGTTAATAGTGCAAGGGATTACCCTGTGTGCTGCACTTAATTCAATTGTGGTTGTTCTTTCATAGCTTGCTTCAGTGTGTGGACAGGGATTTTGAAAGTAAACCATCTTCCCAGATCAGCGGCCAATGGTTTTGAGGAAATGCAATGGATTAAAAATCACATATAACAGAATGCTACCACCTAGCACAGCAAACAAAACCACAGCTATTATATCTATAACTGTTTATTTTGTGAGAAAGTGAATTCCTGTTCAGTCCTTGGTTTCGCCTTTCTTATTATTTACAAACTATAATAGCTCCCAGTTCATGGTAACTTTATCAGTCAAAGTCTTAAACAATGACAGATGTGTAGCAAGCGATGGAATAATCAGGGATTTAGCTACTGTCTAAAATAATAAGAAAAAATGTGATGAAATGCATGTGCTTTTATTCAATACTCTTGGTGGTGGCACTCTGAAATTATTTTTATTGATGAAACAGTGTACACAGGGGAATCACTTTGACAATAAAAGTCACCTTAGTTGTGAATCAAAAATAAATGTCAGTGGAAAAGGAATCAAATAACTTTTGGACCTTAATGGGAATAATATATATATATATATATATATATATATATATATATATATATATATATATATATATATATATATATATATATATATATATATATATATATATATATATATATATATATATATATATATATATATATATATATATATATATATATATATATATATATATATATATAACATATATATATATATATATATATCTGGTGGCAGTCGAGGGGTTAATGATCTAAAGAGGGATGGATCCAAATATTTTTCACAGATTTCATTATACTGCAGTGTATTTTTTATTGTATAAAGTAGTGGTACTAAGTGGGTCTTTAAAGAGACCCTGGGCGGAACTCACCAGAACTTACTACAGCTTAACGTACACTTTATGGAATCCATTCCAGTGCTTTAAAAAAAAAAAACATGTGCGGTGTAATTTATTTATCTTCAATACATTCATATAAAAAAAAGATGCAAACTGTACATCTCAGCAGCAGTATCCTGTATATGAGTAAACGGTTTTCTTCTTTTTCATTAATCACAGTGTTGACAGCGTGACTGGGGCAGAAAGTGCAAGAGCCTCCTCTCTCGACTTCGGTTTCATTAATTATTGTGCAACAGTTTCATACAAGCAGCTGGCACCTTAATTGACTTAACAATAACTTCAAACAATAACTTGGGATGCAATTACCCTCCCTATCTGATCTGTGACATTCTGTTCGTTTGCAGTCTCTGTGTTGTCAGGGAACGAGGGCAATGATTAATACATCTTTCTAAAAACAAAGGGAGATTCTTCCACAGAAGTATGCACCACTCTTATTTTAAAAAGTAATTACCATCCTACTTCCAGTATCCACTCCAGCCCTGCAATGCAGAACTCGGTCTGTAACAAACTTCAAAGGCGGCTCGGAAATATCGACAGTGTAACAACCTGCAGTGGACACCTGGCACTGTTTTTATTACTGAGGGGCAGTGGTCGAGCAAACAGTACCACGCTTGAAACAATATCAAATGTTGACGTAGCAATGGTATGAACCAATGCTGATACTGCAGTACTGTGTTATCATCTCAGTATTCCAGGTGGTGCGCTACTGTACAAGGGCCACCGTGAAAAATGTGATCAAAATCCATTGTTGTGCTATGCTATACACATGATTTTGTTCCTAGTAGAACAAATGGTAAAGCCTTATATTAAGGTGCTGCTTATTAGTGTTTTATAAATGTTTTTTATAAATATATAATAGATGCTTAATAACTATGTTATAGAGTGTTAATAAAACATTATAGATGGGTTATAACCATCCAATAGTTATAGAAGGAATTTAAACATCACAAAGTAGAATAGGTGACTAAAAACTGTCCCCTTTATAAAACTGTAATTCTATCTATGGCTATTGCATGGTTATAAACCACATATAATACTTTATTAACAGGCTGTTACATCATTATTAAGCATCTACTTTACATGTATAACATAATTAATTATAACACATTAATAAGCAGCACCTTAACATTAAAGTGTTACCAGAAAAATTAAAAACACAAATTACTTTTTGAAAACATTTTTTTTTTAGATATATTGGGGTGCTCTTTCGTATTTTTTTTTTTTATATAACCCCCGACTACATCCTTGATGCTGCCGTCTGCTAATGGCTTTACTGGTTTCCCAATCAAAGATTTCTAAATGTTTTGCTTTCTGATAAAGTTGAGCGCCAAGCCTATAAAAAGAATGTCTCATGAAATGAATGTCAGATATCTTTAATATGATTTTATTTGTTGTTATATGTGAGGCAAGGGACTAAACTGGGAATAATTAGCAGTAATGCAATGGTGAATATATTGAAACTGTAGTTTGGCTGCATTTCAGACTAAATACAATAAATAAATTACAAGACCTTCGACATTGAGAGGTGTAAATGAGAAATGGGATTTTTTCACACCACATCTTTTATCATGCTCATAAACTTAATATTTCACATAGAAATATTGAAAGCATTAATAAAACATAGGATACTAAAACGCATATAATTGAAATAAACAGTATCGCAAAGTCAGAATAACTTTGAAGAGTCATGAGCAAGTGTTAACATTCATTATTTGGGTCTGAAATGTGCAGTGTTCTCATTAAAAATGTATTGCACATTGTGCTACAATATTAGTTTAAAGAAAGCTCTCAGTTTGGAAGCCTTACTTTCAGATAGTCTGTTATGCTTGCACTTCCTCAGTCATTTCATCTACGCAAAATATGTCAATCATGAAATGACCTAAGAACTGCGCACCTGAAATAATAAAAAAAAAAGTCAAGTTTCTCTCAAAACGTAACGCGAAAGACCTGCACAGTAAATGAAACTGCACGACAGGTAAGATTTATGGAATTATTTTATGACATTATTTAAAAAGCTCTCAATCAAATGTATTTCAGCTCAAACTAAATGTTAATGAGGAGTCAATTATAACATAATTATAGGTTTATGGTAAGTATGGTGAAGTTCCAAATATAAAATTTATCTTGTTGACATAAACTTTATAGGTGGGGTATAAGTATTTGTCTGTAATTGCTGTGCATTACATGGTTGTTACTTAGTAAATACATGTGTACATATACATAATTACAATGTTATTGTGCATAGTTACAATAAACTTAATGTGTAAACATTTTTTGCATGTTATAATCCTTACCGTAAGTCTAACCCTAACCATAACAATTGTGTACGTTAAGTACTTTGTAACTATGCATGATAACATTGTAATTATGTGTAAGTACTAGTGGTGCAATCAGTGCCCTCATGTCATTTTTAGTTATTGTATAGGCATTTACCAGCGATAATCAATACATTGACATTTTCAAAATAAAGAACAAAACATTAATAATAACTAAAAACACTGTTGTGCATAATAGTTAAACAAAAAGGCACAGCTTACATTCAAATTAGAACACTTACGATAAAGAAAAGAAATACAAAGGACTTGAGTTTTTAACAACTAAAAATTACCAAAACGACTGCATCAGATGTCCTTTTAACATTGTAATAATAAAAAAAAAAAATCTTGTATTTTAACAGAAGTCATTTCTATCTGAGCTACGGTTGTTCATTGCTGTTAACATTTTATGTCCAAAGGAAAGTAAAACACTTAATTAATCTCAGAAATCCTGATTAATTTAACTACCATACTAAATTCATATATATATATATATATATATATATATATATATATATATATATATATATATATATATATATATATATATATATATTGCCATATAATTTAAACACAACAGAATTGAAGCATAATAAGGTAATCGCTATTTAATATTGACATTCTCTTGAAATTATTATGCATGACTGTTTTCTTGTCACTTTATTGTGCAAAAAAAATGCATACACACCAGTGAAGCAACTCAACTCATTTTACATGCTGTATATCCAATGGGAATGCAGAGGCCTAAAGTGCGTATCCTAGCAACGCGCTGACATTGTTTATCTACCAAAATAGCACTAAAAGAAGCACACTCAAGGTTTTAATGTAAACCAGCAGTTGATATATCAATTCACCAACATGTAATCAAAGCTCGGAAAATTTAAGGATAGATGATGAATAATCGATGCATAGATTAATTGTTGCACCACTAGTAAGTACACATGTATTTTCTATGTATATACTTTGCAAATACAAAGTAATTAGAGACACTTATTGTAAGGTGTTACCCATAAGTTTTACTACACTATGCTTTTAACACTTTTTTTACAGAGGAAAAAGACATAATTCATGTAGAAAATGTTGCCAACAGTAAAACCCATGTATTTGTTTTCTGTGCATTTGAATGTCCCGTTGGGGGGAATTCCATTAAATAACAGCTAACATTGCATCAAACACTGCTGGGAAATGAACAGATGGTTTATTCGATTACAGTAAATTGTCTAATTCATTTCAGCAATGATCTTCCCTGCAGGATAGTCGGGCTGCAAGGCAGTAGGATGTCCCTGCTTCTCTGCAGCTGAGGCACAGGAAAAAGCATCTCACACTGAACCACACGGTGAGCCAGCAATCGAGCTGGGATCTAATTGCTGTACCACCACTCTGTCACATCAGCTCTGGTGTGCTGCAGATACCTTTTGGGATTGTTCCAGTCAGGAGGCTGGTCAACTCACACACTCTCCAAGGGTGAGTCTTAGCCGCTGCATTAAAGGATCAGATCCCCAGGGGTCCCATTTCCACTTTCCTCCAGTAGGGGTCAGTATTGGCTGCAACAGCAGTAGTTTATCGGTTCGTCCGCTGAAAAGGAAACATACACGATATCTACATGAAAACTATAAGGTCAGGGTTTAATGTGATGTTTTATTTTGTCTTGGTTTTCTTTGATTAACATCAGCTGAATAAATTTTGTTGGCCGAAGTTTAGGGAAAGGGAAAAGGGTAGTTCTATTAACAATTCATAAGATTAAGACAATGTTTAACACAAGATTTATTCCAGAAGCATGTGTTGCACTTGTTTTGCTTAAAGGAAAAAAGACTCCAGGAGCATTGTGAGGAATGATTGATCAGTCTAGGCACAGAAGCCTTGAAGCAGAGTTTGGTTTGTGCTACAGATGTTTCCACATTTTTCAGTGGATGAAAGTGTTCTACATAGCACTGATAATTCAAACAATTGAAGCCATTGGTGAAAGTATGAGTTTTCTTTTTATCTCGTTTGTTTGTGTTGGTGGCTTTAATGGTAGGCATCAAAGATCCTTGTGTTAAATTATCATACCCATCCTAAAAGCATTTAGGATACCTGCACTGAAGAATTAGATGTTTCCTGTAATTACACAGTATGATTCTAGACTGTACTGATTCTTACTGTTCAGAAAACACTTACCAAATACGTTTTCTCATACATCACTTTTTAATGGGCTTTTGTTTGTTTGCAAACTTCCTGAACATTGTTGATTTTTTTCATTAGTTGGCTATGCATGCTGCTGAGGTAGTTTGTGGCACACACATTCAGCAAAAACTGCCATAGTTGAATACAGCTCCCGGTGGCTTTTACAGGTCCAAGCAGCTCTCAGAAATGTGAAATCACATAACATTTTCAAGCCTTTATCCTTGTGAAAACACTGAGAAAGACTTACAGTATGGAAATGTTCTAAAAATATATACACAACTGGTCTTGTGAGTAAATGCCTGTACGTTTGTGTCTCCTCTACACGTAGAAAATATATTTTACAGCGCCCCAGTGTGTATCCTTTATGTAATATTTAACCTTTTGCGGTCCATTTATTCAGCACCTGTCAGGCGCATCAGGTCCAGTTTATTTTTCCCTGTGCTGTTTATTTTACATGCACTGTTTTAAAGTATTTTTTTTCACAGTAAAACAGGTTTAAAAGGCCCTGCATATGAACAGGTCACTCAGTACTGCATCTCCAGCCCTGCCCCACCCCATGTACGCTGTATTTATAACATACCTCTTCATAGTCATGCATACTGATAAATCATCCCCTGATAACTCATTTTATCACCAAACTCCTCAATAACGCAATCAAATGCATTATTTTATTACTATAACATCTCAAGAAGCTCTGCAAATGTCTGTGATGTTCTTTGAGCGCTGGATGCCAAAGCAGCTATCTTCTTTGTTTATGTCAGTGTTATCTCTGTGGTGCAGGGGCTATGTGTATTGTTCAGATCTGCACCTTTTTTTTTTTTTTGGCTTCTCTCGGCTCAAATCGGTGTCACTCGGCTATTGAAAGGTTTTCTCTGCTTTTTCGGGAGAAAAAACGACTAGAGACCTGTGCTTGACTTCTTTTTGATGATGTCAGACCGGAAAGGGAAAATTGTAATGTCGGACCTGGTCTGACATAGGACTGCAAAGCATTAATCCTTGAATAATGAATCCAAACAACCCACAGTGACCTGCATTCTGTGGGTCAGCCAAACAAATTGACAATAAAACCTGCAGACCTACAACAGTCATTGTATAACCTGCAAAATGAACCTTATGTGTCAGATCACTGTTTGGGTAAAAAAAAAAAAAAAAAAAAAAAAAAAGCTACATTTGTCAATATCGTGTATGTACACAACATTCATTGGTAGGTGCTTAATTCTAAATTCAAGTAGCTGAAACTCACAAGACCAAACGCTGCTCCCCAGGTGTAGAATTATGTCCTTGATCTTACTTTTTGATTTAAAAAAATACAATACAATGAATCAAGTTAAAACCAGGAGCAGGGATTTTAAAAACTAAAAAGAGACTTTTAAAACAACTTAAATAAGGATACCTGTTAATCATCAGATAATAAACTGTGGACATAGGGGTTAAAAACAGACTTGAGGACTGAAAAGCAATGTTGGAGATACAAAAGGGAAGGAGAGCCTTGGTGTTTGATAGCCGCATTATGTGTTTCACAACCATGACTTCCACTGAGCTTAAACTGTTCATAGAAATCTGTAACGGTCACATCTGTGTGTAGGAAGACATTTTTTTTTTAGGTTTTGAAATGCAAAGCCATGCATTAGATACAGTTAGCACAGTGGTCTTTTTAATTAGGTCTTCAATTCCCTGACTCATATAAATGGGGACAGGGTTTGAAAATGAGATGTGCTATCTCAGCGGAACTATCCAGTAGAAGTATCTTCAACATAATGGTTTCTTCACACGTGTTGTTTTTTTTTTTAAAACCATGCCTGATTGCAGAAAGCAAAATAGAGATAAATAGCAAAACCCCAGACAGTATCTGGCCAATTTCACGGTGCTGTGTCAATTTCATGGGTACCATGCCACTACCATACAGGTCTATTACCAAGGGAACGCAATGCAGTGCTTGCCCCGCTATATAAAATAAATTTAAGCTGCACTACCCAACAGCAAAACACATAGAAATTGCCTGGTGTGCTTTTAGTCACTCTTAAATTAGATACCAAATCCCAGCAAAACAACATATATACACAAAAAAGGCATACCAGCTTTTAAAAATAATCTTAGTCGTCAGACAGGCGTTTCCAAAGTCTATAAAGGCTTGTCTAAATTGTTACTGGCTCTGTGATTACATTTTAATTATGGGACTGCTACAGCTTTTCAAAAAGCACAGAATAGCAAAACAAACAACAGCTGTTGTTATTGCATCTTGTAAAGCGCTTTGTGGTGGTGGTCCACTATGAAAGGTGCTATATGAAATAAAGATTGATTGACTGATTGATTGATAAAGACCATGGAGTGATTGGTTAGCAATGCACACTGTAGTTTCACACAGTTTTTACTGTTTTTAAGTCACTATAATGATAGCAGTGCTATAATTAATGTTGTATACTATTTCTTTGGAAAAACATTGTATATGGAATTTAATAGGACATTCAGAGATTTTATGGAAAAAGACCTTGCTTGTTAAGTGTTCGCCAGACTTTTAAATTTACCAAATACTGCATCTAGATGTATTACACATCTCACTCTAAAATTGCTAAATAGTGATTGCTAATTAAGTCTAATAATCATGAGAAAGGATAAATGATGTTTAAACCATTCCCCTGATTTGTTGTTTTGATATTACAGCAGGTCTGTGTACATTGCAATACATCAATAATATATTAAAGTGAATGATACAGTACCTGTAAGGATCAAACACATGCCAAGCACTTGCAGTTCCACCAGCTCCATCTCCTCGAGTTCAGATATCAGGTGTTTCTGACAAAACTTTATAGTATAGCAGCCTAAGGATAATTTCCATTAGCCGTTGAGGGGGTCGTTATCTATTTATAACTTGTTACATAGAGACATTGAGATGGGTCTGGCATTAAATTAGATGCCTAGTGGTACCACATCACTAATATATCATTGATCAGGAGAGAAACTAGTATAAACCTCAGGGTTTACCATGTAAACAACTGTATAAGCAGATCAAATACCTTCTACTGTACCTTAGATAGCTCAGGTTAGTTCTACAGTAGAATAAGAACTACTATGGAGGTGAATAGGAGACTATCTGAAGATTACTGGTAGTGGAAACTGGAGAAATAAACCCCACATCTTCTCTACTGCAGAATAAGCATTTCTAAGATACCGTTTTGAGCTGGTCTCAATAATTTGTCTCTATAAATGTCTCTTTAGCTTACTTCCATTATCCTGATTTCCAAAAATGACTTTTCACCTCCTCATCAGCTCTGTGGTATAGAACAGAATGGAATTTGTCTTGTGACTCATCCCACAGCTAGCAGTCAGTAGCAGTGAGTTGAGCATATTGATTGGTTTCTCTGTGATGGGATCCTAGCCATGTGTGCAGATGTTTCTTTAGTTACAGTAAAGATGGTAAATACATGACTACAATTATAGATATGATAGAAATGCCACTTTTGGTTCACCATTGATATTGCCTGCTGTGTTTTCAAGCCAATTCAGGAAGCTGGAGAAGAAGAAAGTTGTCAGGAAGTCCCTGCCAATCGTCAAGCTCTATTGTTGCCAGGGAACTTCTGTTTGGTCAGGCTCACATTAGGATGTAAAACTTCAAATACCATCTTGTGTCACAAAACTACACATTTACAGACTCTTCAGTACACTAAGTTGTTTCTTGTTTTAAAAACACTGACAGAAGTAAACTGTGCAAAAGGATTTCAAAATTGAACTGAAACTGCTCTTGTATTATTATTTCAACATTGCACTTTTGTAAATGTAATTTAAGATCACAGCATTTACATTTGAAATGCAGTTAAATAACACTAGAACTGCATTATGCTCCACCTACCTTACAGTTGCAGAGTTATGTGGTAATGGTTCAGATAATCTGTATTCTAACGACACTTAGCGGTTACTTGTACTGATGGATTACGCTGTCGCTGCAGTTAAACTGCAGATGGCTGTCGTGTGGAAATAGGAAAATGTATTTAATTGGAATTTAAATCACGTATAAATAAGGTAAATGTGCATATGGAGACTGGCTTGTATAGAATGTGTAATTAATCCAATGTAGGCTGTAAATATGAAGTGCTGGGGTCTCAAGGGAATATAACTGGCTGTGCATTGGTACATGATATAAAGTGGTGCATATAAATACCTTCTTCAAGTAATGGTACTGATGAATAAGTACAGAATGACAGGCATTTTGTGTTGTTTTAAGCCATTGCTTCCTAAATATCTTGAGCACTGCAGAAAAGATATTCATACCATTTTCAAAAGCACACAAAAAAACTATTTGATGAGCAATTTGTCCCACAAGGTCAGTGATAACACTTTTGAAGGATCTTTTTTTTTGTGTGTGTGACTGTTTCATAGCAGTAAGTTGCTGTACCACGGTTCAACCCTTATTGGAAAATCGTGCATAAGTTGTTGTTTTTTTAAGAATAGATCTTGCAATAAAATTCTCATTTTATTGTGAATATGCAATTAACAATAATAGTAAATTTTTAGCATGTATGCAAATTAGGTTATTCTCATTTGGGCTCCCAACAACATAAGCCCTTTGATGATTGGTCAAATCCTGAATACATTCAAATTTAGGAGTCTGGTTTCAGCATTGTGCACATAACAAATAGAAGATTGTTTTTCTTTTTACTTAGAAAAAGAGCCTTTTTGTTCTGTAATAAAGGTATATGACAATCAAATCAACCTCTATGACAATTCTATCGGTATTTAACTGGTGTAACATTTGTCTGGTAGACTTGCAAAATAGTCTGCTATTCTTGCATCCTGCAATTCAGCAGACCATTTAAAAAGTGTTATAGAGAATAATTGAATCAGGGTTTACCTGAAAGTTGTGAAATATAAGACTGCTGTTTGTTTGTAAGGACGTTGTTTGTAAAATGTCAGATGCACAGTACGCAAAATCTATTTTTAGTCAAGAAAGTTTTTGTTAGAAAGTCATGGATAAAAAAGTAACTTACAATAAAAATGTAACAAATGCGAGTCCTCCTGAAGGTTTCTCGAATACAGATGGCTGCATTACTGTGCATTTGAAAAATACCTTTCTTTTCTAAACGAGTTGTCTGCTAAACAAGGTCCTTTATGATCCTGCCTTTTAGGTAAAAACTAGGCTTGCGGCCAAGTTTCTGAATGTGCACAAATTTATCACAGCAATATATTTTTCAACATAATCCAGGTTTGTTTGTTTTGAGCTTCCTAGTGTATCCAGAGCCTACTCCCTTGCGCAAAGGTAAAATAATGCATTTATTAGAAACGTCACAGAGTGTTCTGGAGCCCTTGAAAGCTGCAGTAGTACACAGTCATGCTAAACTGTGCACATTGTGGGTAGCTTTGATCTGGCAAACAAATCAAACTATTGTTGTTTTTTTTTTCATTGTATCAGTTCTCCAAGCAACAAAGAGAGCCATTTACAATGCTATTGATTCAGCATACTGTTTTCGATCGGATCATGTCATAAACACAGGTGTCTCACAAATCAACCTTATTGTGATGCTAGAATACTGTAATCCTGCCGTCCTGACACGTATGCAATTAAGAGCTAAGAACTGCAATTATACTGTCTAGAGATCAGAAAATAATTCTGCAACCAACATGCTTAGTCGAAATTCTTGGAGCTCCTAGAGCTCTGTGGAGAAGTGCTTTAAAATGCTGAGTTAAAGTCACCAGGATGAAAGTTAAAGTCACAGGATTAACACAAGGGTAGCAACTTTCCAAAATTTTCCCTGTGTAATATTTGCTTCAAATCCATTGCTTTTCTGTTGTTATGTGGGGTAATACACTGGGATTATACACAGGTATGTGAACAAGAATAGTGCCGATCAATACTGTTTGTGAGCAAGACTTAAATCACCCAATATTTCAAGTTTGCCACATCAGTTAACATTAGTAGGCTGAAGACAACCTCAAAAATTGCTCAAGCAAGTCTTAAGTAAAGAGGCTAAACCAATTTGAGATAGGCATTTGCAGAATCCTAGGCTATATAAACACCCAATAATACAATTCCTGGACTGAAGAAAGAAAACCTTTAGAAATAATCCCTAGATATGGATTCTTGAATGTCATCCAAGTAGGAGTCTGTTTATACAGTGCCACCAACAGCTATTTATACAGTTGCCCTCATATTTTAATAACCATATTTTAATGCAATTCGCTGAACATATTTGCCGGCCACTAATTTTAACTAATTTTACATAGCCTCTGTCCCAAAATACTTGAGAAGACAGAAAAGTAGATTGGGTTACACTATGGGGTAAAGAAAGAAATACCATGTTTACTGTAACAGTGGATCTTAATTATGCAGTGTTTTAAGGGTAGTTTATTCAAAGATAATTTGACTAATTAAATTAGGTTTGCTGTTTACTAATTTCATGTGGTTGATTTTGTGACTGTATTTTTGCAAATTATAGTTATATTTGCTATCATTTTTAATCCTTAGAAGATCAGCTGTTAAACTAAATAGCAAACAGATTGACTCTGTCTCTAGGAGCTTTATCCTGGTCAAATTAAGGTTGATAAATGAATTAGTTTATAGATAAATGAAGACGTTAATAGGGTCCCAACAAGTGTTTTATTTAGTTCTTTGGTAGAGATTGTACTAATTACATGGTTTTTTCATTCATATACAGTACAGGGAATAATGGAGCCATGTATACAAGCCATGTGTGCTATCATTAAAGTTCTTATATAATCATCTATCAAAATTTATATAAAATTGACTCATTTAGATTTGCATTGTGTTGGTAAGAGTAGCAGTGTAATTAGTGTTTTAGAGCTGACTTCCTCCACATTATGGTTGACACCTGTTTAACAGATCCACCTAAAAACATATTTATATGAAGTTCATCTAGTAGGTGTTGGTTGGTTGAGGATCATTTTTCAGTTCAGAAAGCAATGTTAGCTAACAATGTTAGCTTTGAACCCCCGCTTTAGACACTGAAGAACAATATACTGTACAACAAGTGTAGCAAGCTATATATATATATGTGTATATATATATATATATATATATATATATATATATATATATATATATATATATACAGTGGCTTGCAAAAGTATTCAGACCCCTGACCAATTCTCTCATATTACTGAATTACAAATGGTACATTGAAATTTCGTTTTGTTCGATTTTTTTTTTTTTTTAAACACTTAAACTCAAAATCAATTATTGTAAGGTGACATTAGTTTTATGTTGGGAAATATTTTTAAGAAAAATAAAAAACTGAAATATCTTGTTTGCATAAGTATTCAACCCCCACACATTAATATTTGGTTCAATAACAGCTTTAAGTCTTTTGGGGTAAGTATGTACCAGCTTTGCACACAGTGTCGGAGTGATTTTGGCCCATTCTTCTTGGCAGATTTGCTCCAGGTTGTTCAGGTTGGCTGGACGACGCTTGTGGACCGCAATTTTCAAATAGTGCCACAGATTCTCAATGGGATTGAGATCAGGACTTTGACTGAGCCACTGTAGGATATTCACCTTTTTGTTCTTGAGCCACTCCAATGTTGCTTTGGCCTTGTGCTTGGGATCATTGTCCTACTGAAAGATGAATTTCCTATAAAGCTTCAGTTTTTTAGCAGACTGAAGCAGATTCTCTTGCAGTATTTTCCTGTATTTTGCCCCATCCATTCTTCCTTCAATTGTAACAAGATGCCCAGTCCCTGCTGATGAGAAGCATCCCCACAGCATGATGCTGCCACCATACTTCACTGTAGGGATGGTGTGTCTTGAGGCATGGGCAGTGTTAGGTTTGCGCCACACATAGCACTTTGAGTTTTGGCCAAAAAGCTCTATCTTGGTCTCATCTGATCACAAAACCTTTTCCCACATTGCAGCTGGGTCACTCTCATGCTTTCTGGCAAACTCCAGACGTGCTTTCAGATGGTACTTTTTGAGTAACGGCTTCTTTCTTGCCACCCTCCCATACAGGCCAGTGTTAAGCAGAGCTCTTGATATGGTTGACTGGTGCAACATTACTCCACTCCCAGCCACTGAACTCTGTAGCTCCTTCAAAGTGATTGTTGGCCTCTCTGTGGCTTCTCTCACAAGTCTCCTTCTTGTTTGAGCGTTGAGTTTTGAGGGACGGCCTTTTCTTGGCAGCGCCTGGGTGGTGTGATGCAGCTTCCACTTCCTGATTATTGATCCAACTGTGCTCACTGGGATATCTAAACACTTGGATATTATTTTGTACCCTTTCCTAATCTATGCATTTGTATTACTTTATCTCTAACTTCTGTAGAATGCTCTTTGGTCTTCATTTTCCTTCAGATTCACAGTCTTACCAATGATCCTTCAACAGTGGGGTTTTTATCCAGAAAATGTGACAGCAACTTTAATGGTTCACAGGTGGAGGCCAATTTAAAGTAATTGTGTCCTCGTTTGGGAAATTTCTTTCATCGGTGCAAACTGGGAGCTTTCACAGCACAGGGGTTGAATACTTATGCAAGCAAGATATTTCAGTTTTTTTCTTTTTCTTTAAAATTTTTCCCAACATAAAACCAATGTTACCTTACAATAATTGTTTCAGTGTTTAAAAATAAAATATCAAACAGAACGAAATTTCAATGTACCATTTGTAATTCAGTAATGTGAGAGAATTGGTCAAGGGTCTGAACACTTTTGCAAGCCACTGTGTGTGATATATATATATATAAACAGATCTCAGATCTCATTTTGGAATCCTAGCATTCATTCAAATTATATTGCGTTGCTAAGCAGACGCAGGGCTTGATCAAGTAATTCAGCTGTTTAATTTAGGTTTAAACAATCCTCCTTCTTCAAATATGTTGCTGTATTACATAAACAGACCACCCAAGTGACCTACATTTCGCTGGTTAGACCTGCAAATTGACATTAAAACCGGCAGACCCGCGACTGTCATTGCACAACCCACAAAATACAACTTTTATGCAAGATCACAGTCTGGGTGATGTAAAGAACTGAAGTTTGTCATTATCAACATGTGATTGCATGTACATGCCATTCATTGATGGGTTCTTATTTAATGTTGGTGGAATAACTACAGTATTCCATAAACATCCTGGAGTATCCTATGTGTCACTGTATATCTGTAATACACTCTTTTAGTTAATATGTATAAAAGCTGCAGTTTCAAAGACCATCTTCTTACCATAAGGCCTTTACAGTCCATTTATTCAGTGCCTGTCAGGCACGTCAGGTCTAATTTATTTTCACACAAGCTGTTTATTTTACACGAGCTGTTTAAAAGTCATTTTATTCACAGCAAAACAGGTTTCAAAGGCCCTGCATATGAACAGGTCACTCAGTACTGCATCTCCAGCCCTGCCCCACCCCTTGTTCACTGTATTTATCGCATATCTCTTCATAGTCGTGCATACTGATAAATCATCTCTTGATCACTCGATTTATCACCAAACTCCTCAATAATGCTATCCAAATCATTATTTTATTACTATAATGTCTCAAAAAGCTTGGAAAGGTCTTGCTCGATATGGAAGCAGCTGTCTTCTTTATTTATGCCCGTGTTATATCTGCGTATTGCTCAGTTCCGTCTCAATTTTTTGTTCCCAGCTTCTCTCTGCTTCTCTTGACATCTTTCGGCCATTGAAAGCTTTTCTCTGCTTTTTCCGGAGAAAAACCGACGAGAAACCTGTGCAAAGCATCTGGAACTAATCTGTCCATCACCCATGTTAAAAGTGAAAGAATGGGCTCAAAATTCCCATTGGAAATATGTGAAGATGCCACGCCAAATACACATTTGTTAAAACGACCTTTGACAAATGTAGCATAAACCAAAGTTAGCAAAGTAGCCAGAAGGGAGATGAACCAATTAAAAAAAATAAAAAATTGGATGTAAAATTATTGACTGGAGAGCAATCCCATGGGAAATCTAATTGAGGAGAAACATGTTGTGATTGAAATTCAAATTTAAAAAAAGTTGACCTGTTAACAGCGAAGAATGTTAGACAGACGGTGTTGCTGCTGCAGTCCATGTTGAATTGTAACGAGAAACAACGAGTTGAGATGTAACTCTCCAAACAGTAAGCCGCTGCCTGCAAGTAATCTGGGTAACCAGAAAAACTTTGTTAAAAAGAGAAATGTGTGGGAGGACATACATTTCAGTAAAACTGTCTACAGTAACAGCCTTACAGCTCTGCTAGTGAGCATCCATGACTGAACGTGAGATGGCGTAGCCAGGATTTTGTTTTGGTTGGAGTTTTTTGCAGATGGGTAGTCATTTATAAAAATGTTTCTATTAGTAAAAATTAACTACACTGCAAACTTAATAAATTAACTCAAAATCACCTTATTAAGAATTATAATATCTCACCACACAATCACATTTACAAACATGACTGTCTAGTTTAGTAACCTCCCAGACGTGGATTACTTTTTATCAACAAAAATAGGTAAAATCAAAGTGAAATGTTGTGGCCAGAGAAGGTGCTTTTGTGCATGATTTGTAAACAATTAACCAGGTTTAAATAACTAATTTCTTTTCCAAAGGCTACAATAACCATTTTGTCCTTTGAGTGAGATGTAATTCCATACATATCTTCAAATGCACCTTTAAAAGCATTCATCTTTTGTATTTTCGCCCTTCCCCTATTTGGTTATGCCCAATCGTTGTGTTTTACTGAACTGTAGAATCTCATGACCGATCGTACACATTTTTATATTATATTACGGTTTCTTTAGATTCAAACAACCGTTAACAGCTTCAAAAATATTTAAAACAGCAGGCAAGCCTGAAATATGAATATCTTCAAAATAAATACAGTACGTGCTTTCTACTAGATTCTACAGGAATGCACTTTGTGTCAGGAAGTTAAATTAGGTGCAAATTTAAGTTATGTAAGGTAGATCTGTTTAATTAAAAAAAAGTCACATCTGTGCTTAATCTTCTTCCTGCCATCCGGATAATTATGTTTTATTATAGCAATTTATTTCCCTGTTGTGTCAGGAAAGGGGGGAAAAAGAGTCATTTGGTGCCAAGCTGAGAAGCAGGAACACTGTTTATTCTACAGGGGAAATTCGTTTGGTTGCTGTGTTCTCATGCAAATTTATGCAAAGTATCCAAGCAGCCCCCAAAATATATTAAAGTCTGCAATGTTATTACAGTAGCGCTGTTGCTTGAGGGAGGGTGTAAATTAATTAGCTTCTAGTGCTTCTCTATTCATACACACAGATTTCAAATGAGATGTTTGTCGTCACATTTGTCCCTGTGCCAGTTGTGCCTTCCAAAAAATACTGAGCCCTTCTGTCTGAGCATGTGACTGAGGGACCTTCAACCACAGGACGGCAGCCACTGAGAGCACTAACATACTCTGCTATTGCACTTTAATAACGGTCCAGCACCGTTGTTCTGAACCTTCATTAAAAACATAGAAATTATACATTTTTACAGATTTATGTTCTAATCTTATGAATACCAATTTACAATCCTTAAGATATTTGAAATGTGACCTAACATTTCCATATAAACAAGCACATGCCAGCTGGGTTGTCTATCATTTCTGAAAGAGTACCATTGTTATAAACTGAGTATACATTTTCTGCTAATGTATTTAGAGTTCATGAAAGGGAAGCAATCTGCAAGCAAGAGAGTGCACCTCAATCCAGGTCTGCTTCTCTCAATCACAGAGAATTTGCGCTGAATTTTGTGAAGGTTTTGTGTTGGCTAAGTTGAGATCACTTGTATGCTAAACTGGACTTGAACCCAGGCCAGGAGAACTGGGTAAAACAAAGGTACAAAAGTGTTATTAAAAAGCTGCTCTCCCTGAACCCCCTGCTGATGCCATGAACTCCTGTTGATCAGACTGACGGCTAGCCAGGAGAGAACAGCATGGAAATAAACAGCATGTGTGCCCAGTGTCGGGCGCTTTCATTTCTCACTCAGTCTGATTCAGAATAATGAGCCGCGGACGCTTGGGTCAATGTGGCTTCGCAGCTCCCTTCAATTCACACATTCATGTTTGACGAGGAGATTGAGGCTCTGGGGGCTTGTGTATGGCTCTGACCCCAGAGAAACTGCACTTTAACGTGCTTCAGGTCCCTTAGAGAGAAGAGGCAATCTCCTGGGCATTAACTGGCACTGCTCTGAAATTGGGAGAGGGAAGGGGAAGGTCAGGAAAATATGAAGATTCAAAGCATCTTATCACTGAGTCATTGAATTAAACACAATATTTGAGTAAGTAGTTTCACATTTAAATGTTTTTGTTCTATTAATAATTAGTAAGATAACAAAAACAAACTGTGATCACATAACTGAGCCTACTATAGTATAACTACAAGGCAAGGAGGCATACACAGAGAGAGAAGCTCTGAATAACTCCAGAATCATCGTGGAACATCAGTGTAGTATCTGGCTATCTCTCCAAAGAAGGTAAGTTCAATTGATCAATTGCCTTATCTTTGTTAATACTAATGGCACATACTGTAAATAATAACATTCAATGTACACTGTAATGTGGGTATTTGGAAGTAATAAATGGTAAACATTGCTAAAATCTGAAACATGGTCCAGAGGCATACTACAGTGTAAAAAAAGTAGTTCCTTCCATGTTTACTTTAATTCACAAGGGTGGGGCTGGTAGAGTTGAAAGGTTACATTGCCACATGATTTGAATAGAATGAGGAAGGCTGTTGGCATTTAGGATTCTCCAGACAAGCTCAAAGCCAGTTAAAGGCAGGTTTAGAGAAAAATAATGGAATAACAGAGCCCAGACTCATTCAAAATGATTGGCAAACACCATAAAATAGAATTGGGGGAAAACTATTAAAAACACTATCATAATGGCATGTAGCTGAAGTTTCCTTCTGTGTCACCTGCTCTGAGCTAACTGCTTAATCTGTTTACACCTTGTGGTGCGTTCATGAAACCCCTCTTCTCCCAGCTCGACAGTCAAACAAGCCCTCTTGTACATTGTGTATTCCACGTGGCAGTACAGTGTTAATCGCACTCAGTGGAATCTGAGCTCCGATCAGAGGAGTGCTATCTCATCCTCGATAATACACAAGAGTGGCTTTTCAACTGTCAGATAAAGCTGGGAGCCACAGATAACCCTGACTGGCGTTCCCAGCTGCCACCGAGTGCGCTAATAAATTACATACCCCCTTAAAGACCTCTGAATTCCTGACTAACACTGCAATGAAAGTATCTGAGCCAGAGGGCTACTGTACACAATCAGCTGCTGCAGGGCTTTGTGTTGAAAAGAGTTCAATTCTGTGTGCCAGAAAAAAGGGCAAGGTGGACTGCCTGCTATCAGGGATATATGCTGTGTTGCCTAGGTAACGCTTCATTATTACATTAGTACAGTCATCAAAGTTTTGTTTCGTTGTGATCCTAGTATCTTCTGTTATGAGGACTGTAAATGTACAATACACGCTTTTCTACAGTTTATTTAAGCTAAATTTGAGTTTGTAAAGGCATATGTAAACCGCAGTAATGAAATTACTTTATAAAAATGTGTCATTTGCCACTTTGTTATTGCGTAGGAACCATAGTGAGATTTAAAAACAACCTGATGTCTACTTTTATACTGTTTCTGCCTGAAATATACTAATCTTTTTTCTGGAATAGATCATGGTATAATTCATCTACACAGAAACACACATAACACTATGTAACACAATTTTTGTTCCTGGGTAGTAAGTGTTATTTCCTAATTGCTTATGCCTCAAAAGTATAGAAAATGGCTATTATTCCCCACAAACTTTGCTTTTGTGACCAGGACAGTGATATTTTGAAATTTACCTATTTCCAATGAGAAAACAAGCGAATTTGTGTCTTTTCGTTCACATAAAGTCAGAAAAAAACAACATATGAATCCTAATTAACATGTATTTATACTAAAGTAATACAAAAATGACTACAAAAGATTTAAAAGTGAGTAGTTTTTTGAGATTTATGATTATACTGTAAATCACTTTCACGAATCAGCCCCCAAATGTAGTCTCCCATCATGTTCTCGTTATACTGCACATAGTTTTCGGCCTTGTGATTGCCCAGGAAGCCCCGAACCACTGCGACAAAGCTGTTTCAAGCCGCTTTCTCCTTACTAGTGAGCTTCTTGGGGAATTTGTTGCACTCCAGGATCTGTGGTCCGACGAAGACACCAGCTTTGACCTTTGCCTCAGACAGCTTAGGGAAGAAGTCTTGAAGGTACTTGAAGGCTGCCGACTCCTTATCTAGAGCTCTGACAAATTGTTTCATAAGGCCCAATTTGATGTGCATTGGTGGCATCAGCACCTTCCGGGGGTCCACCAGTGGCTCCCACTTGACGTTGTTCCTTCCCACAGAGAACTCGATCCGCTGTGGCCAGTCCCGCCTGTGGTAGTGCGCCTTGGTGTCCCTGCTGTCCCAAAGGCAAAGATAGCAGGGAAACTTGGTAAAACCGCCTTGGAGACCCATCAGGAATGCCACCATTTTGAAGTCTCCTATGACCTCCCAGCCGTCTTGCCAGTCCGCCATTCTTGCCAGTCCGCCATTCTTGGCGTCCACCATGCAGAAGTAGCAGTTGCTTGAGTGGTCAGTCGGTTCCCGCCAAATTCTTGGGATAGCGAACTTCATGGCTCTCTTTTCCCCTCTGTACCATCCTACAAAAATACATTTATTTCACCCATGACTAATGTGTAAGAGATTCTCGCAACGTTTTTCATATATGATATATTTTTTCAATAACATTGAAAATTGTAAAACATTTTAAAATTAAAAACTTTTACAATTTTAAAAATTTTAACAAATTTTATAACATAAAATTGCAAGCAACAATTGTCCATCTTACCTTCCAGAGTTTTTTTGCAGTGCTCGCAGGTGAAATGAGGTGCCCAGGGTTTGTCTTGATCCCCGACAGGCATGCCGAAATATGCCTTGTAGGCCTCACACATCTTAGCAGATGCTTCCACGGAGTACTTTTTCGCTCTTGTCTTGATAAATTGGCCACAGACATAGCAACATGCGTCTGCCGGATGCTTGCAGCCTCTTGATGCCATCTCAGAAAAATGCAGATATGTATCCATTTAGGCAGCTGGAACTAAACTGAACTGGTGGGCTTAAGGCCCCTGTATTTATACTACTATTTATATTACTGGAAAGTTCTAGAAAGTTCTAGAAGTTACTCCAAGTTTACTCAGCACTGAATCTATCTGGAATGTTCTGGAAAATAGGTAAATTTCAAAATATCACTGTCCTGGTCACAAAAGCAAAGTTTGTGGGGAATAATAGCCATGTTCTATACTTTTGAGGCATAAGCAATTAGGAAATAACACTTACTACCCAGGAACCAAAAATATAAATAATAATTGTTACACTATGTAATATATTGTAGGATAAGTAATCCGTAAAAAAAAAATTAAATAAATAAATAAATAAATAGCAGGGATATGTGTTCTAATCCAAGGTTTTCAATGTAGCATGGCCAGGTCCTGTTGTAGGTGAGCGCCCAGGGTCTGGAAAGTACAGGGAGGAATTGGGATACCTTCAAACAAAACCTCCTCTCTACAGGAGTTACTGCATAGTGTAATATTTCTTAATACCTATCATTTAAGGGTTACAGTGGATGACTGAGTGATACATACATAAGGGTGCAAAGCTTTCAGTATTTTTATTTGTGTACCAGCTGTGCATATGAATACCTGCACTTTTTTGTTGAGAATTTCACCCCTACCTTTAATGTGCATCAGTATGTATACAGTATGCACTCTTTGTGGTTAGATTACTAAAATAAATTAAATTAGTCGAGGATTAGTATATCAACCAGAGACAGATTTTGTTATCGTTTGACACTACGTCAGAATTCTTGATTGAGGAAATGTTTGGATTACATACATTAGCATCCTTGGGCACCGTGAGCTTGCTAAATTAACAGTTTCTGTTATTTGCAATAAAAATACTAATTTAATGGAAATTCATAGTTGCCTTCTAGCGAATTGCCCGTAAGGCATAATAAACCTAATGACTGGCAACTAAATATGATCATATCAGATCATATATTCCAGTTTTCAGAAGCCCCGTTGGAATATAATAATCCACTGAAATTAGAATGAATGTAACCTTTACCGTTGGTTTCACAGCCCCTGATTCATACTAATATTGGATTATTTATCTAAAACAATATGAAGTGCTAATCTCGGTCTGTGAAACCAGCCTCTTAAAGTTTTGACAGGTACATTTTAATACTATAAATGCACCATGTCAAAGGCTACAAGGGATTCAAGGGAGTTGTCACTGTGTAGGTCATGGTTCTTTCCCAGTCATCACATCCTGGTACACCAGATTTTGAAATACCGAAATCTTTTTCAAGCTCTCCAATCTCTTGTTCTCTTGAAATGAGCTTTGATTCACATATTTATACCACTGGCTGATGTGGACTCCACTCCCGATTTATAAAGTGTGAAGGATCTCGTAAAGGTCCCATGAAGAGGAACGTGCATCAGAATGTTGTTACTATTACATTGTCCCACACTCCATACACGTCTTGTCTCTACGCACAGCTGGTACACCAGAGTGTAACCATTAACCTTTCCACCTGCAACAATGCTAGTGAATGTAAGAGATACATAAGAAAAAAATACACTATACACTGGTGGCAGAGTGTTGCAAGAGGACAGGTAATGGTTGCAGTGCTGTACCAGAGACAGAAGACATGTTTGAGAGTTCATTTTTAAGAAGTCACCGGGAAGTAATAACCAAAACAGAAACTTATACGCATTGTCAACAACAATAAGAATACAAGACCTAATATAACGGTGATGTTTCATACTAATACCAAGTTGCTGTTTAAAACCTGCAGTGACAATATCTTTGCATATTGTTTGTACAGTAAATCAATAGACGTTCCACACATTCATATTCCTAAATGTTTTTGAAGGCAGCTCCATTAAGAGTAATAGTGCATTTTATTTCTAATTTGGCCAGCCTGGGTTTTGTGCTGAAGGTTGCAGTCTTTGTATTGCTAAGAATGGTCTTCCATATTTTTATTAGGCATTAACACCTAAGAACGGCCTTCCACCATCCAACACTATTCAATAATGAATTGTTTTCGGTTTCAATCTATGGATGGCTTTTACAACAAATGCACGTGCACATCATTTTGTGTGTGCAGTATAGCTCTAGCGGCAACCTGGCAATTTGATGTCGCAGCTGCTGCTCTTCAAAGAAAAAAACATCAGCACCCTGCTGTGTTGGCGTCAAACATTAAAACCCCTTTCGCGCCTTGTGTAGCACAAATGAAAGAGCTGCTGTACATCCGTGTGGCAAAATAGGAACACTGGGGCCAACAAAGAACACAGTGAAAAACAAATTCCACAATGGTTGCAATTTTTACCCAGATGTTGTTAACTAGACACACTTATGTAGTTTGCTTGCTGAACCCACTTTACTAAAGCTGGCTATTATTAATGCCTGTTATAACATGATTGGTATCTGTTGTGCATAACCAGGACAAAAGAGCCACCATTTCTGCTCTAGTTGAGTTGTTTTATACAGTTATCTTTTGCTCAATGTACTACACTAGAAAACTAGGGCTCACAGTGAACAGCACGTATTAGAGATGTGCTCAACACTAATCTCCAAACTATTCATTTTTTTATATGGATTCCTGTCTCAATTTGGGTTTATTATATTATATATTCTGTGTCCAAAGGACCCCCATTTTGTAGGGAAATGTCAACAGAAAAATGAGTGGATGAGAACTATCCCCTATTGCCTGACCAGTGTTACAGCCTCCTGTAGCAGTGCCTGTGGAATAATATTTGATTTTTTCATATCTAGTGCTGGATGGGCCAGCTCTAAATTCGGGATGCTATTTCTGCACAGCAGCTTAATGTGCTGTATATGTACACACATATAATCTAAGAGATATTTGCAGATTGCTGTTCAAGCAGTATTCTTTTCCAATCATTGTTTCCATGTGCCATTCCTGCTGTCCTTTGAGACTTTTGAAAAATCACATTTGTTTCAAGAGGGAAAACAGCATTCTCAAATAAATAACTTGAACTAAAGATTGAAATGTTAAATGTAAAAACATTTCTATCTCCCTAGCAGGGGAAACCAATTGCCAATGTGGCATCAGCAGAAAGAAGTCAAAGAGTAGCTGTGCAGTATTTCAAGATTTATTTTTTTAAGTTATATATGCTGCTGTCATCAGCAAGATATGATTTTTTGTAGGATAGTGTCACAGAGACAGTCGAAGTGGGCGGCGTCAGGACCAGAAAAAGGAATGAAATACACAAACACAGGACGGATGAAGTGAAATGATGGGGACGCTTCCTTGCGCCGGTTTATTGTTATTACAAAATAAAACAGGACAAAAACAGGACACGGCACGTGAAGCCAAAATAAATAGACAAACAAAACGGACTAACACTTACACAAAATACGGTGAGCAGCTTGACAAACAAACACGGTGAGTTAAATAAACAAGTATCGTGCTGGTCCCACCAGCACGCAATAGCAATTGAAATTCTAACTCTCCTACTCTCTCTCCCGTTCTCCACTCACCGAACACCCAACCGCGAGTGGGTGAAAGCATGTTGTTTTTATGTAGCTGTACCAAGACTCGACTGCTAATCAATCATTCAATTGAAGTCTCGGTACAACTGCACGTGAATTAATAAAGTGCAATTCCCCATGCTCACATATTATTACTTTTTACTTGCACGTGAAGTGCTGTGCAATCCTCGTGCCTAAATACAAATATACATTTTAAACACTTGTGTTACACAGACCCGTTTATATCCCGTGTACCAATGACTATACACCAACATTAAACACATAACATAACAGAAAATATACACAGGGGCGGGCACTTCGTCACAGATAGTTATTTAAAAAATAAGTTAGTAGTCCAGCTTTAGCAAAGCCTACAGAGTGTTGTTTTGCAACTGATATTATTCCTTGGGGATACCAGAGTCAGGTACAGTAATGGTCTCTTTCCTCTGTCTGTATCCCTGTTCTTTGACATAACAGTATTGAGAGCACAGAGTTCCCCAGATTAGTCTGGTGGTGATTTTAAACCTGGGAAGGACTCCTGCAGGAAAGCATACGTTATCCAATAAACACTGAAAACATAATGTGTGATTAGTGTATTAAAAACATGAAGTGAATATCACATTTAGTCACACTGTTTATGTAAATGAGAGATTATAATTTAATATGTTTGTAAATAAGATAGTAGTAACAGTAGGCTTACATTTTAATTATCGATAGTTCCTTATATTATAGCATGTTTTTAAAAGCACCAAGTAACAACATTTGTTTTAATGCTAACACTGCATAAAATGCCAAGAACCATCATCACTGTTCTAGTTTGTTTTGTTATTTTATAAAAGCTGGATAGCGGCACCATAATTAAAATAACGGTTAAAGCAGAGGGCAACAGCAACACAATATATAATATATACAATTATAGCTAATGGAACTTTTAGGTAATGGTTACCATTATATATCTTTTTGCTAGGACTTCTGCAAAGCCCACACCAGTATAAAGGCACTGCACTACGTGAGATAATCATTTTATATCTAACTCACAGAGGTGCCCTACCCTGGGATTAGTAATGCAATGCTAAAAGCTATTGTGTGGGCTGTAAAATAATGGAGCTAATGCATGGCCCCTAATATATTACTGTTGGCCCAAGACGAAGAACTTCATGAAAATGAGACTACCACTTGATGGCCTCTTTTCTTTTGCTTTAATCCTGGGCTGCGTTCAGTAGGCAGAGTGCTCTGCCGTGGGACTACGTAACATAAGTTAGCTGTTATTGAACAGTGTGTAACAAAGAGAGGACTTTCAAGATTGCGGAAAACACTGCACTAGTGCTGTTTTTCGGATGAATTTATGGAAGATTGTGAAAAAAAAATCTGCTGTTTAATGCTTCTATTGCACTTGCATTGAGAGCCAATGCCATTGCTTTAGCAGCAGTGAATTCAAACACATGCAAGAGTTCTGTACGGATTGAAAACGACGTTGAGAGCATTGTTCCTCAGTACTGTGATGTCCCATTCAAGGCACATTTCCGGATGGAGAGAGCAACGTCTGAGGTAAGTTATATATGTCAGCTATTTTGAAATACAGGAAATAGCTCATTTATCTATTTACGTTTTTCTCAGTGTTATTCAGGCTACTTGAAAGGTGAAATCATTAAACAGCCTTCTTCTGCCCTGTTTCCTGTCATCGCAAAAGGATTTCAAGACAGAACAGGATTTCCAAGGGTTATCAGAGCTGTAGCTGGAACACGTATCCCAATTCCTGCACCAACACTTCACAGGAATTCCTGCATTAATCAGAAGGGATATGACAGTATCCACCTGCAAGCTGTTTGTGACAGCAGCATGCGGTTCCTGGATGTGTATACAGGGTGGGCTGAAGTTGTACATAATGCTAGGGTTTTTAAGAACAGCCCACTCTGGAATCACCTGCTGTCACTGATTGTACCTGAAGGACATTAAAATGTAGAAATACATTGAGTTAAATGTATAGTATTTGTAGATGTTACATCAATCAAGCTGGCTCAACAGATTATTTACAGGCTACATAAATATATGGAACACGTTAAATGTGTCAATAATGAAGTGTATATAAAACATATAGAGCACACATTTAAACAGTACCATTTTTTTGACTTTAGGATGAAAGACTGAACACACGCATGTACTTCAATGCCCTCATCTTCTTGTCACATGTATCCGGTGTGTATTTATAGTCCTTTGATGCCAATTCTTCTGCTGTCATCCTCCACACCTCATTCTTCTTGAGTGCAGGAGACTGAAAGTCCTCCAAATGGTCTTGAAAGGCATCAGCAAGCAGAAGGATAGCCTCATGAGACCAACAGTTACCCTTGGCAGCCCGGCTCTGCGCTCCTGAAAAAAAAGAACATTACAATGATTTAAAAAACAATTTTAAAATGGCATGCAGCTGTAGTAATCAGTGCTATATTACGTTTACAGTGTAAAGTGAGTATATGATTGGTACAATTTGTAGTTTCACTTACCATGGGAGTTTGTCTCCTTGCATATAACTAAAGGACAGACTGGTTTGGGTCGACAGGCAGACTCTGAAGCAGTATCTTCTATGTACTATGCTGACAAAACACTTCTCTTTCAAATCTGTTCATTTACTTTACAATTGAAGCACTGTTTTTTTTTTCTCTCCAATATGTCTTAAAGTACATACAGCATGTCATTTTCTTTATAATGTGATTACAGATCATACTGCAATATTGCAAAACTACCTAATTTTAGTAAAATTATCTTATTCTAAAGTCAACCTTTATTGCTACGAAAAAAAGGGTTACAGTTTTCAGCATGGCCTATACTGCTGTGGTTTTTCAGTCGAGATACACAGTGAACCCTAATAATCTCGCAGAAATAGCAAAACTGTAAGAAAAAAAACAACAGTATTACATATAGTTCACACAGCGCCATTTGTCCATTATTTTTCTTTTTAAAAGCAGTTAAAAAAATATTCCTTAATGTAAAGGCCGACTGAACAAACAGTAACAAGCTGAGTGTTTCGAATGTTGCATGTGATGCTGCAGATTCATTTCATTTAAAAGGAAAAATAGTCAGTGAACCAGCTTTTCATATTGTCACAGTGCATAATGTTGATAGGCTGTGCGCATCCAGACATGGGTTTCAGAACTTCCCTTGCATAGGTATAGTATTGAAATGACCATGTGCCAGGAGTTTGATCAATCGGGTCACTGGTAAATCCGAACTGAACTGATCCGACTAACCACAGGAGGAATAAGTCTGTGGATTTCCTAATAGGAGTTTTTCATGTTACTATAGGGTAGGGGTGGTTATTTAACTCCTGATCACTTAAATAACTTATTTTAAGGTAGTTCTGAAACCCAGGACTGGGTGCAGAGCTAGTATGAGGATCAAGCCATGATAAAAGTTGTTCTCTGTTGTGTCCTATCTGGTACGACACTAAGAAAACTGTCCATTTGAGACCTATACACCTAATAGTCCCTGTAAGGAATAGAATTATTTATCAGCTACAACCACGTGTCATTCTTTGAAAAGCCCTTTGAATAACAAAGCAGACACATTCTGTTCATTTGTGACACCATACTCTGTAATAGGCAATTCCACTGTGTTTTAAATTTGAAAAGGATTTTCTTTCATGATATTCAGTCAAGTACTTTCATAAAAAAATATATCACATTCGCCTACATATAGGTAGTGTCTTTGCACAATACCAGATGTATGTGGACACATTGGAATTGGTCTGGTCATGCACACTGCATTAACATTTTGAAAGGGATTTTCCATTTGTACCATTTTGTATTTTTGCTTGTGGATTGTCCCTATTTTTTGAGCATATGATCAATCTTCTGTAAATGTAACAATGGCGGTTCAATACAGGGTCAGATAAAAACCCCTAGAAATAAGAAATTGATTCAGATCATTCCATACAAAGAATAATACAAAAAATGTATTATGTTGCTGGAGGAGTAAAATAATTTCAGAGGAATACATGCAAAGAATGTCTGGTTGCTTTTATTTCAATTTGTTTTTAATTTTCAGCCTGAAAGCAATGCCCTTAATACTATTAAATGCCCCCATACCAAATTTCCTAGAAGATGCAGGCTTTTCATTTAAACCAAGGTAAAAATGTTGTGCAAGCTGTCAATCTGAGCTGAGCAGATGTTTCTCTTGCATATCTAAATGTTGTTTTTTTGAGGAGAATTAATTAAACGTGTGTGGCAGGAGAGAGACTGACAGTGCAGGAGACAGCAGGTACAACAGGTAAGCTTTAGAGCAAATATTTAGAATGAATCTGACCTGTAGCAAGGAAGAAATGGCAATTTTATTATGTTACATTTTCGAGAAAGCTGTTTAAATTTTTAAATGTCGGATGTAGTGTGGAAATAAAGCTCAGAAACGACATTGTGTTTATTTACAGTGATATATATTTCTGCACAGGAGACAGTTCAGGGGCTGTTGTATTCAAAGCGTTCTTTAAAAATCTGTAGATGCAAAGTCCACAGCTGTCCATTTCTCAGTCAGTTCCTCAACTGTCTTTGCACATAACATGCAAAACAAAAAGTACTCAAACACAATAGCAATACGGTGCTCTGGTCCCTGGCAGGAGTCACTTCCTCCTTAATCTCCTCTGGTCTAACCGAGAGGTATGAGACAGCATGTTCCTTTGAGTGCACAAAGCTCTGCCTCTGTAATCAGCCTAACACCAATGCCCTCAGGGCAGGTGTTCTTAATGTTGGCTGATTGGAGCGCTTGTGCTTCTTCCCTTACCAAGATGGCAGCTGCTAGATTGTAATAGAATCACTGTCCTAAAGATCCTGATAAGGGAAAGCCTGCTAGTGTTGGGATGTTGAATTGCAGTCATGATGTCATTCGATTTGTGACATATCCCACCGCTCAGAGTGGAGCCGAAGGAACACTTGATGGACTAGCCCTTTCTGAAGGAAACCATGCAAATGACAATTTGAAGTTAATAGCTTTGAGAATCTAATCCTACAGTATCTGTGCTTCAGCTCACACACATACCAAGCAAAGAACATGAGATGCTCAGCATAAGAAAAGGGGGACTAGTGATAATGATGCTAATAAAGCCTTGGTTATTAACTGCACACAGAATGACCCTAGTTAGTAATATGCTTTGTAGCTTTTAGGACTGCAGCTGGATTCATATGGTAACCTCATCAATCCTTAAAGAAAGATTCTGACAGGCTGTTTTTCATGGTTTAGTAGAAGATAGAGCACGCTGTAGAAACTGTAGAAATTGTATGCAGGGTTTTTGTTGGGATGCTAAAGGCACAAGATATCAGCAATCACGCTTTCATGTTTTTTTTTTTTATTTTAAAGTAATTTGCATTAGGAATTTCAAAACAAGAGCAGAATAGAAAAAAGAAAGAGACAATTCCAAGTCAACGCAGATTTGAACACGTAACCTTCTGAGGGTTTCCGTTTTATTGCTGCAGAAAAGTCTGCCACTTAAAAGTTGCCTCTGGACTGCCGTTGTGGCTGTTCCACGCCAGTGATGAACTCTGATGGCTAATCAGCTCCAAATTACAACACGCCGCTTCTCTGCAGAAAGCCTCAGCAGCTTTCTGATTAAAAACACGTTTAATTTAAGTCAGTGGTTTTCAAGGGGGCAGAAGTCAATCAGGCAGTAAACCCTTCACACGACACATCACATAATTCCTGGAAACAGCTGCCTCTTCATTTTGTGATGTTACTCAAAAGTGTGACGTCATACCCTTTTTTTCTTTTTTTTTTTTTTTTTTTTTTTTTTTTCTGACCGGAGATAACCGTGCTGTTGTACAAACTATTTCACTGCTAACATAATTAAGCACTTTTATTTGCTAAAGGGAGTTAGTTACCAGAGAGAAATACAGTTTATACTGTGGGAAATTACTTAAATTAGCAGAGCCAAATAATACACTTCGATGTACTCAAGTAGTGGAATTAAAAAAAAAAAAAAAACGAGATGATTGTTTTGTTTCAAGTGTGTTTCGAGAGGATTTAAACTGTGAAAAGGAGCAAAAAAAAAAAACACACACAGTACTAATGATGACTTCAAGATAGTTAAAATCATAATTTGAAGACAGGCCCCTTTGGGATCTGTGAAGAAAGATGTACTGTATAAGATACTATCAACCAAGCAGAAAAGACTTTTCATGGAAACTGCAACTAAGACAAAGGGATGCTTACAACAAATGATAATGAATTGTGTAATTTATTGGACCCAGTGCTGTAACAAAAAAGGAATCAGTAAATTCACATTAATGAATTAGAATGAGGTCAATGTTTAATGTGTTTCAAATTAATGTCATTATGTTTCTGCAGAATGTAATAAAAGAACACACTGATAAATGTACAGGTGTCTTTTACAACAACGGCACATACAAATACTGGCACAGCAGCACTGTTAAACCTGTTCTTTCACGAGCCACATTTTACTTATTACAGTATGTTCTCTGTAGTATCTTCAATAAATGACCCCTGATTGAAAATATCAGAAGGATTAATAAAGAATTAAAGGGACATCTGTAGTATGTTCTTATTGATGGCAGTGTAAAGTCACATTCAATATTAAGGCCACCCTTGTTTTCAATATTGAGGTTAAACTGCTACACTTTCAACCAGTAAAATACAACAAATCTAAGGACAATTTAAAAAAATAGTATACATTAGTAAAAATTATATGCACTTCCCTATTATAACCAATATTTTGTTGGTCCCTTGACTGGCCTTTAATAGAGGTTTTACTGTATAATTATTATATAATATTTTAGTATATTATTTCATTTTTTTTTATATTCATTGAAGCATATACTGTATGTGGGAGACAACACAAGAGTCACACAGTAAGTTCTTTTCAAACAGGGTAGTACCTGTTTCCAGTGAGCAGAATCGGATAAACAGAATACAGTTGTTGGTCCACAAATCAGGTTCTCATACACATACAGGGTTTTACAGCTGGCAGGGTAGTCAAAATGATCCGAGGTCATACACAAAGCAATATCACTGTTTTCTTGCAATTTCCCACACACCAATCTTTTTCTCCTTCTTCTCTATCACCATTTTGTTGTGAAAAGGCCCCTTTTATCTAGGCCGGCCACACCCTGTGTGCTTATCCTGGGTTCTGGTAATTGTAGTCTTTTTGGGCGAACATTTTGTCTGTTGTAGTCTTTCTTGCTGCCACCATTTTGAGAGAGGATGCAACCCCATTAAAGCCTCTGCCCTTACCTCCCATTGATCACCCTGCCTCTTGGTTTGTCACAATATATATATACAGTGTGTATAAAGAGAAGACTAAAGTTAGCAGAGCATAAATAAAAATACATTATAATAATTTAGAGGCTTGTTCTTAGAGATTTAATTTGTTAATTATTTATGATATATAAAAAATAAAACATTTTTAGACTAGCTCCTAAAAGTGATTTAACCACGTGTTTGTTTCTCCCCATTAATATGGCATTTTTACCTGTCAAAAATTGAAGTTACCAAGACTGGAATAAACATATGCATCATAATCACTTACATAGAAGTATGTTTCTTTGATTTCCTTATGATTTGATTTGCAGACAATGCCAAACATATGTTGGATAAGTCTTCAGACTAATAGCAAGATCAAGACGATCTGATTTTAAATATTCTGTGTATTAGCATAGACCGTGCAGATCCTGAATCTGCCCATGTTACAAACTGCCCGCTGGACCCAAATGCCTCTGATACAGGCCAACTGATTCCGATAGCCGCCCATCACCACAAATCAAATGTGACCCACATACTGCCAGAGAGGTGCTTAGGAAGAGAGAGTGCATATTTGTCAGACAAAAATAATGAAGCACTTAGAGGTCTCACAATAGATCCCAGCTGGCAGATCTCTCTGTCTTCCTGCCTCCCTGTGAAAGGCGTGAATGTACCCATTTAGAAAGAGACTAAAATGTCATCTGCCATCTTAAAAGACACTCACACCAGAGAAAGCAGGGGGAGTAATATTTTTCTTGGTTGTGTTATTTATCTTTACTCAACACCCCCACCACAGCCCCCCTTCAAAAAATAAACATGTGACATTGCAACTATGGCTTCTAGTTTCAAAAATAATATATAGTGCATTTATTTTGCAATAAGCAAACTCTGAAGCATGCTGAGCACCCCAGGTCATCTTTTTTAGGGTGCCCCAGAACTGCTCAACATACCGACCCAAACAGTGCCAATATTTAAACTAACAGAGAAACAAGAAGAATGCCACACCTGAATAATATAATTGTTCTGTACATTATTTTAACTAAATATGATTTATAGTAGCTTAATATTTACAGCTGACCCTCTCTTAAACCCATATAAAAGTCTGCATAAAAGACCCATGTACCATAGGAGAGACACTGTATGTATTGCTTGATATAAAACTATATACTTTACATGTTAACACTTTAATGTTAAATGTATGTTTTTTAGAGTAAGTAGATCATTTCTGCATAGGCTTGTAAGGAAATAACCTTCTTAAGTATGTCTATATAATATCTATTTAAATCTATATTGGACACCTTTATTACTTCTAGATCATCTTTTCTTTTTTATTAGGAGAGGGAAAAGCTTGTGTAACTAAGCTGAAGACAAGTTGAGAGCAACTCTCTTAATTAAAAGACCTCGAACTGTAATTGGAAGCCCTGAGAGGATAATTGGCATTTCAACTATACTGGGGTCCTGGCACTAGTATCGATGAGGCTGATACTAGACAGTTGTGTCTTATAGTCAGACCGCAGTGAGAATTATAAACAGGGGGATATTTAAACATCCAGAAAGATGTGTGATTTAGAGTATGTTTTGATTTTAGGTTAACAGCCAGTTTTGAAAGCACTTCACCTGGTTTGTGGTGTTTGAGAATGGGGTTTACTTGTTTACTAAATTTCTTGGTATCCCTGAATATATTAATATATAATCCTTTCAAAAATAGGGCAAAGACAGTGAAAGACGGAATGTTCTAGCTAATTAGTAAAATACTGAGTTTTCAGTTTATCAATCACTGTTCTTCTTCTTTTTTTATATATATAGACATTGTGAATACTAAATCACATGTGTAATCACTAAAGACCTGTAACAATATCTGTGTAATTACTGTTTTACTACAGAGTCCTTAAGTGTAACCAAATGAGTTAAAGGTTGTCACACATCTTCTTTTCTCGATTTTTGCCCAGGGTTTCAGTTCAGCATGGTGAGAGGTGGAGGAGGACAGAAATTGTCTTGCCTCCCCTCAAACTTGTCTGTAGGGCCCAGGCAGCACTCACACAACATTAGGTGTGCGCACATCAGCTGCAGAAACGTGTCCTCTTGTGTCAGTCGCTCAGAGGAACTGCCAAGAAAAATAAAGTCTGAGCGGAGATGAGAAAGGTAAGATACTAACTGTGAGGAGTATATCAAGTCAGTGAGAGGAAAGGACGTGACTTGACAAACTCTGGGACAAGTATCTCCAATTCCCATTTACCCTTTCCCAAATGCCATGGACAGCCACTGGTGCAGATTCACCAAAACCAAACCAAACTTAACATTACTTTGTCAAGTTTAAATGTGCAAGCTTGTCAGTTTCTATTCAAAATAATGGTCTGATTGCCACTGAAAGTCTTTCCGTGAATTTACTAAGCTAGTAAGTAGGATATTAGGATATTCAAAATGCACCACAACCCATATACAGATGTAGTTACATTTTTGGGATAAGAGCTGGTACATTGATTCCCAAAATACTCTTTGACTTCTATTTGTCACAATGAAAGTAATTGTAGTTCTTCCCACATTCACTTCCTGTGTTCCAGGTGACCTCACCTGACCTTGCATAGTTGATTATGTGACGCACAGAACCTAAAAGTTCTGCAGGATTCTATTACCTGACGGTGTGGCATAACACGTTACAGTACAGTAAAAGTAAAAATGTCTCACAAACAAAAATCAAAAGCACTGGGTCTTTATAGTGACATAAACTAAGTTCTGGATGCTTGACTTTGTTTTGAATCTGCACCAAGGCAATCTAGTGGACAAATATGCACTGAAGTGTCATTATTTTTAAACACACTGGTCTGGCTGGTTGTGTGTTTTGGCATTAAGATACAAAGGCATGGGTTTTGCAGAGGTACACAATTTCCAGTGGAATGATCAGCTTGCGTTGCCTTATTCAACATTTATTTTATTACCTGTAATTATAGATTCATGGATTTTGTATCCTTATTTGACAAAGCTGATACATCACATGCTGATTAATGGCTATGAGAAATATTCCTGTCTCTTGGAGTTGAACTCTGCAGTCTAGAATTGGCCATTGTCCATATTGTCAAAATAAAGAGCTGAAGGTTTGACTTTTTATCACCGCTAGAATGCATGTCACTCATTTGAACTGGAGAGAGAGAGAGAGGGGGGGGGGAGCAATTTGAATGTGATGAGACAGTTTATTAAGATTATCAGAACTGCTTATCCAATTTTTTTACTGGATTTTCTTTACTGAGGCTCTCTGGAGCAACCTGTCTGTGTGTTACACTTACATTTTGAGATGTCTATGTGGTGGATGTAGGTCATAGTGATCGATTTTTTCTGACATATTTCATTTTAAACATTTTTAAAGATTCATCAAATTATTTCATTATTTCCATTACCTACAGTTGGCTAGATTCACAAATGCCATTAACATGATTTTTTCAGATAGTAAAAATGCACCGAGTAAAGCTGCCACGTCAGAAATAAACAACTCTGACATTTCACTTGGGGGTTTGTGAGTAGTCGAATATTTGTTTCAGACTTGTAAATGGGGTTTTCCTTTCTGACAAAAATGATGCAGAAGACAATTTAGAGTAAAGGGATTTGATAAACTAAAAAAAACACACCATGCACAATGTGGCTTTAAAACAATTGGAAGAAATAACATGTTGTTCTGATCAATGCCAACTTTCACTATGACATGCAAATTAATAATTCTGATTATGTGGTTTTACATTGTCATTCTTGTGCATTGCTGTATTAATTATATGTAAAAATGTTTATTAACTTGTTATTTCTCTTTTCTCTTGGGGGTTATATTGAATCCAGTGTTTATAAACTTTATGCAAGCCTTTTTATGACTATTTTGGAGTGTTATTGCGTGTGCAGTGCTCTCTTACTGTATACTGATTTATGGCTTCAACATTGTGAACTTGTGCCTTGTCTGCTTTGGTGTGGGGATCCTTCTTTTCTCTTTCTAACATGTTACCACATTTTATGATTAGATAGGGATCGTGGGGGTATAGTGTGGAATTCTGTGTGTGTCACAAAGAAAGACAATTAAAAACAACAGGGTGATTCTAACTCAGTTCCAGGCTCCTGGTAATAAACAAGTCATTTTCCTTCATCCCTGGTCTGCTTTTACCCTTGTCATAGTAAAATATCACTGCAAAGTGATACCCATTGTGATAGTCATTGAGATGTACTGAGACAGATGTGCTGTCAGCTACAAAACTATTTATTTAGAGAGGAGTGAGGGGATGGCTATGTATGTGTGAAATGGAGCTTCATAGCCATCAGATAAAAAACAAACACGAAGTTAATCTTTCTCAGGGTCCCTATATCAAAGCATGATATTAAGTATCCATGTATACCAGGGAATACTAAGTGAAATGCTACAGCATGTAGATCAGACACATGTAAGCAGCAGAACCTTGCTTTACAGAAGATAGTGTTTTTTTTCTCTTTAATCACTTTGGTCACTGCAAATTTTCTTATCGTATTAGTCAGCCATTAAACATGTCTATAATGAAATTTAAAAAGGGGTATTTGGTCAATGCTGAGTTGTATGGACATTAGACAAATCTAACAGGACATTAAATGATATATACAAATCATTTTTCATTGTTTCCGCCTCCATTTCCTTGAGTGATGTTTGCAGTCATTCTGAATTGAGTATATATCTCTAAAGTGGCATAACTGCATGGGCTCAGGACCGTAGTTAGGAATACAATGGGATACAATGACAATAGGTCTATACGTACGTGTGCATGGATATATGACTCGTTTTGATTAGATTCATAACTATATTTTTCCATATTTTTTACGCTCAATGCAAACAACACTATTCTCTGGCAATGCATGATATAAAAAGCTAAATAATGTAAAATAGTGTATAGAACAGCCAGCAGAAACTACGCTATTTTTATATATTTTATTACAAGTAACTTATTACAAGTGACCCAACATACTGTACAAGTTCAGAAAAATATAAACCAACTTGAAATATGTTATGCACTCAATACAAACAACACACTTCTCTGGTAACACCAGATATAACAAGTAAAAGAATGTATAGTATACAACAGCTGGCATAAACCAAGTTATTGTAATGCAGTACAGTACAGTTAAACATAACAGTGAAAGAACAGGTGTGTACAGTACTTTACTATAGTTCTTGTGATTACAACATAGCAAATAATATTTGATGGAAGTATGCACAGTATTCAGCCTATGTTCTTATGTTCTTAATTATCCAGATTAAAATATGATGTACAGTGGACTTCAGGACCACGCAGCTTCATGCAATTAACTGAATTATGCATTTAGCCAATATGCACTTAACTGTACAGTACAATCACAGAAAATGATGCACTAAAGAGCGGGACCCGCTACATGCGATGCAATTAAGCTATATATCTATATATAATATATATATCTCTATATTCATATATATATATATATATATATATATATATATATATATATATATATAATTTTTTTTTCAATTTTTATATTTCCTGGTGCTTGAAAAATTATGTGATATTAATACTCCACGTGCTTCTATACTAAAAAGTAAGACTACAATCAATTACCATAGTGAAAGGCAGCACTTTAGATTCCAAGACATTAATGAGCATTACATATCAATGTAATTACATTGTAATAAGTAACTGTCCCTGCTCCTACACTGTAACGATTGTGTAATTACATGGAATTCACCTTGTGAAGAACATGTTAGTACTTTGGTATGTCCCATGGTATATGGTAATTACTCAGTTATTGCAATGTGATTGCCATGTAATCCTGAAAGGACTGACCCAATAGCCAATAATGTACTGTAAATAGCATTCAGACCTGAGAACCATGGAAGTCAAGATCAATAATATTGAGATACTAAGTTAACCAAATGGATAGTTATCTTGATCTTGACATACCGGTAACTAGTTTCTTTTCTTCTGTCCTTGATGTGTCCCCACAATAAACAGAAAAAAATGACAGGTGTTGAGATTGCTTGAGTTTGACAAAGGCTGTATTATTGTAACCAGATTGGTTGCATTATGAATTATAAATTAACTGTGATTCAACGTGTCCTTGATAAAAGGACATTTTGAAAATGCATTTCCGGAATTTTGCGTATTGAATTTGGCATGAAGCAACGCGGCTCACGTTTCAAGATAGATCATTTTGGCTCCACGTCATCTGGAGGAACTCTAGTGCAAAGGTTTTTTGAGTTATGAGCAAGTAAAATGGCCCCAGCTCTCCTGCTATCAACAGCTAGATAAAAGCGCTATGAAAAGCTCAAACAGAAAATCAATAATAACTTAGACATCTGCTATCGTCTTAAAGGTCTGCGTATGGTACCTCCAGAGACTACTTGAAAGGAATTTGGCATGGTTTATTAAAAACCTACCGAGCTGCTACAGCTTCATTCCAGTGTGTTTAGTTAGTTTCGTCTTTGCCCTCAGGACACTATTTGAGCCAATGGTTACATTAAAGGACTAATGAATATATTTAGTAAAGTTTTTTCTTGAATGCATAAGCTAGTATCAAACTATTGTATTACAAACTGTATCCTCTACATTTTGTTGTCTTGGGTGTAAATCTTTTATGTCGTGTCTATGTGGAGAGGTTACAGAATTGTCATTGGTATTGTAACCATTTTGAATTTCTCTTGGTTTTTAAACCACACTTCTTCAAAGTGAATGTTTAATGTACAGAATACGTTTGTAAACAAATACAAATAAAAAATAAATCAGTAATTCCATATAGGGAAACTGTGTTCAGTTTGTCCATGCCTTGTTTCCTGGATGTGTGAGTCCTTCAGCTTGCTCATGTCTTGTTTCCTGGCTGTGTGAATCCTTCAGTTTGCCCACGTCTTGTTTCCTGGCTGTGTGAATACTTCTCTCAATCTTCCTCTCACAGCTGATTGAAACCAGGGGGAGATGTTACCTGCGTGGTTCGTCATTGATAATAAGGAGTGAGACACAGAGCATTGGTGTTGACACGTCACACAGGCTCGCACACTTAATAACAAACACAAGTGCCACCACTAGGTTACCAACAATGGTAGCCCTAGTGCAGGATTTAATAAATACATAAACAAAAACCCTGCAAAACAAAGCTAGTCCCAGGTCCCAGTGAGCACTAGTCCCACTAAAAGAGACATCCTGCTCCAGGAACCTACTACACCACACATACCCTCACTATACTAGTGTGGGATTAAAATCCCATAAACTGACCGATTTCACTGCACCATCTGGGAGCGGAGCGGTTTCGTGCAGTAACCCTTTTCCTCTGGAGCAGACCCTCTGCTCCTTGGTGTAAACAGACGCAGGAGCCCAGGTCAGTCGGTCAGTGGCCTCGCAGCAGCCAGGATCGATCATGCAGCCTCTTTTTGAACTGCCGACTCCCCTGACACCCCCCTAGCCAATCAGGGACTTCGGATCAGCCAAGCCCCGGCCTTAGCCTCCCTGCTCAATCGGTTGATTGTCAACACGTCTCCCGTTGCGCGTTCCAGCTGCTCCTGTAGTGGCATGCATATGCCGAGGAACAAGCGACAGAGCACGCCCTTTCACAGTTCCATATACTGTATGCTTCAAGTTCTCATGAGCTTGTGGATCAGGGTTTTGTGTCTTATTGTTGGTGTTGGTACATGCATGCCGACCATTGCCTAGCCATAATCTTCAGGTTACAACAATACCAGTGGCAGGCCGACTAATCTGATAAACAGGAGCGATGACACTGTTGTTAAAGAATGATTGCTTTTTGCCATTTTGCCATTTGGAGTGTAACTCATAGAGTTTGCATCACACTTTTGTCATACAATTCATAGAACAGTAAATATTATTATTATTATTATTATTATTATTATTATTATTATTATTATTATTATTATTATATTATTATTATTATTGCACATGTATATCATATATCAGTGTTTTTTTTGTTTTTTTTGGGGGGGGGGGGGTTGCAACAAATCAAAACATTTGTGCCTGTCGATTAAGTGATGTTTGACAGGCATGAAACATATCTTGTTTACAAAAACAACTTCATGCATATCATTGATTAAACTATCTAATTCATCAAACCCCTCAAAACAAAGACTGGTGAATTAGCCCACTACAGTCTCTCCCCATAAAAGGACATACTATGAAACATTATGATATACATTGTGTTGTTACAGCCTTTCAGTTGATCTGCATTGAGCATGATCAAGACAGTGAGAGGCAGATTCATAAACTGTATTCACTTGGAAGTGACTACATTAAACCAATTAGCACCAATTAGCTTCCTGTCTGAACTTATTAGCTGGATGAAAAGGCAGGGTCAAGTGGTACTTGCATCACACTATGAATTTAGAAAGCTTAGCCTATTGCTCTCTGAAGCTAGAGCGTAGCATTAATGGAAGGGATATGGTAGCAGTGTAAACTTTTATAGAATTGCAGTGTGGTAAAAACAAGCTAAGAAAAATATAGCGCCTTTCATAGTGAACCACCATCACAAAGCACTTTACAAGATAGGAGACTAGGGTGTATGAACTATGCATCAAAGACAGAGCACAAGAAGGTTAAGTGACTTGCTCAGGGTCACACAGTGAGTCACTAGCTAAACTGGGATTTGAACTGGGTACCTGCCGGTTATAAGCCCATTTCTTTAAGAACACAGCCTCCTAAAAACCTTAGTTATATCCCTCTTATGTTTCTAAAAATGTCAGGTTGCTAGCTAAGCTGTGAAATACACTTAAAAGGGTATTGTGTAAAAATGGGAGGCTACTATGTCTTGTGTATGACTTACTGTCTCGTGTGAAAGACATAGTATCTTATAATAATGTATAGTAAACGGTGGCGTTACTGTACTTTTTCAACTCACATCAGTTAACTTAAAGATGCTTGTAGTAGCCTGGGACTTTATTAGTCAATCACACATGCTGTGGTGAATGGAACTGAATTCAATGGAAGCAATTCAAAGCAATATTATTTCCAAAATGCAGTGGATTCAATTTCAGTGATATGAATAGCGGTTGGTCTAAATACCACCCTTTGACTTTGTATTAATCCTGATAGTAGATTTGTTATTTACTGGGCATTCCACAGGGAGTGTCGCATTGGCTTTGGCGCTTCTACCGAATAGGGAGGCAAAATATCCAGGGACTGAGTGACCTCACTGCGCTACAGAAGCCCCCTGGCATCTGATGAGCTCAAGCAGACACATGCAGGACTGACCTTTGTTCTCCAAGGGCCGGCAGCTCTCTGACATTTACTTACAAGCTCCTGGGTGTATTTGCTTGACGGTGGGATCTAAGAACACCTTCAGTTTTCATGAGTTCATGTGCATAAATAATAAATGCATAATTAAAAGTTAACTTACCTAGTTAATCTAGCACCCCACCTACCACCCAGGAAATTTTTTTTTTTTCATTGTACTGTGTTTAAGAAAATAGCGGTGGACGTCACTTTTCAATAAGAGACTCGTTTACTAATGCAAACACTTTTAGCCTCAGAGGGTTTCCAGACTACTTCTTTTCATTGTTATCCTAAGATCATGCATGATGGTTGAATGAACAATGGGTTCTTAAGACATTTAGTGAGCCAAAGAACATTCTGATAATCAGCTGCCTGGAATATACTACCGCTAGCTACTGAACTCTTGGCTGCTTGACAAGAGTTTAAAACAAAATTGCCTAGAACATTGATTTGAGTGGATGTAAATGTTTGACGTGGTTTTAAATAATGTGTGAATGTGTTCCTGCAATCGCTTCCTGATCTGGTGGCCTCCTGGGACTCTGTTGTAAATGAGCTCTCAAGGGATCTTTCAATAAATAAATAAGAAGTGCAGGTGCTCAAAAGGGATTCGTTCCATCTAATAATTCATAATGTTCGGTTCAAACTCAGTTCATCAAAATTGACGTGTCAGTAATAAGAGGGTGTGGGGATTGTTAAACTTTAGATTTGAGTCCAGACACTTCCAAGAGTTGTAGGTCTCTACAGGAGCCTAGGCGTATTACAGCACAATGAATATCAGATTGCAAAATGTTACAAAACACTATGGGCCTCATTCACTAAACGCTGGTAAATGACCAGAATTACTCAGAAGCCACAATGCACGCAAAAATGAAGCAGTGGCCACTCTATTCATTAAGCTAATTATTTGCACAAATTAAACAAGCTAAATGATTAATTTGCAAGTTGTCACATGGTGTGGAATTATGCATGGGGTTTACACACGCTTTATTATAGTATATAAGGGTGCTTGAAAGAAAAGGTAAGTACGGTTCTGAGTGGTTCCTTTGCCCCCATTAACACAGTGCTTGTGTATGACATTGGTATTTAAGTGCATGATGCAAGGTATGTCCTCTATTTGTTTTGTCTGTCTTGTACATTGAATTATAATGTGTACTTGCATTGAAAATAATTATGGATGGCATGTTCTCTCACCACTCTCCCGCTGGCCATGTTGTGTGCCTCTGTCCTGTGCGGGGGGGGGGGGGGGGGGGGGGGGGGGGGGGGGGGGGTCATCATCAATGTTTGCATCACTTTCCCCTTGTAGTGTTGTCAGCTATGCTATGCAGAATACAGCATGCAGGAATGAGTGTGCACACTTTCCCAGGGCTATACTGTAGCACACTACCAGAGCTATCTGAACATCTGAAGTGACTTTTTAACACTCCAAATGTACACTGAATAACAAAGCATGTAGCCATGTGTGTTGTATTGTGCTGAATCTCTGCCTGCGTTCTGGGGTCCGGCAATGGTTTAAGCAGCCAGGGTCTGATCCCATAACCAACATCACCTGTGACAAGCATTAACAATGTTAGCAAATTTTCCATGCTTCCTAACAGTGCCCTATGCAACACATATTATAAATTACTTACCAAGAAGACAACCAGCTCCATATGCACCTGCCTTGTAATCTTCATATATCCCGGACTGTCTGAGGATGTATGACTCATGTCTGGCAGCGGCCACATCACATCAAGCATCCTCAGTTTCGCATTACACACCATTTGTACATTAATGGAGTGGTAATGTTTCCTATTACGAAAAATGTGTTCTATATCCTGGGGTGGTGACAGTGCTACATGGGTGTAATCAATAGCCCCCAATACATTTGCAAAGACAGAGACTTCGTAAAAGTTCACTGTCATATCATGGATAGCAGCTAATTCCCAATGCATTCCAACAGGGCATTCAGTACCTGCTGTAAACACCAGGAAAATGTGGGTTGTGATACCCCACCAATGATATCTCTCATGTCCTTTCTTCTCCTGGTTCTGTGACTCAGTGCCACCTCCATGTTTCACACACACTGCACTACCAGTGCTCTGTCCTATTTATGTTGTGATTTTGTAATTACTCCTGATTTCAATAAGCGGTACTTTTAACACACGTTGAGGCACCTAGTAAAGTTAGCACCCCTAGGTGAATATGGTTTGCATATCAAATACCGCCCTCACTGTATTTTGTGATGTCATTTGCATACATTTCCACCCATTAAATTTTTTTATTATATTTAAATGACTTGAACATGCTTTTTTCTATGCACTAGGTGCCACTAGTTACTGAATACAGCAAGTGTACAAAGCATGTAGTAAAGGGACTTACTGCAAGCAAAACACGTTACCTCTGTTTGGTGAATGAGGCCCTATATTTGTTCATTTTAGCATACTAAGATTTGTAGTTACTGATGTCTGAAGTCTAAGGAGATGCACAATGGTGAATGGTTGTTTTAAGCATGTTTTACAAGGACCCAGAAGGTACAGCAAAGGTAAAGTAACGTGTTCTTGTAAACATTGCATGGTTTAATGTAACCTGTTAATACATGTGTGAAGATCCTATGCATACTGATCTGTTTTGAAAAGGTGATGTGTGGTTCACAGGAACTGTACGTCATGCCATCTCCTATGGAAGACGCAAGTTACATTTAGGGTTTGAAATTCATTTGTCAAAACCCTTCTTCAGCAAAGGGATAGCGGTGGTTTTTATTTCTATGGGTGTTTCCAGCTTGTTATAGTGGGTTTTGCTGCCTTCATATCTGCTTAGACCCCTAGGGGGTGTGAGGAGTGTGCTTATGAGTTTGTGGAAAGGTGAGGGCACCTTTTACACATCTAGACTGTGATTCTTTGTGACAGGCAAGAACACAGATCAGAGTCTGATCAGTTTAACCTTTCCAGCCCACTACTCAGTATCAATCCCAGCTCTGCATCGGCACACAGAACCCCTGGAGCGCAGACTTTAACCCCCTGCTCAGAGTGCATTGTCTTCTTTTTAAAGAGGCTTTGCCAAGCTCCTTAGAAACACTGAAAAAATTCTCTGTTGAGTCATTATACACACACACACACACACACACACACACACACACACACACACACACTATCAGAGTCCCCTGTGCATCCTATACATGCCTGCAGTGTGTTACACACAGACAGACTTGCAGCTGTGCTCCAAAACTATACAGCTGTTGATGACAGTCTGGGATACAATTTAATAGCTACATTGAAAGTAGTGAGGTATTGCAGTAAAAGATTCAGCTAGACCTGTACTACATTATAGTGTGTAATTGCATGCACAAGGTACTGTATTAATCCAGGTTTGGCCCTATTTCTTTTTTTTGTGCTCTTTTTTTAATTCATTTTTATAATTTCTGTGTTTACTTTTGAAAGATGAATGATCCCTTTTGGCATCTATTTCAAATCTAGTTTCTAAATATTAAAACGTCAACAAAAGTTACAATAATTAAAACGAGGAAACTTTACTGTGTTCACGCAAGTCAGCAATCTCATTAATTTCTAACCTGCTCATTAGTGAATAAAAATAGTTTCTTTTGAAAACTGTGCTTAATTTATTAGCAACCTGATTAGTGAGGAACAATGTATATTTCTGACCTAATTGAAAAATAATTTAAACAATATTGTTGTTTCTTTTCACACGCCTTCATTTTCCCAATTAGTTAAAGTATTTCAACTTTAATGTCTGTAATTGTAGCTGCCATGTATGGTAATGATATAGAGTTATTGGGCTATTTTTCCTGAATTTTACTTACTAGAAAGTGTAATAACATCACCAGTCACTCTGGTATACTAGTATAGTGTACAAAAGAGTAAATATTTGATACAACTGGACTAATATCATTTTTTTCATGTTTGAATATCCTTTTGAACTTAAAAAAGAAGAATATTTAAATATATTTCAATGTTTAATTAGCTGTAATAAATATATAACAGCAGTGGAACTTTGCATTATTTTCTGAGGCATCTTTATGCATTTGTTACTTTAATACATTAAAGAGAATACGAGAATGTTATTAGAACCCTTTCCGTTTTACATTGAAGGTGCTTTGCTTATGAGTTTAAAAGCTGCTCTTCACTTACAGATGGCTGCCATAAATACATGCTGGCTAGATCAGTCATTGTGTCTGTGTATATTAGTAAGCTCCAGTACCATCTAGAGCACAGCAGTGTATTGTCAGCAAAATAAACGATACTTGATCCAAAGCACAGTATTACTCAAGAGCGCTGGCTTTTACTCAGAATAAACATACTTGTATCAGATGTTACATACAGGCAGGCAAATACAGAGAATGTTGCTTTTGTTCTACGCATTGCAGGTTTTTTATTTTTTTATCCCATCCCCATGCACGCTCACTCACCCTACTGAAGGAGACAGAGCTATCCACAGCAAACCTGTCTACTTCCCTCCAGTATATCACCTTCTGACCTCCACTGAGTCAATCACAAGAAGGGAGGCAGGGGAGCACAGGGAGCTGAACTACTATGCATGTAGACTGATACAAAGGCAAAGGCAGTCAGACAGACAGCACCAAAGCCTTATACAAGCTTAGCAAAATGCTGCAAAGCATTTCAAAGGTACAGGGAAAGAATGGCAGAACACAGACAAGCATGGTAGAGCACACATACTGTGAGAATGGGTGAAGATTGTTGGGTCAGCAATTTTAGCTAACAAAAAATATGTCATACTTGTTGTGAAGTTATATTCTTTATATGGGTCTCAACTGTGAAGCATTAGAACAAAATATGTTTTAGAAAAGTTTTGATGTCTAGTACTAAAGTAGGTTAAAGACAGTTCTCTGTTTGCTTTTTCTTGCTTTATTGAGTATGATATATTAGCTCGGAAGTCTGTTTTGATGATTTAAAATGATATTCATGAAACTGCAGATTGTTGTCGGTTAATTTACCAACAGTCTGGGGCAGATCCATAACTTTTCTTTGTTCTTGTGAATAAACAAAAATGTGAAACCTTTTAAGTACCTCCTTTTTTTCTTTGTTACAATAACAGGGTCAAAGAAACGGTGCATGTCAGTGGCTAGGGTGTAACATTACTCAATTTTGTTGAAACTGAAATTTGTAATATTACACAACAATAGTAGTGAGAATAGTATAGAAGTGACAAGGTTTTTTTACTTGCAATTATAAGGCGGTAAATTGGAAGTATGTCAGATAGTGCAGATAATTAGGGTACCTTTGTGACAGCTATCTCTCTCTCTCTCTTTCTCTCTCTCTCTCTCTCTTGCTCTCTTGCTCTCGCTCTCTCGCTCTCTCTCTCTCTCGTTCACAAAGGGAACAGTGTACAGCTAGTTGGTTTCACAGAAGCAGGTCTCATTCTATTGGAGTACATGCTTTCAATTACAATAATAGATCAGCAATTAAGTTTGTCTTAATATTGTAAGAATAGAAAGGAATACCGACAATTGTGCTTGCTGGCGCCCTGTTTCTGAAATGGATTGACTTGTCAAAATATACATTATAAAGGTTCCCACTGTGGTCTCATAGCATTGCAGTTTTTGTGTTTTAATAAATATAATATGAAAAGGGTCAAATTCCACTAATTCAGGTTTCCTGGCTGCAGGCACTGTTTATTTGAATCTAGATATGAAGCATCTGCTGTGAATGAGAATTTTGAGCTGACAAGGAGTTGTGACACACAGCAGTAAGGTCATAGCATTTAAATTTCTTAACATCTTCCCAGTCATCACATCACAGTTGCCTGCTAGCTCTCTCTTGATTTCATTGCCACTTCTGCTGTTGGCAGAGAGTTCAGCCTCTTGTTCTGTCAAAGCCTTTCACAGGCAGTAAAACCCCTGTGCTGCATCTAAATTTTAGATAGCCAGCTTGAATGCAGTTGTCATTCCATCACCTTCGACAGAGACTAAATATATCCCTGATCTCAGTGCAATTACAGTGGGCATCTGTCTCAAGTACCTCCATCCCTTTCTTTTCCCTTTACATGCAGTGCACAGGACCTGCAACTCAGATAAAGAGGAAGCTCTCAGAGTACGTTGCCTTTACTACTGTGATCACAAATTGGTCTCTTCTTTTCCTTCTGCAAGAAAAACATGTTTGAGGAAGGCAGAGCTCTGCACATATTTGCCCAGAGATCAGTACACAGAGAGCCACAGCTCTCCTGTTCAAATACAACGTGATCCCTCAGGGCACGTCTCTTCGTGTCTCCGAAGGAAAGTGCACATTCCGAATCTTTGCTCCAATTAAACTGGAAAAGCAGCAAGGCTGTCAAAATGCCAGGCACAGATTATGTTTCCAAAAGGTACACTTCAAGTACAGCGATGGCCAAAGGTTTTGCATCACCCTATAGAATTAACTAATTTTGCTTCGTAAAGTCGATTGAAACCTGCTGAATAATGTTATGTTAACATATTGAATTGCATACCGCTTTTCCAATATAATTTTGTAGGTTCTTTGATTACATGCTGTTAAATAAAATATATAAATTACATTTTGTAGTTAATTCACTGGGGTAAAGTAAGACCTACACAACTTATTCTTTACTCCTGGAATATTTTTCTATTTTACCGTTTTACATATTGTAAGGTCTTGCTGTATAATAAAGACACACACACAGGGGGCCACGACTACACCCCTCTGCCCCTATGTTGTCTCTGGCTGCATTCAAAGCAATACAATGGCTTTTACTACTTTTTGAAAAACAGAAAATATCTGAACAATATTTAAATTATGAACAAATATCTGAACATGACAATCCTGTTTGTTCCAGCACTATATATATATATATATATATATATATATATATATATATATATATATATATATATATATATATATATATATATATATATATATATAACACAGATTAAAGTCTTCAGTAATGTGTGCAGAAAGCGTGGTGCACATCTCAGTGTGAGTAAGTGACAGCTGGAACTCACACTAAGTTACAATAATGCAATCATTTTAACTGCACAGCTGTTGTCAAAACAGACACTGTAGATTGGGAGTTATCGCTACTGCAAATGGTCAGCAAATTGTCACATTAGTTTCTATTTGGAACAGTTAAGATACAACGTACTGCACCTATACAAAACTGCTGGAAAGTATTTGAATACATTCATAAAAGCCATCATGTAGCTTGCCTAATTGATAGATTGATGCTGAGTTAATTATAGTAATTACAAAATTACACGTTTGTCAAAAAGAGATTTCTGGCGTGTCAGAAAGTGAGTGGGGTGGGTGAATAATAAAATGTCCAGACCAGGTGTCCCAGGTCCTTACACAGCACCCTTTCTGGTTGGGAGGGAGTTTTGCAGCTCAGATTCTTTCTCTCTATCTGTCACACGTCACTTGAGTGTGAATATGCAAATTGATTAGATTTGTGTTGCCTGATATGTTTGCAAATGTAATAGAGCTTTCACATCGGCTCTCCTGCCTTTCTGAAGTAAGGCTGCTGTTTAAAGGATTGGTAAAAACTTGAAAGATCCACCATACAAACTGTAAGAGGGCTGGATTAAAGACTTAAAACACAGGGACATTCTCACTCACTCAGGCACTCAGAGTTATTTGCAAGGGCTGCAAATAGTGTTTAGTAAGCCATCTCTGGTACAGTTCCAGGTGCCACCACTAACAATAGTCGACCATGAAGTCTTTAGTGATTTTGTCCAAATGCCACTGTTATTGCTTATATGCACCCCTAACTTTTTATGACATTTGCAATCACTCTAGGTGTTTTGGGGTTCTGGGAATGCCTTCCTCATTCCATTCAAATCAAGTGAGAATGTCATATTTCAACTCTGCCAGCCCCACCTACTCTATATTTAAACAGAAAGAGTAACTGGGTTTGGCAGGCTATGCTGTCCCATTTTTCCAAGCAGATAGCTCAAAGCCAGCGAAAGGCAACTTTAGAATGATTGCAAATACCATAAAACATCAGGGAAAACATAAGAAAGAAATGAAATGAAGTGACATTTGAAGCTACTTAGTCCTTAATCTATGAGAATGATTATGTGCAACACTATAGGAATGGTTGAAGACTGTAATTAATATCTAGCAACTCAGTGGATTCTAGTAATGGTCAAGATAGTTGAATTCTGTCAGGATTGAGAAAGAATATACAATACATGTCTTTCCTTCTAAACCCCTTAAGACTTCAAGGCAGAATAATTATTCTGTTCTGTGATCACAGGAGAAGCCAGAAAAAAAAATGTTCCTCATCTTCTTTAAGATGATAACAAAATCTGCTTCGATACCTTGTAAGAGCATTCTTTAATTGATGAGAATAACCTCCCTCGACCCCCTCCATTCCAGCGATTAAAAACTAAAAAAGGAAACCCTCTATGTTCCACTTCAATTCTTGTGCGCTCTTTTCTTTGTCATTAGAGGTCGGAAATGTTTCTGTGACAGATACATGCAGCTGCATCTTTCCTAATTATCACCATAACAACCGCTGCATATGTCCCTACAGCCAGAAGTCAGTTGTCCTTTTGGCAAGTGCAAGTGCTGGAAGCTGATTTAAACCAGAATAATACATTCAAATGAGACTGCAGGAACGTGCTCAGATAAACACTCTTCAGCTTTCTCTTTTCAATGTCAGAAACACCAACATTTTATTTTATTTTAATTTTTATTAAGGTATTTATGTATGCTTACATGCATGTTCAAAAATACATTATAGCAATGGTGTAATTCCAGCAGACCATGGCATTACCAGAACATTGCACCAAGGTCATTGTACAGGCAAGGGAGCGGCACTTTTAATAAAAGATCAATATTTTCAACATGAGCACATAGCACTTGATCCTAAATTCGGAGAAATAGAAAAAGATAAGGTGGGAATTTGTTCAACCTAATCATCCATTTATTTTGTGGGTTAATTCTGGGATAATCCCTGATTCAGTAGATAGCCAATGCAATCAAAGGTGATTACTCAGTGCTGTACTATAATGAAATCCAGCTGTGGCCTAGCAGGGTATATGTTGCATAACTCCATCCATAACTCAAGCAGATGCATGTTTTGGCTAATGCCTTCATCAGTGTAATTATATAAGGTAACATTCTTTCGGAATGTCTAGTAACTATTTTTAAAACCCTATGAGACACACACCATTGCAGCATTCTTGGTTGTTTGGAGATAAACAATATGCAGGTGATAGATACATTGAAATAATATAAAATTCACTTCAGTATGCTTTGATTCAGAAGAAGAAGAAGAAGAAAGAAGAAGAAGAAGAAGAAGAAGAAATAAGCAATGAATTCCCACTTGTGATGTTATGGTAACTGGATGTGTCCAGAAATGTGAGAACAATTATATTATTACATATAGAAGAGCTGTAACGTTGACACACAAGTCACTGTATAACAGTGGTCCCCAATCTTTTTCAATGTAGGGATCACCTTAGTGTTTTGCATTTTGAAACAAATGTCATGTGTATGTGTATAAGTACATGTAAAAAGTAAAATATTTTTATTACCGACCTAACTTAATGTGATCCATGGGCTTGAATCTTCGCTATCACATCATCAAGGAATGTCGTCATTTTACACATTGAAAGTTGCTAATGGCAAAGTTCCTGTTTCTTTTGTTTTAAAAAGTGTTGGGTTTTTTTCACAGTCGGAATGCTTTGTAGATAAATGGAGTCTCAGTTTTACAAGTCTTAGTCTTTGGGTCATCCTCGGATCCAGTACATGTAAATACCAGCACTGGTCCTCGCAACCTTTATCTAGTGTAGAAAAAATCTATCCATTTCTAATGCCTTAGTCACCAACTTCACTCGATGTACATGTAAAAAAATACGAACACGAGGTGGGTGGGAAGCAATTTGAAAAATAAAGAAAAATATTGGACAGTGTATATACCTTCTGGTGGGCTGTGATGTGTACATTAAACAGCATTGGTGGCACACAGGATTTATAGCAATTAGGTTAAATATGACAGTGTCAAGAACAGACTGTACACATTATTTCCAGAAGTAGTGTTAATAGAATTTCCTTTTGGCATATAGTATTGTGAGATATTGAACCTCGCTGAATAAACCTGCATATTAACATGAAGCTGAAATCGATCATTCACACTACGGTACAGTTCACAAATCAAATATACTGCAAATATAGCCTTTGTCTTTTTTTTTCACATTAACTTCTGTTACTATATGCAGCTAACTTCATATAATATGGAAATAATATGAAAAAATAGGGATATTCCTATATCCCTTGTAACACTGTGGCACATATTTTATATTGTTGAAAATGAAAAGTACTAAAACTTGTTTGTTTGTGTTTGTTTGTTTTAATGTAGTCATTCCACTGGAGTTATTGATACTGAATGTGGTGTGCTACTTTATGCAGAACAAAAAAGATGGAACAGCCAGATTACAGTAGAATGAGCTCAGATTAGATTGTAGATTGCAGATTGTTTCAAATAATGCTCTTCGAGCTCATCTTGCCCAAAGACAAGCATAATGTCACCTACAGAGCCACTAACACAGACTGTTCTTTTTTTATGTTTATCACAGCCCATACAGTTTTCTGACAAGTTCTCTAAAGATACTACAATGGCAGCTTATAATAGAACGCAGACACTGACTCCCTTGGTGATCAGCAGCCCTCTCTCTTCAGCAGATGTTGAAATGCTGCATTGACATGACAGATGTTTGGAGACAGTTTTTAATCAACCACAGCACTGTAAGTCATGTCAGCGTCTAAATTAACAGGGCACTCAATTAATATGCAGCTGAAACCCTGTGGATCAGCAGACCAGCACTAGAACATTTGCTGTCAAGCTGCTTGTGCAACTTTGTTAACTGGGATGCAAAATCCATTTCATGATTTATTTACTAACTAATGGCCACATACCACGAAGTAGTAAAAGCATAGCAAAGTGTAATAAAGCATAGTACAAGCATAGTGAAGCATTGTAAAGCCCAGAGAGGTATGGTAAAGCAAATTAACAACATGGCTAACCAGGGTTAACCATGGTATTGTAAACTCAGACTACAACCATGAGGAAACTGCAAATGTAAACTGTTATGCAGGGCTACAGTGCTTGTATTAAATACTGAAACTCTTAAGTTCTTCCTAAAGAACCTACTTGATTGATTACTTAATCAATGATCAAGCTGCCAGAGTGGTGTATTGCTGGTAGGTAATACGTAAAACCCTTATCCACTGGCACATTCGACCCATGGGGACTCGGTACGGTACGGGTATGGGTGCTTCTCCACTGGCTATTTGTCGAGCCGAGAGAGAACCAAACTGTGAAACTCCAGCCTCACAAGACATCTGAATCCGGCTGAGAGCCGAGCCAAGCCAAGCCAGGAGCAGGCAGCGAGTGTGATGAGAGGGAAGTACAGCCTTGAGACACTGAGGAAGTGCAGACTCCAGTGGGCAGATAGAAGTGTTCAGGAAGATCTGGAGTCATGCGTCACAAATGAGAAAGTTTATGCCTGACTTTATTACAATTTTAAACAAATGGAAACAATTCTAAACTTATTTATAAAAATACAGTCAAGCTAAATGCTGTACAGCTGTAGCATGCATGTCACCACGCCTCTCATTGCGTTCACACACGCAAACAAAAAACAACTGGAAAAAAACAACAACTGTCCTTGTCTTTGGTGAATCATATTTTAAAACCTTCTTTATTTCCCCTTCAACTAATTGAACATTAGCAAGTCGATATAATCAGGAAAATTTGTGGATTTTAAAGACATTCTTAAATATATTTATAAAATATAGTGATATAAAATACAGCTGTACCGTTGGTCTATTCATTTTTTAACACCATTTGTTTGTGGATCTTTTGGCAAACTGAGTTAATTAATAACAACTGTCTTTCGTTGCGTGTGAAGTCAGTAGCATGGCTCGGCTCTGCAGTGGAAAAACAACCCAGGGTCCCCTTAACCACACCTTGAGGGCTCGGTACGGCCCGGGCGCGGCTCGGTTGTACAGTGGAAAAGAGGCATTAGGATGTGTCTCTTATCTGCAGCTGTGTTTTGTATTCTGCTTTCATTTGCAGTGTGTTTCAGTCAGAACAGTACTGCATTCTGGTTAGTTGTCTTGTCTGGTTTTAATGAATAAAGGCACTAAGTTCTTTGGTTTAAGACATGCTGTCTTCTATGGTAACTTAAATAACATAGTTTATTATAAACTCTAACTGAATGGTTGAAACCTCTTTGTCTATAGTGAGACTAATTATGTTGTTAAGAAAGAACTACAAGTCTAATATGATATACTACTTTTTTTTAAACTAGTTGTGCTTTTTGAAGAGACCTAAATTGAGAGCTTTCTTTCATTCTGCGATCACAGGCCATTGCCTAGTGAGTTATATTGTGTGTTAGTGCTTATTATAATTATTTGCAGTACCAATGCACTTTATGGGGAACTATGGGTAACAATGCATCAAAAAAATGTCAAGATTGCCTGTAGCTAAACTGATAAAATGTACAGGGAACCCTTATCAAGCTTTTGGTAGCATGTACATTAGAGCATGACTAGCCAGGTGATTGCATTGTACAGACCAATGATTCCTGCTCTTACTGGGTAACTACTTTGCAGTCAAATGACCATGTAAACAGCATTGTGTTACACAATGTAATAACATGTTAACACCATAAATCATATCATTATAATTATCAACTTATACCACCAGTACATGTAAGAGTAGTCACCTAGTAATTACCATGTAATTACATATATGTTTGCTCTGTAAAGTTCTACTAAGCAGTTAAAATTGTTAAGTACTCACACTAAATTGTTTTTTGTTGAGGTTTCTTGTCTCTTTTTAAAATGCTAGCAAGGACAACCAATTTCCAAATGTTACAATTTTTCACAAAAGTGCAAGCTATTAATAAACTTGAAGCCGCTCAACAGTTTCCCCTAGATCACCCGCGAGGCAGCTGGAGCATTGTGGTTTTCATTTTAAATAGTCTCTGCAGATAAACAGGTATGTGGAAGAGTTAGACCTCTTACAGCTAAGGATGCCTCTGATGAATGTTCCAATTTAAAGCTTTGAGTGGTGCAACATATCAATACCATCCATCCACATTTAAGAGAATATTAACAACAAAACAGCCAGACTATCAACAGGATGGAGGTTTGGTGTAAAATGCTAACCAAGCACACCACAATTGAGCATCTTACCCACAATACAAAAGAGACAGGTCTTTTGCAGGTGTGGCTAAAGAGCTTTTAACCTCACCCCACCGACAGGGATCAGAATTCTTAACTGCCCGTTACACTAACACTTGGAAACACCTGTGTGACAGGCTGGCGAGTGGATTGAGGCTCAGAGACAGATTAAAGGCAAAAAATTAAGCTATTTTATTAAATAAATAAATAAACAGGCACAAGGGCCAACAGGAAAGAGGTTCAAACAAAATAAGTGAACTTACGAAAGTAAAAGGTCAGGTTCCAAGGCTTTAAAACAAGATATTCCTTTCTTTTAAAAACACAAAACTCTCCAAACAAAAGAACAAACTCCAAACAAAAGAACACACCCCAAACAGAAAACACACACACTACCCATTGCCAGCCAGGGCCTCTCCCCTGGCTTTTATTCCCTGTGGCTGGAGCCCAATTAATCAATAGTTATTCAATTAGAGCTCCAGCCACAGTCTCAAATGTTTTTCTGGCATGGAGAAATTTAACCCCCTCCCTGCCAGTTCCAGACATGTTCATATAGACGGGGAGTTCCCTGTCACAACCTGCCAAACATTTTCAATGGCTATACAGTGCCAATGCAATAGACAATTGTCATCACTACAGTGGTATGAGCTAGTGATAGAACACAGTGGGACATAATAACCAGGATAAGAATATACAATACACACTGGTAATCTATTGCAGTACAGAACTATGGTACCATATCTATACCACTGATTATAGCCAAAAAATTCCTTGCATATTAAAAGCGTTAGGATTGTAGTGCAAATACAGTAAAATGGCAATAAATAGAAAAATACAAAAATGAAATATGTATCACGCTTCAAAGCTGGATTTTTAAAAGCAGTGCATGAGAGAACAATCTTTACTTTGCCATGCTGCAATTTTTTCGGTCCAGCTAATCAAGCTAAAGGAGTACTGCTGGGGAGATGATTCACTGTTCTGTTTGAAATTATTTATTTTCTGCTTTATTCCAATTACTTATAAAAGTTGTGTGTGAAGCTGGCCCTGCAAGAGCTGATATTCTCTGACAATCATGTTATAATTTTCCTACAGTGTCTGTGAGGGGGTGCAATGATGCAATGATGCAGTGGAAGAAACCTTGCAATTAACACTGATGGCTACATTTACAGGAAGTATCAGGGACCAAATAAAATCTTGGGGCCCATTGTGCTCACTACTGTAACTAAATACTGTGGGGAATCTTCTGACCATAAATAGAGTAGCCATTTGCTTGGCTGATACTGCAAACTTGCTCTCTGCAGTTCCAGTAAATTAAGAAACTTTGCTCTGCTGAACCAGAGAATCTTTCTGCAAACTGCCCACTTTGCGTGTGACAATCAGACGTGGTTTCATGAGGCTGTTTGCCAGACCCGGAGTAGCCTTGCCTGACAGAGCTTGAGAACCCAATCAAGCCACAAATTAAATGTCTATAAAACTCCAAACTCCTAGCTTGCCTTGCAATCTCTTTCACCTTTTGGTCAACCTAATGAGCCAAATAATCAATTACTGGCTAACTGGGAAAACATATGTTTGTGCTTTTCTCATTGAGATGTTAGCTGCCGGAGCAGACAGAAGATCCCTAGGGAAAGACCCCGGGAGTTAGCGGTATGTTATTTATTTATTTTTGCTGCTCTTGTGATTACCTGTGGGACTCTTGCCAGCATGGCTCATCATTTCCCAATAGGGATGGGTATGGGGCTGAGTTCAGGGGGTGTGGGTTATCTGCTGACAGATTGGAAGAGACACAGAAGTGACGCTGACACAACACTCAGGCACGCAGGATTTATTTGTACCAAACAAAAGGGAAAACCATGTGACGCTACCGGCAATGGCAGCGTATAGGAGATATATACCAAAACAAAAGGGAACAGAGGATGCAAAATAAAACACTGTGAAAACTAAACTACAGAGAAAAGTTACCTTCCACACAGCTAGCGCTACTTCCACTACTCTGGGAGACACACCTTGCTGTAATTGTGGGATTTAAAATGCCTAAATTAATCCCTGTCCTGTATAGTAATTAAAACCTAGACCCAGTTTTGACACCCCATGGTCGACAATATTTCGGCTATATTTCTTCATGGTAAAAAAAAATGGCTTATTTCACAGTCTAAAAAAGGTTTGAAAATGTAAGCAGACAAATTCTCCTGAATCTCTGGAGAGAGCGCAGATGATTCCTCAGTACAGGGGTTCAGGGTGGGAAATTGTTAATAGGCATGTGATGCCCATGTGTGCTACCTTATACTGTCGGAATTAAAACACAGACAAATAGATAAATCTCCATCTGGTTATTTCAATCGGGAAACCAAAAAGGACACTTACCAAAAGTATTATCTGGCCCAGAGGTTTTTTTTTCACTTTTAAAATATTGAATTCAATAGCTAATTAGGAAGGTTGTTTGGTGTTTTTGCGCTTAATTGCTTGACTTGCACAAAGAGATTTAATAAAAAGTTCCATTGTTCAAAAAGGTCCAGTCAAGTCAATTTGAACCCTGCAAATGGCTTATCTAATTCATTCATAAGCCTCTACACTAGAACTTTTATTAATCTTTTTTATTGCCTTTATCAGCAGCTTGCTGGAACCAACAATAAGTATGTACACCTTTTTCTACCTGTTAGCATTAACTGCCTCTCTGCCAGCAGCCAGCAGGCAGTTACTTCCATGCCATAATGGAAAGGCCTTGGCTGTCAATTTAAACACACTCTTTGAGATCTTACATAAGAACATAAGAACATAAGAAAGTTTACAAACGAGAGGAGGCCATTCAGCCCATCTTGCTCATTTGGTTGTTAGTAGTTTATTGATCCCAAAATCTCATCAAGCAGCTTCTTGAAGGATCCCAGGGTGTCAGCTTCAACAACATTACTGGGGAGTTGATTCCAGACCCTCACAATTCTCTGTGTAAAAAAGTGTCTCCTATTTTCTGTTCTGAATGCCCCTTTGTCTAATCTCCATTTGTGACCCCTGGTCCTTGTTTCTTTTTTCAGGCTGAAAAAGTCCCTTGGGTCGACACTGTCAATACCTTTTAGAATTTTGAATGCTTGAATTAGGTCGCCACGTAGTCCTCTTTGTTCAAGACTGAACAGATTCAATTCTTTTAGCCTGTCTGCATATGACATGCCTTTTAAGCCCGGAATAATTCTGGTCGCTCTTCTTTGCACTCTTTCTAGAGCAGCAATATTTTTTTTATAACGAGGTGACCAGAACTGCACACAATATTCAAGATGAGGTCTTACTAGTGCATTGTACAGTTTTAACATTACTTCCCTTGATTTAAATTCAACACTTTTCACAATGTATCCGAGCATCTTGTTAGCCTTTTTTATAGCTTCCCCACATTGTCTAGATGAAGACATTTCTGAGTCAACAAAAACTCCTAGATCTTTTTCATAGATTCCTTCTCCAATTTCAGTATCTCCCATATGATATTTATAATGTACATTTTTATTTCCTGCGTGCATACTTGATACCAGTTAGCTTAAAACACCTCAGTGGTGTGTCTTGTAGGTCCAGTAAGTAGCAGTGAATGGGGCTGACAGAAACCCTGGCTATGTTTAGGATTGGCCTCTACAACTGGGGCCACTCCTTTCAAGAAGAACCAGAGGTAGTGTAGTGAAAACATCCTTGACCAGCACTTACTGTACACCATCACTACAGGGACATGGTTCAGATTCCGCAAGGGGACTAAACTGCTTCAACCCAAGGAGAGGAGTGATGCCTAAGTGATGAGGAAACAAGGTTCAACCCAATTTCCAAGCGACCTTCTGTTCACTGGAACCAAGGGACTGTTCTATAGGCAATTTGTTGGCTACTATACACCAAGGATAACACCTTGTAAATAAGGCCAAACAGAGAAACAACAACAAAAATACATTTCTAGTTGAGAAGACATTTGTGATGCCAGTTACATTTCTGGAACATAAAATATTGGTTGTTGCATTGGCTAAAACAGTGTGTGAAGCAGTATTACTCTTTACCAACTTTTCAGAACCTTGAGTGTGGATTACAGCTTTACCAGCAATAACAATGCAATAGATGGTCATCATACAAACTCTCTGCCTGGGACTTGCATGGTACCACCATGCTACTACAATTACCAGTGTGTGTAGTTATTCATACTGTGATTCCATTTGCATGTCAAAAAATGAAAAGGTTACTGCTGGGCTACCATTCTACATTGTACCTGCCCTCATCTATCATTGTTCATCTGAATAATTGCCACTACTGCAATGCCTCTCTTATTTTGTGAGGAGGGAGCCTGAGAAATTCAATAAGAAATGTCAGGAAAATGAAACCCACGAGTTACAGTAAGTGCTGTAATCTGCTGAAGTTCCTTTCATGACCCCTCACCTTGAAAAGCAGCCTGTGGTTTTTCTTCAAGCGGCTCTGGAGGGTAACCCCATCAGGTTTATATCCAGGGGCGAAGCAGCTTGAGAAACGAACGAACAAACCTACCCCTGGTGTGTCGTTAAGTGCGAGTGCGTGTAGCTGCTGACAGAGGTGAACCCAGAGCCTCCTTTATCTCTGCTTGGAGCCTCTAATCACCCCCACAAGATTGCTGCTCGATGACACCCGGCCCTCGCTGTCCCCCGCTTGCTATGGAAATGGAGGTCAATCCCCCACAGGCCTTCACATAGTCAGCCCAGGAGCTGAAGGGAAATGTATGACAGCCAGCCAGCCTGATTTAACACTTTTGTTTCCAGTCATATGTGTCCTGTTTACCATTCCCCAGTTTCAGATAACAAAAAAGAAATTGTACACATCTTGACCTATCTTGCAACATTTCCAGCAATGAATAAATCTACTGTAATGTTATAAAACTAGCAAGAGACTATGCAGATCATTAACTGAATGGCTACTTCCTACTGATACCAAAATTTAAAATGGAAATCAAACAAATTTTGATTTGGGTGTGTGTGTGTGTGTGTGTGTGTGTGTGTGTGTTTAACTTCTTCAGGTATAATATGTCAAAATAGTACATTCAATAATTATTTAGCAGACACCTTTATCCACTTGCAGAGACTAGGGTGTGTGAACTATGCATCAGCAGTAGAGTCACAACAACGTCTCACTGAAAGACGGAGCACAAGCGATTTGCTCAAGGTCGCATAGTGAGTCAATGAGTAAGCCAGGATTTGAACCAGGCACTTGCTGGTTACTAGCCCTTTTCTTTAACCTCTGACCCACACAGCCTCCCTAATAATGTATTTAGCCTGGAACAGTTCCTACAGTGTAAAATATAACAATACAATATGCCTCAGTCCTATTGACTCCATAACAAAACAGCAGTACCAGCAGTTACTGTGGAATTTCAATTGCGGTCTGACTGCACTACTCAATTTCATTTGTTTTTTTTTTTTTTTTTTTTTTTTATCAGAATGAAAAAAATAAGATCTGCATCTCAATAATAACTGTACTCACTTAGATTTCTCAATAGGCCATCTTTACATAGCAATATGAAGGCTAGGTGTATTATCTTCCGAGATTCACATGACTAAACATTTTTAGCAAAATATTAAATTCTAGAATTAGGCAATAAGCTTAATAACACATAAAATACAACAAACTAACAGAGTTATCAACATGTGTTTTTAGATATATTTAAAAAGATAACCTGCCTCATCGATTTCAGTTTTTCAAATAAAAATAAAAACATGCCTGGGTTAATGTCTCTGCCAGCAATCACAGGTGTGGCCAATCTCCAGTTAAGTGCAAATTGGTGCTAATTGGGGAGTGGCCACCTGCAGAAAACCCTCTGTCTGAGCAAGGAGTAGGTGAATATTTGATGTTCTGTGATCTGTGTTGCTAGATATATATTGTGAGATAGCAGGGAGGGGGTTAAAAATCCTCCCTGCTAAAAACATGTGAGAATGCACGTTTAGGTGAATGGGCTAAGGGTTTTAATTGTTTTATTGTTTAGTTATCCCCTGCACCTGGTGGTAATTGTAAATTAGAGCCAGGTGCAGGGTATTTAAAAGAGGCAGCCAGTCTGCTCAGGGCTGCTGAGAGAAGAGCCTGGCTGTGTGTGTGAACAGTCGTATGCAAAGTAAGGTGTTGTGTGAGAACTTTTTGTTGTGTATTGTGTTTGTGTAGCAGGTAAACGGCTTAGCCATCCTGCGTGTTAGTTAGGTTCCTATTGGTGTATAGTCAGACGGAGTTAGGTTTTGTTTCTGTTTTGTTTTATTTTGATTAGTGTTTATTAAAAGTGCGCGAAAGCTGGGTCCTGGGTCTGTTCTTAAAGGGGCAACAAACCGTGAGAATGCAAGGATCTTTCACAATACACATATATATATATATATATACACATTCAGTGAAGGCGAATGCCCACCCTGACATTGTGTTTGTGTTTTGTTAACCTTTATTTTGGCCCCTGTGCCTTTTCCTTTGTTCCTGTTTTTGTGTTATTTTGTTTATTAAAGTGAGCATTTGTGATTTACACTGCAGCTAGCCTCTGAGTCTCTTTCTTGCCATGACCCTGCGCTACACCGTCGCTGAATGGTTTTCACGGGCCGTGACTGCTTTACAAAAACCCCAATGAAGCGTTTGCTTGTTTTTTTGTACCCCTGTAGTTTTCAGCACAACAGCAGCTGAGAGCAAGCCAAACAGAAACCTGGTTGTCCTTGTCAGAGTCTATCAGTGATACCAGAGGAGATTGGGAGAGAGATCCAATTCATTACTACTACTCTACCTCCTGGCAGCCCATTGTGAAGTTAATCAGGAAACTCTCTATATTGAAGTAACATTTCAGCAGCCACTGAAGCTATTTTATCCTGCTGTTTGTTTGCATTGACGTGATTGCTAATATGTGAACATGTGAAGGACACTGGCTGTGGGCATCAGACTCAAATTTGAGATTCATAACTTCCAGTAGAAGCTGAATTGAAGCTCAGAGCCATGTACACACAAGGCTGGGCCCATGGGATGCCTATGGAGTACTGGCCAGGGTTCTAGTTTGTCCTGAGAGTCAACAGCACCACATAACCACAAACAGACAGTTTGCATTTGGAATGAAATGGCAAGGGTAGCTTCTCATAAGGGACGGGCTCTAGAGCAGAATGGAAGACATTTGCCTGATTGGTCCAGGAATGAGAAAGTTAATGAAATGCTCTAGGTTAACTGACAGAGTGCCTGCTTCTCAGACTGCCACCTTAGCTCGGTGTGGTTGGAAAGTTAATGCCTCCTGAATGAGCACTCGTATTGTACATTGATGAAGAGCAATCAAGGCCCTGAGATTTCCACTCTCCAGGCCTGTGAACTGACTGGAAAATTACAATGTACTTTTTTGATGTCATGGGCACAAGGGGAAGACTTGCTATTTCTAAAGAAATGCCTTTTTGTTGTCTAAAATCATAACGACGTGTGGTAGGCAAGCATGGTAATGCACGCAGAAGTGAACGGCAAATGCATTGTAAAGGAATGGGCAAAGCATGGCTGTGTAAATACCATACATTTCTACAGGCTCTCTCTGTGAGCAGGTACAGATCAGTAATGATTAGGAGTTAGCTAAAAGCTTTTATCCAAAGTGTACATTTATTCAAAGAGAAAAATGCTTATTAAAATACATTTTGGTTGGCCACTCTACAAGTTGTGTTTTTTTATGGTAGCAATCAACCTCTACTGTACGTTCAGCCAATCAGAGGTTTGAGGCCCATAGTGGAGACCAATGAGGCTACAGTACAATGTTTCTTGTTGCGTGTCTAACACAGAAACTGCCACATTCAGTCAGCTACAGGCAATCGTATTTATGGAATCAATGAATGAGTTGCAAAACCCCCAAAAATACCACTCCCTCTCTGTTTAAGTTACACAGTATGTTGATGTGTTGTCTTTAGATATTTATTTCTCATTCTGTAACTTAAAAAAAACAATTTGGAGTAAAATACAGTAGAGAGTCACTAACTGAGGCCGATACTAGTTTGCATAATCAATTTGTATGTTAATAACAATTACTGTACCTTTAATAATGTATAGAATAAAGTTAACATACACAAGTACTGAATATACACATACCTACTGATAATATATAGCTAGTAACCTACTCTATCACATTGAGCATACCAAATTACAAAGCTTTACAAACCATTAAATTAATGCAATTCAGTAAAACTTTAACACCTACTGTTAAGGGTAACACTTTATATTAAGGCACAGCTTATTAATGTTTTATAAATGTTTTATAAATGTATAATGTATGCTTAATAACTATGTTATAAAGTGTTAATAAAGCATTATAGATGGTGTATAACCATGCAATGGCTTTAGATGGAATTAAGATGAAATATCCCAAAGTAGCATAGGTGTCTAATAACTGTTCCCTTTATAAAAACTGTAATATGTCTATGGCTATTGCATAGTTAAACATCCCATAGTAGAATAGGTGGCTAAAAACTGTTCCCTATATCAAACTGTAATTCTGTATATGGGAAAATTGGGGTTAGGCTAAAAAAATAACAGCTTGTGCATAACGTCAGTGAATCGTATGAATGTAGGTTGTACTGTACAATTACATTGCATTACAACTTGAACTGGTTAAGTAACTAATCCACCAGTAAACCAAATTATAATATATATAATGTATAATGTCTGTGAAATTTCAGATCACAGATATATAGCAAGCTGAACATCATGCTGAATCTGACACCAAAAAAAAGTTTTGCAGTAAAAATTAGTTTTTTTTTCTAAAGAAACAGTATAGATTTCTGCTTTGTGCAGATCCTGCATACTTGCTAAATTCACTCAGGTTGAGACGTTATGCAGTGTGCATGTCTCCATTTAAAATGTAGCAATTGATCATTACGTCTAACTGCTAAATCTGCACAGCTGAAGACTAATTCTGAAATTATTAAAATGACAAAGGGGTTTAAAATGCAGTTAATTTAGGATCATTTGTCTCTTGTAGTGCTAATTAGTAGCATTTTAGCCTTCATTGTCTAGCGAATGTATTAAGCACTAAGACAAACTGAAGCATTAAGTTAATACCTATGGGAGAAATATTCTCCCTTTTAAAGACTGTAGTTGGATTAGCCTTATCCTGAGCAGTGACGGCATTGATTTTGTGGAGGTAATTGTAGAGGTGAAAGATTGGGTTCCTAGCTGCTTCCCCTCCTAAACTACACAAGCATTAAAGCTATAGGGGTGTGCGGGCACATCAGGCTAAGTCACTTAGAGAAGTTTCCCACTATAAAAGCATAGTGAAAGCATGGCAAAGCACAGGTAAACATCGTAAAGGATAGAGAAAAAAGCACAGAAATAAAATTCAAACTATGATAAACTACAGTATGGTAAATGCACAATATAACTGTAGGGAAATCATTGGAAAAGTGCAAGCTTAACAAGCAAACTTATCTTGGTAAACTTTTATAAGGCCCCTCATTCCTTTCCGCCAATGATTTTGAAATATACTGCAGATCAGCCCTGATTTGGTGGCACCCTGTCTGGTACTGGTACTGCAATGTATTACTAATGTCAATTGGTTCATACCATTGTGATACTGTTGGTATGTCGAAATATGAAAGTGTTAGCAGGCAGATACAATCATTGATTCTTATGGTTGAACCACAGCACCAATGCCCTGTCATTGTACATGTTGTGTGCTCTAGCCTTCTTGATTTCTGATAGTATTTTTTTAAAAGAGGGTTAGCAGTGGCATACAGTAGAATGATGAAGTATACAGATGCTTTGTATCAAACACTGTGCTAGCACAAAGTGAATGATTGAAGGTGGATGAGTGGAGAGCAGCCTTTCATTGGAGACAATGTTACACACGAAACCCACAGAATTGCCAGCTACAATACAACTTGTGTTGGTGTCAAGTCTTATCAAAGACAAGTTTGGAGCAGGGAGCCATGACACGAAGAAGAAATGTATAGAGCCTGATTTCAGATGCATAGCTTTCCTTCAGGGTTTAACAAGCTTTCCAGTTGAATGTTTAAATGGGAGCTCTGGATCCCAGTCAGAGAAGGGTTACTCTGTCTTTTAGAGAGGGGGGGGGATACACTCCACTGATCAGACTGATTTCCCATGACAATAGCAAGGCGAGCAGCTCAAATAAAGCTATAAAGAGCAGAATATGTGACCAGCAGAAGAAAATAAGCACTGTATCAGTGATAAAGATTTAAAGCCAGAGTACCCCAGAGTTCTGTGCTCTCTACTTGAGAAAGAATGCATACCCCGTTGGCAGTCTAGTTTGTGTAAATTCTCCAACTATCTTTTAGCTGTAGGAACACAAGCTTCCTCTCTACAACAGTTTGTTTCAGGTCTATTGAGAAAGGAAAACATATATAAATAATTTTTAGTCAAAAATTTATTTTCAAAAACAAAACTTGTCCAGTTGAATAGATTGCAATGATGTATTTTCAGACATAGGTAATTGACAGGAATATGAGTTCTGCAGTACATGGATAATGCTAAAAACTGACAAACTTTATAGGTTAACCACTGGGTAAAACACAGATAAATGGATGTTTCACAGATGAAAAAACCTTTTGATATTTTTCAGTTATTCCTATGTGTATTGGTGAGTCTGTTTTCTGACAGGTGCTTGTTTATGTTTGCTGTTAGGTCACAGATAGTTGTGTTGTCTGCCCAACTATGTCAACAGCAAGTACACAAAGTCTATATATAGATATATATATATATATATATGCTATATATATATATATATATATATATATATATATATATATATATATATATATATATATATATATATATATAAGTGATAGGCTGCATTGGGTATACAGCCAACTATCTTCTCTCAAGGTTTTTAGCACGGGTGATGGTTGTCTCCAAGTATACCAGGATATAGCATGTATCAAAGGTCCTGGATTTGAATAATTATCCGAAATGCACTGTGTTGTGTTATCACAGGATAACAGTATGTGGAATAATAAGTAAGTCAATTGTAGTGGTATTCCTCTTGTCAAATAACGATGTTATGTAACACCGAGGGAACATAGAGCTACATCAGGAACATTGGCTTGAAACCTGATTCCAGGAGACCAGGAAACATAGTTTAAGGCAACTTTGCTGTATCAAACCCCAAGTCTCATATGTCATGCAGTGACCTGAAACCAAGTTACAAGCCATAAAGTGGCTTTGTGTTTCCTGAGCTTTACTTTGTAAAACCTTTAAATGTATAAAGCAAACTTTTACAGCTAGTTTCACAGAACCTGATTAGCTCTCCTGTTGGATTACCTTTACCTAAATTAACATTAAGTAGTCCAAGTTTATTGTGAAACCACCAGTTAAAGTTACCAGTGGATGGGTATGTTTTTATAACATTTCTGGTAAATGTATAAGAAAGTCAAATAGGTCGGTTGAAGCAATGTTTCTGCACAGTATAATTTCTGACAAGTTTATTTGGATAAATGAAGCAAACCTTATTCTTAAATGTTTGCTCTTGATTTCTTTCTTTGTTTAAGCACATCTTTTAGTCTTAATAAAATGTCTAACAAAAATAGATTTTAATGTATTTGTCTTAAATACTGATCTAGAAAACAATAATAGGAACATGTAAATGGTATATCCCTTTAAGTCTCTTTAAGTCAATTTAAACTAATATTAATTAGACATCATGCTTTGAAAATCACTTTTTCTTTTTTAAGTCAGAGGAGTTTTTTTTAAAATCCTGTTTTATGTAATTTAATAGTTACTAGAACAAGAAGCTTCTGTGTTGTTTTTTTTTTGTTGTTGTTGTTTTTTTTTTGTTACTGTGTGATGGACAAACAAAAGTAACACCTGTTTTTTCACAACAAAAATAGATGGAAACAACCCAAACAATCATGCCGCGAAAACAACACTACCTGTTTCCTTTCATTAAAAAAAACACCTTTGGGTATACAAGATGGAAATTCTTTGATCTGAAGTTTGTGTACCTGAAAAAGCCTAAACAGTATTTCTCAGAAATACGGTATGACTCTCTTTGACTAGAATAGCTGATTGGTGATATTAAAATATATTATACCATATAGGAAGGGTTGTATCATAAACCACAAGATCAAAGGTATCTTACCTTTATATGACATTTTAATCATTTCAGTGGTTCTAATTTCAATTAATTAAATACTATATATAAGAACATAAGAACATAAGAAAGTTTACAAACGAGAGGAGGCCATTCGGCCCATCTTGCTCGTTTGGTTGTTAGTAGCTTATTGATCCCAAAATCTCATCAAGCAGCTTCTTGAAGGATCCCAGGGTGTCAGCTTCAACAACATTACTGGGGAGTTGATTCCAGACCCTCACAATTCTCTGTGTAAAAAAGTGTCTCCTATTTTCTGTTCTGAATGCCCCTTTGTCTAATCTCCATTTGTGACCCCTGGTCCTTGTTTCTTTTTTCAGGCTGAAAAAGTCCCTTGGGTCGACACTGTCAATACCTTTTAGAATTTTGAATGCTTGAATTAGGTCGCCACGTAGTCTTCTTTGTTCAAGACTGAACAGATTCAATTTTTTTAGCCTGTCTGCATATGACATGCCCTTTAAGCCCGGAATAATTCTGGTCGCTCTTCTTTGCACTCTTTCTAGAGCAGCAATATCTTTTTTATAGCGAGGTGACCAGAACTGAACACAATATTCAAGATGAGGTCTTACTAGTGCATTGTACAGTTTTAACATTACTTCCCTTGATTTAAATTCAACACTTTTCACAATGTATCCGAGCATCTTGTTAGCCTTTTTTATAGCTTCCCCACATTGTCTAGATGAAGACATTTCTGAGTCAACAAAAACTCCTAGGTCTTTTTCATAGATTCCTTCTCCAATTTCAATATCTCCCATATGATATTTATAATGTACATTTTTATTTCCTGCATGCAGTACCTTACACTTTTCTCTATTAAATGTCATTTGCCATGTGTCTGCCCAGTTCTGAATCTTGTCTAGATCATTTTGAATGACCTTTGCTGCTGCAACAGTGTTTGCCACTCCTCCTACTTTTGTGTCGTCTGCAAATTTAACAAGTTTGCTTACTATACCAGAATCTAAATCATTAATGTAGATTAGGAATAGCAGAGGACCTAATACTGATCCCTGTGGTACACCGCTGGTTACCACACTCCATTCTGAGGTTTTTCCTCTAATCAGTACTTTCTGTTTTCTACATGTTAACCACTCCCTAATCCATGTACATGTGTTTCCTTGAATCCCAACTGCGTTCAGTTTGAGAATTAATCTTTTATGCGGGACTTTGTCAAAAGCTTTCTGGAAATCTAAATAAACCATGTCATATGCTTTGCAATTATCCATTATCGATGTTGCATCCTCAAAAAAATCAAGCAAGTTAGTTAGGCACGATCTCCCTTTCCTAAAACCATGTTGACTGTCTCCCAGTACCCTGTTACCATATAGGTAATTTTCCATTTTGGATCTTATTATAGTTTCCATAAGTTTGCATATAATAGAAGTCAGGCTTACTGGTCTGTAGTTACCTGGTTCAGTTTTGTTTCCCTTTTTGTGGATCGGTATTACGTTTGCAATTTTCCAGTCTGTCGGTACCACCCCTGTGTCAAGAGACTGCTGCATGATCTTGGTTAGCGGTTTGTAAATTACTTCTTTCATTTCTTTGAGTACTACTGGGAGGATCTCATCCGGCCCAGGGGATTTGTTTATTTTAAGAGCTCCTAGTCCCTTTAACACTTCTGCCTCAGTTATGCTAAAGTTATTTAAAACTGGATAGGAACTGGATGACATGTGGGGCATGTTGTCAGTATCTTCCTTTGTAAAAACTTGTGAAAAGTAATCATTTAACATATTTGCTCTTTTTTTTTCTTCCTCTACGATTTTGCCATTTGTATCTCTTAAACATTTAATCTCCTCTTTGAATGTTCTCTTGCTGTTGTAATATTGGAAAAACATTTTGGAATTGGTTTTAGCTCCCTTAGCAATGTTCATTTCTATTTCTCTCTTGGCCTTTCTAACTTCCTTTTTGACTTGCGTTTGCAGTTCTGTGTACTCTTTCTGCGTACTTTCTTTTTGGTCCTTTTTTAATGCTCTGTAAAGTGCCTTTTTTCGCTGAATATTTTTTTTAATTGATCTATTAAACCATTTTGGCAATTTAGTTTTACATTTAGATTTGTCTACTTTAGGGATATAATTGTTTTGCGCCTCTAGTACTACATTTTTGAAGAATAACCATCCTTCTTCTGTGGGTGTTTTCTCTATTTTACTCCAATCTACTTCTGTTAGTCTCTGTTTCATACCTTCATAGTTTGCTTTTCTAAAATTGTAAACCTTAGCTTTAGTCATTACTTTTGGGGATTTAAAAAACACTTCAAATGAGACCATGTTGTGGTCTGAGTTTGCCAGTGGTTCTCTGACCTCTGTTTTAGTTATTCTATCTTCGTTATTTGAAAAGACTAAATCAAGGCATGCCTCCCCTCTAGTGGGTGCCTTCACAAATTGTGTTAGGAAGCAGTCATTTGTCATTTCCACCATTTCTATTTCATCCTTCGCGCTACCCACCGGGTTTTCCCATTTTATTTGGGGGAAGTTGAAATCCCCCATTAGTATGGCTTCTCCTTTGCTACACACATTTCTAATGTCATTGTATAACAGATTATTGTGCTCACCGTCTGAATCTGGCGGTCTATAGCATGCTCCTATTATTATGCCCTTTGAATTTTTGTCTGTTATTCTGACCCATATTGATTCGGTTTTATTTTCTTTGTCCAGGTTTAACACCTGGGCTTCAAGACTGTTTCTTATGTATAGCGCTACCCCTCCTCCTCTTCTGTCCTGCCTGTCTTTCCTATACAGTGTATACCCACAAATATTATATTCGTCCCCATCACTCTCAGATAACCACGTTTATATATATATATATATATATATATATATATATATATATAGATATATATATATATGATATACTTGTAAATACTGTAGGCTAGATCAGCTAGTGTCATTATGTTAATGAGTGCCAGCACCATCTAGTGAACATCTATGTTGGATCAATATTCGTTTTATAACAGGATCAGTGTCATCTCAGGCTTGCAACTAGAACTAAATAGCAGTTTTATCTACAAAAAAGGCCAAAGCACCTTACTACAGGCTACATGTATATCAAGAAGTATAAAAATACAATATTTAAGAATGATCTCAAATATCATTTAAAAAAAAAATGAAAATATAATTTGAAGTGTCTTATTCTTCTGTACAGTATGTACAAGCCAGCTGGCATTATTAAAATGGGAATGGGGAAGTGATTATTCTGCATTATATATGTGAAATCTGTCATTTGCTTTCACTGGGATTCTGAATCACATTACCCTGTAGGTATGGTACAGCTTGGATGACTAAATCAGAACTACTGATTCACAAGTGCTTATTGCTGAATTCTGTTCAAGCAGGACTAACAGCAGAAGTAGTATAACAGACCATATACATGCATAGCTTTTCTAAAGGTAAACCCAAAGCAGGTTTCACATAATAGCTAGAACAAGAGAGATAATTGAGTGTACTTGGAGACATCTGTCTTGACCCGCAATCTCAGAGTTGATCCACTTAGAGGAAAAGTAATTGAGCATGTATGTGTAAAAAGAAGAGCAGAAGGATGGAGTTTTTATTTCAGACGTACGTCAAAGTTAAGTAGAACCCGTTGGGAATGGACCAATAGGAAAAGCAGACTGTGAGTGGGTTTTGAAAAATGTGCCTTTCTCGTTTGCTGTTATTTTGAAAGTCCTCATTAGTTAGAATGTTTGCTTTAATCTAAAAGCTGTTGAAAGCCAAACCGTTGAAAAAAAAAAAGGAACTTCATGCAGCAAAAGAACAACGGATTTAGACCAGAAGAGAATTAACAGAAGCAGAAACAAAAGTAGAGGGAATGACAGGGAACACAGATAATAAGCTTGTATTAATGGTTGTTTTTACCATGTGGTTCTTCTATAAAGTTTCTAAATAGTAACCAAAATATTATATCCTATCACCCGCACGTTATTTTGTAACATGACTGTCCCCACATGGAAAAGAAAACTATTGCAGTATATTTAATTCAAAGCACTGAAAATATATTTCAGATATATTGCAATTTATTGTATTCCTATTTACATAACATATGCTGTGCAGTGCAATATATTCTATTTTATATCCCCATATATTTCAGCATCCTTTCAAAGTATACATCACAATATGTTAAAGAGGCCATTTTTAATATTTCAACATATGTATGCTTTTAAATATATCGTATTTCCAAATATATTATTATCATTTTATATCTTTCTCTTTAATGTGTGTTCTATGATTTCAAGTAACCAGGAATAGGAGCTACAGTATTTTATATTTTAGCATCTAGCTGTTTACACAAAGAGCCAATCTTAGAAAAATATAAAGTTCAAACATCAAACACAGGTTTCACTGCATTTCAAGACTTACTGAATTATTTTATAACTCCAATTATTTCAGTGCCTTCCTTTTAATACAATTCTGTTCCTGAAGTATATGATTGACCTCGGCCAGCTTTTGTGTGCATTAAATTCTTCTTTATCCTCCTGTTAGCTCAGTTTTCCTATTTCAGAGTAAGGTGCTAAAGAGGTCTCTGGAGAGTGTGAACTCGTATTTGAAAATCAATGAAACCTGGTCTGTCTTGCTGTGGAGTTTTAACATATTGATCACCTTGCAATGTTTGTACTGTCTTTGGCACATTTGTATAATCCACCAAGCTCATTATTGTTACCCAACTTGAAAATTACCTGTATTGTGCACCGCAGGCTGGAATCCCTCCATTCATTTCCAGGGCAATTTCCAGTGATAGTTCTTCATTTCTTACCTATGTACATTTGTGCACACTGGTGTTACCAGGGGGACGGGTTAATGGTTACATCCTGGTGTGCCAGCTGAACTGGGAACCCATTTGAGGTTACTTCTTAAAAATATGCTGTGATAACTGAAACAGAAAATGATACACAGTACAAAGAGGATCTAAGCAAGACAAATACATTAACATAACTGCAACAGTTCACATCCATACCAAGTTGCTGTCAGGTTGAATATTATATGTGAGATTGTATTTTTAAGGTAAATTGGAATCTGTCTCTGCTTGTGTGTCTGCCTCATGGAAATGTAAAATATATCCCTTTTGTGAATAGTGATCCATTCATATATTAAGGGTCTCTGTCCCTGTATATATTGTATATACATACAGCCAGACAGACAGCATTTGGGAGTGTAAGAGTGAACACTGACAGTAGGAGCTGTCCACTTTAACATTGGTTGACAAGGTGCTGGAAGCGTTGAGCAGGAAAGACATGACCTCCCACTGTCTGGTGGTGCTGAAAGCCAGAGAATGAGACTGTTCATTTTTTTCCCTTTCTTTCAGGTTTGACATGTATAACAGCAAAGTTCCAGACCCTTTGTGTCAGTTTTGACAGGTGTTTGCTGTTTTGTTTTTCAGGCTGCTCTGCATTAAATAATCGCCCGCGGAAGCAGTAAAAAGGTAAACCTTAGTTTCCTATCCTTTTTTGTTGGCCTTGTCACATGATTGAGAAATCAACCCTTTCACACGTGAGGCAGAGTGGGATTCGATGCTTTGGTGGAACTGCAACAACAGCAGTTAACTAAGATAAAGGCACCCATTGGCTGACCTGGCCTACATTACATACTGTCAATGGCAGGTAACTAGAACTGAGGAGCTGCTCAAAGCACATTGTAAAATAATATAGAAGTCTGCTAAGAAAGAGAGAGAGGGAGAGAGAGACAGAGACAGAGAGCAGAGACACAGAGGCAGAGAGAGAGACAGAGAGACAAATACATTGAGAATGTGCTTCTGCTTGTGTCTGTGCCTGCAAAAAACACAGCCAGTACACAGTAAATGCAGTTTTCAGGGAAGCTGCAATACCATGCACCACCACCGAGCCCCCCAGCAACGGTATCACCACATTCCTTTTTCATACAGACCTTTAAAAGTCTAGTTGTTTTAATGTCTCTGCCTCACGCCTTATCCAAGACTGATACATATTAAAAACAAAACATTGTAGTAGTTGCAAGAGCCATTCAGAATCATAAGACAAGTGGGCATTAAAAAATAATTGCAAGCTTCTTACTCTTTTAAATTGTTTTGTAAAGGAGCAGGGTTATGCCATGGCACTGTAAACGTCACAGAGATCATTAGACAAGCTGGTGTACAAAGCATATAAAAGTTAATTGGGAGTCTGTGGGTTACATAGGGAATCAATGGTTAGCAGGTCATTGTAAGGGTTGTAAATTACATACATTCTTTTTTTTAATTGAATAAGGTTTTGCATTTCAATTTATAATGCCAATTTCATTTATCATACTTCATACCAGGCATTTTCATTTGATCAAAAGCATATCATTCAATAGAATTACACAATCCTAACTGAATAGAAGGATTGGACGTCCTTGTGATGGGTTATGTTTTGAGCATAATTGTCAAGGGGGGTAGAGTATGTATTTCTTAATGGATCACATCATAAAACTAAATTTAATAAGAGCTTATTTTCTAGAAATTAAACATTTTAATACTAATACTAAATTGTCTTGCTCAATGTCTTCAAAAGCAATGTAGACAGAAAAAGTCACTTGAAGTAATATCATGTAAATTGAAGTGATTGGACATGAGTGGTATACCAGATATACCACTTATACTTCTGATTTAATTGTATTTTATATCTTGTATCGTTTTACTAAGTACAACTGGTACACCAGAGTGTTACCGTTAAACTGTCCCCCTGCAAAACCCAGTGGGTATATAAAGTACCACGCTTATTTGATGTGCTATTTCTTACTGATGTATTGATTAGATTGTTATTGGGAGGCAGGTTAATGCTGAACCAGATAGTAAAGAGCAGTGCTTTGTTTCGAAGCTTTAAAAAACCACCAGGACTAAAACAGAAAAAGCCATACAAAGTGCTTACACACCAGGCAAATACATTAGGGAAGATTTCATAATCATACAAAATTTATCTTAATTCAAAAGAGAATTTCCCTTTACCTTTTGTCCCTTGCCTTCGAGGAGCTATTGAATTTAAAGGTGAATCTGAATGTTGTGTACCCAAGCATGGCATCTCTTGGGTTGTACTTCTTTGTGTTTCACTGATTACTCCAGAGAGCCCAGCAATGCTGCTCAATCAGCTTGGAAGACCTCCTTCAAAGGGATTAGTAACTTTTTCAATTCTCAACTTAAAGCTAAGGCAGAGGTCAGTAACAGAAGAGAGTTCCTGTGCTAGCCTTTCCAGTTCAGCGGCTGCATTGCAATGAAAATCCGATTGATCTCAAACCAACCCCGCATTCTCTGAAACAGTTAGTTGGGGTGTAGCCCAGGGCCCATTATAAATTGCTTACTTTGTTGTCTTGGTCATCCCCAACATGGAGAAAAATGAGGTAAAATGTCTTCAAAATGTTGTTTTAATTTCCACAAAAATGAAATACAAAGCTGTATTATATGCATGAACACGACACCTACCCTGGAACCTTATTCTTCACCATATGTGGTGTATGTTCCACACTGCCAAATGCAGTATGGTAAGGCACCAATAAGTATTATAAACAGTGGCTATGCTTACACTATATTGCCACAAAATGGTTCTAATATAACAGTACATGTTTTTATTCACTGCTAAGCCCTACTCTTTATTAAAATCCATGACTGTTAACCATCTTAGAAGTACTGAGGCTGGGAAACTTATTGGTAAAAACTATTGCAAGACAACATTTCCTTATTAGTCAATTAACAAAGGTGTTAGGGCTGCAGGTGGGAGAGACTCTGACAGGTGAAACAATCGAGTCTCCAGAGTGTCTTTTAGAACAATTTGCAACCTCTGGTTACTTTCGGGTTTTAGAAGAACTGGCTTAAAGTAATTATCTGTATTAGCAGTGTATTAATTCTACAGTCTTGTGATTGGTTTTGTTCACAGTACTTAGTATAAAACTTTTCTATCACAACGCTCAAGGAGGACTGCATCCTCTATTTTGAATCTTCAGAGAAGATGAAACCTGTCTGTTGTACACAGATATTGTTTTCCTCAATGTGGTTGCAGTATCGTATCCCCTGATGCAAGACTGTTGGATTACATTAGGTAAGACTTGCCCTTGTTACTATTAAAACGGGTAATGGGAAACAGGCTTACAGTCAGGCAGTTTTACCTTCTAATACCTATTGCTTTATTTGTTTGTTGCACTTGTGCTTTATTTGTTTTGTTGGGTTTTTTTCTGCATGAATAAAACAATTTGCAAAACTAAATATTTGATTTGGTTCCATTTGAATTAAAAGTGATATTTGAAATATTGATCTGTGGACTCCCACTGGAGAGACTATGACTGTTTTGTTTACATCAATTTCATTAATTAAACCTCAGTTTTTTTGTGAAACTATATTATTGGTTAGTGCCAGTACGGATCTTTTCAAGAAGCTATACTTTAATATACTTTAAAATATACTTTAATTTTGAGCTTCAGTATTTTATCATGAGGTCCTAGGACCCCAGAACCCCATATTTCATATTAACTGATATAATATGTGTGACAGTAATTATGACCCCACCTGAAATGGAAATCTATTTTTTCTGTACATACGATTTTAGGTGTTATCACCTTACTAAATAACATTACACATCATTGTGGAAAACCAAAGACTATTCAATGGCTGACAGCATGGCCTGCCTTTACTACCTGCCAGAGCTTGTGTGGAGTTTTTACAGTCCAATATAAGGATGGTCAACTGTGGGAATGAATGAGATTAATTGGCCCTAGCATGAGCTACTTTTTCTCTCGTTATTTATAACTGCTTGTTCTTCTGCCCAGCTGTGTGTTTAATAACATGTCCTACTGATTCTATTTGGTGGCTACTGTCTGTTTTCTCTCTCTGCCAAATTACTTGTACAGGTCGTGCCCCTAAACTCATTACACTGCCAGCTGGTCATTAGTAGCAGGCAAACAAAACTTTTCAAGTGTTGTCACCGCTTCATTTAACTCAGTTAGTTACATATCCATCTAGATATTTCAGGAAGAATATTAGGGCAGCACCAGGCCTTGGGGAAAAGAGTTTAGATAATGCAACGCAAACCAGATACATACAATGGAATTCTAATGCTTAGTAAATATACTTCAGGTCAGCTATAGATTAAAATGTTTGTTGCTGGCTGCCATAACCTCTGACCTCTAACCCAAACAGTTTTGTCTGACATTCTACTTATAAAGATTTTTTAAACAAGCATTAGTTTGTTTAAAGTAAACTGCAGCTTTAGCAAAGCTCTCAGAGCTTCAAAAATGATGAACGAATTCCATAAATCTTACCTGTCCGGGGATGGAAATAAGGCTCCCATTTCATAGCTGTTTGATCCATTCCTGGTTTTACTATGAGTTTAATAACCTGAGCTTGTCATCTGTACACTGGGGCTAATCAAGCTTGTAGTAAAACCTGGAGAGGGTGAAACTGCTATACAATAGGAATATGATTTCCGTCCCTGCTGTCATGCACTTCAGTTTCTTACGTAGATCTCACATGGGCAGTCATTGGAAGGCAAACTCACGTTATAGCAAACGTGTTAATTTCAACAAGAAAGTGTTAGTTACAGACGAGAAAATGTGAAAGGTGTCATTTCATATATATGTACCATTGTGGAATATAAATATAAAACATGTTGTTTAATTACAAAATGGCATAATCCACTGCAATGTAAGTTTGCTCAACATGTGTAATGTGTGAACAGTATGATTTTTTTTCCTTCATGTTGACAGGTTTCAGAATGTTTTCGAAGGGGGGAGAGAACATAAAAATAGCATCCAGGTGTGATCAACAGCTGCAGCTTCCTTTTGAAGGAGTTCAGACAGAGTGGGATGTCACAAACACATCTGATTTAATATTGCATGACGTTCCAATGCTCCACACAATTAAGGAACAGTCAGTGCTGGGTATAAAGGCATCCATCCACACACTCATGCCCAGTAACTTGTCAGACCTGCATTAGCGTCCACGGTGATCACACAGTATATGGACATACAGTATTGAAAACCACATTTTGATTTGCTTCTTTTGTGGCACCGAGGCCAGGTGGAGGGTGGAGGTGGAGGGTGGGGGTGGAGAGGAGGTGGGTTTAAATAGACCTTGCTTGAATGCTATTGAACGCTGCATGAAGGCTGACATTAATGTGGGCGTGGTTGACTTCAGGTGATGATTTCAATGTATTTTCCTGTCAAACAATCATTTTTGTAGCAATATTTAAAGTGTCCTGCCTAAAACTTTGCATATCTTTACAAGCAATGTGATGCATTACCAGATCCACTCTTGTCAAATTTTAATATACACACATATAGTTACAGCAGTAACTCATTCTCCTCATAAAAAATCACAATCTTTCCTGTAGTTGACTGTAAGCTGATGCTAAACATATTTGCTGCATTACTGCTGGAGTGGTCAGTAAAATCTGCTTAATACCAAATGTTAATTTATTCTGCTCCACAGCATCAAGATTCCTGAAACATTTCCCCAGGTCCTTTAAACGTACAGCAAATGTTACCTTCCTGCATGCAACTGCAAATGTTACCTTCCCCAACTCTGCTGGAACGCATGTGGATAGTCTAAAGTGTGGATATTGTACTTTGAATGTTAATTCCTCTGTGCCTGATGTTTATATTGAAAGCTGCTTCTTAAACCTCATATAGTTGTTTCCTTGCCGGCTTGTTCCTAATATGATTTCATTAGGACTACCCTTGGAAAATTAAATCGTTTCAGTGTCTTGTACTGAAAAATGAATAAAGGTGTGTGGATGAACATATCAGCATATCAGTTCTGCATGGAGTTACCGAGACAAGAATACAGGTCTGTAGTGTTGGAAAACTATATGGTGTTTCATAGCATTGCTATATCATTGCTATGTCACAATGAAAAGGGTACCATTGTGGTAGCATTCTAATTCTACCATTGCCAGTTTAGCGTCATAGTATTGCTATTATAGTGCCACTGCCAGCACAGTCATTGAAGACAATGTGCTAGAGTAAGCCCTGGTTAGTCATAAATTGGGTTGTGGGGTTTGGTAAGAAATGGTTTATTTCATTACACATCACTGCCTAAAAATAGATATTTCACAATATTTTACAATTAAACATAAAGCAGAAAAAAATAGCATTTTTCATATAAAAAATGTATTACTTTTCTCTACACGTATTACACAACAAATGTTCCTAGATATGTAAATACTTAAACAACAGCCAATGCCAAATGGCAGAATATTTTGCTTTTATGTCCACTTTTGTAATAAAATAAAAAAATAAAAACAACACAGACATGTGAAATTTCCCTTCTTGCACTGGAGAGAGTGACCTTTACAGAAATATTTACCAAACGTTGTTGCAGCTGGTGTCTTTTTCGCTGAAGACATTTTAAAGAAATCTCACAACTCTGTGCAAAATCAGGGGTCTCCAATCCTGGTCCTGGAGAGCCGGTGTCTCTCCTGGTTTGGGTTCCAACTGTACCCTAAATTAATTAATTGGACCAATTAAGCTTCTAATAAGCTCTTAATTTGTCCAATAAGTAATGTAGGGTACAGTTGGAACAAAGCCAAGATGGACACAGACCCTCCAGAATCAGGATTGGAGACCCCTGTGTTAAATTATTTACAGGAAGCAAACTAAATCAGCTGCCAGGTATTTAAATGTGATGGGTAGTGTGTCAGTAAAGCAAACGTTTGCTATATTTATTTTTAAGTGCTAAAATCTATGTATATTTCTTTCAGTACTGCATATCACACAACAATGGGTACATTTCATGAAAATTTGTGATAACAGTGCAAAAAATGCAGGCTTAGTCATAAGAAAAACAGAGGGGTAGGGTTATTTGCAAATTAATTCCAAGTCCCAAATCCCAAACACTGTGCTGGACTTCCAGTAAATAGAGTGGATCTAGCAGCACAGTCCCTCTTCACCATTGTAGGGCAATGAGGGATGCAAAATCCTTTGGAAAATCCCCATTTCCAACCTTGTTCCTTTGAATAATACAGCAGGACAAATTGAACAACAACTTGGCTTTGTACAAATCACAAATACGGACCCATGAGAGTTTCGGATGATTAACGATTCCATTTATAGCGAATGTAACATGAAAATATTGCTGTCCTCCCCATGGAATCTGCCAAGGAAAATCACGCCATTAGATGTTACCTCATAGCAAGAAGTCAAGCACACACACTCTCACATTAGAGCTGTAATTCAGCTGGGGAGCGTTAAGATATCTAAGATTGTCCATCACTTCTCTTAATTAGATCAGAAATCCCTTTACAACCTCACCAGCGGAACTTATTTATCTCTTTCCCTTTTTAATCAAACGATACACATGGCCCAGATACAGTCTACAGACTATGTAAATGAAGGCTTGCTAGACGGCAGTACTGTATTTGCATGCCGGGCAGAGCTCACACATCTTGGTACACCTTAGCTTTTGCCCTTGAACATGAGTTTAAATGGTAACAAAATGATCTATTTCAGGACGTTTCAGACAAAAGCCTTTCTTCAGCTGTTTTGTCTGAAACCTCTTGTGTCCATCCAAAAGACTATAATATATGTATTGTGTATATTAGGTCTGATCTTCGAGCTTCATTCCGCGAATCTCTATAAATAAAAAATAAAAGTAAAAGCTCATTTGGGGATTTTTACTGCAACATCATTGTTAATAAACTCTTAGACATTTGTGGAAATGTACTCCAAATTCACTGACCAAAATGTTTTTAATCTTCTTCTGCTGAAAGTTGAGAGACACAGGACAACTGGGGCTCTATTATCCACTGTGTTGCAATGATAAGGCATGACTTATTTAATTGAATGACTTGAGTTTCTGTCACTGCACCTGTTTCATATTTTCCTTTACTCTTATATGGAATTTATTTTCATATTACTCATCCCTTAAACTGGGATATTTATTAATGAAGGGACATCATCAATCCAATTTAATAAGAGAAAAGCTCAGGTTTTAAGAGGGGAGTTATATCTGGGGAAAGAGACCAAACAATCTTGTCTGCTGAGCACTTCCAAGGCCAGACTACTGAAGACTACAATATACAGCATGAACAGCACAATAACCTATTACAGTATAAAACTCACTGTGGTCGTAGAACACTGTGGTTTTTAATTGCAAAAACATCTCGTTAAATACTGTTAATTTATTGCAGCCCATGACAGTGAGACTGCTGTACCATTTCAAAATAGCTAGAACATTTTACTCACCCCAGTTGCAGCGTCGCAATGGTATTTGTATATAAAAGTCAAAGATGATGTGCACTGCTGTAAACACTTGGATACAGCCTAGTATCTCTATAGCTGAGAGTTTGGTTACTCTGACAAAAGACAGGGAAGGTTTGGGGTTTCTACAATATGATGTGGCTGGTGTTTCAACAAATGAAATAAGCTTAGGTAATATATATATATATAGTTTAGTAATACTGTGCCCTTAAAGGAAAATGCTATACTGTTTCCATGAATAAACCCTAGCTATGCTAGCAGCTATGTAAAATTGATACTGTCAAATCATTTGTTTTAGTCCCAACGTGGTGGACAACTGTCATGGTACTTCAATGGATTTCAGTACAGTAACTGCTGTACCATCTCCCCAGAGTCATGTTCTGTAATAAGGAGAAATGGTAGCTACAGTAACAGCTGCCACTGGTAGAGTGGTACCACCAGGAATGGTCTTGCTAGGCTTCTTCAATCCGTACTGCACATGTGCATTAACAGTATCTCAATACTATTTTCTAAGCTGTGTAGTAAGGATCACTATGGAACACATGTCTACTCATCCCATCTGATCTTCTTTTCTCTAACATTATGCCAGAATTTAAACTAAACCCCCTAACTCTTGCTTGTTGCACATTGCTATGCTTAAATGAACAACAATAACAAGAGGGGAGAGTACATGTTTATGCAACTGTTTTCTATTCATGTCTCCAGGCGCTTTCACAAATATCAGTAAAACAAAGAGGCACGAGCCATGTATTGAACCAATGTGCCCAGCAGGCTTTAGTGAGCACCACTGATCAAACAGATCATTTTTTAATGAGGATTTTAATTGAGCTAGAGAGCGCCTCTTTCCCAGTGCCTAGAGAAGTGCTCCCCAGGGGAGGAGGAGAGGGGGGTGATGTTCGGGGAACCCTCCCACCCACAGATCGCAGCGAGGAGCAAAGGGAGCTAAATTTCAGAGAATGTTTTGGGTCAGCCATGACCAGAGATGAAAAACTACCCCACGAGAGTGCAGGTAAACTTGGAGCTTTTAAGTAACTGCTTAAACAATATATAGACAGGGTGAATCAGAAAGGATACCAATGGCAGCAAATACAGTAGACCTTTATAAGGGGTACAGCAGGTTCGGTATTATAATAAAGTGGGTGTATCACAATGACAGGAACTGTAGCCTCGGTGCAGGAAAGTAAAAATAAAAGGTTGGGAAGTTCAAATAAAAACCCATAAGAAAGGTTTCTAAAGCAAACAAAATCCCGCCAGGATTCTCCTAACAGTCTCACTCTGTGGTTTCAGCACCACCTGACTGGACAGTTCCATTTGGGTTTGTGCTTCACTTTCAGCACCTTTCACAATAGTATAAAGTGAACAGCTGCTGTTGTCAATATGTGGGGCAATCCCCACTCCTGCAAAGCATTCTCTGCCTCTGCTTGCAATGACACATATGTATGTGGGCTGCCACCCTTATTGTGTGGAAGAGCACTAGGTGTACTCAACATTACCAATAAACATACAAGGCAGATGGTCTGAGCAGGCAACCCTGCCACAGGTGTTATAAAGAGATTTAAAGGAATCATTGAAGACAACAATTTGCTAAATATTTTTTGGAAAAAAAATTCCCTATGGATGTATCCTTTTTGAGTCACCAGAAGCTAATCTTTAATGATTAAAATAAAAAATAAAATGCACTTTTTTTTTTACAAAAGATTTAGAAGTGTTTGAGATTTATGATTATACTGTATTTACTGTACTGTATTTACAGTATAATCCTAAATCTCGAAAAACTACTCACTTCTAAATCTTTTGTAGTCATCTTTGTATTACTTTAGTATAAATACATGTTAATTTGGATTCATATGTTGTTTTATTCTGACTTTATGAGAACGAAAAGACACACATTTGCCCATTTTCCCATTGGAAATAGTGATATTTTGAAATATCACTGTCCTGGTCACAAAAGCAAAGTTTGTGGGGAAAAATAGCCATTTTCTATACTTTTGAGGCATAAGCAATTAGGAAATAACATTTACTACCCAGGAACAAAAATTGTGTTACATAGTGTTATCAAGCAGGTAATGACAGCTGTCCTGATGCTTAATCACAGTATAGTCTAACCTAGATGACAACACAGATCAGAAAATGTCAGCTCTCTAGGTTTCCTTTAAAAAAACAGAAACTGGAAAAAAAAGTATATTTTAATTTTGGTTTTGTTTTATGAGCTGTAACATTACTCGAAGATTTCCTTTTAACCTCCTTATGCTGCGAAAGCAGGTTTAAAGGGGAACAACGCAGGTGTCTATTCAACCACCTTTTAGATGGTAAACAAACTAGATGATTAACAAGGTCTACTTTCTGATAAGGTAGGGTTCACAGAAGGCTTAACTATGAAGATGTTTATAATAACACACAAAGAAATGTTCTTAAGAAGTATTAAAGACATTTTGCAATAACTTGACTAATAATCCATTCTTAACTATATGTAGATCAATGTTTGCTTTCTTGTAGGATCTAATTTATTAAGTTAATTTTAATACGCATGGAAGCTTAATTCATTCTCATTATCAGAAAGTCCCCATAGTTTGCTCAATATTAGATAATTCACATAATTTTCCAACTCCAGCTGTATTTGAACTTGACACTTATAATGAATTTACATGCAAGTATACCAACACGTTTTTCTATACGCCCCTCTGTTTCCCAGCTATTGCATCTGTGTCAATCTTAAAGTAAAGTAGGTAAGAATTGCACTTTGATTCAAGAGATGGTCCCTGTTGTAGAATTTCTGCCAGCTACCTGTGTGCTGTGAATGAGGTTTCTGACAAAAGAAGGTTCTTAATGTACCAATTTGGGTTTGTTTTTAATATACCTTTCTGTTGCCATGGCAAAATTGAATAGCTATTTCATCACTGAAATGTGTTTATATTGTAGTTTCTAAAACTGTTTCATTTTTTTCATTAATAGTTAGGTAACACTTAAAATACTTTTGTTTTAAGTACTTTAGTTCTAAACTTTTAAAGAAAGGAAAGAAAAAAGACTCAGTGAGAGTGGAGTGACTATTTAATAAAACGGATGATCTGGCCTGAGGGTGTGTTTTACCATTCTAGAGCTCCTCTCGCTACCCAAGCAGAGATTGATGTCAACTGTCAATCACCTCTGGCCTTTTCATTGTTCAATGCATCAAGCTGGGCTTCATGAGTTTCCATTAAATAAACCCTGAGCGTGAGAGAGGAGCAGGGGTAAAGTGTGTGGGACTGGGGGACTGGAGCCCACCTGAAAAACTTTCCATTTCCACATCAATACCAATCACAATAGATACATCTGAAATATTACCAGGAAAATCCCTTTGAGAAGGCTCATTTTTTTACTAGGGCAAAACAACTCTGGTTGCATTATACATTATACATTCTGCACTTTCAAATAAGAAAATTCATAAATGTTAGTTATTTAAGACAGCAGTTGTGACCGCTAGAGTTCGACAGTCCCCAATTTTTCAAGTCTTACAGGAATAAAGATATTCTAAAACTGTTGTTTTCCCATAATGTGTAAAATAATATTAAGAAGCAGTGGTTTTTTTTGTAGTTTTGGGCAGTTCTAGGTAGTTGACTTTTTATCCTGCGCACCCAGGTAGTTATTCCAAAGGAAAACAGGGGTTAACCTAAATATTGACGTACAGTAGTTTCATTCATTCAAAGAACCAACATCTCTAACAGTGTCTGTGACTTAAGCGTACGCATGTCTTTAAAAATAAATGCAGTGAAAGATTTGATATTGAGATCCAACACCATTTAGATCAATGGTGGGGAGGAAAGACATACACAACTCATATCCTCAACTGGAATCCCTGCTGCTGCTGCACTCAAAGTGAAATTAAAGTCTGCGAAACAAAGATCACTACCAGAACTATAAGGGATGTAAAGTGGAATAAGTCTTTCTTAATTCAGCACTTTGGATAGTCCTCTAGATATGACTTGCTTCATTTGTATCCTGTTGTAATCAAAGGTTAATTGGAGTACATTATAATTAACTGCCTTGAAATAAATACTTTATGGTGTGGTGATTAAATCCAATTTGAATGAAGGCATTCTCAATTAAAAGCGTAAACGAAAATGTTGATGGAGAACTTTTTTATCACTAAAGGTAATGAAGGGCATCCTCATTACATGAGTTGTATTTCCGGTAAAATCAAGCAGACAAACAGTTCTTTTACCCAGTGTAGTATCAGATATTTTAATTGAATTCATTTATTTCAAATCTGCACATTTGAGACCTATAATATGGTTAGGGCTGTATTTTTTGAAATGGCTTATTTAACTGTCTAAAAATAGGTATTTCAAGATATTTCACAATTAAACATAATATTTATTGAAGCAGAACAAAATAGTAGTTATTAAAGATCAAGTAGAGTTATTAAACAACAAATGTTCCAAAATATTTAAATATTTACCTGAAAAACAATAAATGCATGTTGTAGAATATTTCGTTGTTTACGATGTGTCCATCTTTTTCACTATCAGTGAATTATCAAACAAAATAAAAACATAAATAAATATAAAAATAACAACAGACATGTCAAATGTCCCCTTCTTGTACTGGATGAGAAAATATTTCCAATCTTTGATGCAACTGGTGTATTTTTCTTTGAAGACGTTTAAGAAATAGTGCAGCTCTATGCAGTGTGTTTAATCATTTTACCAGAAGCAAACTAAATGGTAGTGCATCAATAAGGCAAATGTTTGCTGTATTTATTTTAAGTGAAAGAAAATATGTTTGCACTATTCTTTCAGAAATGGGAATTTTGACATGGGAACAACATATTACACGGCAATGGATTAATTTAACAGAAATTGTGAAATCTCTGATAACTGAAAAAAAAATACAGCCTTAAATATGGTGAATAGAAAGGCACGAGAATGAGATTCATGAAAACTTTTTCTTGCATTACACTGCACTATATATTTTCTAATGAAACACTATTGACATCTTTTCTAATGAGACAAATTCACCTTTTTCTTCAGCAATTTCACTAAGAGCTGTCAGGATCTAGCCAGAGTCTGTGTATGAAAATAAAGTCTTGTTTGCAAGTAAACAATTAACAAAATAATAATCTGTAATTCACTCTGATTTTTGATAAACAAAACATCTGAAATGAGCTGACAAAACAAAATCTTCACCTCCTCCACAGAGCATGAAAGGAAGTTGCAGGTGTTTTATTAATTGGCCTGTCATTAACTAACAGCAGTCTTAACAAAGGGAAAAACAACAAAAGTGATAACACTGAGTGCATGGTATTGAAATCCATTTTTTAAAGGTCTGACTATAATTCTAATAGGCAGCAACACAACATGCCTCCAGTCGTATTCTTTGCCAGTGTAATTAACGTCATAATCAATTTCTCCATCTCAGCTGTTATCTAAAGTGATGGCCATATTACCTAATCATGTACTTTCCTGCCTCTTTATAATGCTGTAGTCAGCAGCTATTTGTGTTACACTGGGGTTAAAGTGCTAGTGGAATGGCATTCTGGGGCATTTGGGAGCAACAGCCATGCTGGTTTAGAACTGGTTCAATGGTATCAAGGGACCGCCTTATAAAGGAGGAGCACTGAATAGGACAAAGCATTAAGCAGTTTAATTGTTCTTGTTTAGTTTAAAAAAGATTTAGATGCAAGCTGATTTTTCCCCCGCTCAAGAACAGAGTGTTCAGTAAAGCCCACCTGTGGTTATTTTCTTTTTATGTAGAAATGCTGGCATAACATAAGCCTCTGTTTTAAAATAAAATGAAAGTGTTGCTACCGAGCTTGTGCAAATGCTATTGTCTGTATTGCATTTAACTTTTTCAACATTGCAGGAGCCAATCACTCATCTTCTAAACATGTCCTCTAAAAAACATAAAGATTAGTACTACTTTTAAGTGCGACTGTGACTGTTTTATGGATAAACATGTATTTGAAGCGTATGGTTTAGTCAGTACTTGGTTTGCTTGCTTGCATCTTGTCTGACACTCTTGAAATGCAGCAATTGCAGTCAAACTCTTAACTTAACAACCACTTTCGCGTGTAATATTCCTCAGCCGGTTTACTGTTTGCTGCAGCAGTTTGCCTGGAGGAGATACGACCCATGGCTTTGATCTCCAGAGGTTTCCTCAACATGAAGGAAAAATGACATTCTTTAGCATTGTGTCTCCTTGAAGGACTGTTTGATATCAGGATGTGATGCGTGTTTTATTTTGAGAATACATTAGTGAACTTTTTTTCGTAAAATTGAAGTCAATCAAACGTGTATTTTTGTGGTGCTTTCAGGAGCTACTTGAATATAGTCTGCTGTATTGAGCATATTTAGGAGCATCTGTTGAGTAATAACTGGAGAAAATGATACATTTTGAGTGTGACAACGCTATTTTTTCTGCTTTTGATAAATACTATTTTTAATTGAGAAATATCTTAATATTTTACTCTGAGTGGTTCCTACAGAAATCATTCAAACAGTTTTTTGGTAAGTGTGTGTGAAGCTGCTGGGAGTTCAGGAGATGTTCTCCAGCTACTGCCTGCTATAGATATATGCAATGCAGGCTAGAGCAGTCAAAGTAGCCTTACTGTACATTAGTAAACGCTAGCACCATCTAGTGCACAGCAGTGTTACAGCAAAACACAAGGAAACTTGATCCATGTCACTGGCTCTTGCTCCAGCAAAAGGGTGACTATAAAAAAAAAGTTAATTTAACATTATACTGTGAATGTAATATTTGTAAAAATATAAAATCACAACCATTGATTTATCACTATTATCCCTTTATTTTCATTGCATTGATTTTAAAAATTGTAACAATTAGTAAGTAAAATTCTGGTAAGAACCACCTTAAATAAATAAACATATTATAATTCCTGTGCTGTACTGTACCACTACACTTGGGAAGGCATTCAATCTGTTCTGAAATGCATTTTGAAACACATTAGGTTATTTTCAGATGTATTTAGAATTTCCAGAGATCTATTTGAACTGCCCAACGGTGTATTTGAGCAGTGAAAACGTCTCTCGTTTTGATGGCTGGCAATCTAGCCTCTTGCATTGCAATGTGCAGACAGACAAAAGAACCCCAGCTAAATATCCCATTTAAATGCATTGAGTATTTGGAGATAAAATAAATAAATAAAAAATACAGAACTTCACTGGTCAAAATAATGAGTGGAGCAGTCACCCACAGTGCTGGCCATGTGAGCATGAGAATGAGTTTTGTGATAATCAGCTAGCAATGGTTGCTGTGTGTTGGCTTGGGGGATCTCAGTAGGCAACTTCTTGATTGCGCTCCAGAGAAGTGACCTGACCAATCAGCTAGGGGTAATTGAAGCCATCCTGGGGATTGTGAAGGTCAGGAGGTCATTGCGCTAGGCAACCCCCAGTCTTCTGTAACCGCTCATCACTGGAGTAAAGACTAAAGCAGTTACAAAAGACCATGCTCAATTCCCTAGCCAGTATAGCGGATAGACAAGAAACATTATGCATTTTTATAGCCATTAGTCAAAGAACTTTATTATATTTTATAGGAATCAACAGGGTCCCACAAAAGCATTGCATGGAAGGGCTTGACAAAAACTGAAGTTGTATTGTATATCTACCATGAATTGAAATGTCCTATAAGCTAGCCAGATTCTAAGTTCTATTTCGTTCTTAGCACCGTCTAGAAGAATGTATTGTTTTTCAATAACTGTTAACAGCTATCTTACTAACATATGTGCCCAGCCTAGTGGTGTCACGTGGCAGGTTGGAATGGGTTGGTAATATCAGTGATTTTAACTAATTTACTTTGTATTATTTTGAGTTTATTATCACATCTCAGTGGCTTCTTAAAACTCTCCTGCTCCCTCAACAGAACTTTCAGCTTGTCTTAAAAGTAAAAGTTTAAGAGTGGAGAACACACTTTGTTCTAAATTGCCATTTTTATTTGAGGTGTGTTAAATGGCAGCTTTGAGAATCAATTAGTCACTGTATTAATTAATTAGTTACAATCTGTTTCAAAGAAAAGTTATCGCGAACTCTATATATATATATATATATATATATATATATATATATATATATATATATATATATATATATTATATATATATATATATATATATATATTATTATTATTATTATTATTATTATTATTATTATTATTATTACAAATACAGTTTGCTTTCAAATCTCTGGAACACACATCAGAATGTATTTATCCAGGAGTTAAAGCAATGGAGAATGACAATAAACAACCAGCCTTCCTTGACATTAGCACTAACACGTATCATCAGATTTGCATCAAGTAATGAAATGTTAACCAAAGCCTGCTACTTATTTTTTAGCTTTTTATGAAGTAGGCTGTAAAAGATCTATTCATTTTTTAAATAACTTACCAAATCGCAAGATTGTTTTCTGTTCAGAGTTCAAAACAACATCACAAAGCAGTAAAAATGACAAGCCGAACATTATTAGAATAAACAGGCCCAGTAGTTCTTTGAAAAGTATATGAGATACGGATGTTTCTTGGTTTTATCTTTATTTTTAATTAATTCAGGTTTATTTTCAGATACACACAAAGAAAAGAAACTTTGTTTAAATTTCAAAAAATCAAAAGTCATCATTATTTAAATAAAACTAAATTCCCCAAAAGATATTGTTAATTAGTAAACCTCTTTTAAAAATGACACAGACTACTTCAAAATATCTCCAACTTGTGCCAATACATAGAAAACTTGACACATTATGAAACCTAAACAAGTGTAGCAGAGGGCATGACTAGAAATGGGTAACAATTGTGTTACTACATAGAAATGTTGTAATTACATGGTAACACAAAAGTCATTACCTTATACACATATTCCACCAGTCGTTATTGTACTCTGTAGAACCCTAAGTGCTCATTCCATTCCCATCATGTGACAATGTGACCTCTCAACTGACAGCCCCGCCTGCTCTCTCTGTTTGTATAAATGTAGAGTAGCTGGGGCTCATAGCATCTTAAAGGCAGAATTAGAAAATAAAAGAGAACTCTGTAGTGGAGCAACATAACCCAATTGAAATTAATAGAAGCCAACAAGATTGCACAGGGATGTTATTAATTTTAGCATCAGATACTTTCTGAGCAAGACATCCTCCTTTCATCTTCGCCAGGCTTTCTTAAACCCCTTTCCCTGCTTCCTGAGAGCTCAGATCCCCGGTCCTGATTCGGCCTCTATTTACATACCTGCACCACAGGTATTAAGAACTGCTAATTAAGCCCTTAAATTCTATGTGACCTTTCTGCACCGTGCAACGCGGCCAACATCATTTTTGATTAACCAGCTTGCGAAAAGGGCTATGCTGCCTATCAACTCTATGCAACTATATGTAAAATGAATCTGTAAACTCGGCTGTAGTTGAAAATGGACTGAGCTTCTCTAAGGAAAAAAAAAAACTTCTGATTGGGCCTGCATTGTTTGGTACTGATTAAGGGGCAGGATAACTGAAAGCTCTGAACATGGAGTGTTCTTCTTTCTCATTAACCTCATGGCCTGCTAACCCAAGCTCTGACATTCTGTTCTAAGCCAAATTGATAAGAAAAGCAAAGAAATTCCTGCATGCTGGTTTCATCCACTTGTTATCTTTTTGCTCAAGAAAGAGAAGAAGGAATACATTATTTAGCCTGTTATTAAGGATGACCATACTTGAAAGAGTTTGGACTGGTGTTCATAATTAAGGTTCAGGGTAATAATGGCGCTAAAGTGTAGAGAATAGTTTGTTTTAAGCCTAGGGCTCACTATTAAGGAGCATAGTAATGACCGTGCTGAAGAGTTGAGAATGGAGTGCATAGATTAGTGCTCATTATTAAAGTGCAGTGTAATATTAAAGAGCTATGAGTAGTGTTTTTAGGCTTGTGTTCGTGCAGGCTAATGACTGTGCTGGAGAGCTGAGGAAATCAAATCAAGCCGCTTACACAGAAGATCCTATCTCTAGTTGAAGAAAAGGGTTTAACTACTGCACACAATCAATGTGTATATGAAGGTTTATTAAAAAACAATGAGAAGAGGCTCATCACGAATGCAGCTGTTCTGACAGCGCTGAGGAGCTCACATTAAACTGATCTCGTTGAGTATTTCAATTAAGCATAAAGACTATTTATCATGCATTGTCAGACATTATGTCATTTTACCGATATATTCCCCAATCGCAAAGTTTAAAAATCCATTTGTTTTATTTAACATTCACTAGAACAAGTCTTTTTATTGTATTTTGTGCTGAACAGCAGGAGTCTTAGCATAATATTGTAAACATCCCAGTTCAAAACATCTCCACAGGGTACTGATACATACAAGCAACAGAAGTTTGCACTGAGCGATTATAAAATGTGATATGAGAACTGAGGAAGTAACTCCCACATTCATGCCAATCTTCAAACAGTGGCAGCTACAAATAGGTACATTAAAATGTGGTCTGTGTCACGCTTATGAATTTACCTCCTCCCTAGCTCGACAACCTCCACCTCATTTTTGGACTCTCCACTTCCTCCCTGCCTGTCACTCACATTAAAAATTCAAGGCAGCATCAAGTTCCCCAAAAGGCAAGGCCAAGTGCCAAAACCAAGCAAGTCAAATGCTGTGATGCATGCATATGTCAAGCCCTTTTATTCTCTAATGAAAATGTTGTCTTTAAAATGCTGGGGTTGTCCTGATTGAAAAGGCTGTTCAGTTCTCAGACATCCGATTTTATTTTTACTAGAATGTATCTGTTATTTATTTATTTTATTTTTAAAAATACACCAGAGCTGAACATAATATGCTGTAGAATCGCATGGTTTGCTCTTGTGGTTTATTGTATCACCAGAACTCCTCAATGGAATTACAGCTTTATTAAATCAGGTGGAAAGAATAGCTGAAAAAAAGAACATATTTTTGCCAATATCTTTTGTGTTATAACAAAGACTTTTAAAGCCAAGTTTTTTTTTAGTGCTGCTGGTTATCATTTGATTGTGTGTTGAATGATATTTGTTCTAAATCTATTTCCGTTGCCATTGCTGTTTATAGTGTTCCTTCAGGGTAATGCACAACCTAGCACTGCATTACAATGGCACCCCAAATTTGCTTTTGAACTGTTAGGGAAACAGTAGCTAATGAGTTTGTCTACTTGTCTGGTCAGTGTCACTTTAAGAGGGCAGGCGGTGAACAATGTTCTGCAACTGTTTAAGAGCATACGGAAGAAGTACTCATTCCAGAGATAAGCATTTGCATTTCCAAATCCTTTTAACAGCAAAGACAGCAAAAAGAAGCCTTTTCATCATGGCCTGTGAACAGACCCTCTTCAGTTGCAGGCTGTGATCTGTGATGTAATAGCAGAGACTAGAAGTTTCTCTCTGTTGGGGATTCAGCGTGCAACATGTCTGGCACTCGGAGGCACACCAGGCTTTAAAAGCACACAGCTCTGAACCGTCTGCCACTGCAGGTCCAAAGAGAAACAGACTGAACCATAAGAGAGATCCAAATGAAGCAAGTGCTGCTGTAAAGGGTAGAAATGTCAAGTCTCCCTTACTTGAGAAACTTCATTGGTATTCATGGTAGCAGTCTCACTCCTAAAACAAATGGCAAGGCATTACATCCACATCTTCATTTATTTATTTATTTATTAAATCTCACTTGTTTCAATGCCCTTGGCATTTCTGAAAGAGTATTAAAAATGGAAATTAATGAATTATGAAGGGCTGTGTGACTGTGCTAACATGCACCGTTGGATGTTTGATTTGCATAAACCTTGGGGTTGACTAATTATTTAAACAGAGGCAGTATTTAGATCTATTTAGATCAATTGAATAGACCCCATCTGTCTTTGTTTGTAACTTGTTACTCTAAGAAACATCAAACCCCCAGAAACAGCTCCTGTAAATGTAAAACATTCTCAAGCCTATGTGTGTCTACACCTCCCTACAACTGATAAGACAGCCCAGCACAAAGCTGCATACACAACTCTTCATTGATTCATCAGCTGTCCCTACCATGTCCTGGAACTCTGTGACAAACAAAGACACATTGCTCCAGGGGAGCGAGACCAGAGAGCAGGATTGAGCCACAACTCCATAATTGAAATCAGTCTGTCTTTCTCTAGGCTGCTGACTCTGATATTAACCAAATAATCTAGATGTGCGCTGTGCCTGTGAAGTGTTTTCTGTCCCATCTCTGTCAGACCCTGGCGTGATCTATAAAGTCAGCCCTTGCTTACAGTTTAGCCTTTAGTGTAACTGTCAGACTGGCTCTGGTCGCAGTTTATATCTGATCATAACAATACACACTGTCCTCAAACAATCCCTTATTGTGAATGTGATATATAGGATAATAGACCTGCCTGACACATTCCAAATTGGTTTAAATACTAGAGCAGGGTGTCTTGTCACTTTGAGGTGCCTACATGAATCAGAAATATATTTCAATGTATTACAGGGGGTATTACAGGAAATAATTGGTAATGAACACTGACATAGCATATACAGCAGTAAAATTGAACTTAGATTACATTTTAGAAAACAAGATAGATTTGAACACCCTTTGAAAACATGATCTTAAATAGTTTGAAGTATTTTCTAGTCACTTACGTTTCAGAATATATTCTGTGTCGTATCTCATTATGCATTATGTTAGAGAATGTGTACCAATATACCATGTTATGGAAAAATGTCTTAAGCTCCCACTGTGAAACATTGCTACAATATGTCGGAACACATTTTCATACAGATTATATTAAATATATTCTGGCCTCAAGCAGAAATTAGGTCAGGATTGTGACGTTCTGAAGTTAATACCAAAAATGTTGCTATTATCTGCTGGCCAGCTGTCCTTGGAATACTGGCATATTGTGGCTATTGTGGAGGCAGTGAGCTGCTTCTTAATTAGCAGTACACCTTTATGACCTAACATCTTTGAGAGACTACATTCTACATGAGGTCTTTTTTCTCTTATGTTAATGACCATTATTTTATTATGTTTTGGGGGGTTTTTTGCACCGTACTGCAATGCAAATACATTCTATTGCTTTATAACTTTAAACAAACTATGTCCCTTGAACACAATTCTTTTAAGATGGAAGTAAATCTTGACTTAAATGGGGATATTTTAACAGAGGAGTTTCAAAAAGGCTTTACAGAACACCTGTGCCTGAAGAAGGCACTTCTCTACACACCGTGCTATCTTGTAAAAAGTAGTTTTATAATGTGCAGTACCTTCAAACCAGTTCTGGTAGCTACAGTATATTCTTATTGAATATACAGGGGTCACTACTGTGCGGTGAGCCAAGGATACCCTTGCCGACTTAAACCCTCCCCCTCCCGGTGACGCTCAGCCTATAGACCGCTGCCTCCTGGGAACTCCCGTTCATGGTCAGCTGTGGAATAGCCCAGACTCGAACCGGCAACGTCCAGGCCTTGGAACGCATCCTGCACTCACGCAGAGCACCTTTACTGGATGTGCCACCTAATCTACGCTTTTAATAAATAATGTATCGCATGAGCTTCAGTATATTCACAACCACCAAAATGTAACAGAAAAAATCCACTTGCATTTTATGTGGGCAAGAGGACTAGAATGCATCAGTACACGTATGCATCTCATCCAACTGTGCAATACAATATTAAAGTAATACTGTGCAGATTTAAAACACGCAACCAGAAACACGGCATGTCTTTGGGAAGTGAGAAGCCTCAAGGGTCTTGGGTACTACACCTCTGAATTTCTGTACCGCTCCAGACAGTAGGAGATCATCAGTGGTGCTTTTTAAAGAGGCTACAAATGGGGGTCAATGATACATTCGGGTGAAAATGTTCATTAACTATAACATTAAAGGAAATTAGAGTACAAATGACTCAATTTGTTTTGCTGGCCTATCTCTGCCTTTCATTAATGTGTTTCCAGATATTCATTGCTAGCTAATTATGATAAGCCGGAGCCAGGGACAGCTATGAATTCCAGCCTTAATAGCATTATTTCAGAGGTAAATGGATCAGGCATGTTGCTCTTCTGGCTGTGAGGTATTTGAGTGCTTTAAACACATGCACAGGGAATGGCAGTGCATAGGAAGCATACCCTTCCCTTAATCTCATTACCGTGCATAACCTTTGCTACCACTTGTCACGAAGAGAAAGTGGAGGATAAAGGTTTTCGGTTGAATAAAGGATGAAGCTTGCAGTCTACATATAAAGCGGTACCCATGCCCCAAGCCCCTCTGTTGCTGGAGCCTGAAAGCAGCCACAGCTGGCTAATGTTCGTTAAGGTGTCTTACACATAAGGCTTAGTTTAAAGCTTGGCTCCCCTGCCAGCTCTTTACTGCAAACTGAAAAATGTTGTAGAATTTCTCTGTAAGTAGCTCCCAACCTGTGTTTCCCCTCCAGCCCTCTAGGTGGTGCATCCGTATTCTCAGAACATTTGGCTTTGCTGTATTAACATATATTTATTTCATGAATTTAGCAAAATGTGATCAGGAGAGGTTTTAAAATTCATCTTCTATCCATTATCAGCATTATAAATATCATCAGTATCATGGTGTCAAGTCTTGCAGTTGAAACTGGCTGCAATGGTCTAGTAGCAATCAGACCATGTGACATACAGCAAAAACACCAGGATTACATAGTTTAATATAACATTTTAGTGTACTGCCCTTCTGCAGAACCTAAGATGTAGCTTCACAAGGGTCACTGAAAATGAGCTTTTAAAATGTGGCTTATGGTCGTATCCATCCCTGTATCCCCTCCAGTTAAAACTCTGGCTAGAGAGGATTTATGACTGCCCATTAAGCTAAGGACAGGAGCCTGTTTTGGTGACCATCTCCCCACTGCAGTTCAAAATACATTTTGGCTTGGGAACATGTGAGTGCTAAGGGGTTACTCTAGACAAATCTATAACATTTTATTCGGAATATTTACAGACCCTTTACCCTGGTAACGCTCATGGAGCGCTTTGTTTATTTCACTCATGAGGATGGTCGAAGATGACTCTTTCATTCTTCTACAGGGACTCGTTGGTTATTTGTTCATCCTCATTGGTGGAATAATACAGTAATCCATTAACGTCAAAAGACTATCTTCCCTGAGAGCCCTTTTACTGCTCTTTTGTAAAGTTCTATTAAGCTTGGCAGTGGGAAAGTTGCATTACTGAAGATGGAGGGTGGGGGGGTACACATCAGAAATATACAAGATGGAAAGGGACGGGTAAACACAGAAGATTAAGGGAGAGAATGAAAGGACTGATAATGTCATTTTAGAGAAGAGGAGGACAGATGAAGGGATAATGAACTCCAATGGAAGGGGCTTGCTGAGAAAGAAAGTCAAAAGATAATTTGGTAGATATCTGGGTAGCAATTTGTTCCTTTATCTAAATGATTTTCTTTGAGGTTGCTTTCAATTAGAAGCAGCCAGACACCACTCTTGATCCATCAAGAGAATAATTGCCTATCTCATTTACCCTTGACAAGAATTAGATTTTTTTTTTTTAAATGGGGGTGGGGGGGGTTACCAGTTTGGTCTGTCCCCACTTTTTTCAATATCTACCAATTAACAGTGCAAAATTTAAAAAATATGTTTATTTTTCTTTTCTATTTTAGTGGTTAAGGATGGAAAGGGGTTGGTAAGAGCAGTTGGTAATGTACATACTTTTATCTCTGGAGACATTCAAATTCAAATCTAGTTTCACTGCTAGATACATGAATGTACTGGTGATCATTTTGTCTATGATATGTTAAACTATAATTCTTTATCATAAACCATCTCTATTTTCCTAGTATTCAGCTACAATTTTAATACCCTATTGTGTATATTCCTATAAATTATACTCTCTATCTCTACTTGCATCATTATTTAACATGATTTTAATAACAACTACATCTGAAATAACATGTTTTAGTTAATTCTTGTTGAATTCAAATTAAGTAGGAATCAGTTCAAGAATTCAACACATATCATGTTTTATTAATTAATGTGCACTTAAATTATATTTAATAATTACAGTATATTCCTATTTTTAAAGAAAAGAGCTATACAATAAGCCATATTTGATTGTACAGTATTTCAGATATACCACTAGTTTTCTTGTTTTTCTGGTCTTGCATATAGTGAGATATCTCTTCTTTACACATATTAAAAACATAATATAGAATCACGTCAAAGTGGATAAAAAATACATAGTTTAGATATTTTTCAGACAGGCAATATTAATATATAACGGATCTATCCTATGGGTTGGTATTTATGTAGCACTGCCAAATTATCTTTCAGAAATACACAATAATAAATGGTATGGCATTGATTATGTTCAGGGAGGCTGCCTGGAATTATCCTTTCCTTAAACCCTCTGTCTGCCCTGTGCCCTGGATGCTGTGGAGCTCACAACTTTAATTTCAGAACTGGAAGCACTGAGATTAGAATGTGGAAGGTGTGCATGAAATCCACACAACCAGTGCTTAGCCCAGGCAAGACTAGCTATATCTCACTTGATTGATCTGCCTGTTTGTTTTCTTCTTACAGAATAGCAGAGTTATTAATGCCCTGTAAACCTTGCTGTTGAAACTTTAATTTCACTTTATTGCTCAGTCTGAACACACACACACACACACACACACACACACACACACACACACACACACACACACACACACACACACACACACACACACAGACGTACCAGAGTTCTCTTACTTTATTATTGTATGGTGTTTGCAATCGTTCTGAGTGAAACAGGGTTACCCTTTACATTAAGTGTCTCTAATTGCTTTATATTTACATAGTAGTTACTCAGTAAATAGAAGTGTACTTACACATAATTATGTAAGAAATAACCCACGACAGGGTGTGAATTAAGACAATTCTACCTCACGCCCTGGGTGCGTAGTGAGGCACAGGCCTCATGCCAGGTTTTTCTGTAATTCTTAGAGACACGATTAAGGCTTAGTAATATTAATAGATCAGGTATGTAAGTTGGTCTATGATGTCATAGCTGTGCATTAAGACAATTATTGCCGCATGGTCATGTGATCTTGTTCAGCCAATCACAGCACTTAATTTATCCAAGCCGTTTTATAAAAGGTTATTATGCATAGTTACAATGTTACAGAAGAAATTTAAAACAATATTGGTCAGTTAATATTAATATTAACAGGGCATGTCTACACAGAATATGCACAGTAACTAAGAAGCTGCTACTGTAGACCATAACTAGAAAATGTCATCAAATGCTACTGTAATAAAGTGTGAATCACCAAAACCTTCAATATCACATTTGAAGATGTTTTATATCCTTCGGATCCTTAATTAAACTAAAGTGAACGACCTACAAGAAGCATGAAAGAACTGAAGAGATTGTTCAATTGTGTTGCAATACTTTTTGGGGGCAGTAACAAACATGGTCTTGAATCAGAACTATCCAATAGGGTATTGCTGCAGCCCTCCAGTCATCTCAGCCCCCCTGTCCACATAACCATGCATCACAGCACCCAACCGTACGCGTTGACGGGAACTAAGTGATGTGTTAATAGAAGGCACTCTGAGAAGTGTAGTAATTATTGATTGCTTTTTAACAATGAAAGCAAAGCTGGCGAATGAATAAACACAGTAGTTTTTTTTTAATGTTTAAACATAGGAATTTGTATTTTTTTTAAATTCATTTTCACTTACAAAGATTGCAACATGGTTCATTTCAGCCATCTCCTTTTTGATATGGCTGAAATGGTCTATGATGGTCTATGATGTCATAGCTGTGTGGCAAGACAATTATTGCCACATGGTATATACATGCTAACAGTATATATGATCTTAAATTGCAGGGCAATGCATTTATTAACTGCACCCTGCTGTTCAAGTATATTACCCTTATGCTGCACATAAGCTGTAGCTTCACAAGGGTCACTGAAAATGAGCTTTTAAAATGTAGCTTATAGTGCTATCCATCCCTGTATACCCTCCAGTTAAAGCTCTGGCTAGTGAGGATTTATGGCTGCCCATTAAGCTAAGGACAGGAGCCTGTTTTGGTGACCATCTCCCCACTGCAGTTCCAAATATCTTTTGGCTTAGGAATGTGTGTGCTAAGGAGTTACTCTGTAGGCTGGGGGGGATTTTAATGAGTGTTTCTCCTGGGGAGCCCTCCACTTTAATTAGATCGCGAACTGAACAAAGCTAGTAGTTTTTATTAATAGGTAAGGACCAGGATGGATCGCACATCCCTTCTCTAGTGTTGCTCTTTACACAAGCGCTCATCTGCCTCTGGATTCCAGTTGATTGATATACTGAGCAGGAGATAGGGGAGCTGAGACCAAATTCATGATAAGACTGACAATAGGACAAGTCAGGGAATGAATTTCGCTTTGGATTCTCTTTTCAACTACAGATTACTGTTGCAGGATTTTTTTTTTTTTTCTCTATAGCGGAAAATCCAATAGACTGTAAAAAAAATCCAATAGATTGTAAAATTAAAAGATGGTTATTTCAGCTCTGAAAATGCTGCTGCTTTTCTTAATTGCTAAAACGAACACTTAAGCTATCACAAAGGGAGTAACATTTTATTTTCTATGCGAGGGATCAATTAGGCAATAATAACCCAAAGCAGTGTGCAGAGCATTGCCTGCTAAATTATTTACCATGGCGGTAGTTAAGCGGTCCAATCCATTTCCTTTACGTGAGTTTTATTGATTGCATTAGGGCACTGTTTTAAATGAATCAAAAACACAAACTAATTTCATCTTGTTCCATTTGGAGCCGCCTACCTCTGGTCTAAAATCTGCCATTGGACATTTCCCAGTTTGTCATTTCTTCACCTGCCTACAGTGCCTAGTTCTTGGTTGTGCTTGGTTGTGCTACTGTTTTCCTCCACGTTGATGTCATCACATTAGGTAACTTTCTCAAACTCAGCCCAAACAATCTTAACTGGGGCTTGCAGAGTCCCAATTGAATCCAGATTGTGATGGCTATTTCAGCAGCTGATAGAAATGAAAATACAGTACTGGCTCTTAAAGTTACGTTCTATCGCAAATATCTTAACCCTATGCAAGTTCACATCACATATCAAGGTAACGTGTGTAAAAACAGAGCCAAACATTGTGAAGCATTAAAAAAAGGGTATAAGTCTTATAAAAAAAAAGAACAGTAACTGCTAAAGTGCCATGCAAATAAAAAACATGATGTGCAAATATGATTTTGTTTTACATGGCCAAGCTAACAGTACTGCAGAGTACTTTTCTAAACAGGATTTGGAGGTCTGTCCAGTTTTTACAATGGTACGTCCAGCTCGTCTCCTGTTTCTTGTTATTTTCTTTTAAGCCTGTCACAGCCTACTCACCAAGTCTCCACCATCTATGTCTTTGAATAGGACCCTGGAACTCCAGGATATGGTCGACAGTTACCTGCTTTGGCTTTATAAAAATTGCTCCTCGCATAATTTCCCCTTAGCAGTAGCATTCGCCTATCAGAATGCTCTACAAGCAGTTACTACCTTGTTGCCAAGAAAAGTTGTCCTTCCCTCACCTTTACAATTGCGTACCAATCAATAGTAATTAACGTCCGGATTGAGTGTTTTAGTATCCAATTAGAATGAATTTTCCTGATTTGTTATAAACATGACCTTTCATTTGTCAAATTTAATCAGAGATTACACCATGCCCAGGATTACAATATCACAACTCACTGTAGAGATGACACATTCCTAAAGAAAAGAATTACTAATTGTAGATTAACTTTTCTCTCAGGCTTGTAGGTGCTGATAATGTATAAAACTAACTGCATTGGTAAGGCTATATTGATATTGTTTGAGCTACTTTTATGCTGCCGCAGCACAACAAATGAATGGCTATCTGTGGAACAACTGGCTGAAAAGAACTTGAGCCTTGTATAAATTGTGAATACGCAAGGACGTGTGTAAATACAGTGTCATTGCAATGGACACTAGCATTGTTTTTTAGATTTATTGCATTCAAACTACTCAATGTGCAATTTCAAAGTAGTTTGAGACACTTACTGTAAAATGTTAGCAAGATACATTTTGATTTTAAAACATTGGTTAACCCCGTCTCAATTAGGTGGCAATATCGTTTGGTACATGTGTTGTTGTTTTTTTTTTTAAAAGAAGCGTGCGACCAAGAGACAGGGCACAATATAAGTAATTGCTTCCATTTGAGCACACAGGCTTTCAAAGCTCTACTGCCTTTCACTCTGCTGAACTGTCCTTGCACTTACTTAATATTGTGCAGAAATCATTCCTGAACATGCTAGGTGTCAAATACTGAGAAATATCTCCCAGCCAACACATAAACACGGGCATACAAATAACTCAATCACGACTTAGAGAAATAGGTCACGGGTAATGGTTTAAAAAAACAATTCTACGCCATCGCACTCCTCTTCCAATCATCAGGTATCTCACCATGTGATTTGTGTCAATGGTTAGCATGACTACTAAGTATTTCAGCCAATCCTGATCTTGAAAAGCCCATTGCAAGTATGCTCTAAAACCTATAAAACAATGTACTCTACTTGTACCCTTCCAATGTTCTGCAGCACTATCTCCAGCTATCTCCTTAGCTGGTATGCTGGTGGTGTTCCATGGGTGCTTCCATGACAACCAATTGATCATATCTTTTTCCTTTTGTATTAGTTCCAAAGCCTGTAAATCACTGCACAGATAGTAACATTGTGCTTCAAGAACATATCTGCGCTAGTCTCTCCAAGGAAAAGGGAGAGAGTGAGAAACATAGCCGTCAAAGCAGATTGTTCACCCGTGAACGTTTTTACACACTCATCGTTTTACCACGTCCGCGCCTAAGCGACAGAGGAAATGATCAAGCGTGAATAACGTGACGTCTTCAGAGAAGAGAAATTGTCAAAAGGTAAAATAAAACTAAGAATGTATACTTCATGAGAAGGGAGTAGGATTCTGCCCTAGACTGGAGAACCTAACCACCAGACTCACACTATCGCAGTTTGCACTTCCATACAGATCCACCAGGGAGAATTGCTTACATTGTTACCAGAGGCAGAGACACAATGTGACTGGTTTTTTTATTCGATGGGGGCAGTTCATTATTTGGGAATAGCACACAATATGAGTTCAGAATAGAATATACAGTTATAGAAAGACAAATGTTCATGTGACACTTCCATTCCAATGCCTCCAGTATATACTGCTTTACTGGTAGCGTACAAGTTGAAAACATGCAGATATTATAATTAGGCAAGCACGCATTTCAAATATTTTATTTATGAATGTCAAGTGATATGTTGTACAATCATAATTACAGTTAATTTCAATGAGACTTTAAGATAGAGTGATGCCCTGTTATGTGGCCAAGGTTATTTCAAAGTTGAAGGTAGCTCTGTTCAATATGATTTTTAATATCCTGGTCTACGTTTGAGTAATGTGTGTCTGTGAAACTACACTGACATCATAATGCATTACAAAAGCATTGTTATCTCATTTAGTTTAATTATTTAAAGGTAAATTATACATGACCTGTGATGTTATACCTATTTATACAGGATCAGGGGATTCACTTTTTATGTTTGGCCTTTGCAGGGTTTGGGAATTAAAACAATATGTCCTTATATTATGTTGGTAGGGATCTAAATGCAATCACGTACAAACAAGCATGTGATTTCTTATGTATTTCATATTGCATTCTCATTCCACACAGGTTACTGTACTGTTTGCATCATGGTTTGTACTCGTATTCTCTCTTTGTCGAATAACTAATTTGCATGAAGCATCCAGCGCCTTGGAAAAGCAAGTTTGGATTTTTTATTTATTTATTCCTTTACAGTAAACTATTTTGTAATAAACTGTTATCACCCCAGTAATGCTTTATAGATTAAAATAATTCCATTAAACTTACCGTAATAGCTAATAACCTGCTCGCCCGGCATGCATTTTGTATGTCAAAAGAAATATTTTATCACTGAGTCTGAATCCAGTTTGAATGCAATCTGGATCTTGTATTCTAATGCTATTTGACTTGTCACCACTGTAGCCCATAGTAGCCCGCATTGTTACCAGAAATAGATTGGTCGGGGTCACTATCTGGTCTGTGACCCACAGGGAATCAGATTTGTTGCCGTGGGAACCAAGGCTATCTGTGCTGAACAATGTGTTATCACAATCTCTGCTTATGGAGAATGGATGATTAACAGAAATGTAACAACTGAAGCCTATAATTGCCTTCTTTCATCTTCAGCTGGGATGAAGCCATATCATTTTTTTCAGTTACAAGTGAGAACATTATTGTCTAACTATAATGGAAAATGATAAACCTGCACAGTTTTCTATGGATGCGTATGTGTATGTGTGTGTGTGTGTGTGTGTGTGTGTGTGTGTGTGTGTGTGTGTGTGTGTGTGTGTATCGTCCCTTACCTGCCCATAGGGCAAAACTGCTAAAATGCTACTTTATGAAAACTAAAAAAAACGTGTTTAAACTTACAGAGCAAATCAATGGTAATTTAATCTGTACACATTTCACAGAGCATTATTGTGCAATGCAAGGAAGAAGAGGTTTTTTTTGTTGTTTTTTTTTAAATCCACACTCTTTAGTCCTATTTTTATTTATTTTGGCATTTGTGGTCAGTTTTATTTTGTCTTACTTTGTGCTGCCAAAAGAGCGAAACTGCAATGTTATTTTTATTTTTTTTAAAGATACTTTTGCTTGAGGATAATGATCACAGTGTCAAAGTTTCCTGGTCTGTGTTTCTATGCAACTGAAAACAATCATGCAGCAGCATTCCTTTCCACTGCTTATGATATCTTTGTAATGTTAATATTTACAGTAAAAAATTTTAAAAATGAAAAAAAAATGTGCCGTAGCACAATATCCTTCTGAAAACACAGCCATATAACTAAACAATCCTTTGTTACAAAGTGTGTGTAACAAGCAACAAAACGTTCCTGATAGAGGCTGCCATGCTGGTCTAAGGATTTTGTATACTGGAAGTACCACTTTGTTACACCTACCACCCAGCCTTTGTTACTTTGCAGTGTTACAGTTTCAAACACATGCTAATGCAAGAAACGTGAAAGTGCCCATTGCCTCGTCACACCTCCCTGATTATTAAAGGAGCAGGCTCGCTCTTTTAGCAAGTGATTTATTTCACTTTGGCATGCATTTTTTCACTTAATCTGAAAATAGCCAAAAATGCAGTTTCGCCCTGCTTGCTGGTAAGGGAAGCTATATCTACAGTGCATGCCGTGAAAATTGCATCAATATATGTTTTAATGGCTTTTTGAACATTACACAAAGCAAACTGGATTTTAAAATGAAATGATCCAAATTGGCACAAATGGGTATCAAATGCTGGAAATGGCTTAAAATGTCATTTGAATTGATTTTTAACTGTTTGAGCTCAGCTTGACCCACCTGCTCTGTGTATATGGAGAGAATAGGTGGCACCAGCAAGTTTGTCATTGTCACACGGTTTGAAAGGAATGTGTCTGTGCCTTGGATTGTCCAGACACGCTGAAAGCCAGGTAAAGACAGATACAAAGAAAAATGATCATACATACAGTAACTCAATTGGAGCAACAGAATCACTCAGAATAATTGCAAACATCATAAAAGTAATATATATTTTTAAAAAATCAATGGAAACTACATTTCAAGTTACTAACTCTTTCAAAATATTCATATTGAAGACTGTCCAAAATCCTAATAGAGATAACTCATTCAATCCACTTTGCTTTCCCTCCTCTAAGAAACCCTAACTGAAACATTAGCAGATACAGCGATGGAAATGCAATACATCTGGAACAGATACTGAACACATTATGATGCAGTTCATTGACCCCAGGAAGGACAAGCAATGAAGAAGGTGGCAGGTCATCGGCTAAGAATACTAACTAGAAAATTTCATACAAAACACTCAAAAATGTATTGCCATTCAGAAGCAGGCTTTAGTTGAATTTTTGTTTCTTTGCCCCACGGGAAAGGGATGCCTGTGAAACAGATTATTGCATGAAAATCTCTCCCAAATGAAACCCTAAATGTGACAAGGGAATGACAGTTCATTTAGATCATGTGAATCGCTGCTGGGATTTTACTGCAGTGCTCAGCTGCTGTGTTAAAACTGTTTTTTAGTATCCGATGACAAGACTCCATTTGGGAGGGGGAGGGGGAAGGGGTGTGGGGGTGCAGAGGAGGGATCAGTTTAAGTGAACACAGCATTCAGAACTATGTATGATATGATACTGTAACCCAATTGCGAAAAGAGAAAACAAAAAGCACAATTCCAAAAATAGCACACTGTACAGTTAATTTTCATCATGCAATAGCAAGTGTAAAAAGGCATACAATAATGATGTGCTTTCCATGAGCATTATACTTTTTTTTTCTCTTTCCTTGGGCCTTTTTATGCAGAAAAAATAAATTGTTGATTATATTCATTGTTCAGTTATTAAGAAAACATTTTACAGTTTGATCACATCATCAGAGCCTTTATACAGATGTGGACATGTACAGCACAGCTGCATACTGTACACCGTCTCTCAGCGTGCCTCCAACTACCTCAAAGAGAATAAGCCTAGTACATGTAAATGCCGCTTGTTGAGCTCCAGTGTGTGAATACTGATAGTAAATGAAATCTAAAGAACATCTTCAACATGAAGGTCAAGTACCTTCAAGAGCTGCTGGAAATGGAGGGCAGTAATGCAAACTGAAGCACTCTGCACTCCTCAGTGAGCTGCACTGCACAGACTAGCAAACTTGTTTAGCTTCTGTGCTAATGGACTACTCACTGCAATGACTTCCCTACCACTTTATGGCATTTGCAACCATTTTGATATATTCTGGGCTAGGTGCTCTAGTAAATTTACCTTAATTGGGCAACAGGGTTGCTCACGTCACGTTAAAATAGGTGCATTTGATTAATTATTGTAGTATATTCACTTTTTATTCAATGTTGTCCTTTTGATTTTATCTTTACTTTCTGTAGATTTGCACTGATTACACTAACACATTAATGCTCTCCTATTCGTAGCTCCCGTAAGTGTAAACTGATTGATCTGGAGAAGCTGAGCATCTGGTATAATTGTTCCTGATTTCATCATTCGACAGATTGATTTGCCCATTGTGATGTGAACTCGGGTTTGTTTGGAGTGGAGGCTGAATGCGCAGCCAGCAGGAGTAAAGGAAATGGAGTTCGATTTGGCAGGTGGTAGGAAAACAAAGATGAAAGAAAGAGCCGCTGAATTTAAGGGCGTATCTCCCTGCTTTTTCTGTCTCCATTTTGTTGTGTCTGTGTTTTGAAAACTAATATTATAAAAGGCTTTGGGGTTTGAGAAGAGTGCTGGAGATCAGGTATATTGGTTTTATTGTTGTTTTTTGTGAGCCCAGTTTCCATGCAAATATTGAGCTACACTGCCCTTTAGTTTTAAATTGTAATTCTGTATTTAGTTTTTGTTTTAATTAACAAGTAGTGCAACCCCCCCGCTGTGACTGTGTATTCTAGATCTGCCCTGTTTGTTAGGTATAGTTTATCACCTGTATTTAATAAATCGCCCGACATAGTGGTGTGGTCTAGTTTATTTTCCTTCTGGTATTATGCCTGGCTGATCCCACCCCAATCAGAAAGAATCAGTGCCCTCCTGGGTGCTACAATTAATTACGGGCTTCTTTGAGCTTCATTCCTTTCAGATCATGTGACAACCTTTCAACTCTGTCAGCCCCACCCCCCCCCCCCCCCCCCCCCTCCCTCTCTCTCTCTCTCTCTCTCTCTCTCTCTCTCTCTCTCTCTCTCTCTCTCTCTCTCTCTCTCTCTCTCTCTCTCTATCTTAGTTGGCTAAACACACTGTTTAGTTCATTAGCACCTGTACTGTGCACAGAATTGCATTTTACAGTGTACTAATAGTTAATGGGGAAAATGTTAAAGTGAATTAAATCACTACAATAGAATTAGAAGACATCATTTTTTTGTCATAACCATAACACAATCTATTAAAATTAACAGAATAAATATAAAATCCAAGGTTAACTGGCAAACAGTGAAACATGGCTATTATTTCAGCTTTGACATGCCTTCTCTCCGACTCTCCGGTGATTGTAATTTGAATTTGTTGATTTGAATGTGATTGTGATCTATTTTCATCTCCTTTTAAAACACATTTGTAATTAAATGTATTCCCCTGCAATTTGGGCCTCTGCTGAATATGATCAGATTTTGTCTGGGCTCCCTCTCTTGTTTAAATAGAAAAGTAATTTTTTTGCGTGTCTTTCATCTAAGAATGTCTGGTTTGTTGAACTTCCTTAGCACTTCTGAGTCCATGCCAGCTGAGAAAATTACACTGAAAATTAGATGTGGTGACAGAGACCAATGCAGGCTGAGGGTTCTGAAATCATTCCTAGTCTGTATGTAAATTAAATTCTTTCTGTCAGGGTGAAAAATACAACAGTTTTGGGCTTAATAAGCAGATTAAAAGCATATATAATTTTATCAGACCAGCATGGGAGCTGACATCATACTGAGAACTATTATTTTTGGTGTCAGCACTCGCTGCTGTATAGCACGGCTTGTTTAAGTTTTAACAGGGGATTTAAAGCTTTACTTGACTTTATAACATCCTTACTGTGACTGTGGTTGTCTATGCCTCATGTGTACTGCACTCTGCTGCAAATTACTTTCATACAATTGTTTTGCTATTTGTATCAAACTGTTTCATCAACATGGCTCTCCTGATGTTTTGGGCTAACTTTGCACATTTACCATCATTCCCACTCCTAACAGGCTTACTATGAACATTCACAGTCTTGTAATATAACTTCAAAGGGGCTGAAGGGGATTGACTTCATCAGGAGTTCAGAATAACCTGGTGAAATAAGCATTAAAACACAGAAGGGTTTTAAAATAGGCCTGTTTTGGGGTGGAGCTCAGATGCTGTGCTAGGTACTGTAGCACCGATTAGTTTTCAATTATAATATTTCATTATACAGTCTATTTCACTGTGCATGCACAATACCTTGTAATAATTAACAGACACATGTAGTGTACATATTTCAGTGCTAATGTTCCATGTCGTGTTACTTTACATTAAATACCCAAAACATTAAAATACAGAAACTTACTAACATGCAAACCTTCTAATCTTCCATTATCATTTCCTAAAGTGATATGAAGAGGGATGGAAATCAGCTGTATGTTTAAATGTGAGTGATATTAACCAGAGTGTGCTAGCCGATATCAGAAGCTTGACTCTTATTATATCCTGGCATGGACATTTGAATGTTAAAAGCAGAAGGTGACATTAACATGAGTGATATTAAGCAGAATTCACTATAGTAAAATTTGCATAAATTGGGCACCCCAGTGGCTCACTTAATAAAGACACTGCTGACTTATGGTGTAAGCCATGTTATGGGGAATTCACTGGGTTGGATCCCAAGAGACTGAGCTTTGCTGGGGACCTACACAGAGCACTGATCTGCAGTGGTCTTGGGCCAGTACATGGCTTATCGAAGTTTAAAAATTGGGGAGAAATGCATACCCATACAATGCATAAATGCATGTCATGGGGTGCTCATTCTGCCTTCAATGTGACTGACTGCAGTCAGGCCCTGGGCCCCTATCTTTTTTGAGCAATGAAACTCAGAAGACTTGTTTTTTTATGTATCACACCACCCTTTTCAAAATGAATTTACATGAAGAATGAGGGTATTACTTTAAAGGCATAAAACATTTAACAGGAGCGAGAACCAAGCGAGAGCTGTTCCTTTCTTTTAATTTCTTGCTATTTTTATAGTTACTATTCAGAAAATGTAATTTTCCACTTTCAAAATAGGGTTCTGAGACTGAGGCCATGGTTTCTGGAGGAATATGAAAAAATATATGCAGTATACATTGTGTGACAGTAACCTTAAGAGACTCAAACGAAGCTTACACTGTATTTAGTCCACTAATAATGAACTGAGCTCATTATCCGCTGCTGTGCTATTTCAGGGTTGCGGAGAAACAGGAAATGTGGTGGAAAGAAACGAGCCGTGGGCCAAATCCTGATTAATCATGTGAGGCTTAGAGTAATGTGTAACTCAAATTGTTATTGAGAAGTGTGCGAGGAGACAGAGTGAATCTCGGTATGCAGAGACCCCAAGCAAGCACATAGTCTGGAGCGTTAACAAGATTTACAAAAGGATCTGGCCTGGCAGCCAACAGATTTGTTTGTGTTGGAGTCATCGTCCCACAGGAGAGAGAGAGAGAGGGAGAGAGAGACAGAGAGAGAGAGACAGAGAGAGAGAGATCTGCAGGGAATGGATTTGCTTATACCCGAGGATTGTGGCTGTCAGGGTTATTGTTAGGTCTTCCATCTCCCTCCTTCCAAACCCAACAGTTGTACTGAATAAGATTATTTTATATTGTCTCAAGATTGTGTGCGAGTTAAGATGAAGCTTGACATCATCTTCAGAAAGCTAAAGGGCTTTAGAGCTTATTAAAGAGCTGTCACAACTAGGAATGGAGTGATGTTTATAGCAAGGTGCTGGAGAGCTGAGAATGGAGTGGTGTTTACAGCAAGGTGCTGGAGAGCTGAGGATGGAGAGAATGGAGTGGTGTTTACAGCAAGGTGCTGGGGAGCTGAGGATGGAGAGAATGGAGTGGTGTTTATAACAAGGTGCTGGAGAGCTGAGAATGGAGTGGTGTTTACAGCAAGGTACTGGGGTGCTGAGGATGGAGAGAATGGAGTGTTGTTTACAAGAAGATGCTGGAGAGCTGAGAATGGAGAGATGAGTGCTTACAGCAAGGTACTGCAGAACTGAGAATTGAGAGACTAGAGAGTTTTACAGCAAGTTGCTGGAGAGTTGATAATGGGATGATGTTTACAGCATGATACTGGAGAGCTGAGAGCAGAGAGAACGGAGAGGTGAATGCTCATTATAAGGGTGCAGGGTAATGACAGTGCTGGACAGACTGGCCTGTGTATTGGGTACACTTGGAAAGGGTTGAAGGTTTCTGTTACATCTGGGAAACAGTCTTGATGGACATGTTGGTCAACTCAGCCACCGAGACTCAAACCACCTGCACTGTCACCAATTACCATGCAGTGGAGTGGGAACTAGAGGGGCTGAGGATGCAGTGCACTGCACCTTTTTACATTGCTTTTGAATAGTTTAGAAATTGAATGGTTGCAATCTCACAAGAATTGGTAAGGGGGTGCTGAGTTGTGGAGCAATACTAAAAACAATCGCACACAGTGACAGTCCGGATGCGCTAGATGTCCATTCCCTCATGACAAAATGAATCAGAATGACTCCGGAGAGGAAGACAACCTTCGGAGCTTCTGACTGTCCTTGTCTATGACTGCTGTAAATACAATGCAACTGTTCAACCTGTTTTTACAAGTAAATATTTCTGCATTGCAGTGGTTAAGTCGATCACAACAGCATATGTTAATTTTAGATGTTTGCTCTAAATGTTTTATGGTAAGCAGGCAGTAAACACTGTAGCTAGCAAGGGCTGTGGTTATAGATTTGTTTTACTTAAACAGATAAACAGGTGTTGATGCTGGTTTTGTTTTATCAACATTTAATATGAATGCATGACTTCCATCATATGCAGGGGTTACAGTTTTGTTCAATGACTTTTAGTACCCCCACTATGAAAATGGTTCCAGCACCACTGTTATCATGCTTGTGAACTAACAGGATCCTTCTGCTCTCCCATGTGTGTTGCTAAATCCAGTGGTCCCCCTTTCTAATGCCTTTGTCAGGAGCCACAGGTAAAAGACTAATAACCAGAAAATGAGTCTTTGTGTAATGGAATGTTGGGTCAAATGGGAGCCATGACCACATCACTTTTTAACCTGTTCTACAGAATGAATGGATTTTATTTTGGTCTGTTTACCACATACATGTGCAAACATTGAAGAACAGGGGGATTTTCAAATTTTAACATGTTCATAGTTTTTCCACAGTCAGTGTATAACAAACAGAAGGTGTCATTTCTAACTGAACAAACCAAACTGTCACCAGGTTTTACCACATCAACTAATTATATTTCAGTCTAATGGTTGTGGTACACTCCTGTGTAAAATCACCTGTAACCATTAAACACTCAATACAGCACTTTACTACTGCAGAGTTTGAGGGGCAAGGTGAAAGTGTTGTATCTGAGAGCTAATGAAAACATATTAGGATGCAGTACAGGAAACTGCAAGCCCTGTGGAGATTTCTTCAGCACAGGAAAGTCAGTGCCATGAAACCAGCAGCGATTGATTAAACTTCCCCGAATTAAAACTACCAATTAAGCACCAATTTGAAACAATTACAAAGTCGTCTTGACAATATTGCAGCAAAACTGTTTGCTTACCAGGTCTTAAATCTGTCTGGGTAAAGATTATTTGGTATAGAAAAAAATGAAATTATTCACAGCAACAGAAGAAGCTGGGTGGGGTAGATAAAACCTGCAGACCTCTGAGACTGAGATGGGTTTAAAACTCCCATCTCCACTTTCATTGGACACTGTGATAATGCGAAAAACAGGGCCGAACAAAGACTCTGGAAATAACAGGTGCTTCTTTGTTTTAATTCATCTGCTAAATAAATAGTAATAATGATGGTAATGACGCCTATTCAAATGCATCAACAGGCGTGAATTTGCATGCCAAGATTGACTTTTTCTGGGAGTCGTGGCACAGCATGCCTGCTTGGGTCGCGATAACGGTCCACGCTGTCCCAAAACCTCCATCCCTGTGCCCTCTTCACCAGCAACAGGGTCTAAACACCCTCGATGAGGGAATTTGCTGAGCTCTGATAAGGCAGCTTATTCGTGGCAACAGGGCAGGTATTAGCCTGCAATCCTATAAGAAAAGACTGATATGACAGCCCAAGAGGGTTGGGGGGAGAGCAGGAAATCAGTACTTCATTGTCTATCAGCGCAGAGGAGTGGCCTTTTCATAAGAAGTGAATAAAAAGACATATGGCAAGAACTGATCATTTGGTCTCTGGCAATGGAAGCAAAACTGGCATGCTGCAATTCAATCAAAGAGCTGTATGTTGAAAGCAAATGTAGTCATTATTCTGAGTGTCTATAAGCTACCATGCTAATGTGTCCCTATAGGGGCGAGGGCACTTCATTACTGTTGCTTTAGTCTGTAATCAGTACTCTGAAAGCACTAGTCAAATTGTTTCTTATACGTTTGACCTCAAGTCTGTAACATTAGTTTTATAATACTACTGCAAACATATCTTTAGGGAGTGTGCCTTTCAGCTGCCCTGTGGCATATTGTACAGGGGACAGTAAATTAGAAGTGCTTGCCATAACACTGTCAGTGTGGGTTCACAATGGTCAGTCAGGCTGCAAGGAGTCTTAAATTGATTCAGTTGTTCTGGATGGATGCTCGACTGTTTCTCAGTAATTTCCATCTCTTATTCCTATAGTGAGGTTGGAGGGTAGAGATCTGTTCGCCAGAGTAGCTCTTTGAATTTGAATTTGGAGGAGCTTGATCTTGTTAAAGTGTAAAATCAATTTTGCATATTTAATTTTGTTTATTGTAATTTAATGTTGTTGTAACTTTGAAAAGACTCTCAATTGGGCTACTAGTTTGGAATTGAAAGAGTTTGAAAGAGCTTCTCTGATTCCCGATGTGAGATAGAATATTACTAAATAGACAAAATCACAGAAAGGGAACGGTATGGGATGGTACTAGATAACTGGGTACATGGGGACCAAAATAAAATGAGATAAAGAGATTGAAATGGAGAGATAAGAGGACAAGAAGATTAAAAATCTGAGATACAGGCAGAGATGCTGCAATGAGATAAACGTGTGAATATAATGTACAGAATCTAAAGTAAATGGTACATACATATAGTAAACTCTTTACAATGTCCTCATTATAATGCATTCTTTTGTATATTGCCATTGTAATTCTGCACAGTTCCTATAGTTGTATAATCCTTTCCCATGTAAAAGCTAATGCCATTAAACCACCTAGGTGTGAGGATATTGGACCATATTTGAACCATATATATATATATTTTTTTTTTACTATACAGGATGTTTGAGCGGATTTATTTATTTTGCTACAGTACTGCGTTACAATGTTTATATATATTCGCTCTACCTGGCTTTGAGTTTGCTTGTCTAGAGAAGCGCCAGTAATGAACACACCTCGGTATTCCATTCAAATCTTGTCAGGGTGATCTTTCAACTCTTCTGGTCCCGCCTGCTCTCCGTTTATATTCTAGCAGAGAAGAGGTGAAGCTGGCGGAGTTGAAAAGGCATCACATGATTTGAATGGAATGAGAACATCTGTTCAGCCCCTGTGCTTACGAGTCTCTCCATGGACTCAAAGCAAGTTCAAAGCAAGGCTCAGGCAGATATACATTACACAATGTATTAGAACACCTTAAGATTTGTCATTTATAGCCTTTATAAATGCTTACCTGCATGAAAACCTCTGGGTGTGAGAATTTCAATTTTCAGTCAGTAATCAGTGATATAGAAACACTAGGCACTCATGTGAAAATATTAGACCACTTTGTGCTTTAATTAGACATCTTAAACAACTTTTAAAAAGTCTCATGCATTTTATCATGTGTGGTTATGTGTTCCTTTTCTCTTACTATTTTAAATCGATTGTATTAAGTCATCAATTAAATAAGAGAATCAGAATTCATCTATTTTGACAATGTTCCAGGATTTTCAGTTCCAGTGGTTTGATTTCATACACACATCAAATCTAAACAACAAGACCAATGGGGTGTTCTAATAAATTGTTCTAATAAATACTGTTACGTAATATGGGAGCCACGGAACCCTGAACCACTGACATGATCTGAAACATCATAAATAGAAAGGAAAACATGTAAATTACATTTACAGCTATTAATTTTTTCTAATAGAGATTTCCGCTGTAGTTCCATGTGGCAAATAGTTACTTGCATGCTTCAACTAATCGTGCAGAAATGAGGCTGTGGGCAAGAGCCAGATCCACTGGCAGACATGCAGCTGGCATCTGACTGTCCAAAGATCAAACATGTACTGCTGTGCAAACCCAAACCACTTAACATGGAATACCAGTTAAATACTGATGCACTTATTAATTCACATTTTATTAATGAAATGTGCCCTATAATTTTCAAGAAGTGCGCAGTTGTGTAACTCCATTAACATTTAATAAAATCCATTGTTCGTTGATTAATAAGCTCCAGTTGCTGCATTCATTAATGTAGGGATCATGTATTAAGCATGATTATAAGCAGATGTGTAATTATAGACCATTTAGGTTTAATTAATTTGTTAATGAATGGTTTTCCTAATTGAGATTCTAATAAGGTCTGACTTATATCCAAATTTAAAGGCAGATGGGATGAAGTCATTGTCAAACTAAAATAGAGAGCCTGGCTTTCAAAGGGGCAAAATAAAAACTAGGTTGCAAAAGGATTTTTAATACCTAATTTATGCAACTAAATCAAGTTATTTATATTTTTAAGGGTCCAGCCTGTGGATATATAACACATACCAACCATTTGAAAGCCATATGTTTAGTGACCCAAATCAGGTTTTAAAAATCACTTTGCAACCTAGCTCTTATTTTGCCACTTTTGTAAATCAGTCCAGAATATGATTAAAAAAAACTAGAATTTCCTGCCTCCCAATTCTCAGATCTAACAATAAGGCTGATCCTAAACTTGCATCACGTCCAAAACACTGATCACAAGGATGCTGTCTCCTATTTCATTTTTTTTTTTTATTAAGCTTCTTGTACCTACAGATGATAAGAGGTTGAGATGAAGAGAGAAGCGGACAGGGAGATAAAAAAAATACTGTCGGGGATACAGGCAGGGATACTGTAATGAAATAAATGCGTGAATATAAAGTAGAGTTTCAGAGGGAGAAACCCAGCATGGAGCCCATACACTTTTCAATAATCCAAAGACCTTTTACAACAAAGAAAGGAGATGGAGGGAACTTATCATGGTTGTAGATGGAGGGAAAGTGGAGGCACCACACTGAAATTCAGGGCATTTTCAAATGAAGCCAATTAAAAAAAAACACACTCAGAGAGAGAGAGAGAGAGAGAGAGAGAGAGAGAGAGAGAGAGAGAGAGAGAGAGAGAGAGAGAGAGAGGTTTCTAAAGAAATGTTTCTATTATTCTCTTAGCAAATAGCCCTGCATTTCACATTAGGGTTTTGTTCTTTAATGCTGGCATTAAAGTTCCGTTGAATAGGCTGTGGGAAGAAGATGGACCCAGAAATATGTGGTTTTACATCAACAGACACATGATGGAATAATGAAGTAGATTTAGTGTAATATGGTGCTGTGTATTTGACATTCTCTCCTGATGCAGATTAACGTCACCTTATAACTCAGAAAGTTATTAAGATTAACACTGAACAAATAGAAGCCAGTGAGTTGCCTTTCTTTCCTGCCTTTTTGACCTGATTTTAACCTGTTTTCAATGTTTTAATTAACACTAATAAATGCCCAGGAAATGTTATGTAAAATAAAACCTTAAAATAAAGGTTTTTCAATTAAATAGACTGGATGAGCCACGATTGCCTCATAGGCATTGATTGATGCTTCCAAAGGCTACTAAGCGAGAGCTGGAGTTTGGAACTTCCAGTCACTGTGTCTCCAATAGATCATGTGATTACCAGCATGCTTTTTACCCACCAAGCCACCAGGAACCAGAGATGCAAAATTAAGAATATCATACTTTATACAGGTTTCTCAAACGGTGTATCATTTTCCTAAACCAAAATTTGAAACACTGTCTATGGATTTCAAGGTAAGGTTTACTGAATTAGTTTATCAGCTTTTAGTCAGAATCCTGATAAAATGTGCCATTGAGTAGTTAATCATTTTGAAAAGGATACATAATAATAATAATAATAATAATAATAATAATAATAATAATAATAATAATAATAATAATAATAATAATAAATGTGCTGTATTTCAATTGTTTACCCTGAACTTGTTCACTAACAGACTTCTCAAGGAGGTAATAAATAACCTCTGATACAGAGGTGACAGCTATCCGGGTGCATGGACTTTCACTTAAGGTAACTCACTCACTTGTCAGGTTTTTAATGCACAGATTTACGTGGGTGTCAGAGGTGCGTATCAAACAAAACACTCCAAGGTGCCAGAAAAGATGGCAAGGTTTTCAGACTCTTAGAACTGTAGGGAACCGTTTCATTATCAACGGCTGTGGGTATGGATCTCAAGTTATGGTAGTTGTATTACCACTGAAGGTTTGACACTAGAAAGTGTTTTCTTTGAAAAATACCCATTTTTCTCCTATGATTCAACTCCCGAATTCAATTATCACCCAACCAGACAGGGCTTTAACCCCTTCCATGCTAAATATGGAACAGTGTATACACAAATTTACTTCAAAGAATACCCGGTAGACTGCATTTGCATTAATAAGAAATATGATTTTTCTCCATGGATGGGCTCTGCAGCTAATTCATTAACCCAATTGTAAAAGGAAGGTGTTGAAGAGGAAGTAGCTCTGAATGTAATTGTATTGGTTCCATCTTTCCTTGCATTTTTATGAAGATTGCAATCTTTCAGATTCTGAGGCTCTAATGTTGGGTAACACTTTGCATTGTGTCTCTAATTACTGTGTATAGTTACAATGTACTTAATGTGTACATTTTTTTGCATGATATAACCCTAACTCCAAACCTAACCTTGACCCTTTTCTGATGCAATCGTGTACTTACACATGTCGCACAAAAAGATGTACAAGTTATGTACATTGTAACCATGCATAATAACATTGTAATTATGTGTAAGTGCACATGTATTTACTAAGTAACTACTATGGTAATACACAGTAATTAGAGACACTTAATGTAAAGTGCTACCCAATATTGAACATGATTTGAATAGAATGAGGAAGTCTTTCCACTCCTAGGCAATGTACTCTGAATACATATTCGGTCATTTGTAACGGTAATGGTTCCTATTTCAAACAGATAATGAAATGTGGTTACATTTTATTTGAAAAAAATAACATAGTTACTTTTAGTTATATTTGAAATAAAAAGGGACTATGCCTAATGCAAAGCATGGAAATCTGAAAGCGAGAGATAGAGCTATAGAAGAGAGATCAGTCAATGTGGAATCAACAGAACCCATAACTGCTCTTCATTATTGCATTGTTTGAAAAAGTAAAGGGGAAAGAATAGTTGAACTTATTTATAAGGGAAAAGAGAGCCTTGGCATTTACTCTGTCCACTTGAAAAGCCAGGCACATGCATGCTATAGTACCTGTAAGAGGATGTGCACGTGCATACATTGCAACATTTAATCCTGTGTAAAATGACCCTTAAAAACATCTGTAAATTATTCATATCAATAAATTATTGAACAGTGCCTCTAATCCTATTCAGTGTGCAAGGACTCCAGCTCTGCACCCTGCAGCCTAACTATATCAATAGTGGGGAATTAATAATGTTACCATCCAGCTTTATTAAAAGTGGACTTTGATTGCTAATGCAATTTATGAACCATATAGTGAGATCCCTTGCTAGATATGACAAATACAAATAAGCAAACCATTCTAGGGCCAGAGCCCTAGACAATTACATTGTTCTGTAATTTATTCCAGCAATGGTGTGAATAGTATTAAAGGGCTTTTCATATGATAAATATAGAGTTCTTTAATTGCTGGTAATGCTGTGGTCTTATAATAGCTCAGCTGGGCTTTACTTTGGCTTGTACACTGTAACCAAATATATTTCTGAACAATAATCAAGGCACCACTTCCTATGTGATGTATAGCATTGATATAGCAGCATAAAAAAAAAAAACAGCACTTCCTTTTTTTGTCATAACCGCAACCACGCACGCACACACACGCTGCAGTCACAACTCTCAACAGGGTGGTAGAAACTGGGAAACGATGGCACTGAACTGTACCTGCACAGAAACTTACGGCTGCCTGTTTTCATTGAAGTACATTGAGTTTCTGTACAGTTTTTAAGCAGGTTGATTTACATACTGCTGAAATTCTCACGGTGCTACAGACAGAGCATTCCGCATCACACAACACACAATGAGACACTTGCAGCTGCAAGGGTGTCATTTGTGTGCTTAATAATCCACATACGCAGTGCATGTGTTCACACTAAGCACAGTGTAAAATATTCAAAAAGATCTGTTCCTTTTGCTTTTGTCCATAATAAGTGGATGCACACATTACCTGTGTGAGGAGCTCAGTATAATCCCATTATAAGCTTCCTGTAAGGAAATACTTGCTATTTCTGCTATTAAGACAGGCTTCCCTGGAAGTATGGTTCTTGTTTAGTATTGAGTAGCACTGCAGAACAGCAAGTCTAAAAAGCTGTTCCACAGGTTATTTACAACCCCCCTGAGCGAGCTGTAAATATAGTTAAAGGTGAACTGTTGGGAGACGGAACCCTGACTGTATATTTCTGAATTAGCTTACTTTTTAAAAAGCGTTAACTGGTGAACTATTCAACTGCTTTAACAGCATCATTAAAGGACTAAAAGCTGATAAATAACTTAGGAAACCTGAAATGCAGGGCAATTTGCTAAGATTTATTGAAAGAAACTTTTCTTTGGAAAGTATGTTATGGAAATTATTTTGTGATGAAATATAAAAAAGAAATATTATATAAGCTCTCTCTTCTCTAGATATATATATATTATATGATATATATATTATATATATATATATATAATATATATATATATATATATATATATATAATAATATATATATTAAAAAATTTTGTTTTGAAATTTTCAATTTGCACTGTACGCCGAACTAAAAGCATTTGCTTTAATTGCAAGATTGTAAAAAGGTAAATAGTGTATTGTTCACAAAATACAAAGCCAGCACTTCACACTGAAAGCTTTTTAAGAGATGTATAATTAAATACTGTAGTTGAAACAAAGTTTGTTTTGGAGTGACACAAAAGCCTGTAGCTATAAAATCACAAACTTAATGGATCGCAAACACATAAGGAAAAAGGTTTGGTAAATGGATTCGAATCTGTTTGCTTTGGTCTGCAAATTAAATCTGTGTTCCCCTGTCTATAGCAGAGCCTTGAACATATTTGGTCAGTCAATGCATTCTGCTGCCCTAGGGTAACAGCTAAGTAACTTGCATGGGGACTGGGCTGGATGTTGAAATATGACGATTATACCATAGCTCTATTATTAATTTAAGAGCAATGATCTGTTTTAAATAATGTATAAAATATTGATGAATGTTTTATAGTACACAGTGATCCTTAATTCATCATGTTAACTGCCTGGTGTCATTTACTTATGTTAGTGTTCTAAACTGTTTTAATTCCACTTGTATAAAGGTACAGTACTATGCAACAATTATTCCATGATTGAGCAACATAGCTTTTATTTTGAAAGCCTTTGTGATGGTGACTTAGTTGGAGCATCATAATCATTATCTCTATACGTTTCAGAGGAAGATGACACTGTGGATCCATTGTGCTCTAGTACGCTTAACCATGAGCTTTCCCCCCACCTGTCTCACCAAGCAGGTTTTTGCATTACTGTGCTTTTTAAAACTTCTGTGCTGCCTGGGTTTTATTATTCTTGAAAACATGACAGTATATTATTGCCTCATTATTTAGCTTCTGTAAACTGATTACAATTTGCCCAAAGCTTGTTTCCTCAGCAATGTGTTGTTTTGTTTTTTCTCTCTCAGCTCCCACATTGAAAGTTCTCATTACAGTCTGACACTCGAATTTAATTCTGCCTGGGATTTGAAAACATGGATTTGATAACTATATATATATATATATATATATATATATAATATATATATATATAGATATATTATTTCTCTTATATATATTTTTTATTTTTTCTGTCAGTCATCGAAGCAGCATAACCATTCTTCTCTTGCATTTTAAAACAAATGCTTTATTTTGAGTGGCATAAATTAATTAATATGCATGTAACAAATTTAGTTGAAGTTTAGTTACATGTTAATAACCAGTCAATAGATTTAATACAACATTGTTTATATTTTATCCAATATAAATAGGCATTTAATGGTATGTTAACAGCATTATAAAACATGTAATAAAGGCATTATAACTAATTGCACGGTCTGCTTGATAGATTGCCCACAACCTCCCTTCATTTCATGACTGGGTTGCTGTCTATATGGATTGACACCTTTCAGATGTGACTGTCCTCTGCAGCCATCACCTTCCCCTTTCAGTCACAAGTCGATTCACACCACACCCAATGTGGTCAGTTGTTGTCTTCAAAGATGTTTTTTCATTACTTAAATGCTTGCCCATTTTAAATCTTGCTTACTGCTCTAGGTTACATGGTACAGGTACAAAAAAATGCCTTGTGATTACTTTCAAACAGTTCATAATAAAAGCTACAGTGAATTTGTCTTTATATACAGTATTAAATCAACACACATTACTCTTCTAACAAACTCTAACTGTTGTTTTTTTATATAAATTTCAATTAGAGTCACTGTGTTTCTTATCCTGAACTGAGCCCAGGGAGGGTGCATTTAAAGAAGCTTTGACAACCACAACAACACTGCGGCAGTACCTGCCCTTCCAAGACTATATAAAACAAGCATACAGTATAAAGCCACTGCTCCAGTCTCTTTGCTTACAACAAGGCACATTTGCTATGCTAATCCAGAAAAAAAGCTCTTTGAAAGGGATACATAGTCTGCAGACAGCTGCATCACATGCTCCGATGACTGAGCTGTGTGAGGGAATATATAATCAAACCTCCATCTGAACACCCCGCTTCTCTGCTGTCTTTCTTTGAAGAGCTCTTTTTTGTGTCGACAGGCAGTGCTGAGGGATTCATTACTGAACGCTCCTCTTAAAAGTATTCTCAGACTTTAAAAAATATTTTAATTTTGTTTATAAATATACATTTTATTTTCATACCAAAAACAAAACAAACCTATCCTGCAGGATTTTGATAAGTCTGAAAGTGTTATCTCTCAGAGGCTTGTATCTTTGCAGTGAGGTCCCCCGGAGACTGAAAAGAAAGAGCTCAGAAGAAAATAAAGATCCTGCTCAGAATAGGAATGGCTTTCGTGTAGCCAGGAGGCATGGCTGCTGGTACAGTACAAGCATCACATCAGAGCACTCACTGTTGCAGATCCCAGATAGCAGGAAAATAAATAGACTGCATGCACAAATTAAGCACTGTTTGTTTTATGCGTATGCAATATTATATAGGTGTGACTAGGTATTGCATGGGCGTGGAATATTAGTTACCTGAAATAAAGTATTCCTGTTGTTTTAGATTCATTTTTTAAAATAAAAAGAAGACATTTAAACATCCCTGTTGCCTCAGTTGAGCAAAGAATCATATCCAAGTAAATGTGATACACTAGAAATGTTATGTAGAACAAACAAGTTATTGCTTACTAGGGGCAGTGTTGCAGGGGACAGGTTAAAGCTGAACAACTCAAATCCACTGCCCATGCTGAAGCCCAGGACTATGTGTAACCACTGAGCTCTCAAGCCCACACTGTGGCCCAGCACTTTCTGCTGGTTATCCCTAGGGTCAACAAAAGCAACACGAGAGGAAGGGCTTTTTCTTGTAGAGCTCCTAATTTCATGTAATGCTCTGCCTTCATTTGTAAGGGAAACTGGGACCATTACAGTTTTAAGGACAAGACTAAAAACCCACTTTTATAAAATGGCTTTCTTATCTTAGTGAGTTTTAATGTAACTTTAAAATTGCTGCTTTTGTATTATTATGCGTATAGTGTTATTTAAATGGTCTGACTGCTTTGCGATACTTTTGTATAAAAAGCACTATTAAATGATATAAATATAAATATACAACTAACCACTGAGCTACTCAAATACAGTACCATCTACACTGTATCTCAACACTTCATCCATCTACTGAGCTACTCAAATACAGTACCATCTACATTGTATCTCAACACTTCATCCATCTACTGAGCTACTCAAATACAGTACCATCTACACTGTATCTCAACACTTCATCCATCTACTGAGCTACTCAAATACAGTACCATCTACACTGTATCTCAACACTTCATCCATCTACTGAGCTACTCAAACCCACTACCTTCCACACTACATGTACTCCAGCAGTAAGCTCACTAAAGTACCCGTGTATCATTAGCAAAGATAAGCTTCTCTTTGTGTTCTGAGAAATGTAAGTAATGTTTCTTTCATTATATATAAAAGCAGCTTTTTCCTTTATGTACTCCTCAGGGTCTAAGCCTCACACATACAAACAGACGAACACCAACCTTTAGCAGAAGCACTGGGGCCCCGAGGTTTCACTTTGTAAAGGCACATCCGAGTGGTGTGTTGGATGAGTCATGCAGTCGGGGGATGCAGCTTCTCATCCTGGCTGGGTCAAGTTCTCAATTGGCTGGGGATTCAATATGTTCTTGTTTGTGAGTTTATTTTGCTTTAAAAATGTACTGTATTGTATGTCTACATTACATCAACAGTAGTATATTCAAAATATTAGATATTAAGTGGGGAAGGACGTAGGATTTAAACAGTAAGCCAGGTGGTTTGATAACGTGAAAAGGCAATGTTGCATGAACAGCATTGAACATGTATATATATCATATACTTGGTTTAGATATGTAAACTAAAGATGTGTGATGGCAGGGGTGAAATGCTACCGGTACTCACAGGTACCAGGACTTATTTTAATGCCGGTACTGGGTACCAGGACTTATTTAATCTGCTTTTCATCCAAAGTGGATGCAGTCATCCACTCAAACAGTCCACTAGTGCAACGTTTCTCAAATGCCCTTTCATTCAGCTCAGTTCATGCTGCTTCTGTTTCTGTTAGCTGCTATTGGCCACCATGAACGTCAGTATAATCACTGCATGTTGATTGGCTGAGCTTTCATTCTGATCAGATTTAATTTTGGCATGCGTAACAGTTTTTTTGGAGGAAGGTTCTCAAGGCTATTCGATCTGTGGTTGGGATAAAAGTTAACGCTGAGTTAAGATCATTTTGAAGGAAGGGTGAGAGGGTAAACTGTTTGATTGGATTGTGCTGGCAGTTATTTTGCGTCACTGGAAAGATCAAACCCCAATCCCATATGAGGAATAGTACAATACCTTAGCTGAGACATCATCCCATGAAAGACTGATATATAAAATACAAAACAGAATGCAGGCTGAAGAGGTGTGGAACCCCTTTGTAGTCGGAGTGCAGAGTACAGAGACCACAAACAGAACCTAGAAGTGGTTCGATTAAGTTAGATTACTAGGGACCTATTCTCTTGTACCACTGCATCCAGTACAAGTTCAAGATAGGTTTCACTACTGGTATACTTAAGAGATAGATATAGATAAGAGACAGATATAATGATGCCATAGCACTGGGGGGTGGGAGGGTGAAAGTGTTAATTTTTTTTCTTTTCTTTCCTTTTATTGCTGTGGGGTTGATGGGGGGGGGGGACAACAATACATGTGAAAACATACAGCGCTGTATATTTGCAAATGTTCCGTTTGATGTATATCAGTACAGCAATTAAAAAGATGATTAAAAAATTATCACGTTTTACCATGCACCAATTTCCTTGCCAGAATTGGTGCGAAAGTTTCTAAAAAAGCAAGTGATGTGTGGCACAGTTGGGATTAACATAAAACAGGATCAAAGTGCTGCTTTAGATTTAGCAACGAGTCAGAATTGGGATATAGAGGGAGTGAGGTGTGGTTCACGCTTTGCAAACACTGGCCCAACTTGCAAGGTGCATGTCAAGCATAGCAATCCACGTTTTGTTTTGTTGTGATCCTAGTATTTTCGTTTATGAGGACTGTAAACAAAACCCAAAATGGTGAGTTTTTTCTTTGTACAATGCCCCCATTTCTACATTTTTTAAGAGTATATTTAAGTTAAATATGAGTTTTTATTGGGTGTACATCTAAAAGCAGATGGTATTACTTTATGAAAATGTGTCTTTTGCCACTTTGCTTGTTTTGTAGGAACCACAGAGCCAGGGATTTCAAAATTAAAAACAACAGAAAAAAAACAGGTTACTTTTATACTGTTTCTAGCTGAAATACTTTCTGGAATAGATCATGGTAATTAATCTACACAGAAACACAACAGAGAAGCGCACAGAATATATTATTGTAGATAAGTAGTTAGTACAAAATAAAAATAAAAATAACAGGGATCTATGTTCTAATGCAAGGTTGTCATTGTAGCATGGCCAGGTCCTGCTGTAGGTGAGTACCCAGGGTCTGGAAAGTATTGTACAATAAAAATTAGAGGGGTATTTTAGCTCAAATTGTACCTTGTTTGTCAGATAACTTTTTCGTAGCAGAATTGCTTTTATATACCATCATCCCTTTTTAAGGATATCTAATAAGAAACCTCACGCTCTAGAGCAATTATTGCAAGGTGTAATATGTCTTAATCCTTATCATTTCAGGTTTAATTTAAGTGTTATATCACAGTACATGTCATGAGTGATACATGCAGAGGGTACAACGCTTTCAGTATTTTCAACTTCCTTGTTTATGGTGAATTGGTTATATTTTATCAGTTATTTTTTTAAGGCTTATTATGTATTCATAAATGTATCGTGTACCAATAAGTATACCTTTTAAAACTATTTATTAATTGTCAGTCGAAATGTCTTAATTTTTGTAATGTTTACACACCATGAATGCACGCAGAACAGATTCCAAGGTGAAATCAGGTAAATAAATAAATCCAAACTTCGGGTTGTAACATTTAATATGTAAAAGATAGGTAACAAGATATATTTAATCACTTGTCATAGAAGTGATTAAATATAAACTATATCAGAAACATAACCAAATACATGTGCAGTGTGTATATTTAAAAAGAAGGAAAAAAAACTAATGTAAGTACACAAAAATATGAATAATTGATTTGAAAAATCTATTACATCAAGACATTTCAGACTGCAAGCAAGTAAATATATATATATATATATATATATATATATATATATATATATATATATATATATATATATATATATATTTTTTTTTTTTTTTTTTTTTTTTTTTTTTTTTTAATAACATAATATTTTAAATAGCATATTGCTCACATTTATGGTCTTGCTAGCATGATCCCTGTGTGTATATGAGACTATAAATTATTTAATTTACTATTATTTTCAGTACAAACACATAGTTCTTTTAAGGAGAAACTCCCAAAATGCATGAGCTAGTTTACTTCCCTGAGGGGATCCAACATTGCCAATTTCCAGAACTTATCAAGCGTATCACAATTTGTTTGTTGTCTGTCTATCATTCCTAGAGATGACATCCTCGAAAGCATTTCTTTATCCCTCGAGAGACGTCTCCTTTGTCATTTGTAATTAAGCAGCACAAATCCGACGCAGTGAGTTACATCATTTCATTCTTAATAAGACATGTGTTCAAAAGTATTAGCAAGCATCATACTTCTAGTATTTTTTTTACAGTAAGCTCATTACTTCAATCTGTGGTCTTGATTTATAATTGAAACCAGCAATGCAAGTATCTGGAGTTATGTTGTGTTGTTTGTAAGTGTTTTAAATGGTAGACACAGACATTCATTTGCATGTGTTAAAATATCAAACCACTGGATTTACAGGTCTCAATCAGAGCAAGAACAAGTTTTGATTAACCTTTAAGTGTCATTCAGGGAGCAGGTGCTAGTTTATCAAGCCAATCTATCAATTAAACTAATCTATAATGACCCTCCCTATTTAAGCCCTGGGTTGAACACTCATTCTCTGTTTGTTTTATTGTATTTCCTTATTGTCACGCAACGCTGCAGACCCCACTTGTCGTTTCATTTCTGCCATCTGTGCTTCCCTATGCATCCCGGTCTTTCGCTTGCGTTGTTGTTTCTCTGTGCATGTGTTTTTGTTTGATATATGTGTTTATTTGTTTACATAGCTTATTTTTTCTGTGCTCTGGTTGTGAATTTTTTTTTTTTTTTTTTTTTTTGAGGAATGGTTACCACTGGTTTGTTTTAATTTATATGCGTTATTTGGAGGGCTCCGATTGCGCTCCGCCCTGCCCTGTGTTCTGTCAGTAGTGCTCTGTGTTTACATTATCATCACGACTGCAATGGTTCTGTCTACATTCATCATGGTGGCATGTATTTAAAACACCTTCTCGTTCTGGCTTCCAGTGATTCCCTATGAGATTTTGGTAGTTGGTTTCTTTCAACACTAAAAATGAAAAGGTCAGTTTGTGCTTGTTTTGATACCATTCGTGGTGGTGTGCACACTGAATCATGGGATAGCAGGATTGTCCTATCCTGTTCTGTTTACTTGTTTGTACAATCCCATTCAGGCTCCTAAATTAGTGGCAACGCATTCATTAATGTTAAAATATTTCATTACCTCTTACGCTCACAACTGTGTTTGTTCTGTCTACATTAATTATGGAGTGGCAATGCTTGTTACCCACACCTCTGAGTGGGCTCCAGTAAAGGCGCTTGTAGTGTTACACTCATTGAATCATGGATACCCCATTGAATCATGGGATTGCACAATCAAACGGTTCAGACGTCTGTTTTGTCCTATCCTTCATTTGGCCTCTCTCGTCCCGGCACTGCAGCTGCCAATATTTCACGCTCATGTCATCTTGTTCTATCTTATAATGCTCCCTATGCAATTTGCTGCACCTTGACCAGGCAATCCATTCCACATTATTCTTTCTTTCCTTCAGCAGCAGCCATAAGCACCCAACTGAAGCCCACTGTAAGCTACAAGCTCATTGTCACAAATCGAGCTCACTGTGGCGCAGTCAAACAGTTGTCAGTTTCTGCCGTTAGAGATCTCCCTTTTCCCAAGAGTGAAATTCTCCAGTTCTCTAGTCATATCAGATTAATATCACTGGTGATTAGTTAATTTAAATATATTTATTTTATCTATTTTTGGTGTCTTATTCAGTTAATATCTTATATGTCCCCTATTGGGGTGGACCATATATATTAAATAATTCATTTTTCACTTTCCTCTGCATCGGGATCACCAGAGGTTTCCTTCCAATTAAAGGGTTTTTAACTCTCCACTGAGCTGGTGAGTATGTTCCTTTACTAACCCTTATTTTTAATTCTTTATTTTTTTACATTGGTGGCGCAGATGCGGGGAGCTGGGGGTCCTTTTTTGGGGGCAAGAGACGTCACTTCCCAACCTTAGGCCCAGTCGAGCTGGCCTTGACCTCCGAGAGGATGGTTCTCCGAGTCAGAGTGGACCCCCTGCCAAATCTTACCAATCTCTCTATCATTCCAGGTTTCTCCCCCAGGGCAGCATACGTGCTCCCCAGGCTTGGAGGCCAATCGGTTCGGTCTCACCTCCTCGAAGGCAGTATCTCTCTGAGCCAGAGGGCAACCCTGCACTTTTCTCAAATCTGTTTTCAATCACTTGTTCCCCATGGGGTCAGCATACATGTTCTCCAGAGCCTTGATCAATGCAGTTTCTCCTCTGAGAGGGCAGCTCACTGAGCCAGGCGAAAACCCTGTATTCTTTGGTAACAAACTTGCTTTCATCTATGCTAGCGTTCCTCTCTAGCCCCATTGCATGTTCTCTCTTTCAGAATTCCTGTCCCCCGGCGTGCTTCTGTCTCAGAAGTCTGGCCGTGCCGATCTCCTGAAGTGTAGGCATTCCTTGTTAGTCAGAGTGACTTCATCTAGTCTTCTCAAATATATCCTCTATCCTTTGCCTCCTTTCCGCTTGGTGGAAGTAATGTTTGCTTCCCAGCCTTGGATGGGTTCAGCCTCATCTCCGCGAGGGCGGCTCCCAGCTAGCCAAAGGGAAAGCATATCATCTTCCAAAGAATGTCATCTTCCTAAAGTCACAAGTACATAATTTCTATTCCCAGGGCTTATTCCTTGCAGCCCTTGCTCCTGTTCTGTGAATTACACTACAATCATATGTTTCACATGTAGTATTGTACAGTGACATACCTGGAGTATGGCAGGGTAGTCTTTTACGTTGAGGTATAAAGGGTTACATTTTGAAAGAGAGTTGGGGGCTTGTTACAGTATAGAGAGGTACAGATTGAGAGAGAGTTGGGGGCTTGTTACAGTATAAAGGGGTAGAGAGTGAGAGATAGTTGAGGGCTCTGTTACAGTACAGAGGAGTACAGGTTGAGGGAGGGTTGGGGACTCTGTTACAGTGACAGGTATAGCGGGCAATGCATTAACTGAGAGTTGGGGGGCTGGATTAAATCCAATGACTAAAGAATCTGAGGGTCACTCCCTACACTGTACTAAGAATGCGATGTTTAAGGTTGACTAAATAATAAACAACTGGCAGCTAACTCAGTTGGAAGATAATTAATACAGCTTTGAACAGGCAGAGTGACTAAATGCTTATTTGGAGAAAACAAATCAATAGCGATTCTGCAAAGTCAACAGAGCAGTAAATGGAAATAACTCCTTATTAGGAATACAGGGTGTGGCAGAGCAAAGCTCTGCCCTTTTTAAATTGGCAGGGATGGGGTTCATTTCCCCTACCTGCCTGGGTTTATTATGTTCAGGTGGCTGGGGTTGATTAGTTGATTAGGTTAATTAGCGATCAATCAGCGCCCAGCCACCTGACATAAAAGGAGGCCTCTGCTTCTCATTTGGGAAGAGGGAGTTGAGGAAGCAGGTTGGTTTTTTGGTTGTTTGGAAAGTTTGAATCCAGTGAAGGCATTGCCCAGCCTGGAAATTGTTATTTTTGTAAGTTTTGCTTTTTGTCTTTCTTTTTGTGTTTAAATCGCTTTGTTTTGGCCCTTGTGCCCTTTCATTTTTGTGTTTATTTATAATAAAATAGTTATTTTTGAACTGCAGTCTGTCTCTGGGCCTCTATCCACTCGCCAGCCTGCCACACAGGGTCTTAGACCATATAGTTCCAAATAAGAAATTCCAGTGACTTGAGTTGAGGTTTGTGGATATATAAAAAGGTAACTGTAGTACTCGTGTCCAGTCCTGTCGGTCAATTCATCCCTGTGGAAGATTGACCAGGGTAACTCAACCTCTTACATCAATGACTTGTTATCATTATTGGAAAGTTGGTGAAACAAGATTTGAAATGACAATAACGTTATTTGTCATCTATACATGCAAATCAATTAAGTCGAAGGTCATAAAATTGGCATCCTTTCCACATGCGCTGGAGAGCCCCCATAGTGGGACAAACAGGCCGAGGGTCTCCGTCTCCAGTCCTGTCATTCCCAGGCACTTATGAATGTCTTCTCCCCATAATCAAAGAAACGCTTTTGTGAGAAGATGCTCTATAAAAGCAAGCTGTTTTTGATTGACTGGAAGATGACACGTTGGAATGAAAAAATGTTGTCCCTGTACAGTAACTGGATGCATTTCCCCTAATGAGATACAGCTTTCAATGCTTAAAGAATGCTACAGTAGCATTGGTACAATAGTATAATAACAGTATGAATAGATCCATCAGAAATTTCATATATATATATATATATATATATATATATATATATATATATATATATATATATATATATATATATATATATATATAGTAGACCCTTGATGGAATTGGTGCCTTTCTGGCTGCCAGTGATGTCCTTACACCCCATTGACAGTGCTATGGCAAGTGGTTCTAATATTTTTCACTAAATATTTAGTAAACGCAACACTTTTTCATCCACTATTCAGTAAAAATTCTCAGCTCAAGAACAGACATAAGCCTCCTCATGAATTCCTATGCTACAACAAGACCTATGAAACATCCCTTCTGCTTTTGTACTCTTAGGTTACTACACAAGTCATTTTTAAGGCTCTTTGTGGAAACTCTGTTTGATGCTTCCATAGGTGCACCATTCTCATTTTAAGGCCCAATATTATGAGTCTGATGTAAAGATGGAAGCCCTATTCCCCCATGGCCATGTTCCACACGTGGAGTGAATCTCTAATAGAGGAGAGCCATACTCTGCCTCCTAAGTGCAGTGATTCGCAGTACCTTTCAAGTAGCTTTAGACTGCAGTGCTGTGATTCTGTAATGAGATTAAAATAGGATGACTGCCATATCCCAGGGGCTATGCTTTATTAAGGGTGCTGGAGGGTATCTATGAGATAGGGCTGTTGTCTTTCATCTGGTTGAGGTCTATTGCTCTTACCTGCAAGTCTTCAGCACTTTTGGTCTTGAATATGTGTTGAATGTCTTGGTTTCCTTTTTAGAATAGCAGCAGAAACAATCCAGACAGTTACCATAAGGTTCAATATCCGCAGTTACTTTGAAGTTGGTGTGAGTGTGAATGTTAGTTAACTTAGCTAGAGCATTTGTAACTTACTGTTTAGAGTCACTTTGTATAATTTTCTCCTTCAGTCATCTCATCCTGAGGATTTATTAAAACACAAAATGATGAAGGTATCCACATGGCCTCAACAGAGCTCTTAGAATCATGTGTACCGTAAAACTTCAAATAATCACCAGGTCTTAAATATTACGTCTGCTGGCAAATACATCTGCTGGCAAATATTGTAAAGAAACGCCGGATCTCTATTAAACGCCAGGTCTCCGTCATTGCCATTGAAGCTGAGGAAGAGTTTAGGATTAATAATAATAATAATAATAATAATAATAATAATAATAATAATAATAATAATAATAATAATAGAAAAGGTAATTTAAGATAGGCCTACATGTAATCCATATTTGTTTAATGCAGTTATCACGTTATTAAAAGTTTTGTTAATTTTAAGTGTGCTGAAAGTAGGCCAGATACAAACCTCTTGGTGTGTTTTAACATGTTTTGTTGTATTAACAATGTACAAGTTTGAGATTAAACAATAAATAATTTTTTGACAGTGATACTTATTGCTTTTATTGTTCATGTTTAAAAACATTTTAGAAGTTTGTATTATTATTATTATTATTATTATTATTATTATTATTATTATTATTATTATTATTATTATTATTATTATTATTAACAATGGTAGATCTAATTCAGTTTTTAAATATAAATTCATACTTCATTTTCCAAGCGTTTTGCATACCGTGTCCTTGTTAACCAAGGCATATAAAGAGATTATTCTTGTTAACCAGGGCATATATTTTCGCTTTATACTTGAGGGTGTACAATACAATGGAATTTTGTTGTAAAACAACACTGTTACTTGGTTCCCACAGACACACAACCTTTTAACAAAGTTGCTGGAATGTTTAAATTAAGTTACGATGTTGCTACAAGGTTGTGTGTTCGTGGCTTCTCAATGACAACATGAAGCATGTGAAGCATGTGATCTAATATAAATGCCGGTCTCCAATATTCGCCGGGTCTGCTGGCAAATATTGTAAATTAACATCAGAAGTTTAATTGAAGTTTTACTGTATGTAAATCTAGTGCACTAGAGTGTAGCCTATTTCATGGCAACACGCTAGTGTATGTAAGAGATGCTTAGAACACATGTGGTATCTCTTAACATAACAAACTCAAGTTTGTTATATTCCCCCAGTTCCCTTTGTATGGATTGCCTGGGATCAGTATTCTTAACAAATACAGTATAGAAGGTAATGTTTGAGGATCAACTCGAAACAGCTCAGCAAATTCAAAAAAGCCTAACGACCAGAAAGTGCCCATTTATTTTAAAAATCCTATCGGAAATTCAGCAATGTTACAGCAAGAACTAGAGCATGGAATAGTGCAATTTTATTGGTGAATTGAACCCTATACATTTTGAATAATACCTTTATCAGCCATTTCTTCAGTATATATTATTGAGTGTTTGAAGTCGAGTATGATATTTTAACTTCTATATTCAACGTATATTCGGCCGTGCCCTCTATCAATAAATGTTGATTTCAAGCACTGGTGGAACTGAGATCCAAGCATGGCAATCTTGTTAAACAGAATGTGCTTTTCCATTTGAAAGGAATTGTTGATTTATTGTTGTCACTACTGAAGCCTGATTCTGAGCTGCATCTGTTGGCCCTCTGGCAGCCATTAGTACCCCAAACAGCTGTAATTTCGAGCCAGAAGCGCTTGTTATTATTTGAAGATAATAATGGAGGACAGGCCATGTATGCTCGCTTTTCACAGAGTACTTGACGTGTTAATGGCATACCCTTCCAACTCATTTTAGTGTGGGATCAGCAAGGGAGAATTTCTCCCAAAAAAACTCTCTCTTTACCAAATGATCTCCAAACAAAATGCAGGTTGCAATGGTAATGCAACGGTTATTTTCTAAACGGAAAAAAAATGTGTGGAAAAATTATCAGCAATGGCAACACAATCCTGATGCTGTCTGGAAATAATATGGCACAATAATTGATTACCAGTGTGTATCTTACAGTACTATTGTGATAAGGTGTTCACATTTTAATATAGTTGCACGTTCTACCAATAACATAGTGCCATAAGTTCAATGTTGTCCTTGAGCTGTCATTGCCCTTTAGTAAAACAACATTGATTGTCTGCATCTCTATAGAGGAAAATAGATCATAAAGGTTAGCTCTTTGAAAGTGTGTCTCTACTCACATGCCTCTACCCACGGACATTCCACAAAGAATAAATGTGGCAAGGTCACTGGCTTTAGCAACCCTTCTACTTCCAAAGAGTAATGTGGATAATTCAGTGCCCTGCAAGGCAGAGTTAGCGTCCCGAGCAGCAAAAGGAATAACTTGTGTGACCTTTCCAGGATCGCATTTCCTTTTCCATTTGCAATCGAAAGCATTTTCAGCCTCCATAATTAATCCAATTTAAAAAACTGAAAAAGGTAAAATACAGGCCAATGTAATAAAAAAAAACTGCTTTCAATATTAATTTAATGACAGGTCCATGAGGGACTGTGGGATTGCCTTTTCGTAAAGATTGCCATGGCTCCATTGCATTAGGAGCACAGAGGAAGTTGCTTCAGGGTGGTGCATGACACTGCATTGCACTGCAGATCATTGTCACTGTGGTTAGGAGCACAGAGGAAGCTGCATCAGGGTAGTGCATGACATTTCATTGCACTGCAGATCATTGTCCCAGCTGGGCTTCAGTGAAACTGATGTTTGTTTGTTTGCCATGACCTTGCAATACTGAACCATGCTGTGAAGTTTTTGAATTTCCAAATGCTGTATACTACTCAAATAGCCTCACAAGCCACTTTCTAAACAAAACACCCTGGTGATGGAAAACATAAAGAAAAGCAATTACTTTTCTTTCATCTTTAAGAAAGTTGTTACCACTTGGAAAAAAAAAACCCAAACCATCACACTAGCTCAGGTTCCCTTCCGCTCCATATTTTTCATTTCTGCATTTTTTTAAAAACAGGATGTGAATGATAAACACCTGTCATACGCAGGCCATACTTGTGTGTAACTGTTCCCCATATCCTTTGTTATTCAAATGCAATCCTTTAGAGTATTCTGTATTATATAAAAGCTGCATCTCCCTGTTTCAAGAGGTTTGTTTCAGAAGCTTTATACAACTCAGAGGATGGAAGAATTTTTGTCTTTTTAACCCTTTGCGGTCCTATGTCGGACCAAGTCCGACATTACGATTTTCCCTTTCCTGTACAATGTAGGACCCTGACCGACATCATCAAAAAGACGTAAAGCAGAGATCTCTAGTCATTTTTTCTCTGGAAAAACCAGAAAAAACCTTTCAATAGCCGAGTGAGACCGATTGGAGCCAAAAAAAAAGGGTGTATCTCATAGCCCCATGCACTACAGAGATAAAACGGACATAAACAAAGGAGATAGCTGCTTCTACATCCAGCGCTCAAAGAATATCACAGACATTTGCAGAGCTTTTTGAGATGTTATAGTAATAAAATAATGACTTGAATCACATTATTGAGGATTTTGGTGATAAAACGAATGATCGGGAGAGGATTTATCAGTATGCACGTCTATAAAGATATGTGAAAAATACAGCGAACAAGCGGTGGTGGTTGGCTGGAGATATAGTATTGAGTACGGTACTACGGTACTGCCCTTTTGCGATTCAGTGCCTTTTAAACCTGTTTTTCAGTGCATGCAATAATAAACAGCGCATATGAAAATAAACTGGACCTGACGCGCCTGACAAGCGCTGAATAAATGGAGCACTAAGAGTTAATACATTGTAATAAAATGTATCAAAGCCTCAAATGTAACTTCTTGTGATAAATTTCATTTGAATTTATTTTACAAATATAGCCTATAATTTGAGACTGTGTCATCTAATTTCCAGCTGTGCCTCATATGAATCATTCATGCATTGCTCCACAATAGAGAAACTTGTAAAGTCTTTGCTAACTTAACTTGGAATAAGTTAGCTAATAGTCTTTCAAGTTCTACTTAAAAACAAGTTGATTCACCAGGGAGCTGGGTCTGTACTTATATGAGAGGCAGTGGCAGCTCTGCTGAGGTTACTCTATCAGCAGTATTAAAAAATGAAGAGGCTTTGAAGTTTTTAGACGCATTAAATGTTATGGATCAGCATCTAAACTACCTCACTAGGCACAGCAGTAGGTTGCCTTTAACATCTACTTCGGTTGATGATGTGAAACAAAATGAGAAACAATGTGATACTAGGACTAGAGCCACATTCTATAGAGCTGAGGTGTCCAGTCACGGTCCTGGAGGGTCATTCCACACTTTAACAGGTAAAATCAGATGATGAACTACTTCAGGGTCTGGATGGAGGTTTAATTGGTTCGATTAAACAATTTAGAACAGGGTTGGAACAAAGAAGCTGCCTGCAGAAGAGTTTCAGGGGGTTGTTGTGAAACAACTGCATCACAAGCGACCACCTCAGTTCTTTATTTTACATTTTTTTTATATACCTACAGTGAATATTTTGTAGATAGTCGTGTTAGGAAAGTCCATTAGATTGAAGAATTCTACACTGTTATTGTTCACTTATGTGCCGGTATAGATGTATTTCTATAATGTATTAATAGTATTAGTTGGGTTGCAACAAAACCAAGTCACTTCTAAGGGAGTCACAGTGAGAACAATTTGGAGAAGCACTGGCTGAAACGAATATGTTTATATCACCTGCATTTTCCTAATATTGAATTTAAGCACCAATTTAGTATCATATCATGTATGTTCTGTACCTATTGCTTACTAGCTCTCAAGGCTAATTTTCTGAATTGAGGTGGGAAGCATATCAGTGTTACACAGGCTTCAGAGCACAATGCTTCACCTAAGGGCTTTGATGCACAATGCTAATATGCAATCCCCCACCCACCCACCGTCAATATTTTTTTGTCCAGATCAAAAATAAGCAAAGCAAATATTGACCTAAGCAGAAACAAAAGCTGAAAAGCAAATAGGTCACACATAACAGGCAATTAAACAGGAAAACAGGAATTCTGTAAAGTATATTATTCCTGCTGCAAAAAAAATAACAGTGATAGCATTGATCTTAACCTGATCATTCTGTAAAGTTTAACAAGGGGGCATTAGAATGGTTTGTTTCCTATGCTACTGTTAATTTACAATCCACAATGAAGTCACACAATACTGTTTAAGGTCTAAAGTGACAGATATTGGGCTTTGATGTTGGGCCAAGTCTATGTGTGGACCATGTCCTCAGTGTAGCAGCATCCTAAGCACTAGTTAGTAAACCTGTCACTTTTGTATTTAATTAGAATTTTCCATTTCACTGTCTGAGTGGCTGCAGCATCACATGCAAGAGCAGAGTGACTTCAAACATCTCATTATGCCCGCCTTTGCAGAAGCAACAGTGTTAAAACAAAACAGCTCAGTAATTACCTTTCAGGAATCATTTTGGGGGAGTATTTAATATCTATGGAATTAAATACTGTGAAGCGAGCAGACGTGGGAGCTAGCAATCTCTGTAGCACACAAGAGGCTTATTCAAACCCAATACTCATTTTGAACTCCCCCATGGCACTCCCTCCTGCCAACTGGAAGCTAGTCCATGTACAAAAAGGGGTCTTCTTGGTAATGCTAAATTTCCAACACATGTTTACTAATCAGGAGTCAATGTCAAATAGTTATTAGTACCTCATACTTAAGTAGTCTGGTGTATCTAAGCACTGCTAAAGTGTAATAACCATGACTTTAAAAACCAGCGCACACACATACGATGGGCCCTCGTAATCTACATTAATCTACAGGTTAAAAAAATTATAAAATCAACAGTTTATCTGTCCATTTTTAAAGAGGACCCAAAACTAGATGAGTGGTTAGCTGGTAACACTTTATATTAAGATGCTGCTTATTAATGTTTTATAAATGCTTTATAAATATATAATATATGCTTAATAACTATATTATAAAGTATTAATAAAGCATTATATCTGGTTTATAACCATGCACTAGCCATAGCTGGAATTACAGTTTTTTAAAGGGGATTGTTTTTAGCCACCTATTGTACTTTGGGATGTTTAAACATAATTCCGTCTATGGTTAGTGCATGGTTATAAACCATATATAGTGCTTTATTAACATTCTTTAACATAGTTATTACGCATCTATCATACATTTATAAAACATTAATAAGCAGCACCTTAATCTAAAGTGTTACCAGTTAGCTTAACAAGTATCTTTGCTGTTGGTCAATTGGTTTTCAAGCACTAATTACACAAAAAATTTAAAAAGTTTAAGCAGCTGTTCCCTGGTAGGGCCTATGTAATCACGTATTCTGCTGTATCACATGTCTGATTGCATGTTGACTATATTATACCAGTATATAATATATAGCAAAGCCTTATATTGATGTAATACAGCCATTTGAAATCTTTGTATCAGATTGATCTCATTTACATTCGGAAAAGCCCATTGTGGACAACTGCTCTGATCTCTGAGGTAGTGGATATCTGCTTGAGTTTATCCATATTTATCCATAATACAGTGATTTTTACTGGGGTTTATGGGTCTTGCCTAGACAGGTGAATACTGCATATTCTCAAACCATAGTTCCACACATGCCAACAGTCCCTATATGGTCGGGACAGTCATGATTTCCTAGTTAATGTCCCGTATTGAGATGCATAGGAGGAAAGTACAGATATTTATTTATAAAAATCATTTATTCTGCACAGTAGAGTTAAAACCACACGCTGTGCTCTTCATGCTGCTGACTCATCTGCTAATCATTAACTTATACAAAGGGAAGAACACTTCATTATGCCTATTTTTACTGTCATGGTGGTTGAGTTAGGGGGATACGTCTATTATATGATAATAAGTGTTTTTTGCATATGAACGTAATGACAACACCACCCCCCCCCCCCCCACACACATACACACACACACACACCCCCGGGGGAAGGCGGACTGAGATGAGCAGTATTCTGGCGCTGAAGAGTTTTTAGTTTAATGATGGCCGGTATGTAGTTCCCTGACTTCAGGTCAGATAATTTCTAAGTGCAGCAACTGAATATGTTGAACTTATCATGTGCACAAGTTCAGATATGAGTTACATCCAGTCTTAACCGTCTTTAACTGCAGCAAACCACCTCCAGCTACAGAATCTACATGTGCACAGTTTCTATCATGGGCTAAGCAGCTTTGCCATTACAGGGATGAAAGACATTCATAACCTTTCTCTAACAGTCCTGCACATCTCCTCCTGCTGTTCATAAACACAATCACTGTTTGTTCAACGCAAATACAAAGACAGTATACGAATATCGCACTTCTTTTAAAGCCTTTTCTTTATCTGATGAAGGTTTGTTACAAGAAAAAACATCTGTTAATGCAACCTAGAAAAAAAAAAAAACAGATGGTTCATTTAAGAATTGTAATATTTCTCACATGTCTTGTAACTGATTCAGAACCATATGGGAGACATGGGTGTGAATGTTGTTTTTAGAACTAGCCGCCAGCTAAGTCTGGTGGAACTTGTTAATAGATTTCTTGCACTCTTTTGAAAGCTATTGCAAACTATACTATTAGAGTAAATAGCTTACCATTGTGCGATGCTTGGATTGTCATTGTGATGAATGGTTCTGAACTTTATCCAAGTTTCTTTGGCTTCAGCTAAATTGACTTAGTATCAGTATACTAGCTAAGTCCCTCATTGCTCTATTCCAGAAAAGCATGTTGTGACCTCTGCTATAGAAGAGTCAAAGTGTTTTTCTGGAAGGAGGAATGACTATACAGAATGCAGGCAGCTGACATGCTTAATGTTCAGTGAATTTAAATGAAATGTAAGGTTGAGATTCAATCACAAAATGCAATATATCAAAAGATATAACGTTCCGCGTCCCCATGTGTTGCTACTACTGTTGAAATCACTTTTTAAAAAGAGCTCAACCTTCGGTCACGTAATTTATGACGTCACAGAAAACCTAGATAAAATTATTTTCCTGGAACTCACTGAAGCTCATCTATTATATATATATATATATGAGTGTGCATGCTGTTTAGACCACTGAATGGAATAATGCACTGACCTTTTCATCTCTTTTCAGAAGAACCCACATTCTTATCACCACTGTTCTTTAACCAGCATAGTCAGTATAATTCCTTTTTCTCCTATTCTACTAAATGTTTTAAGCAATAATTGTGTCTGAGTGGCCTTCTACTGTGCTGGAACATGGGGTTCTATTTTCTAATGGCACTTACATGTAGATACAGTGAGAAGAGATCAGTGAGCAACCACTTACATTTCTGACGCTTTGTAAACGCAGCTGTAAAATCAACAAGCCATTGTGTTCATCCTTGATTTGCTGCCTCCTGGTTGCATTTGCAGTGTAATTAGGGTCCCAATAAGATTAATCTGTCAGTGTCACAAGCTAAACTGCTCACAAAGAATGATGTGCAATTTCGCTTTTAACACTATTCAAAAAGGTAAGACAGCACTACAAACTTCAGTACTGAAGGGAATGTGATGATAGGCAAGGCACCCATGTTCTGTCTTTATCTCCAAAAGTTTATTGTAGCATTTTAAATTTGAATGAAGCGCTCGCTACTGAACTGACACAGTGTTTCATCTTTTGCTTGCGGATTAGTAATAAGTGATTCATGGAGCTAGCTCGGGTGCACCAGCTCAGATTGACATCAATACAAGCTTTCAGAACAAAAAAGGAATAATCGCAGCTGTCTTTGTCATCGTGTCTGGCCACCCAGGTTCTAACAGGCTTGACAGCATCATTGCAGGACAGCAGGACAGTTTCCAGGCAATGGAAGCACCACGTAGAATGACTGCGGCAATAGATCATCTTCCCCTGTGTACCCTACTTTCTTTCAGCTCTCTGTGATGCTGCAATCGATGAGAGGAATGTAAGAGAAATTATAAAGCAATGTGAGAACATTTTACTGCTGCTTCAGTTAGTATATTATTTTATTCTCTAAAAACCCATTTAGAAAACACCTTATACACAGTTCACATTTGGTGGCCAGAGTTTAAATCCAGCTTAATTGAATTAAGTTTGGTAGAGAAGAAGAATGTATATCCCTGCTGATGGAGATATATTGCATATAGAACTATGCATGCAGGTTTTTCAAAGCATATGTATTTTTCATTTCAATGGCAAGCTTGTGGGGGTGGATAACAAGTCACAATCAATAGCCATGATCATAGATATCTGGGAACCTGTCCATCACGTCCATTTTTGAATGTCCATGGACGCACCGCAATGGCCGAAAGTTGTGAATGAAACCTGCTGAATAATCTTGCGTTAACATATTGAATTAGATAAGGCATTGTAGTTTTCCATATACTCAACAAAAATGTTTCGAAATCCAACATGAAATACTATACTACAAGTATGGCTTCCGATGATACAAAACTTTTGGCCGCAACTGAGCTACTGTTTTCATGATAGCTGTAATCTTATATTTACAGCCGTCGTATGGAATGCTCGTTACTGGTCCAGATGCTTGTGGACCAGGGATTCATTTGTAAATAAAAAGGTACCCTATATCATAATTCTGGAATAGCATGTTTGTTTCTAGACCTAATATACTGATGATCTGCAGAGGCTTCCATAGATGCTTGTTGATTTCGTGTCATATTGTTGATGTCGGTAGCTGAAAGCGACCATTGCCTAGCTGTGCTTTAACATAATCTTCAGGTTTAAATAATACCAGCGGAGGGCTGACTAATCTGATGAGCAGGAGTGACAAGCACTGGTTTTTGGCTTTTTGCTATTTGAGTAAATAAAAATTAATTTTCTTACTCGCAGATGTTGCATCCTGAAATACATGGAACAGAGAAGCTTATTTTGTTGTTGCACATGTTATGTGTTAGAGTTATTTTTTTGGAACAGCTACCGTAACTGCTCCTAATCAGAAAGTCCTGTCAGGTGGGGTCATGTAAGGTCAGAACAAACTGAATGGAACTGCTGCTAGGCTGATGGAGCATTTAGATTGATTTTTCATTTTCATGATTGCACAGTAAATTCATAATTCATGGTTTAAATTCATAATTGATATTTTATTATTGCGTTATCAGTAAAGATGTCAAGCCAGGGTCAAATGACTGAGCTGGTGAATCATTTTAAAGCTACACTAAAGCAGTAAGGAAGATCTAACTTAATTTGAGGCTGTAAGTGCCTCGGGGGGAAAAGCTGTTGTCGAGCTGCTAAATTCTTCCATCATTTAACTTATGGTTCATTCAGTCGGACTGCAGGTCTGTTTGTTAACTCTTTTGAAACCTCATGACAAAAAAAAAGAAATGAATTGAGGGGAAAAATAACAAGTAGAGGGACCGTGGTGCACACGGGAAGGCTTCACCTATCTTGATCATTGGACCACATTCTACAATGAGGACTATCTGTATAGACGGGATGGACTGCATTTAAATAACAAGGGAACCAGTCTATTCGGAGAAAAGATCCTCAAGCAGGTTCAGAAGCATTTAAACTAGAAAGGAAGGGGGGAGAAATCAACAACAAAACAGAAGGGAGACCGCATCAAAACAAGAACAACAACTCAGGTAAGACAATGTCACAAAGACGGCCAAGTGGGCGGCGTCAGAACCAGGAAAAGGAATGAAATACACACAACACAGGACGGATGAAATGAAATGATGAAGACGCCTGTTGGCGCCGGTTTAATACAAAATAAAAGGTTTAAACAAACACGAAAAACACAGGACACGGCACTCTACGCCAAAATAAATAGACAAACAAAAACAGACTACACTTAACAAAACGGTACACGGACAGACACTGACAAACACGGTGAGCAGATACTTTCTGTTATTATTATTATTATTACTACTATTCTTATTTCCTCCGTCTCCAATCCCGTTCTCCGCTCACCGAACACCCAACCGCCAGTATGTGACAACGTGCATCTATATATACTATTGTGCTGGGATTCAATTACCAATTAATTATTCACTTGAATCCCAGCACGTGAATTAATAAAGTGCAATTCCCCGTGCTCACATATTACTACATTTTACTTGCACGTGAAGTGCTGTGCAATCCTCGTGCCTAAATACACATATACATTTTTAAACACTCGTGTTACACAAACCCGTTTATATCCCGTGTACCAATGTCTATACACCAACATTTAAACACACCACACGCAACACATAACAGATAATATACACAGGGGCGGGCACTTTGTTACATATACCCCCCCCTGTGCAAAGCACACATGGCCTCAATGGCCACCTCCCCCCTTAAAAGCCCAAAAGTCCCGCCCAAAGTCCTTGGCCAGGACCAGAGGCTTCCAGGGGCCCACAGGTCGTAATGCTGTCAGCGGGGTAGCATTCTCCTGCCAGGGTAGTCCTAGCAGCGGAAAGGCTGCTTGGGGTGTGGTCTCCTGACCTTCCCCCTTCTTCGGCGCCGGCAGCTCCCCTTGGTGGGGCTTCAACCACCGTTCTTCCTGCAGGGAAGAAACTGCAGAGGGAGCAGGTCTCCGGACCTCCCCCACGATCTCCGGCGGCGAAACTGCTGCTGGGGTTGGCGGTCTCCAGACCTCCTCCCCCTTCTCCGGCAGTGAAACTGCTGCTGGGGTTGGCGGTCTCCAGACCTCCTCCCCCTTCTCCAGCAGCAAAACTGCTGCTGGGGTTGGCGGTCTCCAGACCTCCTCCCCCTCCTCCGGCAGCGAAACTGCTGCTGGGGTTGGCGGTCTCCAGACCTCCTCCCCCTTCTTCGTGGCCGGCAGCTCCCCTTCGTGGGGTTCCGGCCACAGTACTTCCGGCTGTGATGCGGAGCGGCGGGCAACCCCAGGCTATGCGGAGCGGCGGGCAACCCCAGGCGATGCGGAGCGGCGGGCAACCCCAGGCGATGCAGAGCTGCATCCTTGGGCGAAGCGAGGCTGGCATCCTTGGGCGAAGCGAGGCTGGCATCCTTGGGCGAAGCGAGGCTGGCATCCTTGGGCGAAGCGAGGCTGGCATCCTTGGGCGAAGCGAGGCTGGCATCCTTGGGCGAAGCGAGGCTGGCAGTCAGGACAAGCTGGGGTGAGGGTGTTGGCCCTCTTCTCGGCCACTGCAGCCGGGAGGTTCTTCCCCGTGCTTCCCTCAGCAGCCTATGCAAGGGCTGCTGAGGACCACCAGCATCTAGTCCTGGCCCTTCTGGTGCAGGGAGAGGCAGCTCCTGCTCCTCTCCCCCTGATGGAGGTGGAGGCAGAGGAAGCTCCAGCTTCTCTCCTCGTGATGGTGGGGGAAGTGATACCAACAGGCTTTCACCCTTTGCTGGTGGACAGGGACCCAGCAGGCATTCACCCTCTGCTGGTGGACAAGGACCCAGCAGGCATTCACCCTCTGCTGGTGGACGGGGACCCAGCAGGCATTCACCCTCTGCTGGTGGAGGAGGCAGAGGCAGCTCCTGCTGCTCTGCTCCTGCCGGTGGAGGTGGCGGAGGCAGAGGCAGCTCCTGCTGCTCTGCTCCTGCCGGTGGAGGTGGCGGAGGCAGAGGCAGCTCCTGCTGCTCTGCTCCTGCCGGTGGAGGTGGCGGAGGCGGAGGCAGCTCCTGCTGCTCTGCTCCTGCCGGTGGAGGTGGCGGAGGCAGAGGCAGCTCCTGCTGCTCTGCTCCTGCCGGTGGAGGTGGCGGAGGCAGAGGCAGCTCCTGCTGCTCTGCTCCTGCCGGTGGAGGTGGCGGAGGCAGAGGCAGCTCCTGCTGCTCTGCTCCTGCCGGTGGAGGTGGCGGAGGCAGAGGCAGCTCCTGCTGCTCTGCTCCTGCCGGTGGAGGTGGCGGAGGCAGAGGCAGCTCCTGCTGCTCTGCTCCTGCCCATGGAGGTGGGAGCGGCGTGTAGTCTCCTGGTGGTGGAGGTGGGAGCGGCATGTAGTCTCCCCTTGTTACAGGGGACTGGTGCGGCTCTCCCTCGCTTGCAGGAGACTGGTGCGGCTCTGGAGACAGCGGTGGGACCTCTGCCTTCCTCTTCTGTGGCAGTTCCTCCTCTCCCTCTTGGTAGGGGCAGCGGAAGGGACAATTGGCAAAGAGATGGTCCTGGTTGCAGAGGAGGCACCCCGGCAAGGACTGGTTACATCGCCGGGGATGTCTGGCCCTTAGGCGGCACTCCTCCTCCCTGTCCCTCACCTCTTTATCCTCTTTCCTGCTTCTCCCCATTTCTTTCTTTTTTTTTTTTTTTTTTTTTAATCCAAAGACGCCCCTTTTTTTTTTTTTTTTTCCCACACAAAAAAAAAAAACTCTCCTGGTCTGACGCTTGGAGGCGCTGTTAAATCCCACGCAGGACACCACGTGTCACAGAGACGGCCGAAGTGGGCGGCGTCAGAACCAGGAAAAGGAATGAAATACACACAACACAGGACGGATGAAATGAAATGATGAAGACGCCTGTTGGCGCCGGTTTAATACAAAATAAAAGGTTTAAACAAACACGAAAAACACAGGACACGGCACTCTACGCCAAAATAAATAGACAAACAAAAACAGACTACACTTAACAAAACGGTACACGGACAGACACTGACAAACACGGTGAGCAGATACTTTCTGTTATTATTATTATTATTACTACTATACTTATTTCCTCCGTCTCCAATCCCGTTCTCCGCTCACCGAACACCCAACCCCCAGTATGTGACAACGTGCATCTATATATACTATTGTGCTGGGATTCAATTACCAATTAATTATTCACTTGAATCCCAGCACGTGAATTAATAAAGTGCAATTCCCCGTGCTCACATATTACTACATTTTACTTGCACGTGAAGTGCTGTGCAATCCTCGTGCCTAAATACACATATACATTTTTAAACACTCGTGTTACACAAACCCGTTTATATCCCGTGTACCAATGTCTATACACCAACATTTAAACACACCACACGCAACACATAACAGATAATATACACAGGGGCGGGCACTTTGTTACAGACAACCATTAAATGTATTTATCTAAATGCTAGAAGTATCAGAAACAAAATTCTAGAACTTGAAGCTACTGCACTAACAGGTAACTATGATGTGATAGGTGTTACAGAAACGTGGTTGTCTGAGAGTGATGGGGACGAATATAATATTTGTGGGTATACACTGTATAGGAAAGACAGGCAGGACAGAAGAGGAGGAGGGGTAGCGCTATACATAAGAAACAGTCTTGAAGCCCAGGTGTTAAAACTGGACAAAGAAAATAAAACCGAATCAATATGGGTCAGAATAACGGACAAAAATTCAAAGGGCATAATAATAGGAGCATGCTATAGACCGCCAGATTCAGACGGTGAGCACAATAATCTGTTATACAATGACATTAGAAATGCATGTAGCAAAGGAGAAGCCATACTAATGGGGGATTTCAACTTCCCCCAAATAAAATGGGAAAACCCGGTGGGTAGCGCAAAGGATGAAATAGAAATGGTGGAAATGACAAATGACTGCTTCCTAACACAATTTGTCAAGGCACCGACTAGAGGGGAGGCATGCCTTGATTTAGTCTTTTCAAATAACGAAGATAGAATAACTAAAACAGAGGTCAGAGAACCACTGGCAAACTCAGACCACAACATGGTCTCATTTGAAGTGTTTTTTAAATCCCCAAAAGTAATGACTAAAGCTAAGGTTTACAATTTTAGAAAAGCAAACTATGAAGGTATGAAACAGAGACTAACAGAAGTAGATTGGAGTAAAATAGAGAAAACACCCACAGAAGAAGGATGGTTGTTCTTCAAAAATGTAGTACTAGAGGCGCAAAACAATTATATCCCTAAAGTAGACAAATCTAAATGTAAAACTAAATTGCCAAAATGGTTTAATAGATCAATTTAAAAAAAATATTCAGCGAAAAAAGGCACTTTACAGAGCATTAAAAAAGGACCAAAAAGAAAGTACGCAGAAAGAGTACACAGAACTGCAAACGCAAGTCAAAAAGGAAGTTAGAAAGGCCAAGAGAGAAATAGAAATGAACATTGCTAAGGGAGCTAAAACCAATTCCAAAATGTTTTTCCAATATTACAACAGCAAGCGAACATTCAAAGAGGAGATTAAATGTTTAAGAGATACAAATGGCAAAATCGTAGATGAAGAAAAAAATAGCAAATATATTAAATGATTACTTTTCACAAGTTTTTACAAAGGAAGATACTGACAACATGCCCCACATGTCATCCAGTTCCTATCCAGTTTTAAATAACTTTAGCATAACTGAGGCAGAAGTGTTAAAGGGACTAGGAGCTCTTAAAATAAACAAATCCCCTGGGCCGGATGAGATCCTCCCAGTAGTACTCAAAGAAATGAAAGAAGTAATTTACAAACCGCTAACCAAGATCATGCAGCAGTCTCTTGACACAGGGGTGGTACCGACAGACTGGAAAATTGCAAACGTAATACCGATCCACAAAAAGGGAAACAAAACTGAACCAGGTAACTACAGACCAGTAAGCCTGACTTCTATTATATGCAAACTTATGGAAACTATAATAAGATCCAAAATGGAAAATTACCTATATGGTAACAGGGTCCTGGGAGACAGTCAACATGGTTTTAGGAAAGGGAGATCGTGTCTAACTAACTTGCTTGATTTTTTTTGAGGATGCAACATCGATAATGGATAATTGCAAAGCATATGACATGGTTTATTTAGATTTCCAGAAAGCTTTTGACAAAGTCCCGCACAAAAGATTAATTCTCAAACTGAACGCAGTTGGGATTCAAGGAAACACATGTACATGGATTAGGGAGTGGTTAACATGTAGAAAACAGAAAGTACTGATTAGAGGAAAAACCTCAGAATGGAGTGTGGTAACCAGCGGTGTACCACAGGGATCAGTATTAGGTCCTCTGCTATTCCTAATCTACATTAATGATTTAGATTCTGGTATAGTAAGCAAACTTGTTAAATTTGCAGACGACACAAAAATAGGAGGAGTGGCAAACACTGTTGCAGCAGCAAAGGTCATTCAAAATGATCTAGACAAGATTCAGAACTGGGCAGACACATGGCAAATGACATTTAATAGAGAAAAGTGTAAGGTACTGCATGCAGGAAATAAAAATGTACATTATAAATATCATATGGGAGATACTAAAATTGGAGAAGGAATCTATGAAAAAGACCTAGGAGTTTTTGTTGACTCAGAAATGTCTTCATCTAGACAATGTGGGGAAGCGATAAAAAAGGCTAACAAGATACTCGGATACATTGTGAAAAGTGTTGAATTTAAATCAAGGGAAGTAATGTTAAAACTGTGCAATGCACTAGTAAGACCTCATCTTGAATATTGTGTGCAGTTCTGGTCACCTCGCTATAAAAAAGATATTGCTGCTCTAGAAAGAGTGCAAAGAAGAGCGACCAGAATTATTCTGGGCTTAAAAGGCATGTCATATGCAGACAGGCTAAAAGAATTGAATCTGTTCAGTCTTGAACAAAGAGGACTACGTGGCGACCTAATTCAAGCATTCAAAATTCTAAAAGGTATTGACAGTGTCGACCCAAGGGACTTTTTCAGCCTGAAAAAAGAAACAAGGACCAGGGGTCACAAATGGAGTTTAGACAAAGGGGCATTCAGAACAGAAAATAGGAGGCACTTTTTTACACAGAGAATTGTGAGGGTCTGGAATCAACTCCCCAGTAATGTTGTTGAAGCTGACACCCTGGGATCCTTCAAGAAGCTGCTTGATGAGATTTTGGGATCAATAAGCTACTAACAACCAAAAGAGCAAGATGGGCCAAATGGCCTCCTCTCATTTGTAAACTTTCTTATGTTCTTATGTTCTTATGTATCTTTATTATTGGGAAGTCTATGATGGACTTCCTTATAAATGACTAGTCTTTAAATAATAAAAAAAATAGAGGTTCTGTAAATCTTGTATATTACAAACAGATTTTCATAGAAATTGTAAAGGATTGTGTGTTATAATTTTTAAAAGACCATAGCTGCTTATTCCAGTTAAAATCGCTCAAATATAGAAAAATTGTCAAAATGAAGACACCGCCCCCAGCTTATAACTCATTTAAACAAAAGCTTTACAAATAGTAGAATTTCATCTTGTGAAAGAAAGAATGTAGGGTGTTTTTATAATCATATTCAGATCACTGTTTGCTGTATTAGTTACATGTTTTTACTAAAATTGCTAATAATTACATATAGTAGCCTCCAATATTTCCCAGTTGAAATGGTTCAGTCAAAGTACCATACAGACACAGTACTCTAAAAATTTCCTTCACTTGTTCTCTGGAATTTTGACAAATAGCCAAGTAAAGTGCTTTTATAGAATGTTTTACACAATAATGACATGCCAAGTACAGCACACTCAACAATGTAAGTGTAGTTTAGGTGACTTGTAATCTGAAAACAATATGAAACACTTCTTTATCCAAACACAATCTGTCTCGCCTTATAAAGTAAAAAATATATGAAATGCAGCCTTTCCCTCAAAAAAAGATTATCGGAATGAGGTGTATACCCCTTAGTGTTCTGTATTAGTAACTGTAAAAACCTTTGTACAAGTCATTTTTCTAGGTACTTCTAGGGGATCCTAAAAAGGGGGGGGGGGGGGGCGACCTATACACCGATGTAACCTATAGACTTTTTCCTGAAATTGTTGTCTCAAAAAAGGGAGGGGGGGGGGTTCCACCCCAACTGATATACTGGTGCAACTTATGCACTGGCTTGACTTATGCACTGGTTTTTACAGTGTATTTTGTGTAGCTTAGGACACTGTGGTGCTGGATAAGTACGGAATCAGCTGTCATATTCTGTATATCCCATTGTGAAATGAACTAACAACCACACTATTCAAATAATATACACAGGATTTTAACAGAAAGGGGAAAATAAATTACAGTATTTAAACATATAAAAAGCCATCAATGTTTTGGCATAATAAGGGGGTTCTGTCGGTTTATGTATGAAAGGATGTACTAACATTCAAACCAAGGCTGCTCTTTACTGTCTGCATAGCAGAATGCAGAATAGCTTTGGCGTATATATACGGTATATATATAAGAAAAAAAAACAATATGCCACATCTGTCAAGAGAGCAGCGCCTTTGTGCAATCGGCATGTTGGAGGCTGGACTAGGGCAGCGTATTGTGGCTCGCAGTCTTGGGTGCTCACAGCTAGCAATTTAAAACCTGGCGAGACAGTATAACCAGATACTCTCTGTCAATGACATGCCACAAACTGGGAGACCAAGAGTCACAGCACCTGCCCAAGATCAACAAATCATTTTGCAGCATCTTTGTGATGTCAATTGTTAATTAGCACAATAAAAAGTCACTGCACCTGCTCAATGTTTTGGGTTTTTTATAAATTTTATTTTTCGGTGCTTATTTTTAGCTATTTTCTAGTTTTATGTAAATCCTTTTTTTTTTTTTTTTTTTTTTCAGGGTTTTCTTTTTTGATATACTGTATGAAATGAGTGTTTTCGGTTACTTTCCAAAATGCTTGAGCATTTTTTTGTGTGTCAAAAATATATAGCAGTAATTCGACAGTACTTGTACACTTAAGTTGTACCTTCTTTCCTTTGCTGTCTTCCGTAAAGAAATCCCTATGATCACGGATACATTCTCCTAGGGTTTGTGTGAAAGCATTTTTGTACATTTCACCACAATTCTGTTTTAAATTCCTCCGTATCTTAACTGTAATATAGCTTTAAATCCCGTTAAGGGATGATCAGGAAGATGTGACATTGCCCAGAAGCACTGGGAATTTTTTTTATTAATGGGAAAAGGGTAAAGTCAACGTGAATAGATTAACCATTTCCACAGTTTTTCCGGTGTTTTCTGGTGTTTATTGGCTGTCCACCAATTAAAATTCTGATTTAAATATGTGCCAATCAGCTTAGTGATGTAAGTGAGGATGTTTTCATTCCATTTTTGCAGTCTCTATGCAACACATGAAAACAGCAACATGCATGTATAGATTTTCACTACCTACAGAGACCTGGAATAAACACTCAAGTTATTGTGCTATACATTAGTTTACATGATGCCATCACGAAAAGAAAAAGCATTGAATTTAACTGAAACAGTGACTTCTGGAAAAGGTTATTAATTCTCATGTTGGTGAAACAGAAATCAGTCAGAACCACTCAAATGACCGTAAATCAATGTGCTTTTAATGCAGATTTTAACATATTACAATTACAATTTGAAATTGAAATGTACAAGGATAAAACTAGCAGTGAAAAACAGTATAGAAAATAAACAAACAGATAAATAAGAAAAGTACACCTTTAAGAAATGTAACTGCTGGTAGCTGTCTTTTCAGGTCTACATAGGTTTGAATGTTATTGAGATGGAGGTGGGTGTTACCTAATCTGAATAACACTACAGCAATTATTTCCAATTTCTTGTAGTCTTTCTCCTGCTGGGGATTCCACGGGGAGTGTCACATTGGCTGTGGTGCTACTGTGGGTTAGGGAAGCAAAATCAGCAGGCACTGTTTCACCTCACCGCTCTACAGCGGATCCTACTGGTCAGACGCCTGATTAGCTCAAAATGAACACCTGTAGGGCTGGCCTTTGTCTTTGACTGTAGAGCTCCAGCGTGTGGCGAGGTAATTGGCTTGATCATGAGACCAGAGGATACTCACTGACCTTCAGCTGTTCTGAGCTGTTGTGCTGCAGTGAGGGGGAAATAATTGGGCCAAAAAGAAAATGTTGAAGAAAGAAGTAAACAACCACACAGAAAACACATTTTACCATAATAAAACTGAACATGATTATACAGTAAGATATAAAGGTTGAAATCAAATGCAAAGTACTAAGCAAATGCCATATGTGATTAATGCAATTCGTAGTCATAGAAAACGGTTGTGTGATTATATTAAGCGTATAAAAGCAGAACATTATAAAACATTCATTCAATTAGGATAATGGACCTGTTTCGCAGGTTTCAAAAGTTGATATATATATAATAGATATATATATATATAGTATATATATATATATATATATTAATTATGTACAGTTAAATTGTAGTAAGTGTACAGTCTGGCATTTTTCAATTTACTGGTAAACCAAAACCAGTCAACAAATTACTGTTAACTGCTGTCATCTGCTGCATTTCCTGTTAAACATTGCTTGTAATTAAATGTAATTAAACTCTAAATAATTGAAAGCCGTTTCATATTGGTTTATCGTGTTAGGAATGGGATAGGCGGGTCATCCCAGAAGCCTTCCTTCCCTGACGATAAAGCTATTTCAAGGCTTTTAATTGGAGGCCTGTACAATGATGGATTTTTTAAAGGTATAGTCAACTATTACTCAAAAAGTAATTAATTCAAATATTGCTTAGTTACCTTTCTCGAAAGCTCTCTGAAATGATCATTGGAGGCAAATGCGCTGGCTGGAGTCGAATCCACATGTTTTGGAATTAAAAATAGAAGAAGGATCTGCTTATAAACCATTTTCTATGAAACAAAGGCTGTATGTAGTCCAAATCGACTGTTCAAAAGAAAAAAGTAAGAGCAAACCATGGATAGACTTACCAGTGAGGAGAAATATTTTTTAAAAATATGATGCTTACTAGCCGATGTAGTGTCCTTAAAAATCTTAATTGCCTTCTCTCCTTTACAGACTTGTATCTATTGTGTCACCTTCCCTTTACTCTACAGTAATTGGATTATTTGAAATGTATTCATTACATCAAAATGAATAGCTTTTCTTATTAATTGTTTTTATTAAGATTAATTAGGATTGATGTGAGGAAAATGAATGACTGAATATAATTTATCATTTTACTAATACAGATGGTTGGACTCTATCTGTGTTTTGATTTCCCCTCCTTTTTCAATCCCTCCCCTCTACAGACTCGTCTGCAGACTAGGTTTAAGGTTTAAGAACTCTGTATAAACAATGAATGGCAAATAGTCTTTGGAAATTTAAAAGCGATTCTTGATTAGATTAAGTAACAGACATAGGAACAGATACGCATCTGGTCCTGGAAGATACAAGTTATTTGAAGTTAAGTGTCTCCTAAAAGATAACAATGGTCTGGAGAGATCCGAGTAATTTATGGTTCAGTTCTGAGCAGGGGGAACAATGGGATTGCAAGGCAAGCATGCTCTGAAGATTAAAGCATTTCTCTTAAGAGAAATTAAGAATTATATGAGAACACGTGACATTGATGCAAGATCTTATTAATCAATAAAGTTTGATGAATCTATTACAAATAAACCTGTTGGTATTTTGAGGGATTATAATGATGTAACTGTTTATATGGAGAAAATACTGAAAACAGTGATTTAAAATATTATAAAACATTTTTTACATTAAACTAAATAGATATATGTATTGTATATAGACTGTTAGTAAAATGTTTTCCTAAAATGTTATAGTACAGTTAAAAGGGTAAAACAGTGTATTGAGGTGACAGATTTGGTTGTGTAGCTCCAATCTGGTATCAAAATACTGGTATTGGGCTGGGCAACACAAATCCAAGTCAGATTAAGGAAGTTATGAGAAAAACAAGTTTTACCTCATTCATTTAAAAATTAGGTAATTAACTTAAAAAAAAAAACCTTTGAAGTTAAAATAAACCTCTTTCTGATATCAGCCACCAATCAAAGAACTTCTTTTGAGAAAGACAGTGATTGGCTGAGAGTGCAAACACACTCCTTTGGCGAAAGTTTAAGAAAAGGTTTTTGTGCACCAGAAAAAGGATCTAGAAAATTCCATCTACCTGTGACCGTTTGATTTGAGGATCAACCTACCCTTTCGTGTGGATGCTCAATTTTTTTTAAAACTCTTGGAAGAAATCTTGAACTATTAAAGGAAACTTTGAAAGCCCTGGAAACTGAAAAGGTAAAACAAATTTTGTTTAATTTAGTATTGTCAGCGGAGGTAACTTTGTGGGGTAGCATAAGCTCCACAATTATTATATTTATTCACCATACCTTACAATAAAGAACGTTGTTATTAAAAACTTGAAGAGCAACGTGAGATATTCAAGAACTTTGATTCTAAGAGAACACGACCTCCTTCTTCAAAGACGCTCCGACAAAACCTGGCACAGGTTCGAAACTTTTGGCTAACCATTGGGATTTTTGCTACGCAAGTGGAATTCTTCATTGACTGAGTTTAGACCTGAGTTGTTGCAACCAGACCTTTTCAACCTTTTGTATTTCATCAATGGTAACTTTACTTTTCATTCTGTTAGTTAAATGTATGTTTCTGTTTGAAATATTATCTAGAGATCTGTTTTGTGTAATAAAATAATAAAATTCACATTGTCTGTGGTTTGTTTTGTTTGAAAGTGGGCACTTTTGTAAGCTTTAATCAAAGCTTTAATCATTAAAAATGTAGCCAGAACTGCAAGTTATTATTGGTATAGGAAGTTTACAGTGGTTAATTAATATTGATCTATGGTAATGCATGCTTAAATAATAACATGTGAGGCTACTGGGCTGTGTATAACCCTCTAGACATACAGAACGTATTTATGCACGACAAAAACTGACCTTGAAAATATTCCCAGTTGAAAACACAAAGGAATATAAGAAAGCACCTCCACCACAATGACTTTCCTTATTTTCATTTGTTCCTGTTGGTATTGCGGAAGGTTGGATCTAAAATGAATGCAGAGTACGTTAATAATTTACTTTCTCTAGAGGAGCACTCTTCCTGCAGGGCTGAGCTAAGGGAGTCTCATAGACTTGCTGTTCGGCAAAGAGCAAATGTTTTTTTTGGTTTGTTTGTTTTGTTTTGTTGTTTTTCTTTTTATGTAAAGCTTTCTAAAGTTTCAGGCAGGAAACTCTTAATACATCTGCAAATGTGATCATTTGATTGACAGAACTTTCCTTGGTACCATCCCCAAAAACGATGACAACACTGGAATTGATGCAATCACGTCAACCATCAACGGCAGCTACCGAACACATTGCAGTCAGGTCAATTTAACCCTACCTGTTTTTTTTTATTATATTGTTTTTTTTTCCTGTCTGAAATACTCAACAACATGGTAAAATGCTACTTATAAGAAAAGAGAAAGATTGAACTTCAGCTGCAGCCCAAGAACATCTGCACCTACAACTGCTGTAGAGCTCTTGGGTCTGAAGAGGAGACGCATTGACCTTCAGATCAGCACCATTAACAGAGCATTACCAGCAATGGCCACACAATCAAAATCTTGCACAGTAGTCCTGATGACGCTGATACTGGTATTGTAACTTTTGATTCCTACCATTGTGATACCAGAGATTATTCAAAACGCTACCTGTAATATCGGGCCAGTATTCCAATATCATTATGGCTGCCCTTGTCCTACCATAGTCCTTTTGTGCTGTACATAATTGCACTGTCATTCAAGATGTGGTGTTGGCACTACAGAAACAGTATAATTCAGTTGTAACCACTAAACATTCCCTCGCCTACAATTTAAATAACCCTGAATACATTGTGTTGTGTAAGATTGCATGGCAATGAGCACTAAAGGACTCTATTCTCAGCTCCCTAGCGCTTTGCCACACTCATATTTACACATACTGCTTTGTGTTAAATTGTCGCGGCAGCTCTGCGTGTCACTTTTAATACAGAAGTCTCACCTCACGAGGCCTGTGCAGATTTAATTAACACACTGCTGAAACTCGAAATGAATTTAATCTCGCTTGCCGAGGACCTGTAAAGCAATTGTGCTGACTAGCAGATGGGCTTGTTACAACACGAAATGATTTGGAAATTGCATCATTTTTCCTTTATGGAAATCAGCTACTTCAAAATGCACTGCGGCTGTCAATCATGCAGAGCGTGGAATTTTTAAGCTGGTGTTTACTCTGTTTAACCAGTTACTGTTCTACCTTTGAATAGCGAGTATGGAGTAAATAGGGTAAGCTGAGCTGACAATCAAGAGTTAATAAAAAAAACTGGAAAAATAAGCTTTAAAACACAGAAGAAATGTTGCTGTAGGAGTAAAATATAGATATTGAATTTATTACAGTTGTGTTCAATTATAAAAACATCAAAATACAATACAGCGACCTCCTTGTTATCTTATCTTATATTTTCCATAGTGATATTAAGCAGGGTAAAAACACTATGTAACACAATTTTTGTTCCTGGGTAGTAAGTGTTATTTCCTAATTGCTTATGCCTCAAAAGTATAGAAAATGGCTAATATTCCCCACAAACTTTGCTTTTGTGACCAGGACAGTGATATTTTGAAATTTACCTATTTACAATGAGAAAACGGGTGAATTTGTGTCTTTTCGTTCACATAAAGTCAGAAAAAAACAACATATGAATCCAAATTAACATGTATTTATACTAAAGTAATACAAAAATGACTACAAAAGATTTAGAAGTGAGTGGTTTTTCGAGATTTACGATTATACTGTAAATCAATTTCACGAATCAGCCCCCAAATGTAGTCTCCCATCATGTTCTCGTTATACTGTCCTTGGTAGCGGCGTTCAAAGTCCAGTATATCCTGGTGAAAGCGCTCGCCTTGCTCCTCCGAGTATGCTCCCATGTTCTCCTTGAATTTATCAAGATGAGCATCAAGGATATGGACTTTGAGGGACATCCTACAGCCCATTGTGCCGTAGTTCTTCACCAGAGTCTCAACCAGCTCCACATAGTTTTCGGCCTTGTGATTGCCCAGGAAGCCCTGAACCACTGCGACAAAGCTGTTCCAAGCCGCTTTCTCCTTACTAGTGAGCTTCTTGGGGAATTCATTGCACTCCAGGATCTTCTTTATCTGTGGTCCGACGAAGACACCGGCTTTGACCTTTGCCTCAGACAGCTTAGGGAAGAAGTTTTGAAGGTACTTGAAGGCTGCCGACTCCTTATCTAGAGCTCTGACAAATTGTTTCATAAGGCCCAATTTGATGTGCAGTGGTGGCACCAGCACCTTCCGGGGGTCCACCAGTGGCTCCCACTTGACGTTGATCCTCCCCACAGAGAACTCGGTCCACTGTGGCCAGTCTGCAACAAGTTCCATTGCTTGAGCCTAGACGTCAAAAGCTCAACATTGGACTTGGTGAGACCAATATCTCTAATCAAGACATTGAGGTCTTTTTGGTTGGGATATTATGGGTTTCTCTCCTCAGCTCCACCTCTGAAATTGTCATCTGGATCTACAACGTCTTCCTCGCTCTCTGACTTGCTGCTCTTTTCTAAAGACGGCTGCTCTCTCTCCGGAGGAGTGGGTATGGGGAGCTCATGGCAGTGTGGCACCGGGGCGATGGATGAAGGAAGGTCTGGATACATGATAGCAGGTGCATTCTTGCCAGTCCAACCTTTGGAAGGGTCCACCATGCAGAAGTAGCAGTTGCTTGAGTGGTCAGTGGGTTCCCGCCAAATTCTTGGGATAGCGAACTTCATGGCTCTCTTTTCCCCTCTGTACCATCCTACAAAAATACATTTATTTCACCCATGACTAATGTGTAAGAGATTCTCGCAACATTTTTCATATACGATATATTTTTTCAATAACATTGAAAATTGTAAAACATTTTAAAATTAAAAACTTTTACAATTTTAAAAATGTTAACAAATTTTATACATAAAATTCCGAGCAACAATTGTCCATCTTACCTTCCAGAGTTTTTTGCAGTGCTCGCAGGTGAAATGAGGTGCCCGGGGTTTGTCTTGATCCCCGACAGTCATGCCGAAATATGCCTTGTAGGCCTCACACATCTTAGCAGATGCTTCCACCGAGTACTTTTTCGCTCTTGACTTGATAAACTGGCCGCAGACATAGCAAAATGCATCTGCCGGATTCTTGCAGCCTCTTGATGCCATCTCAGAAAAATGCAGATATGTATCCATTTAGGCAACTGGAACTAAACTGAACTGGTGGGCTTAAGGCCCCTGTATTTATACTACTATTTATATTACTGGAAAGTTCTAGAAGTTACTCAGCACTGAAATTCACTAATTCTGGAAAATAGGTAAATTTCAAAATATCACTGTCCTGGTCACAAAAGCAAAGTTTGTGGGGAATAATAGCCATTTTCTATACTTTTGAGGCATAAGCAATTAGGAAATAACACTCACTACCCAGGAACCAAAAATAAATAAAAATTGTTACACGGTGAAATCAGTTGTACGACTGTTAACTGTGAGTGATATTAACAGTGATAAAGTGATACTATCAGGAGCTTCTCCCCATTGACTCCCATTATAGTCTGGCTGGGACATACTGTAGTGTAATGTGATATTAAATGTAGGTTGACATTAAGGAGTGATATTAAGCAGGTTTGACTGTAGTTATTTTTCAGCTATGCAGCTATGACTTCCACTGTAATATAAATTAGTTTTTTTAAGAACCTGTATCCCATCCAGATAATACCATTGTAATCTGAGTGCATTACCCTGAAGAAAGCCCGGCAAATATTGTACAGTGGTATGGTGCACAGTTTTGTTCCAGATAAGCATCTCCTGTAATATAAACAGAATGGGACAGTGCATGATCTCTTTGCAAGTGCTGCAGATTTGCTTCTGTTTTATGTATTTAACTTTGCTTTGTCTAGCTTTGCTGAATCCCAAAGGACTCCAGACCACTGCCTGTGCGCCTCTCTTACCAGCGAGCTCTCACTGTCTACTCCTGTTCTTCCAGCTCAGACAGTTGCTAAATCACATCCCATTCAATGGTTTGTCCAACTTGTTGAATCCTAAACCGGCTTCAACAGTATTTTTGTGTAAATGTGATCATTTAAGCCAAAAGATAAAAAGAGAACTGTTGATTTTGTTTGAAAATCTTAGGAGATGATTTCTTGAGCAGTTGTGATGGATGCCAGCGATTACTGAAGCGGATTGCATCCCACTGCATCTCAGCAATTTGAAGATGGAAGGAAAAAGGTAGCTCCGTGACTTAGTATAAAATAATTACACACAAAGCGAGCAGCTCAGTGCTTAGGCTTACAGGGAAAGCTATTAAACTGGAAGGTCACAAGTCCAAATCCCACACTGAACCGACTCAATGAATTGTAAATCTCACCACACATTTGCTACAGTGCAGGTGTAAAATTGAGTACTTGGTGGCTTTATATTAGTAAGCACCTGTGCCATCTAGTGCACAGCAGTGTATTGCCAGGACAACAAAAGAAAACTTGATTCAAAGTGGATTACTCCTGTAAAGCCCCTTTGGATTATCTAGCTTGTGTTACATACAAGTGTATTTAAAGCAGGCGCCTGGAACTGAAGAGCAGATCCTAAACTCAGCTGAAAGCATCTGAACACAGACATATAAATAATCATTTAAAAAAGTACTTGAGGAGCTCCCGAGTGGCACATCCAGTAAAAGCACTCGCGTGCAGTGCAGGATGAGTCCTATAGTCTGGACATCGCCGGTTCGAGTCCAGGCTTTTCCTTTGTTGACCGAGGACAGGAGCTCCCAGGAGGTGGCGCACAATTGGCCGAGCACCACCCGGTCAGCCAGGGTGCTCTCGGCTCACCGCGCACCAGTGACCCCTGTGGTCTGGCAGGAAGCCTGCAGGCTTGCCTGTAAGCTGCCCAGGGCAGTGTTGTCCTCTGATGCTGGAGCTCTGGGTGGCTGCACGGTGAGTCTGCAGTGTGTAAAAAAGCAGGCAACTAATGGCACGCGCTTCGGAGGACAGAGTGTGTTCGTCTTCGCCCCTCCCGAGTCAACGCAGGGTTGGTAGCGGTGACAAAAATAATTGATCACTGCTAAATTGGGGAGAAAATAATGCAGTAGGAATCACTCAAAATGACTGAACACATAACATAAAAGGGTAAGTAAAAAAATATGTTTAAATCTATATACACGTTAAAGTTTAATGTGCTCACACATCTAGCACCATTAAAAATACACAGCTAGACTGAACATCTGTTAATCACACTTACTGTAAATCCATTAAAATCCAGACTGGGTGAGATAACCTTGCTATATACCTACCACATACCTGTCAACATGAGTTTTCAAAATAACAGTGCTTTTATGAAATGAAATCTTAGTGAATACCTACATAAGACAAAGGCATACTGTTCAACTTTATTATTTGGTAGAATGGTAGACACACAGTGATCCTTCTAATTACTGTTAAAAAGGAAAAATATCAAAACAGAAACGCAACCATGAGAAGCTTCACAATCAAATGAATCTCTTGCTCCCTGTGGTTCTCATTTTGCTGCAGCTGTAGATGGATGATTTGGCAGCAGCCAATACTTTGTAAACAGGTCCATTATAGTTGATTTTCAAAGCAAAGCATACAGTTAGCACAGTTGCTTCTACTGCACATTGAAAGGTCAAGCTATGGCACCTACTTATAACAAGAAAAAACTTCTGAATTCAATAAGTCATAAAAAAGATTAAAAGCCAAATACGCTACAATGTTGTATTGCAACATTATCCATTGCACTCCACATATATGGTGGATCAATATTACCACAGGCACTGTCATTAACTTTTCATTGTCAACTAAGATACAGTTGTAGAACTTCCAAGGCTGCATTACATATGCTGTTTGTGCCCACAGCACAGAAAATAAGTTGGGTGTATCAAAGCTATTTTTACACTGAGACAATGACAGGGCGTCAGTGTTAGGTCATAAGGTTTCTGTATTGTAAGGATGTAAGAGAAATATTAGATCTGATGCATTGTTATACAAGAGAGTACAAACATGTTTTGATGTTTAAGGCCAAGGATTCCTCAGAGTACAAAATATACACTGCTGTGCAAAAGTCTTACACATTTTTTTTTGGGGGGGGGGGTTTATACAATATAGAATCAACCTGCTTTAATACTACCATAGAATCAACCAGTGCTACCTACAGAATGTCATGTCACCTGTACATTTTAAATAATACAAAACATTTTTTACTTTATTTGTATTTATTTTTTGGACACTTCTCGCACCCCCTTGCTCGAGAACGACTGGGTAAATGTGATGGATTCGCTACTATAACACTTCTTGTTAGCTGCTCATGTATAGCTTACTTTAAGTTGTTGTGATCACAAGTTTTTTTTTAAGATTCTGATCAATGTGAATTAAAGATTGTTAAATGACAAGCTTGGTTTGTTCTCACCCAAACTAAGCTGTATTAATAACAATCAAAGTTGTTATAATAGTGGAAAACACTAGTGGAGGCTTTGAGTAAATTGTTGATGCTCATAACATCAATATATACTGTAACTCCTGAATGTGTCTAAGATTTTTGCACTGCAGTGTATGTAAAAATGTTTGTCCTGTTCTCAGCCTGAAAAAAGAAACAAGGACCAGGGGTCACAAATGGAGTTTAGAAAAAGGGGCATTCAGAACAGAAAATAGGAGACACTTTTTTACACAGAGAATTGTGAGGGTCTGGAATCAACTCCCCAGTAATGTTGTTGAAGCTGACACCCTGGGATCCTTCAAGAAGCTGCTTGATGAGATTTTGGGATCAATAAGCTACTAACAACCAAACGAGCAAGATGGGCCGAATGGCCTCCTCTCGTTTGTAAACTTTCTTATGTTCTTATGTTCTTATATAAACCCAGTAAAGGACTTCCCTTTTTTAATAACTTAATTTCCCATTCTTCAGCTCGACAAAACTCAGGACTGAAAGAGTTAAAGGCCAGTGTGGATCTTATGAGATCTCAGCTTGATTGACTGTTTTAAATTGTGGAAATGTTGGTGCTTCTTTTCATCCATCACTAGCAGGAGAAAATATTCAGGAAGTTTTCCTTCTTATAACATATACTGACAGTAAAGACTTGACACAGATTCCTGTACATCTTTATTGAGTGTTTTTACAGTCAAAGGTTTGTCACAGAAAGAGTGACAATTGTTTCAGGTTCTAAACCTGGGGTATATACACTATTACACAATTGTGTGGCATTGCTGTACAGCCCTTATTCAGGATGCACGTGACAGCAGTTGTAGATTCAGCCTAGGTTAAACAACCTAGGTTCTAGACGAGTTTCATAGTTTGATACAGTACATGTGTGGTCTCTGTGTGAGAGAAAAAATGACTACACGGGTACAGAACAGTTTGTTTGTGTTAAACAGTTGCTAGGGGACGTACCGCGTTGCCCGTCAAGGCAGCATCTGCAAACTTCATGCACAATTACGGGAGTAAGGGATTATATACAAATGACCAATTTGAGGGAAAAAAAACTAAATATTAGTAACACTTAAATATTGTAAATAATGTTTACAATTGTATTGTTTGTTTTTTACAACCCTTAGCAGTGCAAATAGAAGACGCTCATCCTTCCTTCCCTTTTTTTGATCCTTTGTTTCTTGTCAAAGCAAATGTATAGTAATCAATATCAGATGATCACTCACCAGCCATGATCTTTGTTAATTCAAACCACTTTAATATTATTAAAAAACGGCTTGACAAGGGTGAGATTCATTACATTTTAAAATAACCTATTCATAAATTGTAGAATGGGATTACTTTGAGCTTTGATTACTGATCATTATTTTGATAGGGCTCAACCGTCACATCCCAGTCTTTGATGACGTGTACATAAACGCACAGCACACGTATTCATACTGGCGAGGAGATACCGAGCTTTAGAATGAGTACAAGGCAGCGTCGTATAGCAGCTCCAGGAAAGAATAGACAGAACAGGAAGGAATGCATGGCAATCTGGATACAGAAAGCCTTACAGCAAGTCATAAATTCAGTTCAATTAGCTATGAAATTCAGCAGCACTAATAACAACACCACAGTCCACTTGTGTGTTAAACATGCCCTTTGAATGCAGCATGTTTACCAACCTGAAACAGGTTCTGACCAGGGCCCTCTCCTGTGGTCTTGCCATGACAACCACTGCCAGGCCAGCAGGTGAAGGCAACAGGGAGTGGTTGAGAGCTGAAGGAGTGCTGGGCAGAACGGCAGGCCAGCTGGCATCACTATGGCAATTCAAAAAGGTGCCACCCGAGAGACCATATTGTTGGTTTGGACTGGAGTGTGACTCTGGTTTCAGACAGAATCGCTTTTAAGACCAGCCCACACAGTTGAATGGTATGATTTAAAAAGAAAAGGTTTTTTTTGTTTGTTTTTTTTTTTTTTTTAGTATAAATAAGTTTTCTTTTTGGTGTAGGACTTTCAAATTCTATTAACTAGTAATTATTTTATCTAATTGTATTTGAGGAAAATTGTACCAAGCAAGACAAAGCAAATATTGCATTTATAATTGCCAACACCATGCAAGCCTTCCTAAAAATGGTTTCTAAATAACTTAAGATAGAACTTTAGAAGCACTTTTATTTCTTCACATTTGCATTACATCTTACAGCTCTCACTATATTATCCCCTGCTGGTTACCAAAACCAATTAAAACAAACTTGGTTGATTAAACCACTGAAGACAGAAAATCAGCTAATGACGGCAATACAATTCGCCTCAGTAATCTTTGTAGAACAGAACAATAAACAAAAGCCTACTTGTTTGCTTACTTTTGTGGGTGTTGGTTTTCCCTGTGCAATAAATTGCACTTTTTGTTTGTAACATTTGTGAAAGATACCAGGTGTCAAACTTGAAAGGGGTGTGGTCAATGTGGGGCATTTCTGGAGGAATTAGAATAGATCAAGATCCATCAGATGATGAAAGTGGGAGGGGTAGACTTATATAGGGCGTAGTCTGGTGTAAAGGGGTGTGGCTTAAAGGGGATGATGACAGTGTGATAAAGAAAATACACAGACCCTATGACACCGTCCTCTTGCACCCATTGTTCACCCAATGGTTCATATAACCGAATATTGGGTAGTGGAATCACATATTTAAAATTTTCCCAGATCATAATTACCCCAGTCCACTCTCATTACAGGTACTGTGCTGTCTTTCATAGCATCAGTGTCCTCCCTACGGGTGCCAGCTACACCACCCCATACCTGTTCCAGGAGCACAGCCTATTGAATTCCAGGGGGCCTCTTTCCAGAGGCTATGGAGACCCCATCTGCATCTGGCTTGGAGCGAGAGTGACTGATGCACAGTTTCCTTGTAGCATACAGGCCCTTGCCTACACAGTGAGAGGGAGCTGCCAAACCATGAGAATGCTCTCTGACTCTCTGCCTGTGCTGCTCTCGCCACCCCCTCCCAGGCTACGGAAGCCTCTCCCCCCGGAGATGACGGCAGCCGAAGTGACCCTATCTTTCCGGCCCCCCTCCCGGGCTGAGGGCCTGCCTCGCACCCACACCTCTGGGTCCTCGCTGAGCTCGTAGATGGAGCCGTCCTCCACACTGTGCTCCAGGGACTCCAGAGACGAGTCCGACGCTCCCTCTGGTTTGCTGCTCAGGGGTTTGCCAGGGAGCTGGGAGGTGGAGCGCAGGCGGTACTGCAGCAGGACCCCCTGGCCCTTGCCCTCCCTCCTGGAGCTGCCATTGACCTGGTGCAGGGATTCCTGGGAGGAGGTGTTGGTCTTGCCCTCCCCCCGACTAGGCGAGTCCACCTCATCCCCCATGGAGTCCCTCTTGAGCAGCTGTGGGGACAGCGTGCTAGAGGTGGCCACCAGGAAATCCACCGGCCCGCAGTGAGCGTTGAGAGAGGTCATTCCTTTCCCTGGAGGCACAAGAGGGGAATGATGGTGACATTTCTGTACTGTACAAAAAACACACAGGTCATAGCAATTTCCCTTAAGGAGGAGTGACAACCAAGACTTTAGAAACCGTTTTATTCCCTCTTATCACTGTTCCGCTTCTATTTTGCTGAAGATCTTCTGGTTATTTTCATCGTATATATTTTTCTAGAGATTAAAATGTTTTAACTACTGCCTCCTGTTGCCTAATCATTACTGGAGTGAACATAACCTCTAGGAAGCAACTACACTTAATATTATTTGTTTAATTGGCAGACACATTTATCCAAGGTGACTTACAGGTGTACAGGGCAGTACAAGGTTACAAGCAAGGAAAATATTTAAATACAGTATACTTTACAGTAAGTGCAAATTTAAAAAAACTAAAAGTACAATATGAAATAAGGTGCAACAAGTTAGGTTTGCAACAATGTATATCTACAACACAATTATTGAATGAAGATTAGGTAGAATTGACCAAATAGTATCTTCTAGAAAGAAGTGTACCTGTTATTTTGGGGATGCCCTCCAGCTTGGGCACTGGCAGTGTGACTATGATTCCCTGGGAAGTGCCGACCCACAGTAACCCCTGGCAAACCAGCAGACTGGTCACCCGCATGCTCTTCTGAGCTATAAGGAGCACAAAGGGAGCAACATTACATTCAGTTGCAAAAAACACCATTTACTTGAAAACCCTGTTAACTACTATAACTATCCATTAAATGCCTCACTTGTTGTAATTCTGATGGTGGAAAGCAAAAAAAAGAAACACACATGCTTTTTTTTTTTTTTTTTTTACCATTAATCAATGTTTTAACGTGTTCAAGTTACAAGCACCTCAGTGGAGTTTCGACCGTTTTGACAAGCAAGAAAAAAAGAGACATTTAAAAACACATCAGTTAGCAGTCGACTGCTTCAAACCTTCACCTGTCCTTTAAATTTTAATTGGGATGAGGTGAAGATGTTTCCATAGAAACCAGAACTTCACCTAGTTACCAACCCTCCCAACCCCTCCAAGGTCACATGAAAAGGGAAGTATTCATCTCCACCTTTCCTCTAACCCGCTTTTTCGACTCCCGTACTTTATTAATTCATTCTCCTGCCCTTGTGTCTTCATTACCATTTGTCTTTCTGTTTAATATATTTGTATTCTTCTCAGTGAAGCCAACCCATCCTGCTATGGAGCAGGAACTGAAATTGTAGGACTGGGAAAAGAGGTCCGTCTTAATTGGTGCCTCACTGTAGCTTTCACTAGAAGATTTGTTCTTAGCCAGTCTAGTAACTCTAATCTGATCAATGCGTAGTCTTTTACATATAAAAAGGGGAAACTTTTGAACAGATGCTTGATTTCATTCATAAAAATAAAGCCCAGAGAAAGCTGCCATTTCCCAAAAGGTACAGCAATGCTCGCTTTTGTCACAAGATGAGAGCGAGGGTCAATCATCGACAGAAAGGGCATTCATTTTTATGAAAGCACTGTTTTAGGAGGTAGCCATTTTAAATTATGAATTTGTGTAATAATGTACGGACATTGTCATTTAAAAACTGAAATATTTTCAGAGAGAAGCCTGGTGGAATCTTGTTAGACTATGCAGGCTAGATCACTATTAAAACAAATCAGATTATTTATATTATATTGCGTAAGACAGTAAATAACTTGCTTTAACCATTTAAGGGAGCCCTAGTTGTGTGTGAGATACACCAGTAACTTAAAACCCTGTGGAGATAAAATTGTAAGAAAGTCAAGTAGATAAACATTTGGATAAAAAGGCAAGAAAAATTGTGTGGCTTTTTGTGATGTTCAGTTCAGACCACCAATCTCACTTGATTAGAGGCCTCCAGAAGTGAAAGGCGAGAGTCTAGTAAACCTTCCCGTTCCCGAGGACTTGCCTGGGCCGAGGAAGGTGGTGCGGGCGGAGATGTTGATTTCCTGGAGGGGCTCGAGCGTCTCGGTGTGAAACAAGCGGATAGACGAGCCCTCGGAAAACGCCATCCAAACCCCGCCCCCGGCGCGCGCCATGTGGGCCACGCTCACCGCCTTGTCCTGGTGTGCTTCAAAACCCTGGATGAGAAAAGAAAAGCCTCTCATGAACAAACAGCACCTGGAGAGGATAATAACAGGATTTGCATAGTGTGAAACCAATCCCTGTAGAGCACTCTCCCAATTCATTCAGAGCTTGGACCAAGATATTTCCGGTCTCCTTTCACTCTATATCATCTGAGAATAATACACAATATTTTAGAAGATCTAAACAGGGCCGGGAACATTACATCTGGTGTAAGCCATTTAACATAGTAGTCATTTACACAGATTGTTCTATCCGATTTGTATATCGACTCACCATTGCAAACCAACTTTCGATATTAAAATTGGATAGAAAAATATTATAAAAATATATTTTAAAAAAAAAGATGTAGGACTGAAGATTATCTCTACAGCAAACCAACGACCTCTTTATACCTAACCAATAGCTGTTAACAGGTCCACAGAATTTTTTTATTGTATTTAATAATTCCCTAATTTAAAAAAAAACAAAAACACTTTTTTAAAAAGCAAAACACAGAAACATAACATGGGGCCTCAAAGATGTGTCACATATCCATTCTCTGTGTCCTCACACACCCCCACACAATGTAAACTGGGCCATTTCAATGTTACACAATCCTAGGATTTTTATTTTTTTAAATCCTCTATTCACTCCCAATGAGTACAGACACACACACACACACACACGCGCGCGCGTGTGTGTGTGTGTGTGTGTGTGTGTGTGTGTGTGTGTGTCGACAATCAAATTCCATCTCACACGCTTAATAAAGAGAGTTCTCGATTTGTACAATAGCCATTCCAAAGGTAGTGATTATTTCCAGATCTATAATGATAACAGACTGAAAACATGAAAGTCTCATCTGGTGACCAAAGAGGTCTGCTCACTGCCTTGTACACAACTGAGTCTGTTTATCATCAACCAGTAAATTAGCAAGACTCTTAAAACCACACAGACTCGAAGTAGTAAGTGATCTCCATTTAAATTAGCTTAGCTATCATCTCAGGCACCCAATTGAAATAACCGTGTTCCATACTAAGCCTGCTGACTTGCTTAATACCCCACAGCATGTTTGTGGCTACGTGTATGAACCCAGCTCCTAGCTTCACTAATTACCATTATTTCTTTTTTTGTCTCTCCTTTTTATGTAGTGTCACCAGAGCGGCTTAGCACCCAGTGAGGCGAGAGGAAGTAGGCTGTGTAACTAGTGACATGAGAGCTGACTGGGAAACATGCTCTGCTTTTTTGGTTGCTAGGTAACCAATCACAGCAGGCTTGTGCATTCTAACTTCTCCCATCTCAAAAGTGGTGTTTATTTCGGTTGTCAATTAGGTCTGAGGAGCCACCTCTCAAACATGTAACAATTCTGCATTTTTATTGATTTATTATTTTAAAAAAGAATAAAACCTTCCTACCAAACTGAAAATAACAATATACATTTTAGGCACCAAGACTGCAGGAGTTGGCGAGACGTTGACTTAAGCTACATTAAAATGTAAACATCACAATAGATGTCATTTTACTTGATAAACTGCACAGCAATTCTGTCCAGATTTGGAGTTGGCAGTGACTGGATTAAACTGACAACCTGGAGATGGAGAGATAATTCTTAATATTGGCTGAATCTCAGTTGCATTAAAGCCAACTGAACTTCGGGGTTAAGCACCCCATCGGATTTACTGAAGTAAAGGTCTCTCAACAGGGCAGAACTCTTTTTAAGTCATGTTGACAGGCTTGTGGAAATGAGGTATTCTTAAGCTTTTCAGTCCTAGAAAGGATTAACAAAACAGGCACCCTTTTCAGAAACAGCTACTTAAAATCACGTCCATGGAATGACATTAAGCCTTCAGCACCTGTTCTTTATTCCTTGTGCTTTGTTTAGTCTTAAACGTCGAGGAATAAGAAAACGTTTGGATGAGTTTGTAACTTATTTTAAAAGGTAGCTGTTCTTTCAGGGCCTTAAAAACAACAACTGCGGCTTTTAAATTGCCATATTAAATGTGTACACCCAAATATCCTGCATGACTTCTTAAAAACTTTTTCTAGTCACACTTAAGTTTAAGGATCCTTTTATAAAACAAATGTGATATTAACAATGATCTAACAAGTGGAATGTCTCAGACATTAGCTTTCACGTCACAAATCCTGTTATCCTGCAAAAAATGCCACCAGAGTCACATTGACGGCATAGCGACAGCAGCCATCGTCGAATAACTGATTTTGTTTGAAGTCAGACTCTGAGGAAGCTTGACGTAACTGACTATTAAAATCTTTAAAAAAGGAAAAGACCAAAAGACTACAATTTAATTTCAGATTTGATCCACTCTGAAGACTTATTTCCTTGTCAACAACACTCTCTGTAGCAACCGTTTATGCAATTCAGTGCGATAATATTTTCCTTTTGCCTTGCTTGCTCTCTAGCCCATTAACTTCCAGGCTCACACTTCATACATTATTCAAACAGAGACACATGCAGCAGGATCAGCTCTCCAGGAGATGTGTTCTGCAGGAGCTCCGAGTCCCTCCTTCCTGACAAGACCCTCACAGGTGACCTGTCATCCTCACACTAACATTACTACCCATTGCTCGGAGCAGCTAATCTATCAGGCTGGGGAATATGTAATGGGCCATAAAACTCAATTCAGAATAAAAAGCACTGATATGATTTTAAAAGGAAAACCCAGCACTAGAGAGTCCAGCACATCTCGTGTGGTAAACACATCTAGTACTACATTAGGATTAAAGAAATCTCTGTTTCCAAGCCATGCATTCAAATAATGTTGTTCTTCGTTGGTCCCTGTCATTCAAAAAGCTGCTTCCCCTATGACTGCTTTCAGCCACTTACATGCTTTGAGCATGTGACACTGCTGAGGTGACTTGACCCAGAAAGGGCAAGAGTAGCAGATTTCCGTGAGTAAGGCACGAAAGCCGAGAATTTTCTTTAACCTAATGTAGTACCAGACATTTTTTATATGAAAATACACGCAGGCTTCAAATCAGGTGTTCCTTTCCAAACTGCACATTTGAGACCTATGTAGCGAAGGGTAGTGCAAACCAGATCCAATATATTGAATTATTTTGTTAGCTTCATACAATGTAATGCTGGGGCAGCACATTTAATACAATAGTGTGTAAAGATGCAGTCTTCAATTTATATTGAAAGAGCTGGGGAAAGGCATTTAATCCAAGTAGAATTCAGAACTGACAGAGCCAGCACAATAAAGAGAATAGTGAACAGGAGACTGGGAAGCTCAGGAGGACAGACAGACGGCTTCAGTCTCCAATGCCGCCAGTCCCTTTCACAAACACTAAACTCCTGTCAGCTTTATCGCCTGTCTTCCCCAGTGTTGTACTGCATCTGTCCAGCACTGATAAACCCTGCTCGCAAAAATACTATCATCGCTTCAGAAAAAAAAAGAAAGAAACTCCAGACAGAAGGGAAAGTGTGTCTGCTAGTGTCAGCCTGGGGTGTGCTTTGAAGATAAACGGTAGTAGCATTGCATAGGCTTCGTGCGAGGGAGTCGGGTCAAGAGGATTGGCGTAGGGTGGCGGGGTCCTTGTAATGGCGTGTTACTGCAATAAAATCCCATTTCTTTATTTTCTCAATGTCATTTAGCTTCACTGTGCAGCAATGTTATATATCCAGAAGCTCTTTCTTTAAAAAAAACAAAAAAACAAATAAACCACCGATGACGCAGTAATTGTTTAAAAACAAAGTTTTTTAACAACGTCCTAAACCACTCACACGCTGGCACTCAGAGGACATCTGCAGTTATATCAGCTTCTAGGCAGACCTGTCTTAATTTTTCTGTTACCCATTTAAATCACACATTCTGCCGTCCAACCCTTTTTACAGCAGTTCAAAGCGACACAGCAAAATGGTGAAAGTTATCAGGAGTTCACAAAGAACCTGGCAAAATAAGCAATAAAATACACAGGTGTTCATTTCTGCTATGATGTCAAATATAAAACTAGGTATTGCATGGATTACTACAGTGCTTATTGATCAGACTTGATTGTATTAGCCCATGGTGAATACTGTGTAAGGCTGTGGCTGGTGACTTACCAGGGTGTTCATGGTGGCTCCTTCAATGACAATGATCCTGTTTCCACAGCTGGCCCACACAGTGTCCTCCAGAGCCAGCAGCCTGCGGACCGGCTCTGTGCCGATACTTGAGCAGCGAGGGGACTCTGGATCCCACAGCTTCTCTGGAAACAAAGAGCAGAATGAAAAGACCTGTTGAAACATGTGCAGCTATAGTAACACTGTCACCAAGCCAGATCATGACAATTACCAATCTGGGAGCTAACTAGAATTCCTGATTTACAGATTGTGTATTCTCTGTTCCGTTGGTGTAGCGTATACTGTAGGCTAATTATTCAAAGTTATAATGTAGTCGACCACATCTCTTTTGGTATTCTCATAGTGTGCCTTGCATGACTGAACCACCACGGACACTTTAACCATAAGAGACACTGTGTTTGATTAATCCACAATTAGTCTACAATTTCCGTCAGTTGTTGATAGTATTAAAGTCAAGACCAGACCCTGCTCTGTTACTATCCAAAATTGTCAAGACAACAGGATGTGATGTCATGTCATATTGACCTCAAATGTCAAGGCGGCACTTTTTTTAAAATAAACTGTACTGGAATATTCTGAATTGATATTAACTGTAAAACATGTTTTACAGACTAACTATTGTCTTCTAACCATTCTGCAAGCACCGAAACAAAACAAAATGTAAAAATCAAGTAAACCATGTCTCACCACTGCTCTTCCGTCTGTAGACGACAACCTTCCCGTCCTTCAACCCCGCGAACAGGAAGTTGCCGGAATGTTTCAGGCACAGCACCGGGCATCCCTCGGGGTTACGGAAGGTTAGCAGGCACTGGGCGGCCGTGTCCACACTGCCATAAACTAGGATACTGCAGAATCAAGGAAAGAAACCAGGTCATGTGTGTTACAGACCTGTTCTCCTCAATACAATACTGTTTTAAAATGTCCTCCCCTTTTATTGCTTTCAGGACACTGTGCAGTTGAAATTCATTTCTAATGAACGTTCTCTTTGAAAAGCCTATGCTATATTAGTATGCACTGTTTTAGAGTCCTCTATGCGGTTTCTGTTGGACATCACATATTTGGGTACTCTTTTTACCCGCGGACCAACATGGAGGAAAGGGCTGCTGGCAAACCCACCTGCCATCCTGTAGCCCCAAACAGATTGTGTTGCCGAACATGGAGGTCCGTTCAGCAGCCCCACTCTCCCCCTCCTCGGACTGGCTCTCCTCAGGAACATACTCCAGACACAGCACTGGTGCCCCCACCTGGAAGGATTTGACAGCACGGGGAGTAGACCTGTTGAGGGAGAAGATCTCCACCTGACCGTGAGAAACATCACCCCCACTGGCCACCTGTAGACATAGCAACACAATTTATTTCCACACAATTGGGAAAACACTGCAGTCTCAACAGCCAAGAAGGAAAAGGATATGTACAGCTGGACAGTTTGATATGGCTTTTTCTTGTCTTGTTTAAAGCCAACAGTTGACTAGAGAATAAAATACCAAAAATGAATAAATATGCAATTTCTTTTATTATAATAAGTGATTGATTTACTTATCCAGCGATTCTTAAAGCAGTTAACTTAGGCAGAACACCCTGACTAGCAAGTATATTATTTCAGTCTCCTGTGCCATGCTGCACAACTGGTGGCTCATTCTTAAGAGGAGGATGTTATTTTCAGATGGCCAGTACGGTATTATATCACAGCGTGATTGAAAGCAATTGAACACTGAAAACTAGTAAGGAGTATACAGTCCATAAGGACACTCCAGACAAAAAATTATTTAAAATCAGATGTAAGAATTATATATGTTCATCATGTTCTGTGAAGAGAGGCATTTAAATATAGCACTTGAGAATCACCTCTTCCAGTAATCTGCAGAATCTGTATAGTAAAGGCAACTGGGCAGAATGCTGTTAAAATAATTCTTGTGAAATGCAAAATGAAATGTTATAAATAGGAGGCAATCCTATTTATATAACAAAGCTTGTGGTAGCCATATGGCAAGTTTTTAGCAAAACCTGAATCAGAACCATTAAGGATTTTGAAAATGTTTGAAGTACAAATTGCATTCAAAATAATTTTAGGAAGTGAGATCATAATGTGCATTTATGTTAAAACATTTTGGTTGGAGAAAATTTAAATTTATCAAATGCCACGCCCTCCCCCTCCAAACTTTCACTGCAATAGAGGGTTATTTTGTAGCATGAGTACCTTGACAGTTCTGCTTCACTGACATTCAAGATACAATCAGAAAACATAAATCCCGCATGAGAAAAACAAACCACTGTTATGGATTGGTCAACATTCCAGTAATGATGTCATCCTGTGCATAGAACACACAGCATAGTTCTAAAGCTAAAAATAAAGCACTCCATGCTTATGTAGAAATCCTTTAACACAGTTTGAGCAGCTCGGCTTCGATCACACACTCCAGAGACACGCATGTTATTTCAATAAATAAAGGGCTTTCAAAGTTTGTGACTCTACTTCTAGTGCTTTATCCCCATATGAGGGGAAGTTTGATTGAAACAGGGAAATGGCAAACGTATTTTATAATCCGGTACCTCTGGTGAGCCAAATGGACATACTTCTGCTACTGCTTGCATCAATGGGAAGTTTAAGAGCTGATCTTTAGAGTTGCATTATAATATAGCTCAAGCAAAAGATTTAAAAGGATGTTACAGGGGAAATAGCAACATCTAATATTTTCTAAATGGTCTTATAAGGCAACAACTGTCTCTCAAACATTTGTATGGAACGCTGCAGCATTAATTGACCACAGAGAATGTTTTTATTAAAACAGAAGGTACGTAGTGGCACATTTGCTCCCCGTTCAGATTTTCTATGACAAATGACACTATCTACATGCAACACAACAAGTTATGTCAGTTATGGCTGTCATGGTAACCCGTGCTTTATCATCAAAGCACTGAAACTCAGATGTGCCACAGCAAAAAAAACAAATGATACTGCATAGTGAGCATTCATTAGCAAGCTGTTGGTGTAATAAAAACATTACTTTCTAGCAGGCTCATTTTGTTTTAATAGAAAAACAATTCAATTTGTAAAAGTGCTTTTCATGTGGAGATACCTCACAACAAACCACAAACACAACCACAAATTGTGAATCCCCAAACGACTCTGAACATCCCAGGGGTCCTTCGACAGTTTTAGAGGGGAATTCAATAAAAAACAAACTGCAGCGCCACTTTAAGATATTAATTCTTCTTCTATTTTATGGTGGTACTTGAAGGGCGGAAAAGAATGTGTAGCTCGCACAAATGGGGGGAAAAATGCAATGAAGAGGCAATCAACTTCCGAGTCCTACTTCCACTTTTTAATGTCTGCGATAAAGAGGTCTCTTCTTTTTACGTTTCTCCTTGTCCAAAGAGATCTCAACAAATGCACAGGAGGCTCTGTTTTGATTTAGTGAGATTAAAACGCAGGTGTCAAATGCTGAAGGGAACTGCCCCCCCTCCCCTCCCCAATGGTCTGCTTCAGAAAACAGATGACATGTTTAAAACATAAATAAGCTTTCTTTGCTATATACTGTATTTGTACATGATTTGACAATGCTGTTTCTGAAACAGAGTGTTAAAATCTGTCAAAACTCAATTCCTTTTTGTACTATAGCATACCAGGAGAGATACAGGTAGTGTTCATTTAGTCAAGTGGGTTCAGTTCAGTATAATTTTACCTCAATTTAAATTTGTGTAAGTGGATTTACTTTTAGTGGTGCAGCACCAGAAGCAAGACTCCCATTAAAGTACAGAGCAGACCCAACTCTGCCGGTATCTTAAGTTGGCACGACTACAAGGTGCTGTGCTAGGCCTACTGAGCTCAAAATGTCAAGTGTTAATCTTTCCCTTCCATTGTTTTCCAAAGAAAGAAACAAAATATGTATGTAAAAATATGTATATCGCTTTAATCTTCTACATCGGCATTATGCAAATCTGTATCTAATTGCTTCACAAGGTAAGAATTTGCATAAAATATCTTGATTTTTCCACTTCATCCGTATCAATGCAGTGCTTAGGAGGTCCGTCCTTCAGAGGTGTTTAATCTGAAGTTTTTGTTGTCCTGATGTGATGAATAAACATCCACAGGAATCAGAGAAAGATAGACAGAACGAAAGCAGGTTTCACATGCTAATTAGAAGACAATGAAATCATGCTAAATCACAAGCCATGGAAGCCTCAGTGGCTGATCACTCTAAAGTGATTTAGTGCCGTCCCGAATTGGAGCAGCTTGTTCAGGTTTATCCAGTACAGAGGGACACACAGTGGTGCTGCAACAAAGAACTTTGAAATTATGCCTTTTTGCTTCAAGTTGATGCCCATTATGTCTCAAAAGCTTTTGTGTGTGTGGAAAGCAATGTAGTTTTTAAACTATAGGTTTATTCGAGGTCTGGTTTTAAAAGTAAAATGTGATTGTTTTGACACCAGGAAGAGCAGAGATACATTACACCAGGAGTAAATGTGGTTTTAAAAAGAAGGCAAAGGCCGTTGATGAAAGGTTAAGATGGTTATGTTTCTGACTAACTATAGTATCTGTCAATGATTGCTTGTTAACCTCATTTTCTTTCAAGATAAACCTTGGTGACCCAATTGTTTTTTGCAAGGGTGCCATTTGCACCGATGGCCTTGGCAGCCCCCCGCCTCCCCTGGTCTTTTACTGATCCAGAAGCACAGGTGACTCACCCAGAGGTAGCCTTGTGGTAGGGAAGTACTGGCAGCGGAAAACCCCAGAAGTGCACACTGGACCGGATTATGGAGGGCAGCTTCCAGCTGGTGAGAGAAAAGAAAGAAGGAACACTTTAATAATTCATCCAGTTAATCTTTGAGGTCTGTTGTCACTACAGGTAGCTGGAATGGAATCGTTTACTGAGAAACTAGACAAAAACTTAATGACCCACTTAATGTGCTCTTTCAATTTGCTCTTGTGGTTTATCATGTCATCTGTACCCCTTTGTAGAATTGCAGCCTTTTTACATGCAGTGTTTTTAGGGTCCTGGCTCAAAATAAGGGCACTCAGGCACTGATCATGTCTGTCACACTATACATGGTGAACAAGAGAACTGCTTTTTCATCAAACGTTAGTCTCCTTAGACTGCACCAATAAAGGTGCTCCAATAAAAGTTTTTTCATAGCAATTTGTTTACATTTTCCATAGCCTAACACTATGATAAATGCTCTCATGTCACTGAACGTTTGTTGACTTTTGTCATTTTACGCATGGTCCCTTGGAATGACTCGTCATATGAGGCTTAATATAAATGTTATTTTGTAGTTTTAGATCCATTATAACCAGGCGGTGATCCAACAAATCCATTACACAGAGTTTCCTATTGTCTGCAGCTATCCATATGCGGTGGTTTGTAGTTGGCATTTAATTACCAATTTGACTTTGTTGTCGTCAGTGTTAAAGGGAAGAAAAATTAAAGACGAGAACTGGGAGTGCATCTGCTGTAGGAATAGAAAATAAAAAATAAATAAACAAATAAAATTAGCTGGACAGATGGGTTGAAAATAACCGCCTGGCTTTTCTTTCTATACAGCTGCATGTGCTTGTGGAGAAAGGGGCTTAAACGAAATGCAGCCGATTTATACTGATCTATAACTGAACAACACTAAAAGCCAGCAGGCGGCTGCCCCTGCTGAGCAATTAAATTTTGCCATCCGACACAACTCCCCCCCCCCCCCCATTCGCCTTTCATTCCAACACAAACCGAGCTGCCGTCGCCCCCTATCAGTGTTCCCAGGAGCCAGAGGGAAAAGGCTGTCCGCTTTGTCACTGGTGTCCCAGGGAGCCTCCGTCTGATTGCCGAGGATGCACCTGGGTGCAGTTTTACTGTTGCCACATTTACTTTTAAAAGGCTCATCTCCACTTTCATTCCTCTCCGACTCCATCCAAGCTCTGAAAGTTACTAATCTTGATAACGGTCTTTCTGTCTGCTGTTTGTGTGGGAGCATTTTACATTTAGTGGGTATTTGGTCAGGAAACTGTTGCCATGTTCAATATTAAATATCTAAACTGTCAAAGGCAGGGGCAGACAAAACTGGACCTTAAAGTCCAGGATGTTGTTTTAACATTGTTCTAAATTGTTAAACCTATATAAATGCCCCAAGATCGGAACTGGGCATCCCAGGTCAAGAGGAACACTTGGTGGTCTGCACTCCCCCTAATTTATTATCACAGCACTACAGGAATATCATTAGGGGGCGCATTAAGCATTTTGTGTTTGAGTTCATATAGGAACATTTTAAACCCCTGCAGGGGTTGTTGCAGAGTTGAGGTAGCATGTTTTGGAAGTTATCACACCCACACAAACCTGCTGTTTCAGTGTGCCAGACACTATTGTGTAAAATACATGATGACATTTATTAAAAGGAAGAAAACAGAAAGCCTGGATGTGTATAAAGCTTCCAACAAAACAAAAAGGGGTCATGCTGTAATTTTTAATCCAGATCCAAGTGAAGCAAGTTTGGTAGTCTCTGCTTCCAGTGTGCAAAAAATAAAGAGGTTGCTTGACAAGTGATAGGACTGAATGGTAGAGGTGTTCAGAACAGGATTGAGAAATGAGGGAAATTTCTCACCCCCCCCCCCCGCTTGCCAGCACTATGCTTTAGCCAGCGTCATTGTCACATGTTCCAAAAAAGTGTTTATTTAAAAAAAAAAGAAAAAGTCAAACATTTAATGGAATGTGAAATAGTTTATATCCCGCTGTAGCTCCAGGTTACCTTTCTTAATCAGATGCAAGTCTCAAAGGTTTAATTATCTTGGTTAAATAAGATGAGGTGCAAGTATTCAAACGTAATTGAAACTCTCTTATGCACACACTACCTCCTGACATCGCATAGCAGAGCAGAGACACAAACACCAAATATTAAAATGAATCTGGTGAAAATCTCATACTGCCAGAAAATGTGTTCATTTATTCAGAAAATACATACGGTGTTACTTGAATTTGGCCCCGTAGCGTTTATTTTAAATTGATCAAAATGACTGCGGCCCTTAAACAAGGGCAGCCTTTATTAATACAATGGATTTACAAACGCTGCAATAGTTTATTATCTGATTTAAGGCATTTTAGAAGCGGCGCCACAAGATGATCCGATCTGCACCATTATACTCGTATGTTTTGGGGGCTTGAATACAGCACGCTTACTGACAGTTAACGAGAGCCTATTGGGTGGGTGTTGGGAGGTCAGGGGAGTACTGTACCAGCGAATCAGGAGTGTGTATTGGTTGCTATGGGACAGGATAAGAAGAGGAGAAAGAAGAGTAGTTGAGTGTGATGCAGTTTTTCTTAAAAAATATTACCTCAGAATATCGGTTTGATTTCTAAAATAAAAACTAAAATATATCTTACTCTTATTTTTTGCTCACTGTAATTTACCTGCTTGTGTAATTTCTACTGCAAGAGAAACCGAAACTAAATCTTCTCATAGATAGTAAGCATTTATATATATATAGATAGAGAGATAGATAGATAGATAGATAGATAGATAGATAGATAGATAGACAGACACACACAGCCCTTGTTTGTTTTATGCCCTTGCTGTGTTGGCACTGAACTCTGATGGAAAAAAAAAAAATACTAAGGAGGTTTGTCTTGGATTGTCTTTCGGGACTGTACCATAAAATAAAATGTGCTCACCAAGGTTTGTGTACATTAGCTTGTTTTACATGCTGGACTGAGGCTGCAGTCTCTTCGGGTGTGTCACATGTACATAGCCAGAGTTGCACATTTCTTTATTTCTTGAGCAGGGGTAGAAAAAAAAAAGTACCTTTATGTTTCTATATTGAGAGCACAGTTTATTCAAGTGCGGAATCAATTAAAAAGAGAATTTGAGTTAGGAGTTAATTCAAGGGCAGCATCAATTAAAAACAGGATATCTGAGGGAGACGTTAATTCGAAGGTGGTGTTAATTCAATGTAATACAGTATTTTTTTTCCCCCCAAGAAAATCCCCTTAAATTGGATAAAATGTCATTTTTATTTATTTTCAAGCCTTCTGTTATTAAGTGACGTTATTTTTTAAGTGTCAAATGTGTTAAATCTACTAGGCAATATCGCAAAAATCTCATTGATAACATAAATGTTTTAATAAGACACTAGCTAAAACTGACTTTTTGTATTAGTCAATACCAAAACAATACAAAAGATGATTCAACATACTCATTATGGAAAATACAATACAAAACAAACTTAAAATGTTGTATACAAAAATAAATAAATAGAATAATATATGCAACAGAATATATTTGCACACAATATGTGTGAAGTTTGTCATTAGTACTACAGTATATTATATCATCTTTTTGAACCCATGGTATTCGTGTCTCCCACCATTAGGATTCTGTTTAGAGTGTCATCTCACACACAAAATGTCAACAACTAAAAAAATTGAAAGATTTTTACACTTCATTACCAATGGAGCTGTTCAGCATTCTAGGTCAACAATTTAAATCAGTAAGGTTAATTAGCTATTGATGGTTTTGGTTCTTAAATACCAGACCTCCTTCTGTTTCTTTGTTACATTAGGACTAATGTCTCCATCAGTGTTATGAAGTCTTAGTCAAGGTCTGATATTAAAAAAAAGAGAGAGACAGAGAAGCCTCGTTTTACAAAGTCATATAAAGCGTTTATTTTTATATAGTTTTATCTTGCATGCTAACCCAAGCATGAAGTGCTAAAACGATACTTCAAAATCCATCTTCACCTTATTTTTATATAATAGCACTGTAAGCTATTATAGCTCAGAATCTTTTCACTAGAGAGGACTATACACATTATTTGATTCCTGGTACTTTTTTGCAGGTCCTCAATTGCAGCTGGACCGTTGGTGAGTTTAAACTGTAGCACATGAAGTAATTAGGTACCGGGAAACAGCTGCAACGCTACATCTATATTTTTGTCTTTGTACTTACTAGACTCTATAGTGGGAATATGATTATATTTCAAAAGAACCAAAAAGATTTTCAGCATGTGACAAGAGCACCAGCGATAATGCAATGAATGCTAAGAGGCACTGCCTTGGTCAAGTGTTATTGAAGATATTCAGTGCTTAGTCACTCTGATGTGAATGTTTTAGCTGCATAGCATTCTTCAAGGGCTTGGCAGAAACGGTAAGACACCATTAGCAGATAAAACTGTTCTTTTTGCAGCTTGCTTACTAAATCAACTGCCTACTTTCTTAAAAGTAGTCAACTGGCCCTTTAAGCACGAATGGCCTTGGGCAGGAGAGCCCAGGAATTGACAAAGTTATCCCTTCTCATTCCATCTCCCTGATTGATTTTGTCACAGCATTGATTAATTTGGTACTGTGTCACTTAATTTAAAGAAAATATAAAACAAAGCAGTGTAATAATAGACAGAAGGTGAGATTAAGTAGCGGGCCTGGGCTTCTGAATCAATCATTTTGTGTCAGTGCTGAGTCAATGCAGCTAGCCTCACGCACATTCATTTAAACACAAGAGGGCAGGGTTCCAACAACAGGGAGCCAGGTGGAAGTGTTGACTGCCAGGGAGAAACCCAACAATAGTCTATACAAAGTTATAGATCTGCAGTCAAACTATTGAACTATCACAGGGGCTGAGTGCATTAATGGTGACAATTAAAATGACTATCAGGAGCACCTGGCAATGCATGTGTTAATATAATAAACAGGCCTGTTTTGCAGGGGAACTCAGATAGAGCACTAGCTATTGTATTGTTCGCAGTAGGGTTCACTAATAAAATGTAATCACACTGAACATGTACAATACACTGTAATGAATAAACAGATGGACATTTTCTCTATTTCTTAGTGTTACGTAGAGTATGCTTTACTGAGACAAGTGATATTAAACGTGTCTGACTATTATAATGAACACAGACATTAATACACCCCCAATCCCTGGGTATAAAGAGAGCGTTAGTCCTACGTGTAATTTACACAAGCATGCAGCAGTTCTGTTCTAGGCATGCATGAAATCTTTGCATCTCCTTTCCCTGAAGGTGAACGCATGTGTATGCAAGGATAGCACTACAAGTACTACTCTTATTTATTTCCCTTAATATTTCATAGGGTTTCATATAATTGAGTGGTTCTGCTGCTCCAGTCATGTTTCCCTAAATATTTACCTGGCTTTGAGCTTGCTTTTACTATAGCTTGTCCAGGGGATCCAAGCCTTCCTCGTTCCACTTCAGTAGCGTGACAATTTGTCCTTTTAACTGTGCTCTGTCTGTGTAAGCCAGCACAAGAATGGAATACGGAAGGTCGACAAGCTCAAAGCAGCTCAAAGACTTAAGTATTTCTGTAAATCCTAATACTATACTCAAGCAATAGTTCCCAGAACACTCAGAATATTAAAATAAAATAAGGAAAATGTATACAAATAAAAAAAAATCTGAACTATATCCTTTAATCATCTAAGCATAACTTTTTTTTTTTTTTTTTTTTTTTTTTTTTTTTTTTTTAACTGGGAGGAGTATATAAAAAATGATGAAGTGAAAGTGTACCTGTGCTTTCCAATTAACAAGTTAAGAGCAGTATTTGCACATTGCTAAGCCTGGGGGGAGTTTCGGAGGAGGATGAGGTGCTGTGAATAAACAAGAGCAAAAAAAAGGAAACACTTAGCATTTCAATGCTTCAGAATTCAAGGAAAGCAAAGTGGAGAGGATGAGTAAATGTGAATTCAATAGTGAGAGGGTGGAAGGAGGGGACTGTCAGGATACAGGCCTGAGAAGAAAAAAAAAAAGGCAGGATTTCCAACCAAGAGCCGGAGAGCAAGTCTTTTTAATTAAAAACTCAACTGTATGCACCAATAGACGACACTCTAAAACACTGCCAGGTGGCACGGCTTTGTTTTCCAAGTCCATTTATTCATTTAATTTTCTTTTAATTGTACAGGTTTTAAAAAAAAAAAAAAAAAACAGTGGGAGTCAAATCAAAAACAATATTACTGCATAATCTGCCTTTACAATGGAGTCGCCTGTCAATAGGGCGATGGCCTCTATGGGTAGTCATGGAGATATGGGATTAAAATCTTCTGTTTCAGTTCTGAAGGGGTGTGATAATTTATCAATGATGACTACTGCAAAGGGAAGCTCGGCCATTGGCACCTACTATCAACCCTCTATCTGCTGTCTGGCCTGTCGTGCCTGAAGCGGACCTGCAACATGTAGACGCGGCTCTTCTGTATTACAGAATGCATGTCAGGGTGTTAACCCTATGGGTGCTACACCTATGCTGTATGGTATTGCTATGGATTAAACAAATCCAAATTTAAAAAAAAAGACTACAACATTGGTTACTTCAGCCTCCAGTGCTGTTTTTCCCTTGTAATGTATAAAAAAAATAGCTTGGATATCTAATTTTAGACAACAGCACTTCTACCCAGTTCTAGCACTACAAGATCACTAATGAGCTGACAAAATTACACTAAATTTTCAAGCCAAAACTGCTGGGAAAGGGTAGTAGGAGACCTGGAAGACAATGTCCAAACAAGACACTGAAGTGATGCAGCCAAAACGAACCACAGCGAGTATATTGCCCCCACCCCTGACCTCTTAGAAGTACTTCATTACACAAATCACACACAAGAGTCTGGCTAGAGCCCTCCCTTAAACACAATAGAGAAATCAAAAATGCCCAATAAAAAACAGGCTGGGGCTAGTCTAGCGGTGAGAGCACTAGGTTTATAGTCTGAACCAGCATTCCAGTTGATGAAACTTGGAACATATGCACCGGTATTGATAGAGCTGTAATGCAAAACCAGTGTTTGTGAATTACCATTGGTATGTATATAAAAGTTATCATAGTGGAACCATTCTACTAGTGGCAGCCAATTGTAGCTGACCATGTGCTAAAGCTGTCTCTTAGTACAGAACCATTATAGTCACTGAAGCATTGTTCCTTATTCCCCAATTTGATTAGATGTTGCTTTGTCCTTGAGCTACAGTACAACAAAAGCCTCCTGCAAGTTCACAGTGTGACCGACAGTCAACAGGCAATTAAAAGAATGAGGAGGCAGAAAACTACCTTGGGATGTACACAAACTGGAAAGCAAACAATAGTGCCATTCCTGAGGAAGCAGAGTGCACAGAACGGTGAACGACAGATGAATTACTGTTAAATGGCAACGTGTGGTTAGTGCAGAAGTGGTCAAGCAGTCTTGTGCCTGGGGCTCAGCAACTAGAAAGCCAGGCACAGCAGCTATTGCTTCCTTGAAAGTATTGCTGTAATATTAAGGAGACAGATTGCACCTTGCAGGCAACCTGCCGTCAATAGAAGACATGCTTTGCTGCTTTTGACAGCCTTGTAAGCTCAATGCCAATGGAACAGTGCCCTCTGGTGTTCAGGTGTTCACAAAAGCACAACACAATTTGACTAACCCTTCTAGGTTGCAATCAGCTTCATTTAGTAGAAAGACGACAAGCTAGCTTTCTGTTAAGTACAAGAAGCAGGTGACAGTCTAGTGAATTAACCTAGCCCCCAGAATTTACTATTTAAAATTAAGGTTCCAAAACATTTTTTTCTAAATTGATATATGCCAAATCAATATTTGTCTAAATTAATATTTTATTCCCCCTCAGGTAGTACAAGCGTAAAAGAAGGACCTTTTTGCTTTGTCAATTAATGAAATGTATACATTAATAAGGTGACACAGCATGACTTCTGAGTTTTTCTCAAAGCTACGTACTGGTGCTGTAATTTCCTGCTGTTTCCATCACAGTGCCACAGGGATATTTCTCCAGAGGAAAAAATAAACAGAGAGAGAGAAAGAGAGAGAGAGACTGGACTTTAAGTGCTTTGTATAATATCTAAACTTTCCACCAGCCATTTTACTTTAAGAAATATTTTCCTTATTATGTCATGAAGTTTTGTAATACTTTGAGTGGTTCTGTGTTCTTTTTCCCGACTTTGAGCTTGTCTGAAGTGCCAGGATTATTCCTCATACCGAAATTGTGTGACAAAGTAACCTTTAAACTCATTATGTGGGGCTAGCGGAGGTGAAAAGTCACACACACGTGGTTTACATGGAACGAGGAAGGGTGCAGAAGACTCACAGAAACATGAGAACTCAATATTAGAACAGAACCCAGAACACCTGGCTTCCAAACCACCTACAGAAAACAAAGGCAACCTTTTTAATACCATAAAAACCAATGCACAACAATCTCCAGCAATGCTGAACAAACTTCGCTGTGTCTTGGTTGTAAGCATGTTGAAATCTAAAGCCAATTGAGTCAGTGATCGAATTCGGCATGGAATTCTACAGTGGTTGTTCGTAATGGTTGAAAGCCTAGTGCTGGAGACAGCAAGCATTGAGACCAGGAGGAAGCATACTGAGCTTAATTAGCTTGATTAGGAACCAGCAGAAACTTTTCATCTGTGCTGTCTTTGAAATATCTGCATATTCTCAATAGAAGGACAAAATCCAAACAAAGAACCAGAAGACTTTGAAAAGAAGAAAGCCAGTGATATTACAAGTGCTAACAAACTAAGAAAACAGATCAACAATACTCCTGTAAGATTATTCTCTTTCAAAAATCAACAAACTATATACTTGGCATTCATAGAAGAAGTGAAATCGGAGGGGGGGCACTAGACTGTCAGGGAACCCAGTTTCTCCAAAAAAAAAAAAAAAAAAAAAAAAGGTGCAAATTTTAAATTACCAGCAATATTTTCCAGATCAATATTGTCAATTTAATTATGGTTCTGCGGCAGGCTGAGAGGCCTTTTCTTTGAAAATAATGAAATAAATAAAACAAATAAAAGGTGACAAGGCAGGACAGATTTTTCAGAAGTGCTGGTACTATAATTCCCCCAATGGCATTTTGTCACACAGATAAATCATATATATATTATATATATATATATATATATATATATATATATATATAATCTATATATATATATATATAGATATATATATAATATACACACACACACACAGGAGGATGACAGTGAGAGGGGAGATTTTGGATGTTCACTTCAAAAGAAGCCTGGCTATTACCATTATTTTATTTATTTTCACTCTGTATGACATTTCTTTGAGCATCCCTGACTAAAGATGACAGATTTAGCACCACTGATTACGCTGTGCCTGCACACGCAGATGTGTTTTTAACATGAGTTTATAATAAAGGTCGGGAATCATTTCAGTTGTGCTGAATACACACGTGGTAGTGTAGAGTACTAACCCTAACCCTAACCCTATAGAGTAACGATCCATGAAAAGCCAGAGCAACTGTTAGTTTTGTTTTTTGTTGGGTTTTTTTTTTTTTTTTTTTAATTGCTCTTCCTGCAGTGATTTAGAGGACAAAAGAGATTTGAAACAGACTTTAAAGTTCTAAGTGTAAAAAGTTGGCAGGATGTTAACAATGAAAAGAAAAAATGACAGGTAAGTTGTAGCAACACGTGGGGACTTTATATTTTGAGGAACCCCGCTACTTTCTCTTTAAGGCAGTGGTTAACGAACAAGGTTTGCTTCCTCGTGAAGTTTAGTGCACAGCAGCCTCTGGAACAAAACTTGTAAACAGACCACACTGAATTTGAGAAAAACCAAAAGCAACTGTTAGCAAATGAAAGCTAAATTTAGTGAGAGGTTTGGAAGGCTAGCAAGCATCGCTTCCCTGTCTAACAAGACTGCCCTCTATCCAATTTAAAGCGTTCTTCTGTTTAGCTGCCCTGGGCCCTTTAATCATGCGTTTATAGCAACTCATTTGCCCAGTGGGTAGCAGAGCAGGAGCACACAAGTCGTGATGCAGGAGGCTTTCAAGTTGAGCAGCTTGCCTTTTCACAGATGCATCTGTACACGGCAGCAATGTAAACTGTTATGACTGCAGACAGCTGCGCATACTGATCAGTACGGTCTAAATCACTGGCTCCACATACCCCTGCCAACAGGAGCGGTTTGCCACTGCTCTCTTAGGTTCAAGCTGCCCCCTCCCCACATTATCCACAGACCCTTCTCGCTATTCCTTTAGGGGAACCAGGAGCACAGACTGAAGTAGATGTCTTCCTTGTACAGATCTTCTAATTGACTAAGTTTGTCTTTTCTTGACCTTACCAATATGGCACCAGCTGTTTCAATCTGGCAAGCTTCCAGACGCTTGATTTCTGAGTAATAAATGTGAATCTAGTTTTTTAATGTGTTCTGCAGGACATGAAAAAGGTGTGGAGAACATTGGTGTGTGCTTGCAAAATGTCTTACTTTCATTTCCTGAGCTTTTGAAGGGAAAACCGGGACACGGCAGGCAAGAAGTGGGCACCAAAAAGGGGCTTTGGTCTTTACATCATCCTCCGCGGAGAACCAGCCTGGCATATTCTCTTCTCCTGAAAGAAAACCAACAAAGCTGATGAGAACATGCAAAACCACTGCACAACTGGCAGTCTCTTCTTGAGAGGGGTAGGACTGAGGTGCATTCACTTGGATCTCAGCTTAGAAGGGAAGCTCATGCCCGTTGGTGTCACGCCAGATTTGTAGCCAACTCACAGTAACCACCCTTCACCTTTCCTGAGCTCTACAGCCACGCTCTCAATATCAACGGTCACAGAACTGTGTTTACCGTACCATATATATTTCATTTAGCGTCCTTCATGCATCCAAGCACACTTTCCAAAACTAGAACAAACTTTATAAAAAGAGCTCTGACTGCACTAGTAAAAGGCCAAAAATAAAAAAATAAAAAACCTTTTAAAGCTTAGATTTAAAAATATTGTTTGAGTCAGCATTCCATGACCTGGAAGGGAGTTCCAAAACAGAGCTTGAGAACTAATTGAGACCGTTCCTCTTCACACATCTCCAGAGCAGGTGCTGGTTTGTAAGGAATAAGTAACTCACATTGGACCAACTAGGCAGGACCAGACCCACAGACAGCTTAAGAAGTGAGGAACAGCAATTTAAAATCAATACAATGCTTCACACGAAGCCAGTGAAATAATCTTATGCTAGGAAAAAGTGACTGGTATCAAGCCAAACAGTAAAGTGCTTCAAATGTCAAGTTAACAGGTTCATTACCTTGATTACTGTGTCTGTGTGGTGTTTAAAATCACTGTTGCTCCAATATAGACTTAAATTCATTTTCTCAACTTGCTGGCTTTCTGTTTCCCCAGATTTTAATCTACAAGCCCTTCAACTGTCTGCTCAACCTACTGCAACTTGAGGTCAACAGGTGAGTCAGCACAGTTAGAGATTCAATTCAATTGGGTAGACCGGTCCTAATAAAGCGGCCAGCAAGGATAACACTTTATTTTGAGTGGCATGAATACGTACTTAATTAATATGAATGTAGCCATTTCCTGAAGTTTAGTTACATGTTAATAAACCATCAAAAGATATGACAAGCACGAGCGTATCTATCATTAGACTGCCATTTCAGTTCATCATTCATATTTGTGTTGGGCATGAGACTTGCTAGTTTCTTGATCCGGTAAAATAAAGACTGGTATGTAAAACTATTAATACTTTGTTCACACAATCCCCAATTTAAAAACGTGATTGTGAATGGCAGTCAAGCTGTTTGAAAACCCATTATTTTGGCAGCATGGATAGCTTATAGAAATCGATAACACAACATGTAAGTCTTCGTATGTTTTTTTTTTTTTTGCTTTTTTTTTTTTAAACTGGCGCAAGAAACTGCCAAGTCTCAAAACCTTCTCAACATGAAATACAAGCTTAAAAATGGCAGTTTAATGATATAGTAATGATTACTTTTGTATAGAATAGTCCAATTAAGAATGTGTGATTTGCTTACGTTTGGCTTGCTCTGTCCTTGACATCTCGGCTAAGTTGCACATGATAGAAACACAAGCAGCAGTTAGATTAATGATACAGTGTTTACATTGCACTGCACCTGTACATATAAAACAGCAAAATATATTTTATAGTCCTGATTGTTTTGACACCTTCATTTCAGACATCATGGGCAGATCAACTAGAGAACTGATCTTTTCAACTTTTACTGCAAAAAATTAATTAGGAGAAAGAGAATTGAAACCATCGCTGCGCGCTCAGAGCATTGCTTCCTGCTGCAGCAATGCTGGTTTTCTTCGATTGAAGTGCTGTGCGAACACCAGCATTGTTGCAAATCTGTGCGAAAACAAGCATTGATGCAAGAGGGAGTGTGAGCCCAGAATCACAACGCATCCCGAAGAGAAATTATTTTTCTCCTGGTGAACGCTCCACAGAAAACATTGAGCCATTTAGACCCCAGTTGATTTGTGACCTATGATGTGTGAATACAATGTCTGCAGTAAGTTTAAAATAGAACGCGGAGATACAGAAAACAAGGGACACAGCAAAGAAACGTGTTTCTGGTAAACACTGAAAACTGTTCTGACACCAACATGCTGCAGCAGCTCTTTTGTGGTGATTTCCTTTCACATTGGGAGAGCAATTTTACAGTGTGTTAACATGTCTTATTTTAAATGTTAAATATTATTATGGTCTAGGAAAATTGCTGATTTTATTTTTAAAATTTGCTGCAGCATGCAGTCTGTTTCACTTTATCCCCAGCATGTGAGATGTGAGAAATGTTACAAAAACTTGATCATCCTGTTAAAGTCTGACTTATTAATAATGTGCTTTTAAATTCATTTTCTAACATTATCACAAGTCCCCATAACGCTGTGCTGAAAATATTTGTTCTGTTATTAAATTATTTTGTATTTTTACTTCATGCTGGTTGAGACATTTCATTATACGTGGATTTTCTGTTTCCATAGTCTCAATCTCTCTGGAAACACTGGAGTGATGCTGACCTACAGCACAGGAAGCAGCAACTTTCTAAATCTAGTGATGTTTGAAAAATCTGCACACCCTTAATTAAAAAATAAAAACAAAGATGATAAAGAGCTTCATTCCAACGATAGGGTTTCCCGTGATGGAGAAGGGAAGTAAATAGTTTTCATTGCTAAGTTTCTCTACTTTAACATTATAATTGCTGTCATTTTAGAAAGTCATTTCAACAGCAGCCAATTGTGGAAATAGGAAGAAAAAGTCCAAATTAAAGTTTCATATATGAAGAATCTAGACATTTTAAATGATGTTGAGATCAAAAGATTACCATGTGCTCGACAACTTAAATATGTTGATAATTGAAGAAATCAACTTTACATTTGTCAACTTGCATTTACATGAACATTTTCCAACTGTGTGTTAGTTTCAGTGCCATCGTCCCCATTCTTAAATTACTGAAATGCATTTAAATCTATTTCAAATGTTTCTACCAGCACAGCCCTCCTGAGATTGGGATGTTCTCCGAAACAAAACCATTAACAGCAGCAGGCGAAGGGATGTGAAAATGATACATTGTGTGATGGAGCAAGGAAATCCGTTTACGTACCCACAGATAATCTTAAGAGTTTTTAACAGAGGCAAGTTGTAGAATAAACCAAACCCAGGAATAAATCATTGTAAAAATAACAAAAAGGATTATAATAAACTGCACACAAAACTGTGTTTATAGTTAATTTACCATTTAAACTAATTTAGACCTTGCCAGAAGTAAAATTGGTCCTTCTAGTCCAGTTTATACCGAATATGCATTCAAGTCGTGAAGGAGATAAATATGTATTTATCCCTATTAAAACTTAACGTGGAATGGACCTTGACATATGACAAGGAGGAGGAAAAGAGGTCAAACAAATCCCCAAAGTCTATTTTAAAGACAAGATAGGAATGAACAGTGGTTAAGGTAATGAAAAAAAAAAAAAAAAAAAACAACCTCAAAATTCCAAACCCATTCTACACACTACAGTTCTAAAGCGGCTCATCCCAGCTGTTGGTTATCAAAGTGATTTCCGAGTCCCAAGCGACTACAATTAAGCAGAGTTGGCCACATTACATTCTTAACTGCCTGTAAATATTTGTTAAAGAGCAACAGTGTATACTGGGCAAATGGTCCTTGAGCAATTTAACTGCTAGTCAACACAGAGAGAGAGAGATCCTTTTTCAAAGGCTTTATTTGGTCTATAACACACATGCAGAACGGCAGGCAACCCCAGGCGATGCCAAGCAGCAGGCAACCCCAGGCGATGCACAGCAGCGGGCAACCCCAGGCGATGCAGTATATATAATATATATATATATATATATATATATATATATATATATATATATATATATATATATATATATATATATATATATATATATATATATATATATATACACACACACACACACACACATACACACACACAGCTCTGGAAAAAATTAAGAGACCACTGCAAAATTATCAGTTTCTCTGGTTTTACTATTTATAGGTATGTGTTTGGGAGAGAGAGAGAGAGAGAGAGAGAGAGAGAGGAGAGAGAGAGAGAGAGAGAGAGAGAGAGAGAAAACCAATCCTCAGAGTTGGGGAACATTGTCAGAGCAGAAGGAAGCAAGTTTTCTTCCAGGACAACCTTGTACTTGGCTTGATTCATGCCAAAGCTGCCCAATTCCAGCCTTGCTGAAGCACCCCCAGATCATCACCAATACTCCACCACATTTCACAGTGGGTGCGAGACACTGTGGCTTGTAGGCCTCTCCAGGTCTCCGTCTAACCATTAGATGATCAGGTGTTGGGCAAAGCTGAAAATTGGACTCATCTGGGGGTGCTTCAGCAAGGCTAGTATCGGGCAGATTTGTCTTTGTGAAGGGCGCATGAATCAAGCCAAGTACAAGGTTTTTCCTGGAAGAAAACTTGCTTCCTTCTGCTCTGACAATGTTCCCCAACTCTGAGGATTGGTTTTTCCAGCAGGACATTGCTCCATGACACACAGCCAGGTCAATCAAGGTGTGGATGGAGGACCACCAGATCAAGACCCTGTCATGGCCAGCCCAATCTCCAGACCTGAATCCCATTGAAAACCTCTGGAATGTGATCAAGAGGAAGATGGATGGTCACAAGCCATCAAACAAAGCCGAGCACCTTGAATTTTTGCGCCAGGAGTGGCATAAAGTCACCCAACATCAATGTGAAAGACTGGTGGAGAGCATGCCAAGATGCATGAAAGCTGTGCTTGAAAATCAGGGTTATTCCACCAAATATTGATTTCTGAACTCTTCCCAAGTTAAAACATTAGTATTGTGTTGTTTAAAAATGAATCTGAACTTATTTTCTTTGCATTATTCAAGGTCTGACAACACTGCATCTTTTTTGTTATTTTGACCAGTTGTCATTTTCTGCAAATAAATGCTCTAAATGACAATATTTTTATTTGGAATTTGGGAGAAATGTTGTCAGTAGTTTGTAGAATAAAACAAAAATGTTCATTTTACCCAAACACATACCTATAAATAATAAAACCAGAGAAACTGATAATTTTGCAGTGGTTTCTTAATTTTTTTCCAGAGCTGTGTGTGTATGTGTATATACATACACACACATACACATATACATATATACACCGTATATATAAAATAAACAAAGGAGTTTATTAAAGAACTGAATAAACACTTGGGGAAATATGTCCCTCATCTTCAAAGATTACCTTTTACATAAACATATATGTTTTAGGCACTGCAATAAATCAGAATTTGAGTCAAAGTTAAGAAAACAACATTCACAGCCTTTTAATAGTCTGAATTCCTGTTCAAAAGACATTATTCCTCCATTTAAAAGGAGTTTGTGTGAATCAAGTTGTACAAACAAGATGTTTATAAGCCTAAGCCTTTATATAGTCATATCTTTAATAGTGCTAAGATATGCACCCCCTGATCCTTATTTGTAATGAGTTTCAATAATGTTTTATTTCTAACATTTGCAGTGCCCAATACGTCATCCGAAATGCTATCAAAGGCTTCAGGGCAAATTAAAGCTAATCAAAAGTGGTTGCTGCTGCCTCATTGGTTTCAATTTGAAAGTCTCACTGCTGATTAAAACAAACTGACTCGGTTAATCCACCCCGTGACATTAGAGAATTGATACAGGCTGCATGAAGAAGGACACCGTCAATTGACATTTTCAAATCAATAGAGAAAGGGTAATTCCAATTAGAAAATTCAAATGTTTAGTGATCACTTATAAGTCTGTGTCACTAGAACATGGTAGCTACGGTGTAGTATTTTTTATCTAACGTGTGTTTTGTTTTTCAAAAGGTTATTATTGATATGAATTAAATCTGTATGAATTATTCCCTGGTAACAGAACACCCAGCAGGATTGACAAGAAACGCATTGCTGTTACCTTAGACGCTTTGGTCCTGCGATAAATAAGAAAACATGTGGGTGCCTTTTACTGGACCGAAACAGACGTTGAAAATACAGAAGAAAGGGTTTCGAGGGTTACATTTGAAAAAGGAATTAGAAGTTAACAAAATGGAACACAGCAGAATAATTACATAGGGTGTCTCAGAAGTCAGTCATCACAGCAATAATTGGCAATGTTCACAGTTTCTCTCTTTCAGTTTTGCAGTAATGATGTGTGCTGAAGATAGTCAGAGTGTGGCTGCCTGATCGAACAGAGAACATCCTAAATCAGCATATATGATATTGCCTAGGATTCCTGACTTAGTATATTCACGGTGCAAAAGGGTGTTCCACGATAATTGAACCCATAACTGTTTGGCATTACTTAACATATGCAAGGCTTCTATTAGAGCAGAATTACTGGTAATGAAAGTCCAAATCGAGTTAACCACAGATCTGGAGATCAGAGCAGCTCTCCCTAATCCATTACTCCCCTGACATCAGCAAAGGGAGTTCAGTTCAGGACATGTCCATTACTTTTTATACATTACTACCCCCCACCCCCCATTTTAATCCCTTTCTAATCATTTCCTATGAAACATTTTACAGATTTGCATACAGAGGTTTAACAAATGATCCTCAGAGCGAGATGTCCACTGGGATTAAGGACGACAACAGCATGTCGGCAGAGGACCTAATGCTTAATGCAGAACTTCCCCAACATGGGGCATTCACAAAGACAGAGGAAGCTGCTGAAAAAACAAGTGCACTTGGCAGAGGCTTAAGGAAATCTGCCCTCTTGGTGAAGGAGGAAGGAGACAACAGAATGCCATTGAGATCTCCTGCCATAGCCACAGTCTGACCACAATACTGCTGATCCAAAGGGGATTAAAAAGCCTGTAGGACATTTTGGGTCACTGCTGCGGAAAAACATCCATTGAACAATAAAAACTGTCAAGTATATGAATTGCTTAAGTATATGAATGCATTCAGCTTTAATACAAAATTAAAAGGAGATGAGAACTAAGTTTATTTTACAGAGCTCTATAGATGTGTTTTAACAATCTCAGATCACCTGATCAATCGTGAACCTTATTCTAGCAGATTCGTATTAATGTTAGTAAGTGAGGGTCGGGACGTCAAAACTATCAGGAATAATAATATATTGAGTGCTTTGGCATCTAGATTTGTCACTGTTTAGCATTACCATAGATCTGCATCAAGGTAAAAAGAGAAAAACAAAACCAAAGAAAAACCAAAGAGGCATCAGTGCCAATGTTACTATGGCTGCAACAAGGTAATATAATGTACTGTACTCACTCTGTGCAATCTTGGCGAGGTGTAGCCTGTTGACCCAGGAGATTTTACTGAGGGGGCTGGGAGTGTTGAAGACCACCATGAAACTGACCGGCCGTCCAGACCTGTACGGGAACACGAACGCTCAGCATTTCAGATTGGGCAAGCGTCTTGGGACAGCATTACTGACCAACAGGGGCAGCACAGCTAGAGGGCAAAAGCAAAATCAATCTGAGAATGCAGACTTAAAAAAGACAATGGTGCTGATCACACTTTTACATGCACTCTTCTGTGTATAGCATGCTGGAGTTTAAGTTATGATAGACATTAACTTTTCTAGACTGTTTAGTTACTACAAATGTAACTTAATTTCTTAATTGCTTACTATTTTACACCACGTGTGATCGATCCGAGTGGTTCTGTTGCTCTAATATTGAACTATCATTGTTCTGTAAAATATGCCTTTACCTGGCTTTGAGATGCTTGGCTGGAGAATCCTAAATGCCTGAACTGAAGAGACTTTCTCATTCCAGTCAAAACACACTGTGACCTTTAGAACTCTGCCAGCCCCACCCATTCCATATAAAAAGTGCAGATGGGATTGCCAGAGCTGAACGATCAGTGTCACAGGATTGCAATGGAATGAGGAACAGTACCTGTAGCTCAAGCTAGAAGGCAGGTAGATTAAATAATTGGTATAAATCATTGAATATCAGAACAACTCCCAATGACTGCAAACACCACAGCATAGTAAGCTGCTTACTCTTAAACATTACAGTATATCGGTTTCATAAATGTTTTATTCATCATACTTGGAATGCATTTAAATGCGTTGAGCTTGTGAATTGCGGTCTTGTTTCAAGCAGAAGGGATCGTGTGCTATTTTGTTGAAAACAAAACAACTTGGATGGCATACGTAGTTTCTCTATTTGGGTGAAGAGTTCAATGTTTTAAAAGGGGATTTCTTCCGATCCCAAGCAAAGCCAATTGCCTCTGTACACTCGGGTGTTTGACAACAGATGCAATCTACCAGCATCTGAAGGACAAAGACAAGCCTGGAGGTGTCAAGCTAGTGGGGGGCGCTGGAGCGTGGTAGTGGTGGTGGTGGAGTAGCATGGGCCTACATTGTCCTAATATTTTATTTCTTACCTGTCTCATATCCTGTTATGATTTATATTATGCTCTGTTCTACATGGGTGATGATTAGCTTATTAACAATTGCAGAAAAAATGTCCTTATGAAAAGAAATGAATGATATACTGAATGGAGGCTTCAGTGCACAGTGTTTAACCTGAAGGCTGTAGAAGCTACTTTTACTGAAAAATAAACAGACACAAAAAAACAGGAGAACAAGACAGAACATACATAACTGGATATTAACCAGGTAAATAAAATCAGGAATATTGAGATCATATAAAGTAAAATGTACGACAAATGTGCGTACGTAGTCTTACTGCAGTTTATTGGTGCATGATATTCCAGCCTTGGTCCCCTCTGCCCTTTCCTGGTTCTGTACACAGCCTGATGGATTCCTATTACAGCAGCTAGCAGCTTAAATCTGCTCATTTGTTATTGCTGCTAATGCCATTGGCAATAAAGAGGTTCTTTGTGCTGAACGCAATGCAGGCGAATGGCATTCAGATATCATTAGGGGGTAATTGACTGGAGAATGACGCTTGCAGAGAATTCACTCCCATCACCCCAAACTCTGTTTTGTATTCCTTATTACTCGGGGAGGAGTAATAGTGAGAATGCTATTTATTAATTTAATTTCTGTGCCCTTGCTTCCAGCAAACAAAAATCTGTCCTGAATTCTATTAAATCCCTCGCTCACGGACTGTGTATTTAACATGAACAGCAACCATACGAATGTTTTGAAAAGCAACACACTTATGGCAATGCAATTTTGTAGCCCTGTTTAGTGCCAATGCAACGCTATAATGGTTATATTGTTTAGCGCACTAGTGGGAAAACTGTATGGCAATTAAACCATGCAGGATTTGCAGCAATATATCATGAAATTGAGGGGAACAAGTGTGCCCTTATAAGAGGGATGATTTGTCTGACAAGATTAAATCTTCTTGAATAATGTTAAGGGTAAGCATTGAGTAGATGTTTCATTTTGCAAATCTTTTTATTAATACCGTTCTGCAATTCGAGGGAATTTAACCTGGTTGCTTTTTTTTTTTTTTTAAATACTTACTTAATGTATATATGAATGAAATAAAAACTGTGTTTCCAAACAGCTGAGTGCAGCTATCTGGTCATGTTTTGCATCTCATACTTTATACTTGAAAGCAAAGAACTTGTTAAACTGAACAATGTTCATCCTGCTTCAGCACACAAGACAAATGTCTGAAGTCATATTGATTTTTTTAATTTATTCATGATATACGACAAAACCTGGCTGTTTGTTTGGCTCTCATTCCTAACCAGAGTCCTTTTAATTTTGTAATGAGCCTGTGGTTATATTTATTACCGTCGGTTTATTTAAAGAAAAATACAATCCCACAATCCCCCAGTGACCTTTGACATTTCCAAGGTTGGCCAGGTTTGTAAAAAGCACTGAAACGATCTTGGTTTTGGTGGCTAGCCGTGGGCAGCTGAAGCCTGTAACGCCAGGCAGTGGAAACAGGGCAACATTCTCTAAATAAATGCAAGGGTCATAGTGTAGCTATAATTAACTGTCCAGTCGCATCACATTGGTGTAGTATGATGTAGCAGCATTACCATTACAGCTCTCCATTACCATCATACAGTAGTTTTGCTTTCTCTAATACCATGCATCTTATTAATATACCTTACAACACATTGCTCTGCTTTTACAATGGGATAACGATTGTTCAAAGAAAATCAGAATCTCGTTAGAGCATAATAACATCCATAAGCTCATTAAATTGCTGCCACATCTGTCCACTCAGCACAGCTCTGAAAAGCAGACACCTTGATGCTCACGCAGTCGATACGGTCCATTCTGTTCTCAGAGCTATTCAGAGCAGTGCAGTTCTCTGCCCATCCCAGAGATCTCCTTCGTCTGTTATTACCGAGAGCCACGGCTGACATTGTGCAATACAGAAGCATTCAAGACAAGGTCACCCGCTCAGCTTGTTTTCTTTTTTTACAAAAATAAAAGGAGAAACCTAAAGAGCCCAAAAGCTGGGGGGTGTCTGTAAATAGGACCTCAGCTCAAAACAGAGAACATTTAAGCCAAGAATAACATTCTTGTGGGGGTATTTATATAAAAGTAAAAAAAAAAAAAAAACACACACACAACAATTCTACAAGTTTTGTTTGTCCGGAGTCTTTTGAGAATAAATTCTACTAACTTCTTATCAAAATATGTGAACAGTCACCATCAAACTTAAATCCCTAAATGACTGCTTTAAAGGGGACCCTCCAAGCTCTGGCTGTGCATATTGTCTCGTGGATCAGGTTCTGTTTAACAGCCTGCAGGCAGGCTCTTTATGGCTGTACATTAAGTGGGAGCTTCCCCACCCCACCCCCCCTTCACTGTGCTGTGTGGCTGGAAGATACAGAGTCCCTAGGCCCGACTGTGACCCCCTACTCACTTGTCTGACTTCCCAGGTACCAGCAGCCGCAGGCGGCACTTGTTAGCGGTCTGGATCTCATCCTCCTTCATGCGGATGAGCCTCTGCAGGGACAGGCTCCAGTCCTGGGACACTGCAGAGTTCAGGTTCTGGAGACAGAAAGAGATACACACAGAGCCTTTATTTACAATCAGAAAGATACTGCTGTACATGCAGACCAACAAGGGAGAGGAAGGCAGACAATGAGACAGTCACCTAGACTGTCACACTGTACCTAGAAGGCATGGGCTGAAAGGCGAAGGCCGACAGACACACTGACAGAATCCTGCGCAGTAGTGCCTGGTAGGCTGAGACCAACAGTCCTAGAGTGCATTCTCTTGTAGAATTAGACATTATCATAAGCCCATGTAACACTTGGCAACATTCAGACAACTTCAAGCAACTCACTGTAGTAGCTTTCAATCAGAATTGTTCAGATCTTGTACTGTAGCTTGAATGACAAGCTGCTTCAAAACCTCCCAAAACTTTCACCTGTGTACTACCTGGCTGGCTCAGAAACACACAGGCAGTATTGCAGTCTGCTTAGACAGACGGGAGGGAAGGCAGGCTGTTTACCTGATAGGTTCCCTGCAGCGTGCGGACGAGCTGGGAAATCTGATCCACCACATCCAGGTCATGCTGCATCTCCTGCAGCTCCTGGTAGAGTCTGGGGGGCCCCAGGAACACCTTGCCTGCAACAGAGTCACACAGCGTTGGGCATTTGCTTGCTGTGTCCCCTGGTGATGTTTTATACTGCCGTAGCACAATAAAGAGCTGACTTGGATTGCGAGAATACTTCCTATTTAGAGTTTCAGGTGTTAAAGAATAGGAGTATTGATCGTTCTTAGTCAAAAACATGCAAAACAACATATCGGTTTTAGAAAAGGAGGTCTTATCAAGTACCAATGGCATCTATAGCAAACCGCAGAACATGGCTAATTCTAGCATGAGGAAATATGTCATGATCTTGCAGATAAACGGATTATTACAGCTAGAGGATGCTGTTAGGAGACTCAGAACCAATTTACACTGGTGGATCAATAGATGATAAAGAAGCTTTGAACAGATGGTGTTGTTTGCAGTAGCAAAATGCAATGTAAAAAAGAAATCAAGACGGTAGAGTGGCTCAAAACACAACATGCTCCATTGGTTTCAATCAAAGTGTTGTTTTTTTGACGGATTCTCCATGACCTTTTCACCAGCTTACAGAGAAAAATGTAAATCGATAACAGTGTGTGCAATTTGACTTCCCCTGTGTTTTGAAATGCTATTAAATGAATAGAGTAATTCATAACTGATTGTATTTGCAAGTTCTCGTGTTATCATACTATTTTACCAATGTCATAAGGCAAAGTATGGAAGTCGTACATTATAGTCTGCCAGCCTGTTAGGGGGCTGATAGTAGATGCAGTACTCAAATAGGCAAACGATTAAGCAAGACTAATGGCATCCATTTACTCACTAGTGAGATATGTATTCATTTTACCCTCCAAAATGCGTTTCTATAACGGTGGCAGCCAAATTCGATGTTCAATGTGATAACACGAAAAACAGTTATTCTGCATGCTAGTGCTGCAAACAGATAGAGCTGTGCTATTCATCTTAGTTATTTCTGTTTTTCTCATAGGTACATCGCTTACCCTTGCGCGCCAATTAAAATAAATCGCATTCAAACCAACTACAAAACCTTTGCTACGTGCATGTTCAAAAATGCATCTTTGCAATCCCCATTGAAAACAACATTACACAGAGAATAAAGTGCACAGCCCCTAAAAATATCACATTTTTCTACCAGGATTGAGAAGAAGAAAAAAAAGCCACTGGCATTCCCAACAGGCTGCCCTACTCCATCTGTAAATTAGGACACCCAGACCTTCAGGAGATGAGAAATGAGTCCCTTTAAAATGGAAGCCGTAATGTCTGGTAACCAATTATGGCAAGGAGTGCAGGCTCTGAGTGACAGGGCCTCAGTCTTGCTGCATCTCTATAAATACATCAGGGCTCGATGTCTGTCTGAAAACAAGGAACTTCTCTAGCCACTTTCCACGAAGCACAAAAGAGATCGGGGAAATGGAGAATCAAACATCACTGCTGTTATACATCAGATTCAAGCTTGTGACACGAATCCGAACTGTATTGTTCTCTGTTCTATGGTGCTGTTCAATAACATTACCTATGTAGTGTTGGATGCATATGCAGAAGCACTAGCATAAGTGTCTAAGCAGCCCACCTACCTGTGATGTTGTTGACAGAGGGTGTCTTGGCACTGCAGTGCTGGAACAGTGCCACCTGCAGCTAGGGGGCGCTCCCCTCCACAAGCCCATAGATGAAGAATTGTGCACTAAGCCTGTGCAATGCTAATATGCTTCACTGCCTTGAAGAACAATTGTTGGTTCAGGTCTTTACTTTAACTAGACAGTAAAGGAAAAGGTCCCTTTTCTATTCAGCGATTGCATACATTGACAGTTTAGCTGCGTCGCTGAAAGACATCCAGCGATCGGTTGTCTAAATAATTCTGAACACATTCAGCAGACAAATCCAAAATAGCAAACCATCTGGTCCACATTCTGAAAATATCCAGTAGTCATGAACAGGTGATTGACAAGTATTGTTAAAATATCAGCAGAAGGAAACTCAAGCTTTTAGCAAACTAGTATCTTCTCCTGTTAGACGCCAACTAATGCACTTCTAAAAGGCGGTCATTATGCTACTCGAGGCCAAAAACCTGCGTGCTACTTAAAAAGGGTCTTAAAGATTTTTTACAGACTTCAGAAAAAAATCATTGAGAAGTCATTTGAGAGGCAATGTGTGCAGGAGCAGTTAGTAAACACCGATCCCAGCAAAGGGACTAGAGAGACTGCAGATGATATCTTAGCATCCCTTTAAGGCTCTCAATAAAGAGGTGTTCTGATGATATCATAGCACCCCTTTATGGCTGTCTCAATAAAGAAGTGTTCTGTCTCAGGCTGCATGTTTATTTTCATCCCTGACCTCCATTTGGAAGACATTAACGAAACCTCTTTTCTGCTTGAGTTCAAGCCCCTTTGCAATTACTCCTAACAGTATCTGCAAGTGCTGTAATTGAGCTGTACTACTGAAATGATTAAAGTGTTTGCCATTTTTTTTTTTTAAGTACTAAATGTAATTCTCACATAAAAGAAGTCCTTGTGGTAAATCAAGTGACCCTGATCCAATAGGTCCAAGTGTCTCAAAACACCTTGTCATTTTTACAATACCTTATTAATTGCTGTTGCGGCTATCTCCAATTATGATTTTAATTTAAAACAAAATAAAGTTTGCATGAAGCAGCAATTAATTTTAATTGAAAGAAGTAGTAGCTAGGGCTCACTAAGCTGACATTTCAACGTGCAATCAGCTTTGGTATCCGAGGACATCAACATCCCGTCTGAACAATATGGATTATACCAATAAAATGTACTTATTGGAAGTTTTCTATTGTGAGTGCTCTCACTACCTAGCCTTCCCAGAGCAGTCTGAATAGTGAAGTCTTCCTGGGTAAGCAACCCGTTTTGAGAGAGAGAGAGAGAGAGAGAGAGATTCAAGGACGGGGATTTGGCTCGCAGGATTTCGTTATTTAATATCCATAGTTTTATACAATATATAAAATTGCTCCACTTCTGTATTTAGTTAATGTAAGCGCTCCTACGTTAGCACTGGTTTTCATGCGATTTTTAAATTAGCACACAATGATATCTGTGTGTGATCTACTTGTGCGAGAAACAGGAAGTGGACAAAAAAAAAAAAACCTTCCTCTTCCACATAAACAAAACATTAAGAGCACAATTCTGAAACTATATGAGCACCATAGATATCCAAGAAACACAACTCAGTATCACTGTACATTGAGTCTAGATTGTGCAAAAAGATTTACACAGCAAGTAACTATGAATAGTAACATTGCAGTTATGCAAGTACACAAGTAACTATAGTAACTATAATAAGTAACTATAAGTAACTATAACTATAAATACATAAGTAACTATAAATACACAGTAATTTGTGACTATAATGTAAAGTGTTACCCAGAAATCATCAAAATAATCACACAAGAGCAGCAGAGAAATGTAGATATGCATTCAATCTCAGGTAACACGCGCCAATGCACCTCTCAGGTAGTGATGCAACATTGAGAACATAACAGCCAATGCATGAAAGTGTTCAATTTGCACTCAAATTGAACTGAAATGCTTTTTGGGCAGTCTTGCCTCAAAATCAACTGTCTGATATCCACCTGGTTTCTATGCAGTCTCCGTGGAGACAGCAAACACTACTGCCCCCTACCTGTGATGCTTGTGCCAGAGGGTCTCCTGGCCCCACATTGCTGGAACATTGTCTCCTGGTTCTGGACACTGCCCTCCTGCCCCACCTCCACCACCTGCACCTGCAGCAAGGGGGCGCTCCACTTCATGGTGTACTTCAGCCCAATGGGAACAAGACTGCCGAGGTCAGGGGGCCCCCTGGTGGTGAGAACAGATATAACAGAGTTGCTATAAAAAGCTTCCTCAATAAGCTGTCCCACAAAGGCATTGCTTTGTGCCCGCAAATGTGCTGAACTCATATATGCAAGTTTTACAATAACTGGTGTGAAGGACTATCATTTTTGTATTATTAAAATCTAGTTCTGTATTGTTAATGTTTACAATTTGGTAATGTGTAAAACAAGGCACTGCATTACATATTAAAACCATTATTAAAAATGTTAAAACGCAAGGTCCTTCCAGCTGAAACTAACTAACAGAGGCTACTCTCCCTCCAGTCAATTACTTACAACACTTCATTATTTTTGGTTTAAAAGCCCTTGAAAATAATGTTCCTAGACATAAAAAAAAGACCTTGAAACAAATTATAACGTTGTTTGTCTCCAATATCTTTTTCAAGCACACGACAGCCCTGGAATCCAAATGTGGTTTACTAGATGTATCTTCAACCAACAAAAAGGAGAAATCACCTCCCAGAATTTTGGTCTACTTGAGCCAGAATGACACAAGTAAGTTATTTATTAACTGTTACCAAAATTACATTTCTTAAAATTAACAAATAAAATTATATCAGAGAGTTAGGTTGCTTTTATAATTTTGATTTAAATTCTGGAAAGAAGAAAGTGCCTTTTGAAGAATGTGTCAGGTATGCATGCACAATATATAGCAGAGCCTGTATACAGCCATCTGAAACGTCTTGGTATCAGATGGAGATGATACTACATTAAAATTAGGAACGCTGTTAAATCTTTCTGTGTAAGATATAAGCAGATTGTCACTTGTCAAGGTCAGAGCGGCCAGTAAGCCCACTTATGGTTAACCACTCTGACCTCTCACAGGAGTAGACATCGGCTTGTATCACACACAACCCTGGAACATCTAGATTTGGCTGGCCCTGTTCAAAGCTATCACAGAATGAAGACTTCAGTAAGAATCACTGACTTGATGTTGATGTTGGCACAGATGAGGGTGTCATTGAGGAGAAACACTTTGCGCTCCTTGGACTTGAGGACCTGCCCCCGATCCCCGTACACCATCTCAATGAGAGTCTCGCACAGGATGAGCTGGCGTTGGCCTGCGCTGAGCAGCTGAGAGAGAAAGTGAGCGAGACAACGCTTTAAGCCTTGCACTGCGGCAGGAAAGCGCATTCCTTAGAAACGGACACTCTAAGAAGACGACATATCTACATATGCCCTTATCAAAGGGCAGTCCTCCCTGTTGGTCAATACGTGCTCTCAGTCTGCAGTGGCAGTTAAGTATGCCTTGTCTCGCTGTGGTGCCTCAAGCAAGAGCTGAAAATTTTGAGCAAAACCAAGCCGATCTGGAACACTAGAATTTGTTCTCTAAAAAAAGGAACATACATCCCTGGCTGTAAACTCTACATTACAGCCATCAGTACGATAAGAAAGTTGCTGACATACATAAAAACTGCATGTACAGAATAGAGTAAGGAATGGGTCATTCGGTAGACACAGGTATTAGTAACATGGTAAAGTATATCACAATTACTTATTTACAGTACCTGCAAGATACAGTACAGATGAGAGGCATAAAGACTGATGTGCAGACTAACGACATTGCCACATGTAATCTGATACATCCAATAATGCTAAATAATGGGATATCCCATGGGAATTCTGTGTTTGTTTTGTAGACTACTGGCAATGAGAGCCAAGTGGAGAAAACCAAACTTATTTAAAAAGGTGATTTGCTCTATATTTAGCAATCTCTCCCTCTATGACTGCTTAATGGCTTGTTACTATGATAAGAGCACCCCCTTCAGGCAGAAAGTGGTTATGATTCAAAAGAAAATATTGTAGGGAGCATATTGAGTCCAACATCTGTTGACTGATTCTGATATCTCCAGGTAACTGACAAACCGAACAGAGATCAAAGCTACTGAATTCTATGTCTTCGTATCTTTATTCATTGCATGTCATAGGAGCCAGTGTGACTCGACGCATCCTTTTGATTTAAAATTTCTACTATCCATCTCTGTGGACAGAGACAACTTTTCACACCGTCCGAGCTTGCTGTCATGGCAACTATTCAATCCATGAAATCTTCAAGCTCATGTAAATTTATGGCACTCAAAAGAAATAAAAAAGGACCATTTTAAGACCATTTGAATAAATTCAAAAGAAGCCTGCAGTCCACAAAACATTTTCCAGGATGTTTATAAACACTGTAAAAACAGTCCCTAAAAATATTCCTTAAAATAGGTTAGTGAATAAGACCCACTCTTTCAAAAAAACAGTGCTTAAAGTTCTTAGTTCCCTTAAAAAAACAAGACTGTATGCACACTCTCAAGCAGACGGACGCACAGGTTACCTTGTTCAGCGTTCGGTCACTGACGCTCTTGGCTAGTTGCTGGATCTCTGCAATCTGGTCGGCCACGCGTTTCTGCTCATTCAGTTTCTCAGCCAGTGTCTCTAGCTCCGTGAGGGCCAGCTGCAGAGGCAGCCTGTCCTGATGTCCCTTTGGAGTGTTCTTCAGCATGTCCTGAGAAACACAAACCATGGTGCAGGTTACAAACCAATCCTGGAGGTGGGTTCAATCAAAAAAGATATCCAGAAACCACTTTTATGGCGGCATTCAATGAAACTACCAAAAGCCACACACACACTTTCTAAGGGCCGGTACTTCATATCGGGTTGGGCCGTTTGTTCAGTCTTGATACCAGATGGTACAGACTCTACAGGGTGCTGGAAGCTGCCCTGAGAGAAATTCATTCAGGTCATTATTTATATAGTTGACAAGCCTCTCAAACTGTCTTTCCTCCTAAGTGTTTGCAGCCACAGCTGTCTTGGTCACTACTTTAACTTCATTTGCCATACTCTGATGACTTGCAGCAGAGTAACCAGCATGATTGCCCTTGCTGTGTGGCGGTGAGCTCTTTCCAGTGCTGTTGGATCTTTCCTCATTTCTGCTAGACTGCAATTGTCATCCCACATCTTAATAGTGCAGGAATGACCTTTCATCAAGCATCATCAACCTAATCTCCATCTCTAATTCAGGGCCATGACAGATCCAATCTGGCAGCCAGGTCCGAGTACAGCAAGGCAAGGAACAGAGAAATAATGTGGGTCAGAGTGGCATTGTATTGGTTGATTGAGTGCATATATGTGTAGAGATTGATTTGAAACCAAGGTTGCGATTGATGTCCCAGCTTAACAGCCTCAAATACCCTTCCACACCAGTAAAATACTTTGAAATGCCGTGAGATATTTACTTGGCATGCGATCAGACTGCCTCCATTCACACTCTCTTCTTCACGACTCCCAGATGACAGCTTTACAGCGCACACAAATCCACAGCTGTACGATCAGCCTATTCCTGCCAGGGCGTGCTTTGTAATAGTGGAACGGCAACAGGCTGCATCCCCATCGCTGGAATAGCCAACCAGGGGAGCGGCAATCCTACCCAAACCTCTGGGGGTTTAGAAACTGTGAGACTGACTGTCTCTGAAACCGATCAAACGTTTCTCCCATCTCTGTATTCAAACCCTCTCGGGACACTTGCAATGGGAACCAATGTGCTGCTTAAATGCAATCAAAAATAAAATGCAATGTGTGAACTGAGTTAACAGAATGACGCAAGTGCTGCAGGGCTGCAAGTATAGGGAGTCGATTGGAGTACAAAAGAAAATACATTAGAATAACAGTCTATTATATAGAAAAATGTATTGCACATTGAATTACACCCACTCCAGATTCACATGACATAATGGGTCATATTATAGATTTACTGCATTATTAAAGAGAGCTACAGGCTCTTCAAGAGGCTGTTTATTACCTATAAAAAGGTAATGATTAAGATAAACAGACCCCACAGTAATTCATTGAAACTCACTAAATAATAATCTTTCAAAATCAGTTTACGAGGACACTACTGGTGGGTGGTGACATTTATATAAACATTAGGATTCAAAAATTGATTGTACACAAGAGTTTGCTTTAATCAATGAATAGTAATTGTGAATCAATTCATTAAATCTGTCTATATTTAATTAAATACTAAAATCACCCCACAAGTATTTTATCGAGCGTGTACAACATTTTTTTTGTGTGTTTTTTTTTAATTTGATGACAAGCAAACGCAATTACATTATAGCTTTCATACTTTCTATGCTCCTTAAGCCTGATATCTGTATTAGCTGCTGCTACTATTGCACGTATCATGTTACTATCATGTGTTCTGCACTTTCCGCTGTATTTAGTGTACTATTTCATGTATTATGCTACTATCATGTATTCTGTACTGTCCACTGTAAATAAAGTATTATGCTTTTTACTGTATCATGTATTATGCATTTCTCTGTGTTTGAAGTATTATGGATTTTCTTATATTCACTGATGGTGTTCCACTATGAAAGGCGCTATATAAAAGAAAGATTGATTGATAGTTTCTGTTACCCAACTGCCGATTACAGTAGAGGGTGAGGGTGACCCCTGGTGGCGATGTACTGACCTGCAGCAGGAGGATGAACTGGGGGAATCTCTGGATGGGTTTCACCATCAGGCCATACAGAGTGATCCGGTCTACACTGGCAGCCTGCTTTTTCTGTAGGTCAGGAGAGATGACAACAGATAAGACACACACACAATGACGCTCCTGCATTTAAAGTTCTTGTAAAGGAATGTTTCCTTTTTTTTTTTTTTTTTTTTTTTTTTTAAATACATGTTGAAACGCTACAGGGATGACCTTCCAATAAGGTATGTTTTGTCAGGGTCTATAACCTAGTGGGGGACTTCTTTGACCCCTCAAGCATGAGCTCACACATCCACACACTTACCTTGAGAAATTCCAGGAAAGCAGGTTTGGAGATGCAAGCCTTTTTAATCAGAGCCATGGCATTCGTGAAGTTATTGACGTAATCGCTGTACACATCCAGAACCATGGACTTGGAAAACTGCGGTATAAAACCAAACACCAAATTAACAAATGACATGCATTTTCTAAAATGTCACAGCCCTCAAAACAACCAGCTGGTGTTAAATTTATGGAGAGCGCTTTTGCATGGGGGCCAAGTACTAGCAGCCCAGCCCGCTCAATTAAAACAGCTGCGTCATTACACATCTGAAGCATTGTGGGAAGAATCATTTCATTGTTTGGTAAAATAAGGTCATGATAAAGCGAGGTGCCCTTTTGAAGTCTAAACACTGCCTTTAATTATACCAGATGATTAATTAGAGTAGTGATTGATCACGGTTATATCAGGAACTGGAGTGGCTCATTAATTCAGTCTTACAACTCGCTTTTTTTTTTTTTTTTTTTTTAATAAATAGTTTATGGCTTTAAATCTGATATGCATTGTACTTTAACAGCTTTTAAATAAAAAATAAAGCAATTAAAAAGTAGCAGGAGAAAATGACACTGAGAAAAACTGTCAAAATGCTCGTCGTTTGAATTTACAAAGTTGCTTTTAGTGTATCTAAAGTGCTTAAAAAAAAGATGTATGAAATGCATGGGATACAGCAAAAGTAATGTGGTTTTTTTGTATACCTCAAATTTGCATTGAAGTCAAGGTGAACAGCAACATCTTTAAAGGGGGTGGGGTGATTTTAGGCATAACGTTATCTCTGCAGGTAGCATACCTTACAGCAGTGACACTACAATTGCAATGCTATAGGGACAGCCATAGCACAAGAGCAATTTCAAGAGTATAAACCATTACAGCATTACCACAAATGAAATGCCATATAGAAATATGGGTTAGAACCCAGATATATGGATAAACCAATCCACACAGGTAATCTACTGCAGTAGCATACAGTGTTCTACCACTGTACAATACCTGTTCCATTAGTTGACATACTGTTGCTAATTAATGAGGGCTATCCAACTCTGTGACACCCTGAAAGACTCACCGATGCCACAAAGAGGTCACCTATCATCTCATTGAGGTCCCACTCGGCCACGCGGGACGACAGTGCGATCTGGAACATGGAGTGGCACTGCAGAATCTCACGCAGGCGGAAGAATACCAGCCGGACCTTCTTTGTGCTCAGCATGCGCGGTTCCAACTCCAGCAGTGGCTTCTGGTACTCCTGAACGCAGAGGAGAGAAATCCACAGGTGCCCTTCAGAACAACTCCAGTCAGGGTTCAACCAGTTGAAAACCACTCTACTGCCCAGCCTCTGCTTCTAGGACTTGACATGGTCTGTGATAGGAAGTCTCTGTGCATTAGACTACATTTTAAAATCAGCATTGTATTAGGCTGTGGTACAGCATGCTGGTAGACACAGAGCATAAAGTATAGGGACTATTTTAAAGTGCCAATGCAATATCTCTTAATTGGAATGGAATATATTGTATAATACAAGCAGACAGGAGTGGTTCATATCATCCTTTGCAGCTTTATTGGCTTGCATATCTTCATGTAGCTTGGCCTTTATTGCTATTGTTAAGTGGCCTTTGCAACAGTAGTTCTGTGTTCTATTTGTACAGCACTGTCTCAAGACAAGTTTAAAAGTCAAAATTTTTGTTTTGTTCTACCTTAAACCAAGCGGTTTGTGTCTCTCCGCCTGAAAACTCGGCGGTCCATGTATATAACATTTAAACTGTTCTGTGCTTGGCTAACTTATTGCAGCCTCACCTGCAGGATTCTCTTGAGTGATTCCAGGTAGTTGCGCTCACTCTGCACGATGGAGCCCAGGATGTGACGTCTTATAATCTGTAGAGACAAGAGGAACCATCAGGATTCAGGCAAGTCTGTGTGTAGTTTAACATGCTATGTAATATCTGGTGGGAATTCCAAAGTGGTAACACCAAACCACATAATGGCAGATGAAAAGAAACAATATTACTTAATACTGGGGGAAAAGAACCCATAACCTCTCAGAATTATTGTACACCATTCAACACCATAAAAGATTAAAAATTACATTTGAAGAGAATTACTCTTTCACTGAACAAACTAGAACATTAGAGTTGAAATCAAACGTAAAGCATATTTATACTTTATTATAAAATTGAGTAAATCCACATTTTGAAAACCACAAATGGGATTGCCATACAATGCATTTATTTACAGGTACATTGCCTGCTGACAATGTCATGTTTTAGGAAATAACAGCACACCTGTATTTTGAATGCATTTCAGATATCTTGTATGTACTGGTAAAATACAAAATCACACTAATTTATACAAGAACTGATTATTGCATTAAATGCCAGGCCCTAATCAATTTCTACTCAGAGGATAAACAAAGCACTCTACTGGCCTCTGCTGGTGGTTTAAGGAACATGGTCCTGCTTTAAGGCTTCAACAGCTCTGTCAATTGAATTTTCCATCGCCTCCTGGGGGCTGTTTCCCATGGCTCTCCCCACCTGGGGGCTGTTCGTTTCCCCCCGGAATGGTGAAGGGCATACTGACCTGCTGATTGGTCAATCCATCTGGCATGGGGCACAGCTCGGGAGGGGGGTGTTTGGACTCTGAGAGGGCAACATCCAGGTAGCCAGCGTCATCCTCCATCTCATCTGTGAGCCAGTACAGCACAGAGAGAAACCAGGACGAGAAACACACAGCCTGAGCAATTCAAATCCTTTTCTGGTCAACTGAAACAAAGCTCATCCCGATGTCCTAAACCAAATCGTTTGCCCCTATAATTGAGACCCAGGACACACAGACTTGAGGTTTCAAAGCGCTTACGCGCACTTTTTAATAATACAAAATAAACAAAAACCAAATAAACGAAAACAAACACAGAGCTCCCTCGAAGCACTAACTAAACAGTCAGGATCGACCTAACTAACACACCGGATAGCTATGCTGTTTACCGGTACACAAACACACAATTTAACTGCTGACTGCTCAGAAACAGGGCACACACCTTCCTGCTTCTTTATTCACAGCAGCCCTGCCTTTCCTAAATACCCTGCACCTGGCTCTAATTTACAATGTTTACCAGGTGCAGGGGAGAATTAACAAAACAATTAAACAAATGTGCATTTGCACATGTTTTTTGTTTTTGTTTTTTCTCTCAGCAGGGAGGAATTAACCCTCTCCCTGCTCACAGTGGGCATGTTATACAGGTACTTTATTTTTTTATGCACTCAACACCTTCCCTGGAACCCTTTTTTCCAACACATGGCTTTCTTTAACCACAGCTCCTCAATTTGGTCCACTTCAAATGACTCGCAGGGAGGGGAGTTCTATAAATCAGGACTGGGCACAGGACTAGTGAGAGTTTGGGTAGATGTGTGATTACGCAAGTTTCTCACTTGGTGCATTACACACAATGCAGCTAAAACTAAGAAAATTAAGTGAAGTAAACAAACATTATGTCTGGTGTCTACTAGTGCCACCTTCAGTGTATTAAACACACACACACAAAAACAAGAGACTTCCAAGAATGGGCGTGACCTAAATTAAACACTTTAAACATCTTCAAAAGAAATCTTCAAAAATGTCCACTCCGCGTCTTTCAGAGGAGAAGTGACTGTAGTAAAAGGTAATGAAAGGTATATCTTTTGTTTTTTATGCTACACCTTCGGAAACGTAGAGACAAAAAACCAGCACAGGGTTATTTTCTAAATACATACCTTGAATATCCTTCTTCAGTAAGAAGGGGACTTTTCTCATGACAGCAATTTTTGTCTTTTCCAGTCCGTCTTTCGTTCCATTTCTGGCGGCTTTCATTAGCTGATGTACCTGTTGGCAACAGAAAAAACATATATTATTTTAACTAATGTGAGATAAGAGTCGGTCTCACAAACGTGGTGAGAAAAACAGGCCTGCATATCACAAAATAAATAAAAATAAATTCTTTAGATTCTTGACCAGCAGTTCCAGGTTTTTTGATAGCTACCAAAACCTGGAATTATGATTGTGGATTATATTTCTAAGCTAATAAGGGAAAGATCTCGATCCTTAATGCTGCAAAGCATGGCAAGGCAGAGTTTCCTCCCCCTGATCATTTGCCGCAGTCAGAGGAAACTGGAGCACTTTACTGGCTAACCCAACTCAGACTGTCGAACGCGAGGGCTTTGCCCATAGAAAATCAATCACGGCAGCAAAGTAAATACTGTTCTGCTCAGCCAAAGGACCAGAGCACTGCAGTAATAAATTAGAAAGGTTTTAAATCGCCTGCTCCAGGGATACTGCTCCTTCAGGATAAATCCTTGTGTGGAAAGTTTCTGTCGATTTGTATTGACGTCTATTTATTTATGTATAGCTGACTCACAGAATTATTCTCTACGATATTGCTCTTTGGTGTCTTTTTTTGCAATACTTACAGTAGTTTAGCCTTCTATTTACTCTACTTCAAACACCTCAGACTTTGTTGACCATACAGTTTGTCTACATTCCCCAAATGTCAGTCTAGCTAGCAGTGGGCGTTTCCCTGTTGCAGGAACACTTTTGCCTGAAGGAAAAATTGGTCATCGAACTGAAAAGAAAATTGAGATGTTAAGACCTGGGGAGAGGTGTTATCCTACTATGTATGTAACGCTAAAGTTTGTTACTATTTTTTAAAAGTTTGCCAGAGTGATAAAAAATCATATCCAATAAGAATTAGCGTCTTATTTTCCCATTTGAAAGACACGAACATTATCACAAACCTGCATTTGATTTTTTTTTCCTAGCAATTATCGACCAAAAGCAATAGCAATTGAGTGTCAAGAAGAACACGAGGACTCCAAAAACGCTTCTGTTGTCCAAGAATCGTTTGGTTTAATTCCGCACCCACACCCTGCCCCTAATTCCAAGCCAGGCAGCCGGCTGTACCTTCCAGTCATAGCTCTGTTTTATCTGGCTGACGTCACGGCGCCCCAGCCTCATAGCAAGAAGCTCGCGCTTGGTCCGGGCGCACCGTTCCTTCAGGCCCCGCACGTCTGGGGAGAGCTGCAGGCATCGCCACGGTAACCGAATACAGGGAAGCAGAGAAGAGAGAGACGGAGAGACAGGAGAGAGGAGAGGGGGAGAATGAAGGCAAGCAAAGCAGCAATAAACACAGAGTTTGTGAGCTTTCCTGCAAAAGAGCAAGGGTATTTTAACCCTGGTGACAAGGACCCAGTCGAGGAGGGTTATACCAGGACTGGGGGAATGCCTGACCAGTTGGTGTCACAGATGCATGATAGGAGACTCTCCAGACATATTTCCCCCCTGCAAAGGGCCAATCCAACCTGCTAAAATTGTCAACTTGCCACTGCAGAATGCATGTCCTGCACTCCAAATGGCTTTAATGAGCCACTCTCAAGATAGATAACCAAAAACAGCAGAATATTTCCTTTTCAGAGCTTCAATATTTAGGCTGATATTGTTGCATTGCAGACTACTGTTGAAATACAATAATTTTCAACACTAAACCTCTTTTGCTATGCATTTTGCAGGGTTACAGAAAATATGAACAGCTTCTGGCCTAATCATGTGGATTTTGCATTCCCACACTGTATACGCTCCCTCTTTATTCTTAAGCAACCTTCCTGCTTTTACAGCCCAATTTCAGATCAGCAGAACCATCCATTACAGTAACAAATATCCTTGAGGTCCTGTGACGGAATAAGCAAAAGTAGAGGCTAAGTGATGGAAGATCTACCAGTACCTTGAAAAGCGAGAGAAGGCTCAGCAAAGCTCCCAGGTGTTTTTAAATGCCAGCATTCACCACAGCACAGAGAAGAAGAGAGAGGCAAAAAAATCTAGCAGAAGCACGACAAGTAGGGAAATCCAAAGAGGAAGAGAAACTAAAAAGAACTTTCTGTTTGAAGGAACCCCATTCCTTATGTCACTTCCAGGCCAAAGACCAGCCTCCATAAAGCACTTACACTACCCCTGGATCTGAACATCTCCCTATACCAGCGAACTCACCGTGTAGAATGGGACACCCTTCAGAGCAGGTTATTCATTCTTCTGCTAACACTTAGCCGTTCCCCTTCCCTAAACCCCACATTCAGCTAAAGGAAGAGAAGAGACACTTTTCCAGCAAAGAACTGTAAGAGTATATTGGAGTTGTAGTATTCCCCACCTAGATTACACCAGGGCCACCTGACCACAAGGACCACGGGAGATCATTATATTATTGTAAATGAAATGGTTCTTCATGTGGAGCATCCCGGGGAACTTTACAAAAAAAAAAAAACACACACACAAAATATCTATGTGCGTTTTAAGAAATAATTGCGAGTCACGCATCTCCCTAGCTATTGTAAACTATTGTAAAAATTTCATCCTTGCTCTGTGAAGAAGACAGTGGACAAAAGTTTGTAGCAATTTATTTAACCTTCATAAGGTAAGCTGGGGTCCATTCGCACCCCACAGCGCTTTAGTATTTAGATCTCGTGATTTTTGTTTCCTTTTAGGCAGTTGTCATGCACTAATTCTGTTACACTATGCAAAGCATAATTCTTTTAAAAGGATAAGTCCGGGTAACCTGGTTGAATTTAATTAAATTGTTTTAGTTTTGGGGTCCGTATGGACCCCAGGCATAGTGTATCGCCGGTTACCAGGAAATTACGTTTTCCAATGTGTTCTCATGAGGGTTAAAAAGTTCTTTCTATCTATCTATCTATCATTTTAACTCCAATAGAATGCCTTCCTCCCCCAGCAGTACCTTGCTGCGCGCGGAGAGCTTGCTCTCACTCTCCTCTTCAGACTGCTCATCGTAGCTCTCGAACTCACTGGTGCTCCAGCCATCCTGGGGGCCTGGCTCCTCCTCGTGCTGCACGTCTTCATAGACCAGCTCATCTAGCAGACACGAGCCAGACAAGAGCACACAGGTCAGGGCAGCGCGCTTCAATAGAGGGCCTGGATTCCACGGTGAGCCGAGCTCCACCACAGTTAATTATAAAAGCGCTTTTTATTTTTTAATAAAAGACACAGAAATTACCAAATTAAGAAATGAAAAATAAAACTATTCTGAAATAAAAGGCCTGAAACTGTAACAGACAGCTGTGTAACTTTAATGGCTCTATGTCTCATATCCTTATATCATTGTGTTTATATCTCTAGTTTTATTTTGAAAGGTAGAGCTAATACAACTTCATCAGTTGTATGTTAATTTGTGGTCACGCACACAAAGGGCTGAAAGTGTAACAGCATACAATTTGCTCAAAGAACGCGGCTGTGTTAGATATAACACTGATGCTGACATTTCTTGTGAGCTTGGAGTCCTGTACTGCAGTATCACAGTTGTTTTTTTGCTAGACCAGTGTTTTTATACACAGGTGTATTTACTTTTAGTTGCTAAGTGAATGATGGCATTGCAGTGCTGTCTGTTTTGTCTAGTATTGTAATAGGTGAATGTATTTTTATAGGGCAGGTTATTTTTAATTATTCAGAATTGCTAAGACTTGGCATTGACCTCCAAAAAGGTATGGACACAATAGGTATCAGTCACAATAAACATTATGTACTCTTACTAGTTCGTTCACGTTTAAATGACATATACATGTTTGTTATAATGGGCGTAGGCACAACTTTGAGTGTTTTGTTATATTAAAAGTGGTGTGTTTTTAAACCCATTTTGTTTGTGAAACCCTTTTCAATGTTTTTAGAGGGTAAAATACATCTTCATAAACTCTTCAACTACAAGTGCTTAAAAAAACGGCCCTTAAAAACAAGCCTTATTGCAAACAGGGGCCAAAATAGTCCACCAAAATACAGACAATAATGATGGTGTCGCTATACTTCTAACAGCTAACAAAAATGATTTGACTGGATTCAGAACTGCAAGCGGGCTATGGATCAAGAGCCTTGAAGTGTCCACCCAGTGTTAAAACGTTTCATTAAAAACCAACATCCAGAAACACATTTCAAGGGTAGCTATTGAATGAAGGAGTCTGCTCTCACCTTCTGTCTTGGGCTGGATATTCTCACAAGGAACATCATCATAGATCACTTCAGGGCTCTCTGTCCCAGGCTCCACTGCTGGCGTGGACTGGGCTAAAATAAAACAAATAAAATTATTAATTTAGGTTTGACAAGATGTATTTATAGAAAATGTATTTGTTCCAGAATATGACAGACATTGGCTTTGTGTCTTTGTATAAAAATGTTTGTCTAATTTTATTCTGAAAAGTTTGACTGCTTCATTTTCCAGCAGGCATTTTTTTTTTTGGTCCGAAGTTGTTAAATGTACACAAAGACTTTTAGGGAGATATTTGAGATCAATTTTGTTTGTCATATTTCATAGAGCTGACTCAAGAATCTTGGACAGCACTTCGAAGTGTGAGGAATATTTCAAACACGGACACTTGCAACCTTTTTCCTGGCACAAACAATTTAAAAGAGACCCTGGTTTTTAGCTTAATATAGGCAAACTGGGGGTTAGGGAGAGTGAGAGAGAGAGACTCAATGGTAAGATATGTAGTAATACAAAGCAGCCTAAGCAATTCTTAGAGAAATGTTTGAAATAGATCAACTAGACACTAAGAAAGACTTCTAGTCAAAACAATTTCCCAATGTTTGCATTCCCAATTTTCTTTCAAATCCTTTTTGTGTTTCAATTTGAGTTCAAATACAAGAGGAGAACTGGACAATTAGAAAAGGAGCGGTCTACTCTACCCACAGTTAGAAACCGGACTCCCGTTGCTTAGTTTGATCCGTACCAGGCTTCACCCACTATACGGTAGTCCAGCACAATGGGTAGTTAATCAAATAATAACATGTTCAAAGTGCTACACAGTGAGAGTCTTATTTCTGCTCATCTATTGTACTACTTTACAGTACAATTGAATTTGGAATTGCGTTACCAAAAACTAAAAAGATATAGCTGAAGCCAACTTTTCATTATCCGTGTTGAAGTCTCACATTTTCAGCGTGTACAAAACGGTTTTCTTGTTCAGAGACGGGTAAAAAATACTTCCTTTCCTAATTTGTGAGCCAAACCAATCCTAACGTCCCAATAACATATAAATAAAAAAACGCTGTAAGAATTGGGAAAATAACAAAAGCAGTACCAACGCTAGTGAAAGCTTTTGGGGAGGGCTTTGTAAATGGCTACACATTTAGCACATTGGTAACAATTTGTTTTGTTTTAAATAAATATTTGAAGCTAAAGTGGGTTCATTTTATGGTGGCACCTCACAGGAATTATAGGTTAGCAACAATCAAATGTTCACAAATATATTCACCTCAAGCCAGTCAGGGCATGTCTTGAGGTTTAAAAACAACATTTTACTGGTGTTAAAAAGAGGCGAGCTCAGCAGGTATCTCTGCAATTCTGACGTGCTTGATGTTGGTGCTCGGCCTCACCACTAACCCACAAGACCTCCAAATATCTCATTTCTAACCACTAGACCACACTGCCTCTTAGTCCTTCAGCTCTAATCAGGAGGCCACACTACCTCCAAGTGCCTCAGCTCGAACCACACTGTCCCAGAATCCCTCAGCTCTTACTATAAGCACTGCCTCTCATCCCCACAGCTCTAACTACTAGACCATACACTCTCTCCCAGTCCCTCAGTTAAAACCACGAGTCACTTTGCATGCCTATAATAAATCCATCTTAAATCATATAAAACAGCCACATATTGTAACAAGCATTGCCAAGATAATGAAGACCACCTCCTTACCATCATAGATGCTGTTTCTCTTCCAGGAAAGACCCTCTGATTTGTCCTTAGAGACTCCCGGAGCCTCCTCTTGCTCTGAAATCTTTGGTTCAGTGGAAGTTGAAACTCTTAAAAAAATAAAATAAATAAAGGAACAAACTCAAGTTCAATACATACCATTTGACTGAGAGACTCTTGCAGACCACCAACCTTAAAAAGAGTTGTTTTATACTATTAACTTCTCAGAGGCTTCATATTGAAGAATGCTTATTAATAATGGAAAGGACACCTTGCAAAATTCTGATTGAGTTACACTGCAGTCCAGTTTTTACGATACTGTTAGGACTTGGAAGCTGCATACAGTATTATGTTCCATAGCTTAATGACTGTACCGTATAGTTCATACCATACCATAGATACGTAAAGTATGTTGAGTAAATAGAACTGCAACAGTATTTGTTGGCTGTCTTTTACTTGTGTGTCTTAATAAATTGCACCCCTTGGTGTTCAGCAGATTTATATTGGTCTCCGACACCAGAGATGAACCAAGGGAGTACAACCACAGTCCTCAATCCTCACATCCCAATAAGGCACAAATATTTAACAGCGTGAGACTAAGCAGAGGTGCTACAGGGGTTCTATATACTCATAGGGGTCATATACTAGAAAAGCAATACCAGTAACAGATAACAGATTAAACCATCCAAGGTCTTGCAGAAACCCAACACACTTCCTAGAAAGTCTGGCCTTCCACCCCTGCATTGTTCTTAATTACTTCCTTTTAGAAATCTTGTAGAACCACATCAACGCCTAACAGTTAAGGAGCCAGTATCTTCAAATGTCATTCATATATCTTTACATTGTCCTTACCACTGTAGGGGGTTTGCAATCATTCAGAGTTGTTCTGGGTTCTGAGGTTCCAATATTGTATTTTTCTCAAAATCTGCCTTTACCTGGCTTTGAGCTTGTCTGGAGAATCCTAAATGCCAGGACTGACCAGCCTCTCTCATTCCATTCAAATAGCATGACAATGTGAGCTTTCAACTCAGCCAGCACCATCTATTCTATAGACAAGGAGAGTGGGTGGGGCAGACAGAGATGAAAGGTTGTTTTGTCACATGACTTGACTGTCATGGGAAAGGTTGTTAGTCCCAGCAAGTAGGATTCAAGAAAAATGGTAATTCAATATGGAGCAATACAGAACCACTTCGAATGATTGCAAACACTCTAAAATAGTAATTATTGATGTTACTGCATCTTGTAAAGCGCTTTGTGATGGTGCTATATAAAATTAAAAAATGATTTCAAAATGATTGATTGATTGATATTGGAGACCATGGATGGCTTTAAAAAATAGAGGATTGAGAGCTAATATTTTGTAATTCTTAAACACTTTCCAGTACCTCCATATACGATATCAAACAAATCTGAGAAGGAGGTGGGGACTGTTGATCCATTTAATGTGGAACAACCCTTATATGACTCCTTACAGAACAGCTGTCTGTAATTCAAAGAGAATGGTATATTCAGGTATAGACCATCACTGACAGACCGTAGCTCAGAATTCATGGTTGAGGCACTAGCACTTTCAAGCAAGTTTTCCATTTCCGCTTCACACAAACAAGCTATTTTTATTTTATTTATTAACTAATTTTACCAGGCTACTTACTAGAAAAACACGAAGACGAGGAACCAAACAGACCTTGATAAATTGCTTTTCTAACTAAAGGTACAAATATTCAACAGCTGAACGTTGTCCCTTGCACTGTCTTTACTGAAAAAAGTCATTTACATTTCTTAACTATTCTTGAAAGGGTAGTGTTTGACAGGATATTCCAATGCTGCATTGTCTTTTGCCAGTAATAGCACATTTAGTTTCTTTTAAAAGTTGTTTGTTTTGTTATTTACTTAAAATGCATTCATAACCCCCTCACAGCTAGAGGAAACTTAGAAAAGAACCCATACGTTTGGTCACGAACAACATGACATTTTATGGAAATGCTAGTCTGCTTGACTTGGTGTAGAGTTTGCCTCAAATTACTGCACAGTAAGCATTACTTGATTAAATAAATCAAACAGTCCTTCTGAGATTCACACCCATTTCTTACGCACACCTGAAGAGGCTTTTGAGGTCTTTAAAGACAGTTGTTGAAACAATTAATCTAGTAACAAACCACTTCAGTTCTTCCAATCAATTATTTTAAATATCTGGTTACTTCATTTCACTGTTGTCCATGTATCTTTGGAAACATTGCACATTCTTCAACAATTCTTTGACAGTAAAACAGGTTCAGAACGACAGCAGTATTTAAGGCAAGTTTCACGGCTAGCCTGCTTGATTATCACACCCCACAGACCAACTTTCCTCAGGTGAGAAGCCAAGCTTGTTTCTATTTTACCTGCCTCTCCAAGACAGTCTCTTGTACATGCTGCTGGCATGGCAGGAGTTAATAGTCCTGATGGTGAGTTTGTTGTATACCAAAGCAATCCTTTTCAGATTTATTGTTGTTTTCTATCTTGTATTTGCCACAGATCCCAGAAGTGCCTGTATTGTTGCAGATTCTTCCCTTGGAAGGTGGGCCCAGGAGACCTCATGAATATATAATAAGCAGGAGGAAGGTAAAAGGTCAGGTTGGGTGTTCTGCAATGTTAACCCTTAAGGTACTGAATTTAGAGAATGAACTGCAACAAGGGAAGATGCTGCTCAAGTTTGAACTTCTACATTTTTTTTTAAACAAAGCAAAGACTATATTAGGTATTACTTTGTCAGCTTGAACAGGATGGACTTGTTATGCAAGACAATTGATTGTAATGAAATATTATTAGGCCAATTTGCACAAGCTGTTGTTTAAAGGAAAGTTCTATTGTTTGGATGCTATTTTGAAGCCACAGCAAATGCAGATGTACTCGGAGGAATCAACTGAATGGATCACAGGAGATTAAAATGGGTTTTGTGAGTTGATGTGAGCAGTTTCTTTCCAGTTTCGCACAATTTAAATGATTTTAGTCCACATAAATGGGCATTAAACAAATGTATAGCTTGGTCTGATTTTACAGAGGGAATTATTAATTTATCATTTTTTTATAGATTCATAACACTTCCATCTGGTTCTCATCTATATCTGTAAGTGCAAGTCATGGATTAAAAGTAGGTCATTTTACACACACTGCCTCATCCATCTTCCCTTTTGTGTCATTTTTATAGGAAGTAACTGCAGTCTGTAATCATGCAACCAGACTGATATCAATTATACTGAACTACAGTATAATACAATACAATTGATTTACAAGTTGTGCCTGTTGCTCTAACTTAAGCAGGGGGGGTGGTCCAATCTCAATCCTGGAGGGCCATTCCACTCCAGGTTTAACAAGTAAAATGAGGTAATCCACTGCTTCAGGGTCTGGATGGAAGTTTGATTGATTCAATTAAACCATTTAGAACAGGGTTGGAACAAAGACCAGAACTGGAAGAACCAGCTTGGGCCACCGCTAATCTAAAATATTGCTTTCATTAAAGAGCAAAACAAAAGGAGAATTTAGTTAAAAATACCTTGAGCCGGTTAGTTTGGTTCACTTGAGACCATGGCAACAGGCAAATGCTGCTGTGTGTATGCAAATTGAGTATACCACAGGCCTTTAATGGGGTACATCCTTTGAAATCATAGTACATTATCATTTTTTACAGTGAAACGTACCAGTCCTTTAAGCCCTATGGAGATGTAATAACTTTAGCAGAGACTAACAAAATGGGAAACATGGTCATTTTGACATCAGTGAGGTTCTGATTGACCACACCTGTGAGGATCATTTTTCAGGGAGGTGTGGTCAAGGTCTGCCAATGAGGAATGCTGGGTGTTTCCAGGGACGGGGTTGGTTAGACCCACCTTGCCTTGGTCAGCTGTTTGTTTTGTTCTGAAATCCTGTCAGGCTTTTTCATGTCCAGTTCCTACAGAGTTGGTTAGTGTCATGTCTGAGCTTGTGCGTGTCAGTTCAACAGAGCTTTTAAATGTTTTTTCTCATTTAAAAGAGTATTTGAATGCATTCATATGATTAAATCTTTACAGTGTGTTAAAGCACAGCATTTGATTTGGAACCATGAAGCAGCAGCACTTTACAGCTATAGCAATTGATTTGAAAACAAGACCAGGGAGCACAAGGATAATGTTAGTAGTATTAATCATAATTAACAAGATGGGTTTTAAAGCATTTCTCAGTACTCATTGAAGCACTCCTACAGTATTGCCACAGCTTCTGCTTTAAGAGATACAAATGAAAACAGTTTGCCTAGTTTGATAAGTGCCCGTGGGGGTTCACTTTGAGGGAAAAACAAGCTGAAAAAGCTGACGCAGCACTTACAAGTTTTGCTTTGGTTACCAGCACATCCTCACAAAATGGAACAAAAGCTTCACTGGTAACATGTTTTATTTTTATTTTTTTTTTATAATGTTTCAAAGCAGAAATATTGATGATGTCTGTGTTTCTGTCCTGCACCCTTTTTCGAACCAATTAATTATCTTTGTTTCAAATTGTTCACATCTTTCTTTAGTTTTTTTTTTTTTTTTTTTTTAAACAAAAAAAATTTAAAGAGTAAAAGAGAAATCCAGTACAGCTTTAAGTGAGAATTGTTGGGTTGTTAACATACTGTCAAAGTTTAATCTCCTTATACTATCTAAAAATGAGCAAATATGTACACAGGCTTGAACCTTCTGACTGTATAACTCCAGTCTGTCGAAGTTGTTTATAATAACATCTTAAAATATAAAACCCAGCACAAATTCAGTATTTCATGAATCCAACTCAGACCGATTTCAAAGCTAAAATACAATGATGCATAATATTGTGTTATATCTCGTTTCCACTATATCCCCTGTGGATGATAATACAGTTAAACAGCACTAATGTGCAGGAACAATGCTCCACAGCAATCGTGAGGCAGATCTCAAATTCCAGGGATTCAGAGAGTCTTTCTGCAGGCAGCCCACGGGAATGAACACTTTGTCCCCTGGTATTTACAAACGCTTCCGATTGCGCTGAATAACAATCTGGAATGCAGCCTACAAGGTGACGAGATGAAGCCCAGGCTTTGAGTTCTCAATACAGTCTCTTTGAGTGCTTCACTCTGTGTTGTTGTATGTTGTTTGCTCCTAAGCCCATCTTTCTGTACTTGAATGTTTTTGTAACAGCCCTTGGTTGGGACAGTATGTCTAATCATAGCTTCCTGTTATAGTGAAAGATAACTTACCCTCCTGTTGCCTCACTAGCTGCCAAGCCTGTTGAACAGATTGCAGAAAGCAAGAGTGAGTTTAATAGAAAATTAAACAGGTTTCAAAATATAGGATAGTATCAACAATGACCAGCTAGTGGCTGCAATAGCTGAAAAAATAAAAGATTACAGAAGAGATACATCTAGTAATACATAATGTCGATCCTTTATTGCTATCATAGTTGTTACTGGTCGATATGTAGATCATATATGTATATATAGTATATAATAATATATTCTATTTCCTATATATATATATATATATATATAATATATATAATATATATACGTATACATAATATACATTTTCTCATTCTCACACTCTCATTGACCTCTCAAAAGTAAATATTACTGTGTGTCATTTTTTAATGCGCTCTTACTTGGGCCGGCAGGTTGTACAGAGGAGATTGGAGGTGCTGTGGGGTCCTCCTGACCAGCAGGGGGCGAGTCAGATTCCGGGTTTCTCATTCTGGAAGGCTGTTGTGCTTGTTCAGTGGGAGAGGTTCGCAGATCTGTCTGAGGGTTGGGGTCTGAGTTCAGTTCCACCGTCTCTTGTGTACCATGGACAGTCTGCTCATTGTCTTTTTTCGTGGGACTGCCCATTTTGTCGTCCTCGTTGGCACTCTCCTCAAAATCAAACTTCTCCCCCTGATCTTCATCCTCCTCTTCCTCCTCCGACTCCTTCCTGTCTTCTGAGGGTTCTGTCGCCATGGTGACTGTGAGGGAAACAAATCACTGTCAACACTTTGGCTGGCAGATTCACTGCACAGGTCTGTCAACAGACTAACATTCTTTAGCTGGTGATTAGAACCATGCATACCTGTACATCTATATGTATTACAAGCTTGAGGGCTCAGCTGATCCTATAGAAACTGAGGGACATTTTTTCAAAACGTTACGTTTTTTTGTAAGGAGAAAACTCTTTGTTAATGCTACCAAAAAAGAATGTCAGTAACATAGCTATCTGTATCAATAACTAAAAAGTTAATGAACTTGATGGATACCAACAGTATGTATAGAATAGTGTGGAATAAGAAATGGCAATGAATAGGTTAATGAAAATTGTAGTATTTAAGACCTAGATGTCATTAGGTAAGGAAATGTGACATACAGACGGACAGATGTACTGATAGACACCTCCATCTGATACTCCCTGTAACTTATTCTAAATAACGTTAATACCAAGTTTCATCAAAACTGGATCTGTGCTTTTCCAGATATATGGAAAAATGTGAAGTGTCTCCCCTCCTGCCTCCCCTGCTGCACATCCTCCCACATATTGCTGGCAAGTGACAAGTGAGTTGTAAAGCAAAACAACAAAGTTACCTTTTCATTGCTCTTGTGCAATTTCTATATTTTGAAAAACATTTGTGTTTGCAAGGACTAATCTTATTCACAGCCCCTTGTATTGCACTATAGGGTTTCATTTTAGATCCTGCCAAATTCACATTACAGGGCTGGCAACAGAGCAGGTAAACACGAGGTATCCACAGTCACATGTTTCACTTTATTACACATACTAAACATTTCAAGAGGTGTGTATGTATTTAATGAGGAAGTTCATCTTTAATTAGAAGACTTGTTGATTTTCAGGTGACATTTAGAGCATTTCATTTCATCATGGGACAACGTGTCAGCTGCACCTGCCCTGTCACATTCCGCACTTGACTCCTAAAGCAAGCTGAAGAGCTGGATTGTGTGTCATGTTATGCAGGAGCCTAGGGTTGTTTAATCTGTAGCTTTACCATCAATGATCACAGCTTTCACTACTGAGTCAGATGATTCAAGGAAGGCATGCCCCTTTGCTTCATAACAACTCCAAGCTGTTTCATTTCTCCTCCCCTACATTCCTACATTTCAAGCACAATAACTAAACACTCAGTGGACAACTATGGACAAAGGTTTTGCATTGCCTAAAATTTTAGGATGGAGACATCATTTTAAAAATCTATACGAACATAATTTCGATTTTTTTATTTAACATCATGCAACTAAAGACATTATAAAATTATATCTCGAAAGTCTACCGGAAACCAAAACAGTAGTACAGTATTTCATGTTAGACTTCGAAATGTCATTTGTCAGTTTTTTTGTTATATGGAAAACTACAAAGCGGAATGCAATTCAACATGTGGACGTAACATTATTCAGCAGGTTTCATTCGCCTTTATGAAGCACAATGATTCGTTCTATAGGAGGATGCAAAACGTTTGGCCATAGCTGTACAAGAATTTCAGACCCGTTGTCAGTCTTGAGAGAGGAACAGGATTAAAAGAACAAGAACAACAACTCAGGTAAGACAACCATTAAATGTATTTATCTAAATGCTAGAAGTATCAGAAACAAAATTCTAGAACTTGAAGCTACTGCACTAACAGGTAACTATGATGTGATAGGTGTTACAGAAACGTGGTTGTCTGAGAGTGATGGGGACGAATTTAATATTTGTGGGTATACACTGTATAGGAAAGACAGACAGGACAGAAGAGGAGGAGGGGTAGCGCTATACATAAGAAACAGTCTTGAAGCCCAGGTGTTAAACCTGGACAAAGAAAATAAAACCAAATCAATATGGGTCAGAATAACGGACAAAAATTCAAAAGGCATAATAATAGGAGCATGCTATAGACCGCCAGATTCAGACGGTGAGCACAATAATCTGTTATACAATGACATTAGAAATGTGTGTAGCAAAGGAGAAGCCATACTAATGGGGGATTTCAACTTCCCCCAAATAAAATGGGAAAACCCGGTGGGTAGCGCGAAGGATGAAATAGAAATGGTGGAAATGACAAATGACTGCTTCCTAACACAATTTGTGAAGGCACCCACTAGAGGGGAGGCATGCCTTGATTTAGTCTTTTCAAATAACGAAGATAGAATAACTAAAACAGAGGTTAGAGAACCACTGGCAAACTCAGACCACAACATGGTCTCATTTGAAGTGTTTTTTAAATCCCCAAAAGAAATGACTAAAGCTAAGGTTTACAATTTTAGAAAAGCAAACTATGAAGGTATGAAACAGAGACTAACAGAAGTAGATTGGAGTAAAATAGAGAAAACACCCACAGAAGAAGGATGGTTGTTCTTCAAAAATGTAGTACTAGAGGCACAAAACAATTATATCCCTAAAGTAGACAAATCTAAATGTAAAACTAAATTGCCAAAATGGTTTAATAGATCAATTTAAAAAAAATATTCAGCGAAAAAAGGCACTTTACAGAGCATTAAAAAAGGACCAAAAAGAAAGTACGCAGAAAGAGTACACAGAACTGCAAACGCAAGTCAAAAAGGAAGTTAGAAAGGCCAAGAGAGAAATAGAAATAAACATTGCTAAGGGAGCTAAAACCAATTCCAAAATGTTTTTCCAATATTACAACAGCAAGAGAACATTCAAAGAGGAGATTAAATGTTTAAGAGATACAAATGGCAAAATCGTAGATGAAGAAAAAAAAATAGCAAATATATTAAATGATTACTTTTCACAAGTTTTTACAAAGGAAGATACTGACAACATGCCCCACATGTCATCCAGTTCCTATCCAGTTTTAAATAACTTTAGCATAACTGAGGCAGAAGTGTTAAAGTGACTAGGAGCTCTTAAAATAAACAAATCCCCTGGGCCGGATGAGATCCTCCCAGTAGTACTCAAAGAAATGAAAGAAGTAATTTACAAACCGCTAACCAAGATCATGCAACAGTCTCTTGACACAGGGGTGGTACCGACAGACTGGAAAATTGCAAACGTAATACCGATCCACAAAAAGGGAAACAAAACTGAACCAGGTAACTACAGACCAGTAAGCCTGACTTCTATTATATGCAAACTTATGGAAACTATAATAAGATCCAAAATGGAAAATTACCTATATGGTAACAGTGTCCTGGGAGACAGTCAACATGGTTTTAGGAAAGGGAGATCGTGTCTAACTAACTTGCTTGATTTTTTTTGAGGATGCAACATCATTAATGGATAATTGCAAAGCATATGACATGGTTTATTTAGATTTCCAGAAAGCTTTTGACAAAGTCCCGCACAAAAGATTAATTCTCAAACTGAACGCAGTTGGGATTCAAGGAAACACATGTACATGGATTAGGGAGTGGTTAACATGTAGAAAACAGAAAGTACTGATTAGAGGAAAAACCTCAGAATGGAGTGTGGTAACCAGCGGTGTACCACAGGGATCAGTATTAGGTCCTCTGCTATTCCTAATCTACATTAATGATTTAGATTCTGGTATAGTAAGCAAACTTGTTAAATTTGCAGACGACACAAAAGTAGGAGGAGTGGCAAATATTGTTGCAGCAGCAAAGGTCATTCAAAATGATCTAGACAAGATTCAGAACTGGGCAGACACATGGCAAATGACATTTAATAGAGAAAAGTGTAAGGTACTGCACGCAGGAAATAAAAATGTACATTATAAATATCATATGGGAGATATTGAAATTGGAGAAGGAATCTATGAAAAAGACCTAGGAGTTTTTGTTGACTCAGAAATGTCTTCATCTAGACAATGTGGGGAAGCTATAAAAAAGGCTAACAAGATGCTCGGATACATTGTGAAAAGTGTTGAATTTAAATCAAGGGAAGTAATGTTAAAACTGTACAATGCACTAGTAAGACCTCATCTTGAATATTGTGTTCCGTTCTGGTCACCTCGCTATAAAAAAGATATTGCTGCTCTAGAAAGAGTGCAAAGAAGAGCGACCAGAATTATTCTGGGCTTAAAAGGCATGTCATATGCAGACAGGCTAAAAGAATTGAATCTGTTCAGTCTTGAACAAAGAAGACTACGTGGCGACCTAATTCAAGCATTCAAAATTCTAAAAGGTATTGACAGTGTCGACCCAAGGGACTTTTTCAGCCTGAAAAAAGAAACAAGGACCAGGGGTCATAAATGGAGTTTAGAAAAAGGGGCATTCAGAACAGAAAATAGGAGACACTTTTTTACACAGAGAATTGTGAGGGTCTGGAATCAACTCCCCAGTAATGTTGTTGAAGCTGACACCCTGGGATCCTTCAAGAAGCTGCTTGATGAGATTTTGGGATCAATAAGCTACTAACAACCAAACGAGCAAGATGGGCCGAATGGCCTCCTCTCGTTTGTAAACTTTCTTATGTTCTTATGTTCTTAAAAGTCAGGGTGTTCAGGGTGGGGGTGCGCTCACCTCCTTGCCACAGTCAGTCAGTGTCGTTGCCCCTCATCTTTCAACACTAAGCTAACGCACGACAGACAGGAATTCTACATTTCTGGTTTAACATGCATGCTTGTTGGGTAAAACTTTATAGAATATGAAACATTATCGTATATCACAGAAAGCATTTGGGTCTAAAAATATAGTGGAAACAAATGTCAAGGTTTGTGAAACATTTCCTGTGATACGGTACAGCTAAGGACTGTGAAAGCAGTAATTGTGAAACTGTGTTTATGTTATCACATATGAAAGTCATTAATCTGTATTGATAGGTACAAACTGAAAAAAAATAACCCATCCAGTTTGATAAAGAACCCATGGTTCTCACTCAGTAAATGTCTGAAAAGTCCCTTTGGGACCAGAGGAGAGCCGCTTAGTCATGAAATTGGCATAGCTCTATGCCCACATCTCTACAGTTTAATTCAATGGGGGCTATTGCCAAAATGTTTAAAATCATTAAAACGCAAGATGTTAAATGCGGATTGGCACAAACTATGGTATTTTGGCGGTGTTTGTTTCCAGAACTATTGCCTCTTTTTTTTTTTTTGCCCTCAGCAGCAGAAAACTTGTTGTTTTCATGGTTATTTTGGTAAACGGTTGTCTTGCAGGGTTTTGTTTTTTTCAATTCAGTTCTCTTTATAAAAGTTGACATGTTTCTGCTCTCAAATTCTAGTCCCAGAGCCTGTACTGTGTCAGGACATTTTCTGGCCTGAAGTGGTTATGGTTTAAAGGGAGCTGTTCATCCAGACTGAAGGCTTGCTTTATAAGCTTATAATTTGTTCTGTGTTTAGATCTGGATTCCACACTCTGACAGCAGTGGTGAGCAGCACTTCCTTTGGTCTGCTATTAAACTCTTTTGGAGAATAAGCTTCTTTGCATTAATAATGCCATGACAGCGATTAATTATCATCCATTGCAGCCATTTAATTTTTTTACTAAAAATAAGAAAGCATGAAATTAGTCCTGTCTTTGTCAAGATTGGACATTGGAATGGAGTTCCAAAAACTAACATTAGATGGGGTCCTAGTAAGGTTTAGTTCCATTACAAAGTCTACAGTACCTTGTTGAATATTGTAACCAGGGTAAGCTCTCCAAGGAAGGCTATTAAAGTGGTTGTTCTGCACACTGGAAGAACTTGGACCTCATCCATTTTCTGTTTTGGAAAATAGCGTTTATCAGAAGGGCTATTTCAGTTTTGCATTGGCTTTTCCTAATATGGCAGTGGAGCCTTTGAGATCTATTGGGCCGGCAGTTTGAGTTTTAAGGTTTCTACAAATGAAAACTTGGATAAAGGTGTAAACAGAAAACACTGTGCCGAGGTGATAGTCTTTAATGGACAATGCATTAAAAGGATTAGAAAGCAATGTAAAATGTGGAATTGATGCACTGCAGCAATGTGAAAGTTTTCTAGTCATTTATATTTAATTTTGGTATTATTGTGCTTACTTTGTAAATTAACAACAACATTGTATTTATTTCAGATGCCATTGATTGTTAAGTGTCTATGTGTGGAGCTTGATCTCTGCCTGACACTGTCTGCCTTAGCTTGGAGGCAGAAGGAGCTTGCCCAGTCCATGATGCTGTAAAGAGTTAGTACATTCAACATACATTGCTTTGTGTTTTTATGATTGCAAATATTGTGGGAACTTTTTTAAGTCTCTGTTAAGGTGCTTTGAGTTCAGAAGCTGTTCTCCAGGTCTAGTTGCCTGTCATAGGCATATATAATACAGGCTACATATAAAGTGTCTTGATATTAGTAAGCAGCAGCATTACCTAAGCTCATTGCCAGAAAAACTGAAGGAAACTTGTTTGCAAAGTGGCAGGTCACTAGATGGCGCTGGCTCTTACTTCTAAGGCTTTTTGGCGGATCTAGTCTATGTTACATGTATCTATGGTACGCAACTAGAACTAAAGAACAGCTCCTGAACTTTGAACTTCTGAGCTTTGAAAAGCCACCAAGATGTGATGTGTGAAACAGAACATGATGTACACAGTAAATCTAAAGAAGAGAGATACATTACTTTAACAGGGATATGTCGTACGCATACCAAGGTATTTCAGGAATACATTTTAGAAAGCTTTAGTTGCTAAGTGGCCTTTATCCACTTAGCAACAATCAGTCATCCAGAAGCAAGGTTTTTTACTAAATTTCTCACATTTGTTTTTTTTCCCCGATTTTTATTTGGAGCCAATCTGGCCTAGAATGTGAAGCCTGCCCTGGTGACAGGCCTGAGCTTCAAAGAATTTGGCTGCTGGGAGACTGAACTGCGCACAGACACCATGCACACACTTTCCAGTCAAACACACATCTCCCAGTCAAATACACATCTCAGTACATCACAGCTACAAGAGATTTAAACTGCTTTTAAATTAAATTCAGCTACTCTCTTCCAGACACCCATTCTCAGAGCTGTAACTGGATAAAATGAAATGATAAATGAAACAGTTCTAGTAATTGTTATGTAGGCAACTTTACCAACAATATATTCCTGAATGTCACACTGGTTTATTTAGAATATTAGACTCGTTCATTTCCATCAGCACCATATCGAGATCAAATTGATTTCAGTTGGGACTCTCTCAGCCCCAGTTAAAATGGTTTCTGCAACTTGCACTGCAGGGATGGAAATAAGACTCCTATTGCATAGCAGTTTCATCCATTCCATGTTTTAATACGAGCTTGATGAGCCATAGTGTATAGGTAACAAGCAGAGGTGTGTTCAACTCATAGTACCAAGAATGGATCAAACTGCTCTGTGATAGGAGTCTTATGTCCATGCTAGAGGTGGGTTTTAAATTTCAGACTGCATGAAGTCTGTGAATATTTTATAAAGTCAGGGAAATGTTTCAAGTTGGTGAAATTATTTCTACAAAGTAATTATACAAAACATTACAGGTGGTCTTTGACTTTTGTGCAATGTCCGATTGCGGATTGGATTGTAGATTGTACACTGCGGATAGAACCGGCTGCAGCCCCAGTTTGATATTGGATCAAGCTGGTTTGATGGAAATGTGGCATAAGGCAAGCAAAGCAAGAAGTCTGTATCATTTCCAAGTTCACGTCCCCTCTGCCGTGCCTTAAAGCGACAGGTTGACAATTTCACTTTCCAGGTGAAATGACCAAGAAAACGCAAGACTACCTCTAAACCAGGCTTGCAAACAGATATCGCTTTAACCAACTGTAGTGTAAAGACATATAGTGTGTTTTAAAGTGAAAATACATGTTTGCTATAACATATTTTTCTTTCAAAACTGCACATTTGAGACCTTATATGGAAGTGCATAACAGGTAGGGTTTGTAGAATGTGAGCTCAGAAGGTATGGAGGATTGCTACTCAGACAATAACCAGAGAAACCCTGTAAAAGGTTTACTGCCTCTGGCTCAGATCAGTTTATTGGAGTGTGTTAGCTCCCACTCCCCTTCTTCCTTCTTCAATGTTTAACTCATTCCAACGAACAACTGTCACCATTATTAGCTGCAGATTGTCTCTACTGACCCCTTGTATTTCACTGTTTTTATTTGTGTTGATGATAAAACTCCAGAAAAATACACAAGCCCTCGCTCCCACATCTTGGAATCGAACCCTCTTCTCTGCATGCAACATCTGCTTTGTATTTCAACACTTCACCACGGAAGAACACAGCTGAGGGAAAACAAAATTTCATCACAAACGTCTACTCCAGTTTTCAGAGGATTTATGTCATCCAAAAACATTACTATTTTCTCAGCCTTTAAAAGGAGAGATAGCTAACACATGCAATCGAGATCTTTGCTGGTCATTTTCGGGAGTAAAGTTAATCTGCTAAACTAAAAGAAACAAGTAAAACACTGTTTCCCCATCCCTCAGCTCTGAACACTAGACCACACTGCTTCCCTGTCCCTCAGCTCTGAACACTAGGCCACACTGCTTCCCTGTCCCTCAGCTCTGAACACTAGACCACACTGCTTCCCTGTCCCTCAGCCCTGAACACTAGACCACACTGCTTCCCAGTCACTTAGCTTGCATCATCTGTAGCCCAGTCAGTTAATAAGAAGAAATCTTCCCATCTGGTATTTCAAGACTGATTGTGGATCTGTCAAGTCTGGGGTTGAATCTCTCAAACGGAAGTAGATTACACTTTTACAGCCACCAAGAAAATATGGAAATCTGGGTTCATTCAGCACCCTTAAGAAACTTCTTTCAAGGTAAAAGACTGACCGACCGAGAGCAAGGTGAATGAGACTATAGATTTGTCTCAAGGCTCAGTCATGACTCCAGGTGTCTACATCTACAGACAAGCTGAACCCATGTGAACACAAGGCTCCTGTGCATACACTGTGCAAACACTGAAACACACAGTGAAACACACTCCATACACTGATAACTCTTTCCTGAGGGCGCTCTCTCCAGTTAAAACATTTCCTTGACCTAATCTTATGAATGGAGGCGAGACAGCAACCCAAAGCTTACAGGTATGAGTAATGTTAAGTTTCTGTGTGGATACACCTGAAGGTGTAGCATTTTCCTATAGTGTTATCATCTCTGGGCTGCAACTTGGATACCAAATTCCCAGCACTGAATTTCCCTGTAGATAAAGCCAAAGCCTAACACTAAAGAGGCCCTACATTGTATCAGAGCCTATTAACCACTACTGGGCATACCAATTGGGCCATATCAAAAACCCAACCCCAAATGCTTTTATGCCGCCTATAGTATATTTTTCTCTTTATTTGTATTACAATCAAAGAAACAGCTATTACCAGTTTTAGACAGTACTTTTCAATACAAAAAGCAGAAACGCAGCCCTGCCTATACGTGACTGTGTCAACTTTAGTTAACCAATACTTTGTTAAGGATGACCTTGTCTAAAAGTATTATTAATAATAAATATAATAAATTACATTAAAATAAACTCCAAACTGAAATACCCAAATGCAAAACAATGATGTATTGTAATAATAAGGCACATTTAACCAATGGTTTTAGGTTTCCTGCAATTCAGAAGCATATTGTTTCCTGCAAAGACCAATAGATTACCACCACCAGCTAACCTTAGTACTATTACCCTCCACATGGTGAACAGAAACGACACAGAAACCAAAAGACAGGTCAGGTATATCTTTAATAGAAAGGATTTGAAATGAAGTGAAACCTTAAATAAGTCTATGTGAAATTGACACTGGTTGGTTTTGAATTTGCATGTAGGTTCAAGACCCTCATTCCTGACTCCGGGGCTCTTCAGCTGTGTATTGGCAGCTCTCTGAGGTAATGATGTGTTTGTGAAATTCCTTATTGGTGTGTGCTGCAGATCCAGGCTTGCTTCAGCACTGTTTTCCCAGTATAGGCAGGGCTGTGTTTTAATGCAGGGAGGCAGCTCAGAAATGAATCACAATGGTATGAAACAATTAACCAACACAGACTGGTCATCCATTGCAGTTCAAGGTACCATATCAGTCCCACACAATGTACTACTGTATCAGGGCCACTGTGGAGTACATTGCAAATTGTTGGTAATGTTGTGGCCCTGGTAATACGCTGGTATTAGACTATATTACGGTCCCAGTAGTATTTTTGTACTGGAGAGCCCAGTCTCACATAGCATTCCCCCCCCCCCCCCCCCCCCAATTAACCCACTGCAGGTTCATAACCCTAACCCTCACCCACTGCACAGAGGTCAGGGCGCATTAATAATTTACAGCCCTGCTGCTGGTTCTCAGGAGAAAGGGCTAGGCCACGTCAATATACAATAGCAGAAACCAGCTTGTGAAATGCACAGCAGAAAAAGCCAATCTGGGGCTGACTCCTACTGCAATGAGACAGGGGCAAGGTACAGTAACATATATACAATGCACAATTAATGGAAATGTCTTGCTAAATTGCACAGTTTCTGGATACAGAACAGCATATCTGTGTAATAACTGTTGTCATAAATACTGCCACTTAGAGGGCTTTGATACATGGAACTTCTTTACCTGCTGTCTACTCACTTACTTGCAATGACCTGTACAGTACTAACACCGATAGCTGCATTATGAAATGGATTTCCCTGGATTTTGAAGACTGTTTCTTAGCAAACCTCAGAAGTCCAGCCAATGTCATAATGGTGCAGGGGTCTATGCCAACGTTTCCATAGGCCTGTCTTCCCATGAAGAAATCCTTAAGAATTAGTCAAATCGCTGTGGAAATGCAGCCAAATCATTGCAACACATTTAAAGTTCTGTCACCGCCCCTGGAAACAGCAAACAACACACTGTAACATCCAGCACACATATTGTACCATCACACACCTAGTTTGGCTCTGGGAGTGTGATATGTAAGGCATTCTGGATCTTGGGTGAAATATTTAGCAAATCTGACAGTTTTGCTCCAGCATACCTAATAAGTAATAATATACGACAGGATGTACCGGTACATTCAAACTATAATACCCAGACGTTTCTAGTATTTTATTTTTTATTTTTTACAATTTCTTTTACAGTATAAAGTATGTGATTAATTAAAATTCTCATGACTTTAGCGATACACATATATGGCGCAAAAGACAGTGGCAAATAAAGTGTTTAGTGTTACTGTAATACGATTTGGTGTTTAAAGTTACAGAAGAACTGCCAACAGAATCGCAAGAGCCACTTGACACAAGAAAAAACAAACACAGGTAAGCACTGTTTTATCTATACATACCAAATTTAGACAGTAGCACACTGCCTCACAAACACACACCCCATTACACCATACTTAGAGACACCCAGACACACAACAGCAGTGTCACACATCCACTACCCTTACAGTACATTCCATTGCTCTGACACATAGTTGCACCCCTGTGCCACCAACGCCTCATTCTCACGCACACTGATCTTATTGTATTTAAGAGGACTCATCACAGAAGCCTGTGTTACTATGCTGGAATCTCAATGACCCCCCCCTCACCGCCCCCCCCCCCCCCCCCCCCCCCCACTAAACCAATCGCTATAACAGTGGAGGGAATCATGAAACAAGAATTTAGGGACCAGAAAGGAATTCCATAGATTCCATATATTTACTTTACTTGCAGATTTCAACATAGCAAATACAGATACACAGTGCAAATACAATCAATATCCTCTAAATTACATTTCTAAATAGCTTTTTGCAGGACTAGGGCTGGTAACATGTATTAATTCTGATATAAAACTCCTGGTCTAATCGCTTTAAGCGTGTTATGGCTTTAGCCGAATGGTTTGTCTTACTTTTCTTTATAAAGTTTGACCAGAGTTTATTGTAGTAACACTGCAGTGTAAGCCACAGATTGTGGAGATATTGCTCTGATAAAAGGTAAACGTGGTAAAAAATGAGTTTAGTTTGGGTTTAAGGGACTGAACCAATCTTCAGGGGAATAATTCAAAGCCCTTGCCCTGATTGTGGCTCTCAAACAGTGGGACAGTGGAGAGAGGGGTCCAGGTACACCTGACAGATATCAGTTCTGAAGAGAGTTCTCTCAGCACCCTGTCATGTCTTGACAGCACCTCAGACATGCATGCATGTGAGGCAAAAGGTGCAGTTAAAGTGATTCAGGCTGAGTAATAATTCCACATCTCTGCAAGAGTTAGTAAGAATCTCTTTCAGACAACGTGAAGCTCACTTATTCCTAAGAAATAAAAGAACTATACCACACATTATAAAGCAACATCTCTCCTATGTATAAAGGATCTGGGACAAAATCTTTAGTTGGAAAAACTTTAGTTCTGGTTCATCCAAATAGTTGTCCCAATTTAAGTTTTTGATAACCTAAACAAGGCTGTTTTAATAGTCTTTTCTAGACGTTACTGTTTTTTGCATTAGACAAGGTAAATTCCAGTCATTGTAATGCCACCTCTTTTAAAGAATGGTAAAGAATCTTCTGTAGAGGGTTGCCTCGTCCCGTCTGCTGTGTAGTTTGGAAAGGGGAGAATAAAACCTGGTAGGAGGTCATGAAAGGATTTTACAGGTCAACCCAAATTCTAAGATGTGGGACAAAAAAAAGGCCAGTGACAAAAGTGAGGTCGTGGGGAAAGTGGAGGCCAGTCTGGGAGCAAATATTGTCCTTTTGCCATGGAAACAGAGGAATGAACTTCCTAACAGTCTGAAGCCTCACTTTCATTTTGAGAGCCATGTGTTTCTGAGTTAATATTGAAATTGTTTTTGCCACATTTCAAAGCTCTAAAGTTGTCTATTTGTGCTGGATTCGAACTGCTGTCTGTGTTGCACTGCCAGGCCTCGCCCTCCTTATTTTAATTCATCTATTGCCACTAGACGACACTTCTCTTTTGTTTGGCCTGCTTGCTGCACTAACTATATAGGACAGCATAGTTGACAGCAAACAGTAGATTCAAAGATCAGTCTCCAAAAAGCTGAATATAAAAGCCTCCCTCAAAAGCCAGCATTCCCACTTGTTTTTTTTAGCTGATGTACTGCATGTCTGGCTGACAAATCATTTAGAGGTTGTCACCAGGGGAATTAATTTAAAATCGTTATATAAAGCTCTCACTACGGTGCTCTGAGGCAACTAGCCTCCATTCCCACGGTACAAGCTTGCATGTTGCCCCACAATGAACAAGTGGCCCCCCACTGTTCATCCCCCAACAGGCACCCCAGCCTTTGTTGCACAGAGAGGCAAAGAATGGACACTTACTCACCTCCTCCTCCTCAATAGGACTGCTACCAGCTAGTAACAGCAGCTCCTTAGCTTTTAATCCCAGGAATCCCCTTGTCCTCCTAGGTCCTAAGCAGCCGGGCTCTCTCCATCTGCCTCCATTTCTTTGCAGCACAAGCCCAGCTTGGTGACCCTACCCCTCTTCCAAGATGCGGAGAAACCAGCAAATAAATCCTGTGTTAGGGTGTGTGTGCGTGTGTGTGCGTTCCCACAAGAAGCAGTGCTGTAGTATCATGTGCAAGCTGCTCAATCTAGGAACCTCCTCTCTCTCTCTCTCTCTCTCTCTCTCTCTCTCTCTCTCTCTCTCTCTCTCTCTCTCTCTCTCTCTCTCTCTCTCTCTCTCTCTCTCTCTCTCTCTCTCCGTCCCTCCCACCCTTGCAAAACATAAGCCAAGCCAAAGCTCTTAGCCAATCGCAAGGCTCTGGGTCTCTTTTGCACCAATCAGATGCAAAGTGCGGGGCGGGGAGGAGAGAGAGAGAGAGAGAGAGAGAGAGAGAGAGAGAGAGAGAGAGAGAGAGAGAGTGAACGGAGTGACTCTACAGGACTGAGAGCCTTAAGACAGACTCCGGCTGGGCAGTGGATGGCTATAATTAGGACACATTAACAGATGACTCCCACCACTATCAAAGAACAAAATTCAAAGATCTGGGTCAAATCTGAAAGGAAATGAGGTTGGGAAAAAATGTTTGGACTTTCCTTTGAACAGAAACCAGGCCTGGTGTGGAAAGTCATCTGGAGTGCTCTGATGAGACTGCTCTCAGTCACAAGCAAACACAATTATACCATAAACAAGAGATGAATAAACAAACAATCAATTGAAGCCATCGGTTCTAGACTGTAATCGACGTGACCGCAGCAAGGCTGTGTGTCTTTGATTCAATTTACTGCAGAACTAATTCAGTGACACTTTGTATGAACAATCATATTGCCAAGAAAATAACGCTCTGTTAAGGGGCTCTTGTTCTAAAGCAAAAAAGAAATGAAAAAACTAAACCCTAAAGAAAAGAAAACACAAATTGATAAGCCTTGTAAATAATGGAAGACTTGAGGTAAAACTCATGTCAGGTAGACAAACATAGTTTCCTATAGGTTACACCTTACTATCTATGTGTGATTTTTAAGGTATGAAAGCAATAAAACACGGCAGGGTCCAATATCCACGTGCCCAGGGGGGCTGTTCACCACTGGCCTGTGGATTTTGGACCCCCATCCTATCTTTTACATTGTAATACTCCAAAGAAAGACTGTCAAAAGGGAATGTTCACATGCAGATCCCCCCGTAGGATGACATTGGTTAACGCTGTAAAAAGCTAGGCTGAAAATTACATAGTCACCATTATGAATCAATTTCAAAGTGAAAAACTTACCGGTACATAAAGAGTGTTCTCTTTGAGACTCATCATATTACCTTCTGTCTGGTGGATAGCATGCCAGGCAAGTAAGAAACAACTGTACAGCACACCTGGCTGAGAAAGACAGGAAAGGAATGGATAGCGTGCTATCTGTCTCATAAAAGCATATACCTTTCTTACAGTACACTGTACAGCACGGGGTTATTACCCAGTTTGCTGTGAATTCCAGAGATTGCCAGGTCTGTTCTGGTCAGAGCAGGTAGTCTATTGGTTTTCAGCTGGTCATACTGGTTCAAGAGACATTATATTATTGCTATTCCTATTGGTTTATAGAAAAGGTGCTACATACGTACATACTACATAATATCAGCTTGATAGCTATATACAAGATATTAGACCATAAATGTCTTTTCTTCAGGTGATAAATGGAGAGCTAAATGAATTTTCTGAGGGTGAACTGGTCTTACTGGAACTTCCTCTGTCTCATTTCCACTTCCACAACTTCTACAATTCTATTGCTGGGATTTTCAGCAGGGCATTCTTTACCAGCCCTCTTCACAATGCACATGCTTTACCGTGGTTTTACTGTGATTGTCTATTCTTTGCATTGCTTTCAAACACCCATTATATTTGTACAATTTACGGTACAATCCCTTGATTCCAACTGTCTTCAGTCCACCTTAAAAGTAAGCTGCCTGACTGGCTTCCCCCCCTCCATCTCACACATGTTTCTGACCATTACAATGAATCTATTGTGGCTGCAGCTTTAAGGTGGTAAGATGCATACTTTGCATACCAAGAGAACAGAGGACATCTGCCCCACCTGCCGGGACTAACAGGGTTGTGAAGGACCACGGATATGCGATGTCTATTTGTAGGTGTAATACTGCCGTCTAATCTACATAGTGTAATGCCGACACCTGCTGGTGAGATGAGGCAAAAGAGGCACAATATTCAAAAGCATCTCGTTGCAATTCCTGATGACTAAAGTACATAAATCAAAACGTGATTACTGGTTTCCAGATGTAGCCATCAGCCCGTCATAGCCTTTCTTTAAAAGTACACAGGTTATTTGTTTTTCTTTTTAGTGTCACCTAACTAACTAAAGCTTACCATAATAAAAACATTGAACCACAGTGAAAGCATGTTAAAGCGTAAAATACGATAGCTTTACCATGCTTGGAACAAATGTGGGTTCCATAACCCGATGATTCATATTTAGAACTTTTAGGCGTTGCGTGTAAATCCCTGAAATTGAGAACCTCCCAAGCCCTTGTCTGCGGTGCAATTATGCTTCACTAGTCGCGCCTCACACAGCACAGAACTGCAGCTTTAACCAACTTTTCTTTAGTCTTCCTTCCAACAGAGGGGCGCTGTTTTCGCTCATTGAGTTGTTTTCCACTCTTTTTCGTCTCTCAAGCCTTTATTTTCCCGCGGGTCCCCCATGTGTTTCTGTTTTGTGCGTTTGTTCTCGCCGCATATTTACATTTTTAACAAAAAGACAGACTGAGACAGAAAGGGGGCGCGCTTTTGCTATGTATTGATCTTTTTAGACGTAATCAGATATCTTTGCTTGCAGTTTGCTGGACAAGAAAAGGTAGTGGACACGGTGTGGTCGTTATTAAGAGGATCGGTTTGATTATTTTTGCTCATATATGTTTTCTATCAGTACATGTTATTTAACCGATAGCGAAACTGACTTTATTCTAGGAGTAAATGAAGGCTTTACCCACGTGGTTTGATCAGACAGACTGCAGATTCTTTTGTTCAAAATCGCTCAAAATAAAGGAGGAAGACAGGCGGCTAGGACAGAGAACCAGGAAGAAGTAGCGCTCATTTAAACCGAATAAAACAACCGCGCTACCGAACACCAAAGTTTATTTCTTCAACTTTTCGGAGGGAGTAAGTTTTACTTTATTATATTCTTGAAACCTTAAGGTATGGCATGGGATTGGGTACCTTAATTTATTTACCGGTTAATTATTAAAAAAAAGATTATTATTATTATAGACAAACGTTTTGAGACCATTTTATATTGTTAACCAATAAATTATAGCTATATTATTATATGTGTGAAATGCGTTTTGGAAATGTCGGGTTTTGATGCATTAGTGAACCAGCTTGGCAGAACTAGACAAAGGAAACGGCCCTGAGTCTGGACTGACACAACATGCATTAACCTGACTTGCATTGCTTTACACTCTATAGGCCTGTCCAAAAACGTATACAGTTTTCGTGCATTTTGCTAGGGGGTTGAACTGCGATATACTTGCATTAGGGGAGGAATAACTTTTTTTCTTTTTTTTTTTTTTTTTTAAATAAAACCGTTTGTTAGTATGTAAAGTGCTGCATGTTAACTGCTGTAATAACGGGTTTTATATATCTAAGTAATGTTTATGATATGCGGTCATCGGTGTGTGTGTATGTGTATATATATATGTATGTGTGTGTGTGTGTGTGTATATATATATATATATATATATATATATATATATATATATATATATATATATATGCGACTTTTGTAATTTAAAAACCTGCAGCATTTCAATTAAACTAAAAAGGTTTCGAGAAGTATTCAGTTTTCTTTGTGCCATCGCCGGCTTTTTGTTCTCCATCCTACAAATCAACCGGAATATCCCTGAGGGATGTGTGATCTAGGATGCTAACATTTAAACAAATCGCTTTTCGTACACTGTTTTCATACTGTAAATATTACAGTACGGGAATTAGGAGAAAGAATGATAGTGGAACCCCATTAGTACGTCATAGACAAACCATCGACTCTGTTGATGAGATGCTAATGTTAGAAGGAGTGTGTGCTTTTAGATTACTGGCACGCGTAATCCTGATAAACCACACTGTTTGCAAGTGCGTTTAAAATGGACTCCATGTCTGTTTGCATAGCAGACGGTAATGCCGCCCCCATTCTGCTGCAGTAACCCTCGGGGCTAATGCTTTGTTAGGGTGAAGTACCATCTTGCCCGACTTAATAGTGCCTATCTTGTCTAAGACAGTTTGAGTTCGTTATTCGCAGTACAGTTCATGGGCTGGTATCTTTCACTTCCCAGAACTTTAACTCATGCAAAACAGGGCTGTTCTTCCAAGAAATATATTTAGTTTTTGATAAGAGAAATTCAGATAAGTGAAAAACAGGGTTAGTTGTATAAAGCTGGCAGCTTTATTGCATTTGAACTCTGCATGTGGCTGATGTTAGAAGCATGGTTAACAGTCCCTGTGTGCAGTTCATTATGGTGGAAAACTTGTCTCAAGACCTATTCAGACAAATCTCCCTTTACATCTGCTAGTAGGAATCCTGTAGCCAAATTGAGCCATTTTAAAGCATTGCTTTGAGCTTAATTAGTCACACCAGAGATTAGTCCTGCAAGCTGAAGACCAGGGTGTAACTGCAATGGGAGTCTGTACTGCAGTAGTGCACATGCAGTCTGATGATGGTGGTGTTCTGTTTTCATTTATTACCTACCAGAATTCAGCAACCTTGTTTGTAATCTGTAGGTCTCATTAGGTGTCCATGTTCCTTAGTGGATTGCTTTAATTCAGTTAAGAACTGTTTTTTCCAAAGCAGCAGCAGCAGCACAAAGTAGAAAGAAATCAAAACTAAGGAGATGTTGGCTTTCATGGTGCCCAAGAAAGGTTAATTTAACAATCTTCCGGGCAGTGGTGTTGCGATCTACCCTTGTTTAGATCAGTTCCACACACCCCAGTGCCTTTACTGGCCATGCCTGACAATATCACCCCTGCTTTCTGCTCTGTAGACACGATGCCACGGAAGAAGGTGAGCGAGGTCTCTGGGAATGGAGGGATGAAGAGGAAGAGAGGGGGTGGCAGGAAGAAGGAAAAGGAGTTCAGCAGCGAGGACGAGTTTGACGATTTCGAGCAGGAAAACGCCAAGAAACCCGGCAAACCGTCCAGCAAATCCGGCCTCCAGCCCGTCACGGTCCCCGACGACGTCAAGGAAAAGATCGTAAGACATTCCTCGCTGGCGTTTCGCAGCAGCGTTCCGTACTCGTGAACAAATAGGAGGTTAAGTGAAAACTAACCTGTTTTCGACCTCAAGTGACCGTCCTTCGCGTTTTAAGATCTTGCACGTTTCCAGGGATATTTATACCCAAACGATATAATTATACAATTAAATACCGGAATACACAACTGCATTTTATCTAACGATAAGTTATGTTTTATATTTAAAGAAAAGGGACACCCGTTACTGGGTGAGTTTTGTATTTCACGTTCCTTAAAAGTACAGTTGCTTGAATGACCTAATTCAAGGTCCCTTTTTTCTTTTTTTTTTTTTTACAGAAACTTGAACGATCCAAAGCCAAGGGTCAGCTTCTAATTTTTGGAGCCACCAACTGGGACCTGATAGGCCGTAAAGAAGTGCCAAAACAGCAAGGTGGGGTCCGGGCTACAGTAACATAGTTGGTTTTTCTGTACTTACTTTGACTATGTAAAGACTAGGTTGTGTGTTTGTTATTTTTGTAGTTGTAATCCAATACATTTTTGAAAACCAGATTTGTTGCTGGAAGGAGAAAGCTGCTGACTGTCTCTGTTTTTCTGACAGCTGCCTACCGGAACCTGGGTCAGAACCTGTGGGGCCCTCACCGCTACGGCTGCCTGAGTGAGGTGCAGGTGAGCACTGTGGTTTCTGGGCCGTGCTCCGCACACAGCCTGCTCATCACCACAGAGGGCAAGCTCTGGAGCTGGGGTAGGTACCGGGTAGCAACAGCACAACACCTGGCCGTTCTGGTTTGATGTGTTTCTCAACAGTGAAGTGCTTTGAAGTTGGGGGGGTGGGGGGGGGGGGATTCTGTAAAATGAAACATTGTTTTAAATATACAGGGGTGGTCTGAGAAATGAAGATAATGTTTTATAAGAGACCAAGTCAAGGAGACACACGTTTTGGTTTGTATCTTCATCAGGAGACATTAGCGTAGTAGTAGGATACGAGATTCACGATAGATACCAGTTTTTGTGCATTTCCTGTACGTACAGCTGTTGGACTAATATAGAGATTTTGCATGTACCCAGAAAACCACATCTCCAATTGTGGTGAAATCTGGTAAGGACATTCTTTAGCAGAAGTTGTTGAGAGTATGTCACACTTATATTTTTACAGGCTGTAGATCATGGTGGTCCCTTTTTCATGATGCTGACCATCCAACATACTTATTGGAGAGGTTGAAGTGTTGTGCTAGAACTCATATAATGTGTGGTAATGGCCTTCAACTGGATTCGACTAAGTGCAGTTAAACCTTATAGGAACTATTTGCTTATGAGTAAAGTCCAGTAAGAACACATAAGTATGATAAATGGGTGAAAATGATTTCTAATAAGCACAATTACAGAAAACATGAGTACAGATGCTGAGCGAACGTTTGCATTTCCCTCAGGCCGAAATGAGAAGGGGCAGCTGGGCCACGGAGACACCAAGCGTGTGGAAGAGCCCAAACTGGTGGAAGCACTGGAGGACGAGGTGATCGTGGCAGCAGCCTGCGGGCGCAATCACACCATGGCTCTCACAGGTAGAGGGCGCTCTTGAGTGGTTGTTTTTTTTGTAGTGCTGTGTTTGAAAGGTGCTGCTCCAGTAGAGTGAGTGATGTAGATTACTGTCCATTGTGAAGGAGTGTGAGTTTTCACAGCTGTTCTTTTGTTCAGAGGCTGGCTGCGTGTTTTCATTTGGGGAGAATAAACTGGGTCAGCTTGGGCACGGCAACCAGACGGACGCGGTCCCTACTCCTGCTCAGGTCAGTGCTTTTCGATCTGTGTTTTCTGTTTTTTTTTTTTCTCCACTTCATATATCGTCTATTCCCCATCTGCCTCTTGCTGCCCCTTTCTCCCTACAGATCCAGTACAATGGGCAGCCCATCGTGAAAGTGGCATGTGGAGCAGAGTTCAGTATGATTGTGGATTGCAAAGGGAACCTGTACTCCTTTGGGTGTCCTGAGTACGGACAACTAGGTAAGCATTAGGGTAGTCACCTATTGTCTATTAACCCCCTGCGGTCCTATGTCAGTCCAAGTCCGACATTACAATTTTCCCTTTCCAGTCCAATGTTGGACCCTGTCCGACATCATCAAAAAAACATAAAGCAGAGGACTAGTCATTTTTTTCTCTGGAAAAAGCAGAGAAAACCTTTCAATGGCTGAGTGAGACCAATAGGAGCTGAATGAAGCCAAAAAAAAGGGTGTATCTGGTAGCCCTGTGCACCACAGAGATAACACGGACATAAACAAAGATAGCTGCTTCTGCATCCAGCGCTCAAAGAATATCACAGACATTTGCAGAGCTTTGAGATGTTATAGTAATAAAATAATGACTTGGATCGCATTATTGAGAAATTTAGTGATAAAACGAGTGAACAGGAGAGGATTTATCAGTATGCACATCTATAAACAGGTGTGTGAAATACAGCAAACTAGGGGTGGGGCTTAGCTGGAGATGCAGTACTGAGTGTACTTTTGCGATTCATTGCATTTTAAACCTGTTACTCTGGGGGAATATATATATACATTACATTTTTTTTTTTTTTTTTAAACCGTGCATGTAAAGTAAACCGGGCATGTGAAAATAAATTGGACCTGACGCACCTGACAAGTGCTGAATAAATGGACCACTAAGGGTAAACGAGCCAGGATAACTGTCATATTGAAGTGGCTGGCTTAGGCAGAATTTGAGGGTAGTTTTCGCTGGAAGGAAATAACTGCAGTGTTCGCTAGGGCAGTAGATGAATATTTAGCAAGGTGCCAATTGTAGCACAGGCCAAGTGTTTCTATATCAAACAATGACTGTTTATTATACACTGAACCTTTCACACTGCCTCTGCATCTCTAGTAATAAAACGTTTCTTTTTAAACTCCCTTCAGCAGCAGGTTTCACAGTGTACATTGTGAAATTGGGTTTAGTTTGAGCCTCCTGTGTGTGATCATGTATATTGTGAGCTCACCTGCTGTTCCTTTTAACCTGCAGGGCACAACTCTGACGGGAAGTTCATCGCCCGTGCCCAGCGCATAGAGTTTGACTGCGAGCTTATCGCTAGGAGGGTGGCTATCTTCGTTGAGAAGACCAAGGATGGCCAGATCTTGCCAGTGCCCAACGTGGTGGTGCGGGAGGTGTCCTGTGGGGCCAATCACACGGTGAGGAACCTTCCTAGAGCAAGGAAATTCCACTCTCTAGGGCTGGAGGTCAGATCTCTGAGCAACCCAATAACTGAATTGTCTTAACCAAGTCTAGCCACAAGAGGGAGACAAATCCCAACTTTACAAGATATAGACAGCACATAATCTACATTTTGAATAGTGCTCTAGCTAGTTTAACCACCCAGTTTGTGGCTGCGATTGCTGAGTGCCTGATCTGTCTCTCTTCAGCTAATCCTGGACTCTCAGAAGCGAGTGTTCTCCTGGGGGTTCGGAGGGTACGGGCGACTAGGGCATGCAGAGCAGAAGGACGAGATGGTGCCACGTCTGGTCAAGCTGTTTGACTTCCCGGGCCGAGGCGCCACGCAGGTCCACGGGGGCTACCAGTGCTCCTTTGCAGTCAGCGAGACAGGTGAGAGGAGGGGAGGGACCATGCGATGGCTCTCAATGTTCATTCCAATCCAGACCTTTCCAGGTCCGAAAGGACTCCTCAAATCAGTCACTGAGAACGTGGTTGGAACAAGGTAGTGGACAGGAATGTATTGAAACAGACTATGTATAACTTACTGACACTCTTGCACTAGTTTCCTAAACTAAACATCCGTCACAAAAGTCAAACCTGGATGTATTTGCTTCACATGACTTGAATTATTCGAAGGTGGAACCATTTCTGAATGCTAGTCACTTCCCAGGTGACTCCTGGTTAAAGCCTGACGTTGATGGGTGTGTTTTGCAGGGTCTCTGTTTTTCTGGGGTGTGACGAATACATCCCGTGAATCGACTATGTACCCCAAAGTTGTGCAAGACCTGTGTGGCTGGAAAATCCGGGGCCTGGCCTGCGGGTAAGTAAAGGGTTGATTTTGTTTTTGCTTCCATGGAAGCTGTGGTAGTTGGTACAGACATCCCTTGGCTGAATCTTGGCTATAACTTTGTGACCGCTTTGGCATTACTCTTCCAGGAGGAGCAGTATAATCATTGCTGCAGATGACAGCTCAATCAGCTGGGGACCTTCTCCCACCTTTGGAGAGTTGGTAAGATTGTCTGGTGTTCCTTTGCTGAAATATTCTTTATACTTGTATGAAAAACAGTTTGTACATGGACTAATTGAGTACTGCAAACACCCGATCAAAAGTTAAAACTAAACAAGTACGTTTGACAGAACTTCACGCGAGTATTCTTGCATCTCACAGCGTAAGCAGTGTGTATAAAATATGCAATCGACAGAGCAGAAATCCCAACAAAACTGACAGGCTGTATGTGGGTGCTTGACTCGCGGGCAACGCTTTAACATGCACATTGTGTGGTTTTGCTGTTTCCAGGGTTATGGGGATAACAAGCCCAAGTCGTCCACCACAGCCCAGGAGATCAAGACACTGGATGGGATTTATGCTGAGCAGGTAAGGGTAACTGATCTGGAGGAGACCGAGCAACAGGGAGGATCCTCTGTTAACCTTTACGGCAAAAGACCAAAGCTGATCAAATCCGCTGCTGGGAATAATTCAAACTTTGATAAATTCACTGGTGCTGTTGACTGTCAGGCTCCTTTTCGTTTTGTTAATCTGGTGATCTTTTAAACGGTTGGACAGAAGAGTCCCACCCAACGCCTGGTTTCTTGGCATTAAACAGCAGGGTGAACTTTGGCTAAAAGATCGTAAATAGCAGGGAAGGGAGTACATGGAACTCGTTGATTTTACTAATACACTGCTGTAGTGTGTTGAAAGGGTGACATGCTGTTAAGAGAGAGCGTGATTAACTGTCTTGCATTGTGTTTGTGTCCCAGGTGGCAATGGGTTACTCGCATTGCCTTGTGATTGCACGCAGTGAGACAGACCAGGACAAAGAGAGGCTGAAAAAGCTACCAGAGTACAATCCCCGCATGCTCTGATAGGACGCTGCGCTCCACTGCTCTGACCTTCAACCTCCGAAAGGCAGCTGATTCCATTCCTAGATGCACTGGCTCCCAGCCTCTTCCGACACGCCACTGGAGGGAGTGGGGAACAATCGGGCCTTTAGAATATCCCGTCCCTTTAACCCTTGTCAGGGCAAGCAGGGTCTATTGGACCTCAGCAGCTAAAAGCAAAAGCTGTCAAATAGAGATGGCCTTTACAAACCATGTTTGACCGCAGACCTTGAGGGCATGTGTTGTACAGCTTGCCCTGATAAGGGTTGGAAAGAAAATACACCTGTTGACACCACTTATATTGTTTATTGGGGGGGGGGGGGTATTTTGTATTTAATAAAGGTGAATCAGGTGAATTTCCACGGCACGTTTTGTTGTAGCCCTCTTTGCCTCCTGATCAGAATCAGCGATCACCTTTTGTGTCTTAAATTTCAATGTGTCTTCAGCTTCAGGTGATTTTCTTTTTGTTTTTTGTTTTTTTCTTCTTGAAAAAGAGATCCCAGGTCTTATAATGAAGCCCTTGGTACTCCTGCAGCTGGAATCTCATTGAACCTGATCCAGCACGGGGTTTGTCTGAGGAGACAGATCCCAAGCCTGATATAGCAAACCTTAGAGAAAATGTATGAACAAATTAGAAATGTTGTTAGGTAGTTTTTAGTATTTTGTTGGAACAAAAATCCATTTAAAAAAAAAAAAAAAAAAAAAAAAAACTGTTTATAATACAAAGCAAAAGCTCAAGTTGCAGCAGTTTGCATTACCTCAGCGCTCTGGAATGAGACTAGGTCTTGAAGTCCAGAGAAGTCTCTGAACACAGATCGTAGACCTTGACTGTACTGTGTAAACTTTGTATACAGAAAATCTATTTAAATCTCAGGTCTAACGGGACCCTAAACCAAGAGAATAGTCTTGTGAAAGGGGAATCGCTGTGCTTCAATACTGGATGCTTCCTGTGTCCTTGAGATCAAGAGTCAGTGTTGTACTTTTTACTTTGCCACCTAGGGTGTACTTTTATTACAATCTGTTAACTAAATCTAAACTCCTCTTTTCTAAACTCATATTTCTACCAAACTTATTACTTCCACCTGGGTGGTGTTTGACAAAAACCTACAAGTTTTCAATATGAAAGTCATTAAAGACTCCAAATCTAGTATTCAGTTGTATGTTGACACCTGTACTGGAGATCCTTGATGTGATTTCTTATACAAGGTTGCTACAACGACGCTTGCTCTGTCAACTGGTGGTTTAGAAAATAGACTCAAACTTCTGTCTAACCTAAGCCCAGACTTGTTGCTTGTTTCACTGCTCCTGAATGCTGTTTAATACACAACTCTGAGGACAGAAGCGGTTAACTTGCAGTCTGCTTCCTCTATTCTACTGAGACTGGAAGGAAGCGGTGATCTGTGTTTTAGTGCTGATCAGCACAAGCAGAGTTAAACTCTCCCAGTGTAGCTGGCTTAGTTTTATTCTCTGCCAACTTCTAGTTTTATGATTCCTGTTCACATAACTTTGCCAAACTCTTCTGTCAGTGGCAGGTTGAATACTGTGCCTACAGCAATCTGGTACCTTTTACAGTGGCTGCAACGTTGGTTTCTCCTGTTGCCCTGGTATTTGCACTGTATTAACATGCAGTCTCTTCCAGCTTCAGTGCCCAGGCATTACTGGCACCTGCCGGGTCAGTGCTACAGCTCCTGCACAAACTCTTCTTCCTTTAGGTGCATTACATGTATTGCTGGTTGTGGGAGACGAAAAGAAAAAACATACCTGCCAAACACATTCTGTCTGTTTCTATGAATTGAATCCTGTTGTGTGGGGAGACCTTTTGTGTTTGGTTTTTTGTTTTAGTTTTTTTTTTTAAAGCTGTTCATGTTCTATGGGTCCTGTTTCACTTGTTTTTTTTTATATATAAATCTTGGAAATGTTTAATAAAAGGCTTATGTACTACAATATCTTATTGTGTGCTGAGTATTGTTAGAAACACTGGAAATTTTACATGTACTGTATAAGTATTCAAAGAAAAGGGTTGACGAGCCTTTGGTGAAACCTTGCTTATTGAAACACAAGGCAGGTGGAAAATTGATGGCTGTAAGTTACTGTTTCGAGGTTGTATTTGTTCAGTAGGGGAGAAAAGCAGATCTGCTGCAGGTAGTCAGATTATTTTTGTACTCCTTTGTTATTGCTCCATAAAAGGAAAAGTCTGATCCAAATGCCGCACATCCTACATCTGCCTAGGTGTGGCGGTTGTAGCTGTGAATTTAAACCACTTCTTGTTTTGTAGTTACATAGTGTACCCATTGTTAGACATGAGGAAAAACACCTACCTAGCTCCTCATGCAACAGCAGGTGTGTCCCAGCCTGCTGCCTAAACACCCACAGTACATGGACAGTGGTGGTTTATTTTAATGAACTGGTTACCCCAGAACATGGAAGTAAGAACAAGGTGGAACACTCAGAATCTTTAATCAGCCAGTTTAATTGCTTAACAAAAACACTGAAACCTTGACCCAAATGAAATGTTTGTTTTTATGTTTTATTCCCCCCTAAGGTTAGACATAAGTCCTGGCTTTCAAAGCGTATAACCAGTCCCTTAGCTAAACGCCTGAAGTGATACTCAATACAGGCACATAGTGTCCAGGAGAGATTGGAGATGCATCCACTTGCTTGCAGGTCTGAGAGTGTAACGTGTCTTTGTCCCCCCATCTTAAAGAGTACCAAAATTTTCCAAATATATATTAAAAAAAAAAAAAAAAAAACTTTCCCATTAGTGGTTAGTTGGTAGATACAGGGGATTAGATTACACATTACAAACAAAACTACTGACAGCAATCCACTTTCCTTGGGCCAAATTCATCAAATAACTTTTAAAAAGAATCAACTGTACTGGTTTTCCAACTTTAAGGATTCCAGTGTCTGCTTTTCATTACCCAGGTGTAGTAAATAGTATTTATTTTTAGCATTATTTTTTTAAAATGCAATTCCACCACTTCCTCACAAAAATATCTGACAACTGCAACATTTAAACCCTTAAAAAATAAAGTTTACAAAATAGTCCTGTTCTGGCTTCCCTGGGTCAACATATTTCAGTGTGTGCAGATAGCATAGCTGTGCAGTCTGATTCAGGATCAGTCCTTATGAGCAAAGTCTATCTAGACCGTTCTTCACTACACCCTGGGTAATGTATCTGGATAAAATCAAAAACCGCTGACCGATCCTTCCATGCAGGAGGCATGACTGGGAAGACAAGGTAGAGGATGCTGGAGCTGCGCTGCCGTCTGAGTTGGTAACCTCCCCTTGGAGGAGGCCTGTGGCTCCCATCATGCAGCCCTCACAGGGCCATGTTCCACCACTTGTAGCTGAACGGTTCCCGCTGCACGTTGGAGCCGCAGTGCACCTCCCCCAGCAGCTTGTGGTAGGAGGCAAAATCATCGATGAAGAAGAAGTTGAGACCCAGGCCTCCTAGCAGGGAGCACACCTCCTTCTCCAGAGCACACACCCCGTTGATCTTTGGCCCGTATGGCTTGGGGATCCCCAGATTCTTCCCCAGCACGATCATGTTTACCTGACCAAGGGAGAGCAATCATCACAGTTAAGAACTCAATCTACTAGTGCCTCAGTGGTGGTTGTCTTCATCACCATAAGTGTTTGCACATTTCTAGTTTAGCAATGCAGGAGCCAAATCAAGAGTACCTGGTTGATCACTGCAGTGAGGTTCTGCCCTGTAAGCCAGTGCGTTGGCATGGGCCTTGTGTCTGGCTGTTGCTGTGTTTATCAGTCATGGGTTTGATAAGGATAGGGAGGTCAATGCTGTCTAAATAGGCAGGGGCTTTAGGTAATCTGGGGAAAGGGATGCGGTCTGGATCTTACCATGTCAGGGTAGTAGGCAACTGCCCGCTTGTCCGGCATGAGGCTGAAGAGAATGGGGAGGTCGATAATGTCTTCCTCCTCCAGACCCAGCTCTTTCTTTAGGACGTCCCGGTTCCAGTCAATGCAGCTCTGGGGAGCGGGGCAAACAGTTATTATCCTCTGCCAGGAGGGATGTACTGAAGGCATATGTTTATGTCCCTAAGTCACAGTTTTGCAGGTTACAAGAGAACCACTTGTTCCATTGCTAAGGGCCTTCTTTAGCACAAGTCATAAGCACATGTTTTTACAAAACATCTTGAGAACAGTTTAACTAAATGTGAAGAAACTTGCTAATGTAAGTGATGTTCAAACACCTTACTACGTTTACTAATAGATAGCATGCACAGTGCTCTTTAACACAGAACCAGTGTGTGATATGAAGTAGCTGATAAATATTAAGAAATGTCATGTTTAGCCCAGCCCTCGACTCGTACTCGTGCTGCTGGGAGCTGTACACATTGCAGAGAGAATGCAGAGGAGCACCATTACTGCAATCCTCAACAGGGAGCTGGAGCCCTTGCGTGCCCGGTCTATTAAAACTATTCCAGGAAAACTGCACAGAAGAGCTTAACGTTAAAGCAAAGTGCCGTTGCTCAAACAAAGGCTGCATGGATTAAAGATACGATAGAGTGCTGGAGACTGAAGAAGACTGCCGGAATGCAGCTGCTGCGTTCATGGGGAACCGTGTCGTTTCATACTGCTGCTGCCGTTTCATTGGGCACCAAGAACCGCTTTGCTTTCTACCCGAGATCAGAGCCTTGAAAGCTCTAATAATTCAGAATGATTTGTCCATGCAGTTATTAAGTGTCTCCCTGTCAGTAGCCATACACTTATTCAAGCAACGTGTTATTGCTACTCGCTTAATTATCGCCTTTGGCAGTGTTCCACTTAACTATAGACACTTGCTTACACCAGCAGGGTGGAATGGGATGCCCCAACCCAAAACATTTCTCAGAAAAACTGCAACTTGTCTTCTTCTACAAACCTCCTATCTTAGCTTAACACGTCTAGGAATGTCTGTTGCTCTGCAGATAGTCTGCCTTCCTTACAAGAACAACCCTTTCCTCTTCAATTCAGTTCCACAGAACCACTGACTCTTTTCATCTCTAGCCTTACAGCTTTACCATCCCCAGGTTCATTTGCACCCCCCATGTCATCTCAGGATGTTTCTCGTTTTCTGTATACTTTTCAAGTGCTGTACAGTGAAATCTTTTTGGTTTATCAACAAGATCTTTCAATGCTACTTGCTTCAGTGAATGCTTGCATGTTAAATGTTAATGACATAATTTTAGAGGGTTTTACCACAGCTAATTCAGCTGATGATGACACTCATTTATATATTGCCTTAAAGTCATTAAAGCTGAAGTCTGAGCAAGGTTCAAGACACTGTGCAGTGCATTAAGAATGTGATGCCACGAAAAGTGAAAGTGCTTAGTTTTACTAAGTAAAACACATATTTATTTGTAGTAAATACAATCTCAGTAGTTTAAATATATATTGTATTGATTGCTGGCATTTGTTAAACCGCATTGGGGTATTCACTCACTCCGTAAGCTTCAGTGGGGAGATCAGGTCGCTACCCTGCTTTGCATTACAGTATCATTCATTCAGCATTTTTAAATCCTGCCGCTTGTCTTCTGAATAGGCTAATATAAAAGGGTCACTGAACAATATTTAAAACTTTTCCTGGCTTAGAAATGGTTAAATGTGAAATGTAGGGAAATATTTATAATAAAACTAAGATCTTCTGCACACTCTAGCCGATAACGCTATATAAAATACTGTGGCATGAATTAAAAGCAGCTTCGATACAGAAGTGAAAAAAAGGTAGTTTTGAATCACATTTGATCACAACTTGTTACATGATCTAACCACCCAGATCTGAAAATGATATGGACCTAATGCTGCAGAACCTTTACATAAATAACTACAACTCGCCTGCTCCTCTGGTTACAAAGAGTTCAACACTACAGTGAATTAGGAAGGACTCAGAATGCTTACCTGAACAAAGGCGTTCTCCTGCTGAAACTGTTTGCTTGACAGAATCTGGTCCACTGTAACCTCTTCATCTTTCAACCCTGGTGCAAGCAATAAAAATGATCAGAGAATGTGCCCATCTTAGTATACTGCTCACAATGTTAACACCCCAGCCTGCTAGATGCATTTCAATTTGGCTGTTTACAGAACGTACCCTCAAACATTTTAGCTTTGCCGTGACCTTTCTTCTGCAGCCCTCGGAAAAACATGTACCCCGCATCTGGACTGGCCAGGACCAGCCGGAAACCCTGGACAAGCACAAAGGGTTAATACATCCAATAAGGCACAAACTGGATAAGTTGCAACAGCTAATCAACTATTTTTACAAGCCTGGTTTTAATGTCTCTGCCCCCCAATATTAAAGACACATACATTACCTTTCTGTTAGGAGCAGGAACGAAGGTCATGAACTCGTCCACATGACCAACGAAGAGCCAATCAGAGAAGACTGCAATGGGAGCCTGAACTTTCTGAGCCCACAGGAAATCCTGGACAACTTTCGTCATATTCCTACCTTTAACCGTGCTGAGAGAGAGGGGGAGAGAGGGAGAATCAGGATATTCTACTCCAAACTAAATTTGTTTAAACAAAAAAAATTGATATACATGCTGCCAGATTATGAGAATTAAACATCTGATAGTGCATGTTTCATCTTAACTTCAAAAATGAGTAAATTTACTCAAAACTGCCCTTAGACAGAAGTAGTGTGGTGCCATACTTACTTCAGGAGAGTGGAGATTTACTGAATTTCTAAGTACAACCATATGACCACCTACAAAACGTGTTGAAAAGCGAATACGTGATGAAAGTGGGGCCTCTATACTCACGTGGGGAAGGCACAGCCAATGATGATCCTGCCCAGCGGGTACTCCTTCCCGTTCACAGTGACTGGGGGACTCACCTCCAGGTTCCCAAAAGAGTCCAGACTGGTCACAGTTTCATTGAAAGCCACTCGAGTCACGTAGCCAAAATCCGGACCCTGCAACACACAAGCAAGCAAGTTATGGTCAGCAATATAAATATCTTGCACATACTTAACACCAATTAAGACATTTATTTGTCTGCTTGACTTAAAGGCTCCTTTTCAAGATTAAAGAAATTGGATCCCATTGCTTTGATCAAATTTCTTACACCCCTATTCCTAGTGGCTGGGCAATTTCAAAACTTTGTCAAGTCAGACCTTAAAAGAACCCCAGTGATTCAGCATGAGCAACATACCACTAGGACTCTGTAGGAAGAAGAAGAAGAAGAAGAAGAAGAAGAAGAAGCAACCTACTCTGGTTTCTCTGCTGCGCTTAAAAGTCTTGTCTTGGGTTAACATTGTCAACTCCTTTTAAGATTTGAAAGACTTCAAAATCACATTCCCACGCATGATGCTTACCAGCAGCTCTTTGTAGGGGAAGTCTTTCAGGTCACCGTCACGAGGGGAGTCCAGCACCACAGGAAAGCGCTGGTGAGGAGATTCAACATAACCAAACTCCAGCTCATCCTGCAGGAGGGAGGGAGGGGTACCAGCAGAGCCCGTTTAATCATAGTGCTATTGATGTTATCACGTATGCACTGTCTATTCGTACACTAATGAACGCACTAGCCAAAACTCTCGCCTACTTGACAGAATAGAAATACAGGATATTGAAGACTACCTGCATCCAGCGGTCCCCACGATTCATGTACTCATGGCAAACCTTCAGCTTGCAGCCACTTTGTTTTACTAGGTCCGTCATGCCCTTCAAGAAGCTGTAGTTATCCGGGGTGCTGCAACACAAAAAGGGCAGAGCTGTTTGTAGGAGTTTTGATTGGTTAATCTGGGATTCCTGTAGAAAGAACTAAACTGACCTAAACTGGTCGCTGTGCTATGCTAGCTAGTAGCCAATAACTGTTCTTGATGCAAAGCACAGTAAAAACCTGGAAACAGTACGCAACAATCAACACCCATAGCTAAGAATCCAAGTACATGGCATGGATGGTTTTCTCACCTGCACACAAACACCTGCACTGGTCTCAAGGTGTTGGGAGTCATAATCCAGGGAGCCATGCGGAAAACCACCTTATCCGTAAAGATGGGCGTCTCAGGGAACCCCTACGGAAACAAGCTGGTTTTATTTGCTTTCTGAAGTACAGAATGTATTGGGTTCCCTTTGTGTGTGTGTCTTTTGTTATATGTTGTATGTTCCATGTTACATGACTGAAAAGAAACTTAAGGAATTCAGGCCTTCTTCATTATGGTATTTACAACCAGAAGCACACATCCCAGAGGCTTCAGCCTCCCCCAATCTGCTCTTGTAATAAATTAGATGCTGACCTTGGTTGAAGGCTCCAGCAGGCTGAGATAGATGGTCACCAGCCCCTCAAAGTTCTCGTCCAGAAACCTGCGTCCCTCCACGAAGAACTCTGTCTCTGCTGTGCCCCCCTCGTACTTCACCACATAAGACAGGGTCTTGCGGCCCAACACCACTGGGTAGCTTTTGTTAAACATACTCTCTGTGAAGACAAGTGTGTGTAACAGTGAGTAAGGACTGCAAGAAAGAAAGAAAGAACAAGATATGTTAACTGCTGTTGGCTGCTTGGGGGCACCATGTGTCGATTTGAAATATAAACCAATGAACTACAAAACACCTGTGCTCATAGCTTCCCCTGTCACTGTGCATAAATCTACCCCTCAAAAATGCAGGCCCCAACAAACACACCACATTGGATATTCCCTGGCTCTTACTCAGTACCTGTGTGTTTAATAAATGATCAGAACAGGTGATAAATTCCTAAATACTGTACCAATAACAAACCAATCCTGTATGAAATTCCAGCCTCCTCTCTCAGAAAGATGATGACTTACTGCCTGCCTGAAAGACACCAATCTTGTCTGCATCGCTCAAGGAGATGTGCAGCAGCAGTTTATACCCCGGGGGCAGGTGGCCTGGGCCGTTAGTCCGCAGCACCATGCGGGACATGTCCTTCAGATCTGTCTCAACACAGAGAGAGAAACGCAGAGTGAAACAATGTGTGCCAGACCAGGGCTGGAACTAAAAGCAAACTTGGGAGCTCCACCTCTAGATCCATTCATAATTCAAAGCATAAGAAGAACTTTTGAATGGATGCTTAATTGATTTCATAACTGTTGTATTCTCCGACATGCAATTCAAGATCTACTGATGCAGGACTTATCATCTTACCTAAAACCAGACTACGCACTATGGGTGATACAGCCTTTTGTTGTGCAGCACCACGACTGTGACATTCTTTGCCCAAAATGATCAGAGACACTGACAGTGGATATTTTTAAAACTTGTTTAAATACTTATTTTTTTATTATGGCTTTTAAATGTATAATTTTTTGTGGTTGCTTGGTTGATGTTCTGTGTGGTTTTTATGCATTGTCATGTGTTTGTGTGTGTATCCTTGTACAGCACTTTGAGATTCTTGAAAAGAGCTTATATATCAAATGTATTATTATTATTATTATTATTATTATTATTATTATTATTATTATTATTATTATTATTATTATTCACTAGAGGGAGACTGATAAGAGAGTTGTTAGTACTGTGTATGCAAACTGATTCACCCTGGAATGAATGAGGAACACATTCTGTAATATCTCGTTCAATCACCGTGGTACCATACCTGACAGCCTGCTGACAGAGTCATCGTCACAGTCTCGCTTAGTGCTCACCAGAGACTCCATGTCACAGTTGACGAGGACAATAGCCCCATGCCCATTGGGACCCCACTTCCACGACCCCTGAAAACAAACAGACACACCACACCCTGTCTGCTATAAGAATAGAACACAGCAGTCAATCCTGCTTAATAAAAGTGTGAAGCGCTCATATAAAAGTGTTCTGTGCTGACAGGTGGCTTTACACAATGAATCATTACCACTCCAACAATTACATTTCTAAAGGACCGTTCCGCAATGGGTTTAATATGAAGAATTAGAAACAGTTCCACTACTATTTTCTACACCACTGCTGCCATAGTCAAGCCATAACTCGCATAATAGGCAAGCTAGGTCACATGACTCACATCTCCCGCACAACTGTCTGATTCAGACAATAGTCCTGTTGAAGCAAAGAGGAGAGCACTAGGAACTTCTAATACTAACTATTTCTTTAAGAAGGTCAAAAACGCTTAAGACGACGACAGCAACAGTGTAGCAACTACGACTGTGGACACCAACACAAACAAAGCTGGGAAAAGATACCTTGTGGAAACTTGTAGAAATTACTGTACATGTGTTACTAGGACTTCAGTACACAAATAAAATGAGAATTGTATAAGAATTCTTGTTTAAGAAAATCTCTATTTTAGTGGTGTTCCAGTAGCTTCTGATTTCGCACACCACTGATTATGTGATTATAAGTCGGTCTAATTGGAGCATTCTGGGACTGGTGATATGTGCAGGGTACTGATATTAATCTGTACCATAGCAAAAATGACTTTGTTTCTAACAATAACCCTTAAACAACAACTGCTTCAAATGTTTTACACGCTGAAAATCATGAAATGGTGAAGTTGCATGGTTTTCAATACGTGCTTCTAATAAAAAGGACCCAAACGCACACATCAGAGTCATACTTTGCTGCCGGGTTTATCGTGCTCCTGATCCATTTTATTAGAGACCCCTGTTGTCAAAAAAGAAAGAAACACCTACCTTGTGTGGGTTGTTCTTTTCAACCACACCATCACGGTCGGCATCAACATCTAGGGAGAGTTCTGTGCGAGGAAAAAAAAAAAGTCATTTTAATTTATTTACATACATATTTAATTGGCATGGGCTTGGGACTGAAAATGCCAAGCCTGTATAGGAAAGCCAATGCAGTGCCTGGCCTTTAAATTGGCATGTTGGGTTAAAAAAAAAAAAAAACACATCTGATTACAGCCACTCCAATGATCCCCCTATTTCTGTTTATCAAATCCTAACAGGGTATGTTTTTAATACAAGTACTATACTGAATATCAAAGCCCTGAAAAGTAGTTTGTTCATCTTACCTGGTTAAACATTTCAATAAAAAGATGTTCTGCGTGTATGCACTATATTGCATCTCCTACTCTTAGGGGCCAATCCTTTGCCTCCCTCACCTTGTTTAAAGCATATTGTAGGCCCTTTTCAAAACTGAAATTAGTTGGTACAAGTTTACAAAAAGCAGAAGGAATTTGGGTTAATTAACTTTGCAGTTTTTGGCTACTTTTGCTTATGTTTGCCAGAAGGCAAATTATTTGCTTTGTTCATACCTCTTCTTTGAGTGTCGTTTTTAAAGAGACAGGGTGTTAAATAAGGCTAATATGTACTGTTGTGTGATTCCGCTCTTGCCTGCTTACCATTCTGGCTATCCATATTACTTATTGCATCCAAACAGGTACAATGGATGAACCTAAACAGTGGTACTACTTTGCAAACTGACTACCCCTCTGATCAAGCAAGTTAATGACTTTTCTGTAAAGCATTTTGGACAGGGAGAAAGCTGCCTTCCACTGAACAGCAAAGCCTGATCCATAGTAGGCTGTCACACTACTTCAGATCACTCCTGTGTCCCAACTTACCCACTGCAGTGAGATGAAGGATGGCTTTCCCTACCTCTTCCAGGTTGTCTCCAAAATACGAAACAGTAACCTGCAAGAGAAGAATGAACACTTGCACATGCTCGACAGACACAATTACATCATGTCTCAGTAGCCAATTCAACACAGTTTAATAATTGAAAAAGGCATTAAAGCAAAATCATGATTACAGTCTGGAAATTGTTGGATCATATACTTTTGATAATGAAAGTTTTACATTCATGAAACTATTCCAGACTAACAACAAGCTAAAAACAGGTTCATGGACTAAATTGTCATTTTATTTATAAAAACAAGACAAGCACTTCCTTCTTTTTTTAATTCAGCAGCGTAATTAACTGTGACATTTAGATTTTGTAAAATCTTACCACGACGCGGTCTAACTTGAGTCTTTGCAAGCACAGAGGGAGATAGCTGCTTGTGTGCTTGCAGACAGCCCTAGCCTATTCAGCTTGGCAGTCATGCTGTTTTAGCTATTACTGCTTTACCAGTCAAGTTTACAATGCGTGCCTAGAATACAAAACCTAATTACACATGGGAGTTTTGGAAAATAAATTATAGTAAATGCACCACCCTCAGGGCGTATTGAAAGGTAAATAGCATTTCTGGGAGAAAGCTATTATAATGCAATTAAAAAACCTTTGTGTTGTAAACCTGGTCCATGCTTTTAAAATGACACACACTATGTGTCATTAACGGTTAAAATGTGGCCATAAAACTTTACTAATAATAAAAGATCATTAGGGTTTGCTAACCAGCCTGGCTAATCTTTACCTTGTTGTCACTGGCATCCTTACTAGGAGTCATGATTGCAATGGACAGAGACAATGACTTCTCCAATGGCAACATGTTATTGGAAGTGCTGGGGACCTTGGGTGAAATCTGGTATTGTACAGCATTGGTGCACTTGACTTGGAAGAATTGGCTACCAGGTGGTGCGCATCTGAAAAAGAAAAAAAGAATGGAGAAATAATTAGCGCTGCTTTGTAGGAACTAATAACGGCCCCCCCTGACAATGTAATTAATGAGGGCCGTACTGAAGCTGGGGAAAGGTCCCAGTCTTTGTTCCCTGTATTTTTCCATTGCAGTTGCTACTCAGATAGTATGCAGCTGGCAATGACAGTACCAAGAAATTCAACACTGCTGAGTTATGGTTATGGAAAACAATACAGTCTTTGTCAAAAAAGTCGTTGGTGTTGCTTTGCAGTGTATTGCTTGGTTTCAATCCTTTGTTCTGTTTTTGCCTCAGTGTCTACTGTGTTGAGAGCCCGTGGGTAGGAAAGCAGTCTTGGCTGTATATGTTTATCAGGTTCAGTCTCAGAGCACTGCATTTTTTCCTTTTATCAGACTACTTAAATAACATTATACACAATACAAAAGCAGCATATTTAAAGTTACATTAAAACCCATTAAGATAAGAAAGCCATTTTATAAAAGTGTGTTTTTGGTCTTCACTTGAAAACTGTAACAGTCCCAGCTTCCCTGACAAATGAAGGCAGAGCATTCCATAATATAGGAGCTTTACAAGAAAAACCCCTCCCTCATCCCATGTTGCTTTTGTTGACCCTAGGAATAACCATCATCCTGTGATCTCAGAGTGCAGTTTGGAAGATACAGGGTCAGAAACTCCTGCACATAACTAGGTGCTAATCCATTCAGGGCCTTGTAAGTTAACAGCAAAATCTTAAAATCAATTCTATACTGCACAGAGAGCCAGTGTAATCAGGCCAAAACATAAGTGATATGTTCACTTTTCCTGGTTTTAGTCAGAATTCTAGCGGTGGTGTTCTGAACAAGCTGCAAGCGGGGTACCACATGTTTTGGGACACCAGAATAAAGTGCACTACAATAATCAATTCTAGATGAAACAGACATGCATTAGTCTCTCGGCATCAGACATATAAGTATATCGGTCTAAGTTTGGCTATATTTCTCAAATGGTTAAAAGATACTTTAGTATCTTCCCTAATATGAGTCTCAAATGAGAGATCAGGATCAAAGACAACCCCCAAACTCTTAATTTCTAGATTAAGTTTTGATGAGAAACTGCAAGGGTCAAGCTCATGTAATCCCACATTTCCTTTTAGTTGGTTCTGTGAGCCCACTAGCATAACCTCTGTTTTATCTGAATTCAAAATTTAAAAATTCTTTAAGACGACATGTACACTCTGCTCACAGACTCCACTCAACAGACACGACTGCAAGACAGCCAACCACCACACAACCCCCAGCCTAATAATAGCTTCCTTAAGATAACATTTTGCAGACTTAGCACCAGTCACGATGACAAGAAAGCTTTCTGTGGGTAAGAAAGATCACAGTATGATTTGATGTTTTCTAGTGCTGGTACTGTTTAATTCAGCCCACAGAATGCATCAGATCACATTACAATATACAATACTCCCGATATTGACATGATGCAGTCACATTAAGATTTGCCGTACTGTTTAATAATTGTTATACATCAGTCTAGTACTTGCAACTCTTAATACAGAAGACTACAAAATGAATTTGGGGGCTCTTATATACAATATGGTGTTTCCTAGAGCTCTACGGCTTTGTATTGTTTTCTTATAATGAAACACAAAGGGTTTGCTGTGCAATCCGTAACTCAATTCCAAATCCAACACAACTGAACTGTTCAGAAGTTACAGGACAGTATTTGATTCACATTGCATGACTGGTGTGTGGACAATGGAGAACAGTAAGGCACCCCATGCCAGGCAGTGATCAGAGACAAGCCAGGGAGGCAAGGAGGGAAGACCCATGTGAGACACAAACACAGTTCCATTTAAATCTATTTGAAAAGTAATAAATATTTTGATATAGTTTAATGCACCATATGGTTGGTATGCAAACTCCAAAGTGCAACTATATGGATGGGGAGCTCATATGGGGACGGACACAAAAAAACTCTCTTCTAGTCTTTATATGGGGACATATGGAAGATGCAAAGGCATGATGACCTTAGATGGGGATGCCATATTTCCCTCATATAAAGCATTAAAAGGGATTTAAAAAGGCTCCAGAAAATGGCTTAAATATAAGGCAGAACAAAAGAATGAAAAGCTAAATGCCTTCTATATACTGTATCTAGGTAATCATTCATTTTTTTGCAAATGGAAACTACATATAAAGCTAACATTTGAACTGTTTTGCAGTGTACTGTTATTTCCACAGATTTTCTGCTTGTATGCTGTACACACACCAAGATGAAACCTCCTTATTTAACTAGCAGGTGCAACAGCAAGTTTCTTTATTTAGTATATACTGAATGCTGAACATGCCGAGCCTGTTCCTCAACTGTTTGCATCAGATTTTTGTGCAAGTTATTTGCTTTGTCTTATTTGTATTGCCTAGTTGTCAGTCAGATGACTTCAATAAGGCAGTACACTTGAGTTACCTTTTAACCATTAGGTACAGTACATATAGAACATGTGTTGGGTGCTGAGTCACTATTATGACTTTTTATGCATTTCTACTTTATACTGTATAAATGAGCTTGTGAGAGATGTGTATAAGGGCAGCAAACCCATGTCACCTCAAAGAGGATCCAGCTACAATAAGTTTGGAACAGCTGCTGTAAAACATTGAAAGAGATTCAAGATGGAACATGCCAGACTACCTCTTTGCATGTGCGCCTCATGGGTGCAACTCAAAATATAAAGACTCTTCTTAAACAAGAGGTTATTAACTGTGTAAATAACGTACCTGTCATTTATTTGTAGTGTTAACATCCTGACAAGTTTTTACACTTATAAAGTCTGTTTCAAAGCTCTTTTCAAAATGTCCGCTCTAGTGCACTGACAGTGTCAGGATTATTGCCCACATTGTCAAACGGGTAACACAGCAATAACGATCCATGATGTGGTACGGAACAGAAAAAGCAGAGCACTTGTTAGATTCTTTTTTACTTACTCGTTAACAATGTTCATTTTCTGCTTGATGAAAATGAAAAACTACACCAAGCCAGACAGCTGACCCAGTATTTTTTCTGAATAACTGAAAGCCATGCGAACTTGGATTTGTCTCCAGTATTCTGCACTGGTGAGTGCCACATTGATCAACAGTGCCTTCTGAATTTGTTTCTTGAAACTAAAAAATTAAAATAATAATACACAGCCAAGTTTTATGTACACACAGAGACATTGCCTGGAAAATACTGACAATGCAAACAATGCCTGTGGGGAATTTCACAATAGAAAGAGGTGTCAGGTGTACTCTGTACCTGATGAATGTAGTGCTGTTTTATGAGGTCATTTTGTTTTCCTCACTAACAGTGGTAGGAAGAGATAGGCTTTAATGAGTAGCTATTGTGTGGCTCAGCAAAGCCCTCTCATTTGTCGCCAGCGTTAATTGCAGAGTACAGTAAAACATCAAAAGACTAGCGCTCACTTTAAAATGTTTAGAGACAGGGTGGGGATATACTTCTTTAAGAAACCAAGACCAACTAACACAGCAACAAAAGAGCTTCAGGAACCGGAATAGAACCACTGAGGCATATCCTAACAAGATTTACATTTCCTGGGGCTTATTGGCAATACATTCTGAAAGTCCACAGTAAAACTACTGGAATTTTATTACACAGATCCAGAGTTAGATAAAATTAAACCTCTTGCATGGGCATCCTGTGGATTGTAATGAGAGAATTAGTTCATTAAGGAGTCAATTAGATTAGTGCGTGTCACTGTAAACAACACACAGACACAAAGATGGCAGCGATGGCCTGGGAAATGCTTTCTGATGAAGCAAAGAGGGTACACTAGGTATGTAGTTAACACAGGCACCAAGGAATTAGATTTCAGTGCAATCGCTAACAGGATTGTCGAACACAGCAGCTTTAAATGAGTGGTCTACTTTTCTTCTTGCCACCTCGTTATTAACTGATTTATATTAAACATAATACGTCACGGGTAGCATAAGGGCAGGAGTGCAAGAGAGATCCTGCATCTCATTCGTGTTTGAAGTTCAAGCAGAAATCAAAAGGTAACTGTACGGGTATTGCAAACACATCAAATCAGCGCTAAACTGCAATTTCAACTTCAGATGCCCTTGCTCAAGCCATTATCTTAGCTCTAACTGCCGGACTCGGCAGACGGTATATAGTTCCTCATTCGTGTTCCTGTTTATGATGCCTTTTCACTCTGGATGCTCCCAGTGGGAATATTCACTCTGTCTCGCCACTCTAAAAACTGCGAGCAGAAAACTCTCTTTCTCTCTATGGCTATCAGTTTAAAAGTACATTTCTATTTTTGTGTTTGTTTTTTGTATAATCTTCTCAGGCACTAACGTAACACTATCACGTACGTTTTCTAGTTTATTTCGGGAATTGTGTCACGTGATACGAAGAGCCCTACCACCACTACCACGAAACTGTCAGCGATCGAGTAGACAGCAATTAGGAACCGCAAGCACGACAATCATCTCTTTACAAGTCATCAAAGAGAAGCTATACACATGACACAATGTTTAGCTGCAGGGTATGACTTGATTTTTACAATCAAATCACGGTTTACCTAAGGAGTGTTCTATCATGTTATTTACTGAAATTACAATAAACTGCTTTTCTTATACGCTTCGCTTTGCCACCCACATCTCTCAAAACAGATGCACCGAATGTTGTTTTTCATTAAACAAGAACAACAACTATTGATTGCATTGTGCTATAGTACTGTGAACCATATGGGTGGAAATTAGACTCCCGTTGCATAGCAGGAAAGGCTCGTACAGTCACTGAACCATCTAGCATTACACAAGGCTTCCTATGCATGTGAGTAAATATATTAGAGTCATTCATAACATAAGTTTAGTAATCAGACACGAAACAATTCTAAGTCATGTTATACATTATGCAAAAAATATACAGAAACTACATTAAAATGCTCCGCTGTACTGTATTCAATAAAAAGAAAAGTTACTGCCAGTGTCATATCATGCATCGACCATACCTGTACAACTTCACATTCAGCTGAGTCCCCAACACATAAAGAACATGAGTCGCCTTTCCACATTCCAAACGCACCGTCCGTTGCTGAAACATGTTGCAGGTTATTTTGTATTAATGTAACAGTTTAATTTCAGCCAGCGCCTTTGTCTATATACTGTAACGTTGCACTGTCTGTCTCACCAGGTGTGTGTTTCTATCATCTCAAGCAACCCTGGTCATAAAAGCCTAGAAACCACTCCCACCCTTCGCTGCTTACGCAGCAACGATTTACATGCCCGCCCACTAGGGTGGACTCAAGTAACTACAGCTGCTCCAAAGTCGTAAGTAAACAAGTAAATAATACAACACAGTTGTATTTTGTACATTATTCAGTAAACATAAACCCATACAATTATACCTCCTTTGTTGTTTAATGTATAATTGTATTACGCATAGTATACTGCTGAATGTAACCGCTACAAAAACGGGTAACAATATAAGCTATGCAGAATTGCAGAGGAGAGATATGACCTCTAAGTTTACAGTTTACGGGCATTGCAAACATAGAATTTCAACTTCAGATGCCCTTGCTCAGACCCTTAGCTTAGCTCTAACTACTGGACTTGGCAGACGGTATATATTTCCTCATTTGTGTTCCTGATTCACGATTCTAAAATTGTGACCCCCGGGGTACTTTATTTAGTAAAACCTAAAAAAATAAAAAATAAAAAAATTAAAAAAAAAGTTAAAAAAAAAAAAAAAATGGAATGGGGTGTGACAATCACACCAGCAAATCGGATTGAATGCGTCACCTTTTCTTAAAGATACTCATTTTAAATAAATATAAGTAATTGAGTCAAACAAAAGAAATATATATATATATATCTTTATAATATATATATATATATATATATATATATATATATACACACACACACACACACACACACACACACACACACACACACACACTTATTATGTATGTCAACATCAGTTTAGTCAAAAGTTTATATACGCCAATGGAAATGTATAATTTCTAGAAATTTCTTGAAAACAAAGAATTTTATTGTGGCCCTTCAACTGTACCCTCCAACTCTACTATAGACAGAGCCTAGTTTGGGCTGGCAGAATTGAAAGGTTGCACTGTCCGATGATTTAAATGGACGAAGGAAGGCTGAACAGTCCCAGCATTTTCTCCAAACAAGCTCAAAGCCAGGTTAAGGCAGACTTCGGATAAACAATGCTAAGTCCATACAGGAGAAGCAGAACACAGACCTTCTGTTTTATGCAGAAGACGGCTAATGCATGGCCTACGGGTGATTTATTCTTTTGTTTGAACATTTTATTTTGGTTCTCGTGCCATGTTTATTTTGTTCCTGTTTTTGTGTTTGCTTTGTTAATAAACGTGCGCACCAGCTCTTAAACTGCAGCTGTCACAATATTCTTCTTTCTAACCCTCTAATCCCATTTACTGTAAGATTGCTGCCTGAAGCGTTCGACTTCTCAATGAGCTGGGTAAGGGTTTGCATGTTACAGCTCTCGCCATCTCCTGGGTTTCCTTTGGAATTCGTGCAGTTTTCCCATGCTTCTTCCATGCTTCTACAATGCATTAAAATGGTTTGCCTTGTTTAATGTAAGCGTTGGTATATTTAAAACGTTTTGTTAGATTTAACCTGGTGAATTAAATATTCGTGAATGAGTTATAATGAATACAAGAACAGGTTTGAATAAATGTCAGTAATACAATGTCAGTAATTTACACTGCGATATGTATACTATGCATAGATGTGGAATTTCTTTCTCCGAGGCTAGCCTGGAGTGAGGCAGGTCTATGATCAAGATTCAGCCGGTCATATAGAAAACGTTTATTGCGAAGTCTTTTGTAAATTTAGTTTTTTCATTAGAACGTTTGTCTAATTGCATGACTAAGTGGTTGTTTTTGTTTAATACTAATGACTTTAGTTTGGCATCTCTGATCCTAGAGGGCTAATCAATACAAGTTTTAGTAGGGTTGCCTAAACATTAAGATGACTCCCAAAAATAATTGATCTCAATTCAATATTCTTTAGATCCTTTTGAGAATACTTTTCTTCTTGTGTTGGATTAAAAAAAAAGAAAAAATTTGATTGCAGCATTGTACAGTACAGTGAACATTGTACTTTAAGTTTAGAGATCCTCTTGCAATTAGTTTCTCCTTTAGCCAAGTCATATCTGAAAAGTGTTTCTCCAGGGTCTTCCAAGAAATGAGTGACCAATCGATTTCCACAGAAGCAGACTCACATCCACCACCTCCGAGCAGTGGTCTTACTGAACAGGGCAAATTGCATAGAAGCTCATAGCGGTGGAGACGCTGGTACAAGTGCGTACTCTATAGGTACAAAGGTTTTGGCTTACATTTTAATCACGCGTCATGAATCAGCTGGACAATATATTTATCAACACTTACTCGGGAGTGTTCTCCAGGAGAAAAGTTGAAAAAAAAGCAATTCCCTAGTTTATTTACCTAGGAATTCTGAAGAGAAAAATATCTAAACTATCAGTAATATATAATGGCTCTGATAGGGACAACATGGGAAAACAAAAATCATTACATGCATGTCTGCTGTAACAGCTTCTTTCAAAACTTGTGTGAACCGTATAATAAATGAAAGTGCACCAGAAGTACCATGCAAGGAAGGACTTCATTATTTATAGCACCTTTACAATGAGAAGTCATCAACTTACAACCCAATCCAAACCTACACACTTAATCATTAGATACAGAAGTAAAGCTAGTGTGTGCAAAACCAGGTAAACTTGTAAATAAATACACATTCAACCACAATTACCAGTTAATTGTCCAATAAGGTTAATAGTTATCTCTAGTACACCCCAAAACAAATATTATAGCCATCCAGCCAAGGCTTGTTTAAGCATTAGGGAAAGTCTTAAAGACTGGGTGTTACTAAACCATCAAAATACTTGATGACATAGTGTCAGAGCGTCATATGACACCTAAAAATAGAGAGTACAGACTAGTCCCAGTCTAGTATACATTACAGATATCAGAAATTAGGTTTCAAGTTCTTTATTCATTCTCCTGTCCTAACAGTGGATGTCTGCTCATAATCCCACTTTTAAACTTTCAATGAGTGTCCCTCACTGACCAGGAGGGGTGAGATCTAGTCATTATGTCTCACACTAACCAGGAGGGGGAGAGATCCAGTCTGTGTGTCTCTCACTGACCAGGAGGGGGAAAAGATCCAGTCTGTGTGTCTCTCACTGACCAGGAGGGGGAGAGATCCAGTCTGTGTGTCTCTCACTGACCAGGAGGGTAGTTTACTTTATAGTTATGTACTGTATAAACCTAGCACAGTAAGGGCTGTAATGTGTAATACAAAAGCCTGATTGTACAGTAAGCTTTACTTCTAGTGCCCTCCAGTGGTGACGTTGTAAACTGATGCCAGATAGGCTGAATCAGTGTGATAGCTATGCTAAACAGCTGTGCTAACTTCCTCTCCTGTCATTTGATATTTGTTTAACCCAGAGGGTGAAGTAGGTTATCAGCTAATATTATACCTGTCTGTCCAGTATCCAAATAAACTTTTCTCAAGTGCAGTTGTGTGTTGAAGTGGAACACCTTGTTAACACTCAAAAGCCAGAAAAAAATGCTGAGTTACTTGAATCTTTTAAAAAAAAAGATGCCCTAGACTGTCTGTCTAAATGAAACCTTTTTATAATAATAAAACAGAAAACACTTAAAGTTGACTAAACAACAATACACTGCTTCAACATTATAAGCCTTAAATTGAAATGAGACACTTGACTTCATTATTTAGAGCCAAACTCTGCTCATTCATTTGACTATATTGGGAATACAGTAAATGCATTTATAGTAACTGATAGAAAATGCAACATAACAGCAACACGTTTATCAATTAAAATGAACTATGAAAATGTTGTACAATTAAATTATTAACAGTAGCAAATGTAGCTTCTTTACTCGACCCAAAATACTGATAGTAGGCCTACTGTTGTCTTTATGGAATATATATATATATATATATATATATATATATATATATATATATATATATATATATATATATAATTATTACTAATCTCAAGGAAAACAGAAAAATAAAAAATACTGTCTGGAGTCCCGTTGCATTGTGGGATAATAATAGAGTTCCAAGCGCACTGTCACGGAGCGTGTATCTCTGCTGGATTGTGGTATAGCGGAGGACTGGAATTTTCAAGATGTCGTCGCTGATGCTCTCCTTGAGAAGTTGCTCCGCCGTTGTCAGCCGAAACTCCGGGTCTTTCCAGGTGAGAGGAGCAGCCCTAAGGCAGCTGGGGTGGGGTCGAATTTGGTGAATGTTAAGTCATAACTGCTGTCGAAATGTGCTTTGAGACAAGCGTCACAACCTGTCACAACCTGTCAATTTCTCCTTGAGACCAGGAATAAAAAACACTTCATTAACAAATAAGACTAACACACTTTTTTAGAAGTGTTTTGGAACAATATCTGTTGCAACTTAATAATTGTATGTTTAACAGGTGATATTCTGAAAAGGCAGGTTTTATGCAAGATTTGCAGACTACAAAACGAGACGTAAACAACATGTTTTAAAGTCGTTTTTTGAAGGTATGATGAGCTGGGATTTATCATGTTAACAAATCACGAGCTTGTATTTTGTAGTTAATAATACATATAAGGATTTTTAGATATAGTAAGACTAGCTTTCTAAGTGAAATCTGGTTAGTGTTGCGCTCTGATGTAACACTGTTCATGTCTGTGTGGCTTAGTTATGAAAGGTGTTTGCGTAACCCTGCGGTGCTACCTACCTTGGTTGTGCCACAGAATGTATGTTTCAGTCAACAATTCTTAAACAGCATGCCTTTCCGTCAAAGCATGCTCATTTTCTGTTGTAAGTGTGGGCATTTTATAAAACATCGCGTTACCGACCATAAGCTATAAACTATGTGTAGTTACCAGTGCGGAAAGAAAAGGACTTGTACTGATTTTATTTTAGCAGTCATCAGCAACTTGTTAAATGTTATGTAATGTTGTGACTGGTGTATTGCAAAGATCATATTACTTGCAGGTCAGCAGCTGGTGTACACCTTAAACGCAAAAGTAAAACATACTTATGTTTGAATATGAACATTGTAATGTTAATGCTAGTATTGAATAATAATAATAATCATAATAATCATAATGATAAAGGTCTAAGTCACCAAAAAAAGGGGAAACAGTTTCATTTAACCAGTTTTTAGAACATTTGCTCAGACTGCTGGTGTTTGATCATTTGTTAATAAATCTCAAAAAGCTAGTTGCCTATAGAGTCTATTTTATTATTCCCCCACCATCACCAGGGGTTATGTAGTGGAGGCAGGGGGCAGAGATTTGTATATATATTAGAGAACTGCTTATTGTATTGCGTAGAAACTTGATGTGGACATTCTCTAGCACAAGTTATGTATAGCATCATGGCGGGGTCTATATGGAGGCATCTTGCATGTATCACTGATGTGCTTATTTTATACAGCATACTGTACTGGGGGCGGGTTGCAAGAGAATAAAAGCATAAATGGACAATTGAGTAATAATGAATGTCATTTGATATTTAAATATTTTAGTACGTGTGAAGTTTTTATGTTGTATTTGCTATTTAACTTCCAAAAATGGAATAAATAAAATATGTATGTTTTAATCTTTGCAGCAAGCAGCGCGCAATGCACAGACAGCTGCTGCAGCAGCCCCTGCCTCCCAGGCTGAGGCCCGCATTAAGAAGTTTGCCATTTACAGATGGGACCCTGACAAGGCTGGGGACAAGCCCCGCATGGAAACGTATGAAGTGAACCTTAACAGGTAAGTCAGGGGTGCCTCTTGTGTGGGTGTTCAAATACTGCTGCCCTCTATCACTGTATTAATTCTGCATGGTAAAGTTAACGCCCTTCACTGTACACTATGAATACAGCAGAAAGACTGTGGTACAGCTTGGAGATCTGCCTTTTTGTTCAATAAAATAAGGCCCCCTTATTTGGAGACTTCTGTAGAGATTGTAGGCAGTTCCAAGCATTACTGAAATCAGTTACATGTTTAGCAAGGTGTTATATTGTGGTAAGTAAGGGGTGCACATGCAAACAACTTAATTTGTTATGTATTCCCGGGTCAAGGTCAATATATTCTGCTGGAACAGATGATATGAATATAACATCAGCGACCTCATCTAATGCTGCATGAGCATTCAGCAGGTCTTCAGTACTGCAAAGGTGACTTGTTTCCTTTCAGTGAAGGCTGAAGCTATATGATCTAGTTCCAAGTTATGGCTGATGTGTGATTCTGCTCGAAAACTCGATAAAGTGATGCCAATGATACAAATGTAAAAACAATCACAGTAGACAGTACTGATGAGAGTGTTGTTAATGCTGTTTTTAATCCCCCCACCCCCAGCTGCGGGCCTATGGTGCTCGACGCACTCATCAAAATCAAGAATGAGATGGACTCAACCTTGACCTTCCGCAGGTCATGCAGAGAAGGTAAGAAACATGTCAATGCTCAGGTCTACCAAAAACCTACCATCACAGGCGTCTAACTAATATCTCTCGTTGTCCTCTGCTGATTATCAGTTGGTGGTAACACTACAGTGCTACCAACATTGGTTGTTATATAGACCAATAATTATATGTAAATAAATAAAATCAGTGCCGCAGTTCTTAAAGAATGCTTTTACTCACGCAGTGTTCTTTATAAATGTCATGGTATTTTATTTGCTGTGCGTTTTATTTTATTATTATTTTTCATTTCCGCTTCCTCCTGAGTGTTCGAACACGCCTTTTTAAACCTGATTTAATGCTTGTTCTGTTAACCCCGTCAGGGATCTGTGGCTCGTGTGCCATGAACATTAATGGAGGGAACACGCTGGCTTGCACCAACAAGATTGACACCAACACCAGCAAAGTAACCAAGATATACCCCCTCCCTCACATGTATGTGGTGAAGGATCTCGTCCCGGTGAGTTCATTTTTATATTAATCAGACTAGGAACAAACTTTCTTTCTAATCAAACTATATATGTTTTTTTTAAGTTTTGTATTAAAGGAAAGCATTCCACACTAATACAGGTGTGTCTTATTAAACTCATGGTAGAACCAGGAATGAATCTAACTGCTATGCAGTGGGAGTCCTATTTCCATCCTTGTAATGTTACAAAATTGAGAGAGAATTTAAGATGCCTTGAATTATAGCAGTTTTATAAAATAGGAGAACTGATTAGTCACCAGTTATAAATCGCTCCTCTGAATGCGTGTTCTTAAATTGTTTAGTAAACATGCATCACTGACCAGATACCTTACAGTTAAATCATGGTCCCATGTCATACAATTTGTATTGTACAGTATATTGTGTGGGGATCTGCTGCCCCAGCAAGATGCAATGGCAATTGCATTTAAGCTAAACGAATGACAGTTTTGAGGCTGTGTATTGACCTCTTGTGTGTATTGACCTCTTTCCCTGGCAGGACATGAATCATTTCTACGCACAGTACAAGTCCATCGAGCCTTACTTGAAGAAGAAGGACGAGTCTCAGCAGGGCAAGGCTCAGTACCTGCAGTCAGTGGATGACCGACAGAAACTGGTACATACCTGGGGCAGCAACAAGCCTCACTTGTTCACTTGCCAACTTCATCCCCAGTTATGTTAGGCGTGGTTGTGTGCCAGAACAAAACCGTATCACAGAGATGTTCTCAGTTTGTAAAGCCTCTTGAATCTTGCTCTTTCAGTTTTTATACAGATTAAGGATATGCATTACTATTTACACTAAGTGTCCTTATTCTTGTTAGGGTGTTTTAAACAGGGACACAATGATCCTCTATTTAGAAACCTAATTTGTTCAATAATTTTTTTATTAATCTTTTACAGGACGGCTTGTATGAGTGCATCCTGTGTGCCTGCTGCAGCACCAGCTGTCCCAGTTACTGGTGGAATGGAGACAAATACCTGGGACCGGCCGTTCTCATGCAGGTGAGGCTGTCCATGCCTTTGTGCTTGTTGCCATCTGACATAACGCCCAGGATATTTCCTGACTGTACCTGCAATAAACCACAAGAGCCTGTTTCCATAAATGACTACTTGAGAGGGAGGGTTGAAGCACTATTATCCTCATTTCAAATAGGATCCTTCCAGTTACCAAATAGAAATGTATTTTAATGTAATTACCTAATTTTTTTTAGATACAGGATGATGCATAGTTAATCAAGAAGACAAGAGATCTAATATTTTGCAATGATGTAATCCCAATAGAGCTTTTGCTGGAGGTGAGGTAACGGCTATTGGCAATTGCATATGAGTGCAAACGGTCCAGTGATTGTAAGGTGTGCCTGCTGTGTTGGTTCCCCGCAGGCTTATCGGTGGATGATCGACTCTCGAGATGACTTCACAGAAGAGCGTCTGTCCAAGTTGCAGGACCCCTTCTCTCTCTATCGCTGTCACACCATCATGAACTGCACAAAGACCTGCCCAAAGGTACAGGGGATTGCAATCATACAAAATGATAGTTGCAGCAAAGCTGCAATGCAAATACAGTGCTTATTTTGCAAAATTAGTTTTACATGCATTGCCATGCCACACTTTTCACCCCTCTCCTTTCTTTGTATAGGGTCTGAACCCAGGAAAAGCAATCGCAGAGATTAAGAAGATGATGGCCACATACAAGGAGAAGAAGGTGGCCAGTGCATAATATAATAGAGCACTGTCAACTAAATAAATTATTATTGGAAGCATACACTCTATCTTCCTGTATATCTATTCAGGGAGCCTTTAGTGTGACCTATAGGGAAGACTTGGAGAATCTGTATAAAACTAACTACATAACTCCTGAATTAAAGCTGATCTGTTTATGCTGTATATTGTGTTGTTTTTGTACAACTAAAGGAAAAATAAATTATAAAATGAGCTTCTGGGTGTGACTCTAATGCATTGGGCTTTCATTGGAGACCTGGCATACACTTCAGGACCAATAGGTGGCCTCAGATTCATTGTCAACCATTAATTCGCAGAGATTTCACAGAAAATACATGTCGACAGAGGTGAAACAACATTAAATCTAACAAACACATACAGGGGTAGGAATAAACATGTAGAAATAACTGTCAATGATGACCAGCCAGTTTACACAAATGCATGTTCTACATATGGCAGGAGTTTCCCTGTATATTTAAAGCAAAGGTGGGAAATTTCAGTGCCATGGTGCTGCTTGGGAATGTAGTCGGTTTAGTTTTTTAAAAAATGTCAGTCGCGGGAATACTGAAAATACACAGCTTCGCATAAGGAGGGCAAACTGCTGAATTTAATCTTGATAAAACTTGATGGCCTGGAGCGGGTCAACACGCAACACGTGGACAGGCTATTAAACAGCAGGTAAAGTCTCTGCCAGCACTCACATGCTCCACCAGGACAATCTGAACGCGTTGCTGACTTGGGAAGCAGGCGACCTTATTTACAGTTCAATACAGCAAAGGTTTTCAACTCCAGTCATCAAGCGACCACGTGGATGCAGCGTTTTTAAACCAGGAACTAAATGTATTTTAAACCTGCACGGTTAACTCGGCCGCATATTGGCAGAAAAGGATTGTATGAAGTTATGTAGTTCGCTGTCCAAAAACATCCGCAAAAGACTACATCTCCCATATGTTTTTGTTTACGTCATTTTATGCTGACAGTTGTGCGCTGACTTTATGACGCACGCTTTACTAAGGTTGTGTGTAATGTTACGTGATTTACTGGCGCGTTCCTGTAAAACGGACGGGAACGCGCCTGGGGTCCCGACTGGAGGAACGGTTCGCTAAGAGACATGAGTGCCGGTAAGACTGGGAGGGCAACGGGTTTGCGTGACGGGGTGCGAAGGCTGTGGAAACAGTGCAACCAGACTGACAGGGTAGCCGTTGTAGCCTTTTTGGGGATTGCTTTGGCTGCAAATAGCGTGGCAGGGGCTGGGCTGGTGTACGTATGTGATAGTGTAAACTGCAGCTGAAATGTGCTGTCATTCTGCATAATGTAGTGTTGTTATGGAGACTGTACATTTTAAGGGTGACCTGTTTATTAGTTGTATTTGTTACAGTATGATACAATGTTGGCCTGTGTTTTACGTTTTTGACTTGCAAGTATTGCTACTTTTAGCAGTGGGTTCTGCAGAGCATGTAGTATTAGCGTGACTGGAGTGCTGTACAGTAAGTAAAAACGTTATTTCCTTGCCAATGCAATGGGTATGAATAGATCTTCTAGAGTATGATCATCAATACGGTATTAACAATGTGACTGAACGTTCTTGTGCTTTGTGTGTGTGTGTGTGCGTTTATAGTGAGAAGTGAAAGTTAAATTAACCCAGTTACTGTAGAGGGGAGGTCATGTGACAGTGTTAGCACTGGTTAACCAATTTCAGTGCTTCCTGTCATCTTGCTATTCTTGCACTTACAGTACACCAATGCAATAGTATACTGTAATTAATCAACAAGCTGTCCTGTTACCTTATTCGCCTATCAGGATATTGCTTCATTTTGAGTCGCAGAGTATTGCCAAAAGTATGAAAAACCACTAGGTAATGTATTTTATAAATTCTAGCAGTATGTGCATTGCAATTTGAAACTTGCCGTGATTCTGTTTGTCCATTTTACTGTAGTACCTGTTCAAGTTTTACAAAGGAAGTCTACAGCCTTTATTGCTATATTTACATAACGTCACAGTTGTCGTCAAAAGTATGACTGCAGCAGAATACTGTATGTTAACAAGATTATTATTACAGTAGTTTGTTCTGTGTGTTTTACTGAACATTCCCACAGTTCTAACCACAAGGCCACTCTGCCTCCCAGTTAAGAACATAAGAACATAAGAACATAAGAAAGTTTACAAACGAGAGGAGGCCATTCGGCCCATCTTGCTCGTTTGGTTGTTAGTAGCTTATTGATCCCAAAATCTCATCAAGCAGCTTCTTGAAGGATCCCAGGGTGTCAGCTTCAACAACATTACTGGGGAGTTGATTCCAGACCCTCACAATTCTCTGTGTAAAAAAGTGTCTCCTATTTTCTGTTCTGAATGCCCCTTTTTCTAAACTCCATTTGTGACCCCTGGTCCTTGTTTCTTTTTTCAGGCTGAAAAAGTCCCTTGGGTCGACACTGTCAATACCTTTTAGAATTTTGAATGCTTGAATTAGGTCGCCACGTAGTCTTCTTTGTTCAAGACTGAACAGATTCAATTTTTTTAGCCTGTCTGCATATGACATGCCTTTTAAGCCCGGAATAATTCTGGTCGCTCTTCTTTGCACTCTTTCTAGAGCAGCAATATCTTTTTTATAGCGAGGTGACCAGAACTGAACACAATATTCAAGATGAGGTCTTACTAGTGCATTGTACAGTTTTAACATTACTTCCCTTGATTTAAATTCAACACTTTTCACAATGTATCCGAGCATCTTGTTAGCCTTTTTTATAGCTTCCCCACATTGTCTAGATGAAGACATTTCTGAGTCAACAAAAACTCCTAGGTCTTTTTCATAGATTCCTTCTCCAATTTCAATATCTCCCATATGATATTTATAATGTACATTTTTATTTCCTGCGTGCAGTACCTTACACTTTTCTCTATTAAATGTCATTTGCCATGTGTCTGCCCAGTTCTGAATCTTGTCTAGATCATTTTGAATGACCTTTGCTGCTGCAACAGTGTTTGCCACTCCTCCTACTTTTGTGTCGTCTGCAAATTTAACAAGTTTGCTTACTATACCAGAATCTAAATCATTAATGTAGATTAGGAATAGCAGAGGACCTAATACTGATCCCTGTGGTACACCGCTGGTTACCACACTCCATTCTGAGGTTTTTCCTCTAATCAGTACTTTCTGTTTTCAACCACTCCCTAATCCATGTACATGTGTTTCCTTGAATCCCAACTGCGTTCAGTTTGAGAATTAATCTTTTGTGCGGGACTTTGTCAAAAGCTTTCTGGAAATCTAAATAAACCATGTCATATGCTTTGCAATTATCCATTATGGATGTTGCATCCTCAAAAAAATCAAGCAAGTTAGTTAGACACGATCTCCCTTTCCTAAAACCATGTTGACTGTCTCCCAGTACCCTGTTACCATATAGGTAATTTTCCATTTTGGATCTTATTATAGTTTCCATAAGTTTGCATATAATAGAAGTCAGGCTTACTGGTCTGTAGTTACCTGGTTCAGTTTTGTTTCCCTTTTTGTGGATCGGTATTACGTTTGCAATTTTCCAGTCTGTCGGTACCACCCCTGTGTCAAGAGACTGCTGCATGATCTTGGTTAGCGGTTTGTAAATTACTTCTTTCATTTCTTTGAGTACTACTGGGAGGATCTCATCCGGCCCAGGGGATTTGTTTATTTTAAGAGCTCCTAGTCCCTTTAACACTTCTGCCTCAGTTATGCTAAAGTTATTTAAAACTGGATAGGAACTGGATGACATGTGGGGCATGTTGTCAGTATCTTCCTTTGTAAAAACTTGTGAAAAGTAATCATTTAACATATTTGCTATTTTTTTTTCTTCCTCTACGATTTTGCCATTTGTATCTCTTAAACATTTAATCTCCTCTTTGAATGTTCTCTTGCTGTTGTAATATTGGAAAAACATTTTGGAATTGGTTTTAGCTCCCTTAGCAATGTTTATTTCTATTTCTCTCTTGGCCTTTCTAACTTCCTTTTTGACTTGCGTTTGCAGTTCTGTGTACTCTTTCTGCGTACTTTCTTTTTGGTCCTTTTTTAATGCTCTGTAAAGTGCCTTTTTTCGCTGAATATTTTTTTTAATTGATCTATTAAACCATTTTGGCAATTTAGTTTTACATTTAGATTTGTCTACTTTAGGGATATAATTGTTTTGCGCCTCTAGTACTACATTTTTGAAGAATAACCATCCTTCTTCTGTGGGTGTTTTCTCTATTTTACTCCAATCTACTTCTGTTAGTCTCTGTTTCATACCTTCATAGTTTGCTTTTCTAAAATTGTAAACCTTAGCTTTAGTCATTTCTTTTGGGGATTTAAAAAACACTTCAAATGAGACCATGTTGTGGTCTGAGTTTGCCAGTGGTTCTCTGACCTCTGTTTTAGTTATTCTATCTTCGTTATTTGAAAAGACTAAATCAAGGCATGCCTCCCCTCTAGTGGGTGCCTTGACAAATTGTGTTAGGAAGCAGTCATTTGTCATTTCCACCATTTCTATTTCATCCTTCGCGCTACCCACCGGGTTTTCCCATTTTATTTGGGGGAAGTTGAAATCCCCCATTAGTATGGCTTCTCCTTTGCTACACACATTTCTAATGTCATTGTATAACAGATTATTGTGCTCACCGTCTGAATCTGGCGGTCTATAGCATGCTCCTATTATTATGCCTTTTGAATTTTTGTCTGTTATTCTGACCCATATTGATTCGGTTTTATTTTCTTTGTCCAGGTTTAACACCTGGGCTTCAAGACTGTTTCTTATGTATAGCGCTACCCCTCCTCCTCTTCTGTCCTGCCTGTCTTTCCTATACAGTGTATACCCACAAATATTATATTCGTCCCCATCACTCTCAGATAACCACGTTTCAGTAACACCTATCACATCATAGTTACCTGTTAGTGCAGTAGCTTCAAGTTCTAGAATTTTGTTTCTGATACTTCTAGCATTTAGATAAATACATTTAATGGTTGTCTTACCTGAGTTGTTGTTCTTGTTTTGATGCGGTCTCCCTTCTGTTTTTTTGTTGATTTCTCCCCCCTTCCTTTCTAGTTTAAATGCTTCCGAACCTGCTCGAGGATCTTTCCGAGTTCCTCTTGCCCAGACTACAACTCTGAGTAAAGATGTGTGATTGACCTGTCAGGACTCCATGGTGATGAGTGATGACTCATTTCACTGTAGGTTAGGAGGGAAGTGGAGAGTGGATTTACAGCATTGGGTTTTTCAATGGATAGCATTCATTTTTACATTATATTCTGGTAATGTGTGAAAACTAGTAAAGCCCTTTAATTAACCTTACAAGCCGTTGCTTACCAGTGACATTAACAATTGTATTTTTCCTTTAACAAAAGGGTGCAAATTCTGCCATTACTACTGTTGGCAGTGTTATACACAATGGAGGTCCCACTATTGTTCTGCTAACCCGCAGTATGTTTTGTTTCTGTGTGTGAGTTTTACCAGTATTCTAATCCAGATCCAACCTCTCAACCTACTAATGAGTGACCACTCCCAGTCTAATACAGTCTGCAATGTGGTTTTTAATGACAGGCAGGAAGGTGGCAGCCCAAGTAGACTGCAGATTGCTCCTTGAGTCACCAGCAGGACTGTTTCCTGTCTTGTGAAAGAGAGACTGCTTACAAAATGGACAGGTTTCCAGAATCAAAGAATCTTCTATAACAATGCAAGCAGCCAATGGCCCTAGAGTAGCAACGCAGTGACAGAAAAATGGCAGCTACAAAGGGGTGGAATGGTGCCACAGTGGGGACAGTTCCTTATTGTGACGAACCACATTCTTGACTTTGCAGGTTAGGAAAAGCTGGCTCATCTCAAAAGAAAGAGCAGCTCCCGTTTTGATTAGGAGCTTCCTAGCTGGTCATGTGCTTCCTGTTTCTTAAACCAGTGCAACTCCTGAATCTGCAGTTTTCAAATCTGATCGTACCAGTTTTGGCTTGTTATCCACCCAATGGTCTTCTGCATTGCAGAATCTTTTTCATTGTATTATATTTTTTTGTGCAATATTTAATTGCTCATGTGATTGAACGTGGAGAAGTGACAAAGAGCAGAAGTCAAGGCTACTTCTGTATCATTTTTACCACCTTATTAACACTACTATATTAAAAACAGTAAATGAAATCAGCCGGTTTACGGTTATAGGGCGGACAGAATTGAGACTCTATAGATGCTGGTGGACCACAGGCAGTATAGAGGGAGACAAGGTCAGTAATTTATAGAATATTGTATGGAGCTATATGAATTGAACTGATATCCACTCCACTAGAGAGGGTTACTGGCCGCTTTGAAAATCAGCTTGTATTCTACATGACATCCTATACTGTATATTTTTCTGGTGACTGTATCACATCAATATCAGAATATACTATACTGTATAAAGCAATATAGAACTACTTTCTTTTATAATAAACTCATTATTGTTTATTAGTGTGGCCTGTCTTATTGTAGTACTAATGTTTTAAAAATCGTTTTATACTGCGCCTTCTACCTTAGTATGCCTTCCAGCATCTTGCAGTCTTGATATACCCCTGGTTGTTTTAACAGTTGGGGACAGACAGTGCAGATGCGGCTGGAAGGTGCAGTTAGGTAGATTAATAGGTGTCTACCTACCTATGGAGAGGACGAACAAGAAGGATAGACGTTACAGTACTAGCTGCACCCAGCTGTCCCAACAGTGGTCCATTAACCGTCAGCAGACTCCATGATCAGTGTCAGGTCTGTGATGATGGGCAAGAGACCACACAGAAGATCTCCATTTCCATGCTTCAGCAGATCCGGCTCTGGCCTGACTTGCAATTAAATCACAGAGGTGTGCTCTACAGTTTGAATGCTGTGCTTTTAAGTTGAACTGAAAATTCCAGGTCAGTTAAAAGCTGGGACCGACATGGATTTTTCATACAGTAAACTGAAATTCATAATTTAATCTCTGGAAATACCGATGGACCTAATTTTAAAGTGAGCTCAAATTTTGCTTTTTTTTTAAATAATAATGTTAAAACTATGTTATATTAACATTGTTATAAATCTAACAACAACTTAGTGGTTTTGTTTGTCACTTTCAGGAAAAAGGCGGCAATCTTAGTACCATCTTAAAAAATAAGTTCAAACTACAGTTGCTATATCTCTCCCGGTTTGAGCCCTTTGGAAAGAGACAGGTCTGGTGTTTACCCAGCCGTCGTGATCGTATTCACACTCCAGTCCTCTTATCTGTTTGCTGCCTGCTCACTGCACCTGCACCTTTCGGTCTCTGACATACAATGAAGCTCTCCTCTTCTCTAACAAAGCAAACATGCACTGCTACTGTAACCATCAAAGCCTCCCTGTCGAGAATATGTTTACAAAAAAATAATCAGGCTTGTACCGTGAAGCGAGCAGCCTAGCCTAGCGATGAGAGCAAAGAAAACAAGGGTCTCTTAGCAACAGGCAGAGAATGGAGTATAATGGAGATGAGAGTGCGTGTAGGGGACTTGAGTGGACAGAGAAACCCACAACCTGCATTTGTATCCAGAACTAGGGTAGAGGTCTGTATCCTTAACCGGCTACAGCATGGAGAAGGGCCATGACAGTGGGCTTCAGCGCTCCCTAACTCGGAGATTGAGGGCAAAAGGTAGGTAGAAAATGAAGTGTAATTGTATTTGCTGATTTTAGTTGTTGTTTTTTTTTATGTATTTCATTATTTGTTTCAGGTTGGTTTGCCAGGAATGGAAAGTTTTCTCATTTTTAATTTATTCCCAGTTTATGACAGTATTTTGTAAAGGTAATACATTTAAAAAGTAGCAACAAATTCTGAAGGTTCAATATTAACCACATTGTATAATTCACTGTTTAAAAATGATTTTTTTTTTTTTTAAAGCATTAGCAACACATGATGTACCACACTGGAGCTTTAGAAAGTTAACATTACTGGTACCCTGTTACTTCCAGTACTAAAGGTAAATCCAAGAGTTCCACAGCCTAACATCTATAGGACCCAGCAATGTTGAAGATGCAAGCCGAAACGTTTGTCTACTTGACGTGATTTCTTACAAGAACACTAAGATCTGGTACAGGTTATACAATACGCGGAATGCGTGTATATATATAATGTTATAATAACACTGTGTTTATTAAACTGATTCAAGCCTGATCCTGTTTTCAATTTCCTGGTATCGTGAAACAGGAGACATGGGTGAACAACATATCTAATGCGAGGTTATACCACTGCAGCCTTATCAAAGATGAGAAGACCACATATTTTAAAGGTGTGGAATAGCACACAGATTTTAAAACAGAGTACAAATTATAAAAGAAAGTTGGGAAAAAAAAACAAAACCCTGCTGTGTTTTGTTATTGGCAAGACTGGATGGAAATGGTGTTGTTCACTAGACTGTCAGTGGCTGCTTTCTTGTAAAGTTTGAATTTTTGTTTGTCATAAAAGGCGATAGCAAACAGATGCCTATATTCAGAGGAGCCTCTAACACGCGTATACCAACGGTGGGTGTAATAATAGTGGCATATTGTAACTTTAAATTGGCATTGGTAGTCATTAAATTTATTATTATTATTATTTACTTAGTTACTGCATTATTACAGATTAACCTCTGTTAATCTTCATCTTGTTTTACTAGACAGTAGTCAAGTGACTGAGATCACTACTACCTTGAATAGACAGCCATAATGTCTAATAGGCTACAGCTGTACAATGTAGTCCAGGTACTGCAGGTTTCCCTGTAACATATTGGTAATCATGATGGTAATACAGGTGTAACAGAACGCCCTTTCTATCATTTCTGGTAGTTGATACGCACAGAAATGATTGATATATATATATGGACACATTTCTTTATGTCTAAAGGCAATTTGCACAATTTTTTGTGAAAGGAAAATCAGATTAATGTTATGAAACTATCAAACTAGAAACAAACCGCTTCCTTTATGCAGTCAAAAATCCGATCATTAGAAGTTTTGAAACAAACAGCTGGATTTCCCCATTGTTAAACGTGACCCTCTGCCGCGGTATTTTAAATCCTCCAGGGTCTGTACACGACACAAAGCGCTGTAACGCACTCGCGTTGTTGTTACTTATATTATTAATACTGTATTGAGCAAACTGTAACCAGTTTTGCAAACAAATGTGGCGGTGTATACACGCCATGTTAAAAAATTAATGTTTTAAAAAAACACATGCTATGCGGAGGGGGTGTGGCCAAGTTCCAGCTTTAGTCGAACGGCGAGGTGAAGAAAGAACAGGACAGGTAGGGCGGGTTTTTCAGCGTTACAATGCTGGCACGGCGCAGTGTATGGGGTTGGGGAGGCAAGAGTTAGGAAGGTGGGTTGACTGCAGCAGGTGTGCCGTTGTTGGATAAAACGGAGCGAGAGAGCGACGGAGAGAACTGAGCCACGTCAGGTAAGAAACGGAGGTGAAAGGACTGCTTTCAACAGGTGTATGAGAGGCACTATTGCTGTTTGGAATTATGTAATGTAACCATTGCGCTTTTAATTGAACGGAGCAGGACATTATTTTACCATTAGCCACGCTGGTGTATTTACTTTTAACTGGTTGGTTTCGGTTGCTGTTCATAATCGTCTTCGTTATTAAACGTGTTGCTTTTGATAATAACACTGTGTTTATTAAACTGATTCAAGCCTGATCCTGTTTTCAATTTCCTGGTATCGTGAAACAGGAGACATGGGTGAACAACATATCTAATGCGAGGTTATACCACTGCAGCCTTATCAAAGATGAGAAGACCACATATTTTAAAGGTGTGGAATAGCATACAGATTTTAAAACAGAGTACAAATTATAAAAGAAAGTTGTTTTGGAATTGGGGAAAAAAAACAAAACCCTGCTGTGTTTTGTTATTGGCAAGACTGGATGGAAATGGTGTTGTTCACTAGACTGTCAGTGGCTGCTTTCTTGTAAAGTTTGAATTTTTGTTTGTCATAAAAGGCGATAGCAAACAGATGCCTATATTCAAAGGAGCCTCTAACACGCGTATACCAACGGTGGGTGTAATAATAGTGGCATATTGTAACTTTAAATTGGCATTGGTAGTCATTAAATTTATTATTATTATTATTTACTTAGTTACTGCATTATTACAGATTAACCTCTGTTAATCTTCATCTTGTTTTACTAGACAGTAGTCAAGTGACTGAGATCACTACTACCTTGAATAGACAGCCATAATGTCTAATAGGCTACAGCTGTACAATGTAGTCCAGGTACTGCAGGTTTCCCTGTAACATATTGGTAATCATGATGGTAATACAGGTGTAACAGAACGCCCTTTCTATCATTTCTGGTAGTTGATAGGCACAGAAATGATTGATGGTTACAAAAAACAGCGAAGGCCAATGACTGATGATGTATTGAATGAATGAGCCCATGCTAATTTATGATGCATAAGTTTCCACTTTCCAAAAGGCGCTGTATGAATGCAAAATATCTTCTGGAAGAGCCCAAGTACATGGTTCTAAACAAAGAGTTTATGCAGTAATAGTGAGGGACAATACTGTACCATTGTGTCTGCTATGGAATTCATGTATAGAATCTGTGCTAAATGGTAAACAGTAGCTTACTGTTCTGCATCTAGAGCAGCAGGAGTGTCAAACGTATGGCCCGCCCATTAGTTTCTAAAATGGCACTGATGTACTGTATCGTCCTGGAATTCTTAACTGCATGCAGTCTGCATTGAATTGCTTTGGAAGAAACTAACTAGGATTACAACAGATAGTGCACCGCATATGACTGGGCAAGAGTGGACTGGCTAGCAGAGTGCAGGAAAAAAATTAAAGAAGGAAATGCACAAGTACCAAGTTTCTCACACTGCATTGTGCATCAATTATGTGTTAAAGTTGCAGAATTAGAACAGGTAGTGAGCATTGTTATTAAAACTTTATATTTTGGAATATAAGTTAAATATTGAGACTTAACATTATATATATATATATATATATATATATATATATATATATACATATGATGTAACTTTTTTTTTTTTTGCCATGCTGCTCACCAAGTGAACAGTCTTAACTTTAAATGGCCCTTGCAGCCAGATGAGTTTGACACCCCTGATCTAGAGGCTTTATGAGTTGCACATTTGGTTTTATGCATGCTTTGCTGGTGAATAGACCCGTTGCTTTTTATTTTTGTATTGATTTCTTGCAGATGTGTTGCTTTTATTATTGCATGGGATTTTATGACTCTTGTTTTATAAAGGATTTTTTTTTTTATATATCAATATCACGAATCATGGTAGTGAAAGATGCTGGCCTGTTCTGATTATGAACAGATCCTACCCTTAAGGCACCAATCTGCAGTGGCTCAGATGGACTATTGGCAATGGAATACCAAAAAGTATTCCAGCATTCTTGAATGAAGAACAGTTTCCAATCTGTCGTCCCTGAAAAAAGGATCTGCCCATTTCTGCACTGCCAACCACTATACAAAGAATCTCAACAAACTCTGTGCTTCCTAGTTGCTGCTATTATATTTTCTGTGCTTAAAGTACTTAGTCAGTGTCCTTTCTAATCACAAGCCAGTTTGTTACAGGTTTCGTAGTTCATGACAATCCTAAAATCAGGGAAACGCAACTTTAGGCAAATATTGACTGGTAATGTTAACCTTTCAACCAAATGTGGCTTTTCACTGTAAGGTATGACTCCAAAAAAGAACGAGGCTTTTCATGAGATTTCGTTTTAAGGGTCAGTGTTGTTAATGAGTCTGTGTCCTTGTTCTTGGCTGATACTCTTGAATTGTTTCAAGCAGAGCCTGTCCCCTGTAATGGAGCGACAGAGCTGTCTCTGCAGTGCAATTAGTGTGACAGAGCAGTAATACTGGCTTTTCAGTCAGTTTACAATCAGGTTCAGGATAATCCTTCTACTGCTGGGCAGTTTTTACTCAATGCAAAATAGCGTGCTGTTAAGAGTCATTGAAATGCATAATCACATCCATATTTTCTAGAATGGTTTGAGATTGAACATCACAGTGTTTTGCAGCAGGTAAAAGTGCTGTTTTCTTTTTGTTTTATTTATGACAAGATAATATTTGCATCACACTCCAACACCCAGATAAGGCAGTTGGCGTTCTACCTTTGTGATGGGGCAAATAAAAATTTTTTTAAAAAATGTGTGGTTCTGGTTACACTGGAAAAATAATCAGGGTAGGTAGGTTGGTAAGTGGCAAGTGATAGTTTTACAGTACATTGTTAATAGGTACCACTGTTGTACTTCCATTAGTTACACTGTCAGCTAGCTTCAGTCTCCCACCATCTCCCCCTTTCTCCAGCTGGCTCAATCTCATTTTGAGGGTGCATCTTCATTAATGAACTTTCTGCCTGCCTTGTTTTATGCTTTAGATAGGTAGCTCTAAGGAGTGAAGCCACTGTGTCTAAAATATAGCAGCATCATTACTGCAACACTTATTGACTGTCAATAAATTATTTTCTACACTGTGAAAAATATTTGCCATAAAACATCTGTTGTAAATAAAGTAATTTTGTAGTAGAGAGGGAAAAAAGAAAGAAAATAGATGACAGTCTATTGAAATAACATCTGCAATAATTTTATTCTTGATAGAATGCAGAAAATAACTATAAACAGCTGTGGCAGTGAATTAACAAAGTTCTGAAACAGTTTTAGCTTTAAAACTCGTACATAAGTGTATTTTCTTTTGTGCATTTTCATACTGTAACATATTAAACTGCGTGAATATCACTTTGCATGTCAGGCTTAACATCAGGACCAGTTTTCTGTTCTGAACCCGTGATTATTAATATTATCATGGTACTTGTGTTTAGACACTAAACAGCTTTTGTTTAAAGAGTGCACCTTGTTTGTATTATACAAACATGATTTACAATGATGTATTTGCAAGTAACATTAATATCGCAAATATATGCAATATTTCAATTTTGACAAATGAAAAATTGCAGATTAACCGGGTCAAACTGAACGAGTATTCATATACAGTAAAACATTGCAAATCCAAAAGTCAATAAGTTCATGACCCCAGTGGTTTGCCAGCACAGTACTGGGCTCGCTGCCTGCCTGGCTGAATTATAGCATTCTGCAAAACACATCCTTTGCAGGTGGAAAAAATAGGGTCGGTCGGGTGACCAGAACCACACTTTTATTTTTTTATTTGGCCTCACCATGGTAAATTCATTATGGAATCCTCAGTTGACACACAAGGCTAGTGTGAGTTTCAAGTCATGGTATATTAAATATTCAAATAATGAAATATGGGTTAGCAAGTTTGTTACTGTATTTAAATAGGTTAGATACAATACATCTGAACAGCTACAATATCTAAAGTTTCTTTGTCATACATTTACTTGTTCCTGATGCTCGGACAGTGGCACTGGAACAGTTTTTAAAGTGGGGGTGCTGAAAGCCATTGAACAAAACTGTAACCCTTGTATATGATGGAAGCCATGGAAAGCCAGGGGGTGAGGCCGCACCCCTAGTTCCAGCACCCTTGTCCTCAGATAGTCTATAGCAGTCTGAGACCTTAGGATCCCTGCCAGGGTGGATGCTGTCTCTTGCAGTGGGTCTCAGGTTGTCTAATGGCTCTGTGTTGATGCCCATGTCTTTCAGATAAGGATATGCTGCTTCCTGAGCAGCAGGTTCAGAACCAGCCTTGTTACGGGACCCTGCAGCAGCAGCAGCAGAAGAAGAACACAGAAACCTGCATGGTAATGCTGACTCGACATCAGTGGTACTCAAGTCTGGACCTCGAGATCCAGTCCAGGTCTTTATTTCAAGCAGCTCCTAAATTAGTTCACTGCCTCTTAGCCGGTTCAATTCAATACAACCTGCTTGGAGTAAAAGCGCATGCACACACCGCCGTATGGGGACTTGAAACTGTATTGACAGCCCTCTAAATTGTTTGAAGGATTTTTTTCTTCAAAGCTGTGCAAGTGGTTACATGTAAGCAATCATTAAGTGTTTGTGCATAAATAGGAACTAGGATATTATTAGGAAGCACAGCAGCTTGTTTGCGTGTTGCATGAAGAGGATTAGAGAGGCTGGATGTTTAGGGGTTTGCTTATAGACCACAAGTAGCCTTCTAACATAAAATGCATTCTAGATCTCAGCACCATTCAACAAGTAAAACTTGGTGACAAAGTTGAACTAGAAATACATTTTCACTTGCTTTTTGCTAATTTGATGTTTCCGGGGTATATACTGAAGCAAGCGCAAGGCAAATTCTCAGCGGTCAAAACAGTAACCCTACTAAGAAGTAACTTGGTTGCAGATGGCAGCAGCTAAATTAATGTTCCGAGTAGTTTCTTGCTAGTTTTAATCTGTTTTGAAAATGATTCCGTTCTGAAAAATCTCCTTGGAACTTGCTTCATTTATCAGTTTCTTTAACAAATGGTGTTTTCTCCAACCCTGCACCATGTGAAGTATACATCTTACATTCCTTGATGCACCCTCCTCCTTTTTTCTACCTGTGTATCCTGACCCCATGTTCCCCTGTGTTCTCGTTGTTGCCAGGATGTGTGTGGGTACCAGAGGGTGCTATGGCGGGTCGTCCTGTGCCACCTCTTCACCCTGCTCACCGTCGGCCTCCCGCTCATCGTCTTCCACTGGAGGCCCAAGCTGGGCGTGCAAGCAAAGTGCCGTGCCTGCCCCCTGTACCAGGCAGACTGCATTATCATCCGGGTAAGAGCACCATGGTGGTGGGGGAGAACGTTCACTGCAGTCTGGAAGACTGAGATAAAATACAAAACTGAATGTGTATTAGTTGTTATCTCATTCTGGTACATGACGTGAGAGAGCTTGGAGTGTACCTGGGTCTCAGTACAGTATGTAGTAGCTGAACCAGGGAACCAGTTAAGACCGGTTCAATGTCCAATATCATGAAGTTCCGTTCTATGCCATGTCTATTTGTTTGTTGCGATTTATCTGTTAATTTGTGCCTCAGTTTAAGTATAGGTATCCAAATCATGACATCGTATATAGGTTGGCCCTTTTTATTATTAACAAATAGATATGTCTTATTTATTCAATTATTTTATCTCTGTGGGCTGCTGATTAAGTTTGAACCGCACGTGTTTTTATTGTGTTGCTTGTGCTTTGCAGTTGTCCTTTTATTGTTTTCCAGGACCCCCTTGTTAACGAGGCCTCTGTCTCCATGGGTAAATAAATGTTATAAGATGAGATACCCAACACACAAATTATTAGCTTATTAACAAAAGCGAACATTGAACACATGAGGGTTATTGGCTCCTAACTCCCATGCTGTTTCCTGCAGGACTGCTTTGGACAGGTGTTCGCTGTGGATGTGTTGACTGAAGAGATGGATGAAGGAAGGTGAGAGTTCACACGGCTTTACACAGCACTGTCTTAAACACCTGCCGTTTTTTACACTGTGTTAACATTGTTAAGTATCTTACTGGCAATTGGTTACTAGAAGTTGAGCAGTCTCATACTGGTCTGGTTCCCATGGTAACCTTTGTCATCTGCAGCCTGGAACAGTTGGAGTCTGAAGTAGATGATTGGCGGGACACGGTGCAGCTCCACAAAGAGGAGGTATGTGGTTTGGGGTGAGGAAGGGGGGGGGGGGACTTCAGGGAAGTTCAGAATCCGCTACCCCTTCATCGTTGCCTCTTCTCCTCTACAAGGAAATCCGAGGAATACCATCAACTGTGTTAGCGAGAAACCACTCGGAATAATAAGTGAACTGCTCATTCCTTCAGCAAAGTAGTTTCCCGCCATTTGTTACACGCAGTACCTAAACATTCATATTGAATGACATCAATCTCTTTATCTTCCTTTAGAAGCGGTTCCTGCGCTACTACGTGTTCAAGGGCCTGCGCTACATTTGGATGGCCAAAAAAGGAGCTTTCTGTAAAGTGAGGTGCGCCGACTCAGCCCTGCTATTCCTCTTGACCAGTTGCTCTCTTGTTTGCTTTGTTGTTTTTTTTAGAGCTGTAAATATAGTTAGGTCACTATGGACCCCTCAGGATCCCCTTGTAAATGTTGAGTCTTTCAGGGTTAGCCTTATAAAAGTCTACCACAGTATTTTTATAGTTTTCCTGCGATTATACTAACGATTTCCCATTGTTTTTCCTGGTGTGCCATGTTTATTAATATGCTCTTCCATCCCTTGCTGTTCTTTACAATGCTTACCTTTGCTTTTATTACACTTTGTAATCCTGGTCAATAAATGTGCCCGCTCTGACTCTGTGCCCTCTACAGCAAGCTGGATGAAAACTGGACCTGCGGGGATATCTACCGTCGCCGAACCGGGCTCAGCAGACAGGACCAGATAGCCAAGTGAGTGCTGGGAATGGGGCTTGCGCCAGCTTCTCCCATTCAGAAGTGTACACGACTTTAGATATTTCACTCTATTCAAGATAATTATGTTTTTTTTGTTTTGTTTAGTTTTTTTGCACAAGAAGTTATTCTTAGGAAGTGCAATGCTGCTTACTAACTGTGCAGTGAAGTGGAGTTTAATCACACTTTTGTACAGCATTATATTCTATGGTGTGGGAGCTTTACAGTGCTGTGGTAAAATCAGACCTTATTACTTAGCCTGACATCGCTAGATCAGGCCTGTGCTGACTGACTGCCTTCTGTCTTTCTGATCCAGACAGAAGGTTTATGGACCAAACCTGATCGACGTGCCAGTGAAATCCTGTCTCCGACTGTTCATTGATGAGGTACGGAGGGGGGGGGGGACATGTTCCCCCCCCCCAGTGTAAAGGTAACGTAACAACGACTACCAATGAAATTCTGATTTTCAGGACAGACAAAAGTCAACCAGTTGATATTTGATAAATATTGATTTCAATAAGTACAACTGCAATGGAGTACGAGTAAAGTAACTGGTCTTGCTCTGAGTTTACAATTAAAGCCATTGTGATGGCTAGCCCACTAGATGAATGACTTGCAGGGTTTTGAAGGAGAATGTATAGTGACATTTTGAATCTTGTACTGTAAATCCTTGCGTTTCAATTCAGATCTCTTAGCTGGAAAATGCAATGTCAAGGCTGGGAAACTCTCCCCATCCCCAGGGCTGGAGTTCAGATCTGTAAGCTGGGAAAATCTAAGCTGGAGTTCAGAACTTAGGGCTGGGGAATTCTCCCTCTCTAGGCTGGGGTTCAGATCTCAGGGCTGGGGAACTCTCCCTCTCTAGGCTGGGGTTCATATCTTAGGGCTGGGGAACTTTCCCTCTCCAGGCTGGGGTTCAGATCTCAGGGTTGGGGAATTCTCCTTCTCTAGGCTGGGGTTCAGATTTCTGAGCTAGGATGCCCCATCAAAACCAGATGTCCTGTCTGCTTTCTCCACAGGTGCTGAACCCATTCTACATTTTCCAGATTTTCAGTATCACCTTGTGGATGTTTGATAACTATTATTACTACGCTGTGTGCATCCTGTTTATTTCAGCCATCTCCATCGCTCTCTCCCTGTATGAGACCAGGAAGGTAACAATTTCTACTTACATATGTAAATATTAGGCAGTCATTAGTGATGTATTTAGACGAGTGCTCAATGTCTCCCACAGGTGATACACATGTCACACGAGTTTTACTTCAGTACAAAGAAAAGCGTATCCAATTTTGATATGACTTTAGTTTTTATATTCTCCATAGCTGACCATTAAACTAATAGGAAATACGTTTTTAAAAAATACCTTGCATCCAGCAGTTCCTTTTTAAATAACTTCACGAATAGAACTGCTTGGGTATTGATGTCTTTTTTTTTATTTTATTTTCTAACAGCAAAGTATCACTCTGAGAAACATGGCGCAGCTGAAAATCAGTGTAACAGTTTTGAGGTCGTCCGGGGGTGAGTTACTCTAATGCTATGCAGAGAATTAAACATGTTACTGGTATGATGGGGTTCTTCAACAGTGTTGTCATTGTGCCATTTCAATTTAGAAGTGCACTGAAATCTTGTCTAAAAGACTTCTCAATCTTTTAATACAGTTCAACACTGTCGCAGGCAAAGTAAGGCTGTGGTATGGCCCATAGCAGCCCCTCTATCCTTTCTACTCAACCCTTCTGTTTCATAGTTTGGAATAGCAATGGGTAACCCCATTGTTCCCTATGAACCTCTAGCATTGATTCATGTTGTAAGGGGCTGGGCTGGAACTGCTCTGAGCATCCCTGTAAGCATCCTTCCTTTCCAGTCTTCAGTCTTCTGACAGTTAGCCATGCCACCTTCCTCCCAGTCCCTCAGCTATAACCACTAGAGCCACCCTGTCCCTTTGTGATTGTGTGGGCTCAGAGCCTGTACTGTGTTTCCCAGTCCCAAGCCCGCTCTCTCTGTTTCAGTAATGGAGTCGGTGAGCTCCCTAGACCTGGTGCCTGGGGACTGCCTGCTGGTGCCCGCTGATGGGTTGCTCCTCCCCTGTGACACCGCCCTGCTGGCTGGAGAGTGCATGGTCAATGAGGGCATGCTGACAGGTAAAGATAAATGTGTTGCTCTGACATTTTCTACTGGCCAGCAACACTGGAAGTGTAGATTTTGTGTTTGTCTATCCATAGGAACTGGTAAAACAGCATATTTCCATGCAATTCCTTATTCTCATCCCTGCAGTGGTATTGGGTTCTGAGGTATTTTTTTGCAGTATTAAGGGGGTGTTTTGTGGCTGCTGTCTCACAGGAGAGAGTGTTCCAGTGATGAAGACCCCCTTACCCTCTGGCTCGCATGCTGCTGGCGTGCAGTACTCCCCCGAAGAACACAAGCGGCACACGCTGTTCTGTGGCACAGAGGTCATCCAGGCCCGATCCCTGGGCAATGACGGGGTCATCGCCGTGGTAACTCGGACAGGTAACGAGCAGGCGCGAGATGTGTAAAGTTAATTGGGAGAGCGATACTCAAGGAAGAAGAGTGACTTCCCTCTGATGGTCATACAGACGTGTGGGTCTGAAAACATTAAAATGTAGTCTCATAAGGATGAGTTTTTACATGTTTAATGAGGTTGTTGCCTTCTAAGCCATGTTTAAGATATCAGTTTGATGCACGTTCTTGTAAATGGAATCCATTCATGCAAGTATACGTCCAAGTTATCTTGACTTGTGAGTAAGTGGTTTAAATGGTTGGTCCATGACTGCAGTTTTTTCTGTCAAAGTATCAAACAGCTGTAAGTAGTGTTTATAAAGCCAGTCTAAGCACGAGCCTGTAAAACTCCTATAATTACACTCGCAGGCAGTCTGGAAGTTCAAGCATGTTTTTCTCATTTTCACAAAAGTGGGACTTGTCAAATATTTGCGCTGATGACTTCATTTGTTTACAGTTTAACAAAAACTCCATTTAGGAAAAATGTAAATTGTATGTTTTTTTTTTTTTATATATAGTCCACCCCCTGTATATCATCACAGTAATGACTAAAGAACTAAATTCTAATGCGTCTGGAATATATTTATAGGTCTTACTGTTTTTTCATGTCTTGTATGAATATTTTTCAGGTTTTTATACAGCAAAAGGAGACCTGATCAGCTCCATCCTGTACCCCAAACCCATCAGGTTCAAATTCTATCGAGACTCCATGAAGTTTGTTGGATTTCTCGGTATCCTAGGTACCGTAACTCACTCTTGAATCAATCTGCTGGAAATCAGTTTATTAGCAACGTCAAGCATATGTTTGCTGACTTTGAGTAACCAAGCCGAAATGTTTCAAATTGTTCTTTTCTTTCTTGTCTGAATTTCAGCTGGGATTGGCACTATTTACAGCCTTGTGACCCTGTACAGGAATAAGGTAACAGCATTTATTTTTTATTTTCTAATTGTATTATGAAATATATTTGCGCTGCTTGACTGGTCTGGCCCTAAAGCTGCAGCCCCTCTTTCCTGTGTCCCCAGTCTCCGTGGAACAGTATAATTATCCATGCGCTGGACCTGATCACCATCGTGGTGCCCCCAGCTCTGCCTGCTGCCATGACTGCGGGCACCATCTACTCGCAGAACCGGCTGAAGAAGCACGGGGTGTTCTGTATCAGCCCGCCACGCATCAACGTCTGTGGCAAGATCAAACTCTTCTGCTTCGATAAGGTGAGCCGCGAATGATCTTGAAACTCGCACTAGTCCTGCACCCAATCCTGGGGTTCAGAACTCCTCTGGGTTTGTAGTTATTTATTTGGCAAGCGCCTTTTATCCAATACGACTTACAGGTAATGCAGGGCAGTACAGGGTTACAATGCAAGATTAATATTTAAATGCAGTATAGTTTACAGTAAGTGCAGTAATACGAATAGAATACAATATGAAATGGGATGCAACAAATTAGGATAACAAGTTATATCTACAGTGTCATTGTAGTGCAGTAATACAGTAGCTGAGGATCCGGTAACGTGGTGCTTAGGTCAGGCAAGTCCAGTGCAGAGTAGGAGGGGTAGATCAAGAGACCTTTAAGTGCTTCTGGACAGGTGGGTGTTGAGGAGGCTGTGGAAGGCATGCAAGAGATGGAGCAGTCCATAGTTCTCCGGTAGCTGGTTCCACTACAGAGGGACTAGGGAAGAGAAGGAGCAAGCACTGGAGGATGGAGAATTCATGCAGCTATTAGGAATGAACAAAATATTCCTTGCTGCTGATCATTTAAATGATATACTTAACTGAGTGTAGCAGAAACACAGCACTGGGAGCAGTTTTAAGCCGTGAATCTGTACTAAAAATGCCCTTTCTAGTCTTTTTTTTTATTTTATACTTTGGTCCGGGCACAGCTGTTCATGTTTTAAGCACTTCACAGGGTTATGATATTGAAGTTTCTACATCTGCTGTCTGCATGCATTTCCTTCCGGTTGGGTTTATAGGTCAGTTTTGATTAGCGAGAGCATACTGTACTGGAAAATCTTCATTGCTGTGCCTCATACGTTAAAAATACTTTTACCTACAGTGGCCCAAACACGTCCTGTACCAGTGCTAGTTATTCAACCAAGCTTCTATACAGTTTGGCATGGAGTGAAGCAGCTTGATTGTCAGTTGCGGGGATAGTATTCCAAACTCTGTAGGCAGCTGGAGTGCTGTTTGCAGGCTGTGTTGACTGTCCCTCTCCGTCTCTCAGACAGGCACGCTGACGGAGGAGGGGCTGGACGTGTGGGGGGTGGTCCCGGGGACGGGGGAGGGGTTTGAGGCGCTACTCCCCGAGCCCAGGAAGCTCCCCCAGTCCCCGGTGCTGAGCGTGCTGGCATGCTGCCACTCCATCACCCTGCTGAATGAGCGGCTCATCGGAGACCCGCTCGACCTCAAGATGATCCACTCCACTGGCTGGGTGAGAAACCTACCTCTGTCTCTGTGGCTTTGTCTATCTGTCAGTACATCCACAAGCCAGTCAAACTGTATCCCGCTTCCCTGCTAGTGCTGTGCAGTGAGACTGTATGTGCTCTCTTGCACCCTCTACAGGTGCTCGAGGAACCTGACGGAGAGGAAGCAGTGGCCAGAGCTGAGCAGGAGTTTGGAATGAAGGTGGTGGGTGTGATGAGACCCCCTGTAGTGGAGCAACAACCCTGTGGCATTGTGAGTACCGGACCACAAAGAATACTTCACTGTGTGTTCCCTGCGTATCTTGCATATTGCAATGTATAATATCCTCCCCCTGCTTCCACATGATGTCTGTTTCTTCCTCTCCCAGAGCCTGGAGGAGCCCCTGGGGATTGTGAGGCGCTTCCCCTTCTCCTCCAGCCTGCAGAGAATGAGTGTGCTCGTAAAGAGGCCAGCGGGGGGTGCTGTGGAGGCCTACCTCAAGGGGGCGCCAGAGATGGTGGCCAGCCTCTGCAAGAAAGACACAGGTAAGCACTATAGTGAGTGCTTCTGTAACCCTAGAGTCCTGGAAAGGGTGTCCACAGCAACATTGGTAAAATAGTCAAGAAATGGCTTTGACCTTTTCTGATTTGATTATTCCATCTCAAGATCTGGTTATTTGTAAATGTGTTTATTTCACAGGTAGGCCACGTTGACAGTAATGTATGTGTACTGGGCTTCTATTAGATGCATGCTTACTGTTGGCAACCGCAGTTCAAACTGTGTGATTTATAGGAATATAGGCTGTTAAAAAAAAAAAAAAAAAAAAAAAAAAAAAAAAGCTTTCCAGCAACGTGATGTGTTATTTGCATTGCTTTACTCTGTCTTCCCTCAGTTCCTGCTAATTTCACAGCCACGCTGAAGGAGTTTACTGGAGATGGCTTTCGGGTTCTAGGACTGGCCTATAAGACTGTGAAAACTCAAAGCAGCTTCAAGGAGCTACAAGAGCTAGAGAGGTATGAGTTACTGTGACAGATATGCCAAGCAAAAGCTGAAATTCCTATTTGCCAAACAGTTTTCCTTTAGGACGTGTTTATTAAACAAAAAGTTTTTTTATAAAGGTAATCCACAATGTCCTGGATCTAATATCGTGGGGGGCTGGTTCTGTGCTCCTGTGAATGAAGGGCGTCTCTGCTTGTGCCTGTCCCCAGGGAGAGAGTGGAGAGTGGGATGGTGTTCCTGGGATTCCTGGTGATGAGGAACCTGCTGAAACCAGAGACCAGACCTGTGATCGCCATGCTGCGAAATGCCAACATCCGCACAGTCATGGTGACGGGTAGGAACGTACTGCCTTCCAGGAGACGAGAGTTCTGGCTAGTCAGTGATCAGCTCCTCACAAGAGGAAACAAATGCACTGACGAAGGCACTCGCCAAAGCGTTCCCCCCCCCCCTCTCCGGTTCATAGGACTTCTTGCTAGCTCTGTATAAAACCGTTTATTAGGTGTAACTGTCTTTGCTTAATGGGTGAGATCAAGGTTATTGGAAAATCAATTAATTTCACCAAACTAGCAATAAACAACTTGGGGTCGCTTTCTGGCCACGGAGCAAATTGAAAGTAGAGGTAAATACAATTTATAAACAGGGGCGTTGCTTCTCCTCCTCCAGCTCGGATAAACGTGTTTCTGTGCTCCCTGCCTTGCAGGAGACAACATCCTGACTGCAGTCAACGTGGCCCGCAACTGTGGCATGGTGGGCCCCAGGGAGAGGCTCATCTTCGTCCACGGCTCACCTCCCTCCCGCCGCAGTCCAGCCACCCTCAAGTTCCTGCTGGCAGAGTCAGGAGCTGGGGAACAGGACAGCACAGAGATCATCACACAGGTACCCTCCGCCCTGCCTCTTGAAATCAGACCTACATTGGATACAGTGCCATTCTCACCGCCAGCCCTTTTATTATGCATTTGAAGACATTTTCTTCACTTTGTACAACACCACAGAGCTGCAGCCTGCAGCAATACACACCTACTGGTCAATCATTCTGCTTTTCAGCACAGCCAAAGCCTCTTTCTAGTTAGAGCACCTCTAAACACATCCTGTTTCCTACACAGAGATCACTGGGGAGATAACACAGGCTAATAAATTAGGTGGGTTAACAAGAGTGTTCTAATTTCTAATCCTTAAAGGCATACACATTTTTTAAAAGTGAATATCATGCTCTATCCACCCACCCCCCTCTCTCTCTCCTCTGTGTCCCCCCCAGGGCCTGTATCAGCAGGGCAGTCGCTTCCTGGACCAGGGGCCCTATCACCTTGCCCTCAACGGGAAGTCTTTTGCTGCGGTGTGTGAGCATTTCCCAGACATCCTGCCTCAGGTGAGCTGCTTCACTGCTTACTGGAAACTCTAGGATTGAACGTGTACGCATTGCAAATGTCAGCCTCAAATCAGAAGCCCCCCATCAGTATTTTATAAATCACTGCAATGTTTATCTGTTCTTGTTTTTAACACAAAGTTTGGAAGAGCTGAAAGATGAGGCCTCTGGGAGCCATTAATATATAAACCTGTCTGTACATCGGCTGTGATTCGTATGATATTGTAGGGTTGTAGATTGCAGTGTTCAAGCCATCTTCCCCCCTCCTGTCTCGTTGCAGATCCTGCTCAAGGGAACGATCTTTGCACGGATGGCTCCTGATCAGAAGACTCAGCTGGTGCAGGGGTTGCAGGAAATCAAGTGAGTGCCTTAGTGATGAAGCCGATGAATGTGGGGCTGTTTGTGTGCGTGTATGTGTGTGTGTGTCTCTCAGATGATTGCCTCTCCTTGCAGTGATGGAGCCTATGACTGTGGTGTTCTGTGTCTGTCTTGTCTGTCTCACCATTACCTGTCCTTGTAGTTACTGCGTGGGGATGTGCGGGGACGGAGCTAACGACTGCGGGGCTCTGAAAGCAGCGGACGCTGGGATTTCCTTATCCGAGGCTGAGGCCTCCGTCGCCTCCCCCTTCACCTCCAAGATTGACAACATCGAGTGCGTGCCGCTCATCATCCGGTGAGTAGCCCTGCCTTTCACTGCCATGCTGGTCGTAGCCATTCCTATGACACTAGACACATGGTATTCTTGTGAGCTCTAGTTGGTGATACTAAAAGAGAATTGAGTTATGAAGATTTATCAACATAGGATCAGAGGATGGACAGACTTGCACTGATCAGTCCCTTTATAAACAAAACTTTAACAATCTTCCCCCAAGCGATTCTGGAGGTTTGCATTTGTGTGTTTTTATGAAAATGCTGCATTCTGCATTCCGCTATTTTGCAGTTTCAGGAGATTATATTGCTGTGCCGTCAGTGTGCTTGTATTTCCCTCTGTATTGGAGTGCTGTGTGGTTCATTCTCTGCCTGTCTCTTCAGGGAAGGCCGCTGCTCCCTCGTCACCTCGTTCGGACTCTTCAAGTACATGGCCATGTACAGCCTCATCCAGTTTGTCTCTGTGCTCATCCTGTATTCTGTGAGTATCTGCAATGCGTAGGCTGTACTACTTCAATTGAATTAAGAAATGCACTAAACTTTGGGCTTGTCTATTCAAGCTTAGAAGCAAAGGGTGGATTTTAAGATTAAATGTATTAAAATAAAAAATATATTTATTGTATTTGTGATTAGTTGTTCAAGTATTGTCCACCGGGGGGAGTACTCTCCTTAAGTAAATTCTTTGAAAATGTGCTTTCAATACAACTGCATATCCAGAGGAATAAATGTCATTGCTTTTAAAAGATTAATTTGTTTTAAATAGCTAGCTAACTGGTGTTCGGATATGGAGTCATCAAAATTAGACTTATTAAATTGAGGTGATATGATAGTAATTGGAAATGAATCCAAATCATTTTTAGTTACTGTTTGTATAGCAGTAGAAGTTTCTATTCTGTGAACACTTTCTTTCCTTTCTGTTATTTAAGAACATGTGAATGTCACTTCTATTGAATTATGATTAGACCACTGCAGTAGCGTCTCTCGTTCTGGCTGTTTATATCACTGTGTCTGTCCCAGCTGAACACGAACCTGGGTGACCTGCAGTTCCTGTACTTTGACCTGGTCATCACCACCTCCGTGGCCATCCTGATGGGCAAAACTGGCCCTGCCAAGGAGCTGTGTGCCCAGCGGCCCCAAGGCAGCCTCATTAACATCTCTGTGCTGGGGAGTCTGCTGCTGCAGACCTGCCTGTCTGTCATCATCCAGATCAGCACCCTCTTCATCACCCAGACCCAGGACTGGTGAGGATCCTTACCCACCTGCTGAGCCCAATACAGCTCCCCTGTACATTTGCACTGCCCATGTAGGCACATTAACCTGCTGATCCTAATACAGCTGTCCTGTTTTGTGGCTATAACTCTTGAAGGGAATGTCGAATGAAGTTTATAACAGCCTTGGTTTCGTAAACAGTACTCCAGACAAGTAAGAGATGTTCAGAGCTGTTTCTGTGAAGCATGTGTTATGCAGGCGCTCAGCGCCTGGCCTGTATTGGTGTCTGTGATGATCAGACATCATAATGGATAGACGGAGGGTGTTCTTCTAAATGCTTTTCTGTCCCTTTGCTCCTGTAGGTTCGTTCCTCTGAACTCTACAGTTATGTTTCCTGAAAACCTGCCTAACTACGAGAACACTGGCATTTTCTGTGTGACAGGGTTCCAGTACCTGATAGTCGCCATTGTCCTATCCAAGGGGTACCCCTTCCGTAAACCCCTCTACACCAATGGTAAGAGTTCCCTTAGAATTTAAACAAGACTCCACTTGTTTCCACCTTTGTGCTGTGATTGGACAGTGCTGTACAGTGTCCAACAACCTCTCTCCCTCTCTGTGATTGGACAGTGCTGTACCTGGTAGTGCTGTGTCTGCTCTCTGCTGTTATGGGCTGGCTCACTCTCTATCCGGTGGGGTTCATGAGGAATGTGCTGCGCCTCAAACTGTTCCCGCAGATGAACTTCAAGCTGTTGCTGCTGGCGCTGTCTGGACTAAACTTCATCAGTGCTCTCCTGCTTGAGGTCAGTGTGAGATCTGATAGCCACACCTCACACTTTATATATGCTTTACAAACCTGTTGCCACTGCCAGTTAATAGTCAGTTCATTATCACATCCAGTCCACACACCCCCCTTTGTCTGTATCTATAACTATATCGTATTGATTTTTTTAATGTTGCCCAGCACTAAAAGGCTGTTCATGGTTTTAGTCCTTTCTGTTTAGGTGTTACTTATTAATTACTCAATAATGATCTCTTGTTACTGGTAGATATTCCAGTCGCTGCCTTCGCTCTTACGTTATTGAAAACCTGATCCTGACGTGATCTTGTTGTGTCAAGTGCATTTCTAAATCTTCCCCGCTATTTTGATGCCTTGCTTTCTCTTCCCACTCAGACTGCCATAGACCATGGCATGCTGAAATGCCTGCGGCGGCTTTGTGGAGAAAGACAGTCCAAGAAGATCCACAAGCAGCTGGAAGCGTCTCTCAGTCAACAGCCCTCGTGGCCTCCTCTGGACCAAGTCATCCAGGCCAAGCCATGCACTGCCATTGACTGCAGTTAGCCAGCCCGGCTCGGCTCCCCTGCCAGATTCACTAACGACACTTTGCATTCCGTTCAACTGGCAGCTTTCTCACAGAGGAGAATTAACAATGGACCCAAATGAAAAGGGGGCATCGAATCCATGCTGTTTCCTGTTGCTCGAAACGCCAGCTTCATTTGGCTGATCGCTGGACAGCTTATTCACTGGGAAGTTGTGACAGGCCACCATCAATTTCCTCTGTGAAGCATAGCAGTAAACATGGTTGCAATGCTACTGGCTAGGAACTTGAGCAAAAAGCACCTGCACAGAGCTACTGAAACCCAGTAACAAGTGCAAAGAGCCACCACTAAGCAGCCCTTGCCCAAAGCCTTTAAAACCTGAAGCCAGCATAGCCAAAACCATAACATAGCCAGTATTACACTGCTTTTAAAAGAACAGTATTGCCGACGAGGGCACTTTAAAACCTGGATCTTCAATTGTATTGTGTAAACTTGCATAGTAAAGATCTCACGAAGGAGCAGTGTAGTACTTTGATATCGGTTTGACAGTTTTTTTTTTTGTTTTTTTTTTTTGTTTTTTTTTTTAGATGCTGTCAGGACATGCAATAATATCTTACAAGAAACAATCATTTTACTGAACAACTGTGTACAGTACAAGATTTTGTAATACAGTTGTAACCTCTTGTATCCATATATTAATATAGTCTGCTTGAATCGTGTTACAACAATTTGCTGGTAAAGTGAAGTGGACCTCTTTGGAATAAAGTATTTTTGAAATCGTGTTTTTAGGAGCTGTTCGGTTCCAGCTTTAAGGACTGACCCAAAATATTGCTCCAGTTTTGGGAAGTGGTACATGGTTTAATTTTTCTTTAATATAAAATAACAATAAACATATATATTAATAGCAGTAGTGTAATTTTAAATTGCTAGCTTCTTATAATGCCAATGCTCTTAATGTTGCCTGGTGCTGAAGTGGAACCAGTTTGATGTAGCACTTCCTTTCCCCGTTCACTTCCTGTACTGTGATGCACATGAGAAACCGTGGCTTTGGTGGGACCATAAAACTGTAACACAAAACAGGAAGGTGGGGGGGGAGAAAACAAAATGATGCCTTAAAATGTAAGTTTTTCTGGCCGAAAGGAGTATGATAGAAACAATAAAGGCAGCAAAACGGTGTGCTGATAATGTCGTGCTCGAAGAGGGAGAGGTACACTAATGTTAAAATCTTGGTTTTTAGTATTACCCCTTTAGCTGGGAAGTTTAAATGCCTCCTGTTCTTCCCGGTATTCCTGTGGCAGGCAGTCATAGTATGTGGGTAAACTGGTACAGTCACAGCAATCCCTCAGTTTAAGAGGAACCCCTTTTCTACTTGCAGCCTATTCCTACGAATGTAAACACTTTATTTTTATAGCATAAATACAGTAGGTAGGTATTTATCCTTATGAAAGCACAGTATTTTTGCACTGTTTTCCCATGGTTACACTATTCCTTTACCATAGTTTACCTGGTTTGCCATGTTAAAATGCTTTACCATACCCTGATAATCTTTACCATGTTCTCCTTTTGGTTTATTACACTGTGCTGTGCTTTTACTGTGATAAACTTGTAGATGGGTAATTGACATGAAATTACGTACGAATACAATATTTTCTTAATACCGCTTGATAGTAAAAATGTTTGTTTTATGTTTGATCTACTGTTATCCTTGTGATTTTGTTATTTTATTCATTAATATATTTTATTAATGTATTGGAAATCTATGTATGATGTGTGAACCTGTCCAGTGTGGGGAAATGAGATCCCAGATGTGGTAAATATGAATCCCCTTCTTAAATTATTCGGGTTGTCTCAAGTTTTATTTATTTATTTATGGATTGATTTTACAATAAAAATAAATAAATAAATAAATGATTCTTCATTTGGCCAAAAAATTGTCAATTTTTTGGAAACTTTTTTGTGTTTTTTTAAAAATTAGTTTTATGAATGTCAAGTTTTTGGTTTGTTTATTGTAGGTTTGGCGGGGGAAAAAATCATACAAAAACAAAAAAACAAACAGATTTAGTTTTCTTAACTATGTACATATTCAGACATGCACCGTGCAGCCAGCGGGGTGTATTGTTAGAAGGCATTAGGACCCAGAGGAGAGTGTTTTTTGGGGGAGGTGGTTTTCAGCTGCCCAGGTTCCGTTCTGAAATTGGGAAAAGTCAGACGGCGTTTTGAGGACATCCGAAACAGAGCATCAGAGATTAAACTAGTGAGCAGCGAGTGGTAAGAGGGGAGGGAAGCTTGAATACAAACGTGTATGTATGTATTTTTGTTTTTGTGTGTGTGTCATATATATATATATATATATATATATATATATATATATATATATATATATATATATATATATAAATAACGTTCCTTCAATCTTGATTGAAGGGACTAATGTCATCAAAGCGTTATAGTTTATATAATTGCAATTTTAAAAGGCGTCAAAGTCGTTTGTTTAATTTTGGTTAGTTTGGGGGTGACGGCTTAAACTACACTTGCAGGTCTTCAGAAAGTACAAAATTACTTTTAAAAGTTGTTTTATTTGTTTTGGACTCAAACGGGACTGTTATACTGATTAACTAAAGTTTATTAAATACATTTTAAACCTTAATTATCTACTTAAGGTAAGAAATTTAACATTCTAACGTACGAACTTATCAAATGAATAATCTAAAACGTCATAACTGATCTAGTTTTTATTTTAAAATTGTTTAATGTACTGTTTAATTAGTGTAATAATTAGCTTACTGAAAATACAGTACAATGTACAGCTGTGACTATAGCTTTCATAAATATATTGTTTTATTTTAAACTAAAAGAAAACTGATCAAAATGCTTTGCTGCTCTTACTAATGTTGAAAGTTTGTAACGGTTTTCAATTTAGGATATTAATATTTTTATATATTCTCGTAAAAAAAAATGTTGTAGAAAATGAATAGCGGTTTAGGTATGAGTGTTTATGTAAACAAGCGGACAACAAAAACAGCGGCGGGCGGGCCAGCCAGCCAGCGCAGCGGGATGAAGTGCATGGGCAGGTTTCTTTAATTCTGAGAGAGAGTGACTGTGTGAGTTAGCGGCTCCCTTCAGATTCTTTGTTCTTAAGGAGTACACACTGTGCAAGTCGGTGGGGGAGGGGGGGAGGAGAAGTCCTGGACCCACGGAGAGTTTTTTGGGGAAAGAGAGATAATTACTCCCAGATGTGTATTGTAAAAACATATGGTTTCCTATAGACTGGAGCACTACTCATCCGCAGCAAGAATGTCTGCTCTCCATTAAACAAAACAAACAAAAAAACAACTATAGTTTAATAGGCAACATACTTGTTTAAAACTCTGCTGCCACTTTGTTTAAAACAATAGGGATCAGTTCAGCTGTATGACCACACAGCGCGACCACCTAATGAATGCATCTGGAGCGACCACTGCAGATATTTTTTTTTCTGTCCTGGAAATTCTTCTTTACGCACAATGAGGTCCTGCTTCTGCACAGATTAACCGCTAGTCCTCAAGTCGCACATTCATGCACAAATCATTTAAAAAGTATTTTCTTTAGCGTGAATATCAGATTACAAAAAATATCTGTATCTGTTTAAATTTTCACATACTCCTACATTTCAGCAATATTTTAATTTCTATGTCACATGCCTTGTGCACAGTGGCTCTAGCAATGTAATCTCCTGTTGCATACCAATCTCCTGTCTCTTTTTTCATCTCTTGGTCAACAGGACCTCTCACCTCAGCATGGTGTCATTTTTCACTGGCTCTTTGCTTTAATCATTAGACTGCACCACATCAACACAGGGTTAGCAGCCCCTGAATTGTGAGTATCTTTGGGACAAATTGGCAGAGTTTTGCTTCTGCTACCTTTTCATTTCACGTAAGCTACTGCCGGAGGCTGGTAAAATAATGTTCACAACTTGCTGTATTTTCAGCTGGCGCGCTGCTTTTAAAAAGGTAAAATGTAGTTATTTCTGAAATGTTTTTCACAAGTCAGATGCTGCAGGGAAAAAAAAGTGAAATGTCAGAATTTAAAACTAACTGCGCTCCCCTGTTTCTGGTCTGTTTGCTTTGAATAATGCTGGAGTAGCCCTTTTATTTGCAAAGAAAAAAAGGTGGTAGGAGATTTCCAATATTTTGGTTCTACCGTTGTTTTTAACTGTGTGTTTAATAATTATGTATAGTGGGTTTGTTTAAAATATCAAGGCTCGTGAAAGATGAGGCCATGATTAGAGAAGAGCCTGCTGCTTCTGGGAGGCACTGCTAGAGCTTCCCATCACAGCTCTGCAAGCAAGAGAGCGCACGTCAACCCCAGGGATGGAGCAATTCATTGCATATCAATGAATCTCTGCAAGATCTATCATATCGTATTAAAGGCATGTATCGTTTCTACCGTGATTCAAGACCAAAAGCACAACAGAACTCATTGCCATTCAGGTGGTTCCTGATTGAAGAATGAGTGTGTTTTATAGTTGCTATGGATACATGCTTCCTGATCTCATTACATTTTTTGTTTAACAAAATAACCTGTCGTCAAATGATCGTTTGATCTTATTATGCATCCTCCAAGTAGTCAGTTGTGACCTGCATATCGTGGTACATATCATATCGTGACATTAGGGCATCATTCCTGACCTGAACACGTCCTGCCGCTCAGCCCTGCGTCTCTCTCCAGCACCTATCTCGTGAAACTGCACGTCATTTTATACACATATTTCAGTATTTGTAGACTAGGCTATATCTTGAGAGGCGCTTTGTTTGAGTTGCTTGGCTCCCCTTATTCGGGGCCTCTAGGGTTGTAGACTGCTGGGGCTGTTCAGTCCTCATTATCCCCACTTTCAGAGAGAGAACCTGGGATAGAGTTCCAAAATCAACAGATCTGCCTGGGCGGCTCTTTGATGGCACTTATGGAAAGTGCAGTAGTGTAAACAGAGAGGCTCTGGCAGCTGGTGGGCTGAGAGGGAGAGAGGGAGGGAGGGAGGGAGGGAGAGAGAGAGGGAGGGAGGGGGGGGGGGTCCTGTCTGTCTGTCTGTCTGTCTGTGTGCTTTATACTTTAGAGAAGAAAAACAAAGGAGCAAGACACAGGGATTGTAGTGAATGTCAGACATGTTACATTCTTGCTGTCAAGCTGCCGACGGCTCTTGGCTGTTTGTGTCGGCCTGTCTTCTTGGAGTGGAGACCAGGAGGTTGCCTCTGGAGGCTGGGGGCAGGTGGAGGCTGCTGCCAGGGTGGGTTGGCAGCCTGCCCTGGGTTTGCTGTGGTTTTGAATAAAAAGTAAAGCGGTCCTATGTTAGCTATAGATTCCTAGACAACAATAAGGTAATTAAATTAAACTGAGCATTCTTCAGCACGGGTTCTTGATGCCAGAGTTATACATGGCTGCACAAATGGAGTCTATGTATTCTGCTATCCCCTATTTGATGAAACTATTTGAAACAGTCAGGGTAGCACAGGTTTTACTACCTGGTTTCAGATATGTTGGTCTTCACTATGAATCCCACACAGAATATGCACTGACTCTGGTGCTCCTGCAGGTTAGGGAGAAAAGATGGACAGAGAACCGTTATCCTCCTCTTCAAATATCATGGTTTTGTTTAATTCCCGTTAATAATTTCCTTCCTGACAGTATAATCAGTGGTATACTGGTACCTTTGCTTTTGCAGTTCAGGGTCCTCAGTAATACTCTCTGTTTTTTGTCCACAGTGATTGAAGCTATTCTACCTACCTCCAGAGACCCTGCCCCCCTGCAGTCGCCATGAGAACCACCTGCCTCTTCCTGCTCTCTTTGCCGGGTGAGTACAGACAGCCAGGCCTCCGTCCTGGAAACCTCTAGAGAGTTGATAATGTTTGAACTAAAACAGTGTGCAGAGAATAGAGGACTTCACTTAAGTAGAGTGTTATTCACAGGTCTAGTCCCTGAGATATATCTCAACAGGGAGTTAGATTTCAATAAAGTGGAGGCGAGAATTTCACTTGACTGGACGGAACGATCTAACTAGCATCCTCCTAATTCAGCAGGCCATGACCAATTAGCACTTAACTGACTGCAGTGAATAAACTATACAGTGTAGCTCAATGTGAAGTAATTTCCATTGGATACATAGATTTCAGATGGCTGCATCAAGTCGATATCCAGAGTCTACTACACTTTATAAATAAATGAATATTTGCAGTCTGATTTTAAGAATTCTTTCAGCTTCCTTGAGTCAGATCCTTGTTTGGTGTTGGTAAGCTCTCCTCTCTCTCTCTCTCTCTCTCTCTCTCTCTCTCTCTCTCTCTCTCTCTCTCTCTCAGCCCTAATCCTAGCCCAGCAGTACGATGTGGGTGAAGAAGATTTCTACCCAAGCCCATCGCAGTACGGACCATATATTCCACTGGGTGTGTATACTGTCTTAGCTAACCAATAAAGAGACCTAGATCAAATGAAACACGGTTCCAGGCTTGTGTACAGAATTTTGAAAAAGTTTAAAGTGTAGCGCCTTTTTAGCAAGCTTTATTTTTTTATTAACGTCTTAGCACTGAAAACAGGAACTAGAGGGAGCACCCTTTCTCCTTAGGGGGTGAGGGAGCAGTTCAGTCTCCATGCCTCAAGCCTGCCCTGGACTGGAGTGAGCACCCTTTCATTTAGGGGGTGAGGGAACAGTTCGGTCTCCTTGCCTATGCCCATCATATTCTTTCTTCTGTCACTTGTTAATTGTGCCACAAAAAATGATGAAGTAACAACTGTGTGAATTTCATTGTTTTTTTTTTGTTTTTTTTTTTTAAGCGGAAGAGTATGACTATTCAGGTAGGTCTAATTATTTTTTTTATACTTCTGAATATTCGTGGTGTCTCAGTAGTAACAGTTTCTTTTTCTGGCATACCCGTCTGTCTGTCTGACAGTCCTTCCTTCCTTCCACTCATCAATCTGTTTGTCTACCTGCCTGTTATACTTGCTCTCTATTAGCTAGATCACCCGTAACTAGAAAACACTCAATGATAGACTATGTCATACTAAGAAGCCTTTGTATTTCAGAACTGCTTGGGTTAGAAGGCTTTCTCAATGTCATCAGACTGCTATTTGTGTTATTTTTATGTGCCCCCCCCCCCCCCCCCCCCCTCTCTCTCTCTCTCTCTCTCTCTCTCTAGTCACCTTTCTTCTAGAGTTATTATACAACAAACAATTATAAATATTTAAATGCTGAAAAACAGGAAATGCTAAATTGTAGAAAATATCATTTTTTAATGTGTCAACCTGTTAGAAAATTAGTGAATTATCAAACAAAAAAAATGCATGTAAAAATAAGACCAGATTCATGAAATGTCCACTTCTTGTACTGGACAGAGCGATCTCTAGCAGAAATCATTCTGATCTTTGATGTAGCTGATGTCTTTTGATTGAAGATATTTTAAAGAAATCATGCAGCTCTATGCAGTGTGTGTTCATTTCCCAGAAGCAAACTAAGCCAGGTTCCTAAATGCAGTGTGCTGTGTCAGTAAGGCAAACATTAGCTGTATTTATTTTGAAGTGTTCAAAAATATTCTTTCAGAAGTAGGAATTTGCGCTTGGAACTACATATTACACAACAATGGGTACAGTTTCCAGAATATCTGTGAAAACAGTAGAGCCTTACTCCTCTCTCCTATCTAATCACCCCACAGAGCAAAGCCAAACAGAACTGGAGGCACAGCAGAGCCAGCTCACTCCCCAGGAGCAGCAGCAGCAGCAGCACACCTTCCCCGTCGTGGGTAAGCACAGCCCAGCCTCTGTACAGCAGAGCAGGGGGGTCAGCAATCCAGCCTGGCTTCCCAGTTCAGCATAGCTTTTTTTTTAAGGGTTTATTTAGTCTTTGTTGAAACATGTTTCATCTTGAAGTTTAACTTTTAGGAAATTAAATGTTTCAAATAGAATATTGGGAATGCTTGAACCAATTGGAAAAGCCGTGTAATTATGCAATTTGTAATTAATTGCAATGTAATTGTAGAGGAACCTTGGCACACAGCGTAATTGTATCATATGTATATGTGCCTTGACCCTCCTGACCTCGTGTCTGTTTCAGATGACCTGCCTGAGACAGAGCCGACAGAGCCTGGACCCCTGGGTAAGACACAGGATCTCCTTGCATAGCAGTTTCATCCATTGCTGGTTTTACTGTGAGTTTAATAAGACACGCCTGAGCTTGTCGCCTATACACTGTGGCTAATCAAGCTTGTATGAAAACATGGAATGGGTGAAACGGCTATGCAATAGGAGTCTTATTGCCATCCCTGCTGGGGTTGGTTTCAGCATGTTCCACTGCAGTGTAAATGTAAAAGCATGGTTTATTTAATGTAGTCAGGTTACAAACGATGCTAGAATCGCACTTCATTTAATTTGACCTGCTTCATAATTTCTGGTCGTGTCACATGTGGTTTTGATTGGGTTGTTTAACTTAATAAGCAGCGGCTCAAGGGGATACAAAGTTTGAAGAGAGATTTTATTTTCCAAAGGGTGTTTTTGGTGATAAAATTTAACATGAGCTGATATTTATGTGTTTGAATGTGTGTAAAAATACTTGTGCTGTGCTCTGTTTCTTTAATCACTACCGTGGCTTGCAGCTCTATAAATACCAAACAAAAGACCCCTTCAGTGAGAATCCAACCCCGCCACCCCACCACCCCCCCTCTCCCTCCAACTGCAGTGACCAGAAACAGATGCTGGCTAATTGTGAGGAAAACCAGCTGGAAGCCGCCCAGCAGCAATTGATCCTACCACAGTTCTCGTAGCGTTCAGCTCCCATCCATCACCATCAGCCTGTATGCTTGTAATGCTAACCATGCCAGAGAACCAGAGGGAGCTCCTTTTATAAAGGGTACATGCACTGTTAATAGCTGAGCATCGCCAATAGCAAACTAAATATCCCAACTGAAACCCAGCAAACCACTTACAGGCCTAACAAACAACCATGCAAAATCTACCATTGTAAACATGGATAGAGGACAGGAAAGGGCCTGCAAGATCAATGGGCAGCAAAGTTAAAGAGGGCTGTAAAAATATAACAATGCATGGAGATAGTGCTATATCCCTGGGGGGCTGAGCTGAATGTAATCTGGTTTTAAATACAGGGCAGTGTCCGTCCTGAAGCCTGAATAAGGCTTTCTGTGCAGACCAGTCATCCGTACCTATAAAAACCTATCAATGGTAGAATATGTAGCAGAAGTCTTTCTGAGTGGCTATTGCCTTTCTTTATAGCATACTCCTGTAAACTTTAAAGCATTACAATTCATTGAAAACCATAAAGGGCCATGATCTGTAAGATGGGAAATAAATATTTACTTGTGTCAACTTTAATTGAACTACCATATATTACAGAAATGGGTTTATTGGCACACTCACATTTTTTCCATCTCTGTCAAATCCTGTGTAGGCTCACATGCAATTTAATTCATTGTGAGGTCATTTTCATCATTTTCTTTTATGCAAGTGATTTCTTTAAAACTGTTTAGCATTATGAGATGTTAAAAGATGATATTGAAATGAGCACGTGGATAGAAAATAAGCACAATTGCACATGGGTCAACACAGGATTCAGTACATATGGGGCAAAATAGGAATGTGGCAATAGACACATTCATTTGTTCAGATATAGCCAATGGTAGGTCCATCAAAGCTGAAACAAGTCCCATAGTAAATATTTTATTTTTGGCTTTCACCAGACCCTATATTCTAGTCTGTTTAGGAAATATTTTTGTGTCTCATTGCTTCCCAACTGCAGTGGCTCAGCCAGTGTTTTTATGAGAGCTGTGTCTGTCAGTCTGGGTTGCATTCCCCACACTCATTAATCTAATTTATTAACGTAAAACTACCAGAATACACCCCTGCTCGGCCTGCACAGCGAGACATGCTGGGTCCAAGTCAATTCCGGAAACTGGAGCACTCGTACAGTCTGAGATTGATTCAGTACAGATGTGGTGCTGTAATAATCCATTCCTTATGAATGTATGAACTTAGCGACCTAAAAGACATTGCCCTTAATATTCCTCGATATAATTATCATATGCAATAACCCTAATAGGCAGTGAACGCTTAGAAGATTTGACATTAGAACTGCAGTTAATAAGAAGAAAAAGAAAGTCAAAAGTTTCTCCCCCCTTTGTCGTCTTCTTCTATCAGAATGTATTATTTGCTCTTGTGGTTTATCTGTTCACCAGCACCCCTCAATGTCATAACAGCCTTATTATCTATGGTTTAATTAAATTTATATATAGAATAAAGTCATGAGAACTTTGTGGCAAAAAATAAATAAACAACAAGCTTCTAACACTGTGTGCAAATCAAACAGGTATCTAGTATGACCAGAAAGTACTTTTGGGAGTGTGCTGTTTCAAGTGTGGGGTGGTGTTCTTGTTTTCAGATTGTAGAGAGGAGCAGTACCCATGCACTAGACTGTACTCTGTCCACAAGCCTTGCCAGCAGTGCCTCAAGAGTCTGTGCTTCTACAGGTGAGTATTCCTCAAGGATCCAAGCAATCCCTTAGCATTAACCAGGGTAGCAAGAAGTCCAGAATCTTCAGGGCACCTTCCGGAACCAAATCATTACACATTTGGAATGAATAAAACTCAAAAGTTACAGGCTAGGCTTGATTCTATTTCACTTGGAATCTGTTGAGAGATGCCATTAGCTGTGCAAAAAATAGCTGAGAATGATTCCTGTCGGCTCCCAGAAAACGGCCGCTGATGTGTAGCTATTCTGCAGCCCTGCCATTGACTCCTAGATTGCCGGCGCTGGAAAGGGAAGCTCTCAGTTTACCCGCTCTCTCTGTCTCTCTGCAGCCTGCGAAGAGTCTACGTAGTGAACAAGGAGGTGTGTGTGCGCACGGTCTGTGCTCATGATGAGCTGCTCCGAGGTAAATACTGTTCTGAAATATATTGAACATATTTTATATATATATAAAATATATATATAGGGCTGGACTGTAATAATTGAATGGATTGTGTGCTAATGGAAGCTGTCCCTCTCTCAGCTGACCTGTGTCGTGATCAGTACTCTAAGTGTGGAGTGATGGCTCACACCGGCCTGTGTGGGACCATGGGGACCTCTTGCGCTAAGAGCTGCGGCGGCTGCTAGACAAGAACATCAAACTCCGCCCACTTTACCAAGACCACGCACTAACCCATCCCACTGTGTCAACTCCTCCCACACCTGTGAAACCCTCATCTGCCTGTAACTCCACCCACAGCCCCTCCCATCACATAGGAACTCCACCCCTAGCCCCTCCTCCACCATGCTTGCCAAAAAACACATACTGCCACTGGGCAGTTTTGGGGGAAACGGCTTTTATAAAAAATATCTATATTAAATAACTGTATGACTTCAATGGTGCTAAAATAACGGTACATACAAGTACGATTTTTCACATGCACGATGGTTTTGTTTTTTAGTTTTGTATTATAACTTTTTGATAACTTCCTGAGCTGAGAGTGCACCTCTCCATTTGGTACGAAAGCAGTTTTTAATTGTTTTTAACATTTCTGTTTAGGGTTTTTTGGTGGGACTTTTTGTTGTTCTATTGCTTTGTGAATTATTTTATTTTATTACAAAAAAAAACCTTCAAGGAACTGAGAATTCATTTACCAAAGGTTCTGCTTTTATTTAAAAATGTGGCTAAGCCCAGCGCACCTCCCCTTTTAAGGTGATGTTGTTTTCCTTTTTTTTTTTTTTGTAATTCACTGCATTGATGTGTCTCTTAAGGGAACAGCAGAGCCAGCGTTACACAGCAGTTAGCTTCTCTGTGCTTGTAAGGTAAAAGCACGCTTGTTCAAAACTCTAACATCCACACTGATGTTGGCAATCTATTTCTTTCCCTGCTTTATTTCTAGTGTAGCAGGACAGTACTGTCCGGTGTGCCATCTCTTATGAAGAGTTTGCTTATTCAAGGTACTGTGCTGTACTTGCCTGCACTGCTGCCTCTGTTCCACACCCTGGTGCTGGGTTATTGGTGCTCTTCTGTGTTCAATGTAGAGGAATAATGTGAGTTGCATGGACTGGGGCTTTAGTATAATACACCTGTGCACAGTCCTGATTATTGCTATATTACCACAGGTACAAATCTCATGAGATGTCTGTTCTTTTATGCTCAGAGTGGACTGTAATATAAAATTGTATTGGTACACATGCTTTGTCAGATCCATCTTACAAGACCCGCTTATCCTAAGAACACTACAATGTACTGTATGCTTCTCATAGCGATGCATTTTGCTGAAACGGTGCTGTGCTTTGTACTTATACACATACATACATATATATACATATATATATACACACACACACACACACACTTTTGTGAGCTGTACTGTGTTTCCTGCATCTTGCACACATGTTTTGCACTGTTCCACAGATAGACAGCACTGGTGTATTATACACGTTGGGGTTTGGTTTATGCATTTTGCATACATAGTACTATTTACTTGTTTTTTTTCTGTTTTTTTTTTTTTTTTAATGGAAAGTTAATAAAAAAAAACTGCACTAAAAAAAGGGTGCACTCCCTCCTGTCAAATTGTTTCACCAAGGTGTGGGATCAGGTAGAAAGTTCAGTTTTGTTTGGGTCTTCTGTGATTCCTAAAAGATGTCACGTAGAAAGTATTGGATTATCAAGTTATCACAGCCTGCACGCTACTCTGATACTAGGATATACAAGTACACAGAAAACATTTTTCTGACAGCAGTTTCTTCTGTCCATTTATTTTTACACACAAGAAACCTGTAATCTATCCAGTGAAAAAAATGTCAAGCCACACTTCCAAACAGTAAAACAGCCTTCCGATCGTTCAGGTAAATCGTTGGTCTATTACCATGACACACAGGAATGTTCATAGGGCCAGCGTTCTCCAAGTTTCAGTGATGTAATAGTGAAGAGCGAGGAACCAGACTGGCTTAAGCAGCCTTACTTTTTTTATTCATTTAAAAAATCAAAAGTTAGGTGTGTACGGTTTTTAAAATATTACTGCACAGTATTCCAAAGCCACCCACAAAACCAATATTTCTTAATTCGTTGTAAAGGAATAGATAGATTTGTTTTCTACGTCCACCTTTACAAAGTGCTGGTACGGTTTAAACATACATTTCTTAAGGTAATGTGTGTGTGTAGGTTTCTGATGCCATTTCCTTTAGTTGAAAATTAGACTATAATTAAGTTATTAATAAAGTACCAAAAATAACTGCTACCTTCAAAACAGTTATGACTGAATTATTATAAACATATTTTGAGTTCTTGCTTTGCGATTTAGTGAAGTGAAGCAAATAATAATTAAGTGTGATATCAAAATAAAACACATTTAAGGTTATATAAGTTGATACAGTGCAGTGGTTAATAGTGATGATAGGAGCTTGCATATCCCTCAGCAATGTAATTTGATCATAATATATATGATGCCATTTTACATGGCAAGAAACTGCATCACTTCCTGTTTAGCACCAAAGACATTAACACTGTTGAACAATTAAAATCGCAGAAAATATTAGTGGTAATTTCATTTATCTATTACTTAAAAGTGCTATTTAAAAATTGTCACAGTCTAAAATGTACAACGAAATGTACCAAAAATTGTTTACAAAAAAAAAACAAGACACTAAACTAAAACTAATTTTAAAAAAGGCAATTCAAAAATGGGGTTAAGTAATGATTGTTGCAAAGGAAATGACCTGTGCGTGTCCCGCCTCCTCCACCAATCAGAATGCCCCGTTCCCACAAAGATGTACTCTATAAAACCACTTATTAAAATCAGCCTCATTATAGATTTAAAAATAAATGTACTGCGCTGCCACACCAGAAACAACATTTAAGATTCTATATAATGATATGCCAAACTTATCAATAACATTAATGGGAAATCAGTTTGAGGAAATCAGAGAGGTCTGGGTGAAACTATGCCTCCTCTTGCCACCACTGCTCAGGGGGCTGTTGCCTGTTCGACAGTTAGGGTCAGTAGTTGAATTCCTATTTGAGTTTTAGAAGCATCGATGGGATCAGTTCTGGTGCGAGGGGTTGCATGCAGTAACGTTTCAGTGTGTACAGTGGTACAGGGTACAGGGTCTGTGTTGCTCTCTCAGTTTCCAGACAGGATGGAGGAGTGGGAGAAGTGAGGCTGGCGCCGGCGAAGCTCCTGCTGCAGCTGCTCCTTCAGTGTGGAGACCTGAGGGGACAGAGAGAGATTAAGTGCACTGTTGCCTGGTGTTCCACGGCTTTCAGATTTCTGCAGTTATCAAACCGGAAAAGCGGTGAAAGGTTTATACATTTTAAACAGCCAATAGAAAAAGTTTTACTGAACTTTTATACCAGAAAATGAACCGTTTTCTAACCATCTTCATGCTGATAGACGACTACAATTGAACACTGCATTTGATATAAATACAAACATATACTTAGAAATAATAAATCAAGTCTACTTTTTCAATGAAAACATGTAAGACACTTCAATAAATAACCATGTACCCAATCATTTTCACTGTTTAAATTGAAGAGGCTTTAAGTGCCAAGAAGTAGCAAGTAGAAACGCTTCAGCCGGTAATTTCAGTGTTCCTTCACTTATTTTTAATAAGTGTTTGTACGAGTGAGTGAGTGTCTGTGTTGTGTACCTGCTCCTCCAGCCCCTTCACACGCTGTCGGTGGGCTCTCTCTCTCGCCTCCAGAGTCCTCTCGGCCTGCAGCTGAGCTCCCCGGAGCCGCTCCGTCTCCTGCTGCATCTCCTGCTTGAGTCTCAGAGACACCTCCGTGAGGCCCTGGGATTGTGCCTGCTCCATCTCACCAAGCTGCGCCTGAGACACACACTCGCTCTTAGGCACTGACACACCGGGGCCATGCACAGCAAACAGGAAAATAAAAGCTAGCAAGCAGCACGACTGAGTTTTAAACCGACTCCCAGAAGCAGTTTGAATAAACACTACAGCAGCCCTTTTCTCCATGTTGGGGGTAGTATGAAGATCCCAAGGGCGTAATACCTCTTTTCCACTGTATAACCGAGTCACGCCTGGGCCGAGCCAGCCCAGCGTGGTTCAGGAGGAGCCTGGCTGTGTTTCCACTGCAGAGCCCAAGCCATGCAACTGAAGCCACGCGCAATGAACACGCTGGGCTGCGTGGTATTGAGAAGTGCTCTGTCTGAATTGAGAACGGCAGATCCATAAATGACAAGATTTAGATGAAGTGAGGCCGCAGTTTCACGGTTTGGACAAATAGCCAGTGGAAAACTACCCGTACCGTGACGGCCTGGGGCCCTCATGGTTCAGATGTGCCAGTGGAAAAGGAGTATAAGGGTAAGACCGGAACATTCATTATAAGCCCTTAAAGTGATACTGTAAGGCAAAGCAGTGCTAGAGCAGGGAGGAGGGGTTGGTATACACTCACCAGACACAATGCTATCTTCCTTCTTACCCTGCTTAACTCCTCCTTTCCATGCACAGCCAGCCAATAGAAACAGAGAACCCCAACCATCAGCCAATCCCAATAAAGAATTACTAACTGTGTTTCAGCAGCCCCAGGCTTGACCCCCACCCACCTTTTGCCATTACATTTACCTGCCCAAAGAAAAAGACGTCATGTTGAGTAAGAGCTTCCAAGCCCAGCAGAAAGCAACAGTAAACCAGGACTTTGTTCTGTGGCCTTTCTGAAGGCATGCTGTGAATTGTAATGGTTACAAAAGCAAGATCGTTACAGCTAGGAGTAGGGGGAGTATTACTCTGAGCAATCATTGCTGGTTTCACAGGAAATGTGTTATTGCCAGCGTACCTGAATAGGGATCTAAACTACCTTATGACAGGCAGTCCTGGATTAGTAGTGCATATCTGGGTCTGTGAAACATTAGGAAAGTCTTATCCCATTAAAGAATACGTCTTTCGTTTAGTTTCACCTTATTTTTCTAATACAGGCTGTTGATCTGAGCCAGGTTTTAAGGACAAATTCTTTCTTTCCCCTCCCAAAGACCACTGAAGAAATCCTGAAACCCACGACACCTCAAATTTGAGAGGGAGACAGGCAGGCAGTGCCAACATATGACCAACAACTTCAATTTGAAATAACAACACTACTTAAAAAAAAAAAAAAAAGTTGCATGGGAGCCGTGGAGCGCATTGATTCACCAGCATCTGGTTACAATAAGGCAAATGGAAGCATGTCAGTGTGTGCTCACAGCTGCCACACTCCATTCACATTCCAGCCCCTCTCCCAGACCCCCTTTTCATTTCGGAGGAACGCACTTTGCAGAATGGAGTTACACCCAGTCCAATTTTCTTGTCAAACCCCCCCTCCTCCTCCTCTTCCTCTCCTATGCAGTTAAACAGCACTGTAGCCAGTCCAAGTCTGAACCTTCAAAGCTGGTTCATGCTCTGGCAAAGAAATGCCGGTGAAATAAGAAAAAATGCATTCTGCAGAACTGTCTCTTGTGCGGTTTTGAAAGACATAATGGGAAAAACAGCTGAAAAACTGAAGGGGCCCTGGTGTGGGGGAAATGAAAACGTGCTGGCTGTGAGAGGCCAGGGACTGAGTGTGTGAGAATACATATCTCCCCTTCTACCCCTTTCTTCTTGTGACCTGTAAGGAGAAAGCCTCCTACCTGCAGCATCTGGATCTGTCTCTGGGAGTCCACCAGTTCCTGCTCCACAGAGCTCAGAGAGCGGTCCAGTCGCCCCTTCTCCGCTGACAGACGCATGCTCCCCTCCTCCATCTTCAGCTTCTCACGTTCAACCTAGGCCCAGACAGGAAAACAAGCTTTCAATACAGACCCGACCTGCAGTATTCCCTAAAGGAGACCTTGCATCTTTTTCATTCTTTGCTCCACCCGTTGTAATGAGAGGTAAGAACATATTTCAGAAGGCTGGGTGGTGCTTATTTACTAGCCTTTAACCTCTGAGGTCTTGGTTTCAATCCAGCTCCGTGAAATGGGTTTTTATGGTCTTAGTTTGGCTCCCATTAGACCAATATATTCCACATCATATAAGCACCACACAATTCAACCATAAAAGCGCCAAAAAACTTAACAAGCACTCCCCTATAAAAACCCTCAAATGTTGACACAGATTTGACTAGTTGAAACATGTGTCATTGAAATGTTTCAATATTTTAACCAGCTTCTTCTGAAAGGGTTCTCACCTTGTCAAGTGTGTTTCGGAGAGCTGCCTTGTCCTTCTCCAGCCTGCCTGCGGCCCTCTCCGCCTCCCTCTTCTCGCTCTCTAGCTGGGCTACGGCCCTCTGCAGACTCCTCAGCCTTTCCTGCGCCAGAGCCCGCTCTCCCTGCAGCTTCTCCAGGCTTCTCAGCGCAGCCTCTTCTGACTCCATGCGCTGACGCAACAGCTGCAGCAAAAAAAAAAAACATTGTGCATCAGCCCTGTAGAGCTACCGATTGTATGCAGTGTGGATTCCTGTTTACCCTGTCTCCTCTCTCACCTCCTGGTGTTGCTGCAGTTGCCCCTCCAGCTCTCCCCTCTTCAGCTCCATCTCCCCCAGCTCGCTCTGTAGGGTCTGCATACGCTCACTCAGCACCCCGGCATTCTTCTTCCCTTCCAAGACAGCCGACCGTGCGCTCTCCAACCTCTCCTGTAAGGGGGGCGACAGCAAAACAAGGGTGAGCAATACTGAGGGAGGGAGAGTGGAGGAAAGATGGGTGAATTACAGGGAGCATGTAAGAGGGAAAGGTTTACCTGGGAAGAGAGAAAAAGGAGAGAGAGTGTAGAGAGAGCAGGTAAATCATACTTGGGCTAAAATCAATTCCCCTTTAACTTTACAGGATTTCTATTTATTACAATTGCACTCTTACAGCGACACCTATATTAATTATTACCTACTCTAAACCCCTAACTCATTCTTTTTATTCTGTTTTAATAGGTAACTAAGTAACCTAGAACCTGAATTCTCAGCCCACCCCAGATAACTGCACTGTGCTACACGCTCAAAGTGAATGTTGTTGTAGTTCCAGAGGTGACCTGCAGGAGGCGACGCTCCTGCTCACTGGCAGTCAGGCTCTTCTGCAGGGTGAGCAAGCGGTCCTGGGCATCGGCCTGGCTGGCGTTGCTCTCTGCCACACACTGCGCCAGGCTCTGGAGACGCTCCTTCAATGCGCCCTCACTCTCCTCTGCCCGCGCCAGGGCCAGGTGCAGCCGATCTAGCTCCAGCTTCAGGGTGCTGGCCTTCATCTCGCTGTCCGACACCTGCACACACACACACACACGTGTGTATAACCGACACAAAACAAGGGGAAGAGGGGATTGAAGAAATCTTAACTGCAGTCACTACTAAAGAGAACACAAATAGAAGCGGAGTAAAAGGAAGCAAAAGCCTAGCAAGTGAATCAGAAACATCTAGAAACACTTTCTTGTTCTGTCTGTTCTCATTCACACTGTTCTTGTGTAAAATATGACTAACAAGTGTCTTTTAAGCAAATAATTCCAAAGGAATATTTAAGAGCGAGCAGCGATTCCACTGGAGCACATTCACACATATTCCCTTGTGCAAGTCCAATGGCCACTTGGTTCAGCTAGTACAGGGGTGTCCTATCTCAGTCCTGCAGGGCCATTCCACTCCAGGTTTAACAGGGTACAGTTAGATAATGAGCTACTTCAGGGTTTGGAAGGAGGTGTGAATTGGTTGGAACAGGGTTGGAACAAAGACCAGGACAGTGGACGATATCCTTTTCCCCTTGATTTACTACACATTTTAGCATCTTAATGCTGTGCTTTATCATGCTTGGCCATATTTGCTTTTTAGCATGGTACACTACAGCAACCTAAATGCAACACACTCCCCCCTCCGTCCCTCTCACCTGTCTCTGCAGAGTGTCTATGCGGTCCTGCGCCGCCTGCATCTCGGTCTCCTTGTCCCCCAGCCCCAGCTTCATTCTCTGCAGCTCCCCCTCCAGAGCGCGCCTAGCCAGCTCCAGCTTGGTGCCTCTGCTCTCTGCTGCCTCCAGAGCTTCCTTCAGCCTCCTCCTCTCTGCCTCCAGCCTCGCCTCGCCGGCCTTCAGCTTGTTGATCTTATCCTGGAGAAGGGACAGGACAGGGAGAAGCGGCCTGGGTGAGGATCCACATCGGTTTGTACAAAGCCTTGGTTTAGAACAGTGAGAGTGCTAACTTTACCTTAATGTTTTATTTTGAAAAATGAATACCAAAATGGCCATAAATATAAATACAACGCTCCCCGCTTTGTATTCGGAAGCCAGGAGGCATTGTAAAAAATGACCACATTGCCTGATAACCAGTTCAACAGTATAAGGAACACCTGATAACGAAGGGCCACTAGATATTAGTTTTGATTACTGCTGTTTTCAGTATAGTTATCTTTCCTACACTACTACAGCAGTCTCTAATTTTGTGTGGTTATCTTTCCTATACCTTAAAAGGTCTGATCTAAATCCTGCCATCAACACTGGCTATTGCATGCATTTTACAGTTGATCTATTTCAAAAAGGTTTGGCCGTGACCATAGCGCCTTTTAATGCATTTGTACTGTATTTTAGTCTCTCAGTTACTAAGGACTGCAAAAGGTATTTCTGGAGCGAGTGAATCCAAATGGCCCTGGAGGAATGAAGTGAGTTACATGCATAACCGAGAAGAGAAAACAGTTGTGTGGACTGCAAGCTTGCAGAAAAGCAGCCCTGGAGAAATATTTCCAAAGACTGTCGATGATCTCACACAGTGGGGCCTGACTGCTGCAGTGTAATGTGTGTCTCAGTCTGCACGTCTCGGTGTCTGTCTGTGGAGTTTTGCAGCAGTGCTCAGTCCAGCCCCTCTCTAGCCCTGCTTCAGTCTGCACACTCAGCAGAGCTCAGACCTGGTGCTGAGCGTCCGTTACAGTCTCTGCCCAGGCCAGCTGGCACCACGCCAGCCTCAATTACCAAGGAGCACGGCCAGGGCTGGCAGATAGTGCTCAGACAGAGAGGGTAGTGGGGGCCACTCTGGGCGGGATGCATGTTTACTAATGGACTTAATTTCTAAAAAAAACCTTAACAGTTAAATCAAACCTTTCCCTAATTCAATATTTAATTTTTTGAAAATCCTGTGAAGTTTGTTATGCATGATTCTCTGTTGTTTCGACCAAGGTCATTTCTGGGCACACTTACTACCTATTCCGGCACATCTGAAGGCACATTTGTTCTGCAGTAAGGTGGAAAGGCACTGTGCACTGAAGCCTGTGCAACAGCGACATGCTTCCCCATCTCCCATCAGCCTTGAGGAGTCTTTCCAGAAGCATTTTTTGTTGTATATAGTTAGTAAGCCTTATAAATCATGATCTAAGCTGAAAACAACAATGAAGGATTGAAACATTACATACATAATAGGATATTATAACAGGTAATTACATTTTCAGATGAATCAGCCCCCTTTGCTGGCGTTACCTGCATGCCACGGCGCTCGCTCTCTGCTCCCTGCAAACTCCTCTCCAGCGTGGCCACCTTGTCCAGCAGAGCCTTGCGTTCACGCTCACTGCGCCGAATCAGCTCCTCCTGCAGCATAAGAGCGGTCTGAGCAGAGCTGAGCCGGCCGTCCGCACCCCGCTTCCCTGGAACACAGCACAGCAGCTTTCAGGAGTTCACCCAGTCAAAAAACGTACGAAAAACCAAAAAAAAAAAAAACAGCCCACATTTTGCCAAATTTCTAAATTTGGGGCTCAACCATTTCACCTAAAAATGTCATAAGATCTGGACTGTCCGATCACTTGATAAACACTGTAGCTATTATAATAAAAATCGAGGATGCTACACCTGTCTGCGACACCCACAGGGGTGCAGGGTTTCACTCACCTTCCTCGCACTCAGCCAAGGATTTCTGCAGCTGCTGCAGCCTCTGCTGGGTCCCATCTCGATCTGCTTCCATCTCCCCGAGCTGTCGAGCGAGGGTCCCAGACTGTGTGCGGGCCTCGTCCTGCTCACCACAGACCCAACGAGACAGAGACCCAGGTTAACAGGACCATGGTATTACCAAAAAAGAAAGGTATAGAAACCGCAAATAAACTGGGATATACAAGGTTAACATTTACTTGAAGACATTTCAATTAACAACAAAGTTAAACCAACTTGGCTGAACCCACTACTGCAAGTAAAGCACTGGCATGCAGTTAGGCGAGTGTCTACACGTAAATATTCCACTAATAAGCAGGATGAATCTTCCTTTCTCACCCGCTCTCTCTGCGTGTCTCTCAGCTCCTGCAGGAACTCTCTGAGCGCACTCCGGACTGTCTCAGGGTCCAGTTCTGGGAAGGGCGTGTCCGTGCGGTCAGGGGAGATGGGTCTGGAGGCGGGACCTCTATCTGGGGTCTCCATCCGAGCCATGGGGCTCCTCCTGCTCTCATCCATACCTGGATGAAATCAAATAACCCCTTTAACCTCCAGTCAAGAAGTATCACCCAGATGACGTGAATAACAATGAAAACAACTATTGTTGGGATACAGCACATAGACAGCGAGCATTAAGTTTGTCTAAACAGGGTGTTCGGTATTACTTAAACATTTGAACCTCAGCTGTATAAATATGTTGTAGAAATGAGGCAGCCAAGTTAAACAGCATACAAGTTAGACTTCAACATCATAAACTTGATTGAAAAGCAAGTTGGCAACAATTGCAATCTTGTTAAACTTTTTTTTCTGTTGTTTCGTCTTTACACAGCCAACCCTTTGCTCTTTTTTTGTCCACATGAATTGTTTTTGTTGGGCAGACACTACATTAATAAGGACAGTAACCTCAGCATCGTCCTCCTCCCTGTCTCCCTGTGAATGGTGCCTTCACTGTGATCTGCATTGAGCAGCTCAACAAGGACGGTTCCAATGCGAGATCAAGCAATGTGTTTACGCTGGGAGCCAGCTGTTTGCAGCTGGACACAATCCTTCCGCAATAAAAACACAGCAGTGTTCAGACAGATGAGCTGGTCTGAAGCTAAGGGACTGAAGCAGAAGCATGGCTTGAGACAGGGTCTCTATTTAAGCTAAGATTTAAGAAATGATATTATCAGTCCCCTAGCTCATGCCTCAGTTTCTGAGCTCAAACCATTACAAACGCACTGCCTCCCAGTCCCTCTGATAACAAGAACATGCTAGAAGTTCTACACTGACAGAGAAAGGGGATCTAGAGAGACATCTGGTGGTAAACACCATGAGTTGCAGTCAAGTTGTGTAGTAACTGCATGGTTAAGTTTTTCAGAAGGGCACTCTGGGTGCGGAGGAGCACTTTGTGAGGTCACCCAGCGCAGAAGCAATTTCTCTTTGGGGATGGCTTTAAGAGTTTTCCCTAACTGAACAGATCAAGCAGCAACGTAATCTAGATTTGAGCCACGGAGGTAACCTAATAAGAGTTGCTGAAAATGTTGCCTGAAGGTTTATCAGTCCTCCCCATGCAGTGCCCCCTGATATCCTGCCACTCACCTTTAAGTGGCGAAAGTGAGCGCCGAGGGGAGTGACTGCGTCCGCGGAGGGCGGGGCTGTTGCCGCGGCCCCGCCCCCCAATGCCCAGGGTGCGGCTCAGGGCGGAGTGCAGGCTGCCCAGTTTGAACTCCAGCTCTCTCTTGTGCCCATCGAGTCGTGTCAGCTCCGCCTCCAGGCCGGAGATGCGCCCCTGTGCCTCGCTCAGCGCCAGCCCCATCTCCGTCAGCTCCCCCCGCGCCTGTTCGGCCCGCAGCTCCAGGTTGCGTGTGTTGTCCTGCAGCTTCTTCTCATTGCCTCGCGCTTCCTCCAGCCGGGCTGCCAGCTCCCTCTCGCGCAGCCGGCACTCCGCCTCCAACTCCGTCATCCTGCGCTGGAGGCTGGAAACCTGCCCGGAACTCCACAGGTTAGGGGTCAGGTTTTTTTATTGTCATTATTTGCCCTACCCCATCAGAAAGACTGAAGAGCAACCTCCACTCCCACTCTCAAGCCAATCACTTTTTTTCCCACCCACCGAACCTAAGCTAGTAGTAAAACTGTAATTGCATGTGCACCAGAGTATCTATTTAAATACTGTACAACTAGCAAGAAGCACTCCAAGTGCAGGTAGGAGTAGTTCATTTCACCCTTCCCCACCTCCTTGCGCGCACTGTCCCGGACAGCCTCAGTCTCCATGATCCTTTGCTTGAGTCCGAAGGATTCCCTGCGTGTGTCCCCCTCCCTCTGCTCATCCAGAGAGACCCGGGCCTGCAGTTCAGCCACCTCCCGGCTCTTCTGCTCCTTCTCACTGTCCAGGAGCTTCACCTGGGGGGAAGAGGGGGAGAGAGAGAGAGAGACACACTGAGCCGTACACACCCCAGCCTGGTGGTGAGCCACTTCCAGCTGCTCCTCTTCACTTAAGAGACACAGAAGAGCTTGTTTTGAAGCCAGTCATATTTTCAGAAAGGTATAAAACTAGCAAGAAACTACTCAGTAATATATCTGTTGCTTCCTGCATTGAAGATGTTTCTTGTTGCAGTTCAGTGTTTCAATACCACTGAATTGTTTTATTTCTTTCCACCCCCACCCCCCAGAGTACTCTACCTGGCGCCGGAGCTCCTGTAACTCTCTGCGGGCCTCTAGCCGTGACTTCTCGACCTCGCGAAGCCCCGCCCTCAGCTCCGCGGCCTCTCGCTCCGATGCGGCTCGGCTCTCCTCCAGCACGGCAAGCTTCTGCTCCTTCTCCTCGTTCAGCCTCTTCAAACTGACGAAACAGGGGCCAGTGACATCTCACCTTTAGCCCATAACAGATTCCCTTCTCCCTTTCTCCTCAACCAATCCTCACCCTCTTGACCCTATCCTATTTCCCCCTTGTCTCCCTCTCCCTGCTCTTTTCCCTACTCCCTTAATCCCCTACCTCACCTGATCCACTTACTATCTCAACTGTTCCTTGCCCCCTCTATTCCTCCCACTCCCTCTTACCTGATCCTTTCGCTCTCTGCTCTCTTCACAGCCTCTCTTAGCTCAGTGTTGGAGGCATGCAGGGTGTCTCTCTCCTTGTCCTGGTCCCCCAGGCTGCGTCGCAGATCAAGGATGTCTTTGCGCTGGCTCTCCTGGGCATCCTGTGCCTCTCGCAACCTGCGCTGAGCCTCCAGCAGCTCCCTCCGCACCCCGTCCCGTGCCTCCTCTCCCAGGCGCACCGCTGTGCGGGCCTCCTCCAGCTGACATAGAGAGAACAGCCATCAAAACATGAACAAGCAGCCAGAGTCAAAGCAACCGTTTCCTCCCCCAGTCCTCACCTCTCTGAGCACCTTCTCCCTCTGCCTCCCCACCTCCTTGTTCTGCTCATGCAGGCTCTTCACTTCCCTCTCGTGAGCTGTCACCGCATCCTCGAACTGGGTCCGAAACTCCCTCAGTTCAGTCGTCAGCATTCTCACAGTGTTCTGTCACACGCAAACACACAACACAACACACTGAGAGTCAGGGTGCAGCTGCATAGGAGCACCTCTACTCAACTGGGCTTTTTTTTTTTTTTTTAACCCAGAAGCAACTTTTTGCTGGAATAGTTAAGCATAAGCATGACAAATAAGCTTGCTACTTTGATATTAAAATCGGTAAAGCTTGTTAAACGTCGAATTCACAAAAAATATGAGTTTGACAAATACATTTATATAGGATAAAACGTCAGTAAAACCACTCACTATTTTTTTTATTTTCTCACCAAAAATAATCATTTAGAAATCATGTCTAGTTTGTGTAGTTTATACTTACTGTCTGTCCCATCTCAGTTCCGCTCTGAATAGCGAGGGGTCGCCATCAGTCATCTCTGTTAGTACTGTAGTTTCACTGTAATTTCACCCTGTTCTGACAGATCTTGTTGACTAAAGCAGCTCATTCGTTTAAATGACTGTCAATCATCAAGACCTACACAGACTGTGCACTTTCATTTGCCAGCTACAGTGCCTGTCATTTAAACCGCCTACTTTGAAATTAGCTGGTTAAAGGTGTATGTAAGCTTTTGCTATAGGTATACAGTGACAGTTACTAGTTTGATTTGAAAATGGGGCGCAAGAGGAAAACACTTAATGAATATTGTGCACAATACCCTGGCTGACGGCTGAAGTCTCCGTGGCAGGACAAAGCAGGCCTGTCTGCCTTACTTTCCAGTGACTGAGTCTAGCTGTGCTGAAGCAGGAGAGGGGGGAGCTCAGATTCAGAATAATAAAGTGCTAGTTAGTTCTATTCAACTATCTAAATGTTTTATTCAATGCATATTATTTCTACTCGTAAATTTATGCTCTAAAACTTTTATATGCTGCGTTTTCTATGGTTTACTTGAAACCATTTTTTAATTTGTGTAGGATCTTTCTTTACAAGGTAACGCTCCGCTGTGACCAAACGTTATTTCAATTAGAATGCTGGTAACCATGGTTTTGTTGCGTGTTGAATATGATAAAGGGGTTTCGCTTACACGTTTCTCAATGGCATAACAAAAAGCATAAAGGTTGATTTCACCTATTCCTTGCTTGAATTGAAAAATAAAGAAAAAAGAAAAACGATGAATTCTTTAAAAAATAAACGTTGATATTAATCATCGATTTGGCAAAAAAATTAAAATCAAAACAGTAGCAAGCCTACAAATAATCCAAGCAGAAACAACATAATAAGCAAGGCTGTAATTTTTTCACACGATTATCACAAAAAATCAGATTTTTACCCATTGTCATGCAATATAGTTCCCAATGAAAATTCCCATTTCTGAAACACAAGTGTCTTATTATACATTCAATTATGATTATTTTAAAAGGTGGGCATAAACTAAATATAACAGAATTTAGCATATACTGTTTTTCAGATAATGTGACAACGCTATTTTTTTTTTTTTTTTTTTAAATGTTTAAAATCGCAAAAACAATTTTCAGACCATTAAATACGTCATTTTTTAGAGTGAAAAAAATACAGTCCCACTAATAAGATATTAAACAGGTAAGGGGCATTGGGAGCAGGCTGGTGGTATGAAGGATCCCTTTAATTTGAGACAGTGAAAGTTGCTGCCCTCACCCGCTCCTGTTCCTGCCTGCTCTGTGCTTCCCGTCGGACCCTCTCCAGCTCCATGTTGGTGGAACCCAGCTCGTGCTGGAGGCTGGTCAGTTTCTCCGAGAGGACTGTCTTCTCTGACTCCTTCAGGGACAGGGCCTGGGACAGACAGACAAGTGCTGTACTCGCATCCCATTTGTTTATTTTGTAATTAATTGCAATTACTATGAAATTGAACCCAGGCACACCTGGGTAATTGTAATTATACCAAATAATTGATCAATTACAGTTCAATTGCATCGATTTGTCATATCATTGTTGTATTTTCAACCACTTTGTGACCCCATTTGTTTGGGGTAAAAAGAAAAAAGTTAAAGTATGTTTCTGTATTTGTACCTGTGATTCCTCTATTTCTTCTAAATAACCATGCACTAAACATGTTAATGTGTCTAGTTATTTATGTTACTTTTAGGGTAATTGTAATTACTGCAGCACAATTGTAATTAAACAAGAGTATGTAATTGTAATTGCAATTTCAGCACACAATTCTGCTGTAATTGTGATTCTAATTGAGCACAGGTCTGATTGCAGGGCTGTGGGACCCCCTCTCTCTCCTGTACCTGTTGCTTCTCACTCTCCGCTATCAGCAGGCTCTGGTCCCTCTCTTGCTGCAGTTCCGTGATCTCCTTGTTGAGCTCCTCTTTCTCAGCCTCGTAGCGAGACACCATCTCCTCACGCTCTCGAGTCAGGGTGTGCAGAATCTCGTCCCGCTGTGCCTCCAGCGTGAGCCTCAGAGCCTCCTGAAACACACACACAGCACAATTCAAAACAGGTGCACCTCAACCTCACTCTGCAGCTGGCTGATTTCACCCAAAGAACAATTAACTCTCATGCAAAGTGGCCTCATATGGGGTCGGAAGAAAATAACAAAGTCTTCTAATCTTAGTATGGGGACATACGGAAGATGCAAATGCATGATAATTTCAATGAGGCTAGGAGATCCCATTACCTTTCTTGCATGATGACCTCATAGGAAGATGCCACTTTTTCTCCCATATAAAGCTATGGCTTTTTTTTTTTTTTTATTCAATGAGAACTATTTACTATGTGTCTAAAACGAACTTAAATAACTAAATGAATTCCCAAGCAGCAGTTCATGCGAGTGGCCCTCACCTTGTCGTGGGTGAGGCGGTCAGTCTCCTCTTGCTGAGCGGTCAGAGCTGATCGCAGTGTGACCTGGGCCTCCTGCTCGATCTGGCTCTGCTTCTGCACCAGCAGCTCCTTGTCTCGCTCCAGCTTGACCAGTCCGACCTCAGCCTCTGCCCGCACTCGCTTCAACTCGGCTGGGGGAGGGGGAGGGGGGGGGGTCAATCTGCTTATTTACACCATCAACCCAAATTATTCGTTCAGAGTCTAAATGTATAAACCGTGGTTTCATAGACCTTGATTAACATCAGGTCTTTAAATGAAATACATCTGTAATACACATGTCTCCCACACGAGTCCATGTTCAATCCTAAAAGTAAAATGTTTTCGAAATTGAACCCAGTCCCTATTAAGCTCCCTGTACCTTGCAGGGCCTCCTTGGCCCGCAGCAAGGCCTGGTGCTCTGCCTCCAGCTGCTCGCTCCGGGATTCCCGCTGAACCAGCTGCTGCTGCACCTCGAAGAGGCTGGTCTCCAGAGCCTCCCTCTCCGACCTGGGGGGGGACATCTATCACTTAATACTGATCCCCATCCAGTGTGCCACAGTTAATATAGCATCATACCAGCAATACCAATACTGACCAGTATGCAGAGTACCAATCAATTAATATAGCAACCAATACAGATCAGTATGCAGCGTGCTAATCAATTCATATAGAAACCAATACAGATCAATATCCAGCATGCCAATCAATTCATACAGCAACTAATACAGACCAGTATGCAGATTACAGTTATAAAACACTGACTTAGGGTCAAAACCCATAAAGATCAAATTACATACTGCAATATTTAAAACCAACATGCTTTTTGGCAGCGACAAGTGGTTAGCTGGTCCAGGCTATCATTTGCACACCCAGGCGCTCCGTGTTTCCATTCACAAGCCTATCTGCACCCCGAGTTGCTAAGGAACCACACAGAGTGCAACAAACACACAAAACTGCAGAGAGGATATCAAACCCAGCCTGATACACTGCAATACATGCAGCAGGTGATATTGCAGTCTGGGGAGGAGTGGCACGACTGCAGTGTCACAATGACAAAGCGTAGGTGGACTTACTGCAATCAAAACCCAAACATGGAATGCATCTAATAACAGCGATGTTTTACTCTCTCTGCAGTGGGTTTTGCTTTTGCGGCTGTCCCGTCACTCCCCAAGCTCTACATTTTAAAGAGAAGATTCCATAACAAAAAGGGTCAATTCTTCAAATTAAATCAAAGAGGATGTTGCGTCCCGTTCCACATAGTTACTAGGATACTCACATCCTGCCTCTCAGTCTGCTGCTGAAATCACACGCGTTAATACTGATGGATACAGATCTAGACGTGGTCTCAGGTACTGAGGTAGCTAGAGGCACAAAGTGGCCATTTAAAGATTGTGTCTAGTTTTGCTTTGGCCACCGTGTCTATAAACAAGCCTGTTAGCGTCCTTAGTAGCCTAGAAACCCAAACACAATACTGTAGCATGGATACAAATGAAAAACTAATAAAAGCAATAGAAATCATGACACCTTTGTTCTTTGTGATTTACAATGCCTGTGTAGGAATCTATATAATTTGGAACACAGTTCTTTAGTACGTTTTAATAGGATTAGCGGATTAAATACAGCAAACATAACCGATCCTGCAAGACTAGACACCCCCTATTAACCAACAGACCTCTGGCGTGTGTCATTTACACATGCTGTTATCAACTGAACGGTACAGATGGAAACTGATCAATGCACGTTCCATTACGGGTCTAAAAACAGTCCATTCAACTCTTAGGAGGACAGAATGGATTCAGTTGCAGATAAAGAAAAGACTGTGGGTTTGGGAGTTCAGTCAGTACCTGAATGCGGCCACCTCTTCGGCCAGGCCACGGTTCTCCCGCTCGGACGCGGTCAGCTGCACCACCAGGCTGGCCTTTTCTCTGGTCAGCTCCTCTTTCTCTCGGGCCGCTCGAACCAGCCCCTCCCCCTGGCGCTCCACCTCCCGCCGAGCCTGGGACAGGTCCTCCAGCAGGGAGGAGCGCTGGCGCGAGACCTGGGGACACACAGCCAGCGCGTCACACCACACTACACCCAGCCAGGACACAGATCCACACAGCAATGAAGACAGAAGTACTGTCAGCGTTTTTTTTTTTTTTTTTTTTTTTTTTTTTTAAATCACTGTAAAGCATGTTGCAAGGACTTTTCTAAAACAGAGAAGGGCGTTGGAGTTTGTTACCACCATTGGTTCACTACAGCTGGAATTACCCCACTGCATAATTTTCTCAAATGAATGGCACACAAACAGAAGTGGGTTTAAATTGTACATGCACTGGGTGTTGTAACAGAATTCTAGGAAAGGAGATTGCCTGTAAACAAATATTTAATCCACTTTAAGCAACATCATAATAAAATCTCCATGCGCATTATAGGCTTACATTACACTCTAAACCCTGCCTGCTCAGTACCTGTGCCAGCTGTTCCTGTAGCTCAGCCCGCTGCCCCTGCAGTGCCCGCAGCCTCTCCTCCAGCACCTCCTGGCTCTGCTCCACGTCCTGCAGCGACTGGTCCAGGCCATGGCGGGCGGAGTCCAGGTCTAGCTTCTCCTGCTCCAATCGGACGAGCTCGTCTCGGATCGAGGCCTTCTCCTGCTCCACCTCCCTCTTCTGACCTATTAGAGAGCCCTTCTCATCCTCTAGCTGGTAAACAGAAGAGACAGGAGACGGAGTGAGAGTGTATCCAACTCTCTCTGGACTCTCCTGTTCTCCACACTTGCAGGTACAAACATCATCAATAGAACACACGGGGTACGATTTAAGTTGTGTTGAATATGTTCAGTCAGAACAAAAGTTAGATATTCACAGTTTAAGGGACAAGTAATAGAAAAATTAAGGAGTAAAACTGAAATATTAAAACAGGTATAGTTACAGAAAGGAACTTTGCTAAATTGAATACATTTTTACAGCGCAGTGGAAATCAGGGCCCCAATATTACACAGATTAGAAAATATTTACAAGCACTCTTGAGGTTCACCAGCTGCTTGCAGGACTGCGGTAAAACACTTCAAATTAAATGCATATGAAAACACGGTTTGTTTTTGCCAGATCGTGCATCTGAACTCGGTAGCACACTGACTCCCACTGTGCTGTCACGTCCGATTCCTGATCCCAGACGTTCTGCGCTCCGCACTGTGTACCTGGATGATGATCTTGTTAAGCTGGATCTTGTCCTGGGCCAGCCCCTCGTTCAGGGAGCTCATCTTAGCCAGGGAGTCCCGCAGGGTCGACTCCTCGGCCCGGAGCCTGTTGCAGGCCAGAGTCAGCTCAGCAACGCTGGTCTCTGCCTGCCAATATGTGGATAACTGAATATCAGCTTTCAATAAGATAAATACAGACGTTCAATATCTGGTGATGACCTTTCAGCGAATCTAGTTTTAGGGCTGGATGATAAAGAAATTTTCCATTACAGGCTGATCTTAAAATCATGATTCAACCCCTCGTATTTGCGTTTTCTCTCTTGCACACGCATGTTCTGTTTTTCTTGGCTTGCTAGTTATTTGTTAGCTTTTAAAAATAAAGTAATTCCATTGTTCTCTACCACAGTAGAGGAAGGGGCTGAATTAAAGCACTTTTCTGATGCCCTGCTAAATTAAAACACCTGCCATCCTCAACTCCCTCTGAACAAAACACCTTGGTAGCTGTTAGAGTCTTTTTACCTTTAGATGAATGACTTGCTAACAATATTCTTATCAAGATTTTCCAGTACTATCTCAATACTAAATTATTATTTCAATCCTATTATCCTATTAATCCTGAATTAATTTATTCAACATATTTGGAATTGGAGGTCCCACAGAGATTCTGCTTACCCTGGACAGAGCCTCAGCCAGCCCAGCCTTCTCTGTCTCCAGCACCTCCTTGTCCAGCATCTGTCTCTGTAGAGCCTCCTTCATCAGGGCCAGCTCCTTCCTGAGGGCTGAGCAGCGAGCCTCGACCTGCTCCAATTGCTTCTGCCTGGGAGAGGAGCAGGGAGACGGAAGGGGACGGGGACGGGGTGACGGGGGGGGTCACCACAGGGGTACAGGATGGGGGGGCTGTGTCAGCAAGCAAAATGAAAAAGGAACCCTTTCATTTTACCCGTCTAACACTCGCTCAACAACCTGCACCCCTTTCTCTCAATTTCAAATCCAGACAGAAACAATTCACACAGTAAACTACCCCCTGCCCCAGTCCCCCTCTCTGGAAACCTTCCTCTTTCACTTCACTCTCTCTTACCCCTTCTCAGTCTCTGCCCTGGCTCGCTCCCTCTCTTTCAGAGCCCCCTCTTTCTCCTCGCTCTCGCAGTCCCTTTCTCTCTGCAGCGCTGCATTGGCGAGCTGCAGCCTCTCGCCTTCCTGCTGCAGCGTCTCCACTCTCTCCTGCAGGGCCTGCAGCGCCTTCCCAAGGCTGGCTTTCTCACTGCAAGGGAAGAAAGAAGGGAGCAAGGGCACCTTGGGAAATCAGCTGTGTGTCGTCACGTTGGTCTCGGCACAGTTAACAGTAATATTAACCAAAAAGGAATATTAACCAACATCCCTTATTAAAAGTTTACCTTAAGCAGTTTCATCATGCTTTAACCACAGCTATACTAAGCATTTACAATAGCTTACCCTGGTTTGCCAAACTTTTATAAGGGATAGTCATTCTTCTGAAACTAAGAATAGTCTTGGAAAGGATACCATCTATATCCTCATGTGTTGGTGCGTTTGGTTGCGGTGGCTGGCTTACCTGCCAATGTGTTCAGTGCAGGAGCGAAGTCTGTCAGCGTCTCTCTGCGCGGCGTCCTTGGCTCGCCCAGCCTCCTCTCTCTCCTCGCTCAGCTGCTGTGCCCGCTGCTCGAGTGCCCGCCGCTCCGTCTCGCTTTCGGCCAGCTGCCGTCGCAGAGATGCCACCAAATCCTGGGCCCCCTCATAGCGCCCTCGCAGCTCCTGGATAAATAAAAGTTCCGCCACATTCAATTCTGCCCGAGTGCAAATCAGTTAATCTTAAAGCAGTGTAATGTACTAAGTAGCTTTGAAGATGTCACAAAGAGCGCCTCCTGCTGGCCACTGGCAGATCCCACTGCTAACACCACTAGCAATATTACAATATTTTACCCCCTTTTCTTCTGTTGACCTCTTGCTTGGATTTTATTTAGGTTATGAAGATATTTCAAGGACAATGCTAAAGATAAATTGCTGGTACTTCCTGGTACCTAATCACTTCATGTGTTAAAACTCACGCCAATAGTCTCGCTGCAAACAGACCATGTGACTTACAGCAAAGTTACCAGCATGCAAGAGTTTATCTATAGAGCTGTATTTGAAATATTTGCATTTATAGAATTAATGTAAACATTTTTTTTTTTTAATCAAGTGAGGAATTAAAAGGATTCTAAGCCCAATAAAAAGGGACCAGTAACAATCTTATTATTAATACAAGGTGTCCAGATTCAAAACCACTGCTTCAGTGCTTTGGTTAAGTCACTCGCCTGGGGACTGCAAAGACTTGCCAGTCACACCTGTGCAGGGGCTTGGATCCTCACCTGTAAGTGGATCTGTCTGTTGGTTAGGGCGGCTCGAACGGCCCCCAGCGTGGGGTCAGCAAGGCTGGTGGAGAAGCTGCGTCGAGGGGAGGCAGACCTGCGAGGAGAAGCCCCCCGGCGAGGGGAGGGGCTGTGCAGGACTGAGACCCCACCCAGAGAGCCCATCAGGTCCTGCTCTCCCTCGAGGGGGGGCACAGGGACCCCCGTGTCAGAGTCCGCCAGCACAGCCTGCACAGAGGAACACAGTCACAAGCCTGGCACACCCCACAGAATGACCTTTGCGTAACCAGTGTCACAGTAACCAGTGTCATAGTAACCAGGGTCCAGAAATTAATGGATCACACCCAGTCTACAGGCCTGTTTTTTCTTACAGTTCACTGTGATGATGTCACTGAAAATACCAAAATCTTTAGTCTTATTTCTTAGCCTAGTAACTTTTCCTTGATTTCCACTTTATTTTAAAAATTACATATACTGCACTAGGCTTTCAAGATATTTCTTTACTTGTGTGATGTCAAAGTGACCCCTTTCCTTGTGTGACATCACAGAGTGCCCCCCTTACCCTGTGTGACATCACAGAGTGCCCCCCTTACCCTGTGTGACGTCACAGAGTGCCCCCCTTACCCTGTGTGACGTCACAGAGTGCCCACCTTACCCTGTGTGGCACACCCCTCCTCACCTGTGTGATGTCACGGAGAGCCTGCTGCAGTGTCTCAATCTCAGCTCTCAGTGCCTCCACCTCCTCCTGCTCTCGCTCAGCCTGTTCCTGGGAGAGACTGCCCTCCTGCAGGGGACAGGCAGGGTACTACATGAGTATGAAGCACCAGGGATCGGGGCTCTGAGTTTGATAGCTGAGGTCTAACATTCATTTAGTTTATAACTTTTTTCAAATATTAAACATATCTTTAGAAGGATTGTGACATCACTGGTGATGTAACAATTCAAAGAGTCAGGACTGCTTTTGAGCAGAGTGAATGTGGGGCCTTTGTTGCCCATTCAGACATCTTGCTTCTAAAAAATCACGCAGGACAACTGGCCAGGACATGTTATTCCTTATATAACCCCCAAAATGGGTTTTGTACAATTGTGACTGCCAAAAATGGTTCCACAATCTGGAGTGATTTAATTTATTTTATTGAAAATGTGTATTGTATTATAGTACTGTACTATTGCAGTAGAATACGAGAGTTCACAATGAAATAGAATACTGTAGTACTGATTCTAGCTAAGGGAGCACAGCAGAGAACCTCACGAGGACTGAGCTTCAGCCTCCCCTCTCCAGTACTGACCAGGGCTTCCAGTCTTTGAGTGACAGATGTGCTGGCTTTCTCCTTCTCCTCCCCCTGGGTCTTCATCCTCTCCACCTCCACCATCAGCTCTGTAATCCTGCAGAGAGACCGAGAGAGAAAAGATCAGAGTTACAAGCGATCTACAGTAAAGAACACTTTCAGAAAGAGGGGCCAGTTATTACAGGATTGCAATATGCACTACAGAGTACGGCAGGTCATTTGATGGGGGTTATTTTGCCATTTTGGATTGGTCCGTTTATTCAGGTTTTCATTTTGTATATATTTTACTGATATGGTATAATTGACATTTTATTTATTTATTTTATCGCAGCAGCCAATATAATAAATAAATCTGTATTTTTATATAGCACCTTTCATAGTGGAACACCATCACAAAGCGCTTTCAAGATACGAGACTAGGGTGTGTGAACTATGCATCAGCTGCAGAGTCACTTACAGCAAAGTCTCACCCGAAAGACGGAGCACAAGGAGGTTAAGTGACTTGCTCGGGGTCACACTGTGGCGGAGCTGGGATTTCAACCGGGGACCCTTTATAAAGTATTCCTTGACCCCTTATAAAGTATTCCTTGCCAAAATGACCTATAATACTAGAGAAAGGATGAACAGGAAACAATCATGTGAATGTCCTGTAGGCACTTTGTAGTGGCACTGCATAGCAACTATGGTACCTATACTGCAGTCAGAAAGTAGCATTACTTCATTGTCCAGCCATAGTAATTCATTACTAATAATATGTGTAGAATCATTTCAAATACACCCAACTTCAAAACGCTCATACACTGGTGAAGATACTAGCTGAAACATTGGTCAACTGTACTGTATTACTCAGGATACATGCAATGCTGCTGCAAATCTGCTGCAGTGTATTTTCGCAGGGCTGGGTTCTTACCTGGCGTTGAGCTCTGCTTTCTCCGTGTCACATCTGGCCTGCATCTGGAGCATGTCTCGCACCTTGTCACGCAGCTGCTCCTCCAGCTGTGCCCGCTGGGCGCTCTGCTTGTCCAGCGCCAGGGTGGAGGAGCTCTCGCTGGCTCGCAGGTTGGCACCCAGGTTGAGACAGGAGGCGTGGGCGCTGCGGGAGGCCTTGGCTAGCTCGTTCCGCACTTCCGCGAGGTCCCTGCACGCAGAGGAGCGACGAATTCCATATGTATCGTTTCATCGTGGTAAAACAGGCACGAGAACCAAACAGTTAAGGGTCTGTTAAAATTCCAGTACATCTCATCCTGCAAAGAGTATGTCATCCCGTGCAAAAAAAAACAGAAGACCCAATTCTGAAGTTAACCTACGTATTTGTGATTTACAATAAGTCAATACATTGTGTGTAGCAAGTAGAACCCTCGTCCAAACTGCATGAGATAATCTCAAATAGCAATAGGAGATACCCTGCACATGATGTAGCATCTTATAAAAATCTCAAACTTTTCCCACAATACAGCCTTCAACAGAGAGGACAGTGATGCAATGAACATGGCGACGATTGCGAATACCAAGTTTTATCACAATTGAATGAATCGTGATGTTGAGAAACATGTGGCAACTTTTCAAACAACCAGTAGGAGAATTTCCGCAGTGTGGAAAATATCAAGCATCAAATATTAAAACCAATTTTATAACTGAGCAACTCAAGCAATTGCTTCAGCAGTTGTATGGCAGTTGCTAGGTGTTCTGTGGGCTGGGGTTAGCTCACAAAACCCGCCCCCACTGGTCTCTGGTATCTGGTCTCCAGCCCCTCCCCCCCCTCACCTCTCTGTGGCGCTCTTGAGCTCACAGATGTGCCGCCGGAAGCCCACCACCTGTCTCCACAGGGCTAGCAAGCGGCTGTGCTCACTGCTGAAGTAAGTGTGGAAGGACTGTGGAGGAAAGCACAAACACACACACTCAACAGGGGAGCGGCAATTAACAGCTCTCTGCATTTACAATACACAGCCACAAGGAGGCACTGTGTTCCAACTTTTTGCTTTATTTTTTTTTCAGCTGAAGTTAAGAAAGTCAATTAATATGTAATGGCAACTATTAGGGTTCAATACTAACTTGAAAAAATATTTGTATTTTAAGCAATATCTCAGACATAGCTCATGCAGTAAAGCCCACCCACCTCCTCCTCTCTCCTCCAATCAACCTCCCTCTGCTCCAGTTCCTCGCGGGCCTTCGTCCAATCAGCAGTGAGTTTGCGGATGTCCTCGCTCAGTGCCTGATTGGCTGAGTTGGCCTGATCAAGCTGCTCCCGCAGCATGGCATTCACCTGGGCGAGGCTGGCACTCCTGTGGACGGTCAGACACTCAGTCTCATAGACAGACAGGTACCAGCCAATCTCCGACACAAGCACTACATTTACATCACATGGATTTTTAATAGTATTCTGTATACACTTTTGACTCGCATTAACTATCGTCAGAATAAAGCAAGTAGCATACAGAATGCATACACGTATTATAAATATTAAGCAGGTAGGTCGGTCTTTGGCCTTGATAAAAGTCTGGATAAGCTCTCTGCCCAGTTCTTGATACAATAACCAAATCAAGTGAATCTTCCTGCTATAGTTATTTTAATAGTTCTACCATATTAAGTGGAAAACCTTTTGTGGCCAACCATTTTAATCAATAGAAGCTAGACTAAGTAGCTGAATATCCCCAGGCACAGCCAATAACAGCAGCTCTTGGCAGCCCCGACCAATGCTCTGGAGTCCCGTCTACCTCTGCTGCTCCTCCTCCAATCGGATGAGTGCATTCTCCAGGTCGTTGCTATGCTCCTCCTCTTCAGGACGAAGACGGCCAGTGGAGGAGTCCAGGCGACTCTGGAGTGAGAGAGAGTGAGAGACGCCGCTGTCAGAGCTGTTTGGAATGCTGGATCTTTGACCTCTATGATGTTTTATCTTGTTTTTTAGTCCTGTCTGCTCTCTCAAGCTGCCTGAGAATGCAGACAAAATATTGGGAAGGGATAATCATCAAGGCTTGTCTATTTCCATAGGGGAGAATCAAATTATTTTTTTCAAGGAGTGTTTTAGGTGTTACTACTTCAACTAGTAAGCTTTTCCATTCTCCCAACCAGAATGAACCAGACTGCAGAGGTGAACAGTATCATAGAAGTGTGATCATTGAGAATGGTGTCCAGAACTGTCATCAAACAGGGTTTGTTGCAGTGGAAACCACTGAGACTCCTCCCCTCTAAGAGCCCATATCACCTGAGGCTCCACCCCCACTGGGAAGACCCTGCCCCACAGCCACTCACAGTCATGCGGTGCTGCTCCAGCTCAGTTGATTTGTCCAGCACAACCTGCTCCAGCTCTCCACACTTCTTCTTGTACTGCAGCACCTAAGGGCAACAGGACCCAGTCCAGTCACACAGCATGATTACCTGCCACTGCAGATTATAGGTTAAGAGGCAGACTATTTAAAAAACTATGAACTTCAGCACTTCAGATTCATTCAGGGGATTTGTTATATCTGAAATGTCTGTTCATTTTTAACATAGATATGTGGGGTATTTTGCACCCCAGCGATTCTGAAGGATTTCCTCTGGTCAGTACCTTGGCCTGCAGTTTCTGTACGAGCTGGGCCTGCCTCTGCTGCCCCTCCTGATAAGCCTGCAGCTTGCGCTTGTAGGCAGCCTGCTCCTCGTCCAGCCTTCTCCGCAGCTCCATGTTCTGCTGAGTCAAGCTCCGGCTCTCCAGGGACTCCCGGTCTTGCTCGCCAGTCTCCACGCGCAGGGTCTGCTCCAACTGAGAGAGACAGAGAGACGAGACGCATGGGTTAAAATCAGAGACACGAGAAAATTGGGCAGCCAGGAATACCCTGATTCAACACAATATCCCCAAAGATGTTTAGCTGCTCTTCCTTCAGGAAGCTGTGGTTGGAGATCCACACATTAGTGTTTTGTGCAGTTTTGGATATGGGAGGTACCCGCTAAATGAGGGACTATCAGCCCTCTATCGAAGCCTGTTGTCTTACCCACCGTGACCAAAAAAGACATCAGGAAGATGCCCTTTTTACATAACACAATAGAACAGAACAATTAAATAAAATAGAAATGTTTCCTATTTTTATATTATCCTTGTCTCATAACAAGGACATTCCTCAATGCAAGTCTGGTGAATTTATTTTAATGGTTTGGTTTTTTAGATAGATAGACCGCAGTAGCGGAACACACTTCTTGGCAGCACTGTTGCTTTACATGATTTAAAAATTGCCCAAGAACCAAGACCCAGAAGTACTGCACTTCTAATGATAGCCGACTCCTTAAATCACTCGCTCTCCTAAACAGAATAATACGCTTACCGGAGGACTACGTGGCCTTAGCTCCGCCCCCTCAGCACCAACATCTCCACACTGCCAGCTGATTGGCTGTTCCAGCTTCCAGGTTTAGCAGAACAGAAAAGCAGAGAATGCGTTCAGAGGAGAGGAAGCGGAGATAGCAAGAAAAGTTCAGCGGCTGGAAATGGGCATGCAGACAGGTGCTACATACAGGCAGCTATAGAAGCACAATCTTGTCTGGAAACCCTACATGCATGGTGCTGCTGCTGCTTCTACTACATGCAAGCATAAAACTGGGCAAACTCATAACTCTGGGGTTAAGGTCATGAACATCATGCGATCAAGATACTGCTCCTATCAATCTCCTCATACAAATGATTCTTTTGTTCTATGGGGTTTGCAGTGTTTAGTGCATGCATTTCCTGTTATATACAGAAATGGTAGTCTCACTGTACATTTCACAGGGGGGTGCCCATGCGCTGGCATTATAAATCCCGGTAGCTCTACAAAAACCAAGCTTAACTCATAGTTAAAGTTTCTGGACAACAGTGAAGGGCTGCCGCCACAGAAAGCCGACACTTCGCACTCTAAATACCCACATCTGCGTTTGTCACAGCATCCTTCCCCTTCAGACGCAAAGACTCTTCCAACTGCAACAGAACAACACACAGCATTCAGGGTACGGTGCCATTTCATTATGACTGCTGCCACTTCTCAACCCCAGCCCTGAGATCTGAACCCCAGCCACAGAGAGAGAGAGAGAGAGTCTCCCAGACTGGTATACTGAACCCCAGCCAAGAGATGAGGCACGCTTCCCAGCTGGGAACAGAATTACATTTATTGGCGATTTATTAAGGTTCATTGGCAGAGTTTGAATTGCGCCTGCCCTGAAAGGGTTAAAAAAGGACTTAAATGGTTCCTTCGGCAACCCAGGGGGTGGCCCCCTCTCCTACTTTTTTTTGTATTGTAGTTGTAAACACAGCCTAGCTTCCATGGAAACACCTCAGGCCTAGCTAGCCTTTGTACTTGCCCGCTCCACCCTCTTCCGCACGTACAGCCCGTCCTCAGCGGCGCCCTCTTCGGGGAGCCCCAGAATGACCCCTTCACTCGCTCTCCCCTCCGCCATTCCCCTGACCAATTCCTTGACAATCACAGATCCCTCAGTAAATCTCCCACCTCAATCTGCATGCAAGCGTAGAGAGGCAGCAACATACAGCAATCTCTCTCTCTCTCTCTCTCTCTCTCTCTCTCTCAACTCAATAATACTTTATTGGCATGAACAACAGGCAAGTATTGCCAAAGCTAAAACAACTCTAAACATTGATTGAGAATCAGGCAAACAAATGTTTTGACAAAACGACTTCAGTTATAGTTTTATCTCATTACACAATACAAATATATAAATAATCAAATAAATGCAATTGAATAAATACTGTGAGTAAGCGCACTGTCACTGGTTAAACCCTGTGTTTGCGGGGGTAGCTCCAGGAATGTCTTTCTTTGTGAACTGCTTTCCCCATTAAACCCATCTCCTCCTTCTCCAGTAAACCCAAGCAGTTCAGTCCCTCCTGCACAAAGAGACCTGCACCATTCAAGGAAGAGTTTTACATCTCCATGGGACACTGCCGCCATAGCAACTGGCCACTTTGTTCATTCCAATAACGGTTGCTATAGTGACATGCCAAGCTGGGAAGCCCGCTCTCTCCTCTATAGAATCGCATTAAAAGCAGAGAGATGTGGTGCATTGGATTTGCTCTTGGGTCTGAAACTCTGATTAACATGTAATGATGTATTAAATAAATAAAATCACAGTATCGTGTGTAAGGGGATGACAAAACAAAAAAAAAAAAAAAAAAAAAGCTCTCCCAAACTGCAATACGAGACACACAAACATAACACATTAGCTTATAGGATTTATCAAAATCTGGGGTAATGTAACTACTTATTCGCAATCTTTAGACTCTCTAAGCTGAAAGAAAGACAGTATGCATGAGAAAGTGAGAAGGGCAGTGAGGCAGGCAGAGGAAGACTGTGTCCTGACTGTCAGCCAACGTCTCTGAATCAGGAGGGATTAACATGAATCCCCCCACTGGGATTAAACAGACCAGTCATTGTCAAATGAAAGCATTTTCAGTTTCGCCTTTCCTTTCCTCCGGCAAGCCCCATAAAGCTATACAAGATACAGCTAGGGCTGTAATAATAAACCCTACAGCAGCATACGGAATGAGGAGTCAGACAGTATTAACACACCGAGTCATACAACACTAACAACGTTAGGTATGCTTTAAACATCCAGTGTGCAAAAAACAACACTTCAAAACAAATGTCCAGGAAACCAGGAGCTTCATGAAAACTAGACAAGCAACTCAAACCCTTAATAGTGATTCAGCTATCAGAAAATATAGTACCAGGCACTGCATGCACCAGCATTGAGGAACATGAGGAATGACATCTAACAAATATTTCATAGACTACAAAGAAACAAAGTGGGTCCCAAAATATAGCTTTTAATAGCCAATCCGAGTCAGAGAATGAGGGCTTCAAATGTTTCGGTCAATGGTTGGTTGATCTGAAAGAGAGTAGATCACAGAGGTGCAAGGCATGCCCTGTTCATGGATTATGGAAGCCCAGGGTGTATTATGTCAGCTTCAATATCTGCTGTATGAGTGAGGTGCTGCTTTTCATCTAAATTAGCACAGTTCCTCTCTAGCATTACTATACTGAAAAGGAGTACAGGATAACTACCTTGAGTTTCCTGTGTCCCAGCTCACTACTAAGGAGAGCCAATGGAGACATGACTTCCATCTGCACCAAAAATGAGTAATAGTCATGTTAAATACATGTGTACATTTCAGCTAGGTTCAACTATTTAATAAAATCCAAAACAAATACTTTAACCCACCTTCAATTAAGGTAAAATGGGTTAAAGTTTATTTGGTGTAACCTAGGAGACAACAAATGCCACAAATGGATGGCATTTGCGAAAGACTTCAGGAGACTGGGTTTGCACACAGGGACTCTGCAGCGATTAAAATGCTTGCTCTGCCACCTCACAGCTGATTTATTAACAGGCAAGTCCAGACAGGCCTGCAATGAACTGTACTGTGGACGAGGCAAGCATCTCCACACTAGACTGGCGTTCAAGAACTGAAACTTTTACTGGCACGTCTGCCTCTTATACACTACAGTGACAAGCCTGTTTAGTACTGGCCAGGCAGGATACTGGTATGTAATGATGTAGGCAATTCTGGAGCATGATATACTGGTCTGCAGTGGCCTGTACTGGTCTTGGTTGATCTGGACAGTGGTATGGTCTGTTTTATACTGGTCTGCAGAGTGCTGTGCTAGTCTGTACTGGTGTAGGTCAGTCCAGATTTTTTGTACAGTGGTATGCTGTTCTATACTGATCTGCAGTAGTCCGCTCTGTTGTGTGTGTGCAGTGGGACTCACTCGCTCACTGATGGCGTTGTATTTGATAGCCAGTTCATCGCGCTCGGCACGGCTCTGAGCCAGCAAGTCCTCGACCCGGGACAGCTCCTGCTGGAGGATCCTGTTCTCCTCCTGGAGAGAGATCACGGAGGCCATGGCTACTGGAGCTGAGAGTGAGAGAGCAGGAGGGACAGTGAGAACAGGAGCAGACACGCTGCATCTGATCTACTACTCTATCTGTGCCAATACCTGCTTTAAATTGGCCAAATAAAGTCCTTTTGACAATTTAAGTTTGTTCAATAAGGCAGGAAGAGTGAGAGAAAGGGTGAAGGCTGTGTTCATAAAGACTTAGTGTTGTGCTGGTAAATACTGAACACTATACACACTTACTGTATATCACATGGATTTATTGTCACAATTAAGTTTTATGAATCCTTTAAAACACAGAGTCATAATATATATTGGTACTAAATAGACAGTGTGGTGTGATGGAGAGAGAGAGAGAGAGACAGAGAGAGGACGCCACTCACTGTCCTCAGTCAGGTTCTTGGTGACAATCTCTCTGATTCGCGCAGGCAGCGGGGTGGGCGGGGAGTCGTGGGTGTCGCCTCGCAGAGTGAAGCTCTTCTCGTCTGCTGATGACAGCACACTCTCCTCCAGCCTCTGAGAGAGAATAAACACCATGATACACAAAGGGAACCTCAACCAGACCAGCTGGGCTGTAACGTGAAGCACGATGGTCTTCGGGTTGCTATCTCCAGGCAAATGATTGAATGACAAGCACAAAAAAAAAATAAACTATATTTGAATTGCTTGCACTTGCTGGCCACTTTACTAGGCCCTGCCCTTAATATCGTGTTGGGCCACCGTTTACCCTGATCATAGCCTTGACACACATGGCAGAGAATCCATAAGGTGCTGGAATGTGTCTTGAGAGATGTTAGCCCATTCAGTCCATTATATTTCACGGAACTGGTGTAGATAGAGGATTCAGTTGATCAAGTTCATCCCAAATGTGCTCAACTGGATTCAGGGATTGTGGAGGCCATGGAGGACGTCTTAATGTCTTTGTCACACTCCTCTACAATTCACACCCAACACTGGAATAGCGAGACAGTGTATTACTGTCTAGAAAACAGCCAGCACCATCAGGGTGCAAGGGTAGCACTGATCTGCAACGATGCTGAAATAAACTACCACTTTCTGCCTTGCAGAGTAAACAAGGCGCCCAGGGTACACCAGGAGAACATGCCCCCTGACCAGGGCAATGCCAGATTCAAGCGGGTAGACAGGTATTCATGTATTTTGCAAAAGGAGTACTGTTCATCTCCGAAGTGTATTACAGCTATTTGGAAGTGTACATACGTTTGTTAAAATTGGTGCACACTGCACTGCGTACCTTGTGAGATTTGACCCAATGCGCTCAGGCGAAATGTCATTAATAAACTCCTGCTGAAGTAGCAAGAATAAACAGTGAGCGGGTTTATAAGTAATATATAAAATACATTAGGTCCTTCAATGGTTTAACACTTATTTAAAGAACGCCCCCCCCCCAGTCTTTTTTGTAGTCGTATATAAATATGTATATGAATAATGCCAGTTAAAATGTAAATACTTTTTTAAGCGAGAAGGCTGGCACTCTCGTTCTGTATGCGTCAGTTTCACTGGCTATCATTCCGCACCCCGCATTGATCACACCTGCTACATTGTTTACCAACACGTTCAGAGACAGCGTCCCCTCAGGAAGTCTCAAAGCAATTCGAAACAGTCTGTTCATAAAGACATAATGTCACTGTCAGTGCCTGTTGCTGTCTTATTTAAAAACAGATTCGTGAATATCAACATTATTTTCTTAATTTAAAAAAGCAGATTTCAAATAAACATTTTTAAAGAAGACCCTATTGACTGGTTAGCATATTGGACATTAACCTCAGGCAGACCAAGAGATCAGCGCTAATCGGGATCTACACAACTGGCTGTACATGACATAAGTTTGTACTAAAAGATTAATTCTGAAAAATAAAACAGTTAATCAAATCAAATTTGAACTGCACTGCAAGCCAAGTGTTTAAAAATGAAACAAATCTAATGCAAGAGAATATAACCCCATTCGTGCTGCAATACTTTTCAACGCAATGTTTATTTCATAAACACTTTGTTGCGTTTTTGTGAATGTAAAGCAATCAAAGCAAAACACTAATGTGTTTGTCAACATTGCGTTTTACAGTGTGGCACAAATACTGTAACGTTGATCAATATTACAATTCTTACAAAGGACTGGCTGTGCAACAAACTGATGTTTATCCTGTTATTGCACATCGATGGTGTTGTAAGACGGTCGTTTTAACAACTTACTGCACTTGGTATATGTTATATGATTGGCTACACATTTTTGTGAGGCTATTGTACAGTAGTAGTTAGATACAATATGGTATATCTATTAGGGACTAAGGCACAGAACGGTACCACATTATACACAAAGGTCGGTATCGTTTTTTTTTTTTCTTTTTTTTTTTTCAAATATCTATAATCTTAATGACTATATGTTTATACAGTTTACTGTTCTTCACATGCGTCGCATCCAATGCATTGACACATAACGCGAGACTGGGTTTGTTGCTGTAGAACTATAACTTAAACAGAAAATAAAATGAGTTCTTACTTGATTATAGCCGTGATTATTGTGCGGGCGCGCTGTGAAAAAAAACAAAAAAAAAACACATACATCACAGACCTGAATAACGGCTTCTAGTTTCAACTCTCCTCCGATTTTCGACTTCAGATCTCCAGAGGCGCTCATTTGATAACGATAGCTAAACTATCCAGTTCAACAAGTTGCATGCAAATTACTGTTTGACAGCGTTCACTCCAAGTACGCAGTCTTCAGCTCAACACCAAAGCATACAAATTCCACGGGAAAAAAAAAAAAAAAACATTGCATATCCCGCGGCATAGAAACAGGCCGGGATCATACGACCTATGTCAACTACAATAATTATTTATCACATATATACTGGACAAATAAATGATACATATATTCTGTCGATAATTTCTAATGTCTGCTTAAATGTGTATTTTTTTTATATGTACATATTCTTGCACTGATCCTCCTACACAATTAAACACCGATGTTACAGTGCAACTTAACACGGTCCTCTTGCTGCTTGCCTGCACGCTGATTTTGCAGACAGGTCAGTGGTAATCAGGATTTGATTTAAATCCGCTGTGCTAGCGGCTGGTCCAGTGCAAGAGGGAGGGGCCTCGAGAGAAAATCACGCCCAAACTACTTTGGGGTATCTGACCGTGGGGTCCTAGACGCCAAGGGATTCTTTCGCTGTGTCTAAAATAAAACATACAGAATGATAGATAGATAGATAGATAGATAGATAGATAGATAGATAGATAGATAGATAGATAGATAGATAGATAGATAGATAGGAGCGCTGGGGGTAAATTCAATTTAAATAAAATAAGAACGCTTTTAAGCACTAACTTAAAAAAAGAAAAACACAAACTCACAAATACACTCCCCTGTCCTCAATCAGAACTCGTCACAGCTCAGAGCAGTAGGACCCAGCATGACAAGCAGACGGTGAAGCTGAATATACAATGCACGTAGCGTAGCCCACTCCTCCCTCTTCAACCTGAAAACCGCATCTCCGTGGTTACTAACACATCTTTTTCATTTAGCTCTCCAGCAGAAGTGGTCAGGCTGTCACTGGCAGCAGCACTAAGTCCCCAGAACATTTCACAGAGAGTGGAATTCCCTTATTGCACCAGCCATCGTGGGCACCAGTAGGGAGCTCCATCCAAAGAGGTGCTGGTGTTGAACTCTGCAGAAAGTCTGCTTTTGAGAATGGCACGCACTGTGCTTTTGAAACTGTTCCTTCAGTCAATTCTGCAGGACTCAAAGCACATGCCAACCAGGCCCCTACCAGCAGCCCTCTGTCAATGTCCATTAAATCTGGTGTCTTGACCATCGTCACATGTGACTTGAAGTAATAATTTTGACTCAAGCTAGGCAAGTTAGTGCAGAGATAATTAGAACGAGGCTGTGTCTGACTCAATTACCTCTACAGGTGCTCAGTGGGAAGCATATCTTGCTCTATAACACGTGTTTAAGAATCTATATACTACAATTATACTTTATCACATATACTGGACATGTATTATTGAAATCATATGTCCCCAATTTAAATATATAATCTGTCCATATCCTTGCACTGGTCCTCCGACATCACAATGGTAATCAAATCCAACTGTACTCAATACTGTACAGCATTCATTAACGCAAACCTAGTGCCCATTGAACACATGATGCATATCATGATACACTGTAAGAGTTGACACTGTCACATACAAACTGATAACAAAACACATCATAATTCACTTTTGCATCATTCTTCTTTTATGCAACTGCTGAATCAGAATAAATGGTCATCTCTACGAAAACCGTTACAGCATTGCTCAGATTACACATTAGGAAATAGGAAATTAGAAGGATTAGGAAATTAGAAGGATTAGGAAAATAGAAGTGTAAAAGTAGATTAACATCGATACTAGTTATCTGTTTTCAAACGCTTCAGGTCCACATTTAAAAAAAAATTTAAAAAAATTAAAAAAAAACGCTTTTGGGATTTTTATTATAAAAACGCAAAACTTTTAAATCCAGGCGTTTCGTGTACCAAAACATAAAGTACTTAAATACAAGCTGCAATGAACCGCATATTTTTCATAACTGCAGCATACAATTACAAATTACATTATGATTACCATTTATGACGTAAGTCACTCCAAATTATTAAACGCTCACACGCAGATTTTTAGAACGCAATCATATTGCTGGCTTGATACTTTACGCAGGCAATTTCTCTATATAAAACACCCTCAAATTGGCATGTAAATAAATAAATAGGCTATGCTGTTTTATTTTGCATACAACATCCAGCTAAATATTGCACTTTAAAATCAACATACTTTATCACACTTCACTTCCCATCTGCCAAGGTAACCTAGCTAAACAGACAGTTACCAACACGGTTGTCGCTTTTATTTTTTAATTAGCGCACTGTCTACCTGCAGTGTTGCGACCTGCATGTCCAGTAATTAATCCATTACGAAAACAAACAAACAATCCGTGTTTCCTCCTCCCGCACAGTTCAAGGCTTTGCATCCTGGTTGCCTTCAATTAATTTCCAGGCCAAGACTGAGAATCATTTCCTTTGTTTATCTTTTGCAGAATTTGGTTTCGTTTTCTTGATCATAAATGTGTGCAAATCCTACCTTATTCTTTGGTATTTATTTCCCCCAAAAAAACTCTCCCCAGTATCTTCTCGTGTTTGCCGCCGTCTGGGTTTTTTAAAAATCCTAACTGTGTGTGTTAGTGCAAACCATATTTGAGCGTTGCAGATTGGATGCGCTTTTGCATTGATTTTGCGGAAGGAGGGGCGATGGGAGAGCACAGTTTACTGTTCCCTGGACGCCTAAATCAGTTGCACGCTCTGAGGGTGGAGCTAGAGTATCCATGATTTTGCAATATAAAAACCCCAGCATTGTGAGACGCAGCCAGAACTGTATCTGAATTGTTCGTTTTGAGAAGCGGAAAACAATACAGCTGTAGAACGAGAAATACGGCGTCAGCCTTGACATGGATACTATGGGGAGTGTATACCACTGGTTTGGTATTTGCAGACTCGTCAGATCACACAGATTACACGATGCCCATCTGGTGTTCTAAGTAGACTTTGCAAGTACTTTAGTTATTAAAGTGTCTCTTGTACTCTACGTACAAAAAACAGGATGCTGCAGCATTCTGTACATATTAACATTTTAATGCAGTACATTGTAGCAGTACTGCATAGGACTAACTTTGAATATTCCACTAAACGCGCTGCGGTAGGAGCGAATGCCATTGCAGTAAATGTTTTATGTAATCAATACATAGTGTAATTAATACATAACTTGCAGTACTACTGTTGTCCAAAAGACTCTAGTGTTATTACTGTAGTACTTTTTTCATTATTAAAGTTTTTTGTAATATTAAAAGGTGCTTGTTTCCAATTGGATACAAAAAAAAATGCAAATTTAGTAGAGAAATGAAAGCTAAGTGAGCTTGTTCCCAAGTTTTCAAAAAGGATGCTGGTGTAACACCTCCAATCACTGCTCTACAGAGACAAACGAGAGAAAAGCACAGACTGGTCTGATCATCTCTGCAGCCCAACAACTTGACCATAGTCTGAATATAAAAATGTAGTTTTCTAGTTCAGTTCAGTACTGGTATTTTCTCAACAGCAGTATTGCTGATTGTACACCCACTGGCATTATTAAATTCCAGCTTCCTGCAGCTCAACACTGTACCGTGCCTAAAACTTAGTATATCCTGCTTTATTTCCTATTTCTGTTTATAACTTAGCACACTAATACAAATATGCCAATGTTTCAGTGACGTGCAGCTATCCGGCCAAACGTTTTACATCGCCTTATAGAATACATATAAAGTCGAATTAAACCTGTTGAATGTTACGTTACCATATTGAATTACATACCGCTTTGTAGATTTCCCCATACACAATGAAAAACTGAGACAAAACTGAAAAACGTGACATTACGAAAAACTCGGTTACTATTTGGCTTCCGTACTTTTCCAGTGTCAGTTTGTAGTTTCTTTGTTTAAAATTCGCTTTATATATATATATATATATATATATATATATATATATATATATATATATATATATATGTCCTATAGGATACAATACCAATACTTTTGTCCATAGCTCTATATCGTTATAGCACTCAATCAGAAAGGTGCATGATGAGGATCCACGAGCTGAAACGTTTTAAAACAATTACACTTTAGGTATCCGTTACTTACTGTATGTTCAGCACTCTTGTTATTTTTGCACAGCGAGTTCAAAGCTGCAGTCCTTATGCTCAGTCTAAAGCTCTCTCTGCAGTGGTGTTCAGCTACCTGCTCTGCTTGCTTAGATCGCTTGGGCCTTTTGCTCTCCAGCTTGGTAACCAGGAACACTGTCACAACCAAGAGCTTATCACACCAAGGAATCAAACAATGCTTAAACAAACACTTTCTGCTGCTTCAACTTAACTCAACAGCATTGCTTGGAGGCATGCGGTCACCATGGAAATCTCTCCACCACCAACTCTTACCTGTGCAGGTAACTCACTTGTGACTAGCCTGCAGACATAGCAGAGTCCAGAGCTTTCAGGTCAAACCATCTCTTTAAAAAGCTTGTTTCATCACTCACTTTACAAAGGACTAGCTGAAGTGTTCTTTTTATTTTTTGTTTTTGTGGGTTTCTTTAATTTGAGATACACGGCTACTGTAGTGATCCAGCAATGGGGGTTACTAAATAAAGTCAAAAGTTTGGATCCAAACCCAGCACTCGACCTTCCCCTGGATGAAAGAGGAGGCCATGCAAAGTCTGGTTGCACTAGCTTCTGCAGGGTCCAAATGGATAAAGGAACAGACAGACAGACAAACTTTATTCTTTATATATTAAGAAGATACAGATTAGTTGGCCAAGAGGCGATTAATCAGTCTGAACAAAGCTGTTCAGGATTAAAATAGTGCCCTCTGGATTGAAGTGATATTGGTTACCTTTAGTTCTATTTTATTATAATCTGATTTTATAGAACCACGAAAGAAGCATTGGTGAGCTGCACGACAGGATAAAGCTGAAAGAAGAAACATTAAAAGAACTAGAATGAATCTATTGCTGTTTAAAAAGTGTTTTAACTATACTGCAAACTAAAATCAATTGACAGCTCATTTCAAAGGGGGGGTTGAAGGTAGCAACAGACAGCTGTACAACCAAGCTCAAGTCAAGTTACAAAACAATGGCAATTCTGATATAAAATAAATAAAAGGGATGGTCACTCATGTACATGGGGTATCAGCTTTTCAAAAGTCTGTTATTATGAATGGAGTCACCTTCCCAAGACCTGTATACAGGGCTGCAGTGTTGAAAGAGTTGAGCACAAATCCTATCATCGTGCCATTGTCAAAGTTGCTTGGCTGCATCTCTGGCTTAATCCCAAAGTACACAAGGCAAGGTAGCTGATGCTTCTTCGGTCCTGTTTGCTTCTTACGAGAAAACACAAATAAAAGAAACTCATTCCAGGAGGCTTTGACAGGTAAGACAACATTCTTTATTTACAACCTATGGTATCATGTTCAGCAGCTGGTTTTAACAGTCCATGCAAAACCCCCCTGAAAGGCACTTGAGTAAGAAAGACAGCCCCCAAACCCACCCACCCAACCCAGTAAGCCCAACTTCACGAACAATGTGTTACAAAAAACATATTATAGGAGCATTTAAAAAGCATTAGTGGACCTGCCTTCACATTCACATTCAATCACACAACCATAGCATGACAAGCATCTCAAAACAAGTTCTGTAGTTACATCAATAATGGAAAAGTAGTTTCTCAGACAAGCAGGCTGTAGCATGTCCACGCAAAATGACATTTGGGTACTAACTTCAGAAGTCATTAGCCCAGAACCCATTCAAAAAGTCTTGTACCCTCAATAACTTGTGCTAAGGAATGCCTACATCAAATGTTATTCCAACTGAGTAAGCCGTTCAGAAGATCTTGATAAAACTGCAAATGTGAAACAGGTACATTCCTTATAAGACCCGGTCACATGACAAAATGCAACATCATTACAAAGTGAGCCAGAACACCGTGGACACAGGAGATAGTGCAGAGCTCCATTCACAGGAAGGTACTCTGATCTGGCTGTTAACCAGTGCGCTGGCCTGCTAAATATTCAACACATGAAGAACCACAAATTGTTTTTACAACAAGCTCCCACATTACCGCTGCTGCACACCGCACTCAGTGGATTGTACATATATACATAAAAACATAATCTAGTGCAACGCTGTGTGTTGGCTGGTCCATCAGCTGCAGCGCCACAAAAAAAACAAAACTGAAATCTGTCACTGGAATTTGGGAATGAATGGCGTGGATGAATAGATAAACAGGCCATTTAGAGTCAAATAAAAAAAGTAAATGGGTCAGTGCATAGTAATTTTATAATCTACCACTTATTTACGACTAAGCATTGGGCTGCACACCTCAAATGTAGAATAAAAGTGATTTTTTGGAACATGCAGAATGTTCTACTTTTTAAATGGTGGGCCTCAGAAGTAGCTGCAAGCTTTGGGTTTTTTTACGTTAAAAAATAGCTTCATAAAAGTCATGTACAGGACAGAACACTGGTACTGCTATGCAAATTCAATTTACTGCAGAATTCCTCTCTTAAGTCCCATTTAACTTTTTTCTTTTTTTAATAAGAAAAAACAAACACACAACACTCTGACGACACCCAAAAGCACACCACTTCTCATAACTTTGGCAAGCAGGCCTATTTTAACAGTAGCAGTATTTAGATCACCAATTCCATTATTAAAAACAGGGACGACTGGGTCTGGGAATAGTTTAATTAAAAAATGGCTGATTAGACTGTTTCAGAAACACAGCTTTACTATTGAAATAAAGTAAAGGCACTTGCAAGGGCTAAGGTTGCAGGGTTTGGAAGAAATTCAAAGATCCCCACCAACCCCATAAAATAACAAGCAAGGTGTACGAAACAAGGGATAAGACTGGATGTGCTCATTCGAGACACTGAACTGCATTAGGGAAAGCCCACATTGTGGCGCCTATCCCAAACCACGCTTTACTGTAGTTAGAGGTATTAGTAGAAATTGAACCAAAAAAACCCTATAATGTTTTCCTCTAATTTGCTTATTTGTATAGTTTCCAGTTTCTACAATACACAGATCTCTTACTTTAGGCCTGGGGACTGCACATTCCTGGAATACTAAATTGCATCCTCAGTACTATTTCAGCTTAGAAAGTGTAATACCTTCCTAAGCCTCTTTGCAATACATTTCAAGACAAACACACACACTGTCATTTTACACAGTCGTGATAAGGTGCTGTGATGCTCAAAGATCGCTGCCTTGGAGAGCTACTCGCACAAGGGAGAAAAATAGAAAAACACATTAACACATTTCATATGACTTTTAGATATTTCAGCATATTTCAAAAAATATTCTGGAAGATAAAAAATATATATAAAATGCATTGTGATATACATGAATATATTTAATGTCAATTTAGAATACACAGCTGTCTCACACCATTAGAATGGATTATTTTTAGTGGACTCAAAGCTTCAATATAACAGATCGATTTTGAACTTGCACAGATCATGTTTTGAGAGCATACAATACGCAATCCACAGCCGTAATGTCCATGTGTAAAATTGTTTTAGTTTTTTTGGGAAAGGGACGTGGGGATGGAATGAAAGCTAAAGGAATTCCCTGGAATCGGGAAACAGGATTAAGATACCGGCAGAGAGACTCCCAGTATCTGAGAAATAAAGACGTCTGTTCCATTGGGACTGGTTCACTCTGGGGCCAAAGCTGGTTCGGTTCACTCTGGGGCCAAAGCTGGTTCAGTTCGCTCTGTGTTGGTTTTCTATATAAAATGCAATTGCTGATCCAGACTGAAAGTATCCTGGGTTAAATGACTGCAGAAAAGCTTGGTAATCATTCATTTTAATTGAAAGTTTTAGTTGGAAGAGGGAACATTTCCACGAAGTGATACTGGCTGGTCTATATTTGTATTATGCAATGCATTTTTCCAGATGATATCTTCCTAAACTTTTTCCCCAGGACTCGTTTTACCTTGATTTATAGTAGAAAGTGAACTTCTCCTTTGAACTACAGATTCGGTTTAGGCTGGACCATGTAAAACACAAAAGTGAACACCAACTTAACTGGAGCAATACCAGAATAGAAGTGCTCCAAATCTGATCCCCAATCCCACAGCGCCGACCAGCAGTAAAAATGCTGGTCCTCACTGCAAACGAGCCCCTCATCCTGGGAAGGTGGCGAGGAACCTGGAAATCTGGGATCCATTAAAACTGGACCCAGTTTGGAGTCTTAGGGGTCTGACCAGGAGCTGAGCTGTAAAAGGTAAACAAATAAATAAATAAATAAATGCTCAGACAGCATACCTCTTAACATGAAGCACATGCTACATTCTTGCATATCTTTTTATAATCTCGCTAAAACAACCAATTGTTCAAACAGGTAAACTCATAAAATAAATTTGGTCAGGTACAAACAGGTTACAGCAGTAGTTTGGCTTGCTGACTACAAAAATGTGAGATGCAGACTGCACAAAGAAGATAGTGAGAAGTGAAATGACATCACCAGATGATTAAAGCCCCCACTGCCCCTCTCAGACTAACTCACCTGGGGGCAGCAGCGAAGTCACCCCACAAATCAGTCCCACTGCTGGAGGGGGCTGGGGGGCTGCGATCAAAAAGCATGTCTGCTGAATAAATGAGAACGAACAGTTACCACACAGCACTGTAAAAAGGCTCTTCTTCAAGACTACACTTTCTCATGGTGTACTCACAACGGGTTGGTTTCAAGTAGTCTCTGTTTGTCTCCTTTGGAATCACGGATATCATTTTGTATGGCTTTTACTCGCGGCGCTATGTATAAAATAAAGATTGCATTTTGTCTGGATTGTTAACTTTTGTTTAATGACACGTGGTATCCTTTTGCTTTGCTAGCAAAAAAGTCTTTCCCGTTAATGAAAAACCAACCGTTTTTCTTAATACAAGTTACAAAACTGTCTTGAGAGTTTAGGATACTGGAGTTGAATAGACTGCATGAATAGATCAAACAGAGATGGGAGAAGCTGAGGACTTTTAAACTGTATGCATTTGATGCAGCTACATATGTGCAGCCCTGTGATTGCTGTCCTACCATACCTGAAGACGTCAGTGGCGGCTGAGATAGAGGGGGCTGAATGAGTCCAGGGGGTTGGCTCGCTGGAGGTGGGATCATACCAAGACCCTTGCCACCAGGGGGAGGGGGTAAAAAGCCACTGCCTGCTGGTCGGGACTTGGATGTTTTTTCTTCTTTTTTCTTTATATTCTGAAACAAATTAATTAAAAAAAAATTAAGATATCATGCCCACACTGATTCCTAGTACCCCGAACACTGCAGCTGCCCTGTTCTGTGCAGATTCTGCAGGTAGAAAAGCAATCACTACGCATGCTAGCTCACCCCGATGTTGATTTTGATTGTCTGTCCCTCCTTGAAGCCGAGGTCCAGTTTGGGGCCAGCGTTCTCCCCGCTCTGCGCTTGCTTGGCCAGCTCTCCCTCCTGCCGCACCCATCTACAACCAAATTTACACAGGGTCAGTGGACAGCTGGCTTACAGCATGCAGCTAAAACTCAGTGTTTCATAGGGCCATTAGCAAGGACAGGCAAACATTCAAATAACATTTTCAATAAATAAATGTTGTCCCAAACAAAACAATATCTCACTCTCCCTTATGTACTGATTCTATCCAAGTGTACAAAATAATATGGTCTGAACTGGGATTTGAAGTGAAGGCACATGCGCTTTAAAATCCCACTTTTATTATCCTTCGGATGAGATGTAAAACAGAGGTCCTATTGTAAGTGACTCTGCTGCAGCAGCAGTTGTTAGTCTCTGAAAGTCATTTTGGATAAAAGCATCTGCTAAATGACTAATTAATTACTTTTTTTTTTTTTATATGAAGCTTAACAGACAGTCGAGGAGTTGAAATCAATTTTAAACCGTTGGAGAGATCCCATCCTTCTTCTGGTTGGATAGGACCACCCCCAACACCCCCAAGTTCAGCAAGGCAATGAGACAGAAAATGTTTTCCTGAACAATCTTACTTGAAATGATCCTGAAGCGCTACGTTAAAGTCGAAGGAATCCCCTCGATCCACAAATCCAATCCCAATAAAAGCGTGCCGTCCTGGGGGCGAAACAGAAGACCCCGTCAAGAGACTTTTTTTTTTCTACCAGGGTTACAGTTTTGTTAAAATCACAAAGTGAAACACTGAGACAAGAACGTACCGTTTCCATCTTCGATGCGAACGACAAAGTATCTGCTGGAGTCAGTGACACTCTCCACCGAGATCCCTGGGTACTGCTCTACTGGTGCCTGGGCAAACAGCTCCCCTATGAGAACAAACACAACCCAGCACATCTGAGGTGCAAGCTTTCTGCTTAACAAAACAGAACACCACAGCCACTCTTGGTCTTCCATTTACTCTGGCTGTCAAAAATGAGTCAGTTTCTGTCTGCCACATGATACAGGTACACGTACGTCACTCCAAAATGCCTGACGTTTTACAAAACATTCAAGACAATGTCTTGCGTTGTGATCAATGTTTTGTTTTTCTTTCATGTTGTGATCCTAGTTTCTGGTATGTGGAATGTAATAAAAAGAGAAATAAAACAGCGGTAAATATAAATTTTAATTGTACAATACCCCCTTTCACATGTATTTTATTTGAAGTGTTTAATAAAGTTAAACCGTCACGTTATTACTTTATAAAAATATGTCTATGGGTACTTTGTTTATTGGACAATGACAGATTATGAGAAAAAAAAATGCGTGGTCTTTTTTGTACTGTTCTTACCTGAAATACAAGATTATTTTATACTGCAACTACTGTACAGCATCCTTTCTTGTTTAGTTAATTCAGTGAGGTAAAGTAGACACTTCACAAGCTATTCTTTCTTCTACAACATCTTTCATCTTTAATACAGTCTTGCATATAATGGCTTTGACAAGGTTTTTGCAAATGAACAAATATTTGAACACTTGTCTGAATCTTCCATGTTCGTCCCTGCACTCATTTTTATAAGGTGGAGGGTCACACAAGGCGTGCTAGTGGATCCAGCACATCACATTGCCTCATCCATTTCTGCTGAACCAGCCCTTTGCTCTCAGCTTATATTACCAGAACTAAACTAGAGCTTCCATGCTTACAAATCATTTATTAGACACTAAACTGTGCCGTTCACACTTACAGTAGACACTACCCGATTGTGCCACGTTCATATAGGGACTGAAATGCAATGAAACGAAAACTAACATTCAGAAATTGCCTAGTTAAACCCTGGTAAACAGTGTCCAGCATTAAGTAAGCAACACAAAATGTAGCCTAAAATAAGCTTTTAAGAAATATGAAAATGCCTAATGTGTAATATAGTTTAACAGTACATAATCTAAAGTGTGTGCACATTTAAAACGTTAACCTTCAAACTAAAAATTATTCTGAAAAAAAAGTCGTGTGGCATGAGAGGAAACGGCACCTGATGTTTTATCCTCCAGTTTAATGTATGCAATCTTCCCCTTCGCTGTTATCCTCATTCTCCCACTCCATGACGGCTGATCCAGCTTCCAGTCTGCAGCCCTGTCAAGAAAGCACTGGGTTATTAAAGGAGCCAGGAGGGATCCCTGGTGTATTTATTTCTAATAACTATACGATGATCATTGACTTGCACAACATTAGGCAGGGATGGAAATAAGACTCTTATTGCACAGCAGTTGGTACCATTCCTAGTTTTACCATGTTGTATAACCTGAGCTTGTTTCTATGCATCAGGGCTTATATTAAGATGTGGAATGGGTGAAACTGCCATGCAATAGGAGGCATAATTCCGTCCCTGTTAGCGGTCTTAATTTATTCCAGTGCTATGCTTTGTTAAACAATCTCTAAAACCCAAAGTGACAGTCTACCTCGTGAAAAACAAACAGCCTCCTAGATAAGACCATTACAAGCAAAAAGCCTGCTGTGTTACAGTATGTTCTGAAATCCACACTTGTGAAAGCACCTGCTACTGACCGGTTTATAGACATGCCAGGAAAAATGATGCACCACTTAACGCACTGAAAACTGGCAGGTATTAGCAACAGCAGACCAATGGGAAGAGGGTGACGTGGTTTGCACCTTGCGTCATAAGGTGGTGCTGTAATAGAATAGTCTACAAGGGGTTTCAATGTATGTTGTGGACCAGGTGGTTTTTAACAGATCTTTGATAGGAGCAGTCTCTCAATCCCAGGCAAAATTCAATCTGCATTGTACTGAAATAAAACTGCATTACAATGCCATGCTAACAACAACAAATGCTGTTTAGTTCAACTGACCTATTATAAAGAAAGTGGCTATTATTATTACTGAGGCATATAAATATCACATGACCTGTATTCTCTCCAACACAAAGCCTGCATTGTTTGTGGTGTTTCATGCAGACCTCCCCCCCCCCCGTCAGTGTTGGGCCATTGCAACTAGCAGCTCGATAAACCAGACCTAGCCAGGAAAGGCTCATTTTAACACATACAGAACATCTGTTGGCCACTGAATCATACTACCTTCTTATTTATTTATTTATTTATTTTTTTAAATGCACTCACTAGTAACAAATTATAGAATGTATTTGTTTGAGTCTATAATAAAGAAAGCGTGCGGCCTTATTTAAGCAACATTTGTTTACGTAGGCTTACCGTACTCTGTAGTAAGTTACTTAAAACATTGTGACGCGCGCTTCGTTTACTGTGTACACATAACTAATACACGGTAATTAATAATACTACTAATAAAACGTAATGTAATTCTACGTTTATACTTAAATAACACAGCGTGCTTAACAATGTATGTGCGTGTACACTGCCAAGCTACACATACATTAAAAGATGACGTAAATTAAATGTCCTTTTACTGTCTATTTACATTATTAGCGGCGCCGTATGAAATAAGTTACACCGAACTACACGTGTTGTCATTTTTATTAGCGTTTATAGAATTGTATAATGTCAATTTAAAAATAAATAAATAAATACAAATATTCTACTGAACCTTTTATTTTGAGTTGGGAAACTTCCTGAATGAAACTGCACTACCCAACCGGGCCTAACCGTGACCACTGGATCCTGGACTCGCCGCAGACTGTCCGGTTCGGACGCGCACCCCCAACCTGCTGGACCTACCTGTAGCCCCGGTTCGTCGCCCTCGGCGGGATGCGGTAGACGTGCACCTCCGGCTTTACACATATCACCGACTCGTAACCGCTCTCTGCCATCGTTGCCCTGCTAACTAGGAACTAAAAAGATCAGCTTGTTCAGCCGTGAGGGGAGGGGAGGGAAGACCGCCGCCGAGAGAAAAGGCGCCATCTCCTGTTTTCGGAGGAATCGCTGCTGGCCTACCCGGGACCAGTCTTTCATTATGCAGTAGAAGTATTTTTTAGACTAAAAGTTTTAAGCAACAATAAGCTGAAGGGGCACATTTCCACCCGATGGTAATTCTTTGTTTGTTTGCCTTTATTTCCAATAACATTTAATTAGCAAACTCTAGTTACGTTTGACAGTATTATTTCATATTCAATTCATACACCTTGTTCACAATATGTGTGGCTGTCGATTCACCTGGTGGTTTCAATATTGATTATGCATTATATTGTTGAGGTCGGGAGGTTTATGTATTAGTTCTGATGTACTGAGTGTGTAATATGAAATTCTGCTGGGACTCGTCGATATGGGGTAAAATGTCTCATTTACTGGTGATGAAAATAATTACAAGCACACACTCGGTTTTAGAACATTTCTTTTATTAATTTTTACTTCAGTTGCCTTCTCAGAATTCTTCTACAGATTTAGCGGAAGGATGCATTTTCAGAGCTCAATTTAACAATCCCTTAAACCCAAACTGACTATTCATTTCTAAAAAACAAGCCTCTAAGTCCAGACCCTTAACAAGCCCAAAGCCTCTCACAATACTCCCCAAAGCATCTGCTGCAACAATTAGGGGTTTAGCCAGGTGATTCAGGCATATGGGTTTCTGCTCATTTGAGTTACAGTCTACTTTTATGGCTCAAAGGTCAGAGTAGAGGACTGGGAGCCAGGGGACCAGAATTCAAATTCCAGTCCAGTCACTGGCTCCCTGACTTCTTTTCAATTTGGTGTGATTCTCTTTGGCCTCAGGTTTTTTTTTTTGTGCTGGTTTTCTGTACGAACTGCAAACAGCTCAAATCAAACATAGTAAAGGCTAGTTCAGGGTTTTCTCTCTCTCTCTCTATATATATATATAAAAATAAAAGCCAGACCGATTAACCCGTGAGTTTTTGAAAATAATCAACATATGAAATTTTAAATTTAAAACAATTGAAATATTTGTAATTTAAAAAAAGCTAAACCTAAAATAAAGCAGCTGAGTAAATTGTTGCAAAGCAATTGAGGGGAGAACTAAGATCATGTTTTATCAGGTAAAGATGCCGATTCAGTATTTATGTCTTTTCAAACCCACTATATAGGCTACTCCCTAAATAAACACAGCCTGTGTCAATATAAATTCAAAAGAACATTGTATATATGGATCATTTAGCATTGCCAATTGCTGTTGTGTGATTATGCAATGCTTTCTGGTCTTTGGACCTACTCTGGATTCACAACCATTAATCAACAACCAAAACCAAATTAAACTGCTACAAAGTGAGGGAGTGTCTGAATAAAGGCTATCCTGGCAAAATCATGGCTTAGCACATTCGTTGATTTAGCACAACATAGGACTAATTATATTATATATATATATACATACATACATACACACACACACAAAATACATTTCACTGGGTCAGCACAACACCTTGAGACTATTGGGCAGGGTTAGTTTTAATGTTCATAGGCACTCAACTTTGAATCCAAGCAACACAATTATCATCGATATTCTCACTCCTGGCTAGACCCCCGGACAGTGCTTGTCGATACATTTGATACGCATTTCAATTTGTTCTTTATGCATCTTCCTCTGATTTCTTACAAGTCATACTATGTAGCATAGAGGGCTACACAAATACACACACACACACACACATAAAATGTTAATTCCTCGATGGCTGGGCCAATGGACTCTAAAGCTTCTCCAGAGCTTTACCTAAGTTTAAGACGAAGCTCCCAGCTTATCCGCTAGCCAGGGACAAGATGGTACCTTTACAGAAAGGGAACAAACATGCAAGGACAGAGTTAAGTCTACTGTATGCCCCTTTCTGCTGGACACAACAACATGTGTGGAACACAAAAGGCTCCAAGAAAAAGTCACAAGCAGTATGGCTATCAACTGATCGACCACAAAACTTTTTTTTTTTTTTTTTACAAGCAAAGATTACTGTAAAACCCCCAACAACTGTAAATGAACTAAAAGTAAACTCAAAAATAATATCAGAGAATTGGGAGGGAGCCCCCAAATTAAAACACTGCATTGATGCAACCCTCCTCCTTCAGGATATGGTTGCAGAGTTAACTTCCAACTTTAAGTTAATCTTAAATACACTATAGTAGTCTTTATTTTAATAAGTGAATTGAAGTCGGAGACTGAAGTTGGGGAGTTCAGCTAGGGCCATGTTCAAGACCAGCAACAGGTCTCTGCAAAACATCACATTACATTTCACTGTCTGCGAATGCCTTACCAGAGTCAGAACCATCATTTAGCGTGTAAGAATCTGCAGTCATGTTAACACTTATCTGTTCAATTGGCTTGGAACACATGTAGTGCATACCCCTGGTTTGTACTGGAAGAGTGAGCAAGTCATTTCAAGCAGAGATTTGTTGTGATGGCGGTATCAGTGGCTTATAAAATTGAGGGACACAACACTGTAGGGCCTTACATTTTGCTAGTCACAGATCAGCAAGTTTGGGTACAATGCTTCGGGGTACAAATATGCTTGCAGGTGTCAGCTCAACCAAGTGCACCAGGGGTTGCAAATGAAGACAGTATCCAAGATAGAATAGAAAGTATCCAAGCCACATGAACAGTTAGGTATTGTGTGTCCTCAAGTCCAATCCAACCAACAGACCCCAGCATCTATGCATTTTAACATGCTGTTTCAGATGCCTCAGTATAGTTGATTGCCCAACATACTGTGTATTTCTAAAGATGCTTTTTACACCTTTATATAAAAACCCTACAAGAGCATGTGATGGAAGCACACCCAAATTCCCCATAAATAAAGCTGGGCAGTTTTTGAAAGCAATTGTGTCTGCTAAGGCAACGAGGAAGATTTTGCAGACACCACTGTCCTGCAATGGAATGCTTACAGTCAAAGATGGGAACTGGGAAACCTGCAAACCACTGACTGCCAAGCCTGAGGCTGTTTAACAGCTCTATATTGGGGCAGGAGAACAAAACAAACACTCATATTCATAAGCACAGGAGCAAATTTACAGTTTTAAAAAAAACACAACCATTTTTTATTAAAGACTTGTTTCAGCAAATTCATTGTCAAGTCATTGAAAACTGTGTTGTCTTTAGCTATATAACTGCTGTGATGGATACAAGAAAGACTGTCAGTTGAGTCCCAGGTTCTTAGTGCTGGTTGAGGACTGCAGCTGGCAGTAACTGCTCTAGCGCGTTATCGTTTCATTTTACAGCCACAGATTATCTGGGACTACTAGTCTCAAAATGAGTCCCAATCAGTGTCTGTGAAACGTGACAATGCACTAGCGCAGTGGTTACCAACCTCAGTCCTCAGATTTTTATTTTAACCAGGAATTTCACTTAAACCAAATTCAAGCCCCAAACTGCATAGTAGCAGCTTGACAAAAACGTAATTTACAGACTTTGTTGGTGTACGCAAACTCACTACAAAAAAACAGTGGTGAGGACCGTGAGCGAGGAGTGCACCCCCTCAATGAAACTACAACACTAACAGTGAAAGGAGCATGTGGCACATTAAACACAATAGGGGCCCACTAGAGGTCCCCACAAGCTAGGCTGGACCCCCGTCATTCGGCTGTCCCTATTCTCTGCTCAGCTTTACATATTTACAATACAAATTGCATTTAAGGAACGATCTGATTCCTAATAATTGACAATTAAAAAAATGAAGTAGAACTTACATTTTACAAACAAGGTAGACCCCGAAAAACACATTAAAAAGGTGCTCTTGCAGAGATACCAGGCACCGTATTTGATATGAAACAAAAAACAAACAAAAAAACACAGGTGTGAGGATGAACACACCCCGCCCCCCCCCAAAAAAAAACAACCGATCTGATGGTTAGGGAGATAGTGAATAATATTATTGCTGGGAAAAGCTGGCACCCGCTTCTTTCCTTTTTTCCTCTTTCGCTTATTATTTCTCTCAGTTCCTTGAAGCAGAGTCTCTTCTTCTGCAAGGGCGTTCCAGGAGAGCCCGTAGCGGTGTGCCAGTCACAGTGGGCCAGGCGAGGAGGGAGCGGCGGCACAGTGCAAGAGGGGGAGGGGCAAAGGTCACAGTGAGCGGAGTCGTGAAGAGGCTGCTGCTGCTGCTGCTTCTTCATCGTCACAGTGCGTTGATTGGTTCAGGCGGATACCTCCCCCCTCTCCCTCTGCACATCCTCCCCATGGATGGTGGTGGGGTGTATGGGTTTGGGAAGGAGTGGGGGAGAGGTCTCCCCCACCCCCACCTGTACTCCTCCCCCCCACCTCCTCCTCCAAGCCGGAGAGTCCTGCGGTTCCAGGGGCGTGCATTCTCGCCCCCACTCTGCTTATCTCCACTGGCGGAATCCCAGTGTGCCATCAGGGCCCATCGGCTGCCGGATCACATTGTTGGGCGACCTGGCTTCCTCCAAGGGGGTGCTGACTCGAACTGGCCTGATACGGGCAAAGAAAAAACAGCAATCAATAATAATAATAATAATAATAATAATAACAACAATAATAATGAAGCTTACAATGCAACAGTTTTATTTGTAAATGGTACCCCACTACACTGTAGCAATAATTGATGGTGTTATGAAGTCCAAGTACAGTACATGCTCCCAGACAATATCCCAGATACCTGTCTGTGGTCGGTATGGGTTTCTCTGGCTCCTCCTCTGGGCTGGCGCTCCCCAGGATCCTGCGGCGAGCCTCTGCGTACTCAGCCTCTCTCTGTGCCAGCGTCTTCACCTGTGCCGGTGGGCGCTGGGCAGGGCTGGAGGCTCCCAGGGACCCGTTACTCGAGGGTCGCTTGAGGATTCGGATCTGTGGGGGAGGGGCAGCGTGCAGAGAGTCGTCCTGGATCACTATGGGGGTCTTCAAGAGGGACCTCGATTTCCTAGATACCAAATGGGACAGATTTATCAAGGCCCAACATCTTAATTCAATTTGATAAAGTCCCATGTTATAAAAATCTTGACAAATGCCATACTGTAATGGTTCTGTTAAGGTTACCGCTGGTCTATTGTTATACCTCTAACTGTTCAGTTAAGGGACACGGGATTCACCCTTTCATGAGATCAAACTCTAGAAAAACTATGCTTACTCCACATTTGGTCAAGATTTATAAGAATTTTTACAACAGCCTCTACTCACTTTTCTTTTTGGCTGATCCTCAGCTTCTCTTCCAATCGTCTGTCTATTTCCTGAAAAAAAGCAAAAAGAAATTAGCCAACTGCCGCAATATTTTATATTACACTGCGTTCATTTTATTGAAGAATAAATCAAATAAATGTTCATTTTGACCCCATATATTGCATTGCTGGGGAAGAAATAGAACACAAAAAATCATGTTTTCTGTAAAAATGAAGGTATTTATGATTGTCTCTTAGTTTATGAATTTACTGCAACTCATCTATATTAGGATTATCGATATTATTGGAACAGAATTAAAATGGCACTTTATTATAAAGAAAATAATTAACAAAACTGTATATGCTAGCATTCGTTAATTAATCCCCTTTTAAAAAAAGAATCATCTTAAAAAAAAAAAAAAAAAAAACACAGAAAACTGTCCCGTTCACCAATGTGAATGCTTTCACATGACGGCCCTGCAACTCCCCAGCAATCTGCCTATTTACAGCAACTGCTGCCAAATCAAGACAGGGCTCTGTTACCACAGGCTATTTCTGTCTGTTTGGATGGACAGCCAAGAGCCAAAAGCCAAACAACTTGTCCTGTGAGTCTCCTAATGAGCAAGCAAACAAGCGTGCGTCGCTGGAGAGAATGGCAAGACAGGATCAGGGCCACTGCAGCCCCTAACAGTACCACTGAACACTAACAACTGTTCAGCGTTTGTTATAGAGAAATGATTTAAACATAAACCAAGAAATTATATTTCAATTGTAAGTGACATATTGTTGGCATCTTGCTCCGGCACCTGTATATGACACAAGCACAGATCACCATGAATGGAATTTGTTGTGCACGGAGAAGGCACCCTCTAAACTACTTGCAATAACCTGAGGGAAATATCAGGTCCCTTAAAGAGCAAGAGGATGACAATTTAAATGTTAGATTACTTTAGATTTTCGGAGAACTACAAGGTGCAAAAGCCTGGTAAATCTGCCCCTGTACTTTTGGGGCTCTTGACCAGTAAGGGGGTTCTGTATAAAAGTGGGGGAACTATGCCAAGAGGATTTTCCTCCCCAAACCACACGATTGCAAAGGTCAATGCAGCTCCCGATCATATGGGTCACCATGCACTTCAGGTAGTCACGTCAGCGATATAATACACAATACAATGCATAACAAAGGGAAAGTCAAATGTAAATTACACCAGTGTAGTTTGCAGTTATGCACTATTCCTTTTTTCGTTTTTACTGCTTACTGTACAAAATTCATCCCACAGTATCCGAATTTCAGGTTTAAAATCAAATTCTGCAGCCTAAACTCAGCAGAGTGAAGGCGGGGCAACTGGCATACACGTTATTTTTTTTATTTCTGAAAACAGCCTATATTAAAAGGTGACAAGGGGTAATCCTTTTAGGGTTTCAGTTGTACAAGGTCAGAAAACAGTAACCGCTGTGAAGTGGGGTTTAAACCCCCATATGAAAAGAAAATAGAACAGTGCTTGTAAAACATTATGCACATTTATTTAGATAATGCAAGTTTTGTTTTGTTTTTTTTATTTATTGTACTGTCTGTACGTAGTCACCTCACATTCAACGTACCCAGCTTATATTAGTAACGCTGTTATTAATACACTAGTATATACATTTAAGAAACGGTGCAGTTAGTTCATACAGACCAAATACAACGCGGCAAAAGACTTACATCACCTACATGCTTGTAACCACAGGCCCGTGTTTGGTGCCGCGAAATGCAGAGGGAGTAACTTAACTGTAATGTGCGGCTTCGGGCGCTGCTTCTCACAGTTTAATATCCTAATAGGCTGTCCACTCTACCACAATAAAAAACAAAAACAAAACAAGGACCCCTGTTTCTCTTCACATCGTTAAAAAGACTAACTCTACGCGTACTAGTGTGTTGAATGATGGCGACACATTTGATTATTATAGTCTTACTCGAACCACCAACCTTTGTAAGTAAATATGGCTACAGTGGTTACACCAGAAATGCGTATCTGATTCACTGAGTAGTTGTTTAATCAAACGAACAATTAAGATTAGATACAGGTACGATTTATAGAATAAACAGTGTGTTTTACAGGTATGTGGTCCAGTCGTAACTTACCAAAACTACCGCATGCTAAAAGTCAAGTTTCATCACGTAACCACTGAACTCTAAAGTACGAGGTGCACAAAACATAACATTTAAACGTTTTAAATAACTGCTTTGGTCAATCTCTGTTTTATAAGCTTCTGGGGTTTAGAAATCTCCGTTTTTTAAGCTTCTGGGGCTTCGAAAATTCTCAGAAAACGCGGCCCCTGTCCCTTTAAGCCACGGCCTAGTCCCCCGCACCATGCCCGGTTAGACCCGCAGGTGGGGTTCCCCGTGGCCTGTATTGATTGGACACTCCCGACGCGCCGGTCGGTTCCTGGAAACCAACCCGCCTCTATGACACCCAGTCCCCACCACAGTCCGACTCTCACCCCACTATCAGCAGCTTCCTCCCAGCTCTCAGCAACCTCTTCATCTTCCATCTTCCAACCTCCCAGACACAGGGCAAGGGCGGCTCTGCGCACGCACGCGCGCGCACTCAAACTCATCGGCGGCGGCGCGCACGTCACCACGCATTTAGCTGTAGGCATTGCGAGCAAGTTGTCTGCCGGGTAAAATGATGGTCAAATGCAGTCCTGTAATTTTTGGTTTCCTTACTGCAGGAACCTGTTCAGCCAGAGGATGGCAGTGGTGAGTTTTGCTCGGGTCGGTCAGGGTCTACTTTGGCCACTTTATTAGCAGGATCTATCACCCTGGTGATGTTTAGACCGTTGCAGGTCAGATCTAGTCATGATACTTTTGTAACTGAAGCAGGTGGCTTCTTTGAAGACAATAATGCACCAATCAGAATTGTGCGTGTGTGTGAATGGTTTGAGGAGCAAGACAGGCATGCCCCTCGGCCACCACGATCCTTGGATCTTTATCCAATTGAGCATGTTTGGGATGAACTTGAAAAATCATCACGCTTTTTTTTTGACAGGTTCGACAGATTCACGTGTCCAGTGCTGCTAAATTAATGGCATGTGCCGAATCATAGCAAAGTGTTATAAAGCATATAGGCAAGCATGCTGACTGAAAAGAACAAAGCCTTACATCACGTTCATTGCCACTAACTGCCAGAGACGGGCTTGCTAGGTCTGTAGGGTCAGGAACCCTACAGCTTAACAAGACGAGACTTTTTACATGAGTTGAAGCGACATTCACTTGTCCAAGTTAAATGTATGCTGCTATTGAATCTAAGGGCCCCAAGGTAAAAGATTAATAGTAACATTTAACATATAACATTGGTTATGCTACTGTGAATTGGGTATTATATGTGTTCTGAAGCTATGGACAGTATAAGGAACACAGTTAGATCTATCTGTCTACATACATGCGTGTTTTCTGATGTGCTATTTTTTAAATAAAAAACACCGCGGAAATAAGCGCGCGTTTGAAGTGCCTCTCCGCTGGGTGGCGGGCGCGTTCCCGGTAGCATACGAGCTCGCTCACCGCTGCCGTATCGTGCGCGCCCCCTGGTCGTGCGGAATGGTGATGCTGAGAAGGAAGATGGCGGCGGACTGGAGCTTGGGAATCCGCTGCAGGCATTGAGAGAGACCGGGATAGATGAAAAGAGATCCAGGCACAGGCCAACCCCGAAGAAGTCGGGAGTGAAAAACAGGAATATAGCTGCTCACAGAGCTCGGGCCGACATAACAAGACAAGAAACCCCCCCCGCCGCTGAGTCAGAATCCAGAATAACAACGTAGAAAACGGCGGTGAATCGCTGTTGCGGCCCCAGGCCGGCTGAACAAGAGGCGGGGAAAGGAGGTGAGTCTCGCAGTGTCTGTGTCTCCGAGAGGCGATGGAAGCTGGAGGGCAAAAGCTGGGGAAAGGGAGATGACTGAGCCGTAGTGCCAGGAGGATGCGACGTTGTACCTCTCTGCCTGTGAACTAGTCCTATTGACTGTAAGGGTCCGCTAAATGAATTAGCTATTCATGTTGAAACACAGGGGCCTTTACATACTTACTGGGCTATTCTATCTTCCACAGCAGTATATCGAAACATATTTAGACTTGTGATCGGAATACAGGGACGAATAAATAGGAAGAGACGATAATAGACAACAGCCCCGTTAGTACCACCAAGATGTGAGGCGGAAGATTGTATTGTTTGGACGGCATTGCTGGGTCCATTGTTGGGAGATCTTCTGATGGTGTGGCTCAAACACACCCAAGCATACAGATCCGGTATTCAGTGGTCGTCTTATAATCAGCATCTTGTAATATGTGTATAATACAAATAATATTATGTACAATACAAATAATATTCAGTGTTTAGCAGGAGCTATAGTGCGGAGTGTTTTGGTGTGTACTTTTAGAGAATGAAGTTGAAGTCTAGTATGTAGGTAACACGCAGATCTCACCATAGAGAACTGGGCTCTGTTTTGTGAACTGCATCCGTCGGTCTAGAATAGAGTGATATGTATCATATGTACGATATTTTCTGATAAGAGCTTTTTTTTTCTTTAAGTATTCAAACAGGCCAGTGTTGACGAGTTCGTACAGTCTACAGAGCAGTGGCTTTCAACTTCAAATAGTCACCAAACCTTTACACTTATCAGTGGTATTATAAATGAATATATATAATATATATATATTAATATATATTATATATATTTATATCTATATTATCCATATATTTAGGTGTAACCAATTTATGTAATACGCAGCATCAGATGTGTACTTTCTAGATTGCTAGGTAGCATTGCATGGTGTCTGATCAAGCTGTGGTTTGGGTTATTTCTTGGACAGCTCTCTGTGGAAGTGGATATGGACAGTGCAGGTTTGTCAAGCCTATCGCAGGGTCCGAGGCCAGTGCCAGCGGCCTCCTCCCGCTGACCTATAGCAGCACTCGCCCTGCACAGGAATTTCTGCTGATTTAGGCAAACTCCTATTTTTAGGAAATGAAAGCTTGAGAGGATGGCCTGCCTCTCATAGCCTCTTCTGGGGCAGATGCTCAGTCAGGCAGAGGGAGCAGCTTGGTCATCAGTGTGTTGGATTATACAGCACACTGTATCAGTTTTCATGCAAAATGTGAAATTTGGCAGAATACTGGTTAAACCAGACTTAAAAGCTGACCAGGTCGTATACAGCAGACAATTCCAACACTGCTTTTTGCAAAAGTTAAAGTTTATCTATTTTTTACAAAATTGTGAGTGGAGGGGGAATAAAACAAGAAATAATTGGTAGTCATTTTTATTGAGCAGAAACATTGAAAAGAAATGCATTTCACCAGAAACCTGTATTAACAAAGTACAATTCCCTTGTGCTGTCTTGTCAGAACTATTATATAAAAAGTAGGTGGATTGTAGCCTGGTAAGAAATAAAAGGGCAGGGTTCGATTCAGGATTTAAGCAGGAAAAGTGTGCATGGATAGAAATAAGCAAAGGGTCCTTTGAGGCACTCTGTATTTTGTAGGAAACAAGCACATGTCTTACTACAAATTAAACAAGTTTGATGTGTTTAATTGTGGAACAGTATCAATGGACAGTCTAGTCCAGTTACAAAACACATTACCCAGCTTTGAGTATTAGCCCTTTGTGCTAGGGCTGAGCTTTTGTTGCAGTCAGAGCCTAAATGGCTTCTTGCTAGCATTACCTCTTACCAAAAGTGTAGCAAACAAGCCCAGTGCCTGCTTTGCATGTTCAGAAGACTGGAGCCTGGGTGGAAGGTGGCAGAATGGAACTTCAAAGGCAGATCATCAATGCATTGGGATGGTGACCTTCTTTTGATCACACCTTGGATCAGCACAAAACCTGAGAAGCACCAGCAGTTACTGTGTTACAAGAACAATGGAAGTATTTTAAAGTGAACACTCACCTCTGAAGACTGACAATAAACGATGAGGTGTTTCCAGAGCCTGGAAGAGGTGTTTTTATAGTCAGCACACACCAGCAGCGGGGCTAAACAATGAACCAGGGAAAGGATATATTTTTTTCTGCTGTTCAGTGACTACGAATCTGTGCCCAAAATAATCAACATTTTCTATCATGGGTGCAAATACATGTATTGTGTGTAAATGTAAGTTCCAGTACAAAAGTTTGGTCATTCAAATTGGGGACCATGTGACCTTCACAGCTCTGCCACTGTTCCTGTGGTGCCTTGCAGTTATGCTGCTCTCCTGTTCATCTTAAAATCTCCTGCTTTTAAATTCGATAGAACCACGTTTTGTAAAATTTAAATATGCCAAGCCTGGTGCAAATCTTATTTTCTAATTTGTAATAGTGGCAACACTATTTGCTGAAATAGCCACGTTCCTAATAGAAAATAGTTTAGGGTCTTGTAGCAGACGTGCATTTAACATACTTTATGAGTACCTGGTAATTATTAATAATACTCGGAGCAAACAATGTGTTTATTAGACGGTTCTTCCCTTTAGTAATAATGTACAGTAAACAATACTGGTGGCGCCTAAGAGATGGTCAGAGAGATAACGAGTGCTGCCTGTTAGATTTCCCCGACAACTTGGGCAGGTCATTATTTATTACAGTCTTGTTGACGCACGCAATGAATGCGTCGCATAAAACGAAATGCTATCCCTGTGTGAATTTCTCTTTCTCTGTGAACAGTGACCCGCATTAACACCTTTTAAGGTGTCAGCCTTGGCACCAAACACCATTCACCTCCGTCCATTTCACCTGGTTTGGAACAGCCAGCCAGGACAGGTGTTGTGCGATATTTGGCCTGCATTCATGTACAGGATTAAAAAAGGGCCGAATTTAAGGCAAGTCGGGTTTTGTTACAGTATACTATAAGCGCACTGAGCAGGAATGGCACTGAACGGAAAGTGAATTAGCACCAATGGGGATGAATATTCAAGAAGAGCACGTTCTGAACAAGAAGAAGATTGGGATTTTTTTAAAGAGGATACGGCAGGATTACCTGCTTTGAAAAGTATGCTCGGCTGTTGATGGGAGACGCAGTGCACTAATGGTTTGTTAATCAGCTTATCTGTTGCGAGGTTTCGTCGTTGTATGTAAAGCAATTCGGAACTAGTTTATATCTTCGTGCTCCGGGGTTAAAAACACGGGAATACTTTACCATGTAAAATAGTTTAAGTATTGGTAAACTAAAAATATCCGTGTATTCAAATCTGCCCTTCCACAGGCAGTAACCGTTCTACAGGGGGAAAATGTGACCTCTAGATTAATCGTTTTGGCAATGGTTTGTGTTTTTTATATGGGAATACAGCATTATGTCTTAGATTGGTATTGGTTTACAAAACAAAAAGGGGATGTGACTTAAATCTCTCAGCGTTCTGTTCCTGAACCTGGTATGGTATTCAGCGTTATGAATGCTGTTCAGTCTGTGTTGTATTTTGATTCAGTTAGTTTTATCAGGGCATGTTTACTTTCTCTGAATGATAGCAGGAAATCAATGAAGATCTTCTCACCCATTTTATTTTATTAATTGAATGTGTGTACTTTTAAGATGAGGTTGTAATAAAGATTAGGACCATTTATATACTGAGCATCAAAAGAAACTTATCTCTTATATTTGGATAAAATTCAATAGATGTGATTGAAAAATGAGTCATATTTTAGAGCAGGTGCAGTGACTTTTTATTGTGCTGATTAACAATTGACATCACAAAGGTGCTGCAAAATGATCTGTCGATCCTGGGCAGGTGTTGTGACTCTTGGTCTCCCAGTTCGTGGTCATTGGCAGAGTGTATCTGGTTATACCGTCTCGCCAGGTTTGAAATTGCTGGCTGCGAGCACCCAAGACTGCAAGCCACAGTATGCTGCCCTAGTCCAGCCTCCAACATGCCGATTGCACGAAGGTGCTGCTCTCTTGACAGACTCTGTGTTTTTCTTTATTGCTTTGATTCAAGCTTGCAATTCAACAGCTCAAATCACTCCATTATCCACTGTCCAATCAACTGTCTCGCTAATTAGGTGATTAAGTACATATACTTCAGTCATAGTCACTCAAGTTATCATGGTCATATAAATGATCGAGTGATTAAAAAGAAACCAAAAACATTTCATCAATGTCCATTTTAGTATACCTTATTTTTAAAAAAAAGTAAATGTGTTATAATAGTGATAAGTTTCTTTTGATGCACGGATTGTGAAATACATTTAGAAACTACAGGTGATTTAGTAACCTGAAAGAAAATGTAAACTGTTTGAAGCCCTCTAGGCAAGACTGTTTTCTGTTGATACAAAGGTGGGGAAATAACTTCATCCTCGCCAGTGTCTGATGCATGACTATAGAATGATTTCTCCAACCTGGGGCACTTCACTTGAAGCACTCTGCACAAGAGAATTGCACTGTAGGTTCTGACCCAAGCATTTGAAGAACAGCACCTGAATGGTAATCATTTGAAAGGAATTTGAGTATTTTACAGTACACCCAGCTTATTCCCTTTTGCCTGAACCCTGTGTGCTGCCAGGATAGTTTTGTCCAGCATATCTGTTAATGTGATACATTAGACAGGCTGCTCTCTGGAAAATGGGAAATGGAAGTCTCTTATTGATCAGTATAGGGTGCTGTTTTTCCTGTAAACTGGATGGTTTTGGCAGGGCACAGTTTTGCATCAACCTAAACATTTACCTACCTATAGCTTTACCTTTTCACTTACCTTTACCAGATTTAGCTAATTATAGCATTTCAGTGTTAAATCTTGTGGCAAAACCCTAAAAATTAGATGCCTAATGTATTGCAGGTTAAACAATGGGCAGGCTGTTGCCATGGATAGGTGGGTTTGTTAAGCACTGTGGGTGTCACAGGATGATGCGCTGATGTATATAACCCCCTTCTCTGCACAGTGGCTGTGACGTGGCGTGATATGGCCAGCTCGTCTGACAGTGAGGATGACAGCTTCATTGCCATGGACACAGAGGAGGCTGTAGAAGGCTCAATGGATCAGGACGAGGAGCCACAGCAGCAACAGCAGCGTCCCCTTGAGGTTGAGCAGCGTCACCACCGCACCATGGGCGAGCTACCCGAAGAGGTTCTCGAGTACATCCTGTCCTTCCTGTCCCCCTACCAGGAGCACAAGACCGCAGCGCTCGTCTGCAAGCAGTGGTACCGGCTCATCAAAGGTGAGCTAGCCTTTCCACAAGAAATGCAAGAAGTATCACAAATAATGCATAAGCCTCATGCCAAAAAGATATCCTGAAACAGCTGTCTTCTGCCCCCAGGTTCTGAAATAAATAATCAGTTTTACTCTGCAGGGAATTGTTCATCTGCTTTGTTTTTAAAGAAATTTGGTAGGGTACAGGGTCAGTTTTACATTATGTAACACAGCGCTTATAATATTCCCCATCTTCAGTCATGCTATTCCTTTAATGATATTCTTACCTTTTATTCAGTTTTTGCCTATACAGTGAAGGCTAGTGATAGAAAGCAGTGCAGTCTAGTGTATTCTTAACTCTCTCCATTTTATATACGGCAATGAAAGAGAACTTGCATCACAATGGAAAAGTATGCTTGTGTGTGCTTATTTTTTTTTTACATTTTTAAAAAAAAAATTTATTAAGGAAATCTCAATAGTGCTGAAGCAAATGGTGTCTGAACCCTATTGCATTCGGTAGTGTTTGTTGAACGCTGAATTAGGGTTATAGATTTTTCTTCTTGTCTTGGAGCCGGTATCGCAAGAGGTTCCTCTCTGCAAGCTGGCGATGTGGAGTTTCATTAATAACCATTTCAAGGACCACAGGGTTTTTTTTTTTTTTTTTTTTTTTAACCTTTAATTACCACTTTGTCTTTGGAGTGAAAAAAAAAACTCTTTACAAATCTTAATGGTCTGGAGACTGAATCAGAATTCTAGTTTTCACATATGCGGAACAATAAAATATCACTACACATCTGAGCATATTTCTTTTTATAACAAGGCTCTCCTAAATGAGTTGTTCAGCTGAACAAATGAAACCTCCATCCAGGGTCTAAACTACCTCTCTGTTTTGTTATTCCATATGAACCCAGAGTTAAATGGCCCCTTGGGCTTGGAACTGCCCACCCCAGCTCTAGATGTGGACACCGTTCACTCGTGTTGTATGTTTACATGATACTCATGCTATTAGCTGTTTGTGTCCTTGAGTTATCGTTTGTGTGTCTGTGCCCTGTGGTGCTGCATGGTGTAGTATGGCTTTGTTAACCCAGCTTTGTCCTTTCTGTCTCCGCAGGCGTGGCCCACCAGTGTTATCATGGGTTCATCAAGGCAGTTCAGGAGGGCAATATCCAATGGGAGAGCCGTACCTACCCCTACCCAGGGACCCCCATCACCCAGCGCTTCTCTCACAGTAAGACGACTCTCGCTGGCTCGTTATTACACCACATGGTGCATAACACAGGGATGGGAATAAGACTCCTGTTGCACAACATTCACCCATTCCAGGTTTTACAACAAGCTTGATTAGCCACAGTTTACAGGCAGCAAGCTCAGGTGTGTCTTCTGTTAAGCTCATAGTAAAACCAGGAATGAATCAAGCTTGTATGCAGTGGGTTTTCTAATTCCATCCCTGTACTTAGGTTGGGAGCTCTTTAGAGGTGAAAAGTAGAGTTTGTGTTTGCTTTCCATAACGTTTAAACACAGTGGGAATGTTTGTAATCAATAAGAAGACATCTATCCCTTTTTTACAATTATTCTGTGTTTGTATAAGACTGTTTCTAATGGGATGGGCTAACAGTGGCTGTACCCAACCTTTAACAGGACTGTCCTGGACATGGTAAAAGCATCCTGTTGTCCTGTCTGTTCTAGGTGCTTGCTATTACGATTCCCATCAGTCCATGTATGTGTTTGGGGGGTGCACGCAAAGCAGCTGCAACGCAGCCTTCAATGACCTCTGGAGACTAGACTTGAACAGCAAGGAGTGGATCCGCCCTCTGGCATCAGGTAGGTAGGAGTGGGCAGGGGACAAGGTTTTGCTTAAACTAGCCTTTCATATTGCAATGTGTTTTGTTTTTGTTTTTTTAACCAGGGAGAATATTCGCAGTAACATATTAATGCCTGAAAGTTCTCCAGAAGTGTTTGTTGAAAAGACAAAAAAATTAAATATTGCCATTTACACTTCTGTACAAAAACCATTTGTAAATGTATTTTGTGTGTGCATCTTTTGAATATTTAACGTGTGGCTAAAGTGCTAGATATAGGCTGGCAGATTTTATCAAAATTGTGAAATGGGCAAGTTTTCAGTCAGTATTGCAAGAGGGTAGTTATGTGTGGACGTGTGAGAGTCAGTGAAAGTTCTGGAGCTGGGAGGGATGACCTCTGCACAGCTGGGACACTGCATTGCCTCTTTGAGAGACAGAGGGTTAGACAGGCACCCCCCCCCCCCCCCCCCCCCAAACTCAGGGCTTGTATATTTTGACTCTGAAACATTGTTGTTGATGCACAGACAGGCAAAGACAGGTGCTGTCAATTGGAAGCCTCTTCAGGCTGTGTGAAGGAGCTTGAAGAGACAGGCAGGCAGACGTGCAGAGAGGGAGAGGGTGAGACAGGCATGTAGGGATGCTGGGGTGAGACTTTCACTGCTGGTTCCACGTAAAAAGGAGACGGATCAGAAAATACTATTTACTATATGAAACCAAGTCAAGTAGATGCACGTTAGAAACCAATGGTCTAAAATCAATGTGTGCACCTGCCCAATTGACAACTGTATGACCTTGGCCTTTATGCTCCAGCCCCCATTTCAGGTAAATCAGCTACAGAAGCCTCCAGAGATAAACAGATGTTTGCTTTTCAATTTGAAAAGGAGGGCAGAGATAATGTTGCCACCTCACACCTGAAGGTCAGAAGCTTTAGCGATAAGGTACATGTTTCAAGTGTAGGAATGTGGCATTTCAGTCCCTGATGTTCTGGAGCACTTGTATAATATTTGCCTATTTTCCGGCAGCATGCTGTAAAATGTGTGCCTGCAAGTATTGTATTATTGTTGTCCTGCTTAGTTTGTAGGTATTGGACTCAGTCAGGAGAGAGCTTTCTCATAAGCTGTTGATTAAACTGTGATGAGTGAGGTGAATATATATATATATAGAGCTGAAGGAAAGAGGGAGGGGGATTCTAGCCAAGGAGCACTGAACAAGCTCATCTTTTCATCCTTTTGTTTCTTTGTGTATGACGATTATCTTGAATATGCTGTCATGGCAGTGAAAAGTTATTTTGAAGTGAATGAGAGCTCTCTCTCTCTCTCTGTATGTGAGGGGGTGTGGGAGAGACAGGGAGCTTGAGAGTGGCCGTCCCCAGTTCTGTCCAGTCTGGCCTCAGTGTGCAACACGCCGCTCATTGTGTGACCATCACTGAGTGACAGCATGGCCAGGCTGCTGACTGACAGTTCCCATTGTCCCGGGCCCAAGCTTCCCAATAGCCATTCAGAGCAGCCCCTTCAGGTACTCCGTCAGCCAATGGGGTGAGCTGCCTCGGCTATTACCTAGGCAACTGGTACTGTGGGAAAGTAGCAGGTACAAAACAAAGCAAGCAAATTGCCAGGGATCTTTTTTTTAAAACTGAATTATGGTGAATTGATAATGTAAATGGATGAATGGTTAAGGGGGTAGTGTGGTCTGGTACTGGTTTACAATTACTAGGAGGCCACGTACCAGGGAAGACCACCCCTTGTCATGTTTCTCATTTTCACAGGGGAGTTTTGAACTAGCACTTTATCTCCTGTAAGGCTTTTGTCCTGAAAACAGTATCTGTTTAAGTATCTGTTGAACTTAGTACTGCTGTATGGTAAGGTCTCCAAATATAAACAAATAACTAAGTAAAATAAGGCATTTTAAGTATTTCAAAAGTTTTTCCTAATATTGATAAGAATGTTGATAAGAATTCTGTGCACATGACCATACTTAAATGTAAAATGAGTAAAAATAGAATAATCCTTGTGTGCTATATTTAAAATGAGGAAGCACTCTTCCATCCTCCTGTTCATTCCAGCTCTGTAGTCCAGGATTCCCCGGGGTGGTCAGGGAGCTCCACACTTCCTCTGCTTTGGTAAGGAAGCTTTGAAGCCAGGCAGCTCCCGCTACGCAGTGACCCCTGACCCCTGTGGGCATTGTTCACATTCCCTTATCAGCCAGGCTGTGCTGGGTTCCCAGGCAGAGGCATGCAGAGACGTCCGTGTTCCCACTGCCAGGGAGAACAGACTGGAGGGCATGGGCAAGTGCCCTGGAGAAATCCCCCGGGGCAGGGCTCGAAACGGCCCACGCTTTTGTTTCAGCTAGGAATTGAAATTATTACTTGAACCCATATTGTGAGGTGTGGTAGGACTGAAATGTTGAAGTTTGGCATTCACTGCAGAGCCTACCCCTGTTAATTGGGGTGCTAGAGAGGTGCTGCCCAGAAGCTGTGGTCTGAGAGAGCAGCTCAAGAAAGCTGTTCTAAAAGGAGACTAGCTGACCTTACCAAGTGTCCCACAGTGTCCTTTGTTGTGGTCGTTGACGTACTCAACCCAAAACTTCTTTGTGCTTTGGGGCAGGAGTCGGCCGTTATTTCAGGCCTCGCTGATAAAAAGAAAACAGAATTAACTGCACCTCCCAGGATGTTCCAAACATTCCTATGGTGGCAGTGTGGTCTGGCTACCAGATCTGAAAAGTCTGGGTATTAAATACTTAAATACTAAAATATTTACTGTCTCTCTCTCTGTCTGTGCCCACCCACCTAGCTTTCTCCCTCCCTCCCTCTCTCTCTCTCACATACTTTCTGGTTGATTCTGAGTGAACCCATTTTGGGCTGGATAAAGATGGAATAAGCCAATTTTCGACTATCCCTTCAGTACAGTATGTTGTGTTCCAGTCCCTCACTAACCCTGTTTTCCCGTGCCTCTCCAACTCTGTCCCTTTTCTCTCTTGCAGGCTCGTACCCATCTCCAAAGGCTGGTGCCACGCTGGTTGTGTACCGGGACTTGCTGGTGCTGTTTGGCGGCTGGACTCGGCCCAGTCCCTACCCTCTGCACCAGCCCGAACGCTTCTTTGATGAAATCCACACGTACTCCCCGTCTAAGAACTGGTGAGTGCGGAGCTCCTTAGACCATCCAGTGTACTGTAGCCAGTGTCCAACGCTCTTTCTACCACAGCTCTTTCACAGCAGCGTGTTTCATATTTCAGTTCTGACTAAGTGAACTTGCTGAAAGTATCTCACTGTCTAGAAATCTGCAGTGAACACATCTTAGGAAACTGCATTCCAAAGCATCTTGCCATCTGAGCACAGTTCTCATGGGCAAATTAAATCGTAATGTTCCCAGTGCAGCGCCACTAAGTGGCTGTGAATTATCTTTCTAGTAGAAAAGCTCTGCTCATTAAATAGAATGGATTTTTGCATGTGAGTGCAGCAAAAAATAAATACATTGGCCCTAATAAGTCTAGTACATATTTTAACTGCTTCTTAATTTGGTCTAAACTGTAAACGAATTTCAGCTAGTTTCGTATCCAGTCCTGATGCTCTCTCCCTCTTAAGGTGGAACTGCATTGTCACCACACAAGGACCCCCTCCAATGGCTGGCCACTCCTCTTCCGTCATCGGGGACAGAATGATCGTTTTTGGGGGGTCACTGGGCTCACGGCAGATGTAAGTTATTTCTAAACAGGGGTGCCATTGTTGCTTGGGAGTTGATTGTCTGTTCTCATGACATGTGCCCCCCCCTCCCCTGCCAGGAGCAACGAGGTTTGGGTTCTAGATCTGGAGCAGTGGTCCTGGTCCAAACCCAACATCGCCGGCCCGACGCCACACCCACGGGGCGGACAGTCCCAGGTAAGGGCTCTCCTTCCTCATACCTTCTATACTTTCCCACTTCTCAAATTTTTGTAATGAAAACAGGATTCGAAATAAAAGGAAAGTAAGGTGCAAGCATGTGAACTTGTCTAGCTTATTCTGACGTAAATGTCTGATTTTTTTATATAAATAACTTCACAAATTTAGCTCTTACTCTGCGTGCTCTGAGTGAAGCGTCAAAGCACAAAGTGCTGTTTGTAACGCAGCAGGAAGATTTGAATTATGAATATTTTTAATTGAAGAAAATCACATGCTACAGGGCGGTGAAATGCCAACAAGCTATTCCAAGCCCAGTGCCTAGAAAGGTGTCTGCATGTCAGTCCTGTGTTAGAGTTCTGTTGTAGGAGGCCTCTAGACCTTAAAAGGCTTTGCAAGTCATTCCCTACATTGTGTGGTTTCCTGCGCTTGCAGATTGTTATTGATGAGGAGACCCTGCTGATCCTGGGGGGCTGCGGAGGTCCAAATGCAGTGAGTATCCCAGGGGGCTCCCTGCTGTTTCACTGGGCAGTGCTGTCATTGAACATGCTTTGATGCAGAACTTCAACAGATCAGCTCCACTGCTGTGAAAGAGTTTAGAAACAACATTTTAAAGCAGAGGCATACAAATATAATAGCAACATTGAATACAAAATAATTTGTATTTTTTTTAAACAAGATTAGTGCAGTCTTCAATGCAGTGCAGCCAGGGTTAACTTCATCTTAATCATAGTGGCAGATACTTACAATGAACACTTCCAGTGTGATGCATTTAACGACCGCATTAAAATGGAGCTTTTCTGTTCAGTAAGTTGCTAATCGGGGTGTGTGAATCCAGCTGTAAGTGCATACTAATCCCCTTCCCTCTCAGCTCCTGAAGGATGCCTGGCTGCTCCGCATGCACGCAAACCCGTGGGCCTGGCAGCAGCTCAAGGTGGAGAACGAGGAGCATGGCGCCCCTGAGCTGTGGTGCCACCCAGCCTGCAGAGTAAGGAATTCTAGCTCGGGGAGTCTGTTCAGTCAGTGTTGGGGAAAGCTGATTAACCAGATGCACAGTCCAGTCACTTCAGCTAAAACTGCAAATTCCTTAACATTGGAAAGATTTGGGTGAAGCATCCTGGAATTGTTTCAGGCAATAACATTTTGACGTGACATGCCAATTACAGATAATGATCACAATGTTCACTTTGGCAAACATTCAAATAATTGAGGACTTATGACCGGTAGTTTGGTTCACTTTGGCATCCAATTTAAAATAGTTAACTAATCCTTAACTATTAAACACTTGGCTCAGTTTAGAAATACTAAAAGAAACTAAATGAATTCAATGACGAGAGTTTCAAAAAGAAGTCTGTATCTAGATGTTTGTATAAACCCTAACCCCTGTGTTCCTGTCTCCCTCCCAGGTGGGTCAGTGTGTGGTGGTATTCAGTCAGGCTCCCAGTGGCCGAGCTCCCCTCAGCCCCAGCATGAACTCTCGTCCGTCCCCGATCAGTGCCACGCCTCCTTCTCTGATGCCCGAGCAGCGGGAGTACCGCTCACACTCACCAGTGAAGGGCGGCGATGAGGTGCCCTGTGTGAACGGGCGCTGGGGCACACTGCGGTCCCGGGCTCAGAGACACGGTGGGGCCAGGGAGGGCAGCCTGTCCCCATCCCGGGGGGGTGCGGCAGGAGGCTCGGACAGCCCTCCCATCCTGAACGGGGGCTCATCGGCAGGCGAGAGCCCGGGACAGGCAAGCTCGCCGGGCACACCCTCCGGAGCCGAGGGCTACGACTTCCGGACCAGACCTACTCCTGAAACCCAAGACCTGAGGCCAGCCGACTACAGCTGGGACCCCAAAGCGGGCAACCCAGACTCCCCTGAGGCCAAAACCACCACAGCCTCGGGACGAGACCCCACCCCAGAGCAGATCAACGGCATCCACACGCCTCCGAGTCTGGCCACAACACCCCAGGGGGCTGTATCGCCTGGAGCTCTGAGGCGAGGGTTAGAGGCTGTCAAAGGGCTTTCCTCTCAGGCTCCTCCTCCTCCTGCCGTTCCCCTTGCGGCTTCAGGCTCTAGCCCCCCCTCTGCAGCCGCCGCCGCCGCCCCCAGCCCCGCACAGGCTGACGGACATTCCATCCCTCCAATCGCCCGCAGGCTGGGCCACCACCCGCCCCAGTCACTCAACGTGGGCAAGCCGCTCTACCAGAGCATGAACTGCAAGCCCATGCAGATGTACGTGCTGGATGTGTCAAGGGTGAAGGAGCGGGGCCAGGTCAGCTGGAAAGTGTTTGGGGGGGGCTCTGTAGTGGGACCCCCCGAGACCAGCCTGCACACCGTCGTGCAGGGCAGAGGTGAGCTCATCATCTTCGGAGGGCTTATGGACAAGAAGCAGAATGTCAAGTACTACCCCAAAACCAACGCCTTGTATTTCGTCCGCGCCAAGAGATAATGCCAGAGTGGGGAAGCCACAGAAACAACAAACTTCTCTGCAGAGGATTATCTGGTTAAACCCTGCCTTCCCCCTTTTGACTGATTCCTCCCTCTCTTTTCAGAGGGAGGGGCAGACTCTAGGACCCCAGGGGGGGCATAGCAAAGTTTTTTTTTTTTTAATGAACACTTTCACAGTTGATTGTTTACAAAGAGGGTCTGTTTCATCTGAGTTGGCCGAGGGTGGAAAGGGCAGTGTGTTTGAAAAATAAAAGGTAAAACAGGGGGGGGGGGGGCCTTGCAATGTAACTGGCATTCTGCTCTGTATAGTTTCCACTTTCCTGGCGTAGCTGCCTTGTATCTCAGCTGCTAATATGACCAACAATGAAAAGCAACCCCTCCCTGACTCCCTACCCCACCCACTCCTCCGCTCAAGCTGCACTTAAAGCTGTTTAGTATAAGTTAGGGTGGTGTGCTGGCTCTGAATTGAATGATACAGGCTCGAGGTTCAAGAGGGTACAAGGAATCCTGTTTTTGGGTACAAACCACAGCACACACAGACAGGTTCCAATAGCTGAGTGTTTAGAGCACTGGGCTGCAGTGTGGATATGGGTTCCGTTTGTTCAGTGTTTAACATAGTGTATTTGAGGAGTAGAGTCCTAGGGGTGCAGTGTGGAAGGAGTGAGACTGGAGTAGCTTGGCGATTAAGGTGTTGCTGTACTTCACAGATGTACCTGGGAGATGAGTGTCGGCACTTCAAAATTACCCACAGTCCTTTTTAAAGGTCTGATTTATATAATTTTAAACAAAGTTCTTTTTCTATTGAGGGCCTTGCACAAAACAGTAAGCCGCAGCAATGTGGTGTTTGTGATCCTGTTGAATACATAGGCAGTGGGTATGTACATCCCAACTATGTGATCTTATCAGAATAAGACAATAAAACAAACAACCTTGCCCTTTTCAATTTCATGATTGCTTGTTAACCTTTTATCGTCTGAGCCAAGATAGAAGGAACACATCCTGTCCATTTCCAGATATTTTTTTTAATTTTAATTTGAACAACCATTATGTTTGTAGACACAATTATGAAAAACACTTATGTCCCCATAAGGGAAATTCTAATATTTTTTTTGCTTTTACAGCAGGATATGTATACAAAATAAATGCTGTTTGAAAATTATTTTTATGAAAGTCTCCTTAATGAAAATGATCTGAATTATTATTCATGGCTAAAGACTCACTGTTCATCATTTTTTATTCTGTATTTTGCAATTGAAAAAAAAATTGGTAGAAAATATATCAAAACAAATTAAATTACACTGTAGTACAAAAAGACAATTTGAACAGAATGTGCCCTTCATTCTTTGATATATCAGTTCTGGCTAGGCGCTAAAAGGTTAATTTAAAAAGACACAGTTCTACCGAGCGAAGTGAAGATGCAGTGCGTTGCAGTAGGTCGATCAGATATGTAGAGCTGCAGTTTGTGTTAATAACAAGCTGCATGGATCGGTCAGGATTTCCAGTCCTTTTTGGTTGTTCTTTCCCATGAGGGTCTGTGCCTCTACGTGATCTGGGATCAATCTTTTTTTTTTTTTCTTCAGTATTTGCAGCAGTCTTTATTTAATTCGTACTATGTGCCAAACAGTGTATGACCAAGAACTCCAGAGTGTCCAGATGTGACCCTGTTATTGGGCACCTTGGTACTGCAGGGCTGGACTAGGGGGAACGAGGAGAGGAAAGTGACAAGCTGATCTTTGACCCATCCTAGTCCTCAGTCCTGTCCGCAATTACACATTGACTCCGCTAGTGCCACCAAGCTCGACCACATCCAAGCCTACAACAGCACACCAAACGCAGCCTGCCCTGCCCTCCGGACTTCACTTTACACCACAGTCCCTTGGCTCTGCTAGACCTCCCTGTGCCTCAGTTATCACTGCTATTCTACACTGGTTTCATGTCCCACCTTGTTCTGCTTGTTAATGAACCCTTAGTAGCTGTTTCTTTGTTTTTTTTTTGGGGGGGGGGGGGACGTGGTTTATCTCACCTTATGCACAGATTGCTTTGCAAAGCTCCCTATTATGGCACCTTCTGACGGTTCACCCAGCCTGCTGTAATAGGAGTGGGGCTGAGAGGGGCGGCTCTTGTATTACAGCAGTTACACACGTGGGTGTTCAGGTTAAAAAGGGGAAACATGCTGCTGTATTTTGTCTTTAGTAAATCTTGACCTCAAGAGTCTTTATTTCTATAAATTGCCTCTATGACTTTAAAAAAAATAAAAATAATGTTTGGGTGCCTTCTGTGTAGGTTCGGGCAAAATAAAATATGGCTAAAACCTGTTCCTTTTAATTCTTTTAGGATTTCTACATAGCGTATAGCACTACCTGGTGATCAACTATTGTATTGTTAAAGAATTCCCATGTTTCCATTAAAGAGGATAAATCTGACCACACCAGTGCGAAATCTTCAGGGGTCATTTGTTATGTATGCTTGCATCATTACGAGTTCTTTTGATCACAAAAGTTTCCCACAATTATGAAATCGCAGTTCACTTTTTTTTCGCAGGGATAAAGGTCAGATAACAGAATTGCAATGTAATTGAAGGCTTAAAGTAGCATAACTATCTAAGTATGCACAACTATGCCCCCCCCAAAAAACGATAAAGAATTAATAAATACTGTATATCCTTGCCTTTAGTGTCTAACGCCATGTAACCCCCCCTCCCCCCCAGTTATTGATGACCATATCAGGGACTCCTCATTAAGAGAACTAGTGGAAACCAACTGAACGCCATCAGCTGTTCCCTGTCGCCCAGGTGTTCAATGTAATATTTCAGATCTTTATTCAAGCGTTTTTGCAGGCGCTTTCGATGGTTTTGTGAACATTTTGAGAAGTAATTACAAAGTAACATTATGGCAAAGGCAATTTCCATGTAATTACACCCTTTTTCCCGCAGGAGTTGCGAGAGCAGGATGTGTTTACACTCACACAGTTATTTAAATGGGTATGAGTGCTAGCCTGTACTCTAAAGTGCTACTGAGCTTGTATGCGTAATATTTTATTTTGTATAATTCAGTAAAATACGTGAACATACAATAATTATATTAAAATAATTCAACCTTCTTCATTGCTCGTTTAACACTATCATTGGATATTAATTCTCGCCCCTTAAACACATCACAAGGAAAAATTGATTTCTCTGCATTTCAGAACTAGCCTTGTTCTCTCTGTTAGATTAAAACTGGATGACAAGAGATAAAAAGGCAATGTAATCTTGTAATGTGCCTTTGGTCTTATTCTATGTAGAGGGCGCACTTCAAGGTCTCTTTACACTGTTACATTGGAAGGCATTTTAAAATGAAGAGGCTTACTGAATTTGCTCATGTGCTTTTCTACTTCGGTGCAGTAAACTGAGCTATCGTTTTAGTTACGCAACAGCGCCATCTGGAGGAACCTTGAAGTACTTTCCTTAATACCACCCCATATCAACCTAGCATTTAACGCTGCAGACTGCCATCTACATCTGCAGTATAGTCTTGACAGTCCAGTATGTTTACATCACACACAAATACTGTGTAGCCAACTGGTAACTCTTCATATACAAAACTGACATTGTTACCATCAGGACTCTTCAAATGGTCAGGCCCCTCAACAAAAGACGCTAAATCGATCTGTTAATGGCATGAAATGATGGCGGTTGTAGAGGTCAGAGCTGCCAGCGCGGTTATGAGATTCTTTTTATATCTCTGTGAGTGCACATCAAAATGTAATAGTTTTTTTTTTTTTCCTAAAAAAACAAACGGCACTGTACTATATTTTCAATACATGTAAAATATGGAATGTTATCAATCTCAGTTCATACGTAAGAGATTGTATAGACAACTTACAACTACCTTTACACAAACACTGGGTGAAGATAAGGATAGATGGAGCCCAGCTGGACAGGAGATGAGTTTATAGTGAGGAATGCTTAGATCTTACTGAACGATGCTGCATTAACCAATGTGCAGTACCATGTCAACACATAATCCTAATAATATTTACAAGCAATCCACTGGTTCTGTATCAAACGCTGGTATAAACGTACTGCTGGGAACATTTTCAAAACACATTGAGAATGCGGGACTATGGTATACCAAAAGCTCTATGGATTGGAGACAACTCTGTTTATATAAAGGGAATATAATACACCCCCTGGCAGACCAGTTTTGATAAAAGAACCTTGAAATGGCAATATTTTTAACCCTTTCAGGTATGGCGACCCTTTATGGGGGACGGATAAAAATGCGATTTTTCCCAAATAAGCAAAGGGGGAGAAAAAAAGTTAAATATATTGCAGGGGTTACTGATGCAATCTGTGAGACTACCGAAGTGTTGGGGGCGTGATTCTGACTATTCCACCATAAACTATTCTTCAGACTTTGAACACTTGCGCAAAAGGTTGGTTAAATCTAGACGCTCCCTAAAATACTTGAACAGAAGACCCTCCGGCTTGCTTATTAATAAGTGCACATTGCCAAGAATCATACACTGGCTGAAAGACTCCAAGTGGACTGGACTGTTGTTGGCTGGGGAAGCTTGCAGTAGGTACATTTCAGGATTTCACGGAGTGAAGATTTTAATTAAGCTGGGTAGACAAGCTGGCATTTGTTAATATGTACAATATCACTGCTTGGAGCGAAATCTCTCGCTTTTGTTACTTTTTTCATTAGTATAAATCCAGGGTCATGTCAAGTGTTTTGTATCGGGTTCTAGTTTCAGGGCAGTTACATCTTGTTTTATTAAATGCGAGTGTATGTGGACGATTTCCTGGTTTTGTTTTTACTTATACCGTATGTGTTACTGCAATATATCATGCAGGTTAGACTACACATTAAAAAAAAACAGCTACATGCAGGAACGCAGCACTATATATATATATTTATAACATTTATAAATATCAAGAAACGAGTGGATATACAGTAAGCAGACACTATTTCATGAACACAATTTGGTAAGTTTATTTTCCTTATTACTGATAATAATGGAATGAATAAAATATAATTTTATTTGTACTTATTTATTTTGAGAAAGTAATGGAGAGCAGTGTGCATTATCGATTATAATAAAGACCCTGAGAATAATCGTGTATTAATATGTTATTGCAATCAGGTGAAACAATGTCTCGTAATTTGTCCAAACATCAATATTTTTCAATACAGCTTTTAGGAAGTATTGCAAGGTCCCTCGGGTCATGGAATAACACTGGTTTCTGAAGTAATTTATAATGTCCACCAGCACCCCACTGAAAAATGCTTGGTTAACCACATTATTTATGTAATTATAAGACAGGTATGCAGTCTGCTCTGCATTTCCCCCTTTAGCTGTTTTATTTAATTACGGATGTGTTTATAAATTAATATTACAGCTCCCTTTGATGCAATACCAAGCATCGCCTTCAAACTAAGCCTCCAAAAACAGCTTTCTTATGTGAAACAAATACACACACACACACACACACACACACACACACACACACACACACACACCTAGCATTCACATCTTTCTAATCTGTGCTCATTAGGTTAAAAAAAAAAAAAAAGTAATCTGTCTGTGCCAGATTTTGCGCTCGGCATAAAAGCAGCGCACTGCACTGAATATTCCTAACTTGGCTGGAATGATTAAATTAAAACAAAAAAACAAACAAAAAAAGAACAGTTAAAACTACAGTTTTATTACTTTTCATTTTCAACAATATAAAATATATACCAGTGTTGCCAAGTATATAGGAATATTCCTATTTCCATATTATATGTTTTTGGAGAGATTGGCTGCATGCAGTAACAGAAGTTAACGTGAACCAAAAAGAGGCTGTATGTTGCTTGACTTGGGAACTGTAACATAGTGTGAATGATCGATTTCAGCTCCATGTTATGATATGGGTTTATTCAGCCCGGTTTAATAACTCACAAGACTATATGTCAAATGGATATTCATGTTATTTCTGTTTATCTTTGCATTTAGTTTTATTTTACTAAGTGCTATTTCGTAGCTGTGAAAAACACGGGGCTCCAGTTACTTACCATTTCTCAGAACCACTTCCTGGTTTGTTATATAAGACTACACAGTCTATACAGCTGGCAGTAAAACACCCAGTTTGAACTACACTTTACCACTTAAGATACTTGGAGCGTCTTGAATAAAAGCTCTCCATCTTTCTTTCCTGCCAATATCCTTGGAGCCTCTTGAATGAAAGCTCTCTGTCTCTCCATCTTTCTCTCCTGTCAGGTGCTGTTCTGGGAACGCAGGGTGAGATGGAGAATGTGAAGATGTGGGAGGGTTCTAGGTGCTCCTTGAGCCAGGTAAAGGGGGTGCCGCTGCTGGAGCCCACTGTACAAAACTGGGCATTAGTGGAAAACTTCAGAGCACGGTCAGATGACCTGCTGATTGCCACATACCCCAAAGCAGGTGAGAGGAGGGGAATGAGAGTGGAGAGAGGGCAGGAGAGGACTACGAAGCAATGTGTCATGTGCTCATCAGTGCAACCCGCTCTATCCGCACAGGCACCACCTGGACTCAGGAGATTGTTGATCTGATCCTGAATGACGGAGACGCAGAGAAATGCCGCCGAGCACCTACACACAAGCGCATGCCCTTCCTAGAGATGTTCCCTCTCGTCTCCTTAGAGTCTGGTCGGTACTCCTCCCTCCCCTCCCTCTACAATAGTTTCAATGCCCGGGGAGGACAGTTTCACAATTCTTTTCAGACTGTGAAACTTCCAACAAGCACATTCTACACAAGCATCTCAGAGAGAAGCTGTATAACCTAGAACCAGGGTAGGAGTCTACTCCTGTTTTTCAAATTCCATTTCCCAATTCCTTTGAAGCAATTGGAATTGGGAATAGATATTTTAAAGACATCATAATTGTTGGTACTGTTGAACTGCTTTCATTTCCAGCCAATTTAACTGACTAACATAGACTTCAAAGAAATTTGTCACCACTGTGACAAGCTCATTTTAACAGAATGCTGCCGGTTGCAATTTTGATCAGTGATGGAACTGCCTATGTCCCTGCCTATAACTCTCATTCTCTTACTATCTTCACTCATTCTTCAGGAGTCAGCGACCTGGACAAGATGCCCTCCCCTCGTGTCATCAAGACCCACCTGCCCATTCAGCTGGTCCCCCAGTCCTTCTGGGACAACAACTGCAAGGTACTGCGCCACTCCTTTACATTCAAAGAGCATTCTAGAGAGATTACTTTTGGGTTTGTATTCTCAATGGATTCCAAAAACAAGAATCCACTGTCAATGATGTAACAAACTCAGTGCTAGAGGTCAATCAAAACCATTTTAAGTTACCTGATCACAATTATATTCCCACCCGCAATAAGCCATATATTAAAATGTAGGTGAGCAGAGTGCCAGATCCAAGAAATAAACGCGGGGTAAGACAGTAATCATTACAATAAATATGCATTGAGGCAATCAAAACAAACCACAAAGTAAGAAGAGAAATACTGGATAACAATAATAAATTACGGAACAATAAATCTGATCAATTAATCCAAAAAATAAAGACAGTCCAATTTGAGTCTTTTATGACGAAATGGGCAAAAAAAATGCCCCTTGGCTTAAGCTGTCCATGCACAGAGCATAATAAATGGTGGACCCCCGGAAGGTGCTGATGCCACCACTGCACATCAAATTGGGCCTTATGAAACAATTTGTCAGAGCTCTAGATAAGGAGTTGGCAGCCTTCCAGTACCTTCAAGACTTCTTCCCTAAGCTGTCTGAGGCAAAGGTCAAAGCCGGTGTCTTCGTCGGACCACAGATAAAGAAGATCCTGGAGTGCAATGAATTCCCCAAGAAGCTCACTAGTAAGGAGAAAGCGGCTTGGAACAGCTTTGTCACAGTGGTTCGGGGCTTCCTGGGCAATCACAAGGCCGAAAACTACGTGGAGCTGGTTGAGACTCTGGTGAAGAACTACGGCACAATGGGCTGTAAGATGTCCTTCAAAGTCCATATCCTTGATGCTCATCTTGATAAATTCAAGGAGAACATGGGAGCGTATTTGGAGGAGCAAGGCGAGCGCTTCCATCAGGATATACTGGACTTCGAACGCCGCTACCAAGGACAGTATAACGAGAACATGATGGGAGACTACATTTGGGGGCTGATTCGTGAAAGTAATTTATAGTATAATCGTAAATCTCGAAAAACTACTCACTTCTAAATCTTTTGTAGTCATTTTTGTATTACTTTAGTATAAATACATGTTAATTTGGATTCATATGTTGTTTTTTTCTGACTTTATGTGAACGAAAAGACACAAATTCGCCCGTTTTCTCATTGGAAATAGGTACATTTCAGAATATCACTGTCCTGGTTACAAAAGCAAAGTTTGTGGGGAATAATAGCTATTTTCTATACTTTTGAGGCATAAGCAATTAGGAAATAACACTTAACAATTAAGTACAGCAAGCAGCAAACTTCCTATGCTGCACAGGTGTAGCTAGTGCTACAATACAACAACATGGTTTATACAGCATTGCAGACCTGAAAACTGTCACTCTGTGTCTGTTCCAAAGGTCAAAGTACTGCACTGTAAATCAGTAATACACCCAACTTACACCTCAGCCATTACAAGGGTTAAAGTCTCAGCACTTTGGGACATTCTCTTTGTTTCACAAAGTACAGAATGCAGACACATAAGATAATGGATTCTTACAATAGCAGCAGTAAAGGAGGTAGTGGAACAAACCTTCCATAATATTAATAATAATAATAATAATAATAATAATAATAATAATAATAATAATAATAAACAAACAAATTATAGCACTTTCCATCCACGCATCTCAAGGTGCTTAACAGAAATTAAACACAACCATTAAACATACAAATACAAGATTAAAATACCATTCAATAAAAGTATTATCCCCAAAAAGTATAAATTTAGTAATACAGTACAGAAATGTTAATACAAAATAAACTAGTCAGTATTAAAATATCAAGATTAAAATGCAATAAATCAACAATGCTATTAAAACTAAGTTTATACTGAGTCAGAGTCTCTTCTTGATTTTGCCTGTGGGTTTCATTAGGTGCATAGGTGTGAAGTCTTGCTCTTCTAACTTGCTGCAATCCTGCATCCTGGGTTCTCAAGGTGTGATTGAATAAGCAGCTCAGCTAGACAAGTAGGAGCTAAGCCTTTATAGCCTTATTGGTTAATAATAAAATTTCACTGGACATCCCCTTGTGTTGCAGGTGATCTACATGGCCCGCAATGCGAAGGACAGTGTGGTGTCGTACTTCCACTTCGACCGAATGAATCGCATTCAGCCTGATCCCGGGCCCTGGGACCAGTACCTTCACAAGTTCATGCATGGACAGCGTGAGTGCACATTCACTGAGGGGGCATTAATATAACATGCATGTTCTCTGAGGGGGCGTCAGTAAACGCATACTCTCTCCAGGGGGCGCCAATTAACGTGTATTTTCTGCAATTGGCAATATTTTCCTCACAGCAGGGGAAGTGATAAGGTGACGGGAAGCAGCAGTTTAATCTAATCTACATCTCTGTCCTGAAGTAAGAAATCAATGGTGCTGGTGCTAATATCAAGTTACACAATGGAATGGGAAGCCTTGGTTAGCTCTCCTTAAATCTGTGGGTCTTATTTGCAAAGCTTTAAAACCAATCATTAGACAAAGCTTTATGATGATGCTTTATAAAACCAATGTTGTTCTAGTGGGCTGGGGCTACTGGTACGACCACGTGAAGGGTTACTGGAGGGAGAAAGAGACGAAGAGGATTCTCTACCTGCTGTACGAGGACATGAAGGAGGTATGAAGGGAGAGAGGGAGACTTGTTTGTGTCTGCTCAGTTCTTAAGGACTCTTCATTACACTTCCAAGGTTACCTTGTAGAACTGCCTTTGCATTACACATTGTTGGGAGTGGTCTAGTGTGTTCTCATATAGAAAAGATTAAGTCCTTTAAGTTCACTCTGTGTTATGCTAACCTGTGCTGTAATAATTAGACATGACTACATCTAGGTAACAAATATGCTATCAACCACCTCTCTGGGATTACTGTTACTGTTGTTTTAAATATAAAATGTATATTAAACTGGGATTTTTAAAAGCTTAACAAGGGAAAGTTGAAAACCCAGACTGCAGCCTTTTAATTTCGTTTCATCCCCCCCTCCTCCTCCCCCCCCCTCTCTCTCTCTCTCTCAGAACCCTCGGGATGAGGTCATCCGTGTGATGCGCTTCCTGGAGCGCTCGCTGCCTGATGACATCATCAACCGGATCGTAGAGCTCACTTCCTTTTCGGTGATGAAAGAGAACCCAATGGCAAACAGCTCCACCGTCCCGTACAGTGTGTTCGACCGCTCAGTCTCCACATTCATGAGGAAAGGTACTGGCAGTGTGACAGTCAAACAGCAAACTGCCCAAGGTCAATTGTGTGGGATTTTTTTTTCTACCAAATTAAAAAAGTCACTTGTTATCAGGATTTGAACCAACTGAAAATGTTCAAATAGGAAAATTAATGATTGTCTAATTTAACTGATGACTTTAGTAGGCCAAACATCCAATTAATTTAAAATAGTAAGAGAAAGGTACACATAGTCACACATGGTCAAATGCACGAGACCGTTTAGAAGTTGTTTAAGATGCCTAATTAAAGCACAAAGAGGTCTAACATTTTCACACACGAATTCCTCTTATTTCTATATCACTGATTACTGACTAGAAATTGAAATTGTTTCCAGAGGTCTTTCATGCAGATAAGTATATAAAGGATATAAATGACATATCCTGATGTGTTCTAATGAATTTGCACTCTACTGTATATAAAGAACTTCTTTAGCAGTTAGGTCATATGTTGCTCTCCATTTAGACAGAAGTGTTCATGATGCACTGAGATGAGCTGTTGGGTTTGCTTGTCTTCTTGCTTTAGGGGAAGTGGGGGACTGGCAGAACCACTTTAGCCCTGAAGAGAGCAGGCTCTTCGACGAGCACTATGAGAAAATGATGTCTGGAACTTCCATACCATTCCGATCCCAACTCTGATGGACCGTCCACAAACTCCAGCACGTGAACACCTGATCTGAGAGACCACTGTGAGACCCCACTGAAAAAAACCTTAGGGACCGTCCACAAACTCCACCACTTCAAACCCTGATCTGAGACCACTGTCAACCCCACTGAAAAAACCTTAGGGACCATCCACAAACTCCACTCTAAACTCCCATCCACTTCCCTGATTTTCAGAAGCATGCTGAAACTGACAGATCAAATGTAATCTAAGCTGCAACAGTGGGTGTATGGGGGGGGGGGGGGGGGGGGGGGGGGTAATAATAATAGTTATTATTCATTAATCAGGTATCTGCAGTAATAACTATCTTTTGTATGTTTTTATTGTATTACTACTCAGCTAAAAACAAAAACATTGGTTATTTTGCTCAGGCTACCCATAAATAAAGTATTGGCAGACCTTTGCATTGTGTTTTTATTCCATCAATATCTATCATTCTATCTCTATAGCTATCTATCGATAAACACAGAACTAAAGAAACACCCACCATACCAAAGTCAATAGGTTGTAAGGCAGCTAGGCACTGACTGTATTTGACAAAGCGCTTGAGCAGTCTTTGAGAGAGGTGAGAGAAGTGGCCATTCTTAAAATATTTCAAAATAAATGCTAACTATAAACAAATCCAATGGATTGCTTTGTATTTACTGACGGGTGCAAAACCAATTACCCTTTGTACACTTTAACCCACTGAGTCACTGCTCTGAGAAGACAAACTGAGACAGCTCCTGCAGTATGTGCTTATGTCCACTAGGCACCTGAAACCCGCTACTGAATTTGTAAAAAAACAACTGCAAACATGTTAGTGCAGTCAACTGGGTCTTCAGCTGGCTTCCACCAGTGTGACCGGTGCTCAGCTAAGCTGCCCAGGCAGGACGACCATCGAACATCGCTTACACATCGGCAGCGCTGTCAGTCCGAGCAGCAAATGCCATAGCCATACTGCTGCACTACCAGAATCAGCTGGCAGAGAGACTGCAGATGAGGGCTACACAGGCAGACACAGGGGAGCTCGAGGCGGTGGCTAATAGGGGAGTGAGGTCAGGCATCAGGGAGGTCGCTGGCGGTGCTGGCTGCCCGCCGGCATTTGTGGCTGACACAAGAAAAGGGCATGGAGACCGAGAAGGTGGCGCTACTGGACGCCTCCATTACACTGGGGCAGACTTTTGGGGCAACCATTGATGTAAGCCTTGAGAGGTCCCACAAGGCCACGGAGATAGCCTCCAAATTTTTGCGCCTTCCGGCTTACCGTCAGCGCCCAAGGTGGCATGGGCAGCCTGCCGGGGTGAAAGGGTCTGAACATCGCCCTCCATCCCAGAATAGACAAGCAGGCAGAGGCACAGGCAGGCCCAGTGGCAGGGGACCTCCGCAGGCCAGGGGTAACCGGTTCTCTTGCTGGAGATCGAGGCCAGGGCCTAAGAAAGACCCACCCCCTCCCAAGCCCAAGGGAGTCAACACCAGAGGGGCCCCGGCTGCCACCAAACCCCCCACAACCGGACTGACCAACGGCAATGACCCATGGCAAGGCTGCACCCAGGGCTGGGTGCTATCAACAATGAGACACGGATACGCTTTGCAATTCCGCATAGGTCCGCCACCCTTCAAGGGTGTGCTCTTCACCACCGTTGAACCAGCAAGGGCGATACTCCTTTAAAAAGGAGCTCGCCAATCTTCGAAGGAAGAACACTATACGCTTGGTCCAAGCGATGCCCTCAGCAACTTTTACTCGAGGTACTTCCTGGTGCCCAAAAGGGACGGCGGTTTCAGACCAATTCTGGACCTCAGAGTCCTCAACTTGTTCCTCAAACAGAGGAAGTTAAATATGTTGACAGCACAGCGTATCCTCCAGTCCGTCCAACCGGGCGACTGGTTCACATCGATCGACCTGCAAGATGCCTACTTTCACCTCCCGATCCGTCCCACGCACAGAAAATATCTGCGCTTCGCCTTTCAAGGCAACATGTACGAATTCTGCGTGCTGCCATTTGGCCTCTCGCTGGTGCCCCGCACATTTTCAAAGTGCATGGATGCAGCACTGGCTCCACTCAGGCTGCGGGGTCTTCGGATCCTAAACTATCTGGAAGATTGGTTGATTTGTGCACAGTCAAAAGCATGCGCAGAGGCGCACATAAAACAGGTCATAGATCATGTGGCGAAGTTGAGGCTCTCAATACATCAACAGAAGAGCAACTTCGTACCGTCTCAGTCCACAGTGTTCCTGGGGATCAAACTGAACTCTGTGAGCATGCTTGATTATGTCATTGGAGACCACACTCTCCCTATTCAGAGAGGACGCTCTCCTACAGGTCAAACTATATCAAAGGTTGTTGGGGCTGATGGCAACCGCCTCAAGAATCCTTCCACTAGGGCTGCTGAGAGGCTCTTGTATGCGTTCCCTCCGCTACCATTAATACCCCTGACACTAGAGAGGATCAGGGTGGAGAGAGCACAGGTTTTTCTGGTTGCACCCAGATGGCCGAGACGCCCCTGGTTTGCTCTCCTCTCCGACATGTTGTCGGATCAGCCGTGGCAGCTCCCGCTGCGCAAGGACCTCCTGAGCCAAGCGGAGGGGCTATTATGGCACCCAAACCCAGCCCAGCTCCAACTCTGGGTCTGGCCGTTGAACGGAGCCATCTATTCAGACAAGGTTTGCCAGATGCAGTAGTAGAAACACTACAGTCTGCTAGGGCGCTGAGCTCTAGAGCCCAGTACTCATATAAATGGAAAGTTTTCCAAGACTGGTGTCTTGCCGGAGGTCACGATCCGGTGACTTGCCAGATTGAGACGATATTAACCTTATTACAACACCTGTTTGACAAAGGGAAATCAGCATCCACTTTGAAGGTATACCTGGCAACAATATCAGTGTGCCATGAAAAAACTGACTCGGTGTCCCTGGGGGCACATTTCCTGGCAGTGCAATTTCTTAAAGGGGCTTGGAGGCTTTGTCCTCCCATGAAAAGTATGGTCCCCAAGTGGGATCTAGAACTGGTACTGCGGGCCCTTATGGGTCCCCCATTTGAGCCCATGGCGTCAGCAGAACTGCGCCCTGTTTCATTGAAAGTGGCATTTTTAATAGCCATTACGTCTGCCAGACGAGTAAGTGAGCTTCATGCACTGTCCATCGATGACACATGTATGGCTTTCACTGGAAGTGACTCGCGGGTAACATTAAGAACAAATCCATCCTTTTTGCCAAAGGTGGTATCCTCATTCCATATTAACCAATCAGTGGTTTTGGAAACTTTCAGACCTCCCCCGCACGAGTCAGAGGAGGACCGTAGACAACACACGCTATGCCCAGTTCGGGCTCTGCGCTGTTATTTGGATAGGACGGTGTCCTGGAGACAGTCCAACCAGCTGTTTGTCTGCTACGGGTCCCACTCTAGAGGTCAGGCCCTATCGAAGCAACATCTAGTGCACTGGGTGACAGATGCAATAAGCTTGGCTTATGAACAGATGGACTTCCCTTTACCGGGGGACATTACGGCCCATTCTGCCAGGGGCCAGGCAACTTCGTGGGCTTTCCTTCATGACGCCTCCTTAGATGAGTTATGCAATGCTGCTACATGGACAGGTAGTCAGACATTTGTGCGTTTGTACCGCCTTGATGTGACAAACTGAGCAAGACCCTCTCTTGGCTCTAGAGTTTTGCAGGCGGCATGCCCTTAGGAGTCATGTGGGCTCTGTTGCTCTGGCTCCAGCTGACCTCTGATTTAGAAAGAAAATGGTGATGTGCTACTGTGAGGACGTCCTTCTTCAGCAGGAGGTGGGCGGGACTTCCCCCTCACAGCAGGGCCCTGATAGGGCAGCTATTGTATATTTGCTCAGAGACTGACGATCAGAGAGGCTCTTCCCATTCGGTAATGGTTGTCATTCTCTTTCAGGGAACCAGGGATATGGTAATAACCTAACGTTGCACTGCCTGCTTGTTTGTTTAGTTGTGACATCAGAGATGGGCATTTCATTTTTAAAGGAAGGAGACATTTTTTGAAGCACAGAGAAAAAAACAAGACACAAGAACTTACAGCAAAGAAGAAAAACAGGGAAACACTGTAAATCTTATATTACAACATTTATCTGTCATGTGTTTTAATATATATATATTATATTTTTACATTTATAAATATCAAGAAACGAGTGGATATAAGCAGATACTATTTCATGAACTAAATTTGGTAAGTGTTTTCCTTATTACTGATAATAATGGAATGAATAAAATATTATTTTATTTATACTTATTTATTTTGAGAAAGTAATGGAGAGCAGTGTGCATTATCGATTATAATAAAGACCCTGAGAATAAATGCGCATTATGTCATTGCAATCAGGTGAAACATTGTCTTGCAATGTCTTCTAATTTGCCCAAACGTCAATATCTTTCAATACAACTTTCAGGAAGTATTGCAAGATCCCTCGGGTCATGGAATAACATGTTTTTATACATGTATCTCTAAGCAGAATACATCATAATTTTAAAAAAAATGAAACGTTTAAAAAAATATAATTTAAAAACCAGGTTGGAAAAAAAAAGGCAAAAATTTGATATGGTTTCTAAAGTAATTTATAATATCCCCCAGCACCCCACTGAAAAAGCTTGGTTAACCACATTATTTATGTAATTATAAGACAGGTATGCAGTCTGCTCTGCATTTTCTCCCTTTTGCTGTTTTATTTAATTACGGGTGTGTTTATAAATTAATATTACAGCTCCCTTTGATGCAATACCAAGCATCGCCTTCAAACTTATGTGAAACAAATACTAACTAAATAAATAAACTTTTACACATTATGAAGGCACGTTTGTCTTGTCAAAATTAGACTTCTTTTTTTTTAGCCAGCGTTATTTGAAAAAAATATACACATGTAGCATTCACATCTTTCTAATCTGTGCTCATTCTACTGCCATGTTCACTGCTCGATCAACATAAGAGCACTGCATTGAATATTCCCAACTCGGTTGGAATGACTAAATTAAAACAACAACAAAAAAATAAACTCTTAGTACTTTTAATTTTCAACAATATAAAATATATGCTACAGTGTTGCCAGGTATCCCTATTTCCATATTATATGTTTTTGGAGAGATTGGCTGCATGCAGTAACAGAAGTTAACGTGAACCAAAAAGAGGCTGTATGTTGCTTGACTTGGGAACTGTAACATAGTGTGAGTGATCGATTTCAGCTCCATGTTACGATATGGGTTTATTCAGCCCGGTTTAATAACTCACAAGACTATATGTCAAAAGGATATTCATTTTATTTATTTTTATCTTTGCATTTAGTTTTATTTTACTACGTGTTATTTCGTATTTGTGAAAAACAAGGGGCTCCAGTTACTTACCATTTCTCAGAACCACTCCCTAGTTTATTATATAAGACTACACAGTCTATACAGCTGGCAGTAAAACACCTAGTTTGAACTGTACTTTACCACTGAAGATCGACTGGTGTCCTTCACTCCCTCCTTTCACACAGCAGACCTAAGCACTGGCTGTTGCCAAGCTAGGGTTCAGCCTGGCCAGCAGGGGTCAGTGTGTGGCAACGCAAATGTGATTCAAATCAAATTTGGCTACTTGCTTTACCTGTGAGGACAAAATGCAGTCTAAATATCGTATAAAATGTGAAGATTTGACCTTCACCCTGTACATCAAATAAAGCATTAATATATGCAAGCGGTTTTATTTTTGCTGTAGTGCAAAGGTTATTTGGTTAATGTTTTATACCAAGAACTGAACAGCATGGAAAGCCATTCCTGGATAGTATTTACAGTGGGCACCGCCAGTGTTTACATGTCCAAGGAATAAAGTTTGCTTGGGAGAAAAGCAAATTTCTTTGTTTGGTTTAGGATCAAACACATCTTTTGAAAGGAACAACTGGTACTTTTACAAACCCCAAACCAAATACCTGACATAGTGATATAAAGCAAAATATTATCTCTCTTGAGTACTCTGAGCTGTCTGGAACTGGAGACCCAGTGCTTTTATAAGTGTACATTTAACTAACCCATCAATATCCTTGGAGCCTCTTGAATGAAAGCTCTCTGTCTCTCCATCTTTCTCTCCTGTCAGGTGCTGTTCTGGGAACGCAGGGTGAGATGGAGAATGTGAAGAGCTGGAAGAGTCCTAGGTGCTCCTTGAGTCAGGTAAAGGGGGTGCCACTGCTGGAGCCCACTGTACAAAACTGGGCATTAGTGGAAAACTTCAGAGCACGGTCAGATGACCTGCTGATTGCCACATACCCTAAAGCAGGTGAGAGGAGGGGAATGAGGGTGGAGAGAGGGCAGGAGAGGACTACGAAGCAATGTGTCATGTGCTCATCAGTGCAACCCGCTCTATCCGCACAGGCACCACCTGGACTCAGGAGATTGTTGATCTGATCCTGAACGACGGAGACGCAGAGAAATGCCGCCGAGCACCTACACACAAGCGCATGCCTTTCCTTGAGTTGTTCCCTGTCCACTCCTTAGAGTCTGGTCAGTACTCGCCTCCCTCCTCTTTTCACAATTAAACTTCAAACAACTACAAGCCACAAAAGAGAGAAGCTCGGAGAGAAGCTGTATAACCTAGAACCAGTGGTGGAGTCTATTCCTGATTTTTCAATTCCATTTCCCATTCCTTTGAAGGAATTGGGAATAGATATTTTAAAGACATCATAATTGTTGGTACTGTTCAACTGCTTTCATTTCAAGTCAATTTAATTGACTAAGAGCGACTTCAAAGTAATTTGTCTCCACTGTGAGAAGCTCATTTTAACAGAATGCTGCTGATTGCAATTTTGATCAATGATGCATTGGAACTGATCGAAATTGAAAAACAGGAACTGATCCCGGCCCTGCCTATAACTCTTGTTCTCTTTCTGTCTTCACTTATTCTTCAGGTGTCAGCGACCTGGAAAAGATGCCCTCCCCTCGCGTCATCAAAACCCACCTGCCCATTCAGCTGGTCCCCCAGTCCTTCTGGGACAACAACTGCAAGGTACTGCGCCACTCCTTTACATTCAAAGAGCATTTTAGAGAGATTACTTTTGGGTTTGTATTTCCAATGGATTCCAAAAACAAGAATCCACCGTCAATGCAACAACATGGTTTGTACAGCACTGCATTTCCTAAAACTGTTTCAAAGGTCAACGTACTGTACTGACAAAAAGATTTGTAAATCAATAATGCAACTTGCACCCCAGCCATATACAAGGGTAAAAGTCTCAGCACTTTGGGACATTATCTTTGTCTCACAGACTTCTCAAAAGTACAGAATGCAGAAATACAAGATAATGCATTCTTACAATAGCAGCAGTAGAGGAGGTAATGGAACAAACATTCCCTAATATTAATAATAATAATAATAATAAAAAAAAATTATAGCACTTTCCACGCACACATCTCAAGGTGCTTAACAGAAATTATACACCATTAAACATACAAATACAAGATTAAAATACCATTCAATAAAAAGTATTATCCCCCAAAAAAGTATACTTAGTAATACAGTACAGAAATGTTAATACAAAATAAAACTAGTCAGTATTAAAATACCAAGATTAAAATGCAATAAAACATTAAAACTAAGTTTATAATTAATAAAACCAATAGTATCAAATAAACTACATACCTATTAATTAAAAACTGCCACATTATAGAGATTTCAAACCTGATTTGAAAATGCTACAACAATGCTATTAAACAAAAAACAATGCTATTAAACCTAAGTTTATACTGAGTCAGAGTCCCTTCTTGATTTCGCCTGTGGGTTTCATTAGGTGCATAGGTTTCCAATGCCCTGTGTGAAGTTTTGCTCTTCTAACTTGCTGGAATCCTGCATCCTGGGTTCTCAAGGTGTGATGGAATAAGCAGCTCAGCTAGACAAGTAGGAGCTAAGCCTTTATAGCCTTATAGGTTAATAATAAAATTTCACTGGCCGACAATGCAAATCAACCACTCCCTCGCGTTGCAGGTGATCTACATGGCCCGCAATGCGAAGGACAGTGTGGTGTCATACTTCCACTTCGACCAAATGAACCACATCCAGCCTGATCCCGGGCCCTGGGACCAGTACCTTCATAAGTTCATGCAAGGACAGTGTGAGTGCACATTCTCTGAGGGGGCGTCAATAAACACACATTCTCTGAGGGGATGTCAATAAACATACATTCTCTGAGGGGATGTCAATAAACACACATTCTCAGCAGGGGGTGTCAATAAACACCTGTTCTCTCCAGGGGGTGTCCATAAACACATATTCTCTACAGGGCGCGCCAATAAACACGCATTCTGTGAGGGGGCATCAATAAACGCATATTCTTTGCAGGGGGTGTCAATAAAGCATATTCTCTGCAGGGGGCGCCAATAAACACACATTCTGAGGGTGTGTCAATAAATACATGTTCTGTGCAGGGGGGCGCCAATTAACGTGTATTCTCTGCAACTGGCAATCTTTTTTTAACAGCAGGGGAAATGAGAAGGTGACGGGAAGCAGCAGGTTAATTTATATTGTATCTAAATTAGTATCTGCAGATCTCTGTCCTGAAGTAAGAAGTCAATGGTGCTGCTGCTAATATCAAGTTACACAATGGAATTGCAAGCCTTGGTTAGCTCATCTTAAATCTATGGGTCTTATTTACAAAGCTTTAAAACCAATCATTAGACAAAGCTTTATGATGATGCTTTGTAAAACCAATGTTGTTCCAGTGGGCTGGGGCTATTGGTATGACCACGTGAAGGGTTACTGGAGGGAGAAAGAGACGAAGAGGATTCTCTACCTGTTGTATGAGGACATGAAGGAGGTAGGGAGGGAGAGAGTGAGTATGTTGTTTGTGTCTGCCCAGTTCATAAGGACTCTTCATTACACTTCCAAGGTTACCTTGCAGAACTGCCTTTGCATTACACATTGTTGGGAGTAGTCTAGTGTGTTCTCATATAGAGAAGATGAAGTCCTTTAAGTTCACTCGGTGCTATGCTAACCTGTGCTGTAATAATTAGACATGACTACATCTAGGTAAAAAATATGCTATCAACAACCTCTCTGGAATTACTGTTACTGTTGTTTTAAACATAAAATGTATTATATTAAACTTCGATTTTTAAAAGCTTAACAAGGGAAAGTTGAAAACTCAGCCTGCAGCCTTTTAATTGCGTTTCATCCCTCCCCTCCCCTCCCCTCCCCCTCTCTCTCTCTCAGAACCCTCGGGATGAGGTCATCCGTGTGATGCACTTCCTGGAGCGCTCGCTGCCTGACGACATCATCGACCAGATCATTGAGCTCACTTCCTTTTCGGTGATGAAAGAGAACCCAATGGCAAATTACTCCACCTTTCCGGACAGTTTGTTCGACCGCTCAGTCTCCACATTCATGAGAAAAGGTACTGGCAGTGTGACAGTCAAACAGCAGGTTCCCAAGGTCAATTGTGTATGTGTGTGTGTGGGGGAGTGAGGGGGTTGCCTCCAAATTAAAAGTCACTTGTTATCTGGATTTGAACCAACTTATTATGATGTTATCTTTGAACAATAAAACTTTTTGGAACATATCTATGGATCATACTTGCAATACATAATTCCAGTTTTGAATTCAAGTATTTGATATTCATGAAATGCTGTTGTTTTTTAATAAAGACTTATAGCAGCGTGCACATGTATTAGAATACTTCATTGCTTTGATTTGCTGTGCATACGAAATCAAACCACTGGAACTGAAAATCTTGGAAAACTGTCTAATTTAACTGATGACTTTAATAGGCCATACATCCAATTCATTTAAAATAATAAGAGAAAGGGACCTCTTAGAAGTTGTTTAAGATGCCTAATTAAAGCACAAAGTGGTCTAACATTTTCACACACGAGTGCCTCTTGTTTCTATATCACTGATTACTGACAGAAAATTGAAATTCTCACACCCAGAGGTTTTCATGCAGTTAGGTATATAAAGGATATAAATGACAAATCTTGATGTGTTCTAATGAATTTGCACTCTACTGTATATAAAGAACTTCTTTAGCAGTTAGGTCAGATGTTGCTCTCCATTTAGACAGAAGTGTTCATGATGCACTGAGATGAGCTGTTGGGTTTGCTTGTCTTCTTGCTTTAGGGGAAGTGGGGGACTGGCAGCACCACTTTAGCCCTGAAGAGAGCAGGCTCTTCGACGAGCACTATGAGAAAATGATGTCTGGAACGTCCATACCATTCCGAACCCAACTCTGAGGGACCGTCCACAAACTCTACCAATTCAAACCCTGATCTGAGACCACTGTGAACCCCACTGAAAAAACCTTAGGGACCGTCCACAAACTCCACCACTTCAAACCCTGATCTGAGACCACTGTCAACCCCACTGAAAAAACCTTAGGGACCATCCACAAACTCCACTCTAAACTCCCATCCACTTCCCTGATTTTCAGAAGCATGCTGAAACTGACAGATCAAATGTAATCTAAGCTGCAACAGTGGGTGTATGGGGGGGGGGGGGGGGGGGGGGGGTAATAATAAAGTTATATTCATTAATCAGGTATCTGCAGTAATAACTATCTTTTGTATGTTTTTATTGTATTACTACTCAGCTAAAAACAAAAACATTGGTTATTCTGCTCAGGCTACCCATAAATAAAGTATTGGCAGACCTTTGCATTGTGTTTTTATCCCATCAATATCTATCATTCTATCTCTATAGCTATCTATCGATAAACACAGAACTAAAGAAACACCCGCCATACCAAAGTCAATAGGTTGTAAGGCACTCAGGCACTGACTGTATTTGACAAAGCGCTTGAGCACTCACTGAGAGAGGTGAGAGAAGTAGCCATTTTTGAAATATTTTAAATAAATGTTAACTATAAACAAATCCAATGGATAGCTTGTACTCTGTATTTACTGACAGGTGCAAAGCCAATTACCCTTTGTACACTTTAACCCACTGACTCACTGCTCTGAGAAGACAAACTGAGACAGCTCCTGCAGTATGTGCTCATGTACACTAGATGGCACCTGAAACCCACTACTGTATTTGTAAAAAGGGACAGAAATAGTTATAAATGTTAAAAAAGAAAATAATACAATATTACTATAACGTGCTGAATTTAGAAACACTGAAAGAAGTGTAATAAATTCAATTTCAACGTTTTCATCATCAATTTCAACATTTGTCGCTGAATTTACTAAAAGTGTATTTTTGTATTTCTAAGTTCAGCACTGTTGAGTGTTGTACAGATATAAATCACATGCTGATGCTTAATAATTACTGTAAGACCCACTTCCATTTAGATCTCACATATCCTGCAAGAGAAACTGAAGAGAGGCTGGGGGTCATGTACTAGTGCTGTCTATTTACTACCTTCTTCCACAGTTCACATTCCAGAAAGCAACATTGCTTCAGTTACTGTGCACTGTGTTTACCACAGGTACTGTAGTTTTATCAGTATGGACACCAGCTCCATCTCCACACTTCAAACCTGCTTGTCACTACACCTTACTGTGAGTTGCACTGACTTCAGCTGCTGTTACCAGTGACGTCGTCAACAGAACTGACATGGACCAGGCTGATGATTGAGAGGAGAGGGGGGGTGGATAATTGACCCACATTCCCACAAATACCACAGAAGCATTGCAAGCTCCTAACTTTGCCTCCAAACGCAAAGCACAGCACTAAAGTCAAATATGAAACCTAAATTAATGTTTAATACATTCAGCGCAAGCATTATTGGGACCAAGGCATAATCTGGTTAATAGATTTCCAGACACTCAACTCTGCAATAATAGTTAGAAATGTTTTTTTAAATAAGATATAGATTTGTATCTATCTCTCATGTATAATTTATCTTAATTGCTAAATGTACAATATTTCCAGTTTGGTGTGTTATAGTAATATCCTAAAATCCTGTTTCTGGCACCTTTTGGCTCCTGTGTCAGTTTTTTTCCACTGTCAAGACCCTTTAGTGATCAGGCACTGATCATTTTGCACAGAACAAACATTAATATATTGGATTTCATTGCATGCAGAATTCATTCAGTAAACTAATTCCTAATGATGTACAAATAGAAAAACATGCTTGAATATTACATTTAAAACAAGGCAGGACAGTAAGACAAGGCGTGGTTAAGTTTGCAGTAATTAGTTACGTGTAAGGAGACATCTGTGCAAGAAAGTTCTGTACTTTGCATCCACTGCAGTTCCACCAGCCAATGATTTATAACACTGTGTAACAAATTATTTTTATTTTTTTTGGTTCCTGGGTAGTAAGTGTTATTTCCTAATTGCTTATGCCTCAAAAGTATAGAAAATGGCTATTATTCCCCACAAACTTTGCTTTTGTGACCAGGACAGTGATATTTTGAAATTTACCTATTTTCCAGAACATTCCAGAAAGATTCAGTGCTGAGTAAACTTGGAGTAACTTCTAGAACTTTCTAGAACTTTCCAGTAATATAAATAGTAGTATAAATACAGGGGCCTTAAGCCCACCAGTTCAGTTTAGTTCCAGCTGCCTAAATAGATACATATCTGCATTTTTCTGAGATGGCATCAAGAGTCTGCAAGCATCCGGCAGACGCATTTTGCTATGTCTGCGGCCAATTTATCAAGACAAGAGCAAAAATGTACTTCGTGGAAGCATCTGCTAAGATGTGTGAGACCTACAAGGCATATTTCGGCATGCCTGTCGGGGATCAAGACAAACCCTGGGCACCTCATTTCACCTGCGAGCACTGCAAAAAAACTCTGGAAGGTTAGATGGACAATTGTTGCTCGGAATTTTATGTTATAAAATTTGTTAAAATTTTTAAAATTGTAAAAGTTTTTAATTTTAAAATGTTTTACAATTTTCAATGTTATTGAAAAAATATATCATATATGAAAACTGTTGCGAGAATCTCTTACACATTAGTCATGGGTGAAATAAATGTATTTTTGTAGGATGGTACAGAGGGGAAAAGAGAGCCATGAAGTTCGCTATCCCAAGAATTTGGCGGGAACCCACTGACCACTCAAGCAACTGTTACTTCTGCATGGTGGACCCTTCCAAAAGTTGGACTGGCAAGAATGCACCTGCTATCACGTATCCGGACCTTCCTTCATCCATCGCCCCGGTGCCACACTGCCATGAGCTCCCTGTACCCACTCCTCCGGAGAGAGAGCAGCCGTCTTTAGAAAAGAGCAGCAAGTCAGAGAGCGAGGAAGACGTTGTAGATCCAGATGACAATTTCAGAGGTGGAACTGAGGAGAGAAACCCATACTACCCCAACCAAAAAGACCTCAACGACTTGATTAGAAGTCCAATGTCGAGCTTTTGACGTCTAGGCTCAAGCAGTGGAACTTGTTCGATGAAAGTGTGCAAGTCGCAGATCAGAGGAAGCGTCACCAACCTTTTTCCAGCTTCTTCACCCGTCAAGATGGGCTCTGCTTCTGCCACAATGTGACCAGTCTGTTCGAGGCAATCGGAATCACCTGTAACCAGAATAAGTGGCGCCTCTTCATTGACAACTCATCCAGGAGCCTCAAAGCCGTGCTGCTCCATAATGGTAACAAGTACCCGTCTCTTCCCCTGGCTCACTCGGTGCACTTCAAAGATGATTACAACAGCATCAAGACCTTGCTGGACGCCTTATGATGAGTATGGCTGGGAGGTCATGGGAGACTTAAAAATGGTGGCATTCCTAATGGGTCTCCAAGGCGGTTTTACCAAGTTTCCCTGCTATCTTTGCCTTTGGGACAGCAGGGACACCAAGGCGCACTACCACAGGCGGGACAGGCCACAGCGGACCGAGTTCTCTGTGGGGAGGAACAACGTCAAGTGGGAGCCACTGGTGATCCCCCGGAAGGTGCTGATGCCACCACTGCACATCAAATTGGGCCTGAAAAAATGAAACAACTTGTCAGAGCTCTAGATAAGGAGTTGGCAGCCTTCCAGTACCTTCAAGACTTCTTCCCTAAGCTGTCTGAGGCAAAGGTCAAAGCCGGTGTCTTCGTCGGACCACAGATAAAGAAGATCTTGGAGTGCAATGAATTCCCCAAGAAGCTCACTAGTAAGGAGAAAGCGGCTTGGAACAGCTTTGTCGCAGTGGTTCGGGGCTTCCTGGGCAATCAAAAGGCCGAAAACTACGTGGAGCTGGTTGAGACTCTGGTGAAGAACTACGGCACAGTGGGCTGTAGGATGTCCCTCAAAGTCCATATCCTTGATGCTCATCTTGATAAATTCAAGGAGAACATGGGAGCGTATTTGGAGGAGCAAGGCGAGCGCTTCCACCGGGATATACTGGACTTTGAATGCCGCTACCAAGGACAGTATAACGAGAACATGACGGGAGACTACATTTGAGGGCTGATTCGTGAAAGTGATTTACAGTACAATCGTAAATCTCGAAAAACTACTCACTTCTAAATCTTTTGTAGTCATTTTTGTATTACTTTAGTATAAATACATGTTCATTTGGATTCATATGTTGTTTTTTTCTGACTTTATGTGAACGAAAAGACACAAATTCGCCCGTTTTCTCATTGGAAATAGGTACATTTCAGAATATCACTGTCCTGGTCACAAAAGCAAAGTTTGCGGGGAATAATAGCCATTTTCTGTACTTTTGAGGCATAAGCAATTAGGAAATAACACTTACTACACAGGAACAAAAATTGTGTTACATAGTGTAATGCAGAGGAGAAACTATGGCTACACAACAGGTGTGTCTGTGCGTGTGTGGGTGTGTTTGAGATCAAGCTTTCATATGTGGTTGTTTTTGGAGAGGTTCCAAAAACTCTCCACTTCTAGCTGTCTCAATTTGAGGTCTAGCCACCCCTGGCTGTTTTTTCCATTCTCTCCCAGCACCCTACTCCCCACCCCCGACTTTCCATCCAAAAAGAGAGGCTCGGTGCAAGGCAGGGGAGTGAGCATGTGTCTGGAACAGAAGCTGACTGACTGAGGGGCAAGGCAGTGAGTTTGTTCAGTCAGTGTTAGGGAAAGCTGATTAACCAGATGCACAGTCCAGTCACTTCAACTAAAACTGCAACTTCCTTAACATTGGAAAGATTTTTGTGAAGAATCCTGGAACTGTTTCAGACCCTAACATTTTGAACATGATGTGACAATTATAGGTTTAATTCTGTGATAAATGATGATCACAATGTTCATTTTGGCAAACATTCAAATTGAGTTATGACAGGTGGTTTGGTTCACTTTGGCATCCAATTTCAAATAGTTAATGCAAATATATGTCTTTTGTACAGCATTAACTCTTTACCTGTTGCCATTGTGTGTATAAACCATCTGTTAAACTCGCAGCTCAATTTAGAAGTACTAAAAGAAACTAAATAAATTCAATAACGAGCGTTTCGAATAGAAGTCTGTATCCAGATGTCTGTATAAACCCCAACCCCTGTGTTCCTGTCTCCCTCGCTTGTGGGTCAGTGTGTGGTGGTATTCAACCAGGCTCCCAGCGGCCGAGCTCCCCTCAGCCCCAGCATGAACTCTCGTCCAACCCCGATCAGCACCACGCCGCCTTCTCTGATGCCAGAGCCGCGGCAGTTCCCTGTATGAACGCATATCATTGGATAGGGGAGAAACTGAATTTCACTGCCTGCTTGTTTGTTTAGTCGTGACATCAGAGACGGGCATTTCATTTTTAAAGGAAGGAGGCATTTTTTGAAGCACAGAGAAACAAAACAAGACACAAGAACTTACAGCAAAGAAGAAAAACAGGGAAACACTGTAAATCTTATATTACAACATTTATCTGTCTCGTGTTTTAATATATATGTTTTTACATTTATAAATATCAAGAAACAAGTGGATATAAGCAGATACTATTTCATTAACTAAATTTGGTAAGTTTGTTTTCCTTATTACTGATAATAATGGAATTAATAACATATTATTTTATTTATACTTATTTATTTTGAGAAAGTAATGGAGAGCAATGTGCATTATCGATTATAATAAAGACCCTGAGAATAAATGTGCATTATGTCATTGCAATCAAGTGAAACACTGTCTTGCAATGTCTTGTATGTCTTTGCCCAAACGTCAATATTTTTCAATACAACTTTCAGGAAGTATTGCAAGATCTCTCGGGTCATGGAATAACATGTTTTTATACATATATCTCTAAGCAGAATACATCATAATTAAAAAAAATAAAACATTTAAAAAAATATAATAAAAAAACAGGTTGAAAAAAACAAAAAAGTTGATATGGTTTCTGAAGTAATTTATAATGTCCGCCAGCATCCCACTGAAAAATGCTTGGTTAACCACATTATATATGTAATTATAAGATATGTATGCAGTCTGCTCTGCATTTTCCCCCTTTAGCTGTTTTATTTAATTACGGGTGTGTTTATAAATTAATATTACAGCTCCCTTTGATACAATACCAAGCATCGTCTTCAAACTAAGCCGCCATTAACAGCTTTCTTATGTGAAAGAAATACTAACTAAATAAACTGTTACACATTACGTAGGCACGTTTGTCTTGTCAAAATTACAGACTTCTTTTTTTTAGCCAGTGTAGTGAAAAAAGATTAAGATGACAAACGGTTTTTGATTCAAAAACACTTTATATACAAGAAAGGTATACCTCCAATACAATCATATAAGCACAAGATTTAAACTGACTTCGGATAAGGCCTCAGTACAGCCCTGTGCATACGTTTGTATCAGAAAGCACGGATATCCATGGAGTCAATTCGAAAGAGATGAAAAGACGGACAAAACTTTACAATTTGGGGTATTTATACCTTTGTAAACAACTGTTGACTCCACTCCCATTTGTTTTACTTCTGTCCAGTGATAGGGGTTTCCACTCTATCATTGCACATTCCCTCTGCGGGAGAAAAGGGGGGGCTGCATACCATGTTGTACCGAGCAGTTCCCTCATCTCACACTATCTCTGCTAATCTCCTGCCTTTTGACGTTTAGCTCAGACACCCATCTGTGACTTTGAGTCGTGTTAGGCTATGCAAAACAGCACGTAGCTGGTTTTGCCAATGGGAAATGAAAGAACTCAAAACTTACACAATACTGCATAGAACCTTAATATAAAAGCATATTAAAGCAACTGAATTAGTAAGCACATTAAAACGACTATAAAAACACATTCACGCACAATTTAAACATCATGATTAAAAAGAACTTAACTATAAAAGACACACATACACATAATGTAAAACTTACAATTAATAACATAATTAATACCTCATCCAGAAAGCCATCACACAGTTATTGAGAATTTGAATATATATATATATATATATATATATATATATACACACATCTAGCATTCACATCTTTCTAATCTGTTCTCATTCTACTGCATTGGTCACTGTTCACTCGACATAAAAGAGCACTGTATTGAACATTCCCAACTCGGTTGGAATGACTAAATTAAAACAACAACAACAAAAAATAAACTCTTTTAGTACTTTTAATTTTGAACAATATAAAATATATGCTACAGTGTTGCCAGGTATCCCTATTTCCATATTATATGTTTTTGGAGAGATTGGCTGCATGCAGTAACAGAAGTTAACGTGAACCAAAAAGAGGCTGTATGTTGCTTGACTTGGGAACTGTAACATAGTGTGAGTGATCGATTTCAGCTCCATGTTATGATATGGGTTTATTCAGCCCGGTTTAATAACTCACAAGACTATACGTCAAAAGGATATTCATTTTATTTCTTTGCCTTTAGTTTTATTTTACTACGTGTTATTTCATATTTGTGAAAAACAAGGGGCTCCAGTTACTTACCATTTCTCAGAACCACTCCCTGGTTTATTATATAAGACTACAAAGTCTATACAGCTGGCAGTAAAACACCTAGTTTGAACTGTACTTTACCACTGAAGATCGACTGGTGTCCTTCACTCCCTCCTTTCACACAGCAGACCTAAGCACTGGCTGTTTTCAAGCTAGAGTTCAGCCTGACCAGCACGGGTTGCTGTGTGATGACGCAAATGTGATTTATTTGATTCAAATCAATTTGGCTAGTTGGTTTACCTGTAAGGACAAAAAGCAGTCTAAATATCGTATAAAATGTGAAGATTTGACCTTCACCCTGTACATCAAGTAAAGCATTAATATATGCAAGCGGTTTTATTTTTGCTGTAGTGCAAAGGTTATTTGGTTAATGTTTTATACCAAGAACTGAACAGCATGGAAAGCCATCCCTCAATAGTATTTACAGTGGGCACCACCAGTGTTTACATGGAATAAAGTTTGTTTGGGAGAATAGCAGAAATCTTTGTTTGGTTTAGGATCAAACACATCTTTTGAAAGAAACAACTGGTACAAACGCCAAACCAAATAACTGACATAGTGATATAAAGGAAAATATTATCTCTCTTGAGTACTCTGAGTTGTTTGGAACTGGAGACCCAGTGCTTTTATAAGTGTACATTTAACTAACCCATCAATATCCTTGGAGCCTTTCGAATGAAAGTTCTCTGTCTCTCCATCTCTCTCTCCTTTCAGGTGCTGTTCTGGGAACGCAGGGTGAGATGGAGAATGTGAAGAGCTGGAAGAGTCCTAGGTGCTCCTTGAGCCAGGTAAAGGGGGTGCCACTGCTGGAGCCCAGTGTACAAAAATGGGCATTAGTGGAAAACTTCAGAGCACGGTCAGATGACCTGCTGATTGCCACATACCCTAAAACAGGTGAGAGGAGGGGAATGAGGGTGGAGAGAGGGCAGGAGAGGACTACGAAGCAATGTGTCATGTGCTCATCAGTGCAACCCGCTCTATCCGCACAGGCACCACCTGGACTCAGGAGATTGTTGATCTGATCCTGAACGACGGAGACGCTGAGAAATGCCGCCGAGCACCTACACACAAGCGCATGCCCTTCCTTGAGTTGTTCCCTGTCCACTCCTTAGAGTCTGGTCAGTACTCGCCTCCCTCCTCTTTTCACAATTAAACTTCCAACAACTACAGGCCACAAAAGAGAGAAGCTCGGAGAGAAGCTGTATAACCTAGAACCAGTGGTGGAGTCTATTCCTGTTGTTTTAATTCCATTCAATTGGCATTTCCCATTCCTTTGAAGGAATTGGGAACATATTTTAAAGACATCATAATTGTTGGTACTGTTCAACTGCTTTCATTTCCAGCCAATTTAATTGAGCGACTTCAAAGTAATTTGTCTCCACTGTGAGAAGCTCATTTTAACAGAATGCTGCTGACTGCAATTTTGATCAATGATGCATTGGAACTGATCGAAATTTCTGTCTTCACTTATTCTTCAGGTGTCAGCGACCTGGAAAAGATGCCCTCCCCTCGCGTCATCAAAACCCACCTGCCCATTCAGCTGGTCTCCCAGTCCTTCTGGGACAACAACTGCAAGGTACTGCGCCACTCCTTTACATTCAAAGAGCATTTTAGAGAGATTACTTTTGGGTTTGTATTTCCAATGGATTCCAAAAACAAGAATCCACTGTCAATGCAACAACATGGTTTGTACAGCACTGCATTTCCTAAAACTGTTTCAAAGGTCAACGTACTGTACTGAGAAAAAGATTTGTAAATCAATAATGCAACTTGCACCCCAGCCATATACAAGGGTAAAAGTCTCAGCACTTTGGGACATTATCTTTGTCTCACAGACTTCTCAAAAGTACAGAATGCAGAGATACAAGATAATGCATTCTTACAATAGCAGGAGTAGAGGAGGTAGTGGAACAAACCTTCCCTAATAATAATAATAATAATAATAATAATAAATAATAATAAATACCTTTTTATAGCACTGTTCATGCACGCATCTCAAGGTGCTTAACAGAAATTATACACCATTAAACATACAAATACAAGATTAAAATACCATTCAATAAAAAGTATTATCCCCCAAAAAAGTATACTTAGTAATACAGTGCAGTAATGTTAATACAAAATAAAATTAGTCAGTATTAAAATACCAAGACTAAAATGCAATAAAACATTAAAACTAAGTTTATAATTAATAAAACCAATAGTATCAAATAAACTACGTACCTATTAATTAAAAACTGCCACATTATAGAGATTTCAAACCTGATTTGAAAATGCTACAACAATGCTATTAAACAAAAAACAATGCTATTAAACCTAAGTTTATACTGAGTCAGAGTCCCTTCTTGATTTTGCCTGTGGGTTTCATTAGGTGCATAGGTTTCCAATGCCCTGTGTGAAGTTTTGCTCTTCTAACTTGCTGGAATCCTGCATCCTGGGTTCTCAAGGTGTGATGGAATAAGCAGCTCAGCTAGACAAGTAGGAGCTAAGCCTTTATAGCCTTATAGGTTAATAATAAAATTTCACTGGCCGACAATGCAAATCAACCACTCCCTCGCGTTGCAGGTGATCTACATGGCCTGCAATGCGAAGGACAGTGTGGTGTCATACTTCCACTTCGACCAAATGAACCACATCCAGCCTGATCCCGGGCCCTGGGACCAGTACCTTCACAAGTTCATGCAAACACAGCGTGAGTGCACATTCTCTGAGGGGATGTCAATAAACATACATTCTCTGAGGGGATGTCAATAAACACACATTCTCAGCAGGGGGTGTCAATAAACACCTATTCTCTCCAGGGGGTGTCCACAAACACATATCCTCTACAGGGTGCGCCAATAAACACGCATTCTGTGAGGGGGTGTCAATAAACGCATATTCTTTGCAGGGGGTGTCAATAAAGCATATTCTCTGCAGAGGGCGCCAATAAACACACATTCTGAAGGTGTGTCATTAAACGCATATTCTGTGCAGGTGGGCGCCAATTAACGTGTATTCTCTGCAATTGGCAATCTTTTTCTAACAGCAGCGGAAATGATAAGGTGACGGGAAGCAGCAGGTTAATTTATATTGTATCTAAATTAGTATCTGCAGATCTCTGTCCTGAAGTAAGAAGTCAATGGTGCTGCTGCTAATATCAAGTTACACAATGGAATTGCAAGCCTTGGTTAGCTCGCCTTAAATCTATGGGTCTTATTTACAAAGCTTTAAAACCAATCATTAGACAAAGCTTTATGATGATGCTTTGTAAAGCCAATGTTGTTCTAGTGGGCTGGGGCTATTGGTACGACCACATGAAGGGTTACTGGAGGGAGAAAGAGACGAGGAGGATTCTCTACCTGTTGTACGAGGACATGAAGGAGGTAGGGAGGGAGAGAGTGAGTCTGTTGTTTGTGTCTGCCTAGTTCATAAGGACTCTTCATTACACTTCCAAGATTACCTTGCAGAACTGCCTTTGCATTATACATTGTTGGGAGTGGTCTAGTGTGTTCTCATATAGAGAAGATGAAGTCCTTTTAGTTCACTCGGTGCTATGCTAACCTGTGCTGTAATAATTAGACATGACTACATCTAGGTAACAAATATGCTATCAACCACCTCTCTGGGATTACTGTTACTGTTGTTTTAAACATAAAATGTATTATATTAAACTTGGATTTTTAAAAGCTTAACAAGGGAAAGTTGAAAACTCAGCCTGCAGCCTTTTAATTGCGTTTCATCCCTCCCCCTCTTTCTCAGAACCCTCGGGACGAGGTCACCCGTGTGATGCGCTTCCTGGAGCGCTCCCTGCCTGATGACATCATCGACCGGATCATTGAGCTCACTTCCTTTTCGGCAATGAAAGAGAACCCAATGGCAAATTACTCCACCTTTCCGGACAGTTTGTTCGACCGCTCAGTCTCCATATTCATGAGAAAAGGTACTGGCAGTGTGACAGTCAAACAGCAGGTTCCCAAGGTCAATTGTGTATCTGTGGGCGGTGGGATCGGGGGGGTTTGCCTCCAAATTAAAAGTCTCTTGTTATCTGGATTTGAACCAACTTATTATGATGTTATCTTTGGTGAAACAATAAAACTTTTTGGAACGTAACTCAATGGATCATACTTGCAATACATAATTCCAGTTTTTAATTCCAGTATTTGATATTCATGAAATGCTGTTGTTTTTTAATAAAGACTTATAGCAGCGTGCACATGTATTAGAATACCCCATTGCTTTGATTTGTTGTGCACATGAAATCAAACCACTGGAACGGAAAACTTGGAAAACTGTCAAAATAGGCAAATTAATGACTCTAATTTAAGTCATGACTTTAATAGGCCATACATCCAATTCATCTTAAATAGTAAGAGAAAGGGACACATAGTCACACATGGTCAAATGCACAAGACCTCTTAAAAGTTGTTTAAGATGCCTAATTAAAGCACAAAGTGGTCTAACATTTACACACACAAGTGCCTCTTGTTTCTATATCACTGATTACTGGCAGAAAATTGAAATTGTCGCACCCAGAGGTTTTCATGCAGTTAGGTATATAAAGGATATAAATGACAAATCTTGATGTGTTCTAATGTATTTGCACTCTACTGTATATAAAGAACTTCTTTAGCAGTTAGATCAGATGTTGCTCTCCATTTAGACAGAAGTGTTCATGATGCACTGAGATGAGCTGTTAGGTTTGCTTGTATTCTTGCTTTAGGGGAAGTGGGGGACTGGCAGAACCACTTTAGCCCTGAAGAGAGCAGGCTCTTCGACGAGCACTATGAGAAAATGATGTCTGGAACTTCCATACCATTCCGATCCCAACTCTGAGGGACCGTCCACAAACTCTACCAATTCAAACCCTGATCTGAGACCACTGTCAACCCCACTGAAAAAACCTTAGGGACCATCCACAAACTCCACTCTAAACTCCCATCCACTTCCCTGATTTTCAGAAGCATGCTGAAACTGACAGATCAAATGTAATCTAAGCTGCAACAGTGGGTGTATGGGGGGGGGTAATAATAAAGTTATATTCATTAATCAGGTATCTGCAGTAATAACTATCTTTTGTATGTTTTTATTGTATTACTACTCAGCTAAAAACAAAAACATTGGTTATTCTGCTCAGGCTACCCATAAATAAAGTATTGGCAGACCTTTGCATTGTATTTTTATCCCATCAATATCTATCATTCTATCTCTATAGCTATCTATCGATAAACACAGAACTAAGGAAACACCCACCATACCAATGTCAATAGGTTGTAAGGCAGCTAGGCAGTGACTGTATTTGACAAAGCGCTTGAGCAGTCATTGAGAGAGGTGAGAGAAGTGGCCATTCTTAAAATATTTCAAAATAAATGCTAACTATAAACAAATCCAATGGATTGCTTTGTATTTACTGACGGGTGCAAAACCAATTACCCTTTGTACACTTTAACCCACTGAGTCACTGCTCTGAGAAGACAAACTGAGACAGCTCCTGCAGTATGTGCTTATGTCCACTAGGCACCTGAAACCCGCTACTGAATTTGTAAAAAAACAACTGCAAACATGTTAGTGCAGTCAACTGGGTCTTCAGCTGGCTTCCACCAGTGTGACCGGTGCTCAGCTAAGCTGCCCAGGCAGGACGACCATCGAACATCGCTTACGCATCGGCAGCGCTGTCAGTCCGAGCAGCAAATGCCATAGCCATACTGCTGCACTACCAGAATCAGCTGGCAGAGAGACTGCAGATGAGGGCTACACAGGCAGACACAGGGGAGCTCGAGGCGGTGGCTAATAGGGGAGTGAGGTCAGGCATCAGGGAGGTCGCTGGCGGTGCTGGCTGCCCGCCGGCATTTGTGGCTGACACAAGAAAAGGGCATGGAGACCGAGAAGGTGGCGCTACTGGACGCCTCCATTACACAGGGGCAGACTTTTGGGGCAACCATTGATGTAAGCCTTGAGAGGTCCCACAAGGCCACGGAGATAGCCTCCAAATTTTTGCGCCTTCCGGCTTACCGTCAGCGCCCAAGGTGGCATGGGCAGCCTGCCGGGGTGAAAGGGTCTGAACATCGCCCTCCATCCCAGAATAGACAAGCAGGCAGAGGCACAGGCAGGCCCAGTGGCAGGGGACCTCCGCAGGCCAGGGGTAACCGGTTCTCTTGCTGGAGATCGAGGCCAGGGCCTAAGAAAGACCCACCCCCTCCCAAGCCCAAGGGAGACCGCCCCAGAGGGGCCCCGGCTGCCACCAAACCCCCCCATAACCTGACTGACCAACGGCAATGATCCATGGCAAGGCTGCACCCAGGGTGCTATCAACAATGAGACACGGATACGCTTTACAATTCCGCATAGGTCCGCCACCCTTCAAGGGTGTGCTCTTCACCACCGTTGAACCAGCAAGGGCGATACTCCTTTAAAAAGGAGCTCGCCAATCTTCGAAGGAAGAACACTATACGCTTGGTCCAATCGATGCCCTCAGCAACTTTTACTCGAGATACTTCCTGGTGCCCAAAAGGGACGGCGGTTTCAGACAAATTATGGACCTCAGGGTCCTCAACTTGTTCCTCAAGCAGAGGAAGTTCAACATGTTAACAGCACAGCGTATCCTCCAGTCCGTCCAACCAAGCGACTGGTTCAAATCGATCAATCTGCAAGATGCCTACTTTCACGTCCCGATCCGTCCCACGCACAGAAAATATCTGCGCTTCGCCTTTCAAGGCAACATGTACGAATTCTGCGTGCTGCCATTTGGCCTCTCGCTGGTGCCCCGCACATTTTCAAAGTGCATGGATGCAGCACTGGCTCCACTCAGGCTGCGGGGTCTTCGGATCCTAAACTATCTGGAAGATTGGTTGATTTGTGCACAGTCAAAAGCACGCACAGAGGCGCACATGAAACAGGTCATAGATCATGTGGCGAAGTTGTGGCTCTCAATACATCAACAGAAGAGCAACTTCGTACCGTCTCAGTCCACAGTGTTCCTGGGGATCAAACTGAATTCTGTGAGCATGCTTGCCTCACAAGACAGGATTCAGTCATTGGAGACCACACTCTCCCTATTCAGAGAGGACGCTCTCCTACAGGTCAAACTATATCAAAGGTTGTTGGGGCTGATGGCAACCGCCTCGAGAATCCTTCCACTAGGGCTGCTGAGAGGCTCTTGTATGCGTTCCCTCCGCTACCATTAATACCCCTGACACTAGAGAGGATCAGGGTGGAGAGAGCACAGGTTTTTCTGGTTGCACCCAGATGGCCGAGACGCCCCTGGTTTGCTCTCCTCTCCGACATGTTGTCGGATCAGCCGTGGCAGCTGCCACTGCGCAAGGACCTCTTGAGCCAAACGGAGGGGCTATTATGGCACCCAAATCCAGCCCAGCTCCAGCTCTGGGTCTGGTCGTTGAACGGAGCCATCTATTCAGACAAGGTTTACCAGATGCAGTAGTAGAAACACTACAGTCTGCTAGGGCGCTGAGCTCTAGAGCCCAGTACTCATATAAATGGAAAGTTTTCCAAGACTGGTGTCTTGCCGGAGGTCACGATCCGGTGACTTGCCAGATTGAGACGATATTAACCTTATTACAACACCTGTTTGACAAAGGGAAATCAGCATCCACTTTGAAGGTATACCTGGCAACAATATCAGTGTGCCATGAAAAAACTGACTCGGTGTCCCTGGGGGCACATTTCCTGGCAGTGCAATTTCTTAAAGGGGCTTGGAGGCTTTGTCCTCCCATGAAAAGTATGGTCCCCAAGTGGGATCTAGAACTGGTACTGCGGGCCCTTATGGGTCCCCCATTTGAGCCCATGGTGTGAGCAGAACTGCGCCCTGTTTCATTGAACGTGGATTTTTCAATAGCCATAACGTCTGCCAGGTGAGTAAGTGAGCTTCATGCATCGTCCATCAATGACACATGTATGGCTTTCACTGGAAGTGACTCGCGTGTAACATTAAGAACAAATCCATCCTTTTTGCCAAAGGTGGTACCCTCATTCCATATTAACCAGTCAGTGGTTTTGGAAATGTTCAGACCTCCCCCGCACGAGTCAGAGGAGGACCGTAGGTAACACACGCTATGCCCAGTTCGGGCTCTGCAAAGTTATTTGGATAGGACGGTGTCCTGGAGACAGTCCAACCAGCTGTTTGTCTGCTACGGGTCCCACTCTAGAGGTCAGGCCCTATCGAAGCAACATCTAGTGCACTGGGTGACAGATGCGATAAGCTTGGCTTATGAACAGATGGACTTCCCTTTACCGGGGGACATTACGGCCCATTCTGCCAGGGGCCAGGCAACTTCGTGGGCTTTCCTTCATGACGCCTCCTTAGATGAGTTATGCAATGCTGCTACATGGACAGGTAGTCAGACATTTGTGCGTTTGTACCGCCTTGATGTGACAAACTGAGCAAGACCCTCTCTTGGCTCTAGAGTTTTGCAGGCGGCATGCCCTTAGGAGTCATGTGGGCTCTGTTGCTCTGGCTCCAGCTGACCTCTGATTTAGAAAGAAAATGGTGATGTGCTACTGTGAGGACGTCCTTCTTCAGCAGGAGGTGGGCGGGACTTCCCCCTCACAGCAGGGCCCTGATAGGGCAGCTATTGTATATTTGCTCAGAGACTGACGATCAGAGAGGCTCTTCCCATTCGGTAATGGTTGTCATTCTCTTTCAGGGAACCAGGGATATGGTAATAACCTAACGTTGCACTGCCTGCTTGTTTGTTTAGTTGTGACATCAGAGATGGGCATTTCATTTTTAAAGGAAGGAGACATTTTTTGAAGCACAGAGAAACAAAACAAGACACAAGAACTTACAGCAAAGAAGAAAAACAGGGAAACACTGTAAATCTTATATTACAACATTTATCTGTCACGTGTTTTAATATATATATATTTTTACATTTATAAATATCAAGAAACGAGCGGATATAAGCAGATACTATTTCATGAACTAAATTTGGTAAGTGTTTTCCTTATTACTGATAATAATGGAATGAATAAAATATTATTTTATTTATACTTATTTATTTTGAGAAAGTAATGGAGAGCAGTGTGCATTATCGATTATAATAAAGACCCTGAGAATAAATGCGCATTATGTCATTGCAATCAGGTGAAACATTGTCTTGCAATGTCTTCTAATTTGCCCAAACGTCAATATCTTTCAATACAACTTTCAGGAAGTATTGCAAGATCCCTCGGGTCATGGAATAACATGTTTTTATACATGTATCTCTAAGCAGAATACATCATAATTTAAAAAAAAATGAAACGTTTAAAAAAATATAATTTAAAAACCAGGTTGGAAAAAAAAAAGGCAAAAATTTGATATGGTTTCTAAAGTAATTTATAATATCCCCCAGCACCCCACTGAAAAAGCTTGGTTAACCACATTATTTATGTAATTATAAGACAGGTATGCAGTCTGCTCTGCATTTTCTCCCTTTTGCTGTTTTATTTAATTACGGGTGTGTTTATAAATTAATATTACAGCTCCCTTTGATGCAATACCAAGCATCACCTTCAAACTTATGTGAAACAAATACTAACTAAATAAATAAACTTTTACACATTATGAAGGCACGTTTGTCTTGTCAAAATTAGACTTCTTTTTTTTTAGCCAGCGTTATTTGAAAAAAATATACACATGTAGCATTCACATCTTTCTAATCTGTGCTCATTCTACTGCCATGTTCACTGCTCGATCAACATAAGAGCACTGCATTGAATATTCCCAACTCGGTTGGAATGACTAAATTAAAACAACAACAAAAAAATAAACTCTTAGTACTTTTAATTTTCAACAATATAAAATATATGCTACAGTGTTGCCAGGTATCCCTATTTCCATATTATATGTTTTTGGAGAGATTGGCTGCATGCAGTAACAGAAGTTAACGTGAACCAAAAAGAGGCTGTATGTTGCTTGACTTGGGAACTGTAACATAGTGTGAGTGATCGATTTCAGCTCCATGTTACGATATGGGTTTATTCAGCCCGGTTTAATAACTCACAAGACTATATGTCAAAAGGATATTCATTTTATTTATTTTTATCTTTGCATTTAGTTTTATTTTACTACGTGTTATTTCGTATTTGTGAAAAACAAGGGGCTCCAGTTACTTACCATTTCTCAGAACCACTCCCTAGTTTATTATATAAGACTACAAAGTCTATACAGCTGGCAGTAAAACACCTAGTTTGAACTGTACTTTACCACTGAAGATCGACTGGTGTCCTTCACTCCCTCCTTTCACACAGCAGACCTAAGCACTGGCTGTTGCCAAGCTAGAGTTCAGCCTGGCCAGCAGGAGTCAGTGTGTGGCAACGCAAATGTGATTCAAATCAAATTTGGCTACTTGCTTTACCTGTGAGGACAAAATGCAGTCTAAATATCGTATAAAATGTGAAGATTTGACCTTCACCCTGTACATCAAATAAAGCATTAATATATGCAAGCGGTTTTATTTTTGCTGTAGTGCAAAGGTTATTTGGTTAATGTTTTATACCAAGAACTGAACAGCATGGAAAGCCATTCCTGGATAGTATTTACAGTGGGCACCGCCAGTGTTTACATGTCCAAGGAATAAAGTTTGCTTGGGAGAAAAGCAAATATCTTTGTTTGGTTTAGGATCAAACACATCTTTTGAAAGGAACAACTGGTACTTTTACAAACCCCAAACCAAATACCTGACATAGTGATATAAAGCAAAATATTATCTCTCTTGAGTACTCTGAGCTGTCTGGAACTGGAGACCCAGTGCTTTTATAAGTGTACATTTAACTAACCCATCAATATCCTTGGAGCCTCTTGAATGAAAGCTCTCTGTCTCTCCATCTTTCTCTCCTGTCAGGTGCTGTTCTGGGAACGCAGGGTGAGATGGAGAATGTGAAGAGCTGGAAGAGTCCTAGGTGCTCCTTGAGTCAGGTAAAGGGGGTGCCACTGCTGGAGCCCACTGTACAAAACTGGGCATTAGTGGAAAACTTCAGAGCACGGTCAGATGACCTGCTGATTGCCACATACCCTAAAGCAGGTGAGAGGAGGGGAATGAGGGTGGAGAGAGGGCAGGAGAGGACTACGAAGCAATGTGTCATGTGCTCATCAGTGCAACCCGCTCTATCCGCACAGGCACCACCTGGACTCAGGAGATTGTTGATCTGATCCTGAACGACGGAGACGCAGAGAAATGCCGCCGAGCACCTACACACAAGCGCATGCCTTTCCTTGAGTTGTTCCCTGTCCACTCCTTAGAGTCTGGTCAGTACTCGCCTCCCTCCTCTTTTCACAATTAAACTTCAAACAACTACAAGCCACAAAAGAGAGAAGCTCGGAGAGAAGCTGTATAACCTAGAACCAGTGGTGGAGTCTATTCCTGATTTTTCAATTCCATTTCCCATTCCTTTGAAGGAATTGGGAATAGATATTTTAAAGACATCATAATTGTTGGTACTGTTCAACTGCTTTCATTTCAAGTCAATTTAATTGACTAAGAGCGACTTCAAAGTAATTTGTCTCCACTGTGAGAAGCTCATTTTAACAGAATGCTGCTGATTGCAATTTTGATCAATGATGCATTGGAACTGATCGAAATTGAAAAACAGGAACTGATCCCGGCCCTGCCTATAACTCTTGTTCTCTTTCTGTCTTCACTTATTCTTCAGGTGTCAGCGACCTGGAAAAGATGCCCTCCCCTCGCGTCATCAAAACCCACCTGCCCATTCAGCTGGTCCCCCAGTCCTTCTGGGACAACAACTGCAAGGTACTGCGCCACTCCTTTACATTCAAAGAGCATTTTAGAGAGATTACTTTTGGGTTTGTATTTCCAATGGATTCCAAAAACAAGAATCCACCGTCAATGCAACAACATGGTTTGTACAGCACTGCATTTCCTAAAACTGTTTCAAAGGTCAACGTACTGTACTGACAAAAAGATTTGTAAATCAATAATGCAACTTGCACCCCAGCCATATACAAGGGTAAAAGTCTCAGCACTTTGGGACATTATCTTTGTCTCACAGACTTCTCAAAAGTACAGAATGCAGAAATACAAGATAATGCATTCTTACAATAGCAGCAGTAGAGGAGGTAGTGGAACAAACCTTCCCTAATAATAATAATAATAATAATAATAATACCTTTTTATAGCACTGTTCATGCACGCATCTCAAGGTGCTTAACAGAAATTATACACCATTAAACATACAAATACAAGATTAAAATACCATTCAATAAAAAGTATTATCCCCCAAAAAAGTATACTTAGTAATACAGTACAGAAATGTTAATACAAAATAAAACTAGTCAGTATTAAAATACCAAGATTAAAATGCAATAAAACATTAAAACTAAGTTTATAATTAATAAAACCAATAGTATCAAATAAACTACATACCTATTAATTAAAAACTGCCACATTATAGAGATTTCAAACCTGATTTGAAAATGCTACAACAATGCTATTAAACAAAAAACAATGCTATTAAACCTAAGTTTATACTGAGTCAGAGTCCCTTCTTGATTTCGCCTGTGGGTTTCATTAGGTGCATAGGTTTCCAATGCCCTGTGTGAAGTTTTGCTCTTCTAACTTGCTGCAATCCTGCATCCTGGGTTCTCAAGGTGTGATGGAATAAGCAGCTCAGCTAGACAAGTAGGAGCTAAGCCTTTATAGCCTTATAGGTTAATAATAAAATTTCACTGGCCGACAATGCAAATCAACCACTCCCTCGCGTTGCAGGTGATCTACATGGCCCGCAATGCGAAGGACAGTGTGGTGTCATACTTCCACTTCGACCAAATGAACCACATCCAGCCTGATCCCGGGCCCTGGGACCAGTACCTTCATAAGTTCATGCAAGGACAGTGTGAGTGCACATTCTCTGAGGGGGCGTCAATAAACACACATTCTCTGAGGGGATGTCAATAAACATACATTCTCTGAGGGGATGTCAATAAACACACATTCTCAGCAGGGGGTGTCAATAAACACCTGTTCTCTCCAGGGGGTGTCCATAAACACATATTCTCTACAGGGCGCGCCAATAAACACGCATTCTGTGAGGGGGCATCAATAAACGCATATTCTTTGCAGGGGGTGTCAATAAAGCATATTCTCTGCAGGGGGCACCAATAAACACACATTCTGAGGGTGTGTCAATAAATACATGTTCTGTGCAGGGGGGCGCCAATTAACGTGTATTCTCTGCAACTGGCAATCTTTTTTTAACAGCAGGGGAAATGAGAAGGTGACGGGAAGCAGCAGGTTAATTTATATTGTATCTAAATTAGTATCTGCAGATCTCTGTCCTGAAGTAAGAAGTCAATGGTGCTGCTGCTAATATCAAGTTACACAATGGAATTGCAAGCCTTGGTTAGCTCATCTTAAATCTATGGGTCTTATTTACAAAGCTTTAAAACCAATCATTAGACAAAGCTTTATGATGATGCTTTGTAAAACCAATGTTGTTCCAGTGGGCTGGGGCTATTGGTACGACCACGTGAAGGGTTACTGGAGGGAGAAAGAGACGAAGAGGATTCTCTACCTGTTGTATGAGGACATGAAGGAGGTAGGGAGGGAGAGAGTGAGTATGTTGTTTGTGTCTGCCCAGTTCATAAGGACTCTTCATTACACTTCCAAGGTTACCTTGCAGAACTGCCTTTGCATTACACATTGTTGGGAGTAGTCTAGTGTGTTCTCATATAGAGAAGATGAAGTCCTTTAAGTTCACTCGGTGCTATGCTAACCTGTGCTGTAATAATTAGACATGACTACATCTAGGTAAAAAATATGCTATCAACAACCTCTCTGGAATTACTGTTACTGTTGTTTTAAACATAAAATGTATTATATTAAACTTCGATTTTTAAAAGCTTAACAAGGGAAAGTTGAAAACTTGCAGCCTTTTAATTGCGTTTCATCCCTCCCCTCCCCCCCCTCCCTCTCTCTCTCAGAACCCTCGGGATGAGGTCATCCGTGTGATGCACTTCCTGGAGCGCTCGCTGCCTGACGACATCATCGACCAGATCATTGAGCTCACTTCCTTTTCGGTGATGAAAGAGAACCCAATGGCAAATTACTCCACCTTTCCGGACAGTCTGTTCGACCGCTCAGTCTCCACATTCATGAGAAAAGGTACTGGCAGTGTGACAGTCAAACAGCAGGTTCCCAAGGTCAATTGTGTATGTGTGTGTGTGGGGGAGTGAGGGGGTTGCCTCCAAATTAAAAGTCACTTGTTATCTGGATTTGAACCAACTTATTATGATGTTATCTTTGAACAATAAAACTTTTTGGAACATATCTATGGATCATACTTGCAATACATAATTCCAGTTTTGAATTCAAGTATTTGATATTCATGAAATGCTGTTGTTTTTTAATAAAGACTTATAGCAGCGTGCACATGTATTAGAATACTTCATTGCTTTGATTTGCTGTGCATACGAAATCAAACCACTGGAACTGAAAATCTTGGAAAACTGTCTAATTTAACTGATGACTTTAATAGGCCATACATCCAATTCATTTAAAATAATAAGAGAAAGGGACCTCTTAGAAGTTGTTTAAGATGCCTAATTAAAGCACAAAGTGGTCTAACATTTTCACACACGAGTGCCTCTTGTTTCTATATCACTGATTACTGGCAGAAAATTGAAATTGTCACACCCAGAGGTTTTCATGCAGTTAGGTATATAAAGGATATAAATGACAAATCTTGATGTGTTCTAATGAATTTGCACTCTACTGTATATAAAGAACTTCTTTAGCAGTTAGGTCAGATGTTGCTCTCCATTTAGACAGAAGTGTTCATGATGCACTGAGATGAGCTGTTGGGTTTGCTTGTCTTCTTGCTTTAGGGGAAGTGGGGGACTGGCAGCACCACTTTAGCCCTGAAGAGAGCAGGCTCTTCGACGAGCACTATGAGAAAATGATGTCTGGAACGTCCATACCATTCCGAACCCAACTCTGAGGGACCGTCCACAAACTCTACCAATTCAAACCCTGATCTGAGACCACTGTCAACCCCACTGAAAAAACCTTAGGGACCATCCACAAACTCCACTCTAAACTCCCATCCACTTCCCTGATTTTCAGAAGCATGCTGAAACTGACAGATCAAATGTAATCTAAGCTGCAACAGTGGGTGTATGGGGGGGGGGGGGGGGGGTAATAATAAAGTTATATTCATTAATCAGGTATCTGCAGTAATAACTATCTTTTGTATGTTTTTATTGTATTACTACTCAGCTAAAAACAAAAACATTGGTTATTCTGCTCAGGCTACCCATAAATAAAGTATTGGCAGACCTTTGCATTGTATTTTTATCCCATCAATATCTATCATTCTATCTCTATAGCTATCTATCGATAAACACAGAACTAAAGAAACACCCGCCATACCAAAGTCAATAGGTTGTAAGGCACTCAGGCACTGACTGTATTTGACAAAGCGCTTGAGCACTCACTGAGAGAGGTGAGAGAAGTAGCCATTTTTGAAATATTTTAAATAAATGTTAACTATAAACAAATCCAATGGATAGCTTGTACTCTGTATTTACTGACAGGTGCAAAGCCAATTACCCTTTGTACACTTTAACCCACTGACTCACTGCTCTGAGAAGACAAACTGAGACAGCTCCTGCAGTATGTGCTCATGTACACTAGATGGCACCTGAAACCCACTACTGTATTTGTAAAAAGGGACAGAAATAGTTATAAATGTTAAAAAAGAAAATAATACAATATTACTATAACGTGCTGAATTTAGAAACACTGAAAGAAGTGTAATAAATTCAATTTCAACGTTTTCATCCTAGTTGAAACATTTGTCGCTGAATTTACTAAAAGTGTATTTTTGTATTTCTAAGTTCAGCACTGTTGAGTGTTGTACAGATATAAATCACATGCTGATGCTTAATAATTACTGTAAGACCCACTTCCATTTAGATCTCACATATCCTGCAAGAGAAACTGAAGAGAGGTTGGGGGTCATGTTTGTACTGGTGCAGTTTGTTTACTACCTTCTTCCACAGTTCACATTCCAGAAAGCAAACATTGCTTCAGTTACTGTGCACTGTGTTTACCACAGGTACTGTAGTTTTATCAGTATGGACACCAGCTCCATCGCCACACTTCAAACCTGCCTGTCACTACAACTTACTGTGCGTTGCTAATATTTCAGCCCGTGTTGGGCCATTGCTGGGCTAACGTGGACATTTTTTGTGTTTGACAAAAATACTCCGTGTCAAACACTGCATTAGCTACCTGCATACAAAACACTCTCAACACATACATATTTCACAACATACACTCAACTCAATTAACCCTCTTTTTGGTGTTTCTTACCTGAAACGTTCAGTGTTTAAACAGCATACCCCAGTTCCCGCCATTTTTGGGGATTTTTATTTATTTTTGGAAACAGAATTGCAGTTTTCTTAAATAATGTACTAAAAGAAAACAAATTAAGAATCTTATAACTGAAATAATTATTTAGACAATTTAGTTACCTGTCGATCTCGCAGCTGCAACTTCTACAACAGTAACGAACTCTCACAGTGAAATCACTAGACTGTGATGTCAATCATGACGGTTGTCTATTATGATTGGTGGAGTGGCCACGAATAGGCGGGTACAGACAATCAGTGCTCGTTTTATCTTTTCCTTCAGCAGCTTACAATAAAAAATCTATAATGCAGTTTTATATATGCAGTCAGATATTTTGCGTGTACAGCAGCTAAAGATAATCTATTTTTTTCAAAGAAAATGTGAAGAAAACGTTTGAGATATTTTCTTAACCGTCTTTATTTTTTTTTTTTTACTGAAAAAATACCTAATGAGCAGAAAATAGGTGGTTTGCCTTCCTCTTTGTCATATATTTTTTGTTTCAAATCAAATTTGATTACACAGAGTGGGGCCCAGCTATGGTGATTGTAAGCTGCCCACCCTGTACCAACATGGGCCCAATGAGTGCAATTCATGAAACGTGAATGAATGTGTAATACATTCAGTGCAAGCGTTATTGGGACCAAGGCATAATAGTTAGAAATGTTTTTTCTATGTATGTATTTATTTTTCACATTATTAGACATGTAATAATGTTCACATTAACTAGTTGTGCATGCCTTATAATTGTACAGTAATGGATTAGGGAGTAATATTCCCAAATGTTCTGTTTGTCTTTCGAAGCTCCTGGCTCCCAAATTACCATGTAAAACATCCTTCATTAAGGAAATGGACAAGTCGTTTAGTGCTTTTCAGCTGCCTATTCCTCTACAATCCAGCAATAATCAACAGCTGTTTGTGTTTTTGCAAGTGCTGTGCTATTAATCAGGTGCAGAAACATAAAAAATAACTGACAATATCCTTGATTCATCATGCAGTTTGGTTCTGTACATACATAGGTAGTTTATCCAAACGTTAAACCCTATATTATTTAGAAATGCTGAAAGAAACTTTGTAAATTCAATGACAAGCATTTTCATTGTAAATACTCAGTGATTATGTGAAAGAATTCTAGTCAAAAGAGAAATGTATGTGTGCATATATAATGCATCATTTTCTCAATTGCTAAATTTACAGTATTTTTGGTTGCGTGTCCTAGGGGTAATATCCCCAAATGTATTGTTTCTGGCACCTTTTGGCTCAGTTTTCTTCACTGTCAAAAAATACCTCTCCTTCCACGACTCGCTCTTCGACCCCTGCTCCTCGCCCCTCAACCCCTGCCCCCCCCCCCCCCCCCCTCGCCCCGAACGAGGGAAGGAGAGCCTCACCACCTGGACCCCTCACCCATTACCCCCTGCCCCTCACCCCCTCGCCCCTCGACCCTCGCACCCTTCCCTCGCCCCGGGCCCCGGGGCCCCTCGCACCCTGCCCCTCGCCCCTCGGGAGCGGGGCCCCCTGGGGGAGCCTACATGGGGGACCCCCTGGGGGACCCCTACCCCTCACCCTTGCCCCTCTCGCCCCCTGCCCTTCGCACCCTGGGACACCCCTCGCGGGGGCCCCTGCCCCCCCGGCCCCCGGGGGGGGCGGGGTGCGGGGAGAAAATCATAAAGTTTCAATGGTGACAACTCAAAAATTACAATACTTACGTTAGAGGTTTATAGTTATGAAGCTAATCGTAAAGTAAACAATTTTACACCATGTCTTGGTCAAAATGTGGTACAGAACCAGTTAGTATTTGAATCAATTCAAAAACTAGTGTTGGGATTTTCAGCATCTGAAAAGCTGACTCACTTTGAAAGTTTGCGGGGACAAGAAATATATATATTATTTGCCCTCCTTGGATGAACCGGGCCATTTGTAGTGGTTTTTCGTGCACAATGACAGCTGCTAACGGTTGTAATCACTGTCATTATTAATGAAAAGCACATTGCCCTGCTCACATACATCACAGCCTGTCACATGCTTGGGGGCTCAACAGAGGCTGCAGTTCTTTAACAAAGAAAACAGACGCTGTCGCCCACAGCACAAAGAAAACAAGCCACAGCTCTACACTGTGATTGGCTGCAGAGAGGAGATCCAGTTCTGCAACTGACTTAATGGCTTAGGAATAACTGGAACCACAATACAAATAGAGCTACTAGAAAAAAAGCATGATAAACTATTCTAAGGTGCAGTATAGAGAGCTTGGTATAGGAAAGTATAATGTGAAATGAATTGCTTTAATGATCATCAGGCACTGATCATTTTGCATAGAACAAACATTAATATATTGAATTCCATTACATACAGAATTCATTCAGTACACCATTTCCTAATGACGTACAAATAGAAAAACATAATTGAATATTACATTTAAAACAAGACAGGAATTTATAAAGTTGGAATGTTTGTCATACAGTAAATGCAGTGGTTACATTTGCAATAGTAGGTTATGTGTAACTATCAACAGCAAACTTATAAAGGAGATATCGGGATAAGAAAGTTTTGTACTTTGCATCCACTGCAGTTCCACCAGCCAGTGATTTATGATGACAGTGAAGACACTATAGCTACACAACAGGTGTGTCTGTGTGTGTGTGGGTGTGTTTGAGATCAAGCTTTGATAGGTGGTTGTTTTTGGAGAGTTTCCAAAAACTCTCCGCTTCCAGCTGTCTCAATTTGAGGTCTGGTCACCCTTGGCTGTTTTTTCCATTCTCTCCCAGCACCCCATTCCCAATTACATGCCCCACCCATGACTTTCCATCAAGAAAGAGAGGCTGTGTCTGGAACAGAAGCTGATTGGCTGAGGGGGGCGGGGCTTCCATGCTGGAACTAAGGCTGAAAGATATCACCCACTGTAGGATGAAGCTTACTGTCAGGGGTCTGGAGAGTGTGAAAGGACTAAATGGAAGGAAAGCATGAGAACGGAAAGCATTGCTGCGGCTCTCCCAGTTAAATATTTGACTGATGAACTCTGAGAAACATCTAGCACAGGACAGTACTGGAGAGAAGTGCTCCTACGACAGTGATTTACCAGAACAAGAAGGAAATGAGACTCTGTACTGCAGCTGTACTGGGCACAGTGGCATCAAGATGCGTTCTCCAGACACTTTGTCTACTTGAAGAATAAGGAACTCTACACAAAGTTTGCCTGTTCTCTCTTGTTTTTGTTTTTAAGGAACTTGCAGTAAAACAAACATTGCTGCTGGTGTTCCTTATCAACTTGTTATTTGCTGACTTGAAACCTTGCCATCAACCTGCAAGGTGAGAGAACGGTACCTCTGAAAAGCTGAAGGAGACCCAGTGCATTGTGGGCCTCTGGCACTAATTATTATTCATATTCATCACCAGTAAAGTGATTGATGATCACTTGCAGAGCACTTTAAAGACCAGCTTGACTGACTTCAGTAACTTTCAGATACAGTCCACTATACTCTTATGTTTGTCTCTGCACTAGAGAACTCCTTTATCCACTAACACTGATCATTCATTGAGGACTTGCTGATTTACCCTATCTACCTCCTGCATCTCTCCAGGAAGACTTTGCTGGCAAGCAGAATGCTGCAACATTCCTCAGAAGCGGGACTGGTTACCCTACCCCGCACCCTGGCTATCTGGCCCCCTCTAGACTTTGCGCTGGGTGCTGCAGCCTGCTGTGGGGCCTGTGTGTTCACCAACCCTCTGGAGGTGGTGAAGACCAGGCTGCAGCTCCAGGGCGAGCTCAGGGCACGCGGCTCCTATCAGAGGCACTACCATGGCGTCCTGCAGGCTCTCTGGGCTGTCGCCAGGGCCGACGGACTACGCGGTCTCCAGAAGGGGCTCTCTGTGGGCCTGCTCTACCAGGGCGTGATGAATGGGGTCCGACTCGGCTTTTACTCCTACTCTGAGGCTTCAGGTTTCACTAGGGCCCCTGGGGGCAGTCTACTTGCTGGGGCTGCTGCTGGGGCGCTGGGGGCCTTTGTAGCCAGCCCTGCCTACCTGGTGAGTGCCACACATCATGCTTTTGACTTTTAAAGACCGTTTGATTGGTAAATACCAGTCTATTTACCAGCCTCAGCCTTGTACCAGCACAGCTGCCCTTGTGGTACTGCTGTGCCATAGTAACATATTGTAACATGTTATTGTCCTGTAACATTACCAGCGGATTAGGAGGCATGGCTGTGCTGTACACATTTACAACAGGCAGACTTTAGCACATGATAGCAAGTTCACTTTGGCTCTAATGATTAAGCCACACAGGTTTACTTTGTAGCTGAGACAGCAGAATGGCATTGCAATTATATGATCTGTGTTTAGCAAGCCTCTCACCCCCTCCCCTTCCTCTAACATATCAATGAATTCATTAAACAAATCCAGCTTTTCATAAACACCTTAATATTGGTCTCCACTGACACAGCAATTTAAAGACTGTTTTTCCAAGTTTGTAAATTATGTTATTCATGAAAGATATTCACGAAACTGTTCCAGACAGTTTAGAGCTACAGTTTGCTGCAAGAAATTTCTTTTCTGACCCACTTGTTCAGTGAAGTTTGATGGCGAAGTTACTAAATGCCCTGTAATTCGAGGATTTTGTTCTTATTCAAGATCAACAACATACAGCTGTCTGCAGTGCACGCACAGTGTTCATGTTGTTGGATTATGCCATACGAGAATGAGAGCCGGTCTATTTATGAGCCTCTGATATTTCACAGCTCTGTTTACAGCATGGGTGAATCTGTGTCAGAGTGAATTACTTAATGAGTACAATGTAGAAAGCTGCAAGGCATGCCCTACTTTGAATACTAGCCTTGTTTATATGAACTGTAAATACCGTTGTATACTAGGAAATAGCATTTATACTTTTACCAGGAGCTTATGAATAGGACACTTTATATATCTTGTATCAGAATCAGATTTGAATGTAGCATTCACTGTGGTGTGTAAATTCCATGTTAATGATCCAAATTGAGGACTTGAAAGTCATTAAGAGAACTTGAAATATATTATTATTTTTTTCAAATCATATTTGACTGATGATAATGATTCTCGCAGATTAAACCGTGTAAAATCAGAATAAACGTCTAAACTCTAAAACCTTATGACAGCCTAAAACTGTTAAAAAAGGAACTGCAAATGTGAAGCCAGCAAAATTGGCTTTAAAAAGAAGGTTCTAAAATAACATTTCTTAAAACAGTCTTGAAGGTTTTGTGAATAGGGCCCATTATCCCTTAACAAAGTTTACCGCAGTATTTCTGCACAGATTTTTGCAGATTTCCCATGCTTTCCCCATGGTTATACTCTGCATTTATATGCTTTACCATACCTTGCTATGCTTTACCCATGCATTACCATGCTTTCACTATGCTTTACTACACTTTGCTATGCTTTTACTATGGGAAACGTTTAGAAGTGATCCCACATACAGAAAATAACCCTATCAATGATAACCTTGTGTTTCAGGTGAAGACGCAACTGCAGGCCCAGACAGTGGCAGCCATCGCCGTGGGGCATCAGCACAACCACCTGGTAGGAGAAGGAGCCGGGCAGCGCCAAGCGGGCTCACACAGAGGGGGGGGGCAGGCAGGAGAGAGGCACCCCTTTTACATACAAACACCCACAGAGAGGCACCCCTTTTACACACAAACACCCGTACACAACTCTCACGCTGTGGCCAAAACTTTTGCACCACCCTAGAGAATGAACTCATCTTGCTGCATAAAGTCGAATGAAACCCGTTGAATAATGTCATGTTCACGTATTGAATTACACACCTCTTTGTTGTTTTCCATATACATAACGAAAAATGTGACATTTTGAAATCTAACATGAAATGCTGTACTGCTATTATGGCTTCTGGTAGACTTTTCCGATATTATTTTGTTTAATTGTGTCTCAATCCTAAAATTCTATGTGATGCATAACATTTGGCCACAGCTGTATGCCAATCAAAACATCAGGACATTCCAGCATGTCTTTTTTTTGCAAGTATCATTTTATGCAGGGTAGACTGCCAACTGACAAAACTTCTAGACATCTGCATTCAGTAAGTCAATATGTACAGCTGACCCTGTATCTTATGGCATGAGAGTGTCTTCTCATTCAACACTGTGGGTAGACAGCTTTGTTGTCCTCTTGTCCACACAACGTATACCACAAGAGACAATGTCAACTTACATAATAGTGTCTACTATAGAGACATGGAGTATCGTGATAACAATAAATACAGGCTTGACTTTTATTTATTTATTAATCCTTTAACCAGGAACAAACCCACTGAGAGAGGTCTCTTTTACAGAGTGTCCTGGCAAGATGAGCAGGAGCAGACAGCAGTCCTTTCACATCCCTGAAAATAACATCGATCTAAAAGACAGTCTCATCAGACATTGAATCTGAAACATTTACACTATGATAATTCTCTGAACCTACTCATTCAAATAAATGTTAGTCATTGCTTTACATTTATCATATACATTTGGGTTATTTATCTGATGCACTATCTGCTGTGGTCCTGACTTATTCCATGCCATAGGGGGTGCTGTAACCAACTACTGATTGGCCAACACAGGACCTTCTCCAAGGCACTTGATAAATAAGTGTAAGGCTAGATTGTAAACTGAACTTGGGTATACCTGTAACATCGAGCCTAGGTAACAGAGCTGTATCTTTAATTCAATTTGAACTTGGGAATCAAGCAGTGCTGCAGCTTATTGGAGCTTCACATAGATATGTTTACTGGACCCATAATGATTCAGCACATCTGGTGTAGACGGTAAAAAGCCCATGTGTGTGTGACTAACCCTGCAAGGCAAGCTTGTAACTGTTCCACCCACACACTGTTCCTGGAATGGCAGCCTTTACTAGGCAAGGTCAGAGCTGGAACTGTGGATAGGGACGTAACCAAGTCCTTCCATGCAGCGGAAGGGTTGAGTGTCCCAGTTATTGTGATAGCCCAGTTGCTGACGAATGCATAGTCAGATGTTTATTCACAGTCCCCAGCTGCCCAGAACTGCCCTGAGAGTTCCTGCTTGCTGCACGTACCCTGTTGTGAAACTGTAGCCCAGCCACTGAGAGGGAGGGAGAGGTGTGGGAAACTCCAACCAATCAGAAACAGTTGCACTTTGTGCAGAGTGTTCTGCCTGGATACACAGCTTCCATGGGGATGGAATCTCACATAGCTGACCCTTGGAACGTTGGGGGGGAATTCCTTCCACTTCCAAGCTGTTAAACTTTCCCGATTGTTCTGCAATCTGATAGTCACGCTGGGATCCGGGAAACACTCTAGGAATAGCAGAAAAACTCAAATGCAAATCCTGTTTGTGCATTCATAATGCTAGAGTCAAACTAAATTGAAATCAGCAGTAGCCCGTCCTTCAGTGAAGAAAAAAAAAAAACACCCCTTTTTAAAATGAATAAAAACCATTTAGGAACGCACTCAACCTCCAGAACAAAATGTCTGAGTTTTTTATATCTGGTTTGGTAACTTTATTGAGTGTGTTTTTTCATGTCTGATAACGGTTTTGAGTGTGCTTTGAGAATCTAGCCCTGCGTGTGCACTGATATGGTCCTGCAGTAGATTAGTTGTGTGCAATGCCACTGCGGATCATTTGGCATGCCCTGCCCCTGGCATCTTTGTACACAAGCGCTTGGGATCATCAACGCTTCCAGTGTATTTTAACCTGGTTGTGTAAAAGACAGATTGATCGCTGTTCAGGGGGGCAGAACCAGTGACCTCAGCTTTTGGTTTGTTTGCAGGTTTTTTTTTTTTTTTTTAAACACGGAGACTCAGTATGAACAGAGCAAACTGGCTAGGAACACTCACTGAGTGTTTTTCTGCCTTTTCTCAAGGGCGGTCATTTGAGCCAGCCTCAGCTGTCATCACCTCTCACCATTGTTTAGTCATGTAGACCAACATTACATTGAAGAGACCTGTAGATTGCAATATGGAATATACTGAGTTAAAGAACATTATTTCTTTCTTACACTTCCTAGACCATTTCACCTGGAGAGTGAAAGTCCCACACTTCATCAAAGCCATTACTCAACCAGTTGCTTCCCCTATTAAAGCCAGCAACTTTGACACTGGAAAACTATTTACCGTGCTTCCCAGGCTCTACCATGCCTCTCTGTACAGCAGTTTTATTAGGGGCGTTATCGACATTGTGTCAGTAAATGTTAATGCAAAGCTCAGGGAGACAGACTCTTTAGACACTAGCACAGTCCGCAGTGTTCTAAGTATAGGCGCACTTGGCAGGAGGCTGGATATTTGTTGCGTATTTGGTGCAGGCAGGTGGTGAGAGAGTGGCACGTCCATACATCAAAAGATAGGACTGTGACAGGCTCTCCACCATCAAGTCAGGATCGCTGATGCAAAACGCATTTCAAACTTGTTCTATTACAGGCCATGCTTGGCGTCAACGTGCATTTGTGCAATTCGCCATTATCTTCAATGTTGCTTCCTTTTTCCGATCCAAAGATAAATGCAGATCAAATTGCGAAAAATGGGGCCCGTTTGGCTCCCATGCATTTTGATGCCTGGTTTCAGCACATAACCCCGTGCCTCTGTCTTCCCCAGGGCGTGTCCAGTGCCTTTGTAAGTATCTACAGGGCGCAGGGGATCGTAGGGCTGTGGCGTGGGGTGAATGGAGCCGTGCCTCGGGTGATGGTTGGCTCAGCTGTCCAGCTTGCCACCTTCTCCAGTGCCAAGGAATGGGTCGTCAGCCAGCAGGTGAGTCCAACAAGCTGAGCAAAGACCGGCTCATAAAGTGACCGCAATCTTGGGCTGTGACTGACTGCTTTAAACCTCCATCAATGGGAGCGTCAGCACCATCACAATGACAGACCGTCACAAACCTCCAAACCTTATCTGCAAAGCAGAACTCATCAAGTACAGCTATGGCCAAAGGTTTTGCATCACCATAATTAACACATTTGGCTTCATAGTCGAATGAAACCTGCTGAATAATGTTACATTAACATATTGAATTGCATACGTTTTGTAGTTTTCCATATACTTGACGAAAAACTGAAAAAATTGAAAAATGTGACATTTCGAAAATCTGAAACACTACTACTATTGTGGCTTCCGGTAGATTTTTGCAATATCATGTTGTGGTTTCTTTGATTACATGATGTTAAATAAAATATCTAAATTATGTTCATTTAGTTTTTTATGTTATTATGTCTCAATCCTAAAACTAAGTGACGCAAAACTTTTGGCCATAGCTGTACTTGTGTGATGGCTTTCCTTAGACCGGTTTGAGAACTGAAAAAAAGAAATTGCTGATTTGCATCATACAAAATGCAAGTGGGAAAAATGGTCTGAGCTCAAAGAAAACTGCAAAGTGTGATTGCTTTACATTAGCAGTATATTACCCTGAAGAAACCCCTCAGAGCCATGAACAGACGTGGCTTTCTCGTGTCCTAGCTGTGTTTACTGCACAGTCACCTGTTTGCTTGTTGTGTTGTTGTTCTCAGTGGTATAAACAAGACAGCTGGCTGGAGGCTCTCAATGCAGCCATGCTGAGCGGGATTGCCGTGTCGATCGCCATGACCCCCTTCGATGTCGTCAGTACGCGACTCTACAATCAGCCGGTGGACAAGTTGGGCAGGGTGGGTATCAGCAGCACCCTCTCCTCTCCCCTTTCAATTCATATCATTTACTGTACTGCACACAGACACATGCAGGGCTTGAAACTAGCAGAGCCATGACCCAGTCTTGGATTCCACTACTGCTCTTAATCAGGGATACTGTTTCAATGACCAGGGGGCTGGTGGTAAATGAATTGCTCCTTCTCTTATATCACTGTGAACAGCTCCCATTACTAACCCTACAACCTCAGGTGGGACTTATTCATGCTGTGGTAAGTGGATCAATTGGGAACACATTTACCAGGGTCTGATTGGTTCAAACTTCTCCCTCATCTGGTCATTTAGTAGTATATCTATACAAGGAACGTTGTGAGACCCAGGACTGAGGGCAGGGTTAGTGTGAGTTTCAAACCCTGTATGAAATAGGAAACGTTATTCCAAATACTATGCTCACTTTACTGGTATATTATTGGCTGTGCAATTGACCTTAGATGGTACAGTCAGGGCTTGCTTTATATACACATCAACATAGTTTCAAAACTGAATATGCCACAAGCACACGATTCAGCGATAAGCAAGGTTGGGGTCAATTCCTTTTTTTCAGTTCCAATTCCAATTCCTTTTTCAAATCAGTTCTCAATTCCAATTCCAATTCCTTTTTCAAATCAGTTCTCAATTCCAATTCCAATTCCTTTTTCAAATCAGTTCTCAATTCCAATTCCAACTCCTTTGAAGGAATTGATATTGGAATTGATATTTTAGAGACATCATAATTGTTGTGATTGTTCAGCTGCTTTCATTTGAAGCCAATTTAATTGATTAACAGTCGCTTCGATGTATGCAATATGTTGCCACTGTGAGGTAATTTTAACAGCATACTGCTAATTGCAATGTTGATCAATGATGATGAGTTGGAATTGATTAATAGCGAATGGGTATTGGAATTGACTTGACCCTAGTGATAAGCACATAGAATTGATGTCACCCTCCTCTCCCTCCCTCCCTCTCTCTTTCTTCACACAGGGCCAGCTCTACGGGGGGTTCCTTGACTGCTTTGTGAGGGTGTCCAGGAAGGAGGGACTTGTGGGGTTCTACAAAGGAATGGGGCCCTCCTTCGTGAGACTGGGTTTCCACACCGTAATCAGCATGCTCCTGTGGGACCTGCTGCGGCACACAGCCTTCCAATACGAGGGCTGAGGGAGCGGGACTGGGAGCAGCAGGGTGCGGAGTTAATCACTGCACAATTCCAGGGAGGGCGTGGCTAAGATACCTGAAGGGGAGGAGCTTGTTACTGCATAATACCAGAGTGGGTGGAGCTGTTGCTGTGGGAGGGGGGGTTGAAATGCACAAGGGGGGAACTATAAGACAGGTTGGACTGACTGGGAGCCCTGCAGAATACCTGGGATGGAGCTAGACACTGCAGCCGTCTTTCTGGGCAGGTCTAAAAAGGAGAGGTATTTTACAATCAGCCAATAGCTGATGAGCCCCTGAACTCAAAGTTAGATCTGTAGTTATTTTCGGTACCAGAAACACCATTAGAAAATAAGAAGATTTATGGAACTTGTTGTAGATTCATTATCCATCTGCTGTTGAGAGTAGAGGCAGGAGGGTGACTGCTTCTTGCCTCACAGCATTACAAAGTGGCAGCTGTATCTCCACAACAGTCAGGGAAGATGTGAAAATGAAAGGTAATGAAACGGGCAGTGTTCAAGTGATTTTAGATGGGGGGGGGGTCGTGGTTACTTTAAACAGTGTTTACACAGAATAGACTTGGTGGAGAGACTGTCCTTCAGGGGAATGCTTTAATCTGTGGCTTTTTTCTGTTTTTTACTTTGCTTAACGTAAACTGGATGACTAAAGACTGTAATAAATAAACGATGTCGACACATACAGACTCGTGTCTTTCTTTGGGGCTGTGATTCAAAGGAACTCGGAGGTTATTCTCAGCAGTCTGGCGCTCTGACGCAACTGTGAGGGTCAGCCATCAATCACCAGCATTACAGTGCGCACGTTTACTTATTGCACGTGGCTACCCCCTTGTGGTACATGGTGAGATTGCAGGTGTGCCGTTGCGCTGCTCCATTCAAAGCTTGGAGCAGTAACTGGAGGTATAATAAGTACTGTACGTGTTTTCTCGAGTTATCTTGCTTTGCAAGTACCTTAATGCTAGGTAGGTACAAAACTGAGTGTTAGCGTGTCGAAGTATAAACACTATATTGATGGTGCCTTTTCAGAATAAACTTCAGTCATGTTTCTCACGAAAATAAGCATCTCCACTGATGGCTTCACTTGTATATGCATTTAAAACGAACGTGTTTGCATCCATTAGGGGGCGCTCTGTAGACGCGACAAACAGAACCATACGTGTTGCAATGCAGATGTAATGTGGACCTTGCCTTGTGCTGTGTTTGCGTTACCGATGTGGTCTGATGCATTACAACATCTACGCAGTTATATGCAGGAGACTCGGGTGTTTTTATGGGGGAGATGAGCTTCACCATTGTTTATTACTGGGGGCCAATGTTGGTCTGTTTTGATGCGCTTGAAAAAAAATCTGAGAATAAAAAAATACAATTGCAATTCTGTAAAAAATATCAAGCATCTACTAGCACCGTAGCCTAATCAGTCTCAAAAGATTTCCCAACGCCAAGGCTTCACAATCATCCTGATAGTGTCCCGTCTGTTAGGTACAGCGATAATCTTTATTCTGCTGGTCGCACACGCAGCTAGACAGACATGCTGACCTTTGAATCGGAAACTCAAACACAACGGCAGCAACGACTCTGATTGAATCATACTCGTTTTATTTAAAGTGCTCTGTCTTTGTCACTGACAGGGGCTTTGTAAGGACCGGAAAGCCGAGAAAATGTTCTCTTTCATTCGGTCTTGGCTCCCGGGCTTGCCCAGTCTCGAATGGAGTATTCTCAGTATGAACCCAATCGACAGCGTTCTGCAAGGTAAGACCTCTCTGGAGCCGCGCTCTGATCCATATAGTTTGTATGTAAGATGGCTCATTATTATTTACATGCCAGTGAACTCAATGTTTGCTTTTTCCGTTCCCCGTGTTTCAGGTCTGACCGGAGCCTGCGGTATCGCAGTCCTGTGTAATTTAATGAGAGTTTACTTGTTCATTAAGTGCTTCAGGTAAGTCCTAACAAAACCACTACAAATATTTAATAAGAGAAACGGGCGCGTCTGCGACCAGTGCTTCTGGAATAACTAACATCCCTTCTAGTTTTGGTTCCGTTTCCATACAGAAAACAAAACTACAGCACTGGTGTGTTTTTAAATGGCTCCACCTGGTGGTAATTCCGGCACCGGACAGCAGTGGTCAGAGCTGGTAGTTTACTGGTTTTCAAATGGTAATGCCGGTTCAAGGAAAAAAAAAAAAAAAAAAAAAAAAAAAAAAAGTGAATACAGGATCTAATTTTTTTATATAGTGTTCCCTATCCACTAGAAAAGAGCTAGAAACACTGTAAAATATACTGCTTTATTGATCATTGATAATTAGATAAAATTTACAGTTTAAAAATTCAAACATTTGAAGGCATTTTTTTAAATTTTGAAAGCACATTAGCTGTTCTTGCATTGCACACACACGCACACACTCAATAACCCAGCAGGGTATCCCGGCAGAGCATGCCCCACACCAGGGCAGTGTTGAGTCCTGTTGGGTAGAGCAGTCTGAGAATGTTGACAGGGATGCTGGCTGTGTTGTTTCAGTGATCCTGAGCGGTTCAGTGCACAGAGGGAACGGCTTCGCTCTCCTCGCTTCTTCACGGAGACCCTGCACCTCTGCGTTCTGTCGAGCATCCTGTCTGTGGTGGGGGCGCGGGTGGGGGCTCTGGTGGTCCTCGAGTTCTCGCTCAGGGCCGTGTCTACGATGCTGTCCACTAGGAAGGTAAGGGGGTCCAGGGCTGGGGAGGCTGCAATACCTGCGGACCAACATGAAGGAGAAGGTGTGCATCTCATTATGTTGTTGTGTTTTCCAGGGCAGTCAAAACAGCCAGTTGTTCCTGCTCTGCCAATACTCCCTGGGCTGCGCGCTGACCAGCAGTTTGAGCTTCCTCCAGGAAGGGGCGCCCCACCGCACGGTCAGCCTGCTCCTCAGCGCCGGGCTGGCAGGGCTGCTCATGTGGCACACCCAGGCTCTGGTGCGGCATGTGGGCACTGTGTATGAGCTGCACAGCAAGCAGCGTTACTGCGGGGTCTGCATCTTCCTGCTCACCCGCTGGCACGACATCCCTGCCCTCCTCGCCACCGCGCTCAAGATCACCTTTGCCGTGGCTGGCATGGCCGCTGTCTACCTCATCAACAAGGACTTCCTGTCCACCTCCGAGGCTATACGCTTCTGGACCCCACTGACCATCTGCTACACGCTGCTGGTTGTCTACATGCAAGGTGGGGCTGTTGCTGCCACACAGGCTGAGAGCTTGGCTTTATCAGCCCACGCTGAAACACGGAGGGCTGTATGTTTTCTCAGCATATTCAGTAACATTACAGTGAATGAAGGCACTTTTATCTACTGCAGGGCAGGCATATTATAGAGTTCAGGGATGGAAATAAGGCTCCGATTGCATAGCAGTTTGATCCATTTCTAGTTTTACTGGGAGTTTAACAAGACACACCTGAGCTTGTTTCCTATACAATGGGGCTAATCTGGCTTATATTAAAACCTGGACTGGGTGACACTGCTATGCAATAGGAGTCATATTTCCATCCCTGTAGCAGAGAGCTTGCATGCTCATATGCATGCCACACTGTGGAGACATAGATCTAGAGAAGCACTGATTCATTAGGGGTGAAACTGGTTAGGATGTTTATTCTGCTGGAATGAACATAGCCGTTTCATGTTCAAATATTCTTTTATTCTGTCTAAATGAATATTGTTGCATTTTGAATTAGCTGGAAACCTTACAGTAGAATTAGTTTAAAAAAGAAAGTCTCTTGGGAGTAAAATAGACCTGTTACCCCATCAAATGATGATATAAAGAAAGGAGAGGGACACTCTTCTGTGAAGTAGTATGCATAGGGTTACCACATGACTCAATGCACATTAGAACAGCTTGGGTCAGTTCTTTTCAACTGACATCCCAATGCATTCTGGTAAGCGTTCACCTGCTGTGAAAGGTACCTGAGACAGGTGAAACGGACCGGAATGCATGAGTTGAAAAGCCTGAAACAGTCCCCAAGCTGTCCCAGTGTACGTGGAGTGAGATGGTTCTCCTAGTCGCAGCATCCCCAGCTCACTGAGTAACGCTCTGTGTTGTTTGTGTCGCGTGTCTCAGAGGAGCAGCAGCAGAACCCCAGTGAGCAGATGGCCCTCCAGACGGTGATTGTGCGCATGGGCGGTCTGCTCATCCTCATGCTGACTGTGGGGAAGTGGCTGGATGTGCTGCACATCCTGGTGTCTCTGCTGGGGGAGGTGTGGTGTCTGCTGCGGGCCAGGGCCATGCTGGAGGTGTGCCGGAGCCAGGTAACCACAGGGGGGAGCCCAGAGCAACACGCAGCGCTGGAAAACACAGACATACAGGGGCTATTCAAAACTGAATAGGGTAGTTCAGCCGCGACACAACTGCGAAATTAAAGGCAAAAGCGCAATCAAAAAGAAGAGCGTTTGCACATCCGATCGTACCAATGGGTGGGAGGTTTTTTGTCTTTCTTTCAGCAATCAGTAACTGTGCCTGTTTTGTTTCCTTGCCATTATAAAGGCGGGTACAGATTGTGACTCAATCCAACTAATTATAGCTTTCATACAGAGATCTGTACAATGTGTAGAAACAGTACGAGCTGCATAGCAGTAGTCACTCTGTAAATAAGTGAATGTTTTAAACGAGGTTCCTCCCCCCCCTCCGTGTGTGTCTGTGTTTCAGGACTGCTCTGATTCTGAGGGAGTCTACAGGAGAGGGGCTGAACGATGGAGTCCAAACACAGGGTCACCCAGAGGTCATTCACCCCCCACTCCCATTGAGGCCAGCAGCTGATAGGAGCACACCAGAGAGGGACAGGGACACTCCTAAAATGAGCTGACGTGCAGAATAGCTCGCAAGCTACAGCAAACAGCCATGTGTGTATAAAAAAAAAAAGTAAAAAGGAAGAACGGAGGAATATTTTTTTTAATTCAATCTATTGCGTGGCACAAGCAGAAGCAGTGTGTATATGAAGGTGTTTGCATTCACTGTGCGGATTGAGGTCATAATTTGCAGTTTGGTATAAATATTTTGTATATATTCTGAATCATAGTGTGCCACAGCATGTCTATCTCTCAGGTAATGGATTTGTCATTGATAATACAGTGCCACCAAACTGATTCAGTTACCCGAAGTTCTAATAATCAAACTCTTATACAGTATTGTATGTTAATGTACAATTGTGTAAAAAAAAAAAAAATCTTTCAAGCTAGAGCCTTCTCCGTGAAGAAATAATTTCTTATTAAAGTGTAATACATTTTTATTGGACATTATGTGTTCTGTTACGCCCAGAGTTCTACCAGTACATGCAACATCAGTAATCAGCTGCAGCTCAGTTTGGGCGACAGCGCTATACTGAGATGTGTCCAGCAGAGGGCTGCGCTGCGGGAAGGATCTGCTGGAAAATGAGCTCACAAACATTGATTCACACCCAGCTTGTGCCCATGGAGCTGGCAATGCAGTCTGAACACGTTGCAATCAAAGCACCTAATCAGGGCTGGGCCCTGTGCTGTATCAGGGAGGTGACACTGACAAGAATGGCTGTGTGAAGATTATTGTACATACAGTTTAGATACGAGCAGTGCTGTTATCGGCTTTCCCTCTGAATACACAGGGTGTACATTCTGTATTGGTGAAAGGTGGGGCAGAATAAGGCCTTGATCTGATTTTATCTTCTATTTATTTTTATTTTTTTTATCGTGGCTCCAGTTCAGTTTCTTTGGGATGGGACAGCTGCAAACACCAAATTATGTTGAGCCACAGTGTAGAGTTATTTAAGTTTTTAAAAAAGGAAATGGACATGAAAATAATTCCTTTATAACAATTCAGGAAACATTATTAAACAGAAAATGAAGTCCCTTTACTGTAATGGAATACTGGAACTGTAGGCAGATTAACAATTTAATATAAAGAAACAAACTATACTGGCTTTGGCGTGAAGAGAAATAGTAATCACAACAGTGGGGCTGAGAGGCAACATGAGGGCGGGTTTGGTCTGGCCCGTAGCTATGGGAATTTGCTAGATTTAATCTGCCATGTAAATGACTCATGCAGTGAATGTGCTGAATGCGCAGACTGAACTCAAACTGTTGACTCTGGGAGAGGGCTGAAATTGCCGGGGGCTGTGATTGCGACCCTCACTGTCTGAGAGAGAGAGAGAGACCCTGCCACTCACACACAGAGGAGGAGCGACTGAGACAGCACAGGCAGGTAAACCAGTTTGAACTGGGAGGCCCTGTCGGTGGGGTGGGGGGGGGGGGGCGTTTGCTATGCAGGAAATCTGCAGAATTGATCCAGGAGATTTCTCTGTGTCTCGTGTCCCTACAAAGTGATCTTCAGTTCCTGGTGTGCACTACAGTGGCAATGCAAGGGCAATATCAGGACAAGGGCACAGTGGTGATACAGGGGACTCCAGCGCTGGCTTGGATGCTGTTCACATTGGGGATTATTGCTTACTGCTGGTAATCGGTACGACATTAACAATGCCAGGTCTAGTCTTTGTGTTACATTTTTTGATCATTCAGTAGTCTGTCTATGAGACTGCTGTACACGTTTCTTGTAACTTTTTCTTACCTGATCAATTACATTTTACAGGTACAAAAACCAGCCAGGTTAGTGTAAATGGCTCTGTCATATAGAGGTTAATATTTCAGAGCGGTAGACAGAGGGCCGTGTACATGTTTCAAGTTGCGTTTTCCGCTGCTATTGTATTTGTTTTGTTAATTCCTCAATGTTTACTAAGCTGAGAGACATCGGCCACTAAACTCGGCATTCAGCATGCATTTTCTGTTACTAGTTCAATTCGTTTTGGTCTTTCTTATGAAATGAGGAACAATGTACAGTTCAACTTGGATTCTGAATGTTGGCTTTTATTTCGTTGTGGGAGATGGTCCCTAGACCACACCTCTTTCTGGGGAGCTTGGCACAATAAAAACAAAAATATTTGAAACAAATTTAACTGCAGTCAGTCTTAAACATGTTTACAAAAACGACCTGCATACCAGGTATCTTTGTGCCTGTTCATAAGAAGCATAACTGGTTGAGACACAGACATGTTCCGAATTCCTGGAAATGTTGTGTGATGCACTCGGCACGGCCTCCTTGATTTTATCAGTGGGGATCAGAGTGCTGAGTTTCATACTGCTGTTTCCTGGAGCTGCAGTCAGGGAGGCTGGGGGTGGGGTGTTTAAAGCAGAGTGAGTGGGCCTGGCCTGCTGTCCTGGCTCTCCTTGTGATGTCAAAAACATGCTTTGTCTTGTGGATGTTGTGTTTTTGCAAACAGTATCCTGACAATCTGGAGCTGATAATCTCACAGCTACATTACAGGGGCACTCTTTATCCTACCTACTTTTCAAATGTATAGTACAGTTTGGAGACCATGCATTGACACCCTGTTTTTTAAATGCCCAATGGATCATTTTGCTCTCTGATTGTGCTCGATATCTGTTCATATTCCCTTGGCTACATTTGTGTATCTGTCATAGCGTTGAGAGCATTGCGGGTCCAGCACTCTGCTCTCTCCGGCTAGCACTTTCAATTCATTTTTAAGTCAAAAGGCAAAAAGTCTTAATCATAAGTACAGACACCTATTCGCTGATTCTTTAGGAATTGTATTTTGTATGACTTTCTTTATTTCTTCATGGCTTCTATCTTTTGCCCTTCTTCTCAACAGATTAGTTTCAGCTGCTTAAAATGTGAACCCTCTTCCACCCCATCCAGCAATGTTCAATTAGATCCAGAATTAGTGTCTAAGTTGTGGACCATGAACCTTGATATTTACACCCCAGTTTTCAAAAAACATTCATCAAAATCAACATACATGCTCTTTAATTACACAAAATAATAGCTTCTATCTATCTATCTATCTATATCTATCTATCTATCTATCTATCTATCTATCTGTTTATACACAACTGGCTTGCAGAAATCCACAACAATTTGAATTAGCATGTGGAGAATATGCTTCTGGGTCTACACTGATTAACAGAGTGAAGAGTCACAGCTGGGACAAGTCCAGCCCCCCTGAAATGGAAAGGGGGATGGGGGAGAGAGAGGGGGCAGAGAACAAAGGAGAGAGGGAGAGACCGAGTGCCGGATTGAAGGTCAGAACAGGTAGGACAGGAGAGTGACAGCAGGAGGGGATAGGTGAGAGAGAGCAAGAGAGGGAGGGAGAATGGGCAGGTACAACTCATATCCTGCTTCTCTGCATACAAAGGAAGGGGGGGGTCTGTGTGAGTGTGTGCTGTTCACCTTTTACGGTCAGGAAGGCTGTGATCTCATCCAGCCGTAGAAAGGGAAGGGGGAGGGAGGAAGGGAGTGGCCACGTCAGATACAGACTTGCTTTCTCTTTTAAAGACTGACTAGGGAGCAGGACACCCCACAGCAGAGCCAGAGATACTGCAGCTGAGGAGGCTGAGGAATAGAGGAACAAGAGAGAGGTAGGGAGACCCAGAGATTGAGAAAGACTGAGAGACAGAGAGAGTGAAAAAGACAGAGTCAGGATTAGCCAGGAGAAGCTCCCTTCAGGTAAGCCTCTTCCCATTTCATTCTGTGATAGAGAAAGGCGTTGGTTTTACAGAGGACTGAAAACCTCTAGATTGTACTGTACTGGTTACTGTATTGCCTGGGTTAATTCTTGAAAAACCATTAACAACTACTGCTAAAACTAAACGAGAGAGACAGGTAGACAGCTGTCTCTGCTATAAATCCCATAAGGGTAGTCTATTAGTCTGTTCATTTCTTTCTTTATGTTATCCTGGTGTTATGCAGATAGCTGCTTGGTAACTGGTTTGTTTATTCTAATGAGGTTTCTTACTGTATTATAAGATTTTAGGCAATGGTAGCACAAGGGCAGCTACAATGGTATTTTGTTTAAATGTGGCAAACTTAGAATTGTATTAGGGACGCCCTCCAGGGATGGAAATATGTACAGTAGCACTGTGTAGACTACTCCTTCACAGGATCTGTGAGCATTGCTGCGAAGGGGTGTGCCCCGCACCACTGGATAAACAGTGGGGTACAGGGAGAGTCGTTGAGTAAAGCTCAGCTCAGCCCACCACACCGTATCTGCCCCCTGAACCAAACTGCAGCCCTGATAGCACTGAATGGGAAACCTGCGTTCAGAAGACATTCTGAGCAAATGAATTTGAGATCCCAGCTTCTCGTTTGTATTTAGGGATTTTCACATGGAGCCGAATATATACATGTTCTTCGGCTCATAAAAATGGCATCTTTAAAACTCAGACAAAATGGTCTTTGCTAATGTTAGAATGTGGCTTTAGCAGGGATTGATTGGTTGTCTGTAGCAGGAGACTGATAGAGACTGATAGCAGGTTAACAGTTGGGCAGGGAGAGTCAGTTTGGTGGATTTATCTACAGAGCACAGATCTTTCCTGGGTGCGAGCTGTGAATGAAACAAAACCTGGACATTCAGCAGTTTATCATAAAGGAGGACGAATGCCTTGTGCAGGTTTCAGATTCTTAAACAGGCAAAAAATATATATCTCAAAGTTTGTTTCTGTCTCTGAAATCATGACTTCACTTTACGTGTGATAGGACAGTCTCTTTTGCATCTTGTTTTGTAGTCAGACTTAGCAATGCAATGGCCCTGGAGGAGGAAGCGATAGTAACACGATTTGCAGCAACAATGGGATAAGCCCTTGGTAACATCTTCATATTTTGACAGTGGTAACCCAGTGATCCAATACACACCCTCTCTGCGTCTCTGGTAAAGACACAATGAGAGTGTTGTAGATGACCCTGCCAGGCTGTTGTAGCGCGTGTATGAACAGATAGAGAGCCAGCATGCTGAGCTGTGACAGGTCTCAGAGGGAAGTGTGTTACTCTCCTTTAGGCTTCACTAACCCCAGAAGGCACCCCCATTCCTTGGAGTTTTCTGTGTCAAGATGATTGTTTTTCCAAAAGCATGAGATAGCTATGCTCTTGGCTCCTTGTTAACTGCGCAGTGCTTGGTGTGGTTTGTCTGTTAGTTCCACACCAATGTCAGCTCAATTCACCCGTCCAGCATAAAAAAAGAATATATTATATGCCCATCCTGTCTAAGGCTATAGAAATGTACATGACAAATTGTGAGATTAAATGAGACTATATCTGGACACACCTTCCTTTAAACACTCTAACCCTCCCTATCTGTACAGCAGGCAGGCAGACAGCAGCCATGATGTCAACTGAACAACCCCAGAAGAGAATGGTCTCCTCTGTCTTCATCACCCTGGCCTCTCCACACAGGCCACCGCCCAGGGCAGCACCACATAGCGCCAACACAACCGACACGCAGATCACACCCAATCAAATCCAGTCAAAGCCCAGCTCCAGCTCCAGATCCACTGAGCCAAGAACCAGTTGGACTGAAACACCGCTCAGCCCCACCAGGACTGAAAACCAGCCTGCCTCCAGCCGGACACAGCCTCTTAATGCCAGCCTGCTCAACCAGGCCAAGCCATCCAGTCAGATAACTCCAGCCACCAACGGGATCACCCAGACAGTGCCTCCTAGTACCAGCAGGGCGGCGCCACCTACCAGTGCAAACAGGCTCTCTCAACCCAAATCCCCACAGGGGGCAACCACCAAGCTGCTACTAGGGTCTGACAGCCTTTCCAGCGCAGGTGAGGGGGCAGAGGGTCATGGGAGCAGGGTAGGGTGCTAGGACTTCAGGATAGTGTCTGATTACTAAGTCATTTCCTATTAGGATTAATTCAAGTTTATGTAGGAGCACACAATCCGATGCAGTATGGCAATCTTAAATGTTTTATCTGAAGGATATGTTTAGGTGTAATATGTGGAGTCTGAGTCATAGTGTTTGTTTCTTTATGTGTGTATGTATTTATAAATTCATACATTGAGATGATCCAGAATAATGCCACAAGGCTCTGATATTACAGCTCTGTAGATACTACATTATAATGCAAGCCAGTTTGGACACAAAACAGTTCAAGGGAGTTTTAGTTCAGCTGGTAGTTTATTCCAGCAAATGAGACAGACTTTATGCCTAAATCTAGCCTGTCCAAGCAAGGAAACCTGATCTCCAAGAGTAAAAGTGCTTTTTAAAATAAAGTTTTAAAATCGCTAGGCCAAGACTGATGCTAGCTTAGAAAACGGGGTTAGAGAAAGAACCCATCCAGGGAATTGCAGCCTATAAATAAACCTGACTTGATTTTCAGATTTCTTCCCACCTCCCCCTCCCATGGAGGAGCTGTCTCCCTCTGCCCGGCTCGAGGCTGTGTCCCCCTCCTTCAGTAAGCAGGGACTCCAGACACTGCCGGGACGTCCTGCCACCTCCTCCGAGGTAAGGCTGCTGAACCTGACAGCACTGAGCTCCATCTGGATTTATTTATTTGCATTGCTGCCTCATGAGGTCATGGTGGACAAATCAACGCAACAGAGTGCATGTGTCACTTTAAACGACAGTCTAGTGGGAATAAAGTCTGTTTCTGTTTTGCCTCCAGGGCTGCTGAGTGTGGAGGTTTCATTTGCAGTTTATTTGTCCCTTTCAGAATAAAAGGAGGGATACGCTTTGCACTCGCTATATAGATTACAAGGGCCTAGAACTGGCGCAAAATCGTTTTCTTTTTCGAATCTTTCTTTCTGCACAAACATGAAATCTGTATTTTAAAATAGGTGATTAACAGAAAATAATGGGTCAGAATTTTATTGTTACTGTCTACATTTTCTTACTTCATAAGGATAGTGCAGTACTACTAAAATGCACTGAATAAGGTTACTACTACTGCTACTATTATTAATAATAATAATAATAATAATAATAATAATAATAATAATAATAATAATAATAATAACGAGGACAGTACTCTACGCATGCACGCTTTACAAACAAACATAAAGCAAAAACTGCAAATTAAATCGTCCCCACAAGATTTGGTTTTTCTCCTCTATTTTTCCCTTCCTGGGCACTGTAGCTAATGCCTTTGTCGGTGTGTCTTAATTTAAAAACCTGTCTTCTTGTGTTGGCAGCAGCAGTCTATCCCCATGACTGGGGCTCTGAGACAGGATAGGGCTCCCCCTGCTGGAACGAGACAGGCAGCGCAGGATGAGCTCTGGGAGACTCTGGCAATGCAACAACCCAGCAAACAAGAGGAGCCTCAGAAATCAACAGGTAACATAAAGGCTGGAGTCAGCACTGCTCTGTGACAAGAAGACTTTTTCAAAACGTTTATCATTGAATGCTTTTTTTTTCAGTGCAGTATTTTTAAAATAAGCACTGTTGAATGTTTGACATTTATAGATGACAGAAATTGATGTTAACATGCCTCTAACAGAAGTTTTGTTCCTATTAGATATATGTGGATTTTGCCACAAGGCTATTTCCCCGACTGAACAAGCCATACAGGCAATGAAAGAGATGTATCACGCATCCTGCTTCACCTGCAGGAAGTGCTGCCACCCGCTGGCAGGAGAGCTTTACTACAACAAGGAGGGCGTACCAATATGTGATCCATGCTACAAGGTACAGTGGAAAACAACAATAATAATAACCACTGATAATATTTGCTGTAAACATGTACTACCAGTCTATAATTATACATATATCTATACTGTATCCTCTTATACAGCATCCAGCCCTGAGATTCAGAACTACCCTCAATTTGTAATATTTATGACCAGGAGCCTGGAGTTTTAGCAATTCCCTATAGGTTGTATTCTAATAATACACCTAGAGACGCAGGTGAGACCTATTCACGCTGTTATCAGTGTGAGAGGCACTGTGATTGACGGTGCAATTCTCTCTCTGATGAGCATCTTTAGCATTACAGTCCAATTTAGGCCCAGTCCACTTGAGTATAAAACCTATTTTATTTTAAACAACATTGCCAAGGGGCTATATGCTGGTCCATTCCAATTACAATTTCAAAGGCAGTTCAATGTCAGGCCGAATAACCTGCCATATGCTGAGTGCTTCAGTGTTCAGATAAACTGCAGAACTGATTTCCCAGATCCTGATTAGCACTGATCTTGGATTGCCGCCTGGGTTTGTGACAGCAGCTGTTAGTGTTTATTCAGAGAAGACCAGTCTTCTACAGCACTGCAAGCTCTAAGTGTAGGTAAGATTTAGTGGAAACAGTTTGTTAGATCTGTGTACTTTAATTCAGGTATCGCTATGGGAGTTGTATGATAAATCATTGCAACGCCATTGCAAATTGTGTGTTTCATTCTTGACTGGTTACCATTGCATTAATACCTGGTTCTGTACAAAAGGAGAGTGACCCAACCCCCTTTCCTTGACTAGAATAATAACTATTAGAAATGTAAGAGTCTGTTTTTTTATACAGACAGCTGTAAATCTTAATCAGAAACCCTGAACCTTGTTATCCTGCCCTATCAGACCTCTTGCGGCTGTATTAAGATCCTGCATGGTTTATATCCTTAAAATAGACTCCCTAGTCAAGCAGACAGAACGTCTGCTCATTACTGCTGCTCATGTGCAATGCAGTGACGGAACTGCTGGACAGAATCGATTAAACCTTTAGCCAGTGTGAGTCTCTCCTACTCCCTCCTCAGGCCACACTGGAGAGATGCGGGCGATGCGATCAGGTGATCGTGGATCGTGTGACTCGTGCCATGGAGACTGTCTTCCACCCTGAATGCTTCACCTGTGCTGGGTGCCGGCGACCAATAGGAGACGAGAGATTCGTTGTGGACGACAACAACGAAGTGTACTGCATTCCGGACTATTACAGGTACCTGCGACCCCGAGAGCGCTGTGTCTTGTAGTAGACTTTCACAGAGACTTTTCACACAGTCCCCTGCATATTAACACCATCCTGGGACAATGATTTGGATCCAGCAGTTGTCTCCTGCTGGTAGTTTGCAGTCATTTTATTCTTGCAGTAAAAACTTTCTCCAGATAGACTATGAAATTGCAGTTATTTTTAAGGCAAACAGAAGGCGTCGTGTTGCATTTGAAGACTGTTGCACACGGAAGCTGACTGCACAACAGACAGCTCCATTCTTCAGCAGGTCTCCCACAGTGCATCATGATAACCCAAAGTACACTCCTCCTCTCTCAGGAAGTACGCATCGACGTGCAGCATCTGCAAGGAGCTCATCGTCCCTGGGAAGGACGGCAAGGACATGTTTACTGTGGAGTGTCTCGGGCGCACGTTTCACGAGGGCTGCTATCGCTGCGAGGTAACCAGTGACCAGTGGAAACTGAATATGTGCATGAATTAACACCCTTGGTTAAAGCTAGCGTTTTAATGAACATGCGTTAAAGGACGACTAGCTTTGCAATGCATTTGGGAAGCAGTGCTGTTGGAATTGCTTGATTGAAACTCCCGGTTAAGAACCTTGCTGTCTTGATAAAACAATATCTTATAGTAACTGGACATTCTTCCAAATGAACACCCAATCTGAGTAGCTGTTGGTGAATCACAATATAGGATACACTTCACCATTGGAAATGTGCAGTCATTTGGTTGACTCATGCTGATACCAATGCATTTAACCTTGATGCTAAAATGAATGTTTGTGTTTCATACAGAACTGTAGAGTCCTGCTGTCCCCCGAGCCCAATGACCAAGGCTGCCACCCGCTGGATGATTGTATTCTCTGCAAGTCCTGTAACCTGAGCAAACAGAGAGCCAGCTAATCGGCTCAGCCCTGCACCCTCACACATCATATCTTTACATCCATGCAGTAGCACCTTTCCCCTTACCTTCTGATGAGGCCTGCAGCCGTTCTCCAGTCATTGTCTCCGCAAGTGGAAGACTACTACAACTTTAACCAAGCATGTGAAAGGCGGACACCATGGAAGACAACCTGTCTGTAATTGATTTTTCTTTTAATATATAATTAATAAAATAAATGGAAACAATTAATGTCAGGGCCAACTTGCATAATAACATAATAAACTCAATTATTATTGTAGAAGTGATAGTTTCGCAACCAGCAGAGCTTGGCTAGGAGCTCTAACACTGGGCTGGCCCTCAGCTCTGTGTTTTGGTCAGCAGGGGTCCATATCACACCTTACAGGTCCAGGTTTTGTCAGATCTACCCTTCAACTCATGTAGCTTTCCAGGATGCAATGGAGTGTGTGAAGATCCCATACACGTTCTGCGTGGAACCGATAGAGGCCTGGGCTGTGCCTTCATTTGCCTTACTTCCATGCAGGGTTGGGATCAATCCCTGTTCTTCATTTCCAATCCCTTTTTAAAATCAATTCCCAATTCCAATACCTTTGAATATTGATATATTAGTGACAACATAATGGTTGTTGATCGTTCAAGGGCTTTCGTTAGAAGCCAATTTAACTGAATAACCGTGACTTCAGTTTACGTGAGAAGCTTATTTTAACAGATTGCTGCTGATTGCCATTTTGATCAGTGGTGTGTTAGAATTGAGTAAAAAGGAATGGGAAATGAAACTGATTTTAAAAAGGAACTGGAAATGAAATTGGAATTGAAAAACAAAAATTGACCCAATCCCTGCTCCCATGCACTGTTATAAACAGCATTGTTTTTACCCACTTGATGTATTTTTGCAATAGTTGTTTAAGCCAACTACAAGGATACAAAGTCTTTCCATAGGATATGCTATGCTGTCATTCCTACCATAGCAACAAGCAACCCAGTCACTATGGAAACCCTTTAACCAGCCCAATAGGTGGAATGAAACCTAACCAATAATACAGCCAATGACAGACCACCTCCGAACACATTTACTGTTTGATAAGGCCAAGGCCAATATAAATGACTCCACACATTGACTGGTATGGTTAATCAGTACATAAGAACTGCTAACAGACATTGCTCAGAACAGCCACACCTGTACGGCAAACACAGTTGTATGAGCAAAAAAGCTTTCACAGGGCAATACTGTCTTCTTTCTTACAGAAATTCAAATTATAAGACAGTCTTCACAAAAAAGAAACGTCATTATATATCCCACTATAAAATCTAAAGTTGATAACTGGCTGTTCCTCCTAATTCTTATAAACATATTGACTGATTAGACATCTTTGGAGCATGAACTCTTATGGCAAAGCAAAACATTTCTACAGCAGCTCTGTAAGCAGCTCAGTTGCATTTCAAGTGTGGGATGATGGTGTCCAAAGACAAAACTGGAACATATTATACCTCACGGTGTATTTCAATATGACCCCACTAAAAGCATGACTTTATCTCTGTAATAAAACCTTTACATTTGGTTTACCATACCTGTCAGGGTGTCACAGTGCTTGTTCTCCTTTAACATATTGGGCATGCGTTTCACACAGCACAATGTGGGACCTACAAATTTGTGCAATAGAGATTAGGCAAGACTTAATGGAGTCGTTTTGTTAGCTTTGTCTAATTTCGGTAGCACTGTATTTATAAAGCATTTGGCAATGCTTTGATAATATAGTATTTATAACTTGCATCTTGGGGGCATGAGAAATCATTGCAACGTCACCACAGGTTGCAAAGGGTTACACATGAGCCACAGCTCTCTGAATGAGTCCCTGACACGTTCTGCATTCCCAGTGCTGCAGATTACAGTATACCAGCAGGTATCCCTACAGAGTGTGTGAACTGGATCCCAGCTGGGAACGAGTAGAGGTCAAAGGAGGCCAATCGAGGACGGAGCCAGTCAAAAGTGCATTTGGTCAGCTTTAGGCTTTAAGCGTCAAACAAATAAACCTAACAGCTGCCAACCTTATCAAAAATGAGAAGGTTATAAATGACATATTGTTTTGTTATATCGCTACAATTTTTTATCTTAAAAGGGTATCAGACTTTATAAAATATCACAGAGTAACAGTAAAACTTGTTCCTACAGCAAGCATGTTTTAAAGAAGGCATACTCAACCAGCATTGTTACAATAGCACACATCACGTGGTAAAGAGAAGCCAGTTAATATATTTGTACTTACATATCTAGTCCCATCCCTTTTTTTTTACTATTTTCACAGCTGTCCTTATAGTTGTGGAGTTGAACTTTTCATGCATACACCTTATCATTGTGGAAGTCTGAAGGTACATCACTACAGGACAATATTTGTTTTATTTAAGTTGGTGCAATGGTTCTGGTTTCGTTGCTGGACTCTACCTTCTGTAACCTATTTTCACTTTCTGTGACAACCTGCTTCTTTCCTAGTTAGAGGACATGTGAGTTAAATGAAATCTCTTCTATAAGAGCAGACCGGCATGACCTAGAGAACAGTTCAATAGTGTTGTTCTGAACTGTCATGAAAATCTGACAATGATATGGAGCAGTAGCAACGGTACTGAGGTCACAAAAGGATAAGACAATTTGATAATACACCTTTACGAAGGATTATCAAAAAAATATTCAAGTTAAGTGTGGATGTGAGGGACTTTTACTGTGCTTTAAAACTATTGAGTGAACATCAGCTAAAAAATAGAATGAAAATATTCCGTCTGCTGCCAACAGAGGGGGCACTTTGATTAAGTTTCATTTTTTTCCCCCACTGATCTATTGTGCAATAAAGTTGCCATGTTATATTGCATTGGTGCAAATGTTGCATTTTAGCCATGGAGCAGAGGAAAGGCTTCCTTTACCCAACATTTTCCCATAGTAAAAACAAAAAACAAAACAAAAATAGAAACATGCTGGCAGTTACATTATTAATAAACATATAAATTCCAAATGACAGAAGCAGACAAAACTAAAACCTTTAACCACCCTGCTGATTATACCCTGAATACACAATACTGCACCATTCTTTGAAGGCACCTTTCAAAACATACATCAGCTGAAAGCTCTTCGCAGCATCCCATACAAATCAATATTATAAAGCACCTGCACATTAAAGACTAATGCGAAGCATATCAAATATCTAGGCTATCACATTCAATCAAGCCAAAGTCTGTGTGAAAAGAAATCCTTTAAAATGGGTGTAAAACAGGATAGGTCTTGAGTAAGACATTTTTTTGTGCATATATTTTTATTAACCCGGTTTCATTTCTACCCAAAGTTTCTTGTGCCGCACATTTGCCCTGCACGACCCTATATACATTTTTCTAGTGTGAATAAATGATCTGTGCACAATAGTTTAATGTGAGCTGCACTCAGCTAGGCCTATGGGATTTATTAAATGCGCTGTCAGACACAACCTTGGGAAATACTCAATCACTGACATTTAACAGTTGAGTTGCAAAAGCATTTGTGTGACAGAAGTTGCAACTGCAGATAAGACCTATTGTATGTGAATTTCTGTGTTTAAACATGCAAAAAACCCCGAAGTTGAAAGCATTTTGTGAAACCTGTGTAAATGTGAGGCACCTGTGGTGTGGTTGCACAGGGATTATCCAATATGATATGTCTGTCATCTGGCCTTGAGATAACCCTGGAGCACAGTCTATTATGCCTGCCTATAACTACCTCTTAATGTCAGTAGACATGAGAAAGATCTCAGTCTGCTGTGTGCTGACTGGAAACCGAGGAACATTGGAGGATAATTCTGCAGAGAACTATTTTCAACACACCTACAATAATCCACCATCTTTCATTTTCTGTCTTTTTTTTAAGAGTAAATGGAGGAAGCTTATGAATCACCATGTATTCTTGACAATTACAAAGGTTGAATACATTCCATTAAAATGGTGCATATTGTCAGTCAATAGAGGCTTACCCATATTAACCAAGCCTGTTTTACAGGTACCCTTAACCTGTGATCCTTAATGGCACCATTATACCACATACATTTAATATGTAGTATTTTATATTATACATCAATTATATTTAACCCTTACAGCATTGGACAACAAGCCTCTTATAGAGCAATAATTTACACAGGAAATGTAGACTAGATCTAAATTGAACAAATAAGTATGGGGAGATAATTGTATGCCATTATTTTACAGTAAATTAATTGGCTTATTTCATTCTTCTTCACTATGTTCTCTCGACATAATTTTATTTGATCATTTCAATTCAAACATCCAAACATTCATTTTGAAGTGAATGTGTTGTATGTTGTGGATTATCAACAATTGTGTAAAACAGATTTATTTGTATACATAATGTAATTACAGTTGCATTTGTCTTTCATACACCTGAATTGCTGTATTTGTTTATTGGCTGGGATCTGCTACCACATATAGAAAACAATAAAAACTAAATTATAAAAGACCCTTATGTAAATATTAGATGTATATAATCCTCCATTCAATGTTGTGATGTATAGGTGGCCCTTACCATATGGGTACTTATATACCGAAATAACCAAGCCCTGCATCAAACACAAAATGGCGGACTCTAATCTTCTTATTACACCAGCACTTACAAAATGGCGCCGATGAAAGGGAATGGAGACAAACATCTGATATTAACTTGAATTAATCTACCGTTTTTAGTACACACGGACATAATATACTTTCTATTTCAACATGTAACAGCATTTAAATGATTACCTTATCTTCGTCATACCTTCACTTTACAGACTGTGGTCACTTATAACCAATTTATTGTACCTTTAAAAAAACTGTAAACTGCCCGCAACACTAGTACATACACTGTGTTTGAACATAAATCCTTTTTTATAATTTCCCGGGATTTTACTGGGTTTCAAATGTTTTATAGGTATAGAGACTCAATAGTTGTACACAACGGGGTTACAGACAATAGATCCATTGTTTTCATTTAATTCCTTCCAGATGAATTCCAGAAAACAAAGGGAAAGGGAATAAAAGATGATGTTGTAAATTCAATAAAATCCAAATTAGACCAAGCCCACATTCGTGTAAACAAGTGGATTTTATTCTCATGTTAGTATACAGATATATGCCAGTCTGGAGCTCCGTTTAAGCCAGGCAGACATGGTTCTTTCCACCATAATTCCACAAAAAAATGTTAATATTTATTACTCCCTTCAAGCTTAATTTTAACCAGCAGGATTTGTAGGTTTCAAATGTAAGCTTAATCGTGAGTAGAACGGGTAACTCCAAGCAATTCTCCTGTTTTTGTATATTTTGTTTCCTCAGCGACTGAAAGTTTGCCGCCCTCAGAGCTGCTTTTCCAGAAGTTTCTGCCGAAGAGGCGAGCGCCGAGCCCTGTCTCAATCCGCAAAAAAGGGTGCGGGCTGCGCAAGCGCATAAACAACTGCAGTTCGTCGTTTGCCGCATATTGGCGCCTGCGCTGTAGCTGCTGTTGCATTGGAGCGGCACAGCCAACAAAGCAAAACCATAAGTGAAGGCTGCAGGAGTCGTCGCAAACTAAGACGTTTGAGTACGTAGCGATAGGAAACGTCTGGATGGTAAAAACAACAAAAACACACGTCTCAGTATGAACCTTCTCATTTGGCACATAATACACGCAACCCCTTATTTTAAACGTGGTCCAGTGAACTAAAGAAGGCAATACATTGACGCTACAACGACCGTTCTTACCCAAGCAGACAGTTATAAAATAAAAAAATAAATTAATTAAAAAATAAGAATGCCCTCAGAGCCAAAATATTCTCCGTATTCTCATAACCTCTTATTTCCTTTCCAGGTAATTAATTCAGATATGCAACAATAATTTCACTTAATTTTCCCAGAGGGGCTTCGTTATAAGCCTTATCTGCACTTCTTGCTGACCTGAGAGGCTGTTTACCTCCCTCAAAAAATGGTTTTGCTGTTTTCGCCACCTTGGAATGTACAACATTACACCACTTGGCATATTTATCATGCGTACAGCTTATCTTTTAAAAATAAACATTCAGTTATTCATGTGACCTAAAACTACTCTGCAACAAGTGTTCTTTTGAGTTTTTTTTCTCTTTGAATGATACAAAATATTCAGTACCTCAATGGAAACCCTAAAAAAATAAGAATGTGACAGCACTTAATATTTAGCCTAAATCAACACAATCTATCCGAACTATTACGAGACCACAGCATTAACAATAATGGTTTGAACACATGCTCCCCCAATCTCATTTTATAGTTTGTATATTATTACAGAACCATAACTTGTATTCATATGATACATTTGTGACCTGCATTATTGTATTTTGATCTTTAGTGTATACTTACAGTGTTAGTAAAATTTAAAGTACCTAGGTGTGGGGCCACTAACATGGCTCTCTTAAAACAAATAAATAAAAAGTGTATTTTAAAATGGTTCACTTTTTTGTACCGTACTACAAAATAAACATTTGGTCTAAAATGTGCTACAGTATTTGTATATCTGTTCAATGCATCAACCAAAAATAATGCTCAAAAAGATGTGAGATAATAGTTAATCTGTGAGAAGACCAGTCCACGCTTGATTGCAATCATACAAGTAAGAGTTAATAGACTAGAATATTACATGCTTGCTTATGTAACTACATACTTCTTACAAAAACAATACATGACACTTCGCCACCCTCGCCCCACGATTACCCAGTCTTCTGCGAGTGAGCACGGGTTTCCACAAGGCTCTCGCCCGAGGGAATAGGCTCGTTAACGCTCCCCCGCCATCGCTTTCAGAAACAGTGGCAACGGTGTTTAATATTTAAGGTCTATCTCTGCCACCCCGATTTGTTTTGTAAACTGGTAAACAGACCACCCAAATCACATTCTTTTTTCTCCCAGTATTTCAGTTAACATACTGTAGGTCATATATCCTTATTCAACGGCAATGTGTCGAGTAGGATTCTGACCTTGGATCTGGGATCCATGTACAAATTCAAGTCATGTAATTCTATGGAAATAAAACATTTTTACATTGGTAACCCTATTTTGACTTGCTTTCTTCCTTCCCTTTACACCGTTGAGTACTCCTCGTTTTACATTAACGACAACTCAATGCCCAAAACTGGGGTTTTGGGTACATGAAGACACCCCCCCCCCCCAAAAAAAAAAAAAAAAATTTTTCACGCGTGCGCTCAACGGCCTGTGATTTCATTGAAAACGGATCTGCCCACGCATTCCGCGCCTGCGCGCCTGTCTCTCCGCCTGAGCGGAGGAGGTCGCACGGCGGCGGGAGCGCGCCCCCCGCGCGTGTCGGACCGCGAGAGCGCGCCCCACTCGCAGTCAGTCGCGAATCACACACACACACAGAGCGCGAGAACTAATGGTGGGATCGGATCGGAGCGAAACGCGCTTCTGCTCTCTACAGGATCGCCCGGCGCTCACTTTTACATTCAAACAACAAGCCGACGAGGAATAAAACATTACAAAACACACCTGTATGAGCGGGGGACACAAGCACACAGCATGGTCCGGGAAACCAGACACCTGTGGGTGGGGAATTTGCCAGAAAACGTGCGAGAGGAGAAAATTATTGAACATTTTAAACGGTGAGTTTGGAGGGGGTATTTTCAGGCATAATGGACGCCCATCTGTTTCATCACCATGGATGGGAACTAAAGTGGGCTCTGCCTTGTGGTATTAGCATACCTGGAGTAGCGTGGATCATGCTTGCCTATTCTTGGGAATATTGTTACGATGAATATATATATATATATATATATATATATATATATATATATATATATATATATATATATATATATATATATATGGGATGTTCACGTGGGGATTTGAAGTCGTTTTCAAATAAACATAGAGAAGCGTGTAAAGACTCAAATATATTAACATTGAAGATTCTGAATAGAGGTAACTATTTCGTGGTAACGTTGCTATATAATGTATTTCAACCTTTTTCTGTTGTGCTTTGGTGGAAGAAAATGCATTTGATTTGCTGTTGCTACCAGATGTGCTGTGAGAGTTTTGTTGAGTGGTTCAGAAACATAACATTGCTGGAAACTATCCTGGGTTTGAAAAGCGAGAGATTGGGTACTAATTTGAATCGGGGAACATTTAGAACGGCTGTTTTATTTATTGACTTCCAATTTCTTCTTAAGAAACGATTAAGTTAAGTTTAAGACTATTTTAAAAACAGTTTGAGATGTTAGTTTTTACCGCAGCCTTGTAATTCATATAATTATTATACTGTTGTATCAACGTGAACATACGTGTTTACTGCTTTCTAGGTGTGCTAGTGCTGTCCTGACTGCTAACTGCTTGTTTTGCCATTTTAAAGGGTTCAGATTTTTTCACTGCTTCTGAATATGCAAAAAAAAAAAAGTTTGAGTGTGACGATCTGGCATTTTAATTTGTATCTTGAAGAATCTGTGGAGAAACGATGTTGCCGTAAATATAGCGAGCTAATGTGACGTGTGTGTGTGTTTTTTTTAATGTGGTAGACCATCATTAAGATAGGATTAACAGTGAAAAGCCAGTATGTGTAATGCGAAACAAAACGGTTATGTCAATATTTATTTATGTGAACCCGTTTCAGTTTGATACAGCATGGAGAAAAAGTGCAGATTGTAAAAAGAGGAAAGCTTATTTGCGCGGTGCCGATGTACAGGATCACATGGTTGTCTGTACATTTTGTGGCGATTGTAATATAAATTCTGATTTAAAGAAGCGATGCCTTGCATATTAAGGGATTCGCGATGATCCACACACTGGGCGATGTGTGTGTGTGGCAGTATGCTTTTTGATGATCTTAAGGAGATTAAATATAGATTCCCTCCCTAACTCTGATCATCGATCAATGTGAATATTAATTAAAACGTGTACTTAAGACTAGGTCGAGACTGCGCAGTAATTATTAATGTATTGCAAGGTGTAAGCCCTCTTCTCGCATTTAGTATCTTTATGGGGTTAGGGGGATTGTGCTCAATATTTGTTTGGACGGGGAAGACGTTGCTCTGCTTCTTTAGGGACTGTTATGTCACTTGATACAAGGAGGGATCGTTTGGCTATCACTAGGTATTCAAATGCAGGATACTGCACATGTGGTCGGGTGATCTTTATTGTTTCTGTGGTTAGGTGCATGGTTTAATGTTTGATTTTCAAAGCTGCGTGGCTGTTGCAGGAAGCATAGCCGATGGTGTTTATTCCCAAAACATGGTGGTGGTTAAAGCGCCAGAGAGTGTCAGCAGAATGCGGGGTGAAGCGAAGTGGGGGGATGGTGCAGTCCGTGAGTAAGCATGTGTGAATGGGTTTGTAAAATGGCGGCTGGGAGACTCGACAGTGTGGGAATTGTCTCTCTCTATCTCCACATCATACCGATCTCTCGCTGCTCGGCAGCTCAAAACAGAAAGCGCCGAAAGTGGCACTGGTGTGTGGTGACCCCTGCTGTTTATGCTTCTTGATCTGTATGTAGTTGACTATACATGCTTTTAAAGCATAAATAAATGTAGATTAGGTACGAGGTCGACAAAGAGGAAACCCCATAGGAAATGGTGACAATCACTCTAGATTTGAAGAAAACTACCGCTCATAGTGGGCAGCCATGCAGAAATGCCGAGCAACCAACGAATTGGCTGCCTTTTATTAAAATCTAGGGTTTGTTGTCTAGGCAACCATGTAAGGTTGGGTGGTATTTATGTAACGCAATAGAGAGAGAAAAATGCATTTTGTTGGCAAATGTAGTCGGCAATTTTAAAACGACTTAAGACCTTATATAGTTTGTTTAAAAAAAAAAAAAAAATGAAAAAAAAACATTTTAATGTGTCCAGTTTGTATTCAAAGGGACAAATAAATGTATCCTGCCTAGAATGAGGACGGCAGCAGTAGTCAATTTTATAAATGTTTGCTGGTGGAAAGCAGACTTATTTTTAGCTGCTGGTTTTATGTAGCGTTCTGTCTCCTTTTTTTGCAAAACAGTGTTCTTGTATAATGTTGCAGACCGAGTAGCTTGGTTACTGTTGCTTGGTGAAGTGGCCCGGTTGGGTCAAAGAAATTGCTCTGTTTTTGTAACGTGAACCACTAGACTACTACCATCTTTGTTTAGTAACCTTTTTCTTATTTACAATCTGTATGTATAGCATTTTAGCTTGATATTACATAGCTGTGTTGGCGCAGTGTTACATTTTATTGCATACTGTTTTATTACAAATATTTAGTAGTTTTTTTTTTTTTTCTTTTTTGGTGATACAAATCACAATGACCTCTTAACATGGGAAGGCATTTACTGTTCAGAAAAATAGCTTAAACACCGTAGACTATATGTATAATAGTGGGTTACAGAAACTACATAGTGTAAATGGTTAATTTAAGTGTGTGTGTTTTTTTTTAGCAGTGAGAAAGTGTGTGTTATGAGTTTCTTTCTGAGAAACTAGTTTGTAGTGTTTCACTGGTTTCAGATGTAAATAAGCCGTTTCCCACCCATCCCCCCCATATCAGTTTTTTCAGATATGCAAAGTGACTGGCAACTGGAGTAGGCAGTACCATCCCAGCCAGCAGGGCAGGCTTTCACACAGAACAAGCTGCCTGTCTACTAGTTAAAGCTGATACTTAAAGCCTTGCCTATTTCTTCAAGCTTTTATACTCTTGCGTTTTATTGTGTACAGGAAAAGAAAACCTGTTTATTTGGAAGCTCCTGTTATGTACATTCTACATTATTTGAATGTCTTTAAACAAGTAATGAACTTGTCATCACACCAAAGAATGAACTGGCATTTTTAAATCCCCATTTAATTGGGTGTTTTCCAGTCATGCACACATGAGATCATCACTACAGTAGTTCTAGACTCTCTGCTGTATTGTCTTATTTGTTTACTTTGAATCTGACCTTTTGGAGACTTGAAACCTAACCTGTTGTGAGCTTTGCAGGTCTTGTGAGCAGTCACTTGGTTTCTCTTTCATCCTGGCATGCTGTAGAAAGCTGGTACACAGGAGAACTTGCCGTGTATCAGTGTCTGTTGGCTGCTGTGAAAGAGTCGTTTTGCATTCTTGTGTGGTTTTCTGTAACCTACACAGTAATTCTTGTTTGTGAAAGAAGCTAGGTGGGTTTGCTAGAAAGGGAACACCCAGAAAAAAAAAAAAAAAAAAAACTGGTATGCTTGTAGTACACGTTTAACAGCTTCCCGGTGCTTTTTTCAAGTAGAGGAGCTAATAAATCTTATTTTTATTTATTTATTACAGCAAATGACTAATTTATTGCACATGTAACGTGTGTGTGTGTGTGTATATATATATATATATATATATATATATATATATATATATATATATATATATATATATATATATATATATATATATATACACACATATAAACACACATATACATATAATATATATCTCATATCATCACCTCCCCAGAACAGTGTAAGCGACTGCATTAAAGTCTGCCATAAAACCTCACATTCCCATAAGGACAGGCTACATGTCTTTGTAAATCAGCTGCTGCTGTTTCAATAGCTTGCACAGTGTAGCTCATATAACAGTTTTAGATGCAAACTTTATGATGACATGACCATTGCCAGAAATGCAAGATCTTGTATTTTTGTCCTTTAACAAGTCTGTTGGTTCATGATTGTTTGTGTATTCAGTGCAAGCAGCTGGGCCCATGTCTGCAGCAAGCACAGTGCATGTAATTGGTCTTGTGCTTTAAACTAATCTATTCTGCATGTCCCACTCAGTTGGGCAGTCAGCGTTCCACAAAGGGGTATTGTGTGTGTTTTTATATGGGTTCTCTTTAGGGCACAGTGCCTGGGAGTCAGATTGACTTTTGAAAAATGAAGGTTGTTTTTGAGGCTGTTCGTAATCGCTTCGAGAGATGAATTAACCCGTCAACCCACTCCCTGTCTTGACTTTCTTTGCTAATAGAAGGGGTGGGGGCGGGAGAATTTGGCATTTTATGTGCTAGTGGTAGTATACTGCAAGTGTGAGACTTGGTGCTATATTCTGAGTGTCTATTTATGCAATTTCTATTCAGTGAGTAGGTTTATCCCATGTCGCTGTCGGCTGTGTTTGCATGTAATTTGTCAAGCCAAAGTACAGCTATAGTATTGGTTAATTTTGACTGAGAAATTGCTCATTAATGAAAAGTACTGAAAATACACCATACATTTTTAACAAGATATGGATCTCCAAAGTGATTCTGTAACAGGGACATTAGCATTTAGTATTTAAACATGCATTCCAGAGAATGTGTAGGCTACTTGTTTTTTTAACTCATAACTTTTAAGACAAATTATTATGCAGTTCATTGAATCCACAGACTTCTGACTGCCAGTATGTTGCATGCAGTGATTGTGGTCTGTTTTATGGTACTGACTGTTTTGTACAGCTGTGAAAAGATTCCACTGATTATCTTTAAGATTTATGTGCTCTGTGTTTGTCTGTGGATGCATTAATGAATGCATGCATTTATTAATTGATTTCCACGTGTGTTGGTATCCATGGATCTTAATGGTGGTATCCAACACAGCAGTAATGGAGTTTTCCCTGTTTTGTTGTGCTGCATGGTCTGAATAGGAAAGGGTGCTTTTTATGAAAGAAAGGGGAATTGTAAGATGCATAAATAGGTAGATGTGTTAAAGCAGAAAATACGCCTTTAGGTCTGAGTTATTTTTTTTCAAATGACGTTTAGTCCCCTATGCAAATATCACATGGTCAAGCCTAATTACGACACTAATTGAATCACTGATTCAGAGACTTGCTTTCCAGATGAAGCTGTCTGTACCAAGTCGAGAGCAGGCTGTTAATTTGCAGGTGAACGTTACGTCAAGGATCAGTCCACCTTCACTGTTACTGGACATTGATCCCAGTATTCTCTTATGTACTTTGTGTAATAAACAAGCCCTGGGTAGTGTTAGCACACAGGCACAGCTTTATTACTCTGCTGCAGTGAAACCTTTCACCTGCAATTTATTTATTCATTTTAGTTTTTTATGTATATATTAGCAGATTGTTTAGTAGTTTCACAGGATCTTGCCGGCTAACAATTTTACACTCATTTACATTTTGTGTTGAGTAATTCACTTTTTTTTTTAATTGTGGGTTAAAATAAGCCAGATTTGCATTGAATAAAATAGTATTTCAGCTAAACTGTGTGAACATCTGTAATAGGTGTGTCTGCTACTGGGGGTGGTTGCTGTTTTGTGTAAAAGGATGTTTAATGCTTTTAATAAAAAAGCTATTTGAAGTGCAGCATTAGCTGTTCTGAGGCTGCCTAGATTAATGGAGGTGGTCTGGTTTAGTTTAAGCATTACACGGGTTTAGAAAAATTCTTAAATTACAGATTTTTTGACGATAGGCAATTATTTAGTGTGCAAATGTCGGAAAATATTCAGAAAAGTAAAACAATCTTTGTAGGGAATGGGTTTAGGTTCTGGGGTCTTCCGTGTTACGTTGTTTCTGCAACACTGGTGTTATGTTTGTGGAATGGCATTTAACAGCATAGTGTGTTGAAATGATTTCCTCTTGTTTGATAGATTTTTAGCTTTTGATGTATCTTATTTAATTGTATTCTTTTGTTTCTCTGTGAAGGTTTGGACTGTGCATCATTAAATGGAGCGTTCAGTCAGGCTATAAATATGGAAGAGCATTTGTGAATGAGTCGACCAAGGAGGATAATATCTGTGACTCTGTTTTTGTCTTTTTTGTAAAACATTAATGGAATGAAACTACAGTAGAAGCACTAGGCCTGAAGGTTGAATTAAACACAGCATGTGTTTTCCAAAAAACAGTTGTTTGACTATGCAGGTATCTTTCTCAGAAGTAGCCTACTTGACGTAAAGGGGACCTGTTTTGGTCAGTTTACTGTAATAATTCAGTGTATTGTATATTTATAATTGACAATGGCTTTCTCCCTATGTATCTTCTCATACAAATGTTCTGTAAAGTTTCTCGTTTTTAAACTCACATGACCTGACACACTTGGCTTCCTGTGTCCTGTCACTGTTTCCTGTGAATGTTGCTTGAGAGATGAAAATGCAGAGTGTCAAGATATCATAGAGAAGGCCAAAGCAGGTGAGGGCGGTTGTAGTGAATATTCATAAAATGGGAGTTTGGATTCCCTGAGAGTTAAATGGTACGCTAGAGCTTTATTGGTTGGTTTTAATAGCAAATCTATTTCAAGTTGATGGCCTTCGATGACGTAGGGAAGTGTGTAAGGATGGAGAGTTTGGATTCAAGACTGAACCCCTCGTACCATGGATGTTATTCTTGAATGACATTTGCCTTTAAACCTATGTGGGCTGCGATATGATTTGACAACAGTGGAACTGCACATAGTTTCCAAAGAGGTCAGTGATTCTAATGGTAGTTGCACGAGTAGTATAAAGGAGTAGCACTTTCTTCATGGTGTGTCTGTCCTAACTTTTCTAAATGTAACAAGTAAAAAAAAAAAAAAAAAAAAAAAAAAAAAATTGGGTTCTGCATAGCTGTGAAAGGAAAAATGAAGTCTCCCAACACAGTATGTTGAATGAATCAAAGTTCTTTCTGGTTGGCAAGCAGACACTACCTAAAAACTAGTGCCTGAAACTGAGGGGCTGACACCCTCTCGTTCTGCTGTTGTAGTCTAACAGAGTCCTTGCAGGTTACTGTAAACTCCACTGGAGACACAGTCACCTCCAAAATTGATTAGAAAGGATTGGCTGCAGTGTGGAAGACTTGGGATGGATTTGAGCCCCCTCATGATACTTTTACTGCAGCTGATGGTATTTGAACTTTGTAGCAAAAGAAGGCTATCAAATGAAAAGCCTACAGACTGCAAACATTGTTGCCATCTATATGCAAATAAAGGTACATTGTTATACTGCTGCATTTTTATTATTTATGCTTTAATAGTGCTACCTACCCATGCAGCTGCTTATTCTTGTGCCTCTTGGTTGTAGACCATGCCACTGAGGCGGAAACTGATGTCTGTGGGTGAATACTGAGGTCATGTGTTGGTTTTAGCTAATGGTAATTAATTGCATGTAATTGCACACCACTACTGCGTGAACTGATTAACCTGCACATTAGACTTGAATCCCTTCCTCACATCCTTGTACAGCCAGGGAAGTAATTCTGTGGATAAAGTGGCTGTAAGACCTTAAGAGCTAGTTTGTGTGTGTTTCTGTGCGGGCGATGGCGTGTGGTGCAGAATATCAATCTCCTCAAGTGAAATGGACAAGACAAAGCTATTCCAGGAAGGCTGGTTTAAATCTGGCATTGCTGTATGAACTCTTGTACAGCAGCACAGATCTCATCGACTCTTTAGTTTGTATTGGGTTAACCTAACTTCATTATAAAGGTGCTTGAGGTGTTGCCATTTGTATTGCTGTTTTACAGCATTAAAGCTTTTATAATGCAGCAGATTTCTTTGGCATTGTTAGGTAGTTGTGTGGCCACGGGAGGATTTTCTGGTCCTAGACTCCAATGGATGATTTGAAGCAAATTAGTTATTTTTTATTGTGTTTCTATGTTTTGTATTTTAGTTTTGACATTTTCCTCTACCCGAGTGGGTAAAACATAACCCTCCAGATTTAGTTGAGGAGCCCACTATTGTGGGATGCTGGCTGCTAGCTGCTCTTCACCAAATACACTCCTTAAGGAACGGGGCTCAGGATTTTCACATCACTTTTTAATGGTCTCTGACTGTACTGGGTGCATGTTTCTTAAAGCAATGCAAGAGCGCCACCCTCCTTATTCCCAGAGCCCTAAAGCTCTTTTAAAACTATCTGTGTGTGTACCTTGCATCGATTCATCCACGTGGGACAATGAATTGTGGGACGTCTTGTAGTTTTCTCTGTTGCAGAGGACTAGCAGGGAGTTACCTGAGCTGTCTGTCCACTGCGGAGGCCAGTGTGAGTTAGAGAGCAGGAGCAGCACTGCAGTGTCGGAGGGGAAGAGGCTTGGAGAGGTGCCAAGGGGTGGGGCTCTCACTCAGACACTGAGCAAGCACTGTATTGCAAAAGCCAGGGGGCTTGCATCTGCATACATTTAGTGGTCTCCATTTGAAGTATTTGCTTCCTAACTGGCATTTACATAAGAACATAAGAAAGTTTACAAACGAGAGGAGGCCATTCGGCCCATCTTGCTCATTTGGTTGTTAGTAGCTTATTGATCCCAGAATCTCATCAAGCAACTTCTTGAAGGACCCCAGGGTGTCAGCTTCAACAGCATTACTGGGGAGTTGATTTCAGACCCTCACAATTCTCTGTGTAAAAAAGTGCCTCCTATTTTCTGTTCTGAATGCCCCTTTGTCTAATCTCCATTTGTGACCCCTGGTCCTTGTTTCTTTTTTCAGGCTGAAAAAGTCCCTTGGGACGACACTGTCAATACCTTTTAGAATTTTGAATGCTTGAATTACATTTACATTTTTAAATACTTCAGCGCAATGCAGTATAGGTTATTTACGTATTGCTACTGTAAATCCCGTTTTTTGCATTCACAGTATATTCTACAGCTATCTGACCAAAAGTTTTGCATCACCCTATAGAATTAACACATTTTGCTTCATAAAGTCGAGTGAAACCTGCTGAAGAATGTTACGTTAGCATATTGGATTACATACTGCTTTTGTAGTTTTCCATATACTTAACGAAAAACTGACCAATTGAAAAATTTGGCAATTCGAAATCTAACATTAAATGCCGTGCTACTGTTATGACTTTCCAGTGGACTTTTGCAATGTCACTTTGTAGTTTCTTTGATTTACATGATAAATAAAATATCTAAGTTATGTTCATGTAGTTTAAAATTCTAGGTCATGCTAATCTTTTGGCCACAGCTGTATATTGGATTGTGTTTCAATTGAGAGAAATCCTCAAAGGCCCTATAGATAAAGACAAGTCCTAGGGAATGTTACTGCTGGTGTAAAATGACTTATCAGCAGAAACACCATGATGACAAACAGCTAGGTTTAATATGCCTGAGGGCTGGCGTGTTTCCGTTGGCTGCACGAGCTGGGAGGATAATTTGAAATCCCTTTTAGAACTGGACCGACGCTGTTTTGCAAGTATCTTGTGGTGTCCCATAGCGCAGTAGCGTTCCATTGTACAGAAGCTGTTGACGTGCACTTGTGCAATGAACAGCTGTACATGTCTAACCATGCAAAGTTCATGAGCAGCATTACTTATGTTTGCATAAGTAATGGATTGTTAAAACGATTCTGTGATGATGCATGCCTGTTTGAGCAGCTCCCTCAGTTAAAATCCCTTCTAGGATACAATTAGTGAATGCTGATTTGGTTTACTTCAGCAGCAGTTTTGTTAACTATAGCATTTCCATATTTATTGCATTACCAAGTAGTGTTTTTTTAGTGAATTGAAATAGCTGCCTGCTGGCGTGATGTTCTGAACAAGTTTAAAACAAGACAACTCATCAGAACCCTGGAACCTCCAGTGGCACCATGAAACATTAAAGGTGTGTGTGTGTGTGTGTGTGTCTATATATATATATATATATAATATATATATATAGATAGATATAATATATATATATATAATATATATATATATATATATATATATATATATATATATAATATATATATATATATATATATGTATATATTATTATGCTATATATATATATATATATATATATATATATATATATATATATATATATATATATATATATATATATATATATAATATTTATATATAACTATGGATTTATGATATTATAACTGTACACCCAAAAACTAACCCCACCGCGTCCTGGGAAAACCCGACTGCAGATGATTTAACTTGGTGTTGAGGATCCTGAAGAAACTTGTTTGACTGAGCTGAAGTGTCTTTGGGGTAAAGGGTGTGTTTGAGATTAAAGTAATCTGTGTGCCTTTTATTAACCAGGCTCCTCTTCATCTCTGTGGAGCAAAGTTCACTGGATTTTTTTTATTTAACTGTAGAGGGCATATTTAGACAGAGCAGCTCCTGGTCAAGGTTGTGGAGCTGACATAGCAATTGTTTTGGTGTACTGAAAAGTTCTTAATCCTGGAGGTAACCACCAGGAGGCCGCCAGAGGATCAAAGTAATTGATTTATGTAACCCAGTGAAAACAATGGAGGGGGAAAGGGAACGTCTAAATTTTTTAGCCCCCCCCCCCGTAAATAGTAGTAATAGCTTTGTGTTACTGGGGATCGATTTTATTGAAACAATTTGCTTAGGAACAAAAAAGTCTTTAGGGTCATTGGTCAAAGTTTCATTGTACACTCCTAGCCTCCTAAATATGCCTACAGCCTGGATTGCATTTAGGTACAGGCTTACATTTTGCACACATTTTAAAGCTGCTGTGTAGAGTAATGTTTTATGTTATTTGAGAGCCCTCTTCTGGTTAGTGCTTACAGTGGATGCAATTGTGTGTCCTTTTGCATACACATCTCTGTTATTATATTGCAGTTTAAAAATGTTCCAAATGATCCCTGCCAGGTTTTTGTAACCTACCCCAGTGTTTTACAGGAAATGCTGTCTGGGATTACAAACCACGATCTGGGAGACTAAAGCAGCACAGATTGTTCATGGTGGAATGCCAGTGGATACTTGTTCTTGCATTGGTATGCAGTAATAACATTGCCTTCATCAGTAGGAACGATTTACCTGTGCCATTTAAGAACATACCAGTGAGTGACACCCAGGAAAAACGCTGTTGCGAGCCATGGAAACATATGTGGGAATTATTTACACAGACTAAAATACAGTATATGTCTGCAAGAAGTCACAGTAACAGCTACTGTATAGGAGTTGTGGATGCAGTTGATTCATTGCTGCAAGGGATTTGAATATCTGGAAAATGGTTTAATATTTCCAAGAATAACAGACCAACTACTGACATGTTTCTTTTAAGAGCATTCAGAATCTCTGAAAGGTTTTCCTCCTTTGCTTACCATGCAGGATTCTCCATCTCTTTATTGACATGCAGTTAAATTTAGGTGTCTGCCTGTAATTGGACAGACTGAATTATTTTAGAATTGCGGAAACACGGATCAGAGTGAAGTGTGGGAGCCAGAGAGATGAGTCAGTTTAGTTAACAAGCTGTCTTGGAGTGGATGTTTGTATGGACTCTGCTTTGTTCTAAAGCCTTGTATAAGGAGCTGCCCAAGTTAAACATGTATCCGTCTCTTGCATGGGTTCTGGCACTGATTGTACAGGGAAATAATATCCTAAGAACTGCTGGTTTGTGGGCTTTAGCGGGAGGGAGAGAAAAAAGAAAAAACAACTGGTCTGTGTGCAACTCTTGTATTGATCAATTTCTCCCTGTGGCTTCTGTTTTTTTTTTTTTTTCTTCTTCTGGCAGATATGGACGTGTTGAAAGTGTCAAAATCCTGCCCAAGAGGGGCTCTGAGGGAGGAGTGGCGGCGTTTGTGGATTTTGTGGACATCAAAAGCGCCCAGAAGGCGCACAATTCAGTCAACAAAATGGGAGACAGAGACCTGCGGACGGATTACAATGAGCCAGGCACCATTCCGAGTGCAGCGCGAGGCTTGGATGATACAGTTTCCATAGGATCTCGTACTAGAGAGGTTTCTGGGTTCAGAGGTGGTGGTGGGGGAGCTGCCTATGGGCCCCCAGCATCACTCCATGGCCGGGAAGGACGCTATGAGCGAAGACTCGATGGGTAAGTGCCAAGATTTTTCTAGGCAGGGTGTTTGGTTTTTGGTGTGGTGAAAAAAACAAAAAAACAGAAAACTCAATTGTAGGGCCCCCAGATGGATATAAAAAATTGAAATAAAAAAAAATAATTAAGTAATAATAAATACATATATTTATATATTGGGAATTCTGTGGTTTTCCTTCTGTGGGTCGAATGAAAAATGAGGGATTCAGAAAACCGGTATGGGCCAAGTCTTGGATATATGGCGGAGATGATTTGGATGAATAACAGTCTGGAGATTGGAAGTACACTGCTGCACACATTGACTTTTGGAATTGTTGTTATTATTATTATTATTTTGTATTGTTGCTGCACCTGAGCTTTCATGTTTTTTCTGGATATCCTTGGATCTCCTTGGATGTATGGTGGTCCGTGAGCAGGTGGAGTATGGGTGTGGCGCAGCGGGTAGAAGTTGGCATGTGGGATTACTGGGCTCCGGTTTGCTCTCCCGCTAATTCTTGGGAGCTTCCTGGCCTTGGAGAATTCAGCACACTTCCAAAGAGAGAGACCATGTTGCTACTGGAATCATGGCAGTCTTTTCACAAATGACAAGGGCATAATTCAATAACCAGCTTCAGCAGTGTGGATCATATAACCAAACCATGGAATATGTGTGCAGTGTACAGAAGAGCGAAGAAGACCACCAGTCCAACGTTGCTCCCTATTGGATGTACTTGGCTTCCCAGTTTGGATTACTCATGCTGGATCTCTATATATAGTATTAATTTGCCTTGAAACCTTGGAATAAAGTGGATTGATCCCCTGGGATTGTACTTGTATCTGAAGTCCACGTGAAGCAGACTGGAGTTAAGGTTAAGGGGAAGGCTTGCTTAGAACATTGTACAATAATAGAAAAACAAGAAATAATTCTTATTGAACAAAAAGACATGGCAGGTTTTTTTTTTATGCACTGGTAATGGTAAGATGACAGGGCTGCAAAAATGTATTAAAAAAAAAAAAAACTGGGAGGACTTGCAGATGGCTGGAAGATTGTTTTGGGGAAGATTTACTGTATGGATTGAGAGAGACCCCCAGATCTGGATTGTATTGCACTCGATTGAGGGGAAAAACCGAGGAAGGCTACTGGACTGGAAACTCGTCACTGACCCTCTTGCGGATCTATTTTTTTTTTTTATTTTTTTTTTTTATATTTGTTTTTCTTCCAGAATTATTATTTTTTGTCTTCTTCTTGGTCCATCATCAGCTAAGTAAATCCTGTGACCATGGCCCAGTGTGGAGTTGGATTTAATCCTCTTCCCCTTTATCACAGAGGCCCAAATCGGGGGGATTTTTTATTTTTTTTTTGGTTCACACAATTCTGTCTCCCTAGATTTAATTGGGTCGTGTTCCCACACTCTGAAAAGGTTGGTATGCCCTGCCCTGTGTATTTTAGCCCCTCTTCTCCTTACCCAAGTCAAACCCTCCTTTCTATCTATCGTTCTCTTTACACTAACCTGTAGTATCCAGCATTAGTAGAATACAGAAGAGCAGCACTGTAGCCTGTAGTCTATAACAGTCGTATTGCTTCTGCCTCCTGTTACCTGCCTCCTCCTCTTCACCCTTTTATCGATCTGGACTCTAATTTGTGTTGTCTCAGCTGATAACAGTAATGCCTAAGAGACAGCTAGCTTTTTCCAGCTGTTTAGGTCAGTTGTCGGTTTGCAGCCATTAGCTGGGTAATATTAATATAGTAAAACCACTAGCGGCCTTCTGGCACCATCAGCTGCATATGATCAGTCCAGTGCACCAAATAAGTGCCATGATCAGATCCCAGGAAGCTTTTGTTAAGTGTGTTCTGTGTCTCCTATTGCTAGCTGCTAGCTGCTGGCTGATGGCCTCCTTTCTCCCTGAAGTGCTGAAATGCAGTAGAAAGACTGGGAGGTGTTGGATTGGGGGCGTGGTGGGTTAGCTGTTTCTCTGGCTTGGTGTGGGCTTTGGCATTTTAAAGGGTCACTGGCTACCTGTTTTTATTAAAGTTCAGTCTTGGAAGGCTGCTGAAGACTAAGCTGGGGAGATCCTAAAGTCACAGAGATACACAAATTGATGGAGACAGTGTAGCAATTAGGGATATTTTATTTTTTAAGGCAATATTGGGCTTCAGGTTAGCGAGAGCAACAAAGGAATGAAAGCAGAGGATCTTGAAGATGAGTCTATTGTAATTCAGAATAATTGATTTTTAATCAGTCTAAAACTTATTTCTAAATTTAACACTAATACCTCGGTGGCTGTCCAATACCTTTTGAACCAACTAAGTATCGTCATAAATTATCTTTCATCAGTTTGTTTTTCCTTGTTTTACTTGTGAACAACCACCCCCCCCCCCCCCCCAAAAAAAAAAAAAAAAAATTAGAAAATGTTTTAATCTTGTTGATGCTAAATCAATTTCCTCCTTCCTTGTTGGTAACTTTTAATGTCTCCTGGTGCCAACAAAGATGACGATCCTTGAACCAGGGTTAAGTGTGCGTTTTAGTTGTTAATCAAGGCAGCTTCAGGTAGATTGTTGCTCTTCAGAAGGTTTTTCTACTACTGTAATTTCTGGATGATGTTGGATTGAAATTGGTTCTTGAGGATAGACACAAAACTGTGTCCTTCCAGTGAGAGATATTGTCTCGTTTACAAGAACGTCCTGGGAATGATCACCCAGAAAGCCATACCTGTGTGTTTTTCAGTACAAGCATGTAGCCCTTATTGTCCAAGATCTGTTAATGGAAAAGCACTAGGGAAACCTTAACTGGCTTAATTACTGTATCCAGCGAATCCCTCAGCAGAGAGATATAAAAGGGCAGTAGCACACCACTTTAACATTATCAATCCTGGTTGCAGCTTAAGCCAGCTGAACAGTGGAGCTCTAAATCAGGATCTCAAGAGGTTATATCGTAGCAAACTACTGAACTCATCCTAAAATGCACTCCCACTATTCATAACTAGCAGGTGCTGAGATTTCTTTTTTTTATTTTTGCAAGAGAGTGCCCCTCCTCAGTGCCTGCTTCTCCTTGAACTGCCCTGATTTTTAAAACTCTGCATTTGCTCGATTTCAAAAGGACGGTCAAGCTTAAAGGATAATCCTTATCTTTACACGCTGATACTATTATAATTTTATATTACAAATATTCACGGACTGCAAGTTGCTCTTCATTACTTCATGTGGAAAGGAAATTTGTCCCACAGCTTCTCTCTTTTCTCAGTGCCTGACTGGAACACCTCTCACTTGGTGGTAAGCATGGTCAACAAAATATAGCTAACTATACTGTATGAACCCACAATAGTAAAGGTGTGGCCCTTTCCCTCCAATCTTTATAGCTCCCCGCACATAAATGAAAGCGTGTTTTATGTCTCCTGAGAGCCTCACAGGCCAGAAAAGCAGGCACTGTGGGGGGTGCTGTGTTGTGATGAAGAGAAAGAATTAGCAATCCAGGCACAATTGTGTGTCTGTGTGCATGTTCTATATAAAATAGAAGTCACAAAGCCACACTTTATTTGAGCTGTAGTTCATGTGGTTAAATTTAGGATGAATTACAGAGATTTGGTTTGGAGAGCGATTCCAGGTTTTACTATGAGACCTATACCTCCATGCATCTGCCGTGCAACAGGAGTCTCTTCTGTCCAATTCAATACAGTATGATTGTGTTTTAGTAGATTTGTCTTTTAATTGTTTTTTTCTCTTTCTCTCTATTTCCTTTCTGCACCGGCAGGACGTCCGAAACGAGGGAGCGTACTTATGAACATAGTGCCTATGGACACCATGAGAGAGGGGCTGCGGGATTTGAACGTACACGACATTACGATCCGGATTACTACCGTCCGGATCAAGACCGGACTCTGCCGCTCCGTGGCGCTGGAGGGGGCGGCAGTGGCGGCTCTGGTTCAGGTGGCGGTGGCGGCGCCGGCAGCAGCAGCTCTACTAGCGGGGTGTATTACGGCTCCCGCAGTCGCAGCCCCAGCCGCTTCGAGACGCCGGAGCCCCGGTATGAACCACGCCCCAGAGAGCCGCCCTTCACACTCGCCAGCGTGGTGCACAGGGACCTGTATCGCGACGAGCTGAGCCGCGATGTGCGCGGCCGCAGGACAGAGCGGGGCTACCAGCACAGCCGCAGCCGGTCCCCGCATTCCTCCCAGTCCCGAAACCCCTCCCCACAGCGCCTGACCAGCCAGCCTGCACGCCCCACACGCTCCCCCAGCGGCAGCGGCTCCCGCAGCCGATCTTCCAGCTCTGACTCGGTCAGCAGCAGCAGCAGCACCAGCAGTGACAGGTATGCCACCGCAGTGTGGGCAGTGTAATGCACTGTGGGTTAGGAGGATCTGTTTTCTCTTCCTGTTTTATTATTTATTGATGCTTTTGTACATACAGCCCTGGCCCAAAGTTTTGCATCGCCCTATAGAATTATTTGCTTCACAAAGTCGAATGAAACTTGCTGAATAATGTTACGTTGATATATTGAATTACATACCTTTTTGTAGTTTTCTCTATACTTTACAAAAAACTGACCAACTGAAAAATGTGACGTTTCGAAATGTAACATGAAATGCTGTGTTACTATTATGGCTTCTGGTAGTTTTGTGATATCATTTTGCAGTTTCTTTGATTTAAATTAAGTAAAATAACTAAATTATGTTAATATAGTTAAATTTTTTTTTTTTTTTTTTTTTTTATGTCTTGTCCTAAAATTCTAGGTGATGCAAAGCTTTTGGCTGCGTCTCTATGATATGGTTGAAGTACTTCAAGTACTCCAACCTTCTTGTGGATACTCCATCTGGACAAATTGGATATGATAGAAATAAACGAAAGGCATATTATCTCCTTAGCTAAGAGTGGATTCCACGGTTTTAAAACACTGCTGTCTTTACCAAAAAAGGTTTGACAAAACACTATACAGATTTTCATTTTTCCTAAAATAAAAGCTAAGCAAGTCTGTGTGCTTGAACTGGAACGCATGGTCTACTTTGACTCTACATAGTAAGATCTTTAAAAAATTTAAATAGTGCTTACACTGGATAAATCTTTTCACACCATCAGCCTCAATACAGTGTTAATCCACTCTAGCTGGCAGCAGAGTCCTCTAAGTATGCTAAAAATCCAACTGTTCTTGGATTACGCAACCATTTTCAGAAAGTATTAGTATGCAAAAATCCTAGTGCATTTACTAGAACTTAAAATATGAATACTGTCCCTCCTGCTTCAAAGTCGAAGGGAATCCGGTATTCATTTTAAATGTTATCGTGCCTGTGCATGTTCAGAAGTGGGATTTGGTTTTTAAAAGGGCTGCTACCAGTAGACCTTTTAAAATGTTTCTATTTTTGGAGGTATTGTGCTTGAAGGAACTGAGCCAGTTAAGCTTGTATGGATCTTGCATCTGCAGCTTGTGAAGTGTCTGAGAGAGAGAAGAAAGTGAAAAAGGGCCTCTCTTTCAGGAGTCTGGGAAAGCCAGGCGGGGTTAACTACTGCTTTCATTCTCTGAATCAGTGAGTAGGATGTGGGACTGAGTGAAGAGGGGGTAGGGTGAGAAGTTCAAGCAGAGTTTGAGCCAAACAGAATCAACTGTATTTGCCTAACTTGGGCCTCTCACGGTCATCTGCTTTGTATTGGGTAATACTACACGCTGTATTCCTTTTGAACGAAACAGAAAATGGGGAATCAAGCTTTAACACTTTAATTTCCATCACAGCAAGGACTTGCCTGAGAGTTTGAGTAACCGAAGCAATATTACATACGGACATAAACTGATTTAATATACAAGTCGTGGAGGAGCAGAAGGACTTTGTATGCACTGTAAAAAATAAAAAAACAAACAAAAAAACGTTGCACATTACAATAAATAATATAAAGGGCAATGTAGTTGAAGCAGCTTTCTTTCTTTCTTTTTCTATCTCTCTCTGTGCCTCCCGTCTGTTTCAGAACTAAAGAAAAACAATTGTTTCTTGATTTGGAAAGCAAGGGCATTCCAAGAATGTGAATCTGAAAAGGTCAAGGATATTCAAGCCGTAATTGGCTCTGAGCAAGGAACAGTACAAGGAGCTCAAATGCACGTGCCTCTGGGCATTGGGATCACTGCAGGGCAATGCCTGGATGAGTGGGGTGCACACTTAAATAATATTTTTAGCCGATTTCTGTTCCCTTCATCTGAAATGGTGTCCATTTAGACACAGACAGCATTATGCAATCAATAAGGATAGAAGCAATAGCCAATAGTTCTCATATCTGTAGCTATGTGATGGAAAACTTTAGCAGATCAGCTGGGCTTTGTTTGTAGTACATTACATCATAGGACTCCAGCTGGCATTTTTAATTGAGATTTTTTTTTTTTTTTTTACAGCTGTGGGGAAAGAAACAAACAAACAAAAAAAAGAAAACACAGTACAAGACTGTTCGCTTTTACAAAGAGATTGAGGTTTCCACACAGGTTGAATTTGCGTATGTTTTTGGAGGGTGGGATGGGGGCTGTTTTTTGTGAAAGGGGTTCAGCTGTGTCTAGCTGTGCTAATAAGGAACATGCCCCAGCAAACACGACAGCAATGCAGTTTATTTATGTGTGGGTATTTATAGCCTGGGTTAAAATTAGCATATTGCATGCAGAGATCACGCCCTGTCTTGCATATGTTACGTAGGAAGGTCATATCCTGAAATGTTTCTGTGTTTTGTTTTGTAATAACATACATGAATTTTTTAATGTAGGAATAGTTTGGTAATGAGGTTGTCTCATAGCAATGCAATTTTAGTGTGTCCTTGAGGCTGTGGAGCGTGTAGTTTGTCCTCTTGCTATTGATTTTATAGTGCAGCACTGGCTTCTTTCTTTCTCTCTCACCCACTCACTCACTCCCTCAATCAATTGCTCTCTTTCTTTCTTCCTTCCTTCCTCATTCTCTATGGTCCAACCTTGTGAAAACAGAGTTTATGTGAGACCCTTCTGGAACTGCAGTCTCATCACATCTCAGTTGCAGTAAACATTGTAATTCAAGCTTGCACCATCCCCCAACCCCCAAGGAATCCAAGGAGGGTGAAGGTGGTTCTGGGGTGTTTTGTATACCGGGATATGACCTTTGCTTGTAGTTACCCAATCACAAATACTGTTGTTTGTGTGATGTTGAAATTCCCTTCATGTGGCTGTGTGGGCATCCGTCTTGCAAAAAGTCCCGAGAAAATGTTGCACTGGGCTCAACGACTCTTTTTTTAATCATTCAAATATATAGTGGTAATTTGTTATTTTTATACTCTACTAGTTTAATATGCTTATCGGTTTCTACGTAGAAAAATAATCCATTCACTATGACCTTTAGAGAAACATTCCTTGTTAGTGCTGGCCTGTTTTAAGTTATTTCTATTAGAATCTGCATCCAGGGTCCTCTTTATATCCACAGTTGTTGTCTTGCCGTCTCCCGTCCCAAATACTTACGTGTCTTACAGATGCGTTGCATCCCCATATTGTGAAACATTGTGCAGCTTGCAGTTTTGGAGAGTGGTTGCTTTATTTTTTAGAAAGAATTCAGATTAGTATTAAAGGATGAGATTAGTTTGAATTATCTGCTGTGTCAGTTTTTGAAAAAACAAGCTAAGCCAAGCTCTGTGTGTGTTTGAAAGAAGTTGCAGGGAAGGAAAGCTGGCTGTTGCCTGTACTGCTGCTTGTTTGTCTCTGCTGTGAACTGGTCTGAACAGGAATTTTCTGGATGGAGTTGACTGGCTGGCTTCCAGCTCCCAGGGGCTGGTCTGATCAGCACCACTTCCTGTTTGTGGGGGGTGGGGGAAGAGAGCGTGTCATATGACTGAGCAGGAGTCTGAGTTTAATCAGTCGATTGCGGCGGGGGGAGCTTGGGCCCGCCAGCCGTGAAGTGTCTTGTAATTAACCCGGATGTGTTTGGCAGGACCCTACAATGAATGCTGGAGAAGGCAGAGAAAATGAATCTTTGACAGCTTTCTCTGTCACAGGCAGTCTGAGCTTCCTGGAGAGAGCAGAGAGAAAGGAAAAGGAAATCGGCGTTAGATACGAGAGTTCCTTCTGTCTTTCAGGAAAGGGGCGTAGGCAGTGCGTTACATAGGAACAAAATATTTTTTGGATTCTGAGTTTTCAGTAGTTTTTCATTCACCTTGGTGCTGCAGCACCTGAAATCTACAGTACACTCTGATCTATCAGCAGATATATGAGGAGAGCCTGTAGTGACTCTCAAATCCACACCAGTTTTTTTTCTTCATTTGTCATTTTGTTTAGTGTAAATCCGTATTCGTCCCTGATTTCTGTTAAGGTTTTCAGACTATTAAGACTACTTTGCTATGGTTCCAGTCAGTGCAGTGCAAGTGGTGGTGTACAGTTATGACCAAAAATTATACATCACCTAGAATTTTAGGATTGAGACAATAAAAAAAAAAAAAAAAATATATAGGAACATAATTTAGATCTTTTATTTAACATTATGTAATGAATGAAACTATAAAATATTGCAAGTGTCTGCCAGAAACCATAATAGTAGTACAGTATTTCATGTTAGGTTTCATCATATTTAAGTATATGGGAAAACTACAAAGTGGTAGTAGTTAATATGTTAACGTAACATTCTTCAGCAGGTTGCATTCGACTTTATGAAGCAAAATGTGTTAATTTTATAGGGTGATGCAAAACCTTTGGCCATAGCTGTAGTAGTTGCAATTGCAAGTTCAGTTCTACCCTGTATAACTCCGACAGTTTAGTGAGATGGATTTGCCCTTGGATGTTCTCAATGGAAGGGCAAGACAGCTGACACCATTCACACTTGGTAGTTAATCTGTATGCATTTCCAGGCTTCTCAAACCCCAGGGTGTCGTGACTCAAGAATCATCCCTGCCCTATGGGTCAAGGGTGTTTTGGCAGAAGGCTGAGGTGTTGTCAATAGTTAAATCCCAATGTAGGGAACATGGGGGAGGGGGGCTGTTACAGACCTTATTTTGTTTACTGGGCTATAATCTGTCGTGCCTGCAAGCAGGTGTCAGAGTATCAGGGGCGGGGGCGGTGGGGGGTGTTTTAACTTGGGTATCTGCGTGTGAAGAGGAGGATTTTGTGCATTACAAGAGTGAAGCTAAGGAGGTTAAAGCATTGCGTAGTGGGGCTCTCGCAGGGAGGGGCACTCGCGGGACTCGCTCACGTCTAGGGGCTGCCTTGCAATTTCATCTGCTTCTGATAGATAAATACTGGAAATTGTTGCATCATTCTGGTGTTCAGCTTATGTTGCCACCTCCATTAATTATTCAACAATTTCAATTAACTCCCATAGCTAGATCTTTTCAATTTGCTGTAATGAAAACATGTGTGAGGCAGGAGTTCTAGATTGCAAATTGTTTTGTTTTGTGATAAGGTATTTATTTTCCTGATGCCCCTGTCCCGCTAAGTCTATTTGTGCCTTTCTATTTAATTCACACAAACAGGCTTTTTTGGAATGATGTTTAGTACTTGGAGATTTCCTGCTGTACCCTTCAGTTAGGTCTGGATGTTTTTTTTGTTTCGTGTGGCATACAAACTTTTTGGTTTATAGCTTTTTCTAATTTCATAGACTCCTGCTTTTTTTTAATGCTTTGTTTCAGAGTTGTGGTCAATTCCATTTCTAATCCCAATTCCCTTTTTATCAATTGAATTCCTTTTCAAAGCATTTTATAACAAAGGTTTTATTGAGCAAACAAATACTGTATACAACTTGATGAACTTGTCAGGTAACCTGATAAAGCCTATGGCATAAACCTCAGTAAAGACTGTGGTGTAAAAAGGAATAGGAATTGCAATTGTGTAAAAGGGAAATGGAATTGAAAAAATGGACTTGACCCCAGCTCTGAGTTTTTGTATTTTCTGAATTGTGTAAATTTGATGATTCAGTGCTGCCGAGTTAAATATTTGAACTGGTCTGTCCAGAAGCCCCTTATTAACCAGATTAGTTTGCTACAGTGGTTCGCCAATTCGCCAAGACCAATTTTTTAAACAGTAGTTGCTGATGTATTTTTGTAAATAGGTATTCTTTTCTGAGTCTGATGAAATAGTAACATTTAAAAAGCTCGAAGTCTTGTAGTACTTAAATACTCGAGTAAATAAAATGATTCTTTGAGTAGTTTGAGAAGTATTTGTTGCTTGAAAAAGATCTTCAATACAGCAACTGTTGACACAATGCACTGGCTACAACCAGGAAACATTTAAGGAGTGGGTGTCAGTCACTCCTCGCTTCTGCCTCATATAGTAGTGTGAAATTACTCTGAAGTTCCCATCCCTAGTTGCAGAAAGAGAGAAGCACTTGTTTAGCTTTTTCAATTACTGTATATTAGACCACGACTAGAAAAGTGGACAGGGAACTGTGTGTAAAAATGTATAATCAAGTACATCTGCATAATCTGCAGCGTTCTGCGTTTTGATTATTCCTGATCTGAAATTTGATCCCACATGCTGTGGCTTTGTGCACCGGGCTCAGTGCTGGGCTCTGGTTCTCACGCAGCACAGCCGGTTCCTCGCGGATTGTTATGCAAGGCACATAGCGCTGCCTTGTGCAGATATACAGTTTCACTTTGTGTCTCTATCACTGCAGCCCAGGGGAGAAACGGTAAGCCATTCCAACAGAGGGAGATTGTTGCATATTAAAACAACTGTGCTATTAGTGAAGAGATATAATGCAGATAATTATTTATACATTTCTAAGACTGGATTAAACTGTAATGATAAAATGTCAAGTTTTTTATAATCTCTGCTATGTTGCGTACAGTTTCCCCAATACTGTAGAAGGTAGTTGCTAATGAGAATGGAACTGGCAGCTATTTGTTTCTTAAGCTTGTTTTCTAAGACAGAAAGCCAGCAGTGCAGTTCTCATCTAACTGTCAAAGCTTTTCTCATTCAGCTTAGTTAACTACACAGAGAAAGAATACAAAATGCACTTTGTTTTTATCCAAGTCTTTTCCTTGCACTAGAAGACCCCTTACACTCGGTTGCATTGCCAAAACCAAGGTCAACTATACATGTTAAGTTACATGGTGTTTAGGAGCTTGTTGCCCTGCTTGGAAAAGATCATAAGAGCGTGCAGACTTTGAGAAAGTGTGTTTTGAATTCTGGGTATCTCTTGTGTTTGTGCAGCAGCGATTCCAGTAGCAGTTCAAGCGATGAGTCCCCGGCGCGGTCAGTCCTGTCTGCAGCAGTCCCTGCACCCCCCACACAACCCCCCCCAGCACTAGACAAGGATGAACCGCGCAAGAGCTTTGGCATCAAGGTGCAAAACCTGCCCGTCAGATCAACAGGTGAGTCTCTGGACAGATGTGCCAGCCAGCCAGCCACTGCAGAATAGCGCAGCTTTATTTAACTTGCATATTTGGTGGTTTTCCACAGTATTGATGGTTTCAATTATTTTGTTTACACGCTTTTTAGACACTAGCTTGAAGGATGGGCTTTTCCATGAATTTAAGAAGTATGGGAAGGTGACGTCCGTGCAGATCCATGGTGCCTTGGAGGAGAGGTACGGCCTGGTCTTCTTTCGACAGGAGGAGGACCAAGAAAAGGCACTCAACGCCTCCAAGGGCAAGCTCTTCTTTGGCATGCAGATAGAAGTGACTGCCTGGACTGGGCCTGGTAAGTGACTCCCCAGCACAAACTGACTTGAATAGGTTTAAGGAAATATATTGGTAGGAATTAAGTTGGGTGTGGGATAAGGAGTCCTACATTATATGGACATCCCTGGAAAAAACATGCCACCAACAGCAGCAATGAATGAGAATGGGTGGTTGCAATTTTCAACACATGTCACCTGATTTTATTTCAGAGACGGAAAGCGAGAATGAATTTCGACCACTGGACGAGAGGATAGATGAGTTTCACCCGAAAGCTACCCGAACGCTCTTCATTGGAAATTTGGAGAAAACCACCAGCTACCATGACCTGCTGAACATCTTTCAGCGATTTGGAGAGATTGTGGTAGGTACAGTCTCTACAACAAGAGTAGAAATGCAGCCCACGAGACTAGGGTACCCACAGACATGGTCTAGACACAACTAGTCCAGCACACATGACTACTCTGGAACCGTTGTTTTATTTATTTTTTTAATTAGTACAGCCCATAATCCTTAATGACACTCTGTTCACCCCACAACATTTATTTAAACCTATTACTGGAAGTGCAGTGCTGTAGCTGCCTGCTCTGATGTGCTCCTTTATCAATCCATGTCTTTCAGGATATTGACATTAAGAAAGTGAACGGTGCCCCTCAGTACGCCTTTCTGCAATACTGTGACATCGCCAGTGTCTGCAAAGCAATCAAGAAGATGGATGGAGAGTACCTGGGGAACAACCGGCTCAAGGTATGGAGACCCTCCAGTGTGGGTGTTTTTTAGATAGTCCAGCTGTAATTACACAATTCAGAAAAACACACAGCTAGCAGTGCCGTGCTTTTTATTTCGGTTTGTATTTTTCTAATAGCTTTCTCTTTTTCCAGCTGGGGTTTGGAAAGAGCATGCCTACCACCTGTGTGTGGTTGGATGGCCTGGCCTCCAATATCACAGAGCAGTACCTCACACGACACTTCTGTCGCTATGGACATGTGGTCAAGGTAGGTCCAATTCATCTGAGCTGGAGACTAGGGATATTTGAATTCCTACCAATATATTTCTTTATATCTTTGTTTTCAAATTGCTGAACCATTATAACACACTTAAACAACCTTTTCTCTAATTATTACATCTAATAAAAATCTATTAATATAATTTGGGGAAAATCCCATTAATCCCTCAGTGCTTTTATGTTAATTGAAATCCTTGACTTCAACAAGACAGGTAGAAATAGTGTATCATCCTTTATCCTGTGCTCCAACTGTATTTGATCATTGTATTCCCCTGTGCTGTGTCAGTGCTGTACATTGTCCTAACTGGCCGGTGTCTCTCTGTTCACAGGTTGTGTTTGACCGGCTGAAGGGAATGGCCTTAGTCCTGTACAACAACATTGAGTATGCTCAGGCAGCAGTAAAGGAAACTAAAGGTTGGAAGCTTGGAGGGAATAAAATCAAGGTAAGGGGTTGGATTGTATGCCCTTGATGTGTACAAACAAAGCAGTCCTAATAGCTTTTGCTCATCAAATTGCTTTCATATTCTATTTAAATGTTAATTGCTGAGCAATTTGGATACACTGGTTTGAACACCAAGGGGAACTTTAATCTTTATAGATTAGAGAGGTTTTCTTAGAAGTAAAATGCCTGATCAAAACGAGGCCAGCATCAAAACCGTGGCAAAGAGATATTTGTGGCTTTGATTCCCTGCATTTTGCACAGTGAATATTTAAAAAATAGATTTGAACTAATATTATCCCCAAATTGCTTTGTGTTTATCCCTTGTTTAGATTTTAAATTGCTCTTTATAAGGAACTTTGACCATTTATGAACAGAAACCAATTTAAATCTTAAGGCAGGCTACTACCATTTAATAGTGGTTTCAAAGGAATGCTTGTTGCTTTTGTTGTCAATGATTCCTCTCTGGTTATATGCGAGACACTTTATTGAACTCTAACACTTTTAAGATCATGTCAGAAATGATGTGACTGATGTCGTGCTTTTTTACATTGCAGGTTGATTTTGCTAACCAGGAAAGTCAGATGGCTTTTTACCGCTCAATGCAGGCATCTGGACAGGATATACGAGACTTCTATGAAATATTATCTGAAAGAAGGTGGGTGTTCCTTATTCCATGTTTACATTTGAGCTTGTGTTTTATAATTTAAAAAGATCCTTGTAGGTTGAAGAAACTCGGTCCGCCTAGGCGCTGAAGCCAGAAAGGCCAATGTCAATCTGTTCAAGGATAAAACACCACAAATAATTGCAGTGATTACACAAATCCTACTGTGAACACTTAACCTGTATCCTTGAAAAAAAATGAGGATTGTCTAACTAATAGAAGGGCAGTGTGTGACAAACTAGTTTACATTGACTCCTCTTTGCTGTGAATGGCTTTGGAAAAGCAAGGACTCACAGTACGATACTTTCAAATAATTGCATTTCAAGGATGGGGGTTCTGGCAGCGTTCACTGATACCTCTCTCTTTCTCCTGTACAGAGATGAGCGTCGGCCCCCCTTTACTGAGTTCTCTGCAGAGCGTGCATTCTATGAGAATCCTCGAACACCAGGGACGTACAGTGAAGACCCTCGTCGGGAGTACCCAGCTCGGAGCAGAGAGTTCTATGCAGAGTGGGATCCTTACCAGGGAGATTACTATGATCCGCGCCACTATGAGGACCCCCGAGAGTTTAGAGACTTCAGAGACCCCTACGAGCAAGACATCCGTAAATACAGCTACCTGCAGCGTGAACGGGAGAGGGAAAGGGAGCGGTTTGAAACTGACCGGGAGAGAGACCACACCAGGAGGACCATAGAGCGTAGCCAGAGCCCTAACCACCCTCGACGGACTACCAGTACCACAGCTTCCCCCTCCCCTTCCGAGAGGCTCCCCAGTGACTCTGAACGGCGAATATACAGCCGGTCTTCTGAGCGCAGTGGCAGCTGTAGCTCCCTCTCCCCACCACGCTATGAGAAGCCTGATAAGGTGCGGCCAGAGCGATACCCAAAGAATGACAAAGCAGAAAAAGATAGACCCTTCGATGCAGAAAGGGCTGACAAAGAAAAGAGGGCTGCTAGGAAAGAGAAGGTAGAAAAGGACAAAACGGAAAAGCAGAAGTTTCGGAAGGTGAAGGCACCTTCTTCAAGTATTCCTTCCTCAGAGACTGACCCAGAGCCGGAGAGGGAACCCAGTCCAGACACTGTGCTACGAAAGAAGAACAAATCCCTCGCTGCAGAGAAAGATGGGGCCAACAAGAACCGCCTCGACTTACTTCCCTGTGTAGTACTTACCAGGGTGAAGGAAAAAGAAGGCAAGGTTCTCGAACAGCCTGGCTCGGAGAAGCAGAGACTGAAAGTAGAGAATGATAATGTCAGGTCTCCTCCTCCCCCCCCTCCTCCACTCCCAGAACAGAAGATTATGTTATCCCGCTTGGAGCAGCCCAAAGGAGAGGTGCCCAAACCTGAACCACCTCGCACTAAAGTGCCAAAAGAAAAGGTGCTGGCCAGTCATGTGGAAGTTGTGGAAAAGGAGGCCAAGATCAAGCCCAAGAAACATATTAAGTCAGAACCTGGGGTGGAGGGAGCAAACTCCTTGGATATAGACAGGCTTGAGGCTAGGAAGAGACGTTTTGCAGATGCTAACCTGAAATCTGAGAGGCAGCTTAAGAGGAGTAGCCAAGATGAAGAGGAAGGTCGTCTGGGTCCGAAGAAGCTATCAGATATGGGCAGTGGGGGAGAAGGTGACAGGAAAATATTAAGGAAGGAACTGCACAAGAAAGAGCACAGGAAAGCCAAACCGGAACGGTTAGTCACTGTATGCAGCCCCAAAGATGGGCAGGAGGCCGGCAACATTTCTGTGGGGATTGGCCTAGGCCTCAACTTGGACTTGCAGGCAAGACTGGGCGAGCAAGCAGAAGAACCGATAGACCCTCTGGAATTCTCCTGCAGGAAAGTAACAGCTGCAGGGATTAAGGCCCAGCACAGGGGGAGCCTTTCTCAGATGATTTCTGATGATATAAGCATGGAGAACGATATGCAAGACCAGGAAGGGCAAGCATTTCTAATGGAGTGTGAGCAGAGTCTTGGTCAAGAAAAAGGCGAGGGGGAAGAGAAGTTGCCGATCGATATTGACCACTCGCAAAGCTACCGCAAACAGATGGAGCAGAGCAGGAGACTCAAAAAACAGCAACAGCTGCAAGATGTAGACACTCCAAAGCCTGAGAAGCAAGAGAAACCTGACAAACCAGATAGTCCCAAGCCAGATGTGGAGGATTTTGAAAGACGCAGCCTAGTGCACGAGGTGGGCAAGCCACCCGAGGATGTCACAGATGACTCGCCACCAAGCAAACGCAAGAAAGTGGAAGCCTTTGATTTTGAATTAAGTGCCAAGAGGGAGCGCAATTACAGGAGTTCCCGTCAGCTAAGCCAGGACTCTGAAAGAAACCTCGCCTCCCTACCAGGGCTGCGGCTCTTTCCTTTCCACGAGGATGAGGGATCTGCAGACTCCCCCAGGCTGGTGACTGTAAAAGAGACCAAGGAATCTCCTAAAACGGAAGCCTTCACTCACCTGGACTTGCTCAAGTTCAATTCTTTTGAACCAAGTAGGAGAGAACCTCCACCAGAGTTACCCAAACTGAAGGCACCCTCCCTGAGCTGTGAGGAAGATCTGCAGCGATGGGGTAGCCGCATCAAACAGGAGTCCATTCGATTAGATGTCAGCTTCCCAAGCAGTATTGTGAAGCGGGAGGGCATCCGTAAACGCTCATTGAGAGAACTGGAACCAGGGGAGGTACCCTCTGACTCTGATGAGGACAGTGAGAACAAAATACACTCTCCCAAGGCCTCAACATCCTTGGAAGGATCCAGGCTTTCTTACTTTCTGAGGGAACGTGAAGAGAGACTTTCTGACCTGAAGCTCTCCAGCTCTTTGGAGAGAAACAAGTTCTATTCGTTTGCACTGGATCAGACCATCACCCCTGACACAAAGGCACTGCTAGAGAGGGCTAAGTCTCTGTCCTCTTCACGGGAGGAGAACTGGTCATTTTTGGACCGGGACTCCAGGTTTGCCAGCTTCCGCAACAGCAAAGACAAAGAGAAAGTTGAGTCAGCCCCTCGGCCAATCCCATCCTGGTACATGAAGAAGAAAAAGATCCGTACAGACTCGGACGGGAAGCTTGATGACAAGAAGGAGGAGCCAAAGGCAGAAGAGCAGGAGAAACGAGAGCTGTTTGCTTCACGGTTCTTGCACAGTTCAATCTTTGAGCAGGACTCGCGTCGACTCCAGCACTTGGAGAGAAAGGAAGAGGACACAGAACTGTTTGCTGGAAGGCTCTATGGGAGGCAGGCCTCCTCCGACGGGCTCCACAGCAGTGAGATAATCCAGGAGCCAGTAGTGCTTTTCCACAGCCGCTTCATGGAGTTTACTCGTTTGCAACAGAAGGAGAAGGAGAAAGAGCAGCGGACACGTGATCCAGAGAAACTGGAGGTTGAAGCTGAGGAGGACAGGCAGGAGAGCGAACAGCCCAAGGCACCAGAGCCTGCAGCTGAGGCTGACATCAAGCCAGTCACACCAGTGAGTCCTGTTCCAATCTTTCCAGTACCCCGGGAACCACCACAGCAGGTGAAGGTGACTGTGGAATCCCTGCCAGTTGTCCCATCCTTACCCCTAAAAGAGGAGAAAACAAAAGCAGTCCTTGAGAAAGCTACTTCCCAGCCCCAGCAGCTTATTCCTGTCAGCATTGCACCAATGGAACCTGCCAGCTTAAATGAGGTAGAAATAAGGGAGGAACCCAAAGAAGCAGCCCCAGAGGCAAGAGCTCCTGAAGAAGAAACCCTAAGTGCAGAGCACCCTTCATACCTGGATACCAAGCCACCTACCCCAGGTGCCTCCTTCACCCATGAGGGGATCAGTCTGGATCCAGAGCCTGAGGTCCCAGAATTAATAAATCCTGTGTCACCAAAGCCAGAGGAGAAGTCGGAGGAGCACAAAGAGGAGATTCAGCAGCCTGAGGTTGAAACCGTGGACAATGAGACCCCGCAAAGGTCTGATGAATCTTCTGAAGCGCAGCCGCAGAATTCTGACAATGATTTGGAAGTCGAACCTGTGGTCCCTGCTAGGAAACCGCCTAAGAGCAAGCGAGCAAAAACTCCACCGGCAGCAACACAACCTACGCCTGTTGCAGCAAGTGGCTCAGAGAAACCAGCAACACGGAAAAGCGAACGGATTGACCGTGAAAAGCTGAAACGTGCATCTTCACCCCGGGGAGAGGCACCCAGAGCAGCCACAGATCCCAAAACGTCTGCAAAATCTCCAAGTCATGCCACAGACTCTGAAAGCTCTGAACCCAACCTTCCAGTGAGCAGGACCAGACGCAGGAATGTGCGATCTGTTTATGCCACCCCTGTGGAAGATGATACCCTACAGACACCGGGAAAGGATCTTGCAGAATCACCACGCTCCACTCGTAAACGTGGTGATAGAGAGCCACAACAGGACACACTGACCACCCCCGCTACTCCCCGTCGTGGCCGACCACCCAAAACACGTCGACGTGGTGAGGATGTGTCCCCTGTGAAGGGAGACGGGATTAAACCAGATGCTGATGAACCCGAGAACAAAGAGGGAAGTGAAGTAATAAAGCCAGCAGAGGGATGGAGGTCCCCACGCTCACAGAAATCTGCACAAAGTCAGTCCTCACCACCCAGAGGAACTGCACATGGGAGAAAAGGAGGGAAAGCTGAGAACAAGACCCCTGATATTCACATTGAGTCAGTAGATGAAGCAGGCATTGAGCCTTTAGAGCAGCAGTCCTCTCCTGTACCAAAACTTGAAGACGAGCCACTGGAAGAGAGCAGCAAAGCCAAGGAAGATGAGCCTAAGCAGCAGCTGCAGGAGGAGGAGAAAAAAGACATGGAACCTGAGAAGAATGTGAATGAAGGGATGGAGAAAGTGGAGACACTAATAGACAAGTGCTCTCCACCTGAAAAGGGAGGGAAGGCAAGAGGAGGAGGGAGGGCTACTCGCAATGCTAAATCCTTGACTGATGACAAGTCCCTTAGCCTAAAGAATCTAGAGATCCGGTTAAGCGTGGATGATGTGAAGGGGGTCCTCCAAACAGGTGAGGACGAGCCAGAACCTCTAGAATCCTCACCTAAGAAACCTATGCCACCACCCATCAAGGATGAGGTTATGCCCCAGGGTTTCCTTAAAGAGGTTACAGAGTTGAGTTCAGAGAAAGAAGAGCCAGTCTCTGACACAGAGCCACCGGCTGATCCTGCAGCAGCACTGCTAGCACGCCAGATGGAGCTTGAGCAGGCCGTGGAGAACATTGCCAAGTTGACTGAGGGGCCTACACTGCCTCCCTATAAGGAACCACCACCACCTGAGCCTGAGTTGGAACCTATGGTGGAGGAGCCGGAAGTGCAGGATGAGGTGGAGAAGCCAGCTAACCCAGCCAGTGAGACAGAATTAGCAGCTGCCATTGACTCCATTACTGCTGAAGATATCTCTGCAGATGCTGATAGCTTCCCTGCCCCTGGTGGCTACACCACACTTACACCCCCAGATCCTCTAGACTTGCCTCCTCGTACTGAAGCCACGGAGCCAGAGACGCACCTGGCCATCAATAACATACTGGAGCCAGAGCCGGAGTTGGGAAGCCTTCCCTTGGAGACCAAGAGGTCTGATCCAGCACCCAGTGATGTTTCAACCCAGGAAGAATCTCCCCCGCCTGGGACATCAGAAGTACACCAGAATAGTAAAAAAAGACAAAAGTCCAGGAAGAACCGTAGCCGGAGAGGCAGTACAAATCGGAAAGGTGACCCATTGGATGGAAATGCTTCTGAACCAGAGCCCAGCACCATTAAACCCGCAGAGCCTGTATCTGAGCACATTGTGGAGATGGAAAAGCCAACAGTGGTGGCAACAGCAGCAGCAGCATCAAGAGCTGCGGCTTCCTGCAAACAAGAGACAAGGAGGCCAAAAGAAGCAGAGCCCCCTGTTGAGCAGCCTGAGCCAAGAGACAACGCCTACCACTCTGGCAACAAAAGCCCCACCCTCTATAAGCTGCGGCAGTTGGCTGAGTCAACAACTTCATCCCTTAGCACTCCTCCGACCAGGCCGACTTTGCCACCTCCCCGTCAGGTCAAACTGCCCAGCTCACCCCAGGCCACTGTACCAGAGTGGCTGAACCGACCTGAAGAATCGCAAGCACCTTCCAATCCACCTGCCCAAGCACCACAAGCTGCAGCACCACCAGCGCCTATGCCGCCTGACACCAAAGCCTCTGATATAGATCCCAGCTCTAGCACGCTGCGCAAGATCCTCATGGAGCCTAAGTATGTGTCTGCCACTTCTGGGGGTATACCTAGCATGCAGCTCACCACCTGCATTAGTGAGCCTGTCAGCTCTCCCCCATTGGAGGCCAGTAAGCCTCTACCCACAGAGGAAAAGACAGTGGTGCCACCCGCTACAGCTGAGGCACAGCGCTTTAATGAGAAGCTGGTGAGCTCTGTCATTTCCCACAAAGCTATCTCTGTCATCAGCCATGTGCCTCTTCCCTTTGATTCAGAGGAGACACCCAGGATTACACTGGGGAACAGGGCACCCAGCATGTCCCTCCCCAAGCAGAAGTACAGAGCCAGCATGAATGAGAATAACAGATACCCCATGGGGCCTACAAGCATGATGGGTGTAGAGGAGGGACGTCCAGTAGAGAGTGCACCCTTCACTAGCACAGGCTCTGGGCTTAGGGTGAACACCTCTGAGGGTGTGGTGGTGCTTAGCTACTCGGGACAGAAGACAGAGGGTCCACAGAGGATCAGCGCCAAGATTAGCCAGATTCCCCCAGCCAGTGCGGTGGACATTGAGTTCCAGCAGTCTGTCTCCAAGTCCCAGATAAAGCAGGAGCCTGTAACTCCATCCCAGCAGCCCACAACCAAGGGCTCACAAATGCCCACAGGATATGGGCCTCACTCTACTGGGGTGCTTGCAGGCCAGCCCTACAACACACAGGGGGTCATCTCTGCTGTCAAACAGGAGTCCCCTGGAGGAGAGAAATCCGATCCTTCTTACCACTCAGGGCCTCAGTCTGCTGCTGTCAAGATCATACCCCAGTCTGGGGGGAACCCACCAGTCCTGGTCTACAACCCTCTAGCCCTGATGCACCAGCAGGCTACCAAGAAAGGCTCGACTGAGCCGGTATCTCTAAAGGTGGAGCCTGGAAAACCAGCCCAGCCCACCAACCTGAGTCCAGGCCTCAGCCCTCACCACCCTTCTCTCACAAGCAATCACGTAGGGTCAGGCCCCAGCACGCCCACTGAACGCTCTCTGCCACACCTGGGTGTGGTCAAACAGGAGCCTCATTCACCGAGGACATGTGGGCACTCGCCCTCCCCTTTCTCCAAGGTGTGTCAGCCCAGCAGCACAGCTTCTGTGGTTCTGGGTCCTGGATTGTCCATGCCACAGTATGTGTCTAGTGTTCACCACCCGGAGCAGTCAGTCATCATGCCTCCTCACAGCGTTACACAGTCTGTCTCTCTGGGACACATTACGCAGGGTGAAGTACGAATGAACACGCCCCCACTCCCTGGAATGCCTTATGGAATTCGATCCGAGACCCTCTCTTCACCTCGCTCTGGACTACAAACGCAGAGATCCAGCACGCCGCAGCCGGCTGGGATAAGGGATATGGTCTTGCAGCCCATACCGTCAGGAGAGGACGATGTGCTACACTACCACCAGGGTATACGCCGTCCCTCTACGCAGATGCAGCCTGACATGATGGTGATGCAGCCGGAGTACCGCATGCACCACGGTGGCATACGTCTCGACCAGTACAACATGGCCCAACAGGACATTGTGTTGTCCCGGGACGTCCGCATGATCATGCACCAACAAATGGGTGACCAGCACCACCCGGACAGCAGGCAGGCTCGCACTCCCGAGTCCTCCGTGAAAACACCCCCGGCTAGCAAGACACCCCAGCCAGGGAAGGAGACTCCAAAACCGGCAGAGGTCAAGCTAGCCCCCTCCCCGCACAGTGAGGCACGGATAATGGGCGTTTCACCTGGCATGCCCCAGCTCTCCCAGCCTGTCATGGTGTCCCATGGGGTGCAGCTCATGCACTCTCCTTCAGGCTCCTACCACGACTACCCAGGAGTCTACCGTGACATGAGGAACTTCCAGCTCTCCCACCCGCAGTTCCCAGGACCCACGCCCCTCGGGATGAACCTGCCTCCTCGCAGTATCACTCCGTCACAGGTACTTGAAACCAGGCCAACTTACCTTAGCTTCTAGCTTCTCAAATGTTATTGCATGCTGACCCTTTCAACTGCTCGATTACCAGTGGAGAAACTAAGGTCTTAAAATGTAGTTCCCTACCTCCAATTAGTGTGGTTCTGTTTTTTTCACACATGTTCTAACTATGCTTGACAGTTGTCAGATAATGTATATGTGTGAGTAATCTCTAGACTGAAATTGTCCATTCTGTGTTGTTTTTAGTTCCCATGCTATTGATATTCTGATGAATCACTTTAAATATCCTGTTTATTTTATACATTTATTTTTCTCACAGGGCATGTCTGATGGAGAGCATGGGCACCCAAGCCAGCCAATCAGAAGCAAGACACCACAAGTGGCTGTAGACCCAAAAGGAGCAGGTGGTCCTGACAGTGTCCACCTGAGGCACACTGGGCCAATAGACCCAACTCTGTCCCATCTTCAGAGGGTACAGAGCGAGACGGGCTCACCTTCCTATCCGTCTCCTGTATCCATCTCCATCAAGCACGACCTACCGCAGACACCAGGGCAGAAAACACAGCAGCAACAGCCCTTCCCCCAAACAACGCTGGGGAATGTGATGCCTGGACTTCAAACAGGGCTCCCGGCTGGGCTGCGGCCTGACACTCAGACGCTCAGCAAACAGGAACACTCGCACAGACCCGTCGACATGGTGCAGCTACTCACGGTGAGCCCTTCTGATCTGTAAAGTAAAACAGGCCAAAACCTCTGCCCTGTAGTGTCACCATGGAGTTATGTGCAATGTAGGTCTATTCCTAGACTAACTGTGCTCGTCTCCACCCACAGAAGTACCCAATCGTGTGGCAGGGTCTTCTTGCTCTGAAGAACGACACAGCCGCAGTTCAGCTTCACTTCGTGTCGGGGAACAATGTGCTGGCTCACCGATCGCTGCCCGCGCCTGAAGGAGGGCCCCCGCTGCGCATCGCTCAGAGGATGAGACTGGAGGCCTCCCAGCTGGAGGGGGTGGCCCGCAGGATGACGGTAAGGGATCCCAGGGAAGGGTGCGCTACAAAAAATAACCATCTTGATTTCTTGATCATTTATAGTGTTCAATATTTGTTCTTGTTTCTCAAATGTTTTGCTTTGCTCTACAAGTAATATGTATGCGGTGGTTCTGTTTTTTTTTAAGCTCCTTGTTTCTGGTTCGCGCCTCTGGCTTCCTACTGTCTTTCTGTAACCGGTGTCTGTTTCTCCCTGTAGGTGGAAAGTGATTATTGCTTGCTGCTGGCACTCCCTTGTGGGCGGGACCAGGACGATGTACTCAACCAGACTGAGTCTCTGAAAGCTGCTTTCATCAGCTACCTGCAGGCCAAGCTAGCTGCCGGGATCATCAACGTTCCCAATCCCGGATCCAACCAGGTAAATCAGTTGTGGAACTTCATCCCCTTTGTTAGTATTTGGTGGCATAATACAGTGAAGAATACATCTAAAGTTGGTATGAATACCCTGTATTGGAGATTCACTTTTTAACACAATAATCCTTTATATACATAAAGCTGTTCCTGTTTAACTGGTCTGTTAAGTGTTTTTGTAGACCACTTTACGGGTCAGCAGTGTTAAAGAGCTGATGTTATAAGAATTAGTTTTTTCTGCTGCTGCATATTAAAGCCTTTCTCACTTTCTCTTCTCCACTCCACCCAGCCTGCCTACGTGCTGCAGATCTTCCCGCCCTGCGAGTTCTCAGAAAGCCACCTGTCTCGGCTGGCCCCTGACCTACTCGCCAGCATCTCCAGCATCTCTCCGCACCTCATGATTGTCATCGCCTCAGTCTGAGCACCAGTCTCGGTCAGAGTCTGTGTGAGGGGGACCCAGCCCGCGCCAGGACGCATGCTTCCTCTCTGCTGGGCTGGGCTGGGCCTCCACGACGCTGAGCCGTTGTGCTTCTCAGCCGCGGTTGATTTCCTTGCTTCCAGTTTGTCTGCTTGGGGAAACCCTGTCTAATGGGCAGACTCTCTTCATTGTTTTTCCAAAAGGATTGGATCTACCATTGCACTATATTGGAACCATGGACCTTGTACAGATAGAAGGGTGTTGCTATATATAAATATATAAATATACATGTATGTACAGGCTCTTAAAGGCTTCCTTGTACATTGAACTGAACAAAGACAGGACCTGGGAAAGCCTGGCCTCCAGAATCATGTCACCACTATGCTTCGTTATCTCCCTTTGATTCCCTTCCTGCCTCTTCCTCCAGCCTAAAGAATTAGTGTCAAATTTGTGGATGTACAGTTTACAGAACCCAAAGGGACCTCCTTTTTTTGTTTGTTTGTTTTCCTTTGGGATATGGTTGTGATGGAGACACAGACTCTGTAAATATATAAATATTTAAAAGATGACAAAAGGACTAAAGAGAAAAAAAAAATCCATACACATTTTTTTAATCTGTGCCAAAACGTCTTTTCAGAGAAAAAAAACAAATCTTATTTTCATACTTAGACTTTGTATTGTCATTCATTCGTAAGTGTGCTTCATTTTGACATTGCCTTTTGTTTTTTTATTATTTCCTTCTCAAAAAGAAAAACAAACCTTGAGTGTTTTATGCTTGTAAAGATGTTCTTCTGTAAGTCTTGTTAATTTATGGAAACTTTTTGCAACAATTTCTACTCCGTCGTTCTTTTAACTTACAAACTCGTAAAGAATAACCGTTTAAACCGGACATTCGGTGCCCCTGCATCAGTGGGAAATGGTACAGAAGGGGAGATTCATACCAATCTGAGCCAGCAGCAACATCCACAAACTAGTCTTCAACAGCTAGCCTGTCTCTCCTTGTGTCTTTCTAACTACATGTGTACATAGGATTGGGATTCTGTGTTTAAGATTTTTTTTTATAATTTTTTTTTGGGGACATTAACTTGTAAAGAGAAAAAAAAAAAAACAGGCAAACTTGAATCATGTATCAGTTATGTGGTGTAAATATTTGTAAAACTTCAGACTGACAATTCTTTCATGGTAATGTTGAAGGCACTTATAATTTTGATACACAGAATAAAAACAAAATACAAAAAAAAAGGAGGAAAGTAATCTTTGCATATTTATATGGGATGTGAAGTTCTTTGCCAGTGGATTACTGGCCTATGAGGAGAAGTCTGGAATTTGATTGAAGCAGTGGAGCTGTGAAGTTGTAACTGAGACCAACAAGGCGTGTTTCATGTTGAATATGACCTCCCTTGGCTCCACCTTATTGCACAGAGCAGTAAGTTACAGATAGCAATCCATGGTTTTCATGGATGCATCTGTCCTCCTATTTCTGCACAGATCATTCCAAAAATAATCAGGGCTAGTAGTCTGGTGGACAACAGTACATTACCCTATTGAATTTTCTTTTTGTACTGGTTTTCCTGTCTATAGTTCTGAAGGGATATTGGAAACTAGCTTCAAGAGTAGTGACTATCAAGCCCAGAGTGTGTACTCTAGCACATAATGGTGGTAGCTAGCAAATGGAAGGCAAACATGGGAAGCAGTATAAGCAACAAGAATGCAAACTCAAACCATGACAACAGCAATGAGATGTGGCTGATTGAGGAGATGAGCTGCAGGAGCACTGATGGTGTTTCTTTTGTGTCCTAATTTCTGATTGCTTGCAACCAGGCATCAGTAACATGTTTTTTTTGTAATATAGATGAAGGCAAAATGTGCATTTCAGCTGTTAAGTGTGAAATAGGTTATGATTTATTAAATGCAATGAAACCCACCAAAAATGCTGCAATACGATAGGTGTGATTCCAAACCTATTTCAATCCTAGCACCTGTTTTACTGGCTCACTCATTTCGAGGATTAGTGTCAATGTTTTGTTTTTTTTTTTTTTTTTTTTTTTTTTTTTTTTTTTTTTTTTAAATGCATTCAGATTTATTTGCCTTGCCCTGGCAGCACTAAGGTGTGCATGCTACCGCTGAAGAAAGACTCAAGAGGTCCAAAATAAAAAAATAATAATTTGAGGTTGCAGGATTAATAGCATTTGAATCATAAAACAAAAGTGCTGTTATGTGACTCGACTCTTATTCTGACTTTTATTACTATGACTGATTTTAAGCAATATAAAGTAACTCTGCACCCAGACCAGAAATCTCCTCCTAGGCTAGCTTTGAAGGTGAAGTGGCCAGGACTTCTCTTCTCCCCTCGTCTTTACCTGGATATTCCACAGCAAAAATAGACAGGTAGACTAATAGTAGGTCAATAGCTGGTTTTATTTACTTTTTTTTTTTTTTTTTTAAGTGGTATTGTTTTTTAGTAATTTTATACCAGTGATTCAATTAACTTTCCTTTTAGGTATACTACATATCCCAAACTATTATGTAGTCTGGCTTGGGGAGTGTAATTACAAAAGACAAAATGTATCGTGTGAACTTTTTTTTCCTTGCAGAGCCTTATCCTTTACAAAATGTTACATTCTTGTATACAGTATAATGGTGCGGATTTGTTCCCTCCACCCACTCTGTTGTCAGTGACCCTAATGGTGTTTGAGGAGATCGTTCCATCGCTGTGTTACACTGCCCCCTAGTGAGATGGTCTTCGTTGCTGTTTTGTTCAAACCTGTGCTGTGCTGCTCCCTAGTGGCAAATAACACTGTGATGCTGTTGACTTCATTTGGAAACAACATAATGTGCATGTTACTGTACAAAGCATTTGCTGTGCTGGAATACTGCATTTTTTGACAAATATAATTTGCCTTAACAAACTAATAGGCAACAAAATAGAGCAGTGGCGTAATAGCCATGGTTTAAATATGAATGACTGAAACTCGCTGGTAGTGTTTGATCAGGTGGCTGTTTCAGTAGCAGTGATAAGAGAATGTACATTTTAATTAAGAGTTTGTGATTATGTGTAACATTTAAGAAATGTTAAGCTGATCTAAAACTATCTTTTAAAATATTAATCTAATGAAAGTAGCTCATTATACCAATATTGCAGAATGTATTGCAGAATGAAGAGGCTGTAAAAAGCAGTCAACAACAAGGGAGTGTGAGAAAAGATTTTATTTATTCATGCTCTGTATCTGTTGGTAGTTTCAGCAGTATATATTCCTATAGAGAAGTAGTTAGATGCCTGTAGCATTAGGCTTCTCTACATTGATGTGTGAAGGCTCCCAGGCAGGTCTGGTTACTTTAAAGTAAATGGGGTATTTAATCTTCTAGTTACACAGGAGGAAAAACACCCAGGCCCAATTAAACTTGAGTTTCCCACCGCTCCACCTCGCTGCAGTGGAATTAGCAGCAGCTAGAGAACAGTTTGATCTGTATGGATCCATCTCAAGTAAAGTATTAAAACACCTGCCTATGTTCCAATTTGGAGCAGCCTGCTTGCAGGAATCCTCATTAATGAGCAACCTCACAGCCAAAGTGGAATCAATGACTGTATCGTGCTTTGGTACAGATTTCTGCAAGCAAGTGCATCACCACGCATATAACTACCACAGTGGGTCTGGGACCCAAACATCTGATGTGGTTTAACACAGATGACCGGATTTGGTGAATGTGTGTAAACCCCACAGTAGGAGGCTGATTCAGCCTTCATGTAGTATGTGTGTGTGTGTATATATATATATATAAAGAGAGAGAGAGAGAGAGAGAGGACACTAGAGGGCTTCCTGGTGGGAAATCTATTCCAACTACAAACGTAGCCTACAACGTGGTGGTGCATGTACTGAAATATATGATACAGACACATTCTGTTTGAGAGAGAATGGACGTTGATTGCAAACCCAGAGCCTTATGTTGGTTAGACAAACAGACCAGAAGAACAGAGCAGGAATTGGTCACACAGAACTCCATGATGCCATTAACACAGTGCACTGAGTCAGACTAAGGGATGCCAATCCATTGTAAAGTACTTTAATGGTTGAGGTGCCTCAGGATAGTGCAAAAGCTGTACACAACGACGTGATGCTGATCTGATTTACCAAGAGCTAAGATACATTCTGGGGATCAGACAATCTGATTTGAAAAAGCACTCGGCATTTCTTTAGGAATAGAACAGTGTTGCCCTTCAGGATACAAATATATACCCAATCAATTGAGAAATAAAAACACTCAAACACAGATGAGAGTAGATATACAGTAAAGTGTTTAAGGTGCCTTGAGAGACACTCAAATTGTAATTTCAGATGTGGCAGTATTTTAGGGCAGGATAGGGGTAAGGTTAACAAATACTGAATTAAAATGCATTTTTACATTGAAACAAGAAAGTGTACACTTTCACCCCATTGGGTCATTTCAGAGCATGAACAACCCCAGTTTAAACACAGAGGGAGGGAGAAGGGCGGCTCTCCTTTAGCAAACACAAAGCAATCAACTTAACGGCAATTTTTAAATGGCCTTTTCACCATTCCGTTTTAATGATTACGCTCAATATAAGTGCACAACTCGAGCATTTCAGGATGCAAAGTCCTGCTGCAGTCTCATCTTAAAATTAAGATCTCAAAGCTCTAAATCATTATCTTAGCAGTAAATATTATAACTATTGGTACATGTAAATGTTTAAATGTTATGAACATTCACAGATACTATTCATAGGAAAATAAATATCACAGCAGATACTTTTGATTTTTAATTTAAAGAAGGAAATGTTGAAAGTATTCTTTATGATTCAAGGTGCCACCTCATATACTTTCAGCAGTTCCATGACCAATTTTGATTTAAAAGGTTTTAGTTTAAACTTGATCCTCCTTTATTTTTTAAATACACTCATATAATTTTGTACACTGAACAACTGATGAGGAAAATGCTGTTTTAAATGAGACGAAAACATATTTCTTGCTTTGCACCGTTACAAATTTTGAGGGAAATCACACACTGTAGCACAATATTTACAAAGCTTTAAAGACTTCCAAAAGCTTTTGTTTTTTCAGTGTCGTTTTTTAAGAATATAGTTTGATGTGCATGAGACTGTTGTCGGCTTAACAGCTGAATGCATATCAAAATTAATTTAATCTCAAAACAGGCTTTGTGAACTAGATGTCAAAGAACAGTTATTGAGATGATTAATATATATATATATATATATATATATATTAGATATATATATATATATATATATATATGGTTTCCAAAGGTCTGGGACTAATCCAGAGGTCTGATCGATTACGTTATATTGCGTTCCATAAGGTTAAGATTTACCCTAAGACAGTTTGGTCGGAAATTAATTCGAAGCTCAGTGCACTCTGGTTGCCTGGGCCCACACTCTCTCTCACTCTGCAGGCTGGCTGGTGCACTCCATCTCGACAGGCTCCCCCTCACTGGTCTGCAGCTCCTCTCCGTCTCCGTCCCTGGCGCGGAACAGCAGCTCCCCCGTCTGAATGACCTGCTCGGTGGTCTGCCAGGATGCCGTGCCCCCGTACTGCTGGTAGAAATCGGAGTCGGCCTGGAACATGACGAGCGCCTGGGCGGTGTGGATGCGCACATGCTGGGCCAGGCTGTTGGCATCCAGGAACTTGTCCCCGCAAGAGTCACAGGCGTACAGGATCTGGGTGTTCGGGTCTTAACAGGAGGAAATGCACACACTGAAAAACATGGGCACTACAAGACAGGCCCTGCTGGAAAAACTTGGTGAACTGGGTTTGATTGCTTTTTGCATCACAGCACAGACAGGACAAAAGGGTATGCAGGTAAATAACAAAAAGCCATATTGATGTCATTTTTTTTTTTTTAACCACTTAAAGACGTTTGTAATGTTTGTAAATGTGCTCAGACAGATGAAGGACAGCTAAGAGGAATGATGGTTAAACATCACTATTACTCTTTGGACCCTTGTGAATGAATTTAGCAATCAGCATTCTGTTTGTCACCCAAGAAGGCAGGGATGTAGCTAGAGGTTTTAAATAACAAGACTAATGTCTCCTCTTGGAGATGAGCCCCTCGCAGCCCTACCTGCTTCCTGCACCTTCTCCACTGCCTTAGTGATCTCAGCCTTTAGTGCCTCTGTTTCATCGGCTGTCACTGCTGTCGTCACAGGAACCACTGAAACAAACCAATCAAGTATATAAACAGCTAGTCCGGGAGCACCCACTGCATATTTCTCAATAGATTTTGTATTCTACTACAAAGAAGACTGGGAGCCAATGTGGCTGTAGAGGACTGAGCTGAGGAACTGGGTATCAGCATGTCCATGAGAGAGATCGGGGCTGGCAGACAAGAGTGTTAACCTCAGCTCTCTTACCTGTGAGCTGCGCCACTGCGCTAGCAGCCAGAGCCTCTGTCGCCAGGGTTACAATCTCGTCTGTTGTCACAGTGACGATGCTGACCTCGTCTTCTTCCAGGTCCTCGTGTGACTTGGTGACAAGCCTCTTCATGCCGGCCTGGCCCTGGTGTACCGTCTTGACGTGGGAGCGCAGGTTGTCCACGCGGTTGAACCCGCGACCGCACTTGTCACACAGGTACGGCTTCTCACCTGGAACACAAGGCAGAAAACTACTGAAACGCTACTTCATTCAACCACGGCATGCAGAGCATTCCTCAACCCCACTGCTGTCTGAGAATGTACCCTCCACCTAAATGCCATTCTAGGGAATACAATGAAAACAAACTACCCTTAAAATCGGAAATCGTTCTCAAATTGCGTCAGAGAGAGGACACACACCCAGGCTGTCCTAAGAAGGCTCTGTGACGCTGCCCATGGGTTCTGGTTTACCTGTGTGTATGATGATGTGCTTAGACAGGTCCCCTACGTTCACAAAGGCTTTGTTGCACACGTTGCATCTGTGAGGCCGGATGTTATCGTGGTGGCGGATGTGATTGGCCAGCTGACTGGACTGGACAAACCTGCACGGAGAAAGATATCGGATAAAGATAACAAATCACTCCGTATTCCAACTGGTTCTGAAACAATCTCTAAACTATTTCAGCCTGAAGGCTTGTTTGTTTCCTGACTTGTCTAACCCCCCCAGGACCTCACCTCTTTCCACAGCGATCACAGACATATGGTTTCTCTCCAGTGTGCTGACGAACATGAGCGATCAGGGAGCTGGCCTGAGTGAAACCCTTTCCACAGACCATACAGCGGCACGGCTTCTCTCCTGCAAAACACAGCGCAATGCTTACCAGCCTGTTTCCCTAGACAGTGTAATGCGGTCTGAGCAGAGAACTAGGGAAAGGGGAGCTGCATAAAACTGCTTTCATAGATTCATGTTTATTGAATGTATGAAACTGCACTGCTGAACCTCGTTTTCGTTGCCCCTAAACACCTGATTTTGTTTCCGACTGTTCACCTTCCTTTAACAATGCAAAAACACAGAATGATTCTTTCAATGAAGACATCGTAATGTCAGTGGAGCAGGCTCTGTCACAATGCATAAAGATATGGGTATTCTCTACAGTGATACCCTACACACACACTGGGCACCCTCCATGCTTACCAGTGTGAATGCGGACGTGACGCTGCAGAGCCCCGGGGTCAGCGAAGGCGCGCTGGCAGTGCATACACACATAGGGCTTCTCCCCGCTGTGTACTCGCAGATGTCTCTTCAGGTTGCCTGAAAGGGAGAGGAAACCCCAGGATGACATCAGCAGCGATTAATTCACAATGACCTCTCTGCAGAGAAAACGTGAACTTGACAGGGATCGAGAATGTGGAGAACTGCATCAGGGTTGATAGGGGCAAACACAGTAATAGAAAATAAAAAAAAAAATGTGTGCTGCATCACACAACACTGCCCTTTACACCTACGACTATAAAAAGGCAAAGACAAACACTGTTAAAACATTTGTCTGATTCAGTAATTAGCAGCCCTTTTCAAGGTGGGGACAACTGAGGAATATTTCAAGATCTTTGACATGTACGTGCACCTAGCAATTTGGATGTTGTCTGAAGGCACTGAGAGTGTTTGCTGAGAGGCTGTGTAGGCCTGAAGATTAGTTGTGGAAAGGGTTAGCCTAAATCTAGGAGTTGCCTAATATGTGGAATTTTCTAGAGATTTTGTAGACTTAGACCTAACTTTATAACCAAGTTTCTTGTTAAAAGGTGCCTACAGACTTACCCGAGGTTGTGAACTGCTTCCCACACTCCTTACACTTGAGGGGCCCGTCTGCAATGTGGATTTTCAGATGAGCCTTCAGGTTACCAATCTGCAAAGAACAAGTGCAATAAATCAAGCCATGCCTGTTGGGCAGTTGGAGGCTACGTTTCTTTATTTTAATTAGGGTTGCTCGTTCTGAAACCGTCATGAGGGACTTCCCCACCTGTTTAACTGACTGAACTCTGGTTCTTTGACAGTTTCTGAACAAGAGCTATGTGCCTGAAGGACCTGCCCCGTCCTCACCTGGTTAAAACGCTTGTCGCAGTGCTGGCACCTGTGCCCCTTGTCTGTGTCGTGTGTCTCCAGGTGCCTCATCTTGGCAGTGGGGTCTGAGAAGGAGCGCTCGCAGTAGTCGCAGTGGTAGGGCTTCTCCCCGCTGTGCACCAGCTGGTGCCTCTTGAGGTTGCCCGAGGTGGTGAAGAGCTTGCCACACTCGTCGCAGCTGTAGCGTGCCTCGCCCGTGTGCCTCTTGCGGTGCAGGTTCAGCAGGCTGATCAGACGGTAGCTCTTCCCACATTCCTCACAGCTATAGGGCTTCAGGGGGCTGGAACAGGAGTGGCACACATACATGAATACACTGACCCGCTCACTCTAACCTTGTGTGATCAGCTGCTGTAGTTCTAGCACGTTTGTATAACATTGTTACGTGAGCCTCGTCCTGCTTACAGTGAGGCTGGCTAAAATACTGCAGGCAATGCCAGCATAAGACATTTTAAAACCCTGCTCAGCAAACTTGTTTATAAAATATTGTACATTGTCAGGACAGAGGGAGGCAAACGCAGGACTGCAATATAACCATATACTGAGGAGCGCTATAGTGAGTGGTGGGAGTAGCTGATGTATCGGCTTGCTCGGTTACCTGTGTGTCTTCTCGTGTGCCTTGCAGGCAGCTGGGTCGGAGAAGGCCTTGCTGCAGTCTCGGCAGGTGAAAGGTTTCTCTCCTGTGTGAATGCGGATGTGCCGCTTGAAGTTCCCTGTGTGTGTGAAAGACTTCCCACACTCCTGCCAATCAAACACAAAGCAGGGCTGAGTGGGACTAAAACTAATGGTACTGCCGAGTTCTTTTGAGACAGGTAGTGTTTATATAAGTGAATTAACATAGGAAATATACAGTGGGGCTACTGCAGGCATAAGCTCTCACTTTCACTCTCTGATGAGTTATGCTACACTACAGGTGAGGGTTGCATTAATAAAACAAATATCTGGAAGATCTTAACTTTGGTTGTAGTAATACCTTACTAAGAGAACGTTCTGTTGTTTACTGCTCATTTTAAATAACGTTTTCAAAACATGTTGCAAGATGTTATTTGAAGAGTTTAGGTCCAAATACCTCTTCTTACCTCGCACTTGTGTAATACGGAGCCGTACGCCCGCGACTCACTGCGGTCGTTGTGGGAGCCTGAGCGCAGCTGCCTGCCATCTGATCCACTGTCAAGGTCCGTCTGTCCATCCTCCTCCTCCTCTTCCTCATCCTCCTCCTCCTCCTCCTCCTCCATGTCTTCCTCATCTTCCTCCTCGTCTTCCTCCTCTATCTCCCCCTCCTCCTTGGCCAACCTCACCTCCCCCTCTTCCAGTTCTGAGAAACAAGCACAAGGGACTGTTTTTAAGAAAAACGTTTCACCGATAGAAGCCTTCAAAGCATTTCGTTACGCTTTGGTTGAGTTAAACCGATCACTGAATGATGCTTCCCACCTCCTCTTCATGCGCCAGGAGTACCCAATTTGCACACTGACATGCAGGTCTTACCTTGTTCATCTGTGCCTGCCTGCTCAGCCCGCTTAGCCACTAGCTTCCTTCTCTTCTGTCGGCTCATCATGTAAGTCATCTGTTCAACAGGGTCGTTCAATGGTACATCTGAATCCAAACACAGGAGCATTAGTTACACATGGCCAAAACCGATAAACATCCAGTTTCGCTGGTGGTGAATGCAGCCTTTATTCAGGCTTCCTTTTAATTTTATGGCTTACTGACCTGGTCTGTAATTAGGATCTTCTTCATCCTTTTCAAAGCCAGCCCCCAACTCGTCCTCCCCAGTCTTCTCTCCCTGAACCTCTATCCTACCCTCTGACTCTTCTACCTGGTCTGCTGTCACCCCAGCGGGCTGCTCTATTGGCTGCGCTGTGGGTGCTTCTGGCTCTGCTTTTGGCTGGACTCCTTCAGGCAATGCCACTGGCTCAGTTGCTAGTTGTGCAACTGCTATTGCCTGGGCAGCAGATCCCTCAGGTTCTGCTGCCGATTGGGTAGCAGACTCTTGCGATTCTTTGACTGTGGACAGTTCAACCGCAGGCTCCGTCATTGGTTGGTTTGATGATCCTGTGGGTTCTTCCATTGTCTGTGCTTTGGGAGGTTTATCGCCCTCTGCTGGCTGTCCTACATCACTCTCCTGCATGGTCCCACCCAGGTTCTCCTCTGACAGCGGTGGGGCTTCGTCCTCTGGTTTCTCTGAAAGAGGGCTGCTGGTGCTTTTTGTTAACTCTTCCATCTTCTCAGAACCTACTGATTACGAGGACATAGTAAACAATGAGCTTGGTAAGAAACACCTATATCCACGCTCTCAAACTGCAATTGTCTATAAGGAAACTTGATAAACAATTAAGATTTCTCAACAGAGTAGTTTTGTTGTTCTAATATAGAGTTTTATTCACCCCTCCCCTAATAGCTGCTAAATTCACCTATGGTGCTGAATGCTAAGTGCCAAAGAATTGTACTTGATTTTCCAATTCCATAACGTCCCATGAGGCTGTTGGCTCATGCTGCTTAATAGTATAGTATAGTACAGTAGAGCTTATTCACAGGCACCATTTCTTTGAATCAAACAAGTCACAATTCTACACCTTGTTGGAGTCCTTAGTGCACAGGCTTTGAACAACAGTTCATAATACAATGTTAATATTCTTGGGGATTTATTAAAATGTCTTTGGGACCATATTCGGTTCTCAAACAGGAAGCCCCTGAACTTATAAACTTTGAAAATGTGGCTACATACTGTCAGTGTAAGACGGCTCTATGGTGACCTGCAGTGGTCCAGTCAGGGTTTTATAAGCAGTGCAGGCATTGACAATCTCTTGCATCTGGAGGAAGCCAGCGACTGCTAACACATCGTCTACGTTCTGATTGGTCAGGTTGAGCTTGGCAGTGTACATGAATTCCAGAACTTGTCCAAGACCTGTAGGGAAGCACAAGTGGACTGTCAGTCAATTGAGCCTGTAAAGGGTTTATACTAACCCTTATGTCCTTAATGCACGCAACAGTAATCCCAGAATTGCATTCACATTTTGTAAGCTGCACCATGTGGAATGCGGAAACACAAAGCATGCAGCATGCAAATGCTTGAGCTTTTTTTTGGATTTCTGATTTATTGAAATATGTGTATTCCATGGTAATGATGGTTCTCATAAAACAAAGAAACATGTATTTGTATGGCCCTTCACACATGCCCTGATCAAAATGTGGGCTCCCCCTCCCCCCCGTATAATCTCTTTGTTTAAAACACAACAGTGTGCTGTTAAGACATTCCAAGGAGAGTTGCTCGCTGTCTTGTTGCAGCACATTACCTGCCGCGTTGCTGATGTCCAGGTGCACCACATCTTTCTGCTCAACAAACAGCATGCGGAAATACAAGCTGCAGGCTGCCAGCAGGGCTTTGTGTGCCTTGAAATCCACGCCGTCCACCACAAAGGTGCAGTCACACAGCAGCCCCATCTGCCTCTGCTGGTCAAACTGCTCCAGGACCTTTCCACTGTGCCAAGGGAAATCCATTCCTGCCGCGGCCAATCACTGAAGGAAAAACAACCTTCGTAATATCACAGAATGGGAAATTACTTTTCAAACTTGACTGCTAGAAACGTAGGCTACTTTAACGTGGGATAACCAAGCTGAAAAAAAAAAAACTTGGAAATGGAATAATGATACACATCTGGCAATACTTTCCTCCAGCAATAGCTTGCGTATGAAGAAATGAAACGTTCCTGACAGGGCTCTTTGTAGGGTTATCAATAACACAGAGACAATGCTTTATTAATGTGCAGCCCTTTATTTGGAGACGGTATATATTACAGCCTGGTACTGACGCAGCACATTTTTATTTCACTAGGGGGCAGAGTGCCGGACTCAGGATTCGGGAGGTGGGGCACAAAATGGTTAAGATAACTTTATAGAGCAACACAATATAAACGTTCACAGAATTTCTTCAATTCAAACCGGTTTGACAAACAGGCACCTATAAAACGTGTTGTTTTTGTAATAAACATAGCTTTCTCTTTCCTTCAGCCACGATAGTCAGGCAGTTTTTGTAACGAATGTTGAACAAATACAGAGACTACCGCTCCTAAGGCGCCATATTAACAAAACATAATCACACAGGCATGTTAAAGCAGAGAACTGGGGCGCATTGCAGAACCTTAAAACTGTTGCAAGCGCGACTCCCTATCCGACTCTGCCAACTGCAAAAACACAATAATCGTTTTTTTTTTTTTTTTTTTTTTTTTATCTGACGCGAAGAGCGTCGCGCAAGCTTCGCATCAGCAACTCAAAAGCTAAGCTGCTTTGGCTTTGCAACGCATCCAAGCAAACGACTTCTTGCGCTGATGCTTCACGAATGCCGCTGTACACATTGATGACGGACAGACAGACACTGTTGTTGTTTTGGTTGACGATGCAGCAGATTGATTAGTATCCCCCTTTATCTCGCTCGCTCTCTATCCGGGATTAACTGATATTGCCTGCCAGTCTCAGCTCCCCGGCCGCAGTGAAGATGGCGCTTGCGGTGGGGAGGGTTGCCCTCTGCCTGCTCGTCTACCCTAATAAGCTCCCGGGCCCTTTCCACGCTAAACTCGAGAAAATGTACCTCTTAGAGCCAGATCAAAAAATCCTTCGACTCCCCCCTGACGCTTCCGGGTATTCTTTCGTCAGTATTTTGGGTGTACGTTGGCCTCGGTCGATCGAGTGGTTCGGTGATCGATCTCTACCCTCAGACTCGATCCGCTGCCATCTTCTGCTCTCTGATCGATTGATAGTGGCCTTGTGGAAAAGATAAGTCTGCGCATGTGTGGCGAACACGCACTCGCGTGTCGTGAACGCGCCGGACGCGGGCGGGCACTACAGCGGTTTCAAGAACGCGGGGGCGCGCTGAGAGAAAACAGTAATGCTTATGAAAAGTGATGCGTTTCCACTTAGATCCTCTTAGAGTGTATCAGTCAATGTATTACATAGCACTTTAAAAAAATTTAAACAGTGGATGTTTAAGAAGGATGGCACTGTTGTTTTCTATACATCTTGCCACGGTTCCTGTAATAGTATGTGTGTTTCTTTGAACTCGTCATGTTTGTCCCCTTATTTTATTATTTATTTGTGCCGTATGCACTTTGTGTTTAATATATATTATTTGCATTGTGTAAACAAAACAAAAAAAAAAAAGCCTTTAACCCTTTCATGCATAAAACATTGAAAACATTGAATAGTTTTTTCCATTGCTTTATATGGAGAAAAATGGCATCCTCATATGATGTCATCACACATTTGCGTCTTCATTATGCTCTCATATAAAGATCGGAATGCAGGAATGGGTTAATGCAAGTGACCTGATATATATTATTATAATATATTATCATATATATATATATATATATATATATATATATATATATATATATATATATATATATATATATGTGTATGTGTGTGTGTGTGTATGTATATGTATATGTATATGTATATGTATATGTATATGTATGGGGATTCTGGCATTATAAGTATGTGCTTCTTCCAGAGGTTAGAGCAGAGGTAAGGGATCTAGACATTCAACTTGTGAACTGGTAACTGTTAAAAGAACTAAAAAATAAACGTGTTTGCCCCTTTCTCCAATCATCGTGTAGTTAAGGTTACGATTCTTCATGTCTAGGAGGTCAGGTCAATGCGCTCAACGATTAAGAGAAGAGAAAATGGAACTCAGTTTACTTGTAATAAACTTGCATCTATTGTTATTAGTCAACCATAAAGGCTGTTTACAGATGCTTGTCAAGGATCTTTATACCACACTGTGGCCAACTTCTCTTCTTGCTAGTAGTCGAGCACAGTGTTAAACCACACAGTCCAGGCACAGTCCAGGTCTAAAATAGCAAAGACTTATGGCATCTTTTTGGTTTCTATGTGGGTAGCGCTAGTGCCTCACAGCGTTTAGCTTCAGGCAGATCATTACTGCTGACAGTGAAGTTGGGAATAGCAGAGGTCTGAAAATGAAAGAGAGAGCAGGGGATCAGATGCTGGTCTTTGACTCCTATGTGCTGGGACCCGGCACAGGCTTTACACACACTGCATACCAAAACAAGCAGTCTAATGCAGTGAGTCACTTGGTGCCAGCATCTGATCAGACCTGCCCTACTTTTAGTGCAATGCTCTTCCTGCATTGAATAAATGTGATCTTTTTATATTGCTATGATTACATACAGTATAATTTAAACTTATGCCAAATCCAGTGCTATTCAAGGCATTAAACACAGAAAACAAACACATTCATTCATTGCAAGTGTGTGTTTTTAGGTAATTCTCCAATTAAGCTGAATTTTAAATAACTATATTCCATCAACCAATCACGCCCCAGGAGGTGGCCTAAATTCTGACTGTAATCTGAGCTATATATACAGTATGACGCATTTCTAAATCACTGTTAAAAAAAAAACCTTAGGAAGAAACTGTTACAGCATTAACAAGTAATAAATATTAAAATACAAAAACCAAGATCTAGGTAATCAGTGAGTTTAGTTACATACACATGTAGATGGGCATTTCCATGCTAACAGGGTGCATATGTGTAACACAAATTTTGAAAAATAAAGTTCTCGATGTGGTGTTCATCCCCTTCTTACCATATGCTCTGGAGTCTCAATGGCATATAATTCTTAAAGGGAAGATCACTTTTCATGCTGCACAAATGTTGCAGGCACTTGAAGTTCATACTCCACGCATGGTAATGCTGCAAATGAGGACGGACGCAAAGCATGAAAAGAGCCCCAAAAAATTACAATCGCGTTAAAATTTTGTGCATTGTTATTTATTGACATTTTATTATGAAAAACAGTCAAATATGGGAGTCCAAGGTATTCCTTATGATGCGTTAATCAAACATTGTGTTGCTTGCACACAAAGCTACATATTTGCAGTTTGAAAACATTTTTCAAAAAATGCACCCATCAAACACATACTCAATTTACTGTAATGAAGCACATACATATAGAAATCAAGGGTGGCTTCAGTTTTTGCCATATGTGATTGACTAAGAGCTGTTGGCGACATTCATTGCCATTTAAAGGAGAGGGGACTGTCAAATCTAATAACAGTGGCTGTTAAACAAACATTTGACTCAATTTTGCAAATTAAAAGCAGCAAAGTGATCAAAGAGATCAAAGAGGGTTTGTCGAGCGAAGGTGTCACGGAAAATAAGTAGCCTCTTGCCTTTCTGCGCTTGAGCTAAGTTCAGAATTTAAAGGGACGGTTCTTTGGAGTCTCTGTGAAGCTTACAGGATGCCATTGTTTTTTTTTAAGAAGCGAGAGGTACTGCAAACAGTTTATTTATTTTTTAACTGAAAAAAGTGTTTTTTGTTTAAGAACTGTGACATTTGTCGTTTTAAATATCGAAGTGTTATATTAATATCACTGTAAATTGCACTGATATTCACTTCTACATTAAAAGTCTCCACTAGTGGTATTTCAGGAAAAATGTGGAAATTACTATGTAAAGCTGCGTGAGAACTCATTCTTCACCTAAAGTGATTAGATTTTTTAATTATTATTTTTATTATTAGGTTGTACACCAGCTGCAGCTCAGTTTAACTTAATTCTTTTCCTTGCTTTATAATTTGAAAGATATGCAGCATATATCATATCAAAAAATATCATAAATTAATAACATTTATATTTCTCAATAACAAAGACATATTTTAAAATAAAATACTTTTATTTAAACATATAAAATAATGCAATCAAAGAAACACAAATGTGTACAGGTGGTTATGAGAAGGAAAGAATAACATTTACAGAAGGTGTGGTTTAATTCCATGCTGGAGGTATTTTAGGAATATATTGTTACCTGTGTCACTCATATGGACACCATCCCCACTACAAAGCTCAACCTGATCATATTTCATTTCATGATGCCCTATTGAACTAAAACTAAACAAAATCAGAAATTACATTGCTCACCCAGTTACGTGCTTTGTTCATTTTTGGAGATGCTTTTACATCTTTCCAAAGACTTCTCTAGGGGATGCACGAGAAAATCATTTTTGTTTTTGGAAAGAGCTCATGCAAATTTGTTACATTTTTTTCATCCTTCGAATTAATTCCACGCTTTTCAATTTTCCTAAATCACCGCCTCCAGCATGGATCACGAGGATATCGGGTTCAGAAACAGGGGAATTGAAAATTAAATTATGAACAAAATTATAAAAAAAGGTGCCATCTCAGTCCCCTCCATCAGAACCAGCGGACAGGGGTGCTTGGCAGCTGCAGGGTCAGCCCGAGTATACACCTGGCATGCTGCTCCCCCCAGTGCACAAAACTGTGCCCAACAATCCAGACAGAGGCAGCTGTGAAGAATCAACCAGATATTCAATGTTATTTACAGTAGGTAGACTGCAACCATTAGACTAAAAAAAACACAGCACACTTATTAGGAAAAGTGTACCTGTATGAAACCAACAGAGTGTATATCAAATGTGTAGAATTTGTGTAAAAATGTTGGTACTTTACAGTAGGTAGTCAGAGTCCGATAATCTGGTTGCTCCTCAGTTGCAAAATATTATATAGACAAGACATTTTGTCAAGTTTTTTTCAACAGTTATATTGGACTTTAACATACAGCTCTGCAGTGTGTACTTTTACCAAGAAGTATTTCAAACTTCTCAAACTCTACTTACAGTAGAGTTCAGAATTAATGGGACAGGGATTAAAAAACAAAACAAAAAAAAAAACAGTAAATGATTACTACTGTAAAAAGTAACACAAGCACAGGAATACTTCTATTTTTTTTTTTTTTTTTAAAGCAGTACAATATGTTTTATGTTTACCATGACTTCTGGGATTTCAATTGAAATACTGGTAACTCATTACTACAGGTATGCAGGAATAAATGCACATAGATAAATAACACAATTATTTTCTTTGAATTCAGTTCTATTGTTCATACTGTAGGTCAACACAATGTAATGGTCATAATAACTGTCCATTGTACCTGTGTGATGTTTTCCTTCCAGGCAAAAAGAAACTAGATACAAAAAAAATAAATAAATAAATCAGTAAAATAAACTTGATCGACGGAACTAGCATGTGATTAACTATCTATAATAAAACTTGAAAACTATGCTTGCTTTCTATCCTTAAAGAAAAAGAAACAAACGTGTATTTTCGACTCGAAAAAATACATTAGCGTAAAATTGAATTGTTTACATATCTTAAAAAAAAAAAAAAAAAAAAAAAAGTTCCTAAACATGACACAGATACAGCCGTCTTGTCCTTCAAAATGAATGCTTCCCGCATATTTGGAAAAAGGGCAGGTGGCAGTTAGAATACAGTTATTGCCAGAACAAGTTTCTGGCAAAGGGCCTGCCAGGTCAACCCCGAGGACCTCCCAGACTTGTGTTGTGGCGATTGGTGTCCTCTCCAGGGCCTGTGCTGACACCTGTCACACCCTTTTATCCATGATGTAATAAATCCCATCATGCTCTGCCAGTAATATCTATGTGTGGGGGAATAAAATAAAAAAATCAGCAAATACCGTATTTTTTAATTTGTTACATTTTAACAGGGTCGCAATAATTACTGTGCTTTTACTGTATACCTAATTTAATGTCATTATTTCAATAAGCTATATTTGAAAAAAATTAAAGTATAGTTATTGACTTTGCAGTTAAAGTATTCAAGGGATAAAACACCCTTGAATAAATTAATGTGTAGTGAGTAGTTTTGAGATTTATGATTATACTGTAAATTTACAGTATAATCGTAAATCTCGAAAAACTACTGACTTCTAAATCTTTTGTAGTCATTTTTGTATTACTTTAGTATAAATACATGTTAATTTGGATTCATATGTTGTTTTTTTTCTGACTTTATGTGAACGAAACGACACAAAAGCTCCTGTTTTCTCACTGGAAATAGCGATATTTTGAAATATCACTGTCCTGGTCACAAAAGCAAAGTTTGTGAGGAATAATAGCCATTTTCTATACTTTTGAGGCATAAGCAATTAGGAAATAACACTCACTACCCAGGAACAAAAAAAAAAAAAAATTGTTACACGGTGTAATAGTTGAAGTTTTCTAGATTAGAATAGTCAACTGAATTAGATATAAATGTGACAATATTGTTTATAAACACCCTGCAAGTCCTCATGTTATGTTTGAGTCACGTTCGAGTGGGATAGTATACACTTCCGTGTCCAGATCAAACTTCTTCAACTTTGTTTTTTTTTCAGTTATCTGCACTATTATCTGCGGTGTGTGTTTTACCCAATTTTAATATTTAATTTCAAAGCTGCAACTTGTCAATTTACTCAAACATTACACATGTGTACAGTTTCCATTAGCATGGAAATGCCCAGATGTTTGGGGGAATACTCTTTCTCACAAAACTTCAAACACCACGATACGCCAGCCTACCGAAGGCTTTCTGTGAGAAATAAAACAGTACAAAACTAGAGTCAGCTGCAGGAGGAAGTAAACTTCACAATTAATTACCCTGCCTTTGCACTTGCTCCAAAATAGGGCCTTGTGGGCCATATTCACAAATAATTTACCACTGTGTTAATTTTCACTCATTATTTTGTGTAAGCGAACATTTCAAAGTACTAATGTAGTGGTGTCCAATCACAGTCCTGGAGGGCCTTTTCACTCCAGGTTTAACTGATGAAATGATGTCACTGCCTACTTCAGGGTCTGGATAGGGGTTTAATTGGTTCCATTAAATAAAATGAGCACAGGGTTGGAACAAAGACCAGGAGTGGAAGCTTTGGCCACCTCTGTGCTAATGTCACTACCGACAGCAAGAAGCATTTGTGATGAATGCTGATACACCAAAACCAAAAGAGAAACCTAGATAAAACAGCAGGGCATCTAATTATTATAAATCTAATATAACATTTAAATATACATTACAGCCGCACAACAACACCTGCGGCATGTAAGCGTGTGATGTAGGGAGCGGTATGGCTGTTCTGCTGATTCCAGGGCACAGCAGCCTGCCCTGTCTGTGTTGAGTTTCTCTTACCTCACAGGTGTGCACGACAGTCCCACTTTTCCAATGCTTGATGCGCTCGCTGTGGTTCCGCTGCTGCCTTCGCTTGGGGGCTCTCCTGTTTGCTGTAACCTGGTCTGTGGGATCAGAGCTGTCCATGTGCAGCTCCGAGGGACACACACAGGAAAACAGGATTAGAACCACAAAGAGAACCCCTCTCTAAAACCCAGCACCCTTAGTTCCAGCAGCCCTGGGTAGAGGTGTACAATGGCTTCAGTCATCTGCACTGTGTTTGGAAAGTGATCTGAGGCATGCAAGACAATATTTTAAAATAAATTCAAAGTCACATCCCCAGTGGAACCTATTAAGAGTAAATACACTTTACTGAGAGTGTAGCTCTCACACTCAGAATGGCAAGGACAAAGCATTCTAAAGGTAGCCATAAACACTTCGAAACATGCATTAGTATGCCTCTAATGACATCTGCATTGCAAAGAGTCATTATTTAGATCAAAGGAATAGACTCATTAGTCTCTGATGCATGTAAGTCCTGTTGCACTAGTATCTGCTAGTGGATCATTTTAGCATGAATAAACTTTGTACAGATCTGTTTTTTTTGTTTTGTTTTTTCAGTTTATCGATCAGATACCTCCATTTGGGATTGGGAACCCACACATTATAAACCCGTGCCAAATTCTTTCGTATATATTTTTGCCACAATGAAGAACCATTTCTACAGTTATTTTCACAATAAGCAACGCCATTGAAAAAACAATTCCATTCCCGGTTAAGTCGCGAGTCATGTAAGTCGGTCCTCTCTCACAGTGACGGTAGGTTAAAAATATTTTATTCCATGTTACAACATGTCCCACAATATACAGTCAAACCTGCTTAATCTCTTTTATTAAATATAATTTTGCACATATTCCACTAGGGGGTGAAGAGCCATTCCCTTGCCCCTAACCTTTGAAATCATTACCACCTCTGTCAGTACGCTAAAAACATACAAACACACACACACACACATTTTATATATATATATATATATATATATATATATATATATATATATATATATATATATATATATATATATATATATACATATATATAATATATTGTGTTTAAAATTATTTATAAAAAATTTTCCACATTGTAAACATTGCCTTAGGGATGTGTAGTGCCTTTTTTATATTAAATATGCTTAGTGCTTTGGGAGGACCTGGTTTTGAAAGGGTATTCAATAAATGAATATTGTTCCTGTCACAATCATACAGTTAAAGCCTCCAATTAAAACGATTGTAACTGCTTTCTTTGATACTCTATGACAGTCAATAATATGCTTCAATTCCAAGGGATATACTCCAGAGAATGTCCACAAACAAACAGGAACACTGAGAAGGTAATGACAGCTGTCACAAAACAGCACTGTGTCTCGGGGAAACAACTCATCTGCTCTTAAGCAGAAATATTGGTGAATCTCCTGTTTCGTGAAATGTTAGCCTCCTTCACCATCGTTTGCAAGATTGTTCTAAGGTTATTTACACCCAGAGGCATGGGCTTATACCAGGGTGCCTTTATTGAGCTGAATCTTTTGCTGATGCTCAGGTAGATGGGAGAATCGCCTGTTAACATGGCTTGTGGTCTTTTTTCTCTAAAGAGTTTGTATGCTGCGACAGGATCCCGGTCGGGGTTGTCAGTGGTATATGCACGCAGTTTAACTGTCCTTGCATTCCCCACGTGGGTCCCCTCCTGTCTACTGTACTCCTGATATTCTTGTCCGTTTGTATCTCCCTCTATAGTAACATCCCCCCATTTCAAGTTTTTCTGCTCCTGTCCTGCCTTCATGCGGAAGCTAAGCATGGTGGTGAGCCACAGCATGTTCTGCAAGGCGTATGGGGAGTGAGTTCCTAACTGGCCTTGCCTGTACAGCTCCTCGATGATCTCTTCTGTAATTTCCTCTGCAGCCCGGGCTTTGCTTCCGAGCCCTAATTTCCGAAGGTGCTTCTGTTTGGCTTTGATGTGATCCCGCGCTTTCTTGAACTGCACATCTGTCAGTATGCTGCACTGGTAGCCGCTTTTTTGAAGATGCCTTTCAGCACTGGACAGTATCCTTCCCAGAGTGGTGGGCTCATACTCCGAGCTGTCTTTCTTTCTCGCTTCTAGGAAGAATGCGGCCAGTATGTCGTTTAACTGGGGCGGGGGGATGGTGTGCAGGGGTCTGCGATCCATCAGCCTGCTCTGCATGTAGTCCTGAAGCCGGTTAATGTCGACTCTGGTTTTCATGGCTGCGTTTTTGTTTTCCTCATGCTCCAGCACGTCCTCGTCCAACATCCCTTCTTTTGGTGCGTTTTTTTCTTCTGTTGTGTTTTCAGTGGATTTTGCTTGCTGCGCTTCATTCAGCCGCTGCTGACCGCAGTCCACAGTTGTGAATTCATTTTCCACTTTTATCTGGAGCTGCAAGTCAGCTTCGCTGGACGGCTCTGGGCAGCTTTCTACAAAGCCTGTGTGTGGAAACCAAAGCTTATTTTGAAATTATTTTTTGACAGGTATCTTTGCAGTGTGATTGGCCATCAAGTGTAGGGCAGCCAATGACATGGAATCAACTTCTCATCCCAGTTTGTTAACAGTGGAACTAAAATGACAACATCCATTTATTCGCTACACTGTAAGTAAAGCCATATTGGTTAATCACAGTCATTTAGAAAGGGGAGGTGGGTGCCTTCTACTGCGTTTAATGTTTTGGTCAAAAGTTGTGCCACTAAAGTCTTTAGCAGATGACCTCCTTTTATTGTGTCTGCCAAACAAACAGCCAGCCCGTTTACAGTGTAGTCTACACGTGGAGCATGTGGTAGTATATTACAGAGCCAGTGTGCTGCAGTACAGTTTACTTTTAGTTAACGCTATATGAACAGGAAGCCAGCATTTGTTAGTACGTTCAAGCTTGCCATGTAACTTTGCGAAACAATACCTTTTACAGCCTTTTGGATGCCCACACACCAGTATCGGGAATTCTCTACCCCTTTGCATTTGTAAAAAGATACATTCAGTTGTAAAGTGTTTTATTAATGCTGAATGAGATTATTTTTTGGTGGTGTGGGGGGATCACATTAGAAAGACTGAGACAAACAGAAGCTAACACTAATAATATTGCTTCTATAGTTCAGGCACAATGTGACAGATTTATTATGAGTATTTTAAGTAAGCAATTTCCCCTTTTATGAAAGTAAAATAAAACTGAAAACATTACCAAACAAGCAACGCCAGGGGTTACTTTTACTCAAAAGTTGTATGTTACTGCTTATATAGCAATAGCAGTTTAATTTTACTTCCACAAAAAAGGAAGCAATTTGGTGTAAACCTGCACCAATGTGTTACATAATTAGAGGTGTAAAACTATTCCTTTTGACTTAATGCTAAGCATTTTGCATATTGCAAAAACTCCAGATCAGTTTGATGGTATTTGCATTGCCAGCCAGTGTCTGATGGTGGGTTACCTTTTCTGTTTGTCTGGTTCCAGTCATCTCCTGCGGGACTTTGTGCCACCCTGCCACCGCACCCCACAAGACTTAGAGACAGCATCATTCACTGAGTTATCTGAAACCAACGAAACAGGACCGTCTCAATTAGACCGTGATTGCAGAATGCTGGGAAACGGTAAAGAATTCAATGGACAAACTTCCCTTCCATTTCCCTGGGCCTGGGGGCCTATATAAATGACCTTAAGAGAAATTATACTTTTTTTAAAGGTGTAGTACCAAATCCATTTGCCTACCCCTAACTAGCTTCAGTGCCATTTTCAATGCCCCCATATGGTTCATTATTATACCTTTCTTAACCAGTGATGCTGACACCATATAGATGGCCATCTGATTTCATTTTGCAGCGTCACAAAATCTTGTTCATTTTGAAACTACAATATATTCGGTTGAAGGCATTCTTCTATAGTTCTGCTTTTGTTTTCTCTAGTTCATGAGAAACACACCTTGGTATAAAGTTTTAGCTGTACAGAGACATAAGCTTAACCCTTGAACCCTGCTCTAAGGCAAACCATATAGCTTGCCTTATCTTAACCGTTTTGTCGTTGTAACACTTCAGTCATATTTACGTGACAGATGTAGAAAGTAGGGTAGCGATATACTCAGGGCCACATTGTGTGTACGAAAAATAATTCAGTATTAAATGTTTCACACCTGCCTATGGTGGAGCCGTTCCATAATCCGCCCCCAGGATCAGTTGTGATGATGGAATTGTCAAGTGGACCAAACAGAGCCAGACTGAACCCCTAAACACTTCAGATGTGAAACAGAACCCCAGAATACGCACCCATTCTTACTTCATGACAGAACTTGGAACCAGTAAGTTTAAAGCAGCTTGTTCTAAATTAGTTAAATTACTGAAGTTATTGCAAGGGTAACAGCATGAACATATGTTTGATAAGTAGATTTATAAATAGAAGATGCACAATTCTACAGGGACATGCTGTCATTGACCTTTATTAAAGATGATATTGAACAGAAGAACTTAGAAACGAAATGCATCTTCATCAGAAGGTGGGACAGCGATCTCTAGAAAATGTTTCATCCGTTCGTTACTGTAGATTTAACTGGCCATTCCAAGTTTACCACATGTGGTTCTGTTAATATTGGACAGCAAGTTTCAAGATCGTTATACATTATGGTTTCACACAGTATGTTTACAGTTTATCGTAATCACAGTTGCAAGCAGTTTATTTAGCTTCATAACAATTTAGAATAGCTGGGCTATGTACATTTTTTTTTCTTAAAAAGTTAGTTGTAAATACAAAAAGAAAATCACAATGTGTGTTCATAGAAGAGGCTTTGAAGATCTCCAAATTAGCAGCAGCAATCTAACAATCCGGCATTTTACACAAAGACAGGTAATGCGAGGCCACTAGAAGAACCGAGTTTACACACCGGATTTGAAGAGGAGAGTAAGGCCATCAAGAGCACTAATATGTTAGGCAAACCCACTGGTCTATTAAAACCCAATCTTAGTTACTTTTAGCTGAAATTAACAATTCATTTTGAATGCTAGGACAAAAGCAAAAGCAAAAAAAAAAAAAGGCGGCAGGAGGGCTGGCAAACGTGGCGTTTCGTCTCCCACATGGCATGCTGATCATTGCCTTAAGTTTTTTAGCTTGTGGGCTCTTCCTTTCCGCCCCCGTAGAGATGCCACTCTATCTCTGCTTTCTTCCCCGTTTCCTGTTTTTCTCCTGCTCCTCTTCTCTGTGGGCGTGCCATAGCTCTTGCAACTTTGCAATCTGTTCAGTAGTTAAAGGAGTTCTGCACAACGCTGTGGTGGGTGTAGGTCTGGCCCTCTGAGCTTTTCTCTTCACGTGACTCTCTTTCTGCAGTGTGTTATACCTCTCCTTCTGCTCCTCGGTCATTGTCTGTCGTTTTTTTCTGGATCGCATTGTGTTATACTGGCGATAAGCCTCATACTTTACAGGGTCGCTTTTGATGCGCTGTCTGTACAGTCTCATCCTTTCAGCATCTGTGAGTTTGTGTGGCTCGTGTTTGGGTTTATTTCTGAAACGCTGACCATGCATCCCTTTGGAACTGGACATTTTTGTTCCTTGCAGAGCCGTAGACTGAAAATCTCCTTCAGCTGACTTCCCTTTAAAGCTGGAATTCCCTTAAAAGCAAGAGTAAATAGCATACTTTTTTATTTTAAAATCACTGGTTAATAACCTCCCTTCCCCCTTACGTTTCTCCCCATCCAGTGTCCACCAGAAGCCATAACAGTAGTATAGAATTTGAAATGTTTTTGGGTTTTTTTTTCAGTTTTTCGTTCAATATATGAAAAACTACAAAACGGTATGTAATTCAATATGCTAACGAAACATTATTCAACAGGCTTCATTTGACTTTACGAAGCAGAATTCATTAATTTTACAGGGTGATGCAAAACTTTTGGCCATAGCTGTAGTAACTGCTCTTCCTTTTAAAATCATCTGTGTGAACAGGCTAGACGTCTGCCTGATTTTTTTTTGTTTTAATCTGCACCATATTATTGCATTTTAGTACAGTATTAATAATTCGGTGTCAGGGACACTCACTGGTATGACTTTACTGGGTTTTGACAAATCGTTATTTCCTGCGACACTGCATACAGCATCACGCTGTGTATAGAACACATTTTTACTTTTTGAAACTTCTGGATGTTGCATCTTCACTTTAATTACTTGACATGTTTGACGAATGCTGTGAATCATTGTCCAGTGTGACGTGGACATGAACCACAGAACCGTGTGCAAGGACGTGATGTTAAGCACACCAGCCTTTCAGCCGAGGTATTGCAATGACGCCCATACTTAAGGTCTGAGGTTGTAACATATTGTTAAGGATGTTATGTCAAGAGGCGAAGATGTCTGTAGGTGTCACTGAGCATTCTGTATGGCAAAGACACATCACTCTATATCTTGTATAAGAGTGCACAGAAGGCTGAACTGTAAAATAAGCTATATTTTAGTGTAAACTGAACACGATTGTGAGGTACTAAAGCTTAACCATCTGTAGAGAAGTCTCTCCCCACCCTGCTGTTATGCATGACAGTGTATGCAAATCACAAAGTCAGACCGACACAGTACTCACCTGGAGTGTAATCAACATCACATACATCATCCACATATACAAGCGCCTCTTCATCTTCCTCCTCAACCTCAACTTTAATCTCTGACTCCTCGTCTTCTGTCTCCTCGCTCTCAGAGTCCTCCTGCTCCACCTCCATGCCTGCTGGCTCCACTGCGGACTGTCCTTCTTCCTGTTTGAGCCTCAGTGTTAATCTCCCAGCTGGCCCTGTCCCCACACTCTCTGGCGTCTCCCCTGTGGACAGCGGCTGCACTTCCCATGTCAATACCTTGTCCGCTCGCATTGGAGCATTTGTTTTTTTGGCTAGAGACTTGAACCTGCTTGTGTTCCGAGCACCTACCAACACAATTAAATGAAAAACAGAGTACTTGTCATGAATATGACAATAAAACAGGGCCACTAAAGACACATTAGCATGTATGGAAATCCTGCTACATACCAGTATTCACACTGCCTGCTCCTGTTTTCTGGGGGGATTTGAAAACCCTGCAGCTGACTGTGACGGCTTGCATCTGTAGAAAGCTAGCGACTGCAAGCACGTTGTCCACTGTTTCACTGGTTAGGTTCAATATGCCAGTGTACATGAAGTCCAGCACTATGCCGAGGCCTGTACAGAAACACAGCATTAACCTAGGCTCAGAAAACGCTGAACGGCTTAAATGGTAAAACATTTAACCTTATGACATTGAAGTAGTTAAAGGGCAAAATATATTTATTAAGTGTTTTTTTTTTCATTATGGGGAGAAAAAGGACGCTTTACCTTCTGAGCTACTAATGTCCAGGTCAACCACTTCCTTGTGCTCTACAAACAGCATCCTGAAGTACTGGCTGCAGGCCGCCAGCACCGCCTTGTGCGCCTTGAAAACCACTCCGTCCACCATGAAGGTGCAGTCACACAGCATCCCCATCTCTCGCTGCTGGTTGAACTGCTCTAGGATATACTGGCTGTGTCGGTGGAACTCCATTACCGCTGGACGCTGGAATAATGTATTCACTGCTAGGGTCACCAGCACTGAGGAACAAATACCATAGTGAGATTGAGGATAGGATTCAAAGACTTGGGGGAGGGGTTGGGCTTTGCATGCAAACATGTACATTTGGTTTCATGTGCACGTCTGAACCACATACAAGTTTTAAAACTTTGTGAACTTGGTCTGTAAACCTGCAAAAATGTTCAGCGCTAAACAGTATGAAGAACGCGCGATGGTTTGAAAACGCGCTTGCTACCTTGTTTACATCATGCATTCTGAACGAACGTTTGCAAGCCATTCGTCAGCAAACGCGTAAAAGTCCAGCGCCTTCCAAACATGTAAAATGCCAGTTATATCACTTGGTAAATAACGCAAATTGCATTTGTTAATTGCGCTACATATGGGTTGATTTCGTGCTATTTTTGAACGACATGGTTGTTTATTATCCCAGTCAGCGATTAACTCGTGATGTGCAGCTCCTTATCGTTCCCCTCTCATCCCCGCTTCCCCTTTAAAATGTACCTCTGAGCCCGGACGGAGGCCCTATGTATCCAGGGTACTATTTTCAGGTGTAAACTCGTAAGACTCTCGACTGGCGTGGTGTATCTCTTCCACCTCACACCAGACGGACCGCCATCTTCTGTTCCCCTATCGATTGATAGAGGCCGTGCGGCCAAATCTAATCGCACGAGCTAGACTCTGCCTCCCACAAACTGCGGGCTGTTTTATTGGCTGAGCTGGATGTTCATCACAACACGGCACCACCCGCCCGTTTCAGCCAATAAGAGTGCCGATGTGCTGATGCGTTCCAACAATACGCGCGACCTCGCAGGAGGCGGCAGGATGCGCGTTCACGTTTTTGTTAACTTTTGTTTTGAGCGCGGATCAAACCCTAAGTACAGTGCATCATGTTCGTGTGTACGCACGTATGCCACACTAGTACCTTTACTTCAATATTGAAAAACTCTTTATCCTGTGCCTCCACTCCATTATATACCCAACTGTGTCACTTTTTTTTTTTCTCAGCATGTCGAACAAGTTTAAGTCTAAAAATCAACGAATCTAATAGTTACGCAAGAGTCAAGTATCTTTACTGCAGAGATCTGTTAGAATACAAACCCAGGTATTTATTACAGTCGACTTTTATATATTCTGTAAGTAAAACTGGAATATTTTTTATTATTATTATTTTATAGGCTAAAACCTGTTTCTCCAATCTGCCCAAAACCACAGGGAACTAATATATGTCTTTGCAGAGCTCTTGATTAGTATGTATTTGGTTAATGTTTATGCACGGCCCGATGCAACATCAGATGACTATGCCAGTCCTCTAGGAAGCTTACCTAACCCTAACCCTAACCCTAACCCTAACCCAGGAGGGTTAAACCCAGGGGTATCATGGAATATGCATAAGGGTTGGGCACATGTGTACAATGTTTTACTTGGACTTAAACTGGAAACATGTATTCATATCACTTATTGTAATTGCGATTGTACCAAATTTATGATCAGGTGAAAGTGGGTTAGTTCCTGATTTGAAAACAAACCCAAATAGTGTTTTCCAGTCCATTTCACTCCTTTCAGAAAAAACAGGGCCACACTTGGCACTCCTTGGTGTATCGTAGTCAAGAGTATATAGCAATATTCTACTGATGTTTTGGGTTTCCACTGAAGAACTGCTTTTTTAAAAACAAGCGCTTGTTTTTGTGTTCAGGTTCAGGTTTCTGGGTGTGTTTTCTGAAAGTAAAAGTAAAAACACATGTAGAAGAGTTTGTAGGAAGGAGAGAGAGAGAGAGAGAGAGAGAGAGAGAGAGAGAGAGAGAGAGAGAGAGACAGACAGACAGACAGACAGACAGACAGAGAGGCAGGCAGGCACACACACACACGCACACACAGTGCAGCATTCAGCCTGTCCTGCGCTTGCGAGAGAGAGAGAGAGAGAGAGAGAGAGAGAGAGAGAGAGAGAGAGAGAGAGAGAGAGAGAGAGAGAGAGAGAGAGAGAGGAGAGAGAGAGAGAGAGAGAGAGAGAGACAGACAGACAGACAGGCAGACAGACAGAAAGGCAGGCACACATGCGCGCACACACACACACACACAGTGCAGCATTCAGCTTGTCCTGTGCTTGCAAGAGTGCTGTTGGAGAAGACCGGTCCAGTCACTAGCTGTTCATTGCTGGAAGGAATTCCACAGAAAAAGGATGATGTCAACCACGGAAATATGCACCTCACAACAAACAGGTAAAATGTCTTTTAATTATTAGTTTTTAAATTACATTTTTAAATAACATATACACAGTCTTATAAAAGAAACAATCTCAAAATATATAACTTTAATATTCATGTATAAATCTAAACCCATACCTTCACTGATGAATATTACATCATAGAAAGGCTATAATAAATGTTACAACAGTCACTGTGGGGTTGTATTAAAATGAATGCAATACAGCAACACATTCATGCATACATTTCTGATATTTATAAAGTAAGGCACACAGTGATACCTCGCTTCTGCATTTTGAAAGTAACATCTTGTGGGGTGCCATTTAATAGAAATGGTGTTACTATTGTCAGAAGCAGAAACAATCCATTTTTAAGTACTGGAAAGGAGAATGGACACATCTAAAGCTGTATGTAAAACATCTTTCTTATGTGCTAAAACTTACAAAAGGGAGGTATGCAAAATAAGTTCAGATTAAAACACAATGGGAAACATTTGCCTTTCCAGCCAGCAGCAGAAAAAATAGTTAAATTGTCCCGGCTTTGCTATTGTGCTCACTTTTTTTTTTTTTTTAAAGTGTATCAAGAGCAATTTATAAGTTGAGTTAGGGACCCTGAAAAATAAAATAAACAATCTTTGTGCGTATTTGTTTAATAATTCTGATGATGTGTTTGACAATTAACATTCTGTTTACCTTTCTGGACATATCTAGTTTAAAAACAGAAATGATGTCACCAGCCAAATTTAGCCATTTAGGTTAGTCCCAAATTGTGTCTTAATCTGCACAGACATTTTAATAACTAGTTGTGTTATTATAGACAGTAATTATAACAGCTTCAGAGTTGCTGCTCCAGGGCTACTCAATCCCATTCTCTGGTGGGCCAGATAAGGCCAAACACTGGGGGGCCACAGGAGGCTCAAGATGTGGGTCATGGAGGGGGGTTGTTGAAATGGTCATGAAAATCTGACTACCAAGAATCATACTTTAGATACAGTAACAGAACGCTGCAACACTACACTAATCCAACCAGTACATGTCAGAAACAACTACTAACAATGATGACTAATCGCCATTTAATAATAAACACACAAAGCAAACATGTTTTTCCTGATATTTTTTTCTGACAATATTCAAACAATCTTTCAAATAATGATACAAATCCCACTGCAACGCTATTAAAAGAGCATGCTATTCATTTAAATGTTATTAAAACTAGAAAATGTTCTGAAAATGACTGCGCTGCCAGCATTCAAGTTAACTAACCAAAGCGCTCAATTAGTGATCGCTTTATTATGTTGTATAAGCATTTTATTAAGCGCCTGATTCAAAGTGTAGCGCGGTGTCTAAATATGCATGTAATAACTGCAATGTGTTTAAATGTAAATGAAAAGTTGCTAAAATAAATACATTTTTTGCCATGCCAGTAAACAGAGGGAAATGAAACTGAAGCGCATATCTGCCATGCAATCGAGTTGCGTGCCGTTGGTACATTTCTTACTGTTGACAAACAGGTTTTTTATAAGATCGATTTCTTCTGCCAATTTCCTGTGCCTGCACACTGGCCATATTGTTATTTTTCTTTTTTAAAAAAAAAAAAAAAAAGTTTATCATAATGTAGCGATCTCATTTAACGCAGACAGGAGGCCCACAGCAAAGCAGAGGGGGGGGGGGGGGGGAGGCGCAAGCCCGGGACCTCTCGCACCACAGCATAGCGCCGATACCGATGTACAAAAGCGCCGTTTCCTTTGCAAGGTGCGTATATCAGGCTTATGTTCTTTGTGTGTGATTAGGTCACCTACCACACCTGCTACTGCCTTTCCCAGTGCACACTACAATCTCCCCTCCAGCCTCAAGTCCGCCCTGAACTTGCTCATCAGGTTACAATCCCACGAGTGTGTGCCGGGTTACCTGGGTCCACTTCCTTAACCAATGCAGCGAACTGCAGTTGCCGCATGCGCTATGCTTCAGTGCGAGAGGTCCCGTTTGCGCCCGGCCTCTGCTTGTGTGTGGATTGCCTCGCCCCGTGTAATGCGCCTGCCTGCGGGAACCACAGTTCGCTACAACATGGACAGTATAGACAAATGCTGTAAAGTTTTTACTGTATTTCTATAATAAAGCCATTAAGCCAAACTGTTTCTCATTTTAAAACATACAGCAGCCACTCTCAACTTCACAAGCCTATAATACACTGGAGACAGGCCAAACGTACCAGGTTAATCAATCATATAACTTAATACAATACCTGAGCTAAGGTACATTGCAAATGTATTTAAATTAAATGAATATAAAATTTAGAATATAGATTTAGATTTATACATCCTGCACAGTCCCAGCTAAATCTAGCGAAATTAAAGCGATTTCCAATACTGTTTATCTTAAAACTAGATGTAAAACTATAATGTTTCTGAATAGGTTGTGAAGGCTTTACTTCGACCACTGAATTAACTATAAAGCAGTACAAAAGACACACAAACTGCACACGAAAACTGAACAATTTGTCAAATTTAATTTAAATAACCTCTTCACTAAATATATGTGGTAAAGTGGGGAGTTGCACAAAGAAAAAAAACACCATTTTGGTTTTCGTAACAGCAAATAGGATCACAACAAAACAAAGCGTCGATCACTGTACGGAACAATTCCCTTGCTAGTTTGTAGTGTCTGGAAAGTGTGCAGCATTTTCGAGTGATGTGCATTACGTGCGCCTGTATCCCCAGATTCCGAGTCAAATCTGAAGCATCATTTTGTTGATGTTGTGTTAATCCCACGCATCACTTGCCATTTGAGACACGCGGATTTTTGCCTTCGAATTAGTGTTCAACAGTCTTTTTTACTCAGATAGTTTCTCCTCGCTAAAGAAAATAATATTACTCCTTACCGCTGGTTTCATATCGCGCTAACACTAAACTAAATGGGCAAAGATTTGTGACGCATACCAAAATGAAATCTCATCAGAATAGGTTGCCAAAAAAAAAAAAAAAAAAAAACTTCTCTTGTTATGGACACAAATACCCTTTTAGATAGCGGCGACGTTAGAACCTTGCGTATCAGCCATTTCAGCTTTACTAACGAAGGACAGCAGATGCTCGAGGAACCCTGTGCTACGGCGTCGATGAATTAAAGAAAAAAAAATGTCCCTGGTTTTTCTCTCTGGTAATCTGGTAACCCTAAATATGATATAGACAAAAGTTGAAACTAAAGAGGCAGAAAAGGGGAAGCAAGAAATAAAAAACCTGAGATAAAGAGAAGTCACAGGAGGAATGGAAGCTTGAGCAGACTGATATGTGTATATGTATATATATATATATATATATATATATATATATATATATATATATATATATATATATATATATATATATATATATAAATATATAAGGCTGCCAGGATGTATAAAATGTCAGTGGATCTATACAATGTGTATTTGATATTGCAGTGAAATCCTTAATCCTCTTAACAGTATGAGAGTGGGGCAGCCTGCCTACAGACAAATAGAATCAGGCACCTGGTCAACAAACCTGCAAAACATATGTTTTTATTTGCAGAGTCTCAGCGGCCACTCCCTGAAGCCCTGAGATACAGGGTGCACTTCATTTCCAGTGACCCCCCAAGCAAGACTGAACCACGAGCCCGCTCCCAGCTACCTCTGCCCCCGATGTATACCTACCTGGTGATCAACGGCACCAGCACGCGACTGTCTCCTGACAAGCCCCACCCACGCAGGGAGGAGCCACAGAGGACCACAGCGGCCACATCTGGACCAGACACACCTCAGGCAGCCAATCACAGGCATTCTTCTTCTGCACCGTCCAATGGGAAAGAAGCTTGTCAGGCCCATGAGTCAATCTCGCCTTGGTGTGCCGCTTACCAGGATGGAAGGAAGCTGGTCAAAGCATTGCTAAAGTGTGTTTGTGGACAGGGAGGGTAACACGCCTGTGTGATGATTTAGGACAGTTGTTCTCTATATAAGTTCTCTTATTTTAGCTTTGATTGGTTCATTTGCTTGAAATGTCATTTAAATTTCTTATTTTTTAGTCATTGTATTATCATGTTTACTATAAAGCTCAAAGCAGCTCAAAGACAGGATAAAAAGGACAACTGAGAGTGATTGATAACACCATAAAATAGTCATGCAAAAGAAAGGTAAATGACATTTTAAGATACTTTTCCTCTACTGTTTTTGTTTTCATGTGTTTAGTAGGGTGCTGTATTATGGATAGGTTTAAATTAAGCGCAGTTAACAATGTGTCTTATATGATTAAATCATTGTGAATTCACTACAATTTTTTTGTGTGTTAAGTTCCATGTTGTTGAACCCTACTCTTCATTGTTTCTATAGACACTGGGATGCAACCATTTCCAGATCAAAAGAGTTTCTTATACAATGTATTTGTGGAAGGTGCAGTCCAAGAATGGGACCTGTTGCTTTTATATTGAGAGGATTGTTGAACTAGGTTAGTGTATCAACAGCACCCCCTGCTGCCTTTTTCTTTTACATACTGCACTAAATAAACACATTGCTTCTGTACAGCAATAAGGAATCCTGAAGTACATTAAACAAAACAAAAAAATGCATTCAATAAAATATCACCACATGCCAGTATTCCACTTTGAATTGAGTGAAGCCAGTTTAAAACATGTCGCAGCAGGATCCTCTCGTGAAACGCGATCCCCTCATACAGCTGCTCCTTGTGACAGACCTGGGCACAACCTTCTGGTGCTCTTGTTTAAACAGCACTGACAGCCTCCCTGTCTGGATCTTTTACTTAGAGTAGCAAAGTGGAGACAAAGCTTAGGTAAGCAAGCTAAGAGTGGGCTAATTAGGTTTAAGGTGTGCATTTTATAAGCCAGCTTTTAGAAAGGTCATGACAGAAGGGAGCACATTTTCAAAGCATGTTCTCCAGTCTGTAATTTAATAGATCCATTTTAATTTCTCCCTCCCCCAGAAAAGGAAACAAACAACTTGGCAGTGCTTAAGGGACCTTGAGAGACAGGTCACTATAGCTGTGTTTCTGAGCACCTGTCTGGACAAGCATGCGGTTCCTATAATTGCTTCCCCTTTCTCTGAGCCTTACAGTCTGTGGAGATGATTACTAGACTCAAGGGTTCCGTGCTCAAAAAGAGCTCATCTTAGCATGCATCTGTGAACAGCGGCACTGGACAGTGGAGCTTTAGTTGCTGGATCTAAAGTGGAAAATGAACAGGTGCATTTTATACAATACACATTTACTTGTGTAGAGCGCTCTTCACACCATGGCATCCCAGTGTGCTGTACAATATTAAAAACAAAACAAGAGAGCTTATATGTACAACAGACTCCAGCTACGAATCTGAATGTACAGAGATAGTAATTCCTGGAGATAGGATGGCCCTTTACTGGTGTCAAGCTTCACAGCTTCCGAATCCTCTCTTTTTTAGACTGCTTGCTATGATGTGGAAACCCAATCAGGCCGTATTTTATGTGATATTTGTATTACTGTGCACCGTCTGGGTCTTCACAATGTCTTCTGTTCCTGGTATCTCTCTCTCTCACACTGACAGCTGAGGGCTAAAATAGGCAAGGAACAAGTGTCCCCGCGTCGCATCCCCAGGGAATGGTTCTGTTTCTATGTAAACATTTCTTTCTTTCTGCCAACTTTTCACCCGGCCTTTCATATCTCTCACTTTTGTTTTGGGAAAACATACAAACTAACAATACCAGGCCTTATCTCGCACAGCAAAACAAGGCCTTGCATACCACATGACAATGATGCTGACATTTCTGTTTCGCACACAGCTCAAACGAACACAAAGACCGAGTGGGATTTATTTTTGGTTTATTTTTAATGGCTGCACGGTCTGGTTTTATTTTTTTTAGGCCTGACTAATCCACTTCAATTTAACATTCATTCTGACTAACAAGTCTTTTACTATTCAGCATTGCCACCTCCCTTGGTTACTTTGCTGCAGATAACGACACTTCTCATCTTACTTCCTTGGCTCAAGGACCCCCCCATGACATTAGGCATCCTGTCTGAGGACCCCCGCCCAACGAGTCCATAGCAACTGAATACCTTACTTTCATTACAGTCAACATTTTGCCTTTCTCTTCATTTATTTGTATAGAATTCCCAGTTTCTTTGTTTTATTTTTTCACTGGAAATGGGGTTTCAACTTTGAAGGTTTAAAACACTCATTAGACAGCAATTCTAAGCAGATCACACAAGTGATCTCATGATATAAGTTACTGATCAGTACATTTTCATATTTTGGTCAACTATTTCCTGGTGCCATACCATTACCAGTGTACAATACTTCTAATCTCTTGTGTTGCCGTGGCTGGTGATGCTGTGGGCCAGCAATGGCTCTGCTGGGTGTTACCTCAGGGTAATAAACTGGTTTTATAATGTGATCCCAATGAGATGAAAATAACATACAGACACTTCTCTCACAAACAAGGTTTATTCATAATGTAAATGTGAGAATAGTTAGTTTGTACAACACAAACCACACCTTGCCCTTGGTCTTCAACACTACAGGAAGGATCTGTGCAAAGCCGTGAATTTCTAGAGCTTTGAACAACCAGACAGAATGGAACATACACACTGATGTGAGAATAAACTTGGCAGAGACAGCCTAATATGTGTCACTCTCTCTCTCTGCCTCTCCTGCACTGTGCACAACTATGAGTAAAAGTAGGACGTTTTAATTGATTCTTAATTAATTGATTAACCACACTTGTGGGCTTTGATTGGTTAAAAAGTAATTGATCGATTATCGTCTATCTGAGTGCGGGATCAAAAAGCAGTGCATGAAAAATATATCTTAAAAAATGCTGCAGAGTACTTCTAAAGACCTTGGCTTACTTCTATTTACATGTAAGCAAATCTTTTCAAACTGTTAAATTACATGTAAGCAAATACACGTTAGCTGGCATTTGCAATAAATAGTATCATGTTAACACTTTGTATTACTTGTAATTGTCTTTCAATACAATTTCATATCAACAGTTGTGATGAATTGATTAATCAATTATAGATCATGTGATTAATCATTAGAAAATGTCAAGATCAGAACCCCTAGAATAAAGCAAACAGCAGTGCAGACAGGGCTGGGAGCTTGGGTTACAAGGGGAGCCGAGGACAGTGTTGAAAAATTATGAACTATAGCACTGAAAGACAGACTTCCGTTTGAATGAGCTGGAAAACTCCAATTGGGCTCTGTGTGTGAATGTTCCATTGAGCCTAACTGGCACTTATAAACAGAGACGACAGGATCAATGATCAGGGGTCGGAAATCTAATGCGGAAGTGGGTATCTGTCCACTTTAGTCCTGTTTACCTTGCCCTCTTATGACCATCAGAAAAGTCATGATCATTTACTATTAACCCATGGGAAAGTCACGGTCTGTGTTTGTTATTATCCATGTGGATCAGCCATGTTTCTGACAGCAAAGGATTCACTGATAGTCAGACCATACCTAAATTGGACTATCACTGTTATATCCATGAATCATGGACACAATGAACATGAAGAGATCATTGGAGACTCTATTACACGAGTAACATGTGGGTTGGGTTAGATTCAGGCTTCCATAATTGAAAGAGTCAGGTCCTTCGCATCCCCATCTGTCTGTATCTAATGAGCAAAGTAACTGGTTTGAATACTTGATTGATAGACACTTGCCAATCTAAAAGGAGAGAAATGCACGTCCAGCATTCACATTATGTTAAAAAAAAGTATAAATACAAGTTATTTACAAAACTGTGACAGCTGCTTCTAAGCATGCTGTGAGACAAGCCTCATCTCCAGAAGGCATCCAAAATTAGCTGTGCATTAAAAGTGATGTATATGATTTACAACCTTGGATTAAATTATAAGAAGCTAAGGGTCTGATTGAACTGTACCCTGAAGAGATAAATCACAGCTGGATTTTCCAGCATGGGGAATCACCCAGGATTGCAACCACCTATCCCTAAAAACAAGTGCTTGATGAGTTCCAGGAGGCTTCCCTGTCTGGAAAATGCTCTAATAACCCAGTTGGGAATTATCAGGGTAGAAGATGATCAAATAACCCCTACGTTATGCAGTCAGTAGACACACGTTTTGGCTAATGCCTTCTTCAGCAGTCAATAATTAAAACCTTTGTCTATTTGACTTTGTCACTCAGCTCAGAATTGATTATTGAATATATAGCTGGTGTGAGCTCGCTTCCCAAACCATTAACTTGCGTGTATTTCTCTCTCTAAAAAACCATGTCATTGTACCAATGTGATACATCCATTCCCATATGCTGTGGCACCAAAGGGCGTATTTCCAAAGCTGGATATTGGTTTACAGTACTTTTCCAAAAGTACTTTCAGCCATAGCCAACCATTTCCGCTCAGTGATGTATTCACTATAAAGAAGCTGCTTGACATTATTATTAGACAAAGGCTTACTGAAATACACAAATCTCCTCATAACAGTACCATCATAACCACCCATGGTTACAAATTCAATACACAAAACAGGGAAATGGCAGCATAACAAAATGGCCAATAAAGTATAACAAAGTGCAGATTGGACATTTATTTGAACCTGTGCCGCCTCTCTATCTTTATGGAACTGGGAATCAAACTAGTATTGCAGTAGGCATCAGTCCAAATTGATGGCATACTGGGAGGGGTGTTATCGACTGGTATATCTACAGCATGGTAATAAAACCTGCCTTTAGAACGAACTCAGCCAACTATATTAATGTTGCAGGAACCTATTCTAGGAGACCACTTTTATACAGACAGTGTCCAGGGCAGATCTTACCTAACTACATTGAGAAACTCAAGCGACTGGTATTGAGAGTTGATGGCACCCTGTGTTTGTGTTGATGAGGGTAACAGGGGCATAGGCTCAGATTTTGATCTCAGTCCGGAAGGTCTGTTGCACGTGCTCACTGTGCTTGGCCGGGTGCCGGCGGGCCTTGACGGTGAGGGAGCCATTGTCCCCCAGCGCGGAGGTCACTGAGGTGGGGTCCACATCCTCGGGCAGCTGGCATTTGTGGGTGAAGGTGTTCATCACCGTGCCATCTGCAGCGAGCTGAGAAAGGGGCACCAGAGAGGGATGAGGAGAGAAAGCTAGCCAGGGCTTGAAACATAGTCAAACTTGGCTGTGCCTACTTATGATTAGTTACGCTACAATGGAAACAGCGGTGAAACTGTTAATTGTGTATAAATTAATTGTGAAACCAAGTACCATGATGCAACCCTTAGAAAAGTGTACCACAGCATTTATGCACTGTATTTAATACATGGATATGCCATGCATTTACCATAGTTTACCCTGGAGTGCCATGCTTTTTAATATGCTCATATGCTTTACCATTCTTTACAATGCTTACCTATGCTTTGCCATGCTCTGTTTTATTACACTTTGCTATGCTTTTACTATGGGAAACTTTTATAAGGGAGTAGCTGTGCATTGTGATATGTGAGCTATCTGAAGTTTGCCAAATTATTCTTGACTAATTTAATATCACAAATTGTCCATTATTAATGATCATGTATTCCTATTATAAATCTTACAGAAGTAGACCATCACTTGATAAATATCCTGATCATGATTCATATTGCATGGTCCTAAGGAAATGGTCCTGTATTAAGGGCAGTGGCAGCACAGTGGTATCAGTCATTTGTAGAATTGTACCATACAGCTAATCCACTGCAGCAGTATGGTACCAGTAAGCTAGTTATGAATCTGTTATGTGAGGCCCTTGATAGTAATGCTGTAATCTGCTGATGCTTCGCCTGTAGGCTATAATAGTACCTCTTTTATTTTGTCTGTGCCTTGCCTGCTTACCTTCTCAGCATGGACCTCAATCTGGTTGTTGGACGTGGTGACGATGACGTCTTCGGGAGAGAAGTCGCTCACGTCCACTGTGAACTGGTAGGTGTCCCCCAGGGTCTTGATGTTCCTGTTGCTGTTGGCACGACCTGGTGGAGACACGGAACAAGCCTGGGTCATTAAACCCTCATCTAAGCAGGTAAAGCACCAATGCTCCCCCCATCCATTGTGCGTGGAGTTCAGGACTGGTTCAGTAATGTCCATTGTAAGGAATAGTTTATCAAGTGAGGTTGTGGCAGCTAAAACACTGGGATTGCTCGGATCAGATTCACATGGGGGCCGGTGTTGTGCAATGGATGAGAGAGACCACCTTGGTTTTCAGCCCTTCTTAGGCTTGTGGCCACCTGACCTGCCCTTCTAGTAAGACCAATGAGCACGGACAGTCAGTCCATCTGCAGCAGAAATCTACGATACAGTTTGTGGATTTTATAGTCACTGTCTTGATCGTGAAGCCTTTTTTTGTTTTAAACTATCCCCAAAGAGTCCTTGCCCTTGACAGCCTGTCACTGCCCCCATATAGCACCAGCTGAATCCCTCAGGAATGCCTGTACTTGTTACTGTTCACATGCAGACACCAATAGTAGATCATTACTCCTTTGTGAGGCACTCATTCCAGAGGTACAAGGTCAGAGGTTTGGAACCAGTTCAAAAATGTGCAGCCAGGACTGTGCCTGGAAGTGGAGGTTCTGTTACTCCCCGGATCTCTTCCAGCATCAAGCTGCCTCTTTCCCTAATCTTCAGGAGCAGCTGGGCTTAAAAGGATTTCACAGAGCTCTGCTGTCTGGTTTTTAACCCAGAACTGGAGGCGAAAGAAAAGCTCTCCCCTTGATTGCATCTATTTTTGCAGCCTGATATCACTTCAGAAATACTGCCTGGATTTTGTTCATTTCAGTATAGCCTTATGATTTGTATGACTGTTACCTTGTAAGTACATGCATCTGCAAGTATGCGACTCATGCCAGGCATTATCAGCATATTGCACACATAGCATTCTTTTCTTGTTGTGCCATTAATAACCCCCACTGCTGGTAGGGAAAGAAGCATGACAAATTACAGAAACTCGCAGACGAGTTATCTCAATGCAGTGGCACTACAAAGATAAAGCAAGAGCTCTTTACCAAGCAGCATTGATAACTCGCTACAGTGGTATGATGGTATAGCAAAAATACAGCACTGATATCACAGAGTCCCACAAGTGGCACAGTGGAATCTGTAGGAGGGCAGGCTAAACTATAGAAGTATTAAGCAATTAAACTTGAAATGTAAAAGCGTGTAATGTTTCTTAAATGACCTTATTTCTCATATTTCTGTTTTATTAATAAGTCGAGTCTTTCGGTCTAAACGGTTCGTACAAAAGTGTGATCAAAATGCTTATACTTGCACAACACCACAGCTATGGTATTTGCTACCTTAGGATATTAAGATAAAATAATTGTGTGCTGATTTTGTTTCTTTGAAGCATTGCCTTAGAAAATAAGTCGTGGATGAATCGCATAAAGGATACTCAGGACAGAGATGAACAAGTTGCCTCTGCTTTAAAATAAAGCCATAAGTGTTTATTAATATTAAGAATTAAAAAGTTTGAACTGTTGTTAGTACAACTACTGCACAACAACAGCTAAAATGAGTACACGGATCAAGTTTTGTAGCTAACTAGCGGTATGTAAAATGCACCAGTGCCTTAGTAGTGCATTAGTGGTCATTTAGTAATAGCGAAGTTATTTCCATGATCTATAGACTGTAGGGCTCTACAATCACAACTTAACAGCAGCAGAGCTACTTGTGAGTAAAAGATGACCAGTAACGTAGCAGCACTTGGTAATGCTATTGCATGGCATTATTTTATATAGATAAACAAAATGAGCCTCTATAACAAAATGAACTGTACCTCTATAAATATGTAATATGTACATGAATGAAATGTAAGGGCTTTCCTTTTTTATGTTCTTGGAAGCTCAATCTGAAAGTAGACCAGCTTGACAGTCCAGTTGGTTTAAATCCCTCAATGGAAGTGTAATATGCAGGCACACCAGTGTCCTTTCTCCTTGAACCTGGCTTGTCACTGCCTCACCGTGTGTTATATTTATATGCATGCTCTTGTGTATGGCTATATTGCAGCAAAAGGGGGTTAACAACACTGTTAATCTCTGCTGTAGCTTCAGAAGTAAAATAGACATTTAAAAAGGGCCTCTTAAATGAGGGTTTGGTCAGTAATGCAAAACCAGTAGAACTGATATATCTTCATCATTCTGGGCTTGTTCAGCTTCACGGTTCTCTTGCCCAAACTGCCTGAGATGAGACCTCTTATAGCATTAAGAGACAATGTAATGGCTTATAGAACATTTCTGGATGGCTCAATACAAAAGCCCCTTTCTCCTCACCGTCTCCCCCCTCTCTCAGGTACCCCTGCACCCTTTCCCTGTCTCCTGAACTTGCCTGCAAAGCCCAGTGGCTCATCCCGGGTCCTGAGGAAGGACCCAAAGTCGTCCCCGAGGATGCCTCGCGCCTTCTCCATGTGAGGGTCACTGCAGGAGGAAGAGGAAGATGATGATGAAGAAGAAGAGCTCTGGTGGAAACTGCGCTCCGATCGAAAAGCAGACGAGTTCTTAACGCTCATTTACAAAGCAGTCGCCAGATCACCAAAACAAAACCATGAACCAGGGTGAGATAGGCTTGGCAGTGAAAGTAAAAAATCTAATCAAATTTTGATCTTTCTTGTGCCCCAGTAGAATAGTTCCTTCCTAACAGTGCCTGCTGCTTGCTAACCCAATACTGCCAGGCTGAAAAGAGTGGCTGCCTTTTATACAGCTGTGCCTGGGCTGGAAGGCTTGGACTACAGGAGGGAGGGTGAGGTTTACGCTTGTCTCCTAAATTTAGCAGTGTGTGTCTTTGCTTTGGCAGCCTGTGGAAAGTTGAGGTGATGAGCGGTTGCCCAGGGCTCCAAACAAGACGCCTGCACTTGTTGATAAATGTGAGCTCATAGACTGCATTCCATCCACGCTCAGTGGGGGCCCAAAGATAGCCGCCCATATTCCCCTTCCCCTCCTAGCTCTTTCTCTCTCATGGATATGAATACCTTTCAGCTCCTGGAGAAAATAAATGGAAAAATTGATTTAAGGAGCGCGCTCACACACACACACACACACACACACACACACACACACACGCAGGCACACACACTCACGCACACACACACACACACACACACACACACACATACACACACGCACACACACACAGACACGCATGCACGCACACTCACGCACACGCACACACACACACACATGGACACACACACACACATGCACACACTCACGCACACACACACACACACACACACACACGCACACATGTTTGCGTTCCTATATTCGTGGGGATTTCACTATATTTCATTTACTATTTCTAGCTCCAATTTTGGCATTTTAAAAAAAACCAGTTTGAAGGCATATTTTGTTCTTAAAAAGGTATTTTACAAAGAGGGGACTTTGCCGCAACGTCGTTTTTCAGGAGTTACTATCTTTGTGGGGACATTGTCTCAAATTTTATTGTCACATTGATAGTAATACCTGCCCACACACACACACACACACACAGACAGACAGACAGACACACACACACGTGCGCGCGCACACACACACACACACACACAGACAGACAGACAGACAGACACTCACACACACACACACACACACACACACACACACACACACACACAGACAGACAGACAGACACACACACACACACACACACACACACAGACAGACAGACACACAGACACACAGACACACAGACACACACACACACACACACACACACACACACACAATGCATAGTGGCCAATGAAAAAATAGATTATGAGACAAAGGTCTGTGCCGATTATCTAATTGCAGGCATCTGTTCTTTCTAGGAAAGTGTATTATGTTTCTCATATTGTTTTATTGATCTGAACAGTGTCAGATCTAAGCACTGACACGTATTAAATATGAAATATAGGAACAAACCTGGCATGTTACTTACTTTATAAAAACACAAACACTGCAAACCAAAGAGACTCATCCACCACAATGTTAGAGATGCCCCCTTCTTATAATGAATTCAACAATGGCAGCATTTCCAGCTGTCATCATTTGGATCAACTGAATAGATCCCACTGTCTCTTATAAATATAATCAAATATATTCACAGCAACTCCAGTTTTGAAACTATACATCAAAATATGGCAAGGCAGTATAGAGATATGCATTAGCCCAGACACTGATCTCAAATTTCAAGGTTTCAAAATCTATTTTGCTACCATGCCTGCTCAGCTATGTCCAGCCCTGACTGCTACTCCTTGCAACACTGTGACTGAGGGCCGGCAGGCCAAAGCGCGGACAGCAGGGTTCAGCTGACCTCTAGCAAGGAGTCACTCAAAGAGCAGTGGATCCATAAATACAGAGGGACAGGGACACCAGGGAACACGATGTCCCAGCACGCCTGCTACACAGACCAATGTAACCTTTACAGGCAGTATGTGTCAGTGGGGGTCTGGGATGGCATCTCGTACCTTGAGCCAGAGACTCACCCATGCAGTTTCATGAGGATTGTTTTCCCTTTAGGAGCAAAGTAGAGATTTAAGGGAAAGGGATGATTTCAATGTAGTGTTCCCTTTTCTATTATTATAATTTCACACTAGGGCAAGTTGTTGCAGAGATAGAGAGGGACATGGCCTTACCAAATAAGCTTCGATCAGCACTACTAGTTCTGTTGCAATTGTTGCTAAAGTTGCCTGCTAATGGTGCGTAACAGGGAGGCGACCTCACACGCCATTTATTTTCAGGAGGTAGGTAACTGAAGCGTGTTTGAAGGAGTTACAGCTAAAACTTCCTCTGGAGAATGTAAACAGACTGGACTGTCAACAAGGTCTCCAATGGAAGAATGCAATGACTGATATAATATTTTTGTGTTAATTAAGACTTGATTGCTGAACACTGCGCCAGCAAGTCTGTAACTACGGCCTGCTAAAAAATGAGCAGAAAGTAAGAGACACACAATGAAATAATTGGAAGGAACTGCCACAACTCCTTGTGAGTGAGTTGCTGTTAAAAGGTTTACATGGCCACTCAGCCTAATTATACCAGTGCTGTGTGATTATCAGTTGGCAGGGAAAGGTCAAACCAAGAAGCAGGAATGTGGCACGGAGTTGCAGACTTTCCATTGAGCAGAGTGTGAATCCAACAGGCTTCTATCCACCTGGGACACGGGTTCGAATCCGGCTCTGTACAGAGGAACGCAGTCACTGGAAACTATTCTGACTTACTGACTTTTAAAGATCACATGATGCTGCTTCCACCAACAGACAAATCTCTTAAACCCGCTGTGCAGCAGCTGCAACACAAAGAACGTCCTGAGAACAAATGACAGCTGTGCTCAGTGCAGAACAGTTTAAGACTCCCAGGAGCTATTTATAAAGTCTGCTCTGCTGGTAAAAGCAGTCAGGAATCATATCTGAAGTATGGTCTGTGCCCTTAGAGAAAAATTGAAAACTTTGTATATTGGTTACTATTATAGTAGCGGAATTGTATTTTCTTGTAAAGCTCTTAAATTATGGAATGCTCTGCCTTCTCCTGTCAGGGACTCTTACTGTTTTTAAGACTGTTTTATCTTAGTGTCCCAATTTTACTATCAAAACTGCATTTCCTTTTTGTCCTTTTTTTAATTCCAATTTTATAAAAAGACTTTTTAAATTGTTCTATTGTTACAAACTAGCCTTTTATCTTAGGTTTTCTACTTGTATAATTAAAATTACATTTTCTGACTCTTTATCTTTCGGCTTGATTATGTATTACTCTGTCTTTATTGATTGGTTAAATAGTTTTTTTGGTAAAGCACTCTGGGATCTCTGTGATAAAAGGCGGTATTGTACTTATATTGTTCTGTATTATTAGCAGTACAAAGTATTACCTGTAAAGGCAGCACAATAGGTATACTGCACAGTGGACCTGATACTGTACCAGTACTGTTATAGTTCACACTGGGTCCAACAGAACCAAGAAGAATAGTGAAAATACAAACCCTGGCCCTAACCCTTAGAGTTCAGGTCAAGGTTGCATATAGGCTAAGTTTAAAGTTAAGGTTAAGGTTAGCATCACTCTTATAGCTAGCTCTACTCATCTATGCCTATTTAGAATCAAAAGGGCTGTTTTTTTTATCTGTAAAATATTGACCAAAAAGCTTCAGCAAGTACCTTTATTATCAAAAGAGGCAACAGCCTTGCTAGGTCTGTCTCGGTGTGTCGTTATGGGCTGTATCTCCAGTTCAAGTGTGATGTTAGACAGGCACTGATCACAGCCCAGAGCAATGTGAGTGAGCATGTGGAGTACGATTGTTATCACAGCATGTCTCTGAGTCATTTCAGCTGGGAGGCTACATTCCGTCACCCACTCTCTGTATACAGAACGATCTGGCTCTCTGCTGTAGGAACTGACTTTAATCACATTCTGAGGAATGTAGAACCACTGTAAAGAGATGGAAGGCTCTGACACATTATATAGCAGTGCAGGTTTATATACATCGCTGTATTGTGTGTTATCAGACATAGTCTTTAAATGAACCCTTTTTTGTTTTTTAAAGGAGAAAAAAACATTTAATGTTATAGAATAAAATGCACAACATCTTGAGAGTGTTTAAGAAAACCAATGCTAGGTGTTTGGTGTGTAGTTTTGTAAAAACCTCTATAAAAAATCAGGAGTTAATTAAAGACTGGATTCAACGCTTTGAAAACAGGGCCCATAGTGTACACTTTAGGCCTGAAAATCTATTACAATCCTTTCACATATCCCACATGAAAAGTAGCCTGTCAGTGTTCGTTTACCCAGTCTAATAATTAGGAATCCCAATAAAAGAGAATGGCAGGTATATAATTAGAAAACCACAATGACCCACAATGACATTGAATATTCTTTTTTGGTGTGTGTTTGTATGCTAACTGGGAAACTAACAATATATTGTGTGGCTTATAGGAAGCTGTGTCTCTTTGTCTGGCTACCAGTGACTATAATGTAAAGAAACTGTCTGTAATATTGGTATCTTTGCTGATGCAGCACCTTTGCTGTAGGTTAATTCCACAGGAGACCTGCGCTCCACTTAGACTGGAATGCGAATTCCTATCCACAGCGGACTGCCAAGACTTTCTCTGATTTTAAAACTGCACTGTATATATATATATATATATATATATATATATATATATATATATATATATATATATATATAAAAAAAAAAAATCAAAGCATCTGTGAATGCAGTATGTAGCAAACCAGAAGTACTTGGTGAGATCAACTGTTTTTTAAACCAAAACCTTTTTTTTAAAAGATTATGCTAGGAGTTTATCCTATTCTATGGTCTACCGTTTAGATTTAACAAGACAAGATTACTTAACATGTTATTACCCTGTCAGCAACTCTTAAAATAAATCATGACCCAAGATTCTAGAATGAACTCCCTGAAAACTCCCAGCAGTGGAGTAATACATAATAATAAAGTGTGACTGTGATGCAGGCAGTGACATCACCCCTGCTCTGTCTGGGAGACAGTTCTTCTTCCCTAACATGGCAGCACTGCCTCTTTCTCAGATGGTGCTGGTACAGTCTATTTCTTGTGATTAAGTGTCGATTCTTCATTTCAGCAGAGATTTAAGACCCTGTCAGATCCAGTCCAGCTGGAGGACGATCGGAATTAGTGTTTGAAACCGCACTCCCTAAATCACTCTCTCTTACTCTCCCTCATACTTGTTCCTACTCTCTGATCCCCCCCCTCTCTCTCACACAGAGTAGGGTTACTCCAAGTTCACCTGGACAGGTTTTAAAACTCACATCCCACTGCATTCGAGTATCTTTCCCCTTTAGAGACTGCAAGTACCAGAGTGGGATTGCGATGTCATTAAAAAACGGTCACAGTAAACCTGTGCCTTATAAGCTGTGTTTCCATCTGCAACTGGTACTGAGGTCAGACTGGTTCTAGTCCAGATCAAATCCACTTCAATAAGTGCTTAGTTAGGATTGCGAGAGGGCAGAACTCACCTTCTCCAGCGCACTGATGGTATAAGTTATCTATTTAGCATTCAATGCGAATAGAGTTACCATATGACTCCATGTTCGCTGGGACAAGGACAGTTCAGGTTTTTCAACTCACACCCCAATGCATTCTGGTATGTGTTACCTGTCTCAGGTACCTTTCAGGACAGGACTACACTTACCAGAATGCATTGGGGTGTGAGTTCAAAAGACTGAGCTGACCCAAAACCGACCTGGTGGACATGGAGTCACATGATAACCCTAAATGCAAAGGCCACAAGATGTGAGTTTTACTCCCACTCAGTAAAAAAAAAAACATGCAGGCTGTGAATATATTATACTGTCAGGGACGTATAAGGGTTGGAGAATTAATTTATAAATAGCAATTGAGGGGGTCTCCAGAAAACCTGGATTAGGTTTTGATCTGTATTTGGTTGTTAAACTGAAACAGGTATAGGTTATCTAAAGAAGGTTTACAGGTGAGCTTTGAGTTTTGTATCCGGTTGCTGATTGGCTGGTAGATGGAACTGGCTGCAGCTGCCCCAGTTTGAAACTGGAACGAGATGGGATTGAGTTTGCATACTGCTTTCATGCTTGCAGGTGTAGTTTAAGTCACTGTACTCTGTGGGGAGGAGACCAGTTTGGTAGAGAAGCTGTTGTCCACATCTGTAAGGAGTTGGCTGTTTTTTTCTTGTTGGAGGAGTGCAATAGTTTGCCTCAGTGTCACACACAGACTCTAATTAACAGTAGCATTATGATGTGATGCATCACAAAGAGGATTCATATTGCTGTATGAAATTACACTCGTCTTTACTGGTCTACTGATTGGAAACTGCTTTTCTTTGTTTTCACAATGGAAGGTACATCAAATCGATTCTAATTTGATTAAATGTATTTAAAAACAAAAAAGTGCTTTTTAATAGTTTGAAACAGTTGTATATGTATTAACTAACCATAAGAAAAACAATCTGCATTTGTTTACATGTTTACCTGTGTATTTACAGTTAATAAACCAGAAATGTCCTATTAAGATAAAGTGTGGTTCAGGTAATAAATCCATATTCTAGCAAACTTACTATAAAAACTTATGATTGACACCCAAGTTAAAGTAATCTGTTAATGGCTTCCTTTATGTTTTTGTTTTGGTAAATTAACATAATCTTAAAAGAAGGAACAGCTGGTATATATTTTGTTGAGTGCTATATGACTTTGTCCCACTAGATGGCTCTGTAATTGAAGGCAAAGGCTGGCAACCTTTCAGCATTATAAATTATAACAGGCGGTAGTTTAGCCCAATTTATTTCAGCTATTGGCGATAATAATTCATGCGATAAATGATGCAGATGTAAAGCAATATTTTTTGTGATTCCATTATCGTTCCAACCTGACTGATCTATTTGATTACAACACACTGAAGGAAGAATTCCGCCTTGCTGCACTTGGAATAATTAGTGTTTTTTATCCTTTGCAGCTGGGTCCTGTTCTAAAAGCGTCTTGCAATCAGGCTCACAGTGTGACTAACACAAGCACCATCGGTGTGAGGATTGCACACACAGCTGTGAGGATGACATCTTCTGTTTTTAACAGAGTCAATTGAAATGCAAGAAGCAATCGTTTAACAAAACACATTTTGGATCGCTTGCTATGTTTCTAAGTAGGAGATCCATCATCAATTACCTTGTATGATATTGAAGAGGAACGAAAAAGTACTCAACCTTTTTTCTTCTGTAAAATTCACCTACCTACCCCACCATGCACACACTGTATTTCTCATTGTAAAAGCAGTGTATCCAATGCAAAGTAAGAAACAAAGGTGCCTTAAAGTATCAGAATTAAGCAGCCCCTGTACATTTCAGTCAATAGGGGGCACTGTGGTACTGCTTCAAGTAGCGGGTACAAAGCAGATAGAGTTTAATATAGATAGTTTCAATTATGGGGGATGGGATAAACTCACTGAAAAATCTCTATAAAAGGGAGTTGACATATAATATCGTACATTGTATTTTACTGCAGATTTGTGCTCTAAATCGGAGTGAGAAACAACAGCACAAGCGTGTGAAAACTAAAATAACCAAACGTGTGACAGGTCACCTTGCTGTGTGTACTCTAAACAGCTTCTGTTCCTCCTTCCTGCAGAGCACTGGGTTGCCATGGGAACAAGTGGGCCTGCTCAGGACTTTCCTTCAAAATCTGTGAATTCATTAGGAAGTGGTGCCACAGGGGGAGGCAAACATGGCTAATTATTTACATAAAGTGAGAAGCAGGATTGTTTTGGTACAGAGCCAGCCTAAAAAAAGAATTTAAAACACCACTCAACCAACACCAAAAAGTACTAGCCATAACTAAACGTCTGGACCTATCTGAGCACTATTTCCATTCCCAGGCACAGCAGCTAGAAAACAAAACAGTGGTAGATTTAATGATCCATAACGTACAAAATCTGAGTAAAAGAAGCTGGGATTGTGTTTCAGTGTTGTGTGTAGATGATTTTGTGTTTACGGAAAAACACGGAGGGTGCGACCATAATGACAATCTAAAAAAAAAATAAAAAAAAATAAAAAAAGATGTTGTTCTTACAGTTAGTTAAGGCATTTACTCCTAACATTTGATTCAGAGGTTTACTTCTTTAGAGAGTTTGTTTTTCTTGTGCAAAATCGACGTTTCCTTCTGAGGTAGTGTGCACATACACAAATACACTGAAAGAACAGCAGGAAGTTCTTTATTAATTGACTATAAACTTCCCGTTGCTTTCTTCCAAACACATTAGAAAGGTAAGAAGGCAGTTCAAGCTGGCTTTTCAAGGACAGCCCAGGGGGACTGGATTAGGCAGTAGTCTTTGGAGGTGAAGCAGTCAGAGTGAGTATGAAAACAGTCCTGACCAACTTCACAAGGACAGATTGGATCTGGTGGTCAGCTTTAAAGATCGGGCAGCTTTGAGGTCCTGTCCTCCCCGCTTGGACAAGGTGGACTGAGGGACATCAGTCGGGACACAATCAGGTCAAAAGTGGTTTTCATTCTTCTGACCTTGATTTGAGATATAGTTTTGTCAGTACCATAGATTATAGCTCTATATAATAGCCATAATACAACCTTATATTATGCTATCTGCTATTGAATTAACAATGATTAGGGCTAGGGGATCATTTCAAAGTGTAGCAAAGCATAGTGAAAGCATGGTAAAGCATAGACAAGTATTGTAAAGAATAGTAAGGTGTGGTAAAGCATATTAAAACAGGGTAAACTATGGTACAAGCACAGTATAACCTTGGGAAAACTAAAAAAATACCATGAAAAAATGCAATGGTAAAGGGTTATAAAGGGGTGTGATTTAAAGTGGCCTAGTTAGCACGGATTGTGTCTTGTATAGCCATTTTTTATTTATACAACTTTATACGGGCTGGGCTTACAAACCCATTTTGTAGATACGTCATCTTTAATCGCGGCAGCTTTTCAGGTCGGTTTAAAATGCAATAACATTCAGGACATCTCCACTATTTTCTCTTCATCACTGGAGCAATGTAGCTATCCCTATCCTTCTCCTTCTTGATTCGTCTCTCAATTCCTGTAGCGCGCAGGATCCTTTCCGGTTCCCAGTGTTCCCGGTTTCTGCTTCAGAAGATGAAGGCTGCGATCATGACCAGGGAGGGGGTTGAGAACGATTCCGAAACAGAACAGGTTCTCCTGCTGGAGAAGAACCTCTGGAAGCCCTGGCCGCGCACTCGCACCAAGGTCAAAGGTCAGCAACGCACATTTCAGTTCCGATTCTCTAACCTCTCTGCAATTGTTTGTGCTTTCTTGAGTGTTAGACAGTTTACAGCCACTATCTCATTTTAAACTGCTTTCATTAATGGATGTGATGTTGGATTCAATGGATGAGCGATGTAGGTGGGACGGTTGGCCCTGGAATGTGTAAAATGCTTGCAGTTGCATGACTACCTTGCTGGATGTTTTATTAAGAGAGCGCCCCTGTTCCTGGTTGCTCTGCAGGCTGCCTGGGCTACGTGAAGCGGGTCCTGTTTGTAGTTGGGGACGACTGGATCTTCCTCTTCGCTTTAGGGGTGATCATGGCACTCATCAGCTTCACAATCGACTTCACGGTCAACAAGATGCTCATTGGTGAGTGGAGTCCGGGTCAGGGAATACACTTTCGACTGGACGCCTGACAGATTTTTGTGCCAGACGCATGTCAGAATACAACAGTGTCATCTATAACCTTAAAACCCTCAATCACAATTCTAAAATAAAACTAAAAGATAGTAAGTCAAACGTTTTAGCTAGTACCCTCATCAGAGCTGCTTAAAGACTACCTTACAGACAATCGAATGGGAACTATGCCTCTTTGCAGCTAAGCTTATAGGTTCAGGTAGGAAACTCAAGCAATAGATTATTTATTAAAACATAGACTAGACAACACTACTTCATTGTACATATTTTACACTACATTATCAAATTTCAAGGTACCCCTGCCCATAAATTAGCTTGCAGATAAGTGGAGAGGCTGACTGTAGGAAAGCCCTGGGCAGGGGGCAGGATAGCTGCCCTTCCCAGTTTTAAGAAGCCAAAAAGCAGATGGATGCTGGGGAGGAGGAGGCAAACTCTGGCTCACAGCAGGGACGTAATGGATTGAGGTAAATCCTTTCCTTGCCGCTCATTCGACTTATTGTTTATCGGAAAACAAATCAAATTCTAGCTATTGATAATTTGATTGGGTATTGGAGGCTCCTAAAATAGGCTTGATGTGACTGTGATTTGATCTAAGGTTAAAGTGAGTTCCCTGTCTGCCTGAACCACTGCTTTGCTTAATTAAGGCCCCTTCCAGCTAACAAACCTCTTTCCTCAGCCCACTGGTGGCTCTTCCAGGAGCTTGGAGACAACATGCTGCTTAAATTCCTGTCCTGGTCGGTCTATCCTATTGCCCTGACTGCCTTCTCCACCGGCTTTGCACAGAGTGTGTGCCCAGAGTCTGCAGGTAGGTACCAGAAGTAGGGAGAGGGGTGATACCCTAACCCTAGCAACTTGCCAAGTCAAGTGAAAGTGGCCTGAATTAAATCAGAGCTATGGCCACAATTGCCAGTATACTGTATGCAGCAACACCATTAAACTGAATGGATTCAGGCCAATCTCTATGTATTTTGTTCCAGGCTCAGGAGTCCCAGAGGTGAAGACCATCCTGACAGGGGTGGTGCTGGAGGAGTATTTGACCATTAAGAACTTTGGGGTCAAGGTGGTGGGGATGACCTGCACCCTGGCTGCAGGGAGCCCCATCTTCCTGGGCAAAGTGGTGAGCCATTGCTATACAACCACTATGCCTTTTTTAGGGGTGCTAACCAATGCTTTGAAATCCATTATCCATCAAAACCTGTTGCCAAGACACCAGCATGCAGCTGTTTATCTATAGTGCTGTATTTAAAATATTTTCATATCCTGAATTACCCTAAAAAAAAATAATAAAAAAGGTCAAGTACAATAAAAAGGGGATTGGTAATTATATTTATAAAACCAATGCGAGGTACGATAAATTATTTTAAATGATCGGTTAGCATTCCTTTTAAGATTCATTAAGATTTGAATATTCTCGGTTCTGTTTCTCGCCTCCCCCATCTCTTTCTTCCCAGGGTCCATTCGTCCATCTGTCCTGCATGATCGCGGCCTACCTGGGTAGAATGCGAGCATCTGCGACCAACGAGTATGAGGTAGGAAGCTGGGCAGTCCAATGCAGTTTGAGTAACAAGGGAAAACTTACTGGAACTTCGATCGCTCATTTGCTCTCTTTTTGTTGAAGTGCGTTAAATATCCAACTCGCTGTGCTTCGGTTGTGGTCGTTAAAGCAAATTCTGTTCAGTCAAAAGACAGCGTAACCTGGCAATGCATATAGATTCACTCCCTGGCCAAAAGGTCTGACTCCCTTGCAATGTTACTTTTTCCCCCAGAATAAAAATAAGCAGTATGAGATGCTGGTAGCAGGTGCAGCTGTCGCGGTGTCTAGCTGCTTTGGAGCTCCAGTAAGTGGTAAGTAATGGAGCAGTGGTTCTGTGCTATACTCCTTGGTTGTCTTCTAACTTTGTCACAGATGTATTGGGATGTGAGGTTAAAACAATGTCTTGGTGAAGTCTCACCTCGTGTAGAGTGCAGGCTGAGTCATAAAGCCGGGGTAGCGCAGGTTCGTATCCTGGCTGTGCAAAGTCGTCAGTCTTCACTGGGGTTTCTGGAGGGAGGACCACATTGTCCTTAGCACTGTCTTTAGGGAGGCAAAAGAACCTCATCACTCTACAGCACACCCTACTGGCCAGGTGCCTAGTGAGCTCCGGCAGACACCTGCAGGGCCGGCCTTTGTCTTCCAGAGGCTGGTAACTCACTGACGTCCACTCTCGAGTTCCTGGGTGTAAAAGAGGAAGCTGGCTTGGTCGTGGGATCGGAGGACGCTCACTGAACCTTCGGTTCCCCTGAGCTTTGTGGGGAATTGCTGCATTGAGGGAAAAAATTATTGGACATTCTAAATTGGGGAGAAATAAATGTCTCAGTAACCCTTAACTCCTCACCTGTGTTACAGGGGTTTTGTTCAGTGTGGAGGTGGTGTCATCCCACTTTGCTGTCAGGCATTACTGGAGGGGATTCTTTGCAGCTACCTGCGGGGCCTGCATGTTCCGACTCCTTGCAGTCTTTAACAGCGAGCAAGGTACCAAGAGCGTGTGTGTGTGTTAGTGCGTGTGTGAGTGTGTGGTTACATGCTCGTACGTGTGTGTGTGTGTGTGCCTGCCTGCCTGCGTTCGTGAGTGTGTAGTTGCATGTGTGTGCGTCATCCATAACTTTCAAACTCACTCAGAGTTCTCTCCAGGTAGACAGACATTTCAGCTAGTGCCTCCTTTAGGATGTGTGTGTGTATGCATGAAAAATGGTAATTGAACTGTCGAAACTGATCGTCGTCTGTGTTTCCACATAGTGACTATCCTCGCTCCCTTTAAGACCAGCTTCGATATTGACTTCCCCTTCGATCTCCCCGAGATGATCTTTTTCATAATTCTTGGGTAAGGATTCTTCAAACCTCCCTGCACAAAGATAGATAGATAGTTTGTACTATAAAGAACAAATGAGCTATGTGTGTAGGTGGTGGGAGCAAGTAAAAACTACAGTAGGAACCAATGCAATCATATTTCTCTAGATATATAGACTCACCCTATATGTGCAAGACATATACACTGTGTAGCCATTGGAGGCAATGCTTTGGTCTAATGCTTTGCTAGCCAGGGTATTCTTCATGGTAATACATTGGTATTATAATGTTATTCCAATGGGATGAAAGGGGACTGAAAGAATCAGTAGGCCTGTTAACTCTGTATGCTGTTTCCCTACAGGGCGGTCTGTGGGGTGATGAGCTGTGCCTACCTCTTCTGCCAGCGCTGGCTGCTCGGGTACACTCGACGCAATTCAATCATTGTCAAGCTGATGGCTACAGAGTGAGTGCTTTTCCTTGAAACCTGCTTATGTAAAGACTTTTTTTTTTAATGATATCTTGACCTTCTTCCGCTAAGGGGAGGGTACAGTCGTCCTGCAGAGTAGGGGAGAGGTGCGGTCACTCGGTGTGTTTGCCTAACTGTGTTATTTGAACCTGCAGGAAGGCTGTGTACTCTGGACTGGTGGCCCTGTTGCTCTCCTCCATCACCTTCCCTTATGGTCTGGGACAGTTCATGGCGTCCAGGGTAAGTTGCTAACACACCTCCACGCTGCTTGTCTTTTCCTTCTATAGCTTACATTCTCTTCCAAACAACTTCATCATTTTGTAAACCATTCCCTGTAAGGTATAAGGGTCTCATGCCTGTTGTGTTTTTGTCATAATTTTCTCTTAACGTCAACCAAATAGGGAATCACTAGAACTGTTATGGAAAATAATTGTACTAATAAGGCTTGTTTTGAGGGAAAACTGTATGTCAGAAGAAGATATTAATTGAAGTAAACGTTATTTACCCATCTCTACCCATCTGCATCTCTCTCTCCTTCTCTGTTTCTCCTACTCCCCTCATTTTCTTCACCATTCTCTCCCTTAGCTCACCATGAAAGAACTCCTCTACTCCTTATTTGACAATAACACCTGGATCGTCCTGTCCCAGAATGCCTCACTCTCACGGCCCCATGTCGTGGACCCCCAAAACCTGTGGCTAGAGTGGTGGGACCCCACGTTCACTTTCTATGGAACCATTACGTTCTTCTTGGTCATGAAGGTATGGAAGGAATAGCCCCGCATACAGCACCATACTTTTATTGATCTGGTCTCTTTCCCTGGATCCGGGACTCATTGAGGACTCATTCGCTTTTCCTTTTCCCCTAGTTCTGGATGCTTGTTCTGGCCACCACAATGCCAATGCCCGCCGGCTACTTCATGCCAGTCTTTCTTTATGGTGAGTGATCACAGTAGAAGGAAGACGACCATGAGGTATGGGGTGTTTCCAACACAACTGACAGTCTCTGCCTGGCCTAGGACTGAATGGATGTGCTTGCTGAGTACGTGATACTATCGACGTGTTGATTGGTTGCGGGTTTCTTACAGGAGCAGCAATTGGTCGATTGTTCGGGGAGGTGGTAGCCTACTTTTTTCCGAATGGAATCTGGACTGATGGCGTCCTTAACTTTATAATTCCTGGAGGATATGCTGTGGCAGGTAAGGGCTGATCATGTCAGAAACATGCAGCATGTGCTGAAAGTAATAAGCTGTAGGATACACAGTGTGGGGCATGTGTTCAGCTCAGGGTGAGCTAGTGCTTTGTTTTCTTAGTCACTGTAGCATTTCATTGCTCCTCATCAGTCTCGGGTAATACTTCCTTACCTTCAGCTCTGTATCCGTATCTTCACCCCACCTCTCACTGCCCTCTCTCCCTATCCCAGGTGCGGCTGCCTTCTCGGGTGCTGTGACCCACACTCTGTCCACGGCTCTGCTAGCTTTGGAGATGACTGGTCAACTCTCTCACATCCTGCCTGTGCTGCTGTCTGTACTGGTGTCTAACGCCATCGCCCAGCACTATCAGCCCTCCTTTTACGATGGGACCATCATAGTCAAGAAGCTTCCCTACATACCCCGCTTCTGGGGCTCCCAAAAAGGGTAATAACGAATAATCATCACCCCCCAGCAGTCTGCCCCTGGGTGTGATGAATGGGCTCTGTTATAGCTTGCCTGTAGAAATACCAAAACAAATGTAACAACTTCAATGACAAACCTTTCAGCTTTTAGAATGCCTTTGACATTAAAGCGAGTTTTTGCTCCTGTACAATTATAAGCATGTTCCTTCCTTTCCATACTGCTGCAGATCCTGCATGGTGACCACTGATCAGTATATGAACCGTAACCTGGCCCCGGTGGTAAAGAGCTGGGGGTTCAGGGATATCCTCAATGCACTGACCTCCAACGCAGACACTGAGTTTCCAGTAGTGGAGAGTGAAGGTAATGCAATTCCTTGTGTAGTCTCTTATAATACAGCTGCCTGTAGTGCACCGGGATGGCTCTTGAATGATGCATACATGTCATTTACACCGCAGTCAGTGTGAATATATGCTCCTCCTATCTCATATAAGTTTTGCCTTTTAAGAAAATACTGTACACTTAATTTTTTTTAAATAAATGTCCTACATTGTGTGATATATATACAGTACATTGGGCAGTTAACTTCCGTTAGTTCATAGTAATTGCTTTTGTATTCTCAGTGCTACTTAAACTCCTGCAGTGATGGGACCCATTAATCCCTAGCCTTTCCCCCAGCTCTTCCTTTAAAAAGCAAGGTGGGATAAATCATAGTGAAATCATGGTTAAGCATAGGTAAGCACTGTAAAGCCCAGAGAGGTATGGTAAAGCATAATAAAAAACCTAGCAAACCATGGGAAACCCTTTGAGAGTAGCTGCTATTTACTTCATGCTAATATTGCACTCGGCTTTAGCCAAGATAAAATGAGATAATAGTGATGGGGACCAACTAAGACGTAGCTTCATTGAACTATATGAGCCTTCAGTGCATTTTCTCCACCAGGTAGAAACACATGGTAGAGCCATGGGAAAAGCATAGGAAAACTGTAATTTAATTAGCATGCAATATTACCATGGTAACCCTCCAGCCTCAGTGCTTGTTCCCTCTGTTCCAGGGTCCATGGTGCTCCTGGGCTCTGTAGCCCGGTCTGAATTACTCTACTTCCTGCAGAGCTACACAGGGCAGGACACTGTCGTGGAGGGGACCCCCAGCTCGGTAGGAGAGCTCCGTAGTTCTTTGTGGAGGGGGGGTGGGCTAAATCTCTGCTAACCAAGTGTCTTTATTAGCACTACCAGCATCATCACTGGTCCTGTCTCTCTCCTACGGAAAAGCTTTGAATTTAACGCCATTGTTATTTTTCTCCGTAGGGATTGGAGAAGAACGTGGGGGAAGTGTGTTCCATCCAGCCCATCACTTTTCAGCTTTCAGCACAGACCTCCCTCTATCAGGTATTGTACACTGCCTGTCTGATCACACCTCCGCTGCACAGACTACAGGGCAAGAAGCTGGTACCCTGATTCTGCAGATCATTGTCGTACATTGTAAATGCACTTCATTAGGGTTTTTTCTCTATGAAATTATGAAGCATCATGTCTTGCTATTGTCTGGACTGTCCTCAGACAGTTGCTGTTGGTTGCATGGTCTCAGTGGGCTCAGGTGCCTGCTCTTTAAGTTCACTATGCTTTAATTCTGCAGTCTTAGGGTAACTGTGTGTCTTCAGCTTCTCCAGCTTGCTTTCTGTCTGATTACTTTGCCTTGGATTGAAAAAGCACGGTTAGAACTGTTTTTGGAATGCTGTTTTGAAAATTGCCAAATATTCTATTCCAGTGCTTTGTTTTGCAATAATTTTCACTGATTTTCTTTGTACAGTATACATGCAGTACCATAACCTTGGTGTTTTAGACACATTGATGCACCTGACATTGTTATAATGCCCATAAATAAACAAACCCTAACCCTAGCATTAATAAAGCAACTACAATCTAGTATAACCACATGAGACACGATATTTTCACCAATTGGATTGCAAACCACAATGTCTCTGTGCAGAACAGTTTTGCTGTGGAAGGTTTTAATGTCCCCAGGGCACAGTGAGTCCCTCCCAGTAGCGTGGTTCCCCCAGGTCAGCCCCTTCTGACCAGCCCTCTCCCCTCAGGCACATGAACTGTTCGAGCTCCTGAACACGCAGCTCATGTTCGTCACCGATGGAGGGAAGCTGGTGGGGTTCGTCACCCGAACGGAGGTGAGTCTTTACATTAACGTATTGTTTGCAAAGCCGGCTCGGTGTATTGGTTCCCCTGAATATTTGTTCCCACCAGTGAACATTTGTTCCCCCCTTACATGTATGTTGTTATTTATCCTAGCTGTGTAAATTAAGCATGTGCAATTCTAGTAAATATGGGCAGTGTTTGCAGGCTGTTATGTATTACTGCAGGTGAGACTGGACCTGTCAGATGGGACTGGATGGAAATTTAGGGTTAGGCTGAGGGTTAGAGAAAGGGGTCTTAAAATTAAGGTTTTTGTTGAAAATCCATGAATATAGACTTATATGCAAAGAAAGGTGATTTTGTTGCCAAAAAATATGGGGGTAAATATTCCCCAATATTGGTTCTTAGGTGGAACGAATATTAGTTCCTAGGGGAAGAAATATCCAGGTGGGGTCATATATTCTCTGACACTGGGAGGGAATACTGTACTGCATGTCATGTACAAAAACATCCTTGTAACAAAGTTCAGCTGTATAAAGATATCTAAAAAAAGGGTCAAGTTGCAACAACTTTAACTGAGGTACAATAACGGGGCTAACTTTGTTTCCTGTTTCATTCATAAACCCATACTTGATATCTCTTAATAACTCGCTGACATTAAAAACAGTTAGTTGAATTGGCCCTGGTTGCTGGGAAACTCTTCCTTAATTGGGATTTCTTTTGTGTTCTTGCAGCTGAGGAAGGCGATTGAAGACCTGGCCTTGGGAAAAACCGCTGCATAGATATGACAGGCAGGCAGGCAGGCATGTAGGCAGGCAGGCAGACAGACAGACACACAGACAGGCAGGCAGGCAGGTAGGCAGACAGACAGACAGACAGACAGATAGACACTCAGCAAAGGAGTCAACTAAACAGTTATACAGTTCAGTTCAGACAGCATGTCACATGTATATTACTAGTAGAGTTGAAACTAAATCTACAGCATTGCTTCCAACTCTATATTAAGATCTCTAGATACAAGATTGTATTGAAATCAGTTTGAGAAGGGGTATTCATTAGTTAGACTTTGTTTATTGGAATTAATAATTACTTAGCAGAAACTAATAAGAATCTATTTTTTCTACCCTGTATATTCCATTCCTAATGGCTTACTCTTTTTTAAATGCTACACACCTAATAATAAATCTCCTTTTAAAATCTTTCTGTATTTCTTTATTTAAATATCACTGTGAGGTATGTATATATTTATATATTAAAAAATAACACAACATTACAAATCACAGACATACTGCTGCACATTGTAGGAGGGCTGCTTTACATCTTCATTTAACGGTAAACATTTACAAGGTAAACACAGACAGAAAAGTGGACTTTTTATCCGACTCGGCCATGGGAGTTAGCTTTTACATTTAAATGTGGACCCACCCTCAATGTGATTAGAGGTGGGCGGCCAGCATAAACATATTACAAGTCATACAATTAGGATTTGAAACATCAGTGCCCCTACAATCATATTCAATTTTACCCTTCAATAGACATCGCTGGTATCTAATTATTATGTTATTCCATAGTTTAGACCTCTGAGCGGTACATTAGCAGGCTGTGTTGACAAACAAGTTTGTTTCCATTGTTCTAAGGCTCCTCCTCTTTGGAAGCTGCTGGTGACGCTCTAAGACAAATAGGCACACTAATATTTGTAAAAGTACAAATAGCTTGAATCCAAAAACTCCAGTTTTTGTTCGCAGTTAGACATATTTCATGGACCGTGGGTCATACAAGGTGGATAAGGAATTAGCGTGTATGGTCAGTTTGGGTCTTCCCAGGCTATACATTTCATGCCAATGTATGTTTCTGTTCCAATACACTCTGCAGCCGTAACTCTCTGCAACAGTATTCCCCCATTCGAAAATGGTCGTCAACAGTCATGATAAAAACTCCTTCATCCTGGGACCCTCTGATTGGCTGTTCACTGAACACCTCTTTCATACTGATGTTGTGATTGGTCACTATCAGATTCTTTGGCGATAAACAGCGAATGGATTGTTGCAAGCCATATCGTCAATGCCAGAAACAACGTCAACTTTCCACAGTTGACCAACCCCCAGCAGTAATGTGGTAAGTCTGGGAGCCAGTTACCAACACCCGGACTGAACAGAACGTGTTTTGGCGCCTTCAGTTACATACGCCACCCCCCAGATTAAATTGATAGACCATTTGATCTGCAAGCACAGTTTTAAAGGATATTTTGCTACATAATTGCTGTCATTAGAGGTTTTAAAATCAGTGAAGAATGGACAAGAATGTTTAAAGGGTTAATTTGCTGGCCCTGGCTTGCTGTCAAGGCGGATGCAGCTGTGAGCAACAAACAATATTATCCGATATTCTGCCATGGTTGTTAGATATTTCTTCATTTTAAATAACAATATCAGTTTTCCATTTATTTCGGATAATGATCTACAATTTTCTCGTCTTCCCATAAATAAGTGTTAAATAATAATTTCTTAAGGTTAGGGTTAGGGAATATAAAAACAGAAAAAAATAGGATATTTTTGTCTTTGTGTAAACGGTCGAGAAGATTTCTCATTTATTTCTATTTCTAAAGTGTTTCTAATATGACTTGAGGACCGTGCTGGGTGTTTGGTTGGAGCCCAGTTCACAGACAGTTGAGGCTGTTCCAGCTGGGTTTGACGTAGCCTCTAGACTAGTTGTAAAAGACTTCATCTTCGGAGATGGAGCTGCTGTCAGCATGTCGAATGGAGCTGCTCCTTCGGGGATGGTGCCCTGTGACAGAGCTCCTCCCCACCAGCAGGGGGCCCTGTCTCTCCAGGTTGCCTGTGAGCATGTCCCTGATAGATTGGGTCTGCAGGGAGGGGACTGACGGGGAGGGTTCCTGGGTGTACAGGCTTGTCTCATCACCCCCGTCCAGATTGATACTATAAAGCCTCTGGGTGCCATTCATTCTCAGTTGCTGGAGATAGACCCCCTCCGCATCGAGACCTAATCAACAACCATAACAGACAGCATTTATTAATAAAGTTTCAGTATATGTCATCTATAGCTTTAAACACTGGACCCTATTCAATAGAGAAAAACATTTCTCAGTGTCTTCAAACGCTATTCAAAAATCCTTGCATCACCCTCAGTGGCACTTTAGCTATAGCGTACTGTACACTGAGCAGTGCTGGCGTGACATCGCTAGAAATAACCCAACTGGATACAGTATTACTGGCCTACCTGGAAAGAGAGCAGAATCCTGGGTGAGCTTTCCATCTTGCTCGACTTCACCGTCCATCGATGACCAGGCACTCATGGTCGCCTCGGCGATGGCAAACTGCTCAGCAACGCCTGCAAACAAACACTCCCATTAGATATGGCTCGTTTCTTCAATGAGAATTCTCAATGACATATTCTGTTTCCCCCTCCCCTCCACCCCACCCCGCCTCTGACCTGCGGCGAAACGCGCCTCTTTGAGCTCGTCCGTCAGGTCACTGTACTGCTCCTCGTCCTGAAGGGGCGCTGCCCCCCAGCCCTGCTGCTTGCTGTTCCAGCCCTTCCACTCAATCAGGTGGGCCACGCGGCCCTGCGCCATTGCCGTCGGCTTGGTGATGCGCTCTTTGATAGTCGCCACCAGACCTGCCCAGGAACACAAAGCACTGGTTTCAGGTCACCCAGTATCCCTCATACTTCAGTCCTGCAACGTCTCTGAGGCCTCTGTCTAGTTGTGTGGATTTATGGTGATCCCAGGGAGACTGAACAATCTTTGCCTCTTATTCCCAAAGTACCGGTGCAAGGGTTTTTTTCAAACAAAAGACACAAAGATACATTGTTGCGCTAACTTTAGCAGACAGGGTGCTTGACATATGAATTATTCAGGCGTTCATATCCAATGCAGCAGGCCAGATAACTAGCTGCAGGAACTGCAGTGGCCGGTCTGATTGGCAAAGACCATTTGTGAGGTTAGTTTTCAAAATAAAAAGCTCTAACATACATCTATATTTAAATCTATACATGATTCTGATAAAGTAAATATTCTCTACTTTAAGGTATTGATAGCTTATAAGCAACTGCAATACTATTAGCTATTTGTTCAATGGTACCAACTAGTAACCATATTTTGGCGCACAATACCATTGCAGTACTGCACCAAGCTACCATAATCACTGCAAGAAAGTGTAGTGCATTAGGAACACTGTTAAATGCATGTTCTAATTAATCCTATTAGTGTTAATGTTGTGGTTTTGCAAGTAGTTTTAAGGTTGATTAAATTGGTATTATAATGGAATCCCAAACGGGTTATGTTCAACATTGGTGTATGAATGTGTATTTGTTGTACTACATCCACATGTCCACAGCGGGGCAGCATTGAGCCACACTAGGAACCCTTGACTGCCGTATCAGGAATGCTGGCTATTAATCTCCAGCTGCACACTGAAGTGCATCTCCCCTGCAAGCATGCAGTGAATGCAGTTAATGCAACAGCTGTTGACAGCCATGCCTGGGTTAAGGGTCTTGTTATTGTACGAGCCACTTGTCTGGCGTGGCCACTTTCCCCAGTTGCTGTGCATTCTGATCTTCAGCAATGTTGGGATCCAACGTCCTCATGGGCCTGGTGCATCAACCAACCCTTTTAGCACCAAATCGTTTTCAAGGGCAGCAAGTGCTTAATGCTTGAAATATTGGTTAGTGTATTCATTACATGGTCCAATTTCAGGTGCATTGTCTGAACCTAATCACAAATTAACTTTAGCTGGGACTGCATGGGCATCGATTTCCCTGATTATTAAACTGTCATGTGTGCTTCAGTCTCGTGACTGAAACGAACCTTTGCACTTTGCACTTTGATCTTTGTACCTTGTCCTGAACATTTGTTTTAAAAATGTAAAACACTTTTATGTTTTTGCAATAATGGCGTTTTGGAGATTATTTTCCCCAGCGTTACAGAGAGTGAGTCTATTTCTACCTGCTGACCATCTGTTTACTGAGACTCGCGTCCCTGTGTCATACATTTGTGGGATGCATTCTTGTAAGACGGTGTAACTTTTGGATTCTTTTTTCAATGCAGATAGTGGCACCACAACAGATAAAGCTATTAGGGAGCTCACGGTGGTATCCATGGAAACAGCCTTCCTACAAATTTAGCCAATTGCACACTTAATTACGGGAGACAGCAGGAGACTGCAGAGTGACTGGCCACTGGAGAGGTGACACTCATTTACACTGTAACATCTTTATATATACTGTGTGTGTGTGTGTGTGTGTGTGTGTGTGTGTGTGTGTGTGTGTGTGTACTCTTTATAGTTTATAATTTATTATAATCTTTATAATTTAATATCTGTTTTATAAATGAATGAAGAGTCCACTGCATGTCAAAGCCCTCTGGTTCTTATGTTCTGCTCTGCACACAGGCATAATGTAGTGTCCATTGTTCTTAACTTAGCAGCATTTACTACCACCCCAAGACCATGTGTCGCCCCCTGCTGGTGAATACTAAACACATTCACTCCTTCACCCTTACCCAGCAGGGATGATGTCGCCAACTCTGCGATTTCAAATCCGTCGGGGGTCTGCTTCTTCTCCTGCCCAATCCCGTTCACGGCAGGCTTGAAGCATTTCTAATACAAAAACATGCTGATTAATGAACTGATCAAACAGCAGGCTTACAGAACAAAAGAAAGCGAGGGCATGCTGGAGACTAGCACTGTATACTAGCACTGTATACTGTATACTATATACTAGCTTTTATACTGATAGTCTTACATTTATACAGCACTGTCCTAAACAAAGTGAAAGAAAGTAATGACAGAGCAGTGACAGAAATGACAGAATCTCGTGGGCAGTGAATAGTCTTGGTAGACCTTCAGTTGTAGTCAGATTGGCTCAAATGCATTAAATTTGAAAATCCAGACACTGTGATTACCTTTAAGGGGACCCAGCAAAATCCTGTCTGCTCCTGCCAATAAAAGATAACACCATTAATCAGACCGGTAGAGTGACACACAGCATGCAATGCATTAGGTCTGCCACAGATTGCTTTCCAGGAGATTTAAATGCGACAGCTTCCCTCAGAAATGCTACTAACAATGTACGACTACAACACGAAACCAGGGTCCAAAAGTCTCCTTGTGTGTTTTTGGAATATTACCTATTATGTGCAGTGGAGGCCATACTTGGTTTTTAGGGTCCTCGTCCAAAAATGGGCACTGTGTCTGTCTGTCTGTCCCACTATACCAGGGGACCATGATAACTGCACTTATTTTGCACCAGTCTTCACCAAGCTTTTGTCATACACTCCTAGCATCCTACAGACATTTTGGATTGCATTGGGCTCCAATCCAAAACACTTTCGATTTTGATATGAATATTTTTAACCTGTACATGCACTCATTCACTTTCTACTCTAGGCAGTCCAGAAGCATGACATCATCACTTTACATAGTGTAGAGACTAGGGAGCCGACAGAAGTCTCAGAACACATTTTACTCTAACCTTGTACTTGCTATTGGAGTGTGAGGACCCTCTGAATGTTCCGCCACTGGTTGCTATTTACAATTTGTATTTCTGTTTTACAACCCTTTTCTGCACAAATACAAGCCACTCACTCCTGCTAAAAACACCACAGAATATGGTCTATAAAAAAACACACACATAGCTTTGAACCTATATGTTGTCCTGTTCTACACTTAGAATACATGCTTTTCCGTTGAAGATGCCTCCCTTCATGGCTTCAGGTCTCCCTCTAGCTTACCTTTGAAACGGCCTGGTCCTCAGTGCCAGGCTGCTGCTGCTGCTGCTGCAGTTCGGCTGATGTTGGTTGGGGGGCGCCGTGGAGATCTGGAAAGGAACAAGAGCCAGGGGGATATAAAAGCATGTGGAGTATTGTAGCCATGCAACAGAGGACCCAGGTGACTAAAAATACACCCTTGAAACCAAAACAGCAGCAGTATTTATATAGTGTATTAGTTACACTATGTTGGAAATGTGTGCCTGCACCTTTAAATCACAGGTTTGAATGAATTGCATTTGGACGATTAGGATTCCTATATATTGACTGGGGTTGACCTTTATGTATTGGATACAGGATGTGAGAATGAGGGAGAAACATGAGTGAGACTGGTAATCAAGACTTAACAGCTGCACTATGAGCTATGTACACCTCCTCATACCGCGTCCTCTCCTTATAAAGCCTTTTAAAAGCTTACCTCTAGTAACTGCTGTTTTCCAATAGAATTGCTTTGCTTTCCCATATTGTGATCGCTATTGCTTGGGATGCCAGTGGCTGTAGAGTGATGCTTTCATTAGTGGTGGTTGATCTACAGAACTAGCTGAGTTGAAATTAAATAGGGTTTTGTTATCATTTTTCAGCAGTTATAAAGACTTGTTTGTCCATCTGTAAACAATGATTGAGTTTGATAAACCTTTTGTATATATGGCTGATAATATAAGTGATTGTAAAACAATAAAGAAACCAGATGTGATCGCTGTGTTCTTGAATGAAGTCAATAACCTGTATTCCCTGTAGTCATTAATTGTTTACAGAGATGGATGCATAGACAGGAAAAGCCGCCTATACAGTAAACTTCCCATCACAAGCTTTACAAGCATTGATGGACATGTCGGTTGTTTTCGTTTAATAAGGATCTGTTTTCACATGTACATAAAACAAGACTGGCTCTTAAACCAATTCTGCTAATTTAGTTGTTCTTAAGGTTAGAACATGCATGGGATGCATGCCAATGTGAGCTGAAAATCCTAAACTGTCCCACACTCTCCTAGTGCATAAGGAGTCATATGGGAATCCTAGGTGACCTACACTAAGCTAGCCTGTGTTTTTTGGTCTTGTATCACGACTCACTGATATACGCATTTAATCAAAATGCTTTGCTTTGCTAAGGTTTATGGTTTCTTCAGGGTGATGCAATGGTACTGTAACGGTATTTTCCATTTCTAAACCTTTCTGTTGTTTTGTTATAATTGAAGGCATAATGACATTGTAAAATGAAAGGTTACTGAGCAAACAAAGCAGCACGAAATGTCAGGCTCCCTCGCTGGAACAGTGAGTGTTTGAAGGCGATTAAAGCCAAGAAGCCAGACTGCCTGTCTGATAGCAGCTCTGTTCATTCTGGTAGTCTGTAGCTGTGCTTCGGCGAGATGGCTATCAAAGCTGTCGCTCGCTGCTCTGCATTCATCTCCATCCTCCACACTCCGCTCCCGGCATGCACCTGGACTGGGCCAGCGGCTGCTCTCCTGTTGCTACCCGGATTTCCACGGCAACCACAAAGCGCTGCCGTCAACTCCCAGGGGAACTCCTTAATTGAAAGCCTATTTACTGCCACATTATGTGATGCACATGCAGCCGAATGTTTATTAATTCTGTATAAATCAATACAGAGTGAAAACTAATCTGGTTACAGCACAGACGCACGCCGAGTGGAGTTACAGATTTATCTGCTATATTAGAACGGGCATACGCGAGCGTCTCATAATGAGAATGTATGCCGGTGAAAACCTTTTAAAATCATGTTCTTACTTTTGAATAAGCAACATGGCTTTATCACTATGCTCGCTTCTTTAATTATGAATATGCCCGAGAATTCAAATATAGCACAATGTACTTAATTCAAAATGTAAAGTCATTCAGTGCAGAAGGATAGAATAATGCATTATGATTAACTACAGCAAGCGGTTTATAATACATGAATTCAAATGAGTTAAATATGTGCTTAATGCATGCAATTAAATGTAATGTTTAAAAGGCTTTTGCATTTAGAAAGTGCAAAACTGAAACAGGAATATTTACCATGCATTTTGAGGCTGGATGAAAGTACATATTGAGGAAACACCATCTCTGATGTTTGCAAACATACGAGCCTGAATTTGTTTGTTGGGTACAGCGACCTTCACACAGAATCATTTCAATATAATACTAGCAAGCAGGAAATAAATTGAGTCTTAAACACTGAGAAAGCTGTCTGCTCCAGAATGGAAAACTACAATGTTTTATTTATTGACTTTAGATAGGGTATCTACAGTTCCATAAAAGGCTGGATAATGGACGTGTCATATTGGTGAAGTATATCAAATATAATGCAGGTGCTATAAATTTAATACATGCATTGGTCAATTTATTATAGATATTTTGAAAATATGGAACGTAGTTTTGCTGTGATATGTTGGTTAAACTTGTTTCTGATACCTATATATGTATTAATGCTATTTTTTAATGCTATTAGGATTATTCCATTATAGCCCGTATTAGGTTGTGTACAACTGTGAAAAGCTACCACATTTAAACTGTCTTATTCTTATTATGAGACTTCATGTACATTTACTACAAACTGGGTTAAAAAATGTAAAACCCCTGCCTTGACTTGACCGTTCTCCTGGTGTCTGCTGGTGGTCTTAAGAACGTCAGGCTGTTGTTTTTCTAACTGTGCTCATTTGCTTACACAGCATCACAGTTTCATTGTATACCTGTTGGTTCTTTGCATACGCTTTTACACGCCATGCTGCTGCTGTGGTCAGTATATCCCTGTGTGCAAAGTGTTTGCAACTCAGTGGATTAATCCTATATAAATAACTTAAATAATGAGGTAAAAAGGAAATACTGACGTAAATAAACGGCAAATCTTTCAAGAATGGCCACTTGTGGAGGGTGTCTAAAATATGGAACAATTTCATTGTGATTTCAGAGCTATCAGGAATATCAACATGCCTCCTTAAAGGTCACTGTTATTGAATTCTCTTGACTCCTTATTCTTCAGGGAATTGGAGTCACAGGGGGTCAATTTATCAGCCTGAAGGCAAACCTATTGCAGGTTGGCTAAAGAGAAACTGACCCAGTCCAGCTCTTATGCAGAATCTTATACAAGTTTACCAGGTTAAATCTACATGTTCTTTACAGTGTGCTATGCCTTGTGAATCATGAATTAATGCATTTGGCTTGACTCAGGTAGTATTCATAACCTTTGTGCATCACTGAGCCACTGGCTTCACAGTGACTCCATTTAGCACTGTACAGAATCTTAACTAAATATATGCAAAATCATGCATCAGACTGCTATGGCACCTTATTGCATGGCTGTGTTCATTTTTTTTTCTTCCAGAAAAGGAATACTCAAGATCCAGCTCCCCTTTTACAAGTCTGAAGGATTAAAGGACTTCAAGGTCACACAGAAGTCAGAAGCTGATCTGGGATTTAAACATGTGTACCATACGAACTGCAAACATTACTGTCGACAACATTGCAGAATGACAGATGTGTGAATCAGGATCTCTTGCCACATTTGCAGTACATAATAACTGTTGCAATACATTTTTGGAATTTATTGAGGATTGAGGATTACTACTACATTAAATTTAATAGAACATGTCGTTCATATTTAATAGGTCATCGTTTATTGTACTTGTTGGACAGCATTTTTTGCATTGCCTACTTATTCAAGAAATGGCAACGTAAGATTGAGATTAGAACCCTATATTTAATATATTCTTCAATGTACAATATGAAAGTTCAATTAACAGGTATTATAAACAGTTTGGGTTGCCCTGGGTGTAACAGGCTGGTTTTGCATTAGCAAATGTAATGACAGGATCAGTTAAGATGCATACTGTGCCCCAATTCCAGTTCAGCAACAGCTGCACCACTTCTGAGAACAGCTGTAAAGAGCTGGATACCAGTCTTAAAGTTGTTTACTTGGAGTCAGAGAGATCCAAGCGCTTTGCTACATAGGGAGTGAAAAGCAATTCCAGCAGGTACCAGAGCAACAGGCAGGGCTTACCTTTAGAGATGCAGGAGCCCATCGTTTCCAAGGAAGGGCAGGTGGATAGACAAACAGGCAGGGAGGCAGGCAGGCAGGCAGGCAGACGGGAGGCTTCACAGTTATCTGTTCACATCTGGACTGTAAGGGACCATGCTGCAGCTCAGAGAGGGTGAGACAGGCTGAGAAAAAAGACCTGGACGCGTACTACCTCTCCTCTCCCTGTCTGACTGGGAATGAGAGAAAATAACAAACACACGTTGCTGCCTTGTGTGTGCCTTCCCTCCAGCGCTTCAGTGATGAACCCCCTCCTCTCTGCTTGTCAGCACACACACACACACACAGAGGCGTACACACTCACTCGCGCTCTCATACCTCTCCCTGCCCTCTACTCAGTGCATCTCAGAACGCCTGCTCACAGTCTCCAGTCTGCCGTGTGTTCCAAGGGGAGTGACTCAGAGGAGCTGTGGGACTGACACGAGAAGAATCCTGGGGACCTGTCCTCTCTCTCTCAGCTCCGGGGGTCTCGAGGGGTTGAGAGAAGGGAGGGGGAACACATCTCTGTCTCCGAAGAGTCATTTCATTGGGACATATATATTACAATTATTAAACTTAACTGTGATGGTAACCCATTTTAAAGCTGACATGTTCCATACCCATTTTATAATGCACACACTACTTTATCAGAAGCCACACCTTGTTGACAGTCCAGTTTATTTAACAACCCCAATTGTACTTTTACATGACTATAACTGTTGTTTTATATCAAGCATACACAATGTATATTACAGTATGGTGTAGTTTGGCGCTTAGAGAACAATAATTGTAAGGCCACACCTCCGTAAGGAACTCGCCTCAACAACACCCTTCGACACAGACAGGCACTGTGACACAGCGCAACACTGACACACTGTGGTGCAAGGACGCACTGCAGCACAGGCAAATAGGCACAGATTCAGTGAGCTGTGTCTCTGGTACTAGGTTTGCTACTCTTGATTTGGTTATTAATGATGCTGTATGTGAAATCTGTATATCTTTATAGTTTACCTTCATGTGAAATATACGAAGGGTTGCTTATGTGCGCGCGTATATATGAAAAATTATTTTTGGTATGACTATTTTACTATTTCAAATAGCAGTAGTAAATACGGTGTCCTAGTGCTGAGGCAGGTCCAGCTGTGCGCCTGTCTCTCGCTCTCTGCTGCAGTATAAAGGATAGTCTCAGATCCCTGAAAGCAGGGAGCCTGGGAGGGAGACTTCAGTCTAAATGTCAGCGTGATCGATAACTCTCATCTTGCTCTGACCCGGGGAGATCTTAGTCAGCCCGGCACGCACGCAGACATTCGTTCTTCAAAGAGAAACTTGAGACAGCGAGACCTTTTTAACAAGTATGAGGCAGCTTTCATTTTAAAAGCTTGTCGGGGGTGGGGACGGCGGGACGGACACGGACAGCCAGAGATATTCTCTGGTGTTATATTAATAACTATGGGAATCCTAAACACAAGAACTGACCCGCCATCCTCGTTCTATTCCAGTCACGTGAGTGTGACTGGTCAACTCTGCTAGTTCTGCACACCCATTTAAAATTACATTTGAAGCTGCATTATACAAGCGTGGTCGCTACTTTTTAAAAAGCGAATAAAGGCAATGAGTAAATCTGACACTTCAATGCAATGCTGTGCTCTATCCAAGTAGGCAAGCGTGTTTCCCATGCCTACTTCATTAGACTGTTTCGGCACATGAACTACTGCATCTGTACTATGGCACATCGGTATTGTTTTATTGATTATAAATGTGTTGTTTAATCAACGCAAGTAATTGCACATTACTTACTTGATTAATAATTGGTTTAATTGTTATTTTAACCCCAAACCTCTTGCATGAGGAAAAGGAACAACAACAAAAAACGACAAAATGTCCTCTTTCTGACCCTGACAAGATCCCTGATTTATTGACCAGTTCACTGATGAAAATCAAATCTTGTTGAATATGATATGTGAAAGCAATACATATCATATTTAAATGAACTGTTTTAACTTGTATATTTAACTCCATATGTGGAGGTGTGCTTAAGTTATCCCATCAGAATCCTGTGTAAATCTCGGGACTTTCCAGGGATACTGAGCTCATTCATTCCCACCATTCCTCTTGACTCCTGCACTGTCGCCCGTGCACGTTCAGGAATTACCCTCATTCTCTGCCTCCGCCTCAGGCCATGCGGACCCAGCTGCTCCAGAACGAGCAATCTCTGCAAAAGAGCACCTTCAAGCCATGCTTGAGACAGCCCTGTGTTTTATAACCTGTGTCAGGGGCCTCCTTTTCTTCTTCGTAGGGCTAACACTAGGGTCTCTGCATTTGTATTCGTGAGATTTCCTTGCTAGGCAGTATAGAAAATAATAGGTAAACGAAGAACTTCAAATTGCATGATATACTGCGGCCCACTAGGGGGCAGAGTTCAGTTTCGCTAGCAAGATCATAAACAGAAAACAACGGCTGGCGTAGAATAGCCCTCCAAGACCAGAGCTGGCCAGATACATTATACTGGGTTGACATTTATTATTACAGTTGCAGGTATCCGGACTTACACTGTGAGTTTAATATGCGTTGAAAATTGTACTGTTTATGTGAACTCTATGGGGTGCATATATGCATTATAAAATATAGCACACATAGGAAACTTAACTTGGTACAATATATGTGCAGTTTAAAAATAAAACCAAATGGAACAGTACAGTATTTTATAAACCAGTGATGACTATTGACTTTTCTTTAAAGATTGTAAACCCATTCAACTTAATACTTGCATTAATTTATTTACTGATTTTAGTTTTGCTGCTTGTGAATTTAGTAATCATGACATGCAAGGTGAGGGACACTGGTCCTGGCTAGAGTCAGGCATGATGCAACCATTCCGACTAGGTCACCTGACCTGCCGTTAAGTCCAGGGCCACCCTCCAGCAGAGACATTTCAGCTTAGCCAGGCTCTAACCCAGGCCCCCGGAGGTGAAAAGCAAGTGAACGAGGCTGCTGTGTCACCCATCGAGCTGTTAGACTGAAACACAAAGTCTCCACGTTGAGAGGGAAACCCTCTGCACATCACGAAGTAAGACAGACTCACTTAGCAGCCAACTTTACTGAAACTGTAGAAACCTTAATGTAGAAACAAATAGAAGAAACTATTTCACCTTTTATGTTTCGACAGTATTTAACACTGAAGACACTGAGAAAGACCACTGTCGAGTGTTTTATAATGATGTAAAATAAATAGCACTTCTGTTTGGACTACAGCAGTTCTGCCCCCGTTTTTTATTTTGTCAAGAAAAAAAACAAGCTTAACATTGGACAACACCCAAGAATCAACTCAGAAGCCCGTTCAGTGAGCTTTTTCTTGCTATCGTTTCTAATATCCGGTGCAGACAGAACGTTGACCTAGCTTGCGTGTAGAACGCATGTGTACATAGTGTAATGGACCCCAGCTTGCGTGTGGAATGAATGTGTACATGGTGTAATGGAACCAGCTTGCGTGTGGAATGAATGTGTACATGGGCTGATGGCTTGTGTTGGAATCACACCACTCTGCAATTATGCCACACCTCCGTGGGGAAATCAGGTATATTTTGGCAGTCCTGTGCCCCCGCTGAGGGGTGTAAATGACATGATAAACACACTCCCTTCCAGCAGCTGTCCATCCAGCCCTCCTCCCCCCCACCGCACACGCCTCTTGCTCGCATTCCTCTGTTATGATTTCATTTTCTGGGCATGCTTTGGCACAGGCCCTCCTGGAAGAGACACCAGATTCCACTGACATCATCCCCACAAGAAAGAAAGACTTTACCAACCTGTTATCTAGTTTCCAGGGCAACCTTTCTGTTTTAAAGCTGCACATTTACGCAGCTATTCTTCACTTAATCCCAAGAAAAACAATTCCTGGTGCTATCATTATAATACCAATGTATAATCCCAAAGAAACCCTTAGCAAGACAATGCAGGCTCAGCAATACCAGGCATGACAAAACGAATATAGAACAAATACTGCACGGTGGCCCTTCTGCTAAAGAAAATCACTGGTACAGATATCATAATGCAATGAACCACTGGTATGTGTGTTTTACCACTGTGATAACACAGACCCGCTAGCAGAGCCACTATGGCACTGCCATCGAAGATCGTTTGGCAAGAGGGTAGCTTTAACAAAGCAAGTTGCTAACAAAACTTGAGTTCGTAAATCAGGAATCTCCGCTTCAGCACAGCAACAGACCGCAGAACACATTGAAATCTAACGACTTTATGAAATTTCTAACTTTAAAATGGTCACCTTTATTATCAAGACATTTGAAATAGCAGGAGTCTATACAAGGTGACAACGTCCTAGTGCAGAGGCAGGTTAAGCTGTGCACCTGTCTGTCTCTCTCTCTCTCTTTGTTGGTTTAAATTGGCTAGTCTCAGATCCCTGAAAGCAGGGAGCCTCGGAGGGAGACTCCAGATTGAGTTGTTTAACACAAGTCAAGGCACTGTTTACCATTGTCTAATCGCAATAAGACTAGTCTACCTACTAGATTGTAATGACTTCTGTTAAAGTGATAATGGCCATTGATAAGAATAACATTGGGTAGGTGACGGCGAAGGGAGTTATGCTGGAAACTTCTAAGGAGAGGCACAGAAAAGAAAAACCCAAGCTGATAACAATGTAGCGCATTGTTAATAGACTTGAGTGTGCCAAATAGCCCATGTCTGAGTATCCCTTGTGAACCCACGTCTTGCTAAGTGTATATCAACCCAAACGCTAAATCATTAAGTGATGAGTGAATCGTTACACAAACAGTGACATACTGGGAAAGCATTTTGATAGCCAGAGCTGAGCTCTTATTAGTGGATTCATGCTATGACGATGACTGCAAATATCTCAAGGCAAATAGCTATTTATCTGTAACAGTTTTATGATGTCCGGGGCACGCCACGCATGCTGATGAGGAATCATGAAGTACCTTCAAGTCATACACCTGGAAAGTGCAGGGCAGCCAGGAGAATCAAAGCAGTGGATTCTGTCAGTTCTCGGGTAGATCAGCGACTTCTAAAGCATTCCTGTGGAGCGGGAAGCCCAGGGAAGAGCACACTTTGCTCTCTTTTTGGAACGGAGATGTGAGGTCATTCTGGCGTGACATTAAAGAGACAGTAACATGCTTCGTAAAAGGGGGAGACAATGCTTAGAACACGTGTCTGTATATATAAATATATATATATTTCAAGTGAACGCATTATGTAGAGGGTATCTCTTATTTTATAATGGGAAGTAATCTCGTGAAGTTTGGGCAACCTTATGCAATACAAAAAACTTACATTAAATCACAAGACACTATGATTAAACACATAATTTTTTTTTTTTTAAATGCCATTGTGTATGGAGTGTTCTGGAATTTTGATGACTCCTTAAGGGTGACTGGTTGATTTTGTTTAAATGATTAATCATTTTTACAATAGTTTGTAAGCGTTCTCCCCTTACCAACCAGTGCAACAAAACAGTCTCCCTCCCTTGATTTTGGGTTCACAGTGATATGACAGAATGCTGCTGACAGGCTGTGAAAAACCATCAGTAATGAACACCACATTCCTTTGTGTAGCTAGCATACTGTAAAGTGACTTAAATGGATGTTAAAAACAGTGTTAATTGCCTGAAAGTCCACAATAATAATGCTTGTTTAAGGAAAATATATTTTAAAACTGTGACCCATTGATTTCACAGTATGCATGCAAGCCTACCAGTATGGTGCAGCAGCTAAACAAGTCCCCTTCCTTACATTTTTTTGTTTCCTTATCAACTTTCTCAAGCAAGAGGTTTAAAAAGAAAGGAAGGGACAATTTTGGACTGCTGCACCCTGACACATGCTGATAAGATCTCATGCATACTATGAAAGCGGTTGCTTTATAGATTCAAGTTTAGAAATAATAAAAAAAATAATAATATTCGTAATTTATTTGAACGAGAAATAAATAACAGCCAGTGCTGTGCCACCCATGTCGATAGACAGACAGACAGATGGACGGACAGGTAGTTATTATCTTATTATTTCTTACAAACACTGCATCACCTCCCCAAAATAATCGGAAATAATAATAAAAAAGACTTTGAACAAACAAGGCGTGACTGTGAAAATAATAACTGTATAATTATCTTTTTATCCTGTTTTGTTTACACAATAGCTCTTTCTCGTTTGATTAGCCCCCCCCCCCCCCCCCCCCCCCCCGCACGACACACCCTGAGCCTGCTGCGAGACAGGCAGCGAACTATGTGCATTGAAACGTCTTTCGCAATCACCTGGGGACCCAGGCTCATTAGGAAGGTCTAATTACACACAAGAACTAACAGATCACAGTGGTAATTGAGACGAGGGGTTAAAGGGTTCAGCACCACATCAAGAGAGAAAGAGAGAGAGAGAGAGAGAGAGAGAGAGAGAGAGAGAGAGAGAGAGAGAGAGAGCGAGCTTGTTGTCTTCGATAAACTGTCAGGTCTTAGGTGCGCCACATAATCTGGAGGTAATTCAGTTTTTTTCAAGAAGACATTGCTCAATAGTTTTATTACTTGTTAAGGCGTAATCAGCCCTGGGCAATGCCCAACTAACAGCTTTAAGAATCTGATTAAAACTGAAAAGTGAGCGTGTATCCGGCAATACCATAAAAGTTGCATCTCCCTGTTGCCAGTTTCATTTGTTGATAGAGGGATGATAGTAAGTAGGTGCTTAGTTGGAAGGTGCTTCCGTGCCTTATACCGCTTAAATAACCAATGGTTCCCTGCAGATTTTATTGCCAGTGTTATTTTAGAATAGCACACAGTACCCCTCGGTGGTCAAATGTTGTATATACATTCAATAGGATTTTAAGATGATCACAAGCTGTAATTTCCAGAAAACTTGAAAACCACAGCTGTAAAAATCTTCAGCACATTGAAAAGAGGTCCATTGATAAATGTACTAATGTTAATAAGAGTTGGTAAATGGACTATCACACCTTGGTTATCATTGCTCTTTTAAAAGTGCATAGCACAATGCAGCAGTATATGCAATTAGAGGGAGTGGAATCCTGCCTTGCATGGCGTTGAATGGCCGAGGCACATCCTGACTCATCCAGCAGAACCCAAACTCTTTACAAGTGCTGCTCACATCTGCTGACCCATACCTGTCAGGTTAGACTGCAGCTGTTGCTATTTGTTAGAGTACGTTATTTAGTTAACTTGAATGAACTTGGTATTGTTGTTCCTGCTTTTGCCCTCATTTGTCCTTTTTTCCTTTGTAAACCATTATGACCATTTGTAGATGAAGGTGCAACACTATGAGCCCACCTGCAGCAGTCAAATAAGCCAATTACTAAAAGCAGCAATGCAAGAAAGGCTTTGAGGAAGGACTGGTCCAAGGAGCGCTCTGTCTAACTGATACATGACGTCGCTATATCTCTGGGGCGACTTGCTGCAATGATTTGAAACTTGGGAGGCATAACCAACCACCAATGTGGAATCGTTTGAGTGTCAAGACAGTCTTGAAATAATCTTGAAGGTTTGATACCAAGATTTCTCCAAACCTGCCAAATTAATTTCTATCAGTTAGCTGGGTTCATCATTTTGTGCCCTATTGTGTATCAAGTGAGCCAGTGAAACTTTGCAGTATTGAAAAGAAAGAATGAAAAAGAAAGAGTGAAACTGGAAGGATTGGAGCTGAAGAAGGAGTTTGATTTCACATGTCAGCAGGTGTAATTTCACTGGCTATATATATATATATAGCGTATTATATTTCTCCGAGAGATTTCTCGCCTCAGATTTTACACAGAGATTGAGTTCAGTGACATCTCAGTGTAATCCCAGGCACACTGATCGTCTATCAGATTTACAGCAGATGAGAATGCAAACCAAATCCAGTTAACCCCTGTATAGCTCCTTGCAGCTGGACCTCACTTCACACTGACAGCAGAGACAGGCAGCCTTGCCAGAGCCAACAAACCTCACGAGTCCAGCACAGCAAATCAAAGTGTCATTAACCAGTGAAAATTGATTATTCACACTGACAGCTCAGGTGCCCATAATATGCATTTTACTGCACACATTTACCATGGTTTCACTCTGCTATTGTTTTACCATGGAATGCCACAGTTTTACTGTAGATAATGCACAGGGATGGGTTTAATTAAGGGATTGTGAATGTTGAGGGACTGGACAGCAGTAGAGACTACAGCCTATTCAGCTTAATTTCAAAGATATTTAGTTCTGAAAAAAAGTGCATTATTCCAAGATTTGATTAAAAACACCTGTTTAGTATTTGCAATTTACTTTATTAAAAGTGTTTCAAAGAACGTTTAAAATATCTAGAAGCACTTAATCCAGTGCAGACTGCTAGTGATTTCTATCATTAAACATATTAACATTCAAATGATATATGTATTTACAGTCTTACAGATTTAAACATATACCGTACAATATTTTCAGTTCATTTTATTCAAGAAGTGTTAATAGTGGGCCACAGTGCCTAATGCAGCTGCCCAGGTGGACAGGTAAGAAAGTTTGGGAACCCCTGTTTTAGTGCACAGCAGTGTATTCTTAATAAATATAATATAATCCGTCAGGCAACAAGAACCGAAAAGCAGATGCTGAACCCAGCTGAAAGCACCGTAACACAGACTTCTCGAACCTTAAAAACCAGTATTTGAGTAATTGCGACACGTGGTCGCAAACACAATGCAATGATAAAAAGAATACATGTGAAGTGTTTTACTCTGAAGGATTGACAGCAGTGGAGTCTGACACCCCTACCTGTCTGCCTGTCAGTCTGCAACTCCACAGGGTTGGCACAGGGGTGGATTAAGTGCTTGTGAAAGACGATGGATTGACAGTAGTGGAGACTGAAGCTTTCTGTCTGTCGATTGAACAGGTACCACACTGGAAGGATTTACTGAGGTAGAAAAAGCAGACAAAAGGGGAGCATGATTATGGGAAGAAACTGGACCTGAAATCTCGACTGATGCCCTCAATAGCAGGGCATAAATCAGGCCACCCATAGCCAAGAAAAATGTTACGACCGCAAGCAGGACCCGGTGATGGAATCCAGACTATTTATTGGCTTGTGTGCTTCAAGTATTGAGTGGTGTCTGAACCAGCCCCGTGCAGATGTCCACTCCCTCCAAGCTCCAGGCTACACTCTTCTCATTGGCTAAAAATAGCCTGGGAATACATCATAAACCAATGGTGTTATCCCATTCAGAATGGTATGTTTAATACAAGATACAACACGCTGTTGGGCTTAAATATTGTCTCTGAGTAGACAATGCCAGTGCTGTTAAGAACACCAGTTCAGAAATCTCTGTTCCTCATAAAACACTGGATCCTGTTATTAGAGAGATTGCCTTTCCCAATGATGGCTATAAAATACAACAATTAAGTTGCAGCTAAAACTTTTTCAGAATATTCCCAGCACTTTCAATTTCTTTTTTCCTTAACCTTGGACCTACTCAGAAGGTCATTTTAGTATTATTTTTGTACACCACCTACTTTTGTGATTATTGTCATCATCTTGAATGGTTCTATGATTTTCAAAAATGAATCTCTGTTGCTCTGTCTAACTGTCTGTCATCTTACTTGTGCAACAAGCAAACATGTGGCACAGACTCCAGAGCAAGCATCTTAATCACTGCATGAAAGAGACACTCGAAGGACAGGCAGTTAGCAATGCATAGCGTGCACTGAATTGAGCTGAATGTTAACTGATTGCTGCTGTGTTGGAGCAACAAACACACAGAACGACTGTCAGGTAAAATATTTTAAAAAATCAACCAGTTGCTGTAATATTGTATTCTTACAATCCTGTTTACCAGAACTCTATATCAGCAGACTCTGTTACAGGAATCTCCCAGCAGTTTATACAGTCTCTCAATACACTGATTGGAGTCAATCTGTTTTTAATTGGAGGTCCTACAGTTGATTTGATAATTATTATGCTGCGGCCTCCTGAGACCGTGGGTCACCATAGCAACAGAGCAATCGGACTTGAATTCTCCTCCTCAGGCTCTGGACCAAAGCTAACATGTAAACATTTTCCAATCTGTAAACAGACTGTTTATGAGAATGCATGGGAACTGGTAATGATCTACATAATGTTTCTCAGGGGCCAGGAGGGGTCAGCTGCCAAATAAGAGTTGCAGTTACAGAAACAGAAACAAATAAGCCAGTGGTGTTTTACCAAAGACGTGGATTCAAGCAGCCAAAGTGGACGGCTTATTTGACTTTCTTTCTTAGATTGATCCATAATGCTCAATCATTACTCAGGTTTAATTATATAGGATGATGTGTACTAACATGTTCATAAACAGGTTTGCGTTTCTTAGTTTTTCAGGGTGGGTCTTTCTTGGTTGACTGTACAGTAGTACACAAAACCGCTTTTCCATTTCTCCTGTTCTCTAAAAAAACAATACCCACAAAAGAGTCCATAGTTGCAACTTTTTTTTTTCAATTGAAGGTATTAAAAATGGTACGGAGCTGTTAAGCCAAATTCTCACACCCTTGGTTTAATAGGAATATTATATGAGACCGAGTATAATTCACAATCGCTACCCATCTTTACATCAGATTCACTGTAAAAAAATCCAGGCGGCCAATGGCTGTACTCAGTCATGATTACAAAATGCTCACTATTTGCATGATGGCATGCAATAAATACCCTTCTAACAGCTACAGTGGCCCCCAATGCTTTGAGTTCCACTGGATGTTGGACAGCTGTGTGCTGTAGTAGCATAGACACATTTTTTAGGGATATCATTACTGGTTAATAACATCGATTCTATATTTTGTATAAAAAAAGCTGATGTTTGCATTTCTTGTCAAGACCAATTACAGCACTAGTCACAGCGGTAGATTTCCAGTTGACGTGCATGTTCGACAGACTTGCTTACAAACTGTTTTCAGTGGCTCACCACAACTCTTTTCAACGGTCCATTGCCATTCTGGGAAATTATTCTCAGTGTATTCTCAAGGGGAATTAAACTACTGCAAGCCTGAAACCATTATTATTTTTCTTTTCGCACGCAGCAGTCTGATTTAATCTCCGGTTTCAATGTGTGCTGGTATAAGAGCCTCCCTCTGCTGTAGTGAGCGGAGGGAGGGTGGCAGGCTCATGCACTGCTCATGAATCTTAACGACTTCTGCAATGGAAACCTCAAAGCCACAATAACCGAAGGAGTTAAAATGTACTAAAGCTAATAAAAAGTTAGATAAATTACTTTTCAAAAGCTGGCAAGCAATTACTTATTTGCTCAAATACACATGGTTTTCATTAGAAAAATAACTTGCTATAAAAAGGCTGTTTATCTTTTAAAACACTGTGTACTCTACCAAGACACTGGCTTGATAGATGAGGGCTCATCCCCACTCTGTTCTGTCATGTTAACAAATGGACTGATAAAGAGTGAAGCTCACGCAGCACTGCATACAATTGGTTCATTAAACTGTGAAAGTCAAGCCTCTGAAAAGCTTTTAATGAAGAAAATAAATGCATTCTCTGGCAGCTCAATCTTTGGTAACAACCAAGAATAAAAATTGAAAGTGTGTCATGTCCAAAAGCAATTGGGGGTTGTGTGCGTGTCTCTCCGAGTCCCGCCTCTTAAACAGTGTTAGAAAACGGTTACCTTATGAGCTTGTGGTGAGTATCCAAGCACTATAGACTGTAAAAATGTTTGCATAATAAAAGGGATCATGGTTAAAGTGGCAAACCACTAACTTTTGTTTTGCTTTTAATAGTTCAGAATTGCATTGAACATACTGGGACAGAACTGAGTGCATTTTCAAATCAGACAGGGAATAATAGGCTATCCAATAAGGGTTAACTCCAGCTCTCTTTTACTATGACATTGTGCCTTGATTCCTAGTTGATTTATAATAAGACTGTATGGGGTCTATTCAATTGAGTTGAACAGCAGGATTCAGAATGAAGGAGTCTTAGGATTCTCATAACCTCGGCCACTTTCTTGCTTATTTACACAGCGACAGTGTTTAGATCCGCCGACATTTAGACCAAGCATATTGTTTTTTGAATGCTGCTTGGACTGTAATCAATTCCAAACTTTAGAAATCCCAAATATTTGGCTGCTCTCTAGTTATGACTGTACAAATAAACAAAAGCAGCTTGCCAAGCCACCAAGGAAAAGTGGAAAAGTTCTCGCTCATGGAGAGAGGGGTCAGGCAGCAAAATAAATTACTTATTTTGCCAGAGAGAGAGAGAGAGGGAATTGTACTGAACAGACAGTAAAAGGGACAGATAGGAATGTGTTTTATTCTTATGGTTAATGGCCCCATCCTTAACTGCAGCAGTATATGATCACATAATCAGGCTCAATCAAACTTTTTCTGCGAGTAGGTGCACGACTCTCTGCAGAAGCAGCTTTGATTGAAATTTGATTGCAGGATTGAGCTGGAAAACGATAATAAATCAAACATTAATATTGAGACAAGCAATTTCTTTTGTTGTTGATGTAGCGATTCTCCATCCTCATGATGTGAAACTACACCCCCCCCCGCCCAGGTTAAACAAATATAACTATCTATTAAAAACACAACATAACTTACTTAATAGAACTCTGGTCCGAGGGCATTATCCCCTGGTAGGGGACAGTATAAGGAAGGTAATTATTCATTCTAATCACGGTTTATTGCTATTAGAAACAAGAGTTTTTATTTTATTTATCATACTCAAGAAAAAATAAAAAATAAAACATCTGAAGCTTTTTTATAATTTCCAATTGATTTATATTAAAAAACTAAAAATCTGTTATTGTAGTCAGAGCCCTACAATAAGACATTTTTGCATTTCTCCACTGTAAAACACCTATATATTGAAAAAAAAAAAAAAGACGACAAAGAAATCAAATTTACAGACTTTTTGTTTTGGCTATAAGTTGATTTTATTGTAACCAGCAGAATATAAACAGGTCTGCTGTGTTTCATTTCAACTTCAGTAATAAATAAAAAAATACAAATAAATAATACATTTAAAAAAAATCATCTTCATCAAGCAGAAACACAAGAGTAACTGGAGCCTGGTAGGATTTACAGGCAGAATAAATACATGTGAAACCCAATTGGAAATCCAAGACCAGAAAGACACCAGCATTTCAAACAGTAGTGTTGCTCTTAAATACAACTGTACAGTCTAAATACAAAAAGGTGGGGTTGTAAAATGATATGTACAAAAATCAAGAATGATCCAGGAATTAGAACAAAAAAAATAATAATTTAAATTTCTTTATCCAATACTACAGTCTTTTTAAGAAATCATGTTTTTTTTTTTGTTTGTGCAACGACCAAAATAATGTAGAGAAGTGTTTCATTTTTATTCAAGTTATATACCAGATTTATCATCAACTGAGCCTGCTAACCTATCCTGGATAAAAATATTTAAATACAGTTAAAAAATCAGCACAGCTACAAAACTGCACTAACCGCAGCATTATCAATACGTAGCTTTGGTATCCTCTGAAAGGCACATGTTGATTCAATCCTCCTAAACCATCTACTGTTTTTTATTTTGTGACCTCTGCTTAAGTAATGATCATGTAAATTTTCTTTCAACTGGGAGTTCCCCTCCTCCTTAGATCTCTCTATAAAACTCAAGTATTCCTCCACATGGAGAATGGCAATTAAACTCACAGAGTATTCCTAAGTCAACCTATACGTTTAGGGTGGCTACAGCTTTTGAAAAATATCTAGATCACTTTCAAGACCTTGCAGAGCCCCTACGATGCCCACATACTCTTACAAGCATCACTCATCTTGCAAATTCTACCCAACAGCAGTGACAGATTGTCATGCAGCAAGTGCTTGGGTGGTCCCTTTTTTCTGAAAGCTTCATCTTGTTTTTGGGCACCGCACAGGGCTATTCCAGCGCATTCACTTCAGATTTCGCAACTGAAACTTTAGAAGACAGCCATCAGGAAAGAGGCTGCGATGATCACCTCTTTCATTTTGCACATAAACCTGCAGGGAAGGAATGTGTCCGATTTGATCCGAGGAAATGCACAAGCCCAACCCACATGGAGTTCATTCCGCTGTTTCCTGGGAGAAAAGCACTTCCCACAAGCCACTGCTCTCGCATTCTGTGTGAAGGATGTTCAAATGTAGCTTCAGCAGACGTTGCCTCTTCCCAGCAGGCAAGCCTCGTTAAAACTACATGAAGCTAAGCAAGGTCGAAACCAGAGACCCCTTTCAATTTGTCACAATGTCCAAGGGGTCTCTCACACCAGCACTCAAGGAAACGGAATGAATTAAAATAAACATTTTAACATTATAAGCCTAGAAATGATCTACAAAATATACTGAAAGCTGTGTAACAACAATAAGAGAATCAACTTCAAAACATAGATATATAACTTCTATACTTTTCTGTCATGTCTCTAGGCAGTGCCAGCAAGAGTCCCGTAGACTGAGGAGTCGTCTGTCTGGAAAAGAACAGTCTAGTCTCTGTCAGGCCATGTTTGAAGTGGCCAGGCATGGCAGGGTTTGGTCAGTTTCGTGTTGCCAGGCAATGGAAGCTACACAGCGAACACGCTCATAGTGCTGGTCTGGTCTTTGAGTCCCATGATGCTGTAGGCGATTCGTTTCAGGTGGCCGGGTAGGTGAACCCCAATGTTGCGGATATCCCTGGAAGGAGAAGAGAAGACAGGGTCAGAATGATCCCTGATAGGCAAGCAGAGGGCAGTGCATCAGAGGAAAGCAACATTCTTTTATTCCAGAGATATTCTACTGGGGGTTTCAAAATGTTCAGCAGATCACATTGCCAGCCTGATCAGGTAGGGTCGTATGCAAGAGAACTTTGCTGCCCATACCTCACAACCTTTATTAAAAGAGATGACATGCCACGTTGTATTGTGGATCACAGCCCTGAATTCCTATATTTTAAATTAATTACCAGGGGCAGGTAGTGGAATATCTCCCAATGGACCATTGGACACTTGGTTGGGCCAGGAATTTAAAAGGCCACACTTGTGTGTTAGATGTAAAAACAATCCAACAAGAACACCACTGTTCAGAGAGTTATGAATGCACCATGCATAAACCCACAGGCAGACAGCGGTACCCAGCATCAGAAACTAACAGCAAGCTGTGGTTACCAAGACAGTACAGAAACAGACTCAGAGAATCCAGTGAGCACAGTCTGGGTTAAACTCAAATACTTGGGATAAAAGAGTTGAAAATAAACAGTGGCTTTTACTGGAGAATTCCCAGAGGGTTGGTCTGGGTCAGGAAGACCACAGAGTCTCACAGTGGGATGCCAAAGCCAAAAACCAAAACCAGATCTCCCTTTTGCAGATTGCTGCACCCACTCAGCAAAAACCAGGCCCTTTGTGCACTCATTTTATTTCAATCAAACAAATATAAGGGCTGTCAAGGCTGACTCAGTCCCTCCATACCCTGCTCTCTTAGCTGGGCTCTCTGCACACGCCCCATGGACGACAGACTACAAACCATGCAGAGAATTTAAAGAGTCTCTGTGCCTTCTACTTACAGCCAGCAGCCAGTAAAGCTTTAATAATGATAATGTTCTACAGCAACGAAAGAAGCAGAAGCTGAGGAATGCTTCTAGATGGGATGCAGTGGTTTACGGTTTTTGAGTTTAATGACACAGTGTTTGCAATCAGGGCTATCATAACTCAAGCAGCTTTTTCATTAAAGTGGCTGTCTGAGGCATTTTTCCTACTTTAACCAATACAAATCCAACAAACACAAAGAACACTTGTGCATCTTGGGCTCATGGCATGCAACAGGACCTTGGAACAATTTGGGGAGGCTTTAACCGTGTGTAGGTTGCAGAAGGATCAAAGTTGGGGTCAAATGTTTTGGTCGTGTAGCATTCATGAGCCCAGCCATAGTTAGTTTGCAGCATTGACCACTGTTTGATTTTCAGCATTAAAACCCAACCCTATTCCTTTATAGAAGCACAGAACCCTATTCCTCGCTAGAACCCTATTCCTTCATAGAACCAAACCCATCAATTTGGAGGCAGACGCAATAAAAAACAAACTGCATGACTTAATGAAATCCCAAGCCAAGAAAAACAATAATAAATCAAAAGGAAGCATTAACTGTAATAAGGCTACGCCACGGTTTAATGAAAAGTCTGGTGTACTCGGCCAAAATAGATTCCTTTGTTTCAAAATGCCTGTGTTGGAAGTCAGGTTAAGCCTTGCCATCTCTCTGCTGCAATACTCACTCGTTCCTTATCTGCACCACCTGCTCCATGGTGGTGATCCCTGCTGTCACAAAGTTCTCGTAGTACTGGCTCATCTTAATGGACTCTAGCCACTCCGCGACAGACTGGAAGGGAGAGCCGTCGCAGCCACTGGTGCTGGGAAGGCGGATGGACACCCTGTGCCACAAACAGACAATCAGAAGATGTAGCTACTGCCTGCTTGTTGGCTGTCATTTCTCCCGATTTCTATCAAGTGTGTTAATTTGAGAAACCAAAAATGTAACTCAACTACAAAAATACTATTACGTATTTTTTTAAAGCTCCTTACAGACTACTTTTGTAAAACAGAGACCTTTTTACACTGTTGTAACTACCATCATACACATAATTACATAAGAATTATTTTTAAAAAAGCAAATAGTAATTATACGGATTCCTCAATATTCTGACATGAAAAACGCCAGTCCCGTCTTCTCTCAAAAATAAAGAGGGTTTCTTTTACGAAAACCAAGACTGCAGAATAGGACTTCCTGGCTCACCTGTTTTCTCTGAGCCTTTCAGGCAGATCTCACAGTAAGAGACCTGTTATGCATGCACCTGGAGCCCAGGAATGCACAGAATAGAAGAGTGCAGGGCTGAGGCTGGACAGGTGCCAGCTCAGGAAGCCTGTGGAAGAGCTACCAACCAACCAGCCTGACTCTAGAATGACAGAACCAAGCTCTGCCACAATAAAAAAAAACAAGCTACTTTCATTGTAAGCCCTAGCTCTTATCCTGAAACCTGTCTGGAGTTCCCTAGTGATATATGGTAGTATCCACTGTACCACCCCCCCCCACCCCCAAATTGGGTTCTACAAGCACACTGCCCCCTGCGAAGCAGCTGCCAGAGTAAGAACGCAGGCCTCTCAGCCCAGTCAAAACCAAAGAAAACGGCAGCTGGGCTGTTGGCTTTATCGAAAGCGCCGTTTACATGTTTTTTATAGAAACATGAACTGCAACCAAATAGATCCTAAAAATAAACAAATGAAAGTATTTTAAAAGCCAAAACAGACTTTGGGTTCCCATCTCAGTTTATAGAGTTTCGTTGGCAACCTTTCAGGCCTGTCTTGAAGAGTTTATTTATTTTTCACTGATCTGTGCAGAGAGGCAGTCGTTCTGTGCCGGGAGCGTGACTGACTTGCAAATCACGAGATCCGAAGCTTTGTAGCAACTCTACATTTATGCTTCATCGCGCATAGGACTAGGTGCACGGACTGTGGTTTGAGACTTGTGACTGCCAGCATGTGCTCTCAAATTTACTTTGTGTTCTGGAGCAAACTTCAGGGCACAGTAGGGCTGCCCAGTAAAAGACTTTCTGAGCATTCAGATGGATTATTTCAGTAAACAGAAACCAAGGAATGACGTGTTAGTATATAGAACTGCACGCTGCGGTGGCTGCTCCAGGAGGCTGTGCTCACCGAGGGTCGAAGTCTGCGATGGCTTTGAGGGACTCTGGGCTCCGGAGCAGCTTGTCCAGGATGCTGACTATGTCAGGGAAGCGGGGGCGCTTGGATCGATCCTGCAGCCAGCACTGGATCATGAGCTGGTACACCGCCGACGGGCAGTCCATGGGGGCAGGCAGCCGGAACCCCTCGTTGATGGACTTCATCACCTGAGGAGGAGGAAGGGGAGTTAGCTGTGAAACTGTGTGTTAGCATAGCCTCAGTGTGCAAAGACCTAATCAATCATCATAGGACGCTTGCTGTCTGCTGTGCAGTACAGCACAGCACCAGTCCACATTGTAAATATTTAACTATGCAAAACGTGCAGACTGCACATAAAAAGATAAGCAAGAAAGCTGTTTTCAAGTATTTTAAACGGTTTCTTCAAAAGACTTGTTGCTAACTTTGTGGAGCAAAAGGCGTCCAATATACACAGAGGTCAGATACCACAAAGGAAATGTCATTGTATTAAAAACGGTTCCCATGGTCTTATGACTTCTTAGTCCCGACTCTGAAATGATTAAAGTTGTGTGGACTCCATTAGGGTATCACTTGTGTGTTTTACCCTGAGTGCGCAGCCAGCCTGGCTTGTTGACACACCTGTGCAGGTATGCAGGGGAGTGATAAGAGAAAGCAGAGCGCTTGAGAACCAGAGTAATGCAAGGGCAAATAACTGAAACTAACTCTAATATAATTTAGGACAGCGAACAATGCTAAGCAGCGGAAATTAAAAATCCCCCCTCTCCACCAAACGACGAGTCTGAACCGCTCTGTCTTGGGCCACTCTTGCATTAGATCCCGCCCACGTACCTCGTGATTGGACATGTCCCAGTAGGGCCGCTCGCCGAAGGCCATCACCTCCCACATGACGATACCAAAGCTCCAGACATCACTGGCTGAGGTGAACTTCCTGTACGTGATGGCTTCTGGAGCTGTCCAGCGGATTGGGATCTTTCCACCCTGCAGGGGAAGATGATGGGAGTGAGGATCGGAAAGCAGAATCTCACACTGACTGGGGTAGCTACAGCTCCATCGTGACCAGAGGACCTCAGTAACAACTGACAATCCGAGGTGATACCAATTAAAAGATCTATTTCACTTTACAAAATGCTTTTGATGAACAAATAATGAGTGAATCTATTTAAAAAGGCACAGAACCGTGAGTCTGTGCTTTCAGTAACCCCCCTTCTCAATTAGTTTCAAGATGAAAGCTTTTAGAGAAACAGGATGTCCTTTGTTGTGGTACATGGTGCTTAACTACAAAATCACACAATAAACACGACTTAGACATGCGTATTAATTCCTCAGCAGTACTTATTAAAAGCGAAGCATTCAGTAGTCTGCAAGCACAAAGTCTGCCCCCATTTTTATGGAAGCATGTTAAAGATATAAAACGAACAAGAATGTAATTTGACATGCTTCGACATGATTTCTTGACATTGCAGAAACAAAAAGGGGAATGGAGCAATGGAACAGCAATGTGGTCCTCATGTCAGGTTTGCCCCCCGCCCCCCTCGCCTGCCACACTCACGCTGGTGGTGTAGGTGCCCTCAGGCTCGTCCTCCAGCACTCGTGACAGTCCGAAGTCGGACACCTTGCACTCCAGGTTGCTGTTGACCAGGATGTTGCGGGCGGCCAGGTCACGGTGCACGTAGTTCATGTCCGAGAGGTACTTCATCCCAGCCGCGATGCCGTGCAGCATTCCCACCAGCTGATACTCAGAGATATCCCCATCACGGTCCTGTTCAACACAACACATCCATCAGTGCCAGCACCAGGACCACAGTGCAATACCAAGATCAACACAGCCATCAGCACCAGCACCAGGACCACAGTGTAATACCAAGATCAACACAGCCATCAGTGCCAGCACCAGGACCACAGTGCAATACCAAGATCAATACAGCCATCAGTGCCAGCACCAGGACCACTGTGCAATACCAAGATCAATACAGCCATCAGTACCAGCACCAGGACCACAGTGTAATATCAAGATCAACACAGCCATCAGCACCAGCACCAGGACCACAGTGCAATACTAAAAAATCCCCAATGCTTTAAGACTCCTCGAGCACCTAATAGAGATGAAAAGGGTCCTTACCCTCAGATACTTGTCCAGTGCTCCGTTCTCCATGTACTCTGTTATAATCATGACGTGTTTATCTAAAGGGGGAAAAAAATGAAACAAACTCAGCTTTACAATGTGTACAAATGTAGAAGAGTCACACACACACTGTTAGAGTAAAACCCTCAGCAACCCTTAGCTGAAGAAACTGCTAGCCAGATGAATACAGCTCGACAGTGTATCACACACACTGCCACCTCCAGTCAAGTTCTAAAAGAGGCACAGAATTTAATGAAAATCAGTTTCAGCAATTTTCTAACCCCACGATTTAAGCAACTCCTGCTTCGTTTCACCAGATGTTGGCAATACCCAAACGCTTGATGTCAGTGCCACATTGAAGCTGAGCATGTTTTACCAGGAGAAAGCCTCTTCTTGGGAACTTACACTTGGTGACGACTCCCTCCAGACGGATGATGTTCTGGTGGCTGAACTGGCCCATGATGCTGGCCTCGCTGAGGAAGTCTCTGCGCTGTTTCTCAGTGTAACCGGCCTTCAGGTGCTTGACAGCCACAGGAATCTCCTTCTTCCCTGGGACTTTGAGAATCCCTCGGAACACTTCCCCAAATTCACCTATAAAGGGAGCACAGGAGGGGAATCGTTCAGCTACGTTACATCATTACTCAAGAGCTAGTGGCCCTCTCAATAAGCTTTCACTCTATCAATACAGGAACTAAAACAGTAAACCATTGTTAATTGTATTTTGGAACACAGCAGTCAATAACATTGCCAGTATCTTTCCGATTAAATAAATACAATTCATTATCTTAGCTTACTGTACATGGTTCAATGGCACCATTAGAATATCTTTGTATATACGTGAATAGGGGAGGATCAAACATGTTTCAGAATTGCATTACAAAAAAAAAAAAAAAAAAAAAAAAAAAAAACCGAAAAATGCCACTCAGTAAACTCAAATTTTGTAGCAGGCCAGTACGCCTCAAAGAGTTCCTGATCAACGTATTGTTAACAGCTAGCATCCCACTTCCCCATTGGATCTAGAGGGCACTATGACCCAGAAGATGAGCCCTCACCGGCTCCCAGCACCACACTAGCCAATAAAAATGTGACTGCGGGCCAGCCAATCAGAGGAGGGGTGCCATTTGACTTCAGTAATTTGTTCTGATTCACTTATGTTCCTTTTTATTGCTTTCTTTGTAGTGCCACCAGGTTTTGTTAATCAGAATACTTTTTTAGTTTTTTTGGGGGAATAATTTTTAAAAAAAAAGAAACGACGTGGCAATCATTCCAACACTTGTCATTTTTTCTCCACATATGGAACTTGACGTAACAGTTTTAATGAGGCTTCTAATAACTACCAGCATCATTTACCAGTAATCTCACCCCCCAGGCTGCAATTAAACAATACGTTCAAAACAGTTCAGACACCTGCTTTGACTTTTTGCTCTGCTTAAGAAATTTGGAACCAGCTGTTTGAACAAGACATCCTTTAAAAAGGAGCAATAAATAGTTGACGGAACCCATAGAGAATTATGAGGGGTTCGCTATTACAGTCAATCTTTTAATGCGGTACTGTTAAGCAACAATGTAAAAAGTGAAGTACTAGCGCAAATTTACTGTATCCAATTATGCTATCTCACTGTAGTTTATTTTTGTAAGGAAACTGACAGAACAACATCCCTTCTCCCAGCAGGAGCCCCTCTTCCACTCATTTGAACAGCTGTGTTTGATCTCAGGAACAAGAGTGTCATTGGAATCACCCTGGGGGTCAAACCGTAAACCTCAAACCCCCACAAGTTACATGGGTATTGGCATTGAGATGAGAAACTGTACTGATGGCAAATGGCTCTACAGCCATCTACACAATACAGATGTGTTGGAGCCACAATGGAGCCAGTTTCACAGTCTTGTCCCCCCACCCACTCTAAACTCAGGATGGAAGCAGGGAGGCAGGTCAGAGAGGCGCTTACCGGCTCCGATGACTTTCTGCTTGGTGACATGCTCAGGGTGGATCTCTGTGGCGAACTTCAGAACGGCCTGGTTGGGGTCCTCGTAGGTATGAGGGTCCACGTAGGTCTTCAGGGGCTTCAGTTGTTCTAGGGAGGGAGACATCAATTACAGGAAGTGGTAGGAATCTACAAGCACTGACACAATAGCTAGTATTTAGAATGCCAATTCATTCTATAATACATTTGCATGCCAGGCCTATGGGAAAATGAATGGCAGCAAATATAGCATAGTATTTTTATAGCCATGGTTCTTTCACCAAAGGCTACACATTAATTCTCTGCATATTTGATCACATCCCTTCAGGATACATCTGACCAGTCCTGTGTCTTTTAAAGTATTAAGAAATTTAAATACAGACATACATTAAAAGTAGCTAGGTCATGTTGGGGAATACAGCCATGGCAGATTTTTGAACCTGTATTGGAATGCGGCTGGGACAAGGAGGTTAACACCCCCCCCCGGCTCCTCTTTGAATTCGCTCACTCTCGAGCGCTCACGCCAATTCAACAGTAACCCCTTCCTAGTGAAACCTGGCACTAGCGAATCCCACGCCCCCTCCCTTGTCGGCTGCTGGTGTTCCGGGACAATGGAGCTTGGAGGATGGATGACTTTTGACCTTGCCCACCCCCCTGGTGACTAGAGATTACCATCTGGGGCTCCCTGGTCAACGGTCTGGAACACATTCTGTCCAGTCGACATATACAGCTACTGGACACTAGATGCCAAAGCCAGTGCAGAAAGGATGCACGATACCCGTGTGCAAGCCTAGGATTGCTACATACAGCAAGAGTGCACTGACCCTTGAAACACATGCCAATAGGGAGTTCTTACCTGTGCTGGAGAAATAGGTGTCCTCAGGTCCCTGGCGGGCATGTGGGCTCCGTTTCCTGTTGAAACACAACACAGGTCTTAAGGAAAGGCCAATGCTGTTTGTAACATCATCTGTATAACTGAGTCAGCAATAATAAATTGGGGATGTACTGATTTAATGTTTCTGCCAATGATTCATTACCAATTAAACCGGCATTTAAACAATCAGTCACAGGTCTATGAAGACCGCTTTTAGAGATTCGTTGACAATTCCTTTATAAGCAGGTTGGACTGTAGATTTTGACCATTAAATGAGAAACATCCATCTTATGTATTTCATGACTCCTAGACCTACATTTCATGTTCTTTCTTTCTATTCATTTTGCAAGAGCTAAATTTAGTTTGGTGCTTGTCGTTTATTTGGTTTGTAAATTTCACTGGATGAAATGCACACTTAAAATGGAACAAACAAGAGTTCACACAATCGTGTTTGTTCAATGCTGTGCTGAAGACAGGTCTCCCCAGATGGCGGACTTTGATCTATAATTCCTTGATACACTGATGAGCTTATTTAACACAGCAAATAGTCTAACACTTAGGTACACAGGGCACTTATTTCACATGATAACTTAACACACAGTTAAAACCAGGACTGGGTTACCCACCTTCTCCTCACGAACAGCACAGCCCCCACAATCACCACCATGGCAATTCCACCAACTACTGCTCCCAGAATGATGCCGGTTTTACTCTGAGCTTCCTGCTTCTCTGCAAGAGACCACAGACCACCTTTATTCACACAGTCACACATAATCATTTAATTCATGCATGAAAACTTCCAATTACACAGCAGTTTCTGTAATCCTACAATGATTTCAGTTAAGCCTTTCTGAGAATTTCTCTATAGGTTTGCCTTAGGCAGCTCAGGTGTGGCTCAAACAACTTTAAATTTACTAGGCAGACACACTCCCCACAGTAAACTCCAGCTCATCCCCTTGCACTAACCTTCGTGCAAGGTTTCAAACTCGTGCTCCATGCTGTAGGTACCCATTCCTTCAGGCGTCAAGGCCTGGACCCGGAAAACATAGGTGGTGCCTGGAGCCAGGTTAGGGATCGTCACCGAACTCCGCTCGCAGCGGAGGACTGTGTAGCTCTTCTCATCCACCTGAGAACAGATTGTAAATACTGAGGGATGGCCATGTGCAGTAGCAATGGCTGCTGGGAGTCTGCAGGGGTTATAGGGCAACATAAACAGGAGCAGAGGTCTTACCTTCTTGCGGTACGTGAGCTCGTAGCTGCCCACGCGGGTCACCTGCCGACGGGACACGGCCCAGGAAAGGGTGAGGCTGGTCTTGCTTCGCTGTTCCAGACTCATTGACGTCACTTTGGGGGGGTCTTTAGGCAAAGAGGGAGGAAACATATTACAGAAATAGAGATGAGGAGATACAGAGATATAGATAGTAGATATAGACTGCTGAAAACAAATTCTCTTGTGGCTGCTAATAGTTTCCTTGCTATTGGCAACTTTTCTTCAGTCCAAACGGGCAGCAGCACTTTGTTGTGGAATGATCAAACACGCGTTATGTGAAACAGGGACAGTCCACTTAACGGCTTCAGAAAGGAATGTTTTTTTCCCCAGTTAGGCTTACCTGTCCGGCTGATGCTGACCGCGACGGAGTCCACAGCTTGCTTGGCGCTGTGCTGGGACACCCCGTTGTGGGCCTCGATTTGGAAAGTGTAGTTCACATGTGCCTCCAGGTCCCACACAGTGACAGAGCACTCCGTTAGCCCGGTGGCCTGTGGCTCATACCTCACGTCACAGGGCTGGCAACCCTCCTTCTCCCAGGCACAGCGCTCACACGTCACGCTGTAGGTGATGTCATCGCGGCCGCCCGTCTCTTCTGGGGGAGACCACGTCAGCTGCACCTTGGCTCCAGCTCCCTGGGAAACAATGTTCCGTGGAGCCGAGGGCGGAGCTACAGGAAAGAAAGTGTCATCAGCAATACTATTCCCACACAGCCACATAACATCCCCCATTCCAGAATGCCCTTGTGCTGCTTACCAGTGCAGTCAAGACTGACGGAGTCGCCCGGTGCTCTGAAATAGCCTTCCTCACAGTCACAAGACGTGGAACCTTCTTCAGAGGGCACAGTGTGCAAGGGGCACGTCATACAGGCATCATTCGACACATCTGGCTTGAAGAATCCTGGTTTACAAGCTGCAAAAGAAAGAGAAGTTAGATTTAGTCCTGTTTTCTAGTTTGTTAGATTTAAACACATTAAAAAAATCATCTAAAGCTGGAAGGACAAAAACAACCGATAAATGCGTATGATTTTGTAACAATATGCTGTACAACACAGTAAAGGGTTGATTAGGTGTGGATATTTTAAAAAGTCACCAGTTACTTTTCCTTACATAAAATCTAAGGAATCTGCAGGAGTGTTAAACCTCACTCTCACACACAGTCTTCACTACGAAACACATTGCACAACATGCCACACTTCTGTTGTAAATGCTTGGTTTGTATCAGCACCCACACATATATATATTTCACATGTATGTTTGTGAACAGATCAAGCCAAATCAAGTTCAATGAAAAGTGAAGTTAGCAAAGATTTTGTGCTCAAACAGAACAGATGGAAAGCAGGGCCCTGCCTAAAAAAAAATAAATAAAAAGCGAGACAAGTACTTAAATAAATTTGGAGACTCGGCATACGACAGTACTTAGGGCAACTTTTGTTTATTGCATCATCTGAAGAATTCTAAAGAGACCAGGCAGTACTGATCCATCATAATTTAATGACTAAGGTATATCATTTTCATAATTGTTTTTACAAAAGGATTTCTTACAATAACAGGCACGTTTCTCTAGTTCAAATTTTTTTTTTTTTTAAGTAATTGCATTTATGTAAAAAAATAAATAAAAAAACAAAAACACACGCACTTTGTCTTTGGTATTAAAATGCAGCTTGACAATGCTAAACAGTTTCTCCAACTTGTTTTTTTAAATGGCTACCGTCTTGAAAAACAACACTGCTCACAAAGTTTGCTACAAGTTGCAGAGACAGTGAAAACTTTTCTTTTTCAGGAACTGTTCTTGAATGTGTTTTGTGCGTTTGTGACAGACAGCAAGTGCACCTGGAGGACAGACAGGTAGACAAACTAATAAAGAAACTAAAGCCCTGGGAACAGCACGAAACCTGCTGAGCTCTCCTGCTGGCTCGACAGCAAGGGAATTATGGGAAGACACAGCTGTCTCCTGTTGCCAGGGGACTGGGAAAGCTAGGAAAGAGAGAGACAGTGGATAGGGGGTCTTTGTTTGAAGCCAAGACCCCTTGTGCAGGACTGAGGATTAGGGTTTGTAAACAATGCCATTAACAATGTGCCATTTTCAAGCGCCCTACCCCCTCTCACCCCTCACTGATTCTACACCAGTAAACTTTAACACGTATTGCTGCAATCCTCCCCTGCTGGGCGGCTTCTAAGAGAGGGTGGACTCCCATGTGCCTACTGGTGGCCCCAGATCCATGGCATTGTTCTAGTAATTGCTGAATGCATGCATGGGGTTTCCAACAGGTTTGAATGTGCTCCCCGCCTACCTCTAATCGTGCGTGGCATGGTTCCTCACGTGCAGTGTCACAACAAACAATGTGCAAAGAACCATCAATCTCAACAGATCGGAGGCAGGGGGAGGGGGCGACAAACAAATCCAAGCCATTAGAAGTCCTGATTTTCAGCAATTAAGTTAGAAATAATTGATTTCCAGCTTTTCAACTGAGGTTGAAACAAATTCATGAAGGAATTTGTTTTTGCCTACATTAACAGAAAATCCTTCTTAGTGTAGCAAATTAGAGAGTTTGCTTGAAAAGTGGACTTAACGTAAATGAACTCACTTTAAGAAAAGTTTAAATCTGCTTTTACATGATTTTTTCAGTTAAGCAATCCTTTAAAGTGCATGGTATTTAACAGATTTATTTAACAGAAGTTGTCTAGCATTGAAAATAACTTCCTTTTAGTAGCTCAACAAGAGGCACATTGTTGGTTTTACAAAAAGCGCATACATGGATGCAAGTAATTACAAAAGCAATACCTTGTACCCTCACAGTGCATGGTGTGTAAATGCCAACGGCCCTTAAAATTAAGCGTTACCATAACAATTACTGACATCTGACACTGTTAAACTGCTTCTGCTAATGCGGTGCCCATAAAACGTTTTCCTTTGACTTGCCCAAACCAAATCAGATTGTCACGGGGTCAGACACTCATGGTCATTAGCATGAAGACCGCAGAGGAAGTTATTTAGTTTGAAAGAAAGGTAGGAAAAAGGGGAGAAATGCGGCTGAAGGAGGGGAAAAAAAATGCACACAAGCACAGTGCTGTAAAACAGGCGACGCTGCTCGCAAGCTAATTTTCTAATTTGGGTGGGAGCTGCCTTGTTTAAATTCCCTCTGGAGGAAAGAAAATGGAAAGGGCATGCGTGGGAGTCAGTTCTAAAATAAACAGCGTCGGTCACTCAGCAGGGCCGATGACATCTGTCCTGAAAGCGGTTCTCAGAGAGAGATTAAAAAGTGGAGAAGGGAGGGAGCAAAGGTGAGCTTCCCACTCTCTGGAGAGTTGAAAGGGTTGCCCCCGAGGCAAGCAACTTAACAAGCTTGTTCTTGAGGTCCCAAGAGCTGTGCGAAATAAAGAAAGAGGGGGCAGAAGGGGCAAGTTGAACAGGACTATAGCTCTGCAGCAGGCTACAGCTGTTGCATCAGCTTCTAATTAACCCAGCCTTCTCACCAGCACCCACAGTGGGGGAAAATTCCTTAACAGCCTAAACCCCATTCATTAATTAAGAGGGACAGCTGCATCGTTACCATAGTGCCAAGCAATAAACCCCACCTGTGCAATCAGTCTGAAGCACGTAGCTGGCCGCAATCTGCTAATTACGTTAACCTCAGAAGAACAGGATATTTTTTTTATTAAAAACCCACTTGAAGAGCGGTCCATTTCTGCCTCCTTCAAAAGCAGCTCATCTCACACCACGGTTACCATTCTAAACTAGACTGTTTGAAGAGTAAATTGATACAGAAGGCTCTGGTTAACAGCTCTGCAGTAAGTGCCCCTAGCAGAATACCATCATTTCAACACTGCGACACACCCCTCAAACCTGGCATGTATATGGACTCATATTAGGTGGCATTACAATCATGTGGTTTTAGCTCTGCTCTTCAGCCAAATCAGACTTGCATCTTAGAAGGATTAATGTGGTTTAACTCTTTGCGGTCCATTTATTCAGCGCCTGTCAGGAGCGTCCGGTCCAATTTATTTTCACACACGCCGTTTTTAACATGCATTTATAAAAGTACTTTTATTCACAGTAAAACAGGTTTAAAATATACTGCATATCAACAGGACACTCAGAACTGCATCTCCAGCCCCGCCCCACGCCTTGTTCGCTGTACTTATCACATACCTCTTCATAGTCGTGCATACTGATAAATCATCTCCTGATCACTCGTTTTATCACCAAACTCCTCCATAATGCTATCCAAATCATTATTTTATTACTAGAACATCTCAGAAAGCTTGGCAAATGTCCACGATTTTCTTTGAGCGTTGGAGGTGGAAGCAGCTATCTTGTTTGTTTATGTCCGTGTTATGTCTGTGACGAAGGGACTATGCGTTTTGCTCAGATCCACCTCAGGTTTTTTTTTTTTGTTTGGCTTCTATTGGTCTCTCTCAGCCACTGAAAGCTTTTCTCGGCCGATGATGTCGGACCTGGACCGGAAAGTAAAAATTGTAATGTCGGACCTGGTCGCAAAGGGTTATATATAGGGTTTAGAGAGAGAGAGATCATGTTGGTATGCATTGATGCTAGGTGTTGCTGGCTTCTATTCAATGGGTATATGAATTCAGATCAACATGCAATTACAAACCTGCCTATCTGTTGACTAGACAACAACAACAAAGGGCTGAGCACTTCAAAGGTTAGAGGGGTCACCCCAGGCATGAACAGTCTTTATTGCAACTATAAGGATCACAAATTGTACTTCTTGCTTGTTTAGCATATGCACGAGACACCCCGTCCCCACCACAGTTAATGCCACATTGCCCAACCGATTAATTTGAAAAGATCAACTCATTTAAAAGACCTTGCCATTTCTAAAGTCCTTGTTCTCTAGACACTACAATATGAAGACACAGCCGTCTTTTAGTCCTGCGGTATTGATTTTCAGGACTCTAAAGTTTGCACTCGAACAGAAGCTTAGTAAATTAGGCCTTTATCTGCAGCTGTTGCCACCCAATTAGCAAACTCCTTCCCCTAAATCCTTGACCCCTCGAGAAGCATAGGACCCCAAAACACCCACGAACCCAATCCAGTTTTAATTGAGGATGCATCCTTCACAGTTTGAGAAAATGGACAATGCAGATTCCAGAAGCAGGTGGCAGGAAAAGAAGACTATGTTACAATTCATTTTGGACTGCAATGCATTTTTATTTATTTTCATTAAAAAAAAGGTTTCACAGCCTTTCCCCTTGTTGGCAGAAGCCCAGGCAGTTCATCCGGTTACTCTAACCAGAGATTTTATTGAAAGAACACAACAGGAACAACAAGCCTCAGCTTCCTTCCTCGGCCACGTTAAACCAGCAAGAGTCGGATAACCGCCTTCCGCCTTTCCAGCGACTCCAAACAGGATGAACTGCAGAGGGTTTCTGAGGGCCAGAGCAGGCTGCCAGGCAACAGGTTTTTTAAAACTATGTTTCATTTGAAGCCATCGGAACCCTGACACTGTTGTCACACAGGTGAACTTGATTTCAAATACACAGAAAAGAACGCTGTGCCTAATTCTAATTAAAGCACAAGAAATCCACTTTAAACACTGGTCGAATTTCACGCTGAACTATTCTGTAATTTATCAGAGATTTATGTAACACCCACCGTTTGGAAAAGACGGTCATATTTAACTGCAGCAGTTAGTTAGTAGACGAAACAGATCTATTTTGCAGCAGTTCCTTTTGTCTCAGCAAATCTAGTAACCATGTGTGCTCGTAGGGACTCGGTTCTAAATTGGATTGGATAATGGCAGCTGTAGTTTCAAACAGCCTGCCTAGAAGTCTGTTCTAGTCTTGGATCCAGTGAACCAGTTTCCCAGCACATACGTAAAACAAAGAGAAACCAGTTGGGTAAACCGAGTAAAATCCCAAAGGACAAAGCTAAAGTCAAAGAGGGAGTCTGGCTCTCCAGCCTAACAGACTACCAACTTCCCCAGCCTCGGGCCAAGACTGGGAAAGGAAAGGGTTAACTCAAGACTGCCTGGGTGATCTCTCAATGTTGCGAGCGTCTCCGGCCATGGGAAAGTGGAGCTGTTTCTAAATCTACATCGTTCTGCTTTGTTTTGGTGCGAGGGAATTTGGCAGAAAGGGGTTCAGAAACACTCGAGGGGAATGCAGAGAATATCCTTGTTTATTTAATCAAGCCCCAGCGCAGGGTTTCACTTCCTGTTGTCGAAGCTCGAGCGGTGGCCAGAAGGGAGAAGCGGCGACACCAGGCCCCTGACAGTGGATCCAGCAAGGGCCCTGGGGGGTGAGGCAACTGAAGTCTCTTCATTCAGAACAGCAGGGTTTTAAACTCCCCAGGTCAAGGGTTAACCAACTCCAACTGCTGTGATCCCAATCCAGGAGGAGAACTCGTGTAGGGGAGTGGGGGGGAATGTTCGTTTCTCTAAAGAGGGAAAAAATACCAAGGTACTGCACTTTAAACACATGTGCGTATTGACAGATGTTTTCATTTTAAAACACTTTGCCCTGACACAGAGAGGAAAGGGTGGAAGAGGGAAATACATGGGCATCATAAGCCCAGTATAATAAGAACTTCTTATATTAACCTAATGAACCTTTGTCAGTGAACTGACAAAACACAGAACCTTTGTGAAGTCGTAAGGGTCAAGATGCTCGGAGTCCTTAATCTACACTGCTCCAGCTAAGAGGGCTTCTCCACAGCGTAGCCTTGTTACACAAGTGGACGGGGGGGGGGTTACGGGTGTCGTTAACCTCAGAGAGCGAGCAGCAGTAACAGGAAGCCAGGAGGTCAGGGAACGGATCTGCCGTTTGTCCTGAGGATTAGAGGAGTGATGGGGGCAGCTGTCAGTGGTGCCGGCTGAAATTTAAGCCTGGCTTAACACTTCCGTCGTCCCCTTTCAACTGTTCGTTAAACACAACACATACAAATCCCCCTGACAGATACCTGGCACTGGAGCGGCAGTGCTTCCAGAAGCCCTCCAGAGTGCAGAGACAGCTCTCTACTGAACCACTCCACAAACAGTGGGGTTAGACTCCAACACATCCTAGCACAGCAGTCAGCAGCCTCAACTGCTAATCATTATTGAGTCAATAACACACCACACAGCAATAGATGTCTTTAGCACAGTGGCATTAGTCTTAGTAATACCCTCACTTGAGAACTCAACGAAAACCAGAATTATGACACTATAATAAATGGTTCGGGGTGTGTTACAGTACCCAGACTGGGTCTCGATTGACGTTATTACCCACCACAGCACTATCAAAGCCAACCAAAACCCAGAGACAGCATTAATAATAGGCTTTCCAGGCAGTCTACTATGGCTCAGAATGCATGTTTACACTACAAATGGGTCACAATCTTGGGTGAAGTGAAGTACAGCAGGCTCTGAAGAATATACAACGTCTGAGTTGTAAAAACTGCTGCCAACGTGAATCAGATACTGCCGGCCCCAGGGCCTACACTATAGCAAAGCAGAAATTATGAACACAGTGGCTCATCTTCCAATACAAAACAGAGGATTAACTTGCATCCTGTTCCTCTGAATGAGTCGCGCGGATCTGGTGAGACACTTAGCAAAGCCAACTGGAAATCAGGTATAAAAGCAGCTTCCAGAGTTACAGCTTGCCAGCCTGATCCTGAGCGGGAGTGTAAACTTGGGGGCCGGCTATTGTTGGAGGTGTAGTTGAGTAACTTCCCCAGTATGAATACGGGCAGGTAAAATGTACAGAGTTTTCAATTCCAACCGTCTCTTCCTTTAGGTAGTCGTAAAAAGCTATGAGAGTGTTCTGTTGTACTGCAACTATTAGTGCCCTCAAGGCTTTGTTTGCTGGACAGAGTGGGTCCTTTTCCAGTGTGAATTTTACCTAAAACAAGCTGTACTATCCTGCCTTGCTAAAACTGTGGTGAAATGTGATTGACACAGAGTTCAATAGTTCCTTTGTCCAGCAAACAGAGCATGGTAATGATTGTGGTGGGAAGGGAAAATGGCGCAGACGCTAGCGCTAGGTCTGCTAGCAATCAGGAAGTCAGGTTCAAAGACAACAGAAGACTCTTGAAGGTCTGAAACATGTAGTTTCCTGGATGGAACATTCTTCAGTCATGAAGACAGAGAATCCTGAGGCTCCCAGCATGCTTTGCTGCTGGTGGTACATACGGAGTGGCTGAGCAGGGGAATAATGGACACTGAATTTGGCACAGCTCGCTTCTCACACTGTGTTGAACAACCGGCGAGCAGGTGGTGGGCAGCGGTCAGACCGGGACTTGAGTTTCCGAAGGAATTTCAGCCCAACAGCGAGGAAATGACACATCAAATATTTGAAGCAGCACGTAGCGCTATCATCTTGTTTACCTAATTAATCACTACTTCCAAGGCCAGCTTCCTTCCCAAATTCCCCTACATTTCACAACAGGAACCGGCTTTTGGCAAACAATATGAATTGGTTACCATGGAAACCGGCAATCACCCCACACCCCTGAAGTCTTTTGAGAAATCAGATTCAGGGTTCAGAACATTAGCTCCTGCCTCGCCCTTCCCCAAACGCGGCTCTCATGCAACAGCTACAGACAGACCAAGGGAGGGCACCCAGCCACAGGATGCCAACGCCAGTGATAACAGGGCAGAATTTGAGGGCGCCCTGGCTTTTGAATTGAATCTCAACGCACACAAACCGGGTCAAATTCATTGTCAAATTGATAGCTTTCACAGAAAGGTTGTCTATTAATAAAGAAAGTAACCACCCACCCTCCCTCCCACGGGATTCCTGAACACTGATTCTACAGGGGAAATAACAGAGGGGAAGCGAGGAAGGATAGAAAGCAGTAGAATGAAGAACTTAAGCAACTACAAAAATAATGCATTATGATACAAAGACATTTAGGGAGCCGGGAGTACCAAACAAGCAAAAGGCAAACTGTCGTCCAAGCCAGAGAGCCCTTCTAATTACCGTTTCAGTGGAAGTCTGTAATTAGCGAGGAGAAACAACTTTCAAATCTGTCAAACAAATCTTGTATATTTCACTGGCAAGTAGCCAAGGCCAGCTTGCTCTTCTCGGGATCCATGACTCAGAGACAACAAGATAAAATAAGCTGAACTCAAGGGAAAGAAATAAGATTCCCATTGCACAGCAGTTTGAACCATCCCTAGATCCATTCACTGCAAGCAAAAAAGCCTGTCCGAGTTACTGTAGAGAGGAAAAAACAATGAATCATTCCAATTAATGCTAATCTTTCCATCACTGCAATACACCAGACACTGGAAAGGGTCACCTGTCTGGCAATTTGGAAGCGTGCATCACAGACTAATTGCTTGGCACATCTGAAGTGGATTATCCGGGTGTAGTAAAGGCAGCAAACCTCAAGAACTTGAGCCATCGTCACTGTGCTCAGATAATCCTCTGCACATTCGCAAAGCGCAGACAAGCCCCCTTTTCATTGAAGACGAGGTTTAAGCCCCTATGGTGGAGATCCAGACTCCTAATCCACCCCCCGGTCCCTGGAACTCAAAATGCAGACATTCTGCTCTTCATACCAGCCCCACCCTGATCCTCTTCCCCAATCTGCACCTCATTGTGTCTGGGAATGAGGTGATCCACCAGTTGAGGTGGTTCAACAGCTTAGTGCAAAGTGATCCACGCAGCTCCTATTCCCACTCAAGTTACCCAACACCAGTGCGTTTTAGAAGGTTGAAGTCACCCAACCCAGATTTATCATACCTCGTCTTTTGCTTCACAGCAGTAAAAACCCAATACAGTTTAGCTGACCCTCCCATGGCCGCTCTGCCCTATGAAAACATTACCACAGCTCTTACTCAGAATCCATCTCATAAAAACCAAGTTACACCAACACTGCTTCAAAGGACAAACATTCAAACAGAAATGCAGATTAGCCAGCTGTCAGCTCTTGCTTAACGAACGTCTCTAACTGCACAGAATTCAAAGTATAACATGTCTTGTTTCTATGCATTTTTTAATTCAAACAGCAGCACCCCTCACCGGAAAAAAAACATGAAAGTGCTCTGCTGATGGGGAAAAGTTTTCGGCTTGTAACCATGGATGTTAAAGATGGGTTTTGATAAAGTGTTAACAATGGCGACAGGTGCAAATCTACAGTCCCCTGCTAACTTGCTCTTTGGCCTCATTTTTATAAATGCTCTTTTCAAATTCCAAGGTTCTTTCTGGGATTCATAGAGGACCCTGTCCCACAATTATACATGAGCACTAGGTCAATGCAAGTCAGCCTGCATTTAAACAAAACCGATAAGCAGTTTCCTCTGGACTGGAAAGCAACCCCTGATCAAGCGCATTTGGTTGCGTTTATCTGCCAAGAGGCAGTGGCGTGCGAGTCATGCGGGTACATGCAAGAGAGTGCTGGAGGGCAGGCATGAGAATCCAGGGCACCCAGGTCCCTCGTGTTTGAAAAGGATAAATAAATAAAATTGCCAAGCACGGCTGTGGCATTGGTTTGCACTGCAGATAATGTAATGGGGATCATCGTTCTGTCTGATTTGCAACTGTATACTACAGGTGCGGGCTGAGCCCTGCTCTATGAATTCCTCAGTGCTGCAGTAATCAGGGAGGTTTCCAATGTAAATCTCTCAGGAATGTATAGTGAGCAGACCACCTCACCCCGCCTCCTCAACACTAAAGCCCATTGTTCCAAGGCCAGCGCTCCTCGCCAGCCCCTGACATTTTTCAGACACCTTTAGGGATAGGGAAGGGTGGGGGTCATGTGACTCAGCATACCTGGCAGTGTAATTCTATCTTCATTTTTGTTAGCAAGGCTGATTGACCCACTTTCTGCATATCTACATTTGTGAACAATAAGACAAAACAAATCAAAAGTGAAACAAAAATGCCCCCTGCTCTTACCTTGGCAGCTGTTGCCGTGCATTTCAAACCCAGCCAGACACTGGCACTGACCAATGGGCACCAGCCACTCCCCGTCTGTGTTGCAGTGCATCTTGGGGGTCTCGTCACTCACAGCGTTGTCCACGCACACCCCCTGGACCTCAGCCAGAGATTGCGACTCCATTCCGGCCACCGTCTCGGGGAATCTGGCCAGGCTGTTGACCGAGGATGGGCACATCTTGTAATAGACTCTGACGGACAGCAGGGCAGCGCATGCTCCGATGTCCTGGAAAGCCAGGTAGAAGCCCTTCTTGGAGAGAGGCCCCACCGTGCGCAGCTCCTGGTTGATTCTGACCTCCCCCTTGACGCTGATCTCGTCGGGGGCGATGGTGGCGATCTTCTTGAAGCGTCTCTTCTGGAAATTAGTTCCGTAATCCTCATCGGACTCAGCGTAGAAGAGGTTGAAGGTCTCCTTGCAGGAGGTGGAGCCCCCAGAGAAGCTGTTGCAGTCCCGGACAATAAACCGCAGCTCGATGAAGATGCGCAAGGCCTCCTGCCGCTGGATGAAGTTGGTCCGCAACCAGTTGTCCTGGTCGCTTTCCTGGATGTTGCAGACAGAGTACACGTACATCATCGTCCCGTCCATCACTTGCTGGAGTAGGTCCCACTGCAGGGAGAACAAACACTAGTTAAGAGCCACGCATTATTCAGAGTTTATCTGGCATTAGATAGACTCATAGTTCAATTCCACTTGACCTGACCAGCACCTCGTTGACCTCCCAGGTGAAAGCCTCCAAATCCCCTTTGTTAATCTGCTTGACCTAACCGTCAGAATCCTGTCCGTACCAACAAACTATTTGTTTAAAACCAGCATTCAAATAAAAGGCCATTTCGAGCTGATCCTTAGAGTACATACAACACTCCAAGGCAGGTTAATTGTTATGACTAAAAAATGCCTTTAATTCAGTGTGATCCCTTGTCTGGCTGTTTATACTACAAGTAGATGGCTAAAGCAATGAATTCCAGGCTTGTTATAACACTCTGAAACAGTCCTTTCTTCCCTGTGGTACTGCACCTATTGGAAAGTGAAAACCCCGTCCTGTTACCAGAACTCCACTTTGCACATTGTGTGCCATCAGGTTTCTTTACTCAAACTGGGGGACAGGCGAGTAGAGTAGTAATTCTTAGTCACCTCTGATGTAGGCATTTGTGTTTACTGTTTATAAAGATTTTGTTTGTCCGATTACTCTTCCACACACAAAGATGATAAAATGAAGACTGTCACCTTTCCTACGCCCACATACTGATAAAATAAAAATAAAAAAAGATGTAGCTTGGATACATTCACAGAAACAGAAATGGCAACAGCTATGCAGCTCCAGACTGGGCCCCTTTTGTCGGCCTTTTTCATGATTCACATTCCCAGCAGGTCTTTGGCAAACAGAACCTGTTTGTGTTACCTGGCAATTGGGGTGAGGCACTCTGATCAGATAGCAGGCTCAGGTAACGTCACCTAGGTAATTAAATTCAGAGTGGCGTGCGTGTGTGTGCGTGTGCGAACACAGTGGTGGTGCGCGCAGGATAAAAGGGAAGGAAGGAAGATCCAGAGACAAAAACAAGTGCTATCTGAGTTGGGGGGGAGCCCATCTCCCATTTAAAAAAATGAACAAACTCAATCAGGTGCACTTTTGTGTAAAGGAACTATTATGACTGATTTGTGATGCAAACAGAAACCTGCCAGGTATTTTGTGATATATAAAAGTTGCATCTCCCTGTGCCAGTCAACTTAAGGCACAATAGGCGAGACAGCAAATCTGGCTGGGGTACAACATATTTACGTGTATTTTTGTCCAAGCCCTGTAATTTCAGATTACAGGACGACATTAAATAACCTGTCCTGCACCACATCTTCAAACAGGAACCTGATTAAAAAGCCAGTTCGAATGGCTGTTCATCCAGGACTCGGGGATGGTGAAGTGCAGCCTGGATTTACCCTGTCACCACTACAAAGGCTGTGGGAGCAAAGGGCAGCTGGTTTGTCAGCAGTCTCTCCCAGATTCAACACTGCCCTGTCGTCTTGCGGAAGTCCATTTAAGAGGAAAGGAATGCAGAGCAACGTGTCTGGACTCGTCAAGCAACCAGGGCCTCACCAAGTTCATCGCAGAATGGACTGTTCACTATTAACCCACTGAAGCTGTTTTTAAGGCTAAGTTAGAAAAAAAAAAGGAGATCAGTAACTCACCCCTTCTCCATAGGGCTGGGTCAGCCAGCCAAGCTCTCCCCCTGCAGATTCCATATCCAGCAGGACTTCTGCAAGAGAACAAGAGGATTCCTGTTTGAGGAAGCACCACATCTCAGTCCATCGCATTTATTAATCAAGTTGTCGACTGAAATCCAGCTAACAGCTAGTCATTTAAATATCAAATGTCTTACTATGCACGTAAAACAACGCTTGCATGGCCATAAAGTTTTGCATCACCCTTTAGAACTAACACATTTTGCGTCATAAAGTCGGATGAAACCTGAATTACATAACGCTTTGTAGCTTTCCATATACTTAACGAAAAAACGTATAAAAAATGTAAAATGTGACATTTCAAAATCCTGTACTACTATGGCTTCTGGTAGACTTTTGCCATATCACTTTCTTTGATTACCGATTATTATTAATAAAAGATCTATCTGTTCATACACAGATGTTTTATTTAAATGATGTCTCAATCATATATAAGAGAATAGAACACATTGCCTAGACATGCAAGCATCTCTGGGTTATAGGTTTTGAAACCACAGTATTTATCAAATTAAAAAAATAACAAAACACCATCACCTAGGTAATTCCAAGCTCTGGGAGATCTTTTCAGAGCAGTATTTCCTGAGAAGCAGTTTTTTTTTTACACCGAGATAAACGACCAAACACCGTTCTAGGTTTTGGGAAAAACACATACCTGGAAAGGAGCGCATTTTGTTAACTCAACAGCCCGTAGATTGCAACCTCGCTTGTGGACTAAATAAGGGGCATTGATACTCGTTCTTTTGCAAAAACAAGCTTTGCGTTGTGCGTCAAACAAACAAACAAACAAACCGTGGAGGTTTAAATATTTGAATTGCTCATTTTAGATGTTCTCAACCAGTAGAATATTGAAACGCATCACATAGAAAAAGTTTCTAAATGTACGTTACTTAGAGAGTATATGGCATTTTGGCAATCTGCACTTTGATTTCGTAATATTCTGCTTCAACCTGTCTTGATATAAGCCCCTCTTTTCAGAATGGCATACAGTAACATGTTTAAGTATGATTGTTATAACAATTTAATGCTGCCGTTTTGAATGCTACAAAGTGCAAACTTAACGTGTTAGCAAACTTTTTAACCGGAGCCCACCTTGGTAGGGCATACGTAATGAAGTGATGCACGTACTGGCGATATTTACAGCGTCTATGCGTAAATCACAAAAATCTTAATATAGAAATAATAAAGCTAGTCTGTCTGACTGTTCCTTTATGCACCCGGACCCCTCAGGAGCCAGTGCAACTAAACTCTGCACGACCTCCTCTTTCATCCAAGGTCGAGGGCTGTGTTTGGATCCAAAATTTTGCCCCCCCGGGGTACTTTATTTAGTAACCCCATTGCTGCATCACTGCAGTCGCCATGTATCTCAAATTAAAGAAACAGACAAAACCAAAAAATAAAAAGAACACATTAAAAAATATTTTAAAAAATGGCAAAAAACAAAAAAAAGTTACAAAAAGGGAAAGGGGTCAGAGTGCACTGTGCGACACCCAAGATCGGGAACTTATAGGAAACCATAAGGCTACCGTCCCCAATTTGTCATGCTTGAAATATTGAATTTCTCCGGGCAACGTCGGGTACTTCAGCTAGTGCATTATAAAACATTAAAACATGAATGTGGGCTGTAAATGACTGCCATCTGTACAGTTGTAATGCAAGTGTATATTCGCGTTACCCAGGGTCAATGCGTTCACCTAAAATGTGTTGACTGTGGAACCCAAAGATTAATAACCGTTTAACCCAACATTTTCACAAACAATTATTCAACCTCTTGATGATTATTTTTTAAACAGGATTATTTTTATAACACTGCACTAGCCTTTTCACCAGCACGTGTAAACGACGACTACTAATAATACAAAGGGAAGGGAAACCAGTCAGTCACTAGATTTCAGTACAGTTGGTATATTTCATGACCAGCTTTGGGCTCGCTTTATTTATTTATTTAATTTATTTTAAAAGGGAACCCCTTGACAGCTCACACAAGGGTTGATGAGAGTCGCTGTGTTTCTCTACCTGGAGGCGTGTTAAATTATTACCACACGGTCAACACCTTTCTAAATATTTCAAACGCTTCCACACACCACTCAAATCAAACAATATTGCATAAACTCGATTTCATACTTTCCTACGGTACGAGAGATTATAATACCACCCCCGTATGATCAATACGCTTTACCTGAGCACAGAAACAATACAAGAACCTCACTGACAGTTTCGAGAGCGCACAGAAGATTATTATTATTTTTTTAAGAATGACAAAAAGAATAACTTTAATCTCGTGGAAAAAAAAAACTCTAGACATTGCGGTCTCTCTCAGATATTAAATACATGTGGTCTACCACTGGTAATATATTCTTAAATTAAATGCAAATGTATGATTGCCAGAGGCATTGATCTATTTTATTCAGACAAGTAGGATCAATTTCGTAGGCTGAAAACTGTGATTTAATGTATTCAGCAAGACAAGTTGCAATCATGAGAGTCTGCAACAAAACACTTCACAGGAAATCCTAACTTCATTTATCGATTGACGAACTTCGAGCTAAATAATAGGCAACACGTCTGTTAAATATCTACTAGTATAAAGCAATGAGAAATCCCTAAACAGGATTTGCTTCAGTAACCGCCAGTACAACGAACTCCCCTGAAGTTATATCTTATAACTGTGGGTTTCTCATGAAAAGCAAAACAAAGAAAATAAAGAAAGTCAATGTCAAATAAATATATATATATATATATATATATATATATATATATATATATATATATATATATATATATATATATATATATACACAACTGCCAATATATACAACCAGAAATAACAAAATAAATTGAAAAAACGGAACTCTTTCAGAGAAGTCGCTACTCGAAAGCCATGCGTCCCGTCAGACTAGCTTTTAATTTTAGAAATAAAGTTTTGGTTTTTTTCAGGGAGAAGAAAACTTTTCATCAGACTTACCTTCTTTTGTCTGTAGACTAATAAATACATTGCTTATAAATAAAGTTACGAATAAAACTAGTTTAATTCCTTGGAAATCCATTGGTAGTATTTCTTTTTTCCTCTGCCTTGTGGACTCAATTGCAAGTAACTAGCCGAAACTTTCTCCTCTGGTTCCCCATTCCTGATCCTGGTGACTTCAACCAGTCCCGCCTCTAAATTTGCATGTTCCAAATACAGTGAACGAGGTTAAAGCAGCATGTGCGATACCTCGGCCCCACCTGATTCATTCCTTACTGAAATTCATTGTACAAGCTTAATCACTGATGAAACTACGTTTCACAACGGAAAGATGTTCAGTGTAAATCAGTACATGTATATAGATCACCAGCCGCAGAAATACAAAATATTCACACCAGGGGCGTCAGAAGGATTTTAAAAGTGAGGTTTTAAAACATGCCCCAATCAGTAACTTAATGCAATAGAAAGCTGACTAGTTAAGCACAGTGGAGGTGATTTTAAGAGATACTAATTTTGTCTTTAGATTGACTTTTTATGAGTTTTTCTGTTTCAGTGCTCACATCCTGCCAAAGCACCTCTATGGTCTCAGTAGAGCTCTCAAGCATGTCTTATCTTCCTGTACAGTGGGTACACAAGAGCTAACCATTAACTTGTCTCCCTACAACACACTGCCCCTAGAGGGTGTGATATGGGTGACGTGTGTACAGTGCAGGAGGCTGTGGTGACTGAAAAAAAAAGTGAAAAAGTGAATCCACACTAGAAGAATGCGTTAGTGCATATTTCCTGAATTAACCAGCTGGTTGATACAGGAAACACATGCTCATTAATGACCCCAGCGCCAAAGGAATTCCAACCATATCTTACATAGAGCTGTCTTCTCTACCTCGCCTCTCAGCCAGGAAAAAAATGGGCTCACCCTCTGGCTTCATCCTCTGGGTTTATGCACCATCCCATCCCTCGGGGATAAATTACATTCTCATATCACACACTACCCCGTGCGATATTCTCTATAGATGACATATCAAGAGCCTCTTAAAGGATGAACTCAATCATTAAATAGTGTTTTCCAGTCCAGTGCATTCAAATACAACAGTGGGATTGTCACAAACCTTGCTGCTTTACGATGTTTCTAGGGGAATATTTCCACAGCACTTTACAGCATGAGGGTGGTCGAGGGATCGTGGGTTATGTTGAAAACGCAGCTGCTGGGTTCTAGTTTAAAAAAGATGACAGTAATTTGCAGACGTTTTGAAAAATACCCCAGGGTGCTCAGAGTTCCCATTGTTCAAAATATGGATCTGGAAGCAGCTCTAAATGAGCAGAGTGCTGTGTGCCTGCCTTCCCCTGCCTCTGTCTGCACAGTGAGGAGTGAGTGATGAGTCTCATTCTCAGTGCAGGGTGAACCAGCAAGGCTCAGGAACACCTGGAGACAACACAGAGGATCAGCAGCAGAGATGTATTTATCCATGAACATCCTATACAGCATGATGTCATTTCCCCCTGACCAGTACTTCAAAGCAGGTGTGTAGCGCACTAGAGATTACACTATTTCTAATGGTGCGCTCAGTGAGAATAAAGTGGCCACCTGGCTCCAGATTTATCAGACGCTTTGAGACTGAATGGATTTTCAAAATTCCCCTTAAACAGAAAGTAATTGAATTGTAAATTAGCTACACCTTTGCTGAGGTTAATCCTGTGGCAGAATTGGTGTGCCTAGCAAACAAGTCACACTGATGAACTGCTTCCCATCAGATCTATAATGATTAGCTATGGATGAACAGATGAGAAATGTCGTGATGCTTTGCTTGGGAGAGTATTTGCATATTATGTGCATTTGAATATCGACGAACAGAAAATAAATAGCGACTAAGTGGCTGCAAAAAATAAATACATAATATTACAAATACATGCAAATTTTATTCATTCTTATTGTAATTATACAAGTGTTTGAGGCACATGGTAATTAAGCACCGTTATTCATTTTAGCAAAGGTGTAATGGTTAATTTACACAGATGGCCAGCCTAAGTGAGAATGAGTAACACTGGAGAAGGCAGTGCAGTGCAAGTGGCGCAACTGTGGTATAAGACACCAGTGCAGGGCATTTTGTGTATTTTGATTATTTTATGCAGTTTTCAAAACACCTTAGCGAATGTTTACTAAACAGCCTTTAAAGAATGCACAAGTTTAGTCGAATGTGTTGCTATTGAATTTATTGCCTTTTCAGTGGAGTTAAACTGCCCCCCCCCCCCCCCCCCCCCCCACCATCCAAATAGTAATTACCATGGGCATTACAGATTATCACAGGCCATTTGGAGTAGTGACTTACCAATACAAGATTGTGAGAGATTCACTTAACAGGCATGACTGTAAACTAATTCAAGCACTCGACTGCTGGGTTATCACAGGATCTTAGGGCCAGTTTAGTTGGGATAATCACAGTGTGCAATGCCTGCTGTCACATACAACCAATGAGGTATTGATTTAGTGTGTTTGCTTTAGGGAAACCAGGCAGGATCAGAGTCCAGGTCCTAACAGGAGGACCTGGCGAAAAAACAAGGGAAGCCAGGTCAGCTATTGGATAGGAGGAGTGGTTAACAGTAGCCCAGGGGCTAAATAAACTATTACTTCCCTTTTGTTTAAAACAACCTGACCAAGCAACTTCTTGCCACACAGCTCTAATAAAAGAAATAAGCTCAAGCAAGAGATTTAACAACTCATCTTCACTTTAATTCACTTTGTATTATTATTATTGAAGATTTTGCATTAGTAGTATTGAAGATTTTCTATTAGTGTTATTGAAGATTTTACCACTGATGTCCGATTTCTCCTTTTGGATAGTTTTTTGTTTATCTGCACTGCTTTTAAAATCATAAGGGAGTCCCACGGCGTAAACTGACGTCCCTGCCTGCATGCAAACGAACTGTCCGCTATGGTTATAGCATAGTGTGAAATTGTGCATTAGTATAGTGTGATAACCTGCAGCTCTATATGTGCCTTTCAATCCTCTCATTCACATGCAGTTTCCTAACGGAAATGTCTCACTGAAACATGTAAGAGTAACAGTGTAACGAGTCTGCACTGTGCAGGGGGAAAGTGGAAGGCTCTTATACTAGCTTAGCAGTCGATGTCTGCTTCAGAATAGTGGGGTTTGACCAGTTTAAATTACACATTCAACATGGGGACTAGAAATACATGTGGGTAGGGGGGATAATACACTGGCTTTGCTGTGGAGCTGACTAGAGGCAACCTCATAGCAGGGAGCTTTTGAAGCCTTTAAAAGTCAAATAGTCTGTGCCAGATTACATTATGTTATGTATTAACCCCACATTCTTTTAATGTTACAATACCTCTAAACTCTCTGGGTCCATGTATCCCCTATTGTTACTGCATCTAATTTTGCAAATACGCTTTTCCACTGATTCTGATCCAAAGTGTTTTTAGACATATATCACATTAGTAATTGGTCCCCCCTAAAATAAATTTACACCCCCCCCCCCCAAAAAAAATAAAACAGCACATAACGAACGTTTATTCAAGTCTCCTAAAAACAAACAATAATCATGTGTTCTATAGTTTTATAACTTCAGCCTACAAATAATTGGAGAACTACTTAAATCTTAATTACCAAAATATGGGAATAGGCTAAGAAACACCATGGATTGCTAGTAATGATTTCCATTACATGAGAGTAGATCTTAAAACTTCATGCTGATTTGAACTCGGCTCTCAGTATCACCCCCCTCCGCCCCCCCCTAAAACTGTAAAGCAGACAAGCAATCCTGCTGAAGGATTTCAGTTCTAGTACATTATATACTGTGTATGGATGTCATCCTTGATGACATCGGAAACATTAAACGTGTCATTCTAGAGCTGAAAAAACAACTTGTTTATGTTTATCAGTATTGAAAAAACTGAGAATGACATCTAAAATGTTTGTCATTGAGTTTATTGAGTTTTTTCTAAATTTAGCACTGTTGAGTTTTACAATAAGAGACACCCTACACACAACGTACACAATAAATAACAGCATCTTTTTAAAGCGGACCAGAAAACAAAAGCATGGTCTTTAAAGACGTGTCGTTAACTCAAAGTGCAATCTGTAAGGGTATACCCCCAGGGGCTTGCTAACTCCATTCAGCTCGTTGGCTGCCCCAAGTTATGTCAGTCAGATTACACTAGAGTGATGTGTTGTCTTTATTCACACAATGGAATCAAAGTGCAGGACCTTCCATTGCTCTCAGTGGGCTGTGTGGACCCCCCCCCCCTCGCACTACACAGGGTTGCTCCTCAATATAACTCCTTTTAAAAGTCCCTCCCACCCATACAGTAACTACGGGTCTTTGCATTTGTGCGGAGAGGGGAAGCCTGCAGGCACAGGTGTGTGGAGCAGAGCAACAGCCACAGATCAAGTCAACAGAGTGGCCTATTGTTGCCAGCCTGCTCTCAAATCAGCATAGCAAAGGCAACAAGTGTTTGCAAGAACATTAAACGCATAGCACACAAACTGGGTGGGTTCAGAGAGAGAGTGTGTGTGTGTGTGTGTGCTGAAATGGACATTCATTTACTGGAGCAATGCGCTATGTTTTTTTTTTTTGTTTTTTTTAACAAGGTTCTCATTTTCATTCAGTGTTTGCATTGGAATCGCAATTTGAAAAGAGTGTGATAGCACTTACCCAAGCACTTAAAGGATAGTCCTGTATATCTGGTACCCGAAATATCCTTTAATTGTTTGACTAGGTTTATTTTAAGTGGCTCACATTGCTAAGCAAAAACTGACATGTTTTTTCCAGGGGCAATCAGGGTCTAAAAACATACAAATACTGAACAGCAGATATGCAGATAGATGTGAAAATAGACACACCTGTGCCTATATGTAAGATAAGTGGTATAATTTCAGCACAGACTGGGAGAGACAAAGCAAAGTCCATTGGAAACCCATTGATAGGGTCTTTTAGTACCGAATCCCTGCCTTGAAGACCATGCTACTGTCACAAATGATCATGTATAAAAGTTGACTATGGTAAATGGGCACTACAAATGGAACATTTCCCATTAATTTCCCTTCTAATACTATCAATTACTGACCACATTTAGCAGTGGATTTTACCATGCTTTTACTTTCTAATGCCTATCCCCCATGATTGCCTGTGCTTTACTAGGCATTCGCTTTGCTTTAACCGTGCCACTCTTTGCCATGCTTTTACCAAGGCATGCCATGATTGCAAACTTATATAATTTCTTTAATAGGTGAAATGAGAGCAAGTAGTTCAAACAGGACAACAATTGACCCTGTGTGCTGACGAGAGGGTTTCAGTATGTGAGTGTTGGTGTGGCTGGAGATCAGCGAGCATCTGTGCTTCATGCCACCTGTCTGCGCAGCAGGAGCCACACAGCTGCAATGTGTGAGCAGAATGTGACAGCAAGGTGTCCGTTAACACAACTGTTACTGGGGCAGCCAGGCAGAGCGATAGCCCCATTCACTGAGTGGAGGGGTGGCCAGGGATAACCACTTAACACATGTGTGGTTCATAATGTTCGCTTGATCAAACTACAGCAATAAAAAAAAAAAAAAAAACCTCTAACACTGTTAACAAAAACAATATTGTGTTCTATTATACTGTAATATAGCATTTACTGTGGTATAGCAATAGTGTTTTGGGGATCGTAGACAACATGATTTCATTGTGCAAAACAGAACTTAACAATTGAGTTGAAATACAAAGTAAGCGTTAACTGCAGTGCACGTCTAATGTAAAGGATAACAGCCTTCCAAGAGGAAAAAGTAAGTTATGTTTGCTTCTTCTGTCTGACTTCAACCAGATAAGCCATTTTGTTTTACACTCTATACTGTCAGTGGGAGATTTTGTGACGTTTTACAGAATCCTGAAATAACAGCATTTGAAATGAAATAGCAAAGAATACTTTTACATTCTGTTGTATCATTTGGATGTGTTACACATCATAAACTGTTAACATTACAAACAGCAACTACTGCTCTAACGGATCGCAGAAGCTGAGGATTCAAACCCTAATGCAGTAATAGCAAATTGATGTATAGTGTATTATTATTATGGGATGCATATGGATCTCTTTAAATCAGCTATTAACCACCACGATTACTCTGATAATTTAGTGACAACAGAAACTTCTCAGAACCAACAATCTGAAGGAAATTCCCTTCTGCGTTGATCACATATTGTAATGGAAACTGTTTCCATTTTAGAATCCCTCCATGCTTGCCTGAATTCCATCATACCCCTGGATTAAAATGAACGCACACAAACGATCTTGCAATGACTGCTGCATCCTTCCTTGCTGCATGTCAGAGGAAAGAACGAACGAGTTATACCATAAGGAAACATCTGCTCCATGCTTCAGATTTTTCCAATTTTTTGGTGGCATCAGCTTTTATCACAACTAATACAAAGTCCGGTTCACCCAGACTAGTTATGAACAGCGGTCTTGCATTTGTTACCCAATCTGTTGATATGGTTTGTGAGTTCGTAGTTATCTCTTTCACAATGTAAAGAGATTGTTCTGCAAGAAATATATTTGTTTTAGTTAGAAAAAGCTTGTCTGACCAACCCAGTGGTCGGATAAATTTATTTATTTGCAGTAAAAGATAAAATTAATTTTTGAAAGCAAATATACCGTAAAAGGCATCCAAGTGACTGATTATTCTGGAGCAGCTCTTAACCCTGTGTTAAAGACTCTTCACCCAGCATGATCAGTAGAAACACAATTAAACTACCAGCTCTGACCAGCTGAAAATCATTGCTGGACGTAGCTAGAATTACAAGCAGCCAATGGTAAACAATGGTGCCACTGTTGGCCTTGATGCAATGCTTCAGGGTGATTAATGGGGTGACACTGATGGTGATTAATGTTCTGATATTAATGGTCTGCTGTGATTTCCAGCCATGTTCTGTGTTATTAACATGGTTTGCCTGTGGTGCCATATGTACTAAGCCTGGTTAGCCATACAGGGTTTGCGATTTTAAAAGCTCATGTTTTAACCTCAGGAAACTAGCCTTGGATTACAATTGAAAACATGATACAGATACGAGGGTAATAAAAGGACTATCAGTATAGACTTTTTGTTTTGTGCTGGAAGCCAATGCCAGTGACCTGGTTTTGTGCTCACGGAACAGTTGTTGATTTACTTTCCTGCAGTCACACTATATCTTACCTCATGCCATTTACCAATCCCATGGCTTCTGTCGTAACCAGGTGTCAGTTGAATAATTGTCTTGAGGATGTTTTTTTTTTTTTTTTTTTTTTTTTTGCAAAATAAACTAGTTTGACCAGAAACTCTTCCTAAAGCATGTAGCAACTTGAATTATTTGGGACACATCTACCCATATCTCCTATTGTACTCATTGCGTTTGACTCGATTGCCAAGAGCTGGTGACCAGTTCAATTATGATCGCTTACCTGGTTTACTATTTATAATGGCATGCATATGGTATTGAGACTCAAACAAAAGGTTGTTCTGCCCTTTAATAATCATATAGCAAGGACACCGGTGGAAACATGTGCTGAATTACCATCAGCCCATTAGGTTGAATGGAAAAGCGAAGGCTGGACGCGTACCGCAAACCTTACAGTTCAAAGACAAACATCTTAGCATTCAAGTGAAGAGCAAGCTCTGTAGTTGAAAGGTAAGAACGTGTCTGATGCTCATGTCAGCATTATTAACTCACCAGCCGCTAGCAAGGGTGTGCAGAAACTCTTACTCGGAATTGCCTTTAAGAAGTAATTATTAGCAGATATTCAATAAATCCATTCATGAACGTGCTGATTTCAAAACTAGAAACGCTGTCCTTCCCTCAGCTTTACAACAGAGTACCAATCAATCAATGGTAATTATGTATTGCCATTTATTGGTAATCAAGTGTTTTAAAAGCCAATTGGAAGCGAAGTTACTGTCATTGACTGTCATTTATATATATAAACTTTGATTCTACAAGATGAAGAAACTGGTTCAAGTTAGAAACTTTAGTGTGAAGAGAACTTGGAATAGAGTATTTCGTTTTTTGGTTCTAGCTTTGTAAAATGAACAGGCGTTTTACCTCTGCAAATTAAAGACCGGAGTTAACGCTTTGAGAATATGGACCGACATCTCTTATAACAGTAAGGGCTGCACGCCACATATTGTATTATACCAGACTGTCTGCTCATATAGAGAAGATGACACACTGCAAACAGTATGTTGCTGTTTTAGTTTGCACTGTGGCAGAATTCTTCAAATGAATGGCATTTCCTTTCTTTCAAAACGTCTGGCCTTGCTGTTTGTGTTTCATTCACATGGGGGCACCTTGTATGGTAGCAGACATGCTTTGATGCAGAACTTGCCGTCTGTTCTGTCAGCAGCCCCCCTCGTATTAACACTAACTGGTCAGGCAGTGGAGCCAGGGTTTGTTATTTGCTCAGGAACTTGTAAAGAATGAAAGCCTGAGAGGCAGAAATGAAACGCAATGTATTTTTGAGTAAGTGAGAAGTCACATAAAGCTCAATGATTATTATGCGGTTCCAAGAATATTTAAAGAACGTGCCACCTGCTTTCCAATCCACTTCCTTGCAGAAAAATGAAACTTGTTGTTTGATAGCCGCACATGGGAATGAGGATCTAATAAAAGAGGAAGCAAATGAACATGAACGGCAATGAATGGCTGGCTTGCGAACGCACATCTCAATAAGAATGAGTTGCTCTGGGCTGTTCACAAGTAATCTGGCAGGAAATCCTGCTTCTATTTCTGATACGAGCATTGAAGCTTTGTCATGTAATCAAACATAAACAGCAGCTTCTGTTTACAAAGGGCTCCTGCAATATCCATAAGAATGGCATTCCTCCACATGGGGCATAATCAACTGTAAGAAACCAATTCCTTCTGTGCTTAGGAAGGGACTCCTTTTCTTAGCACTCAGCTGACCTAGTAAAATTATAAACAAGTTAGACAGTCAACTGGGCCTGCTTTTTGTGTTTTACCTCTTTCAGAAAGCACGAGCCAATTAAACGCTGGAGTAAACCCTTTGAAAATATGTCCCACGTCTTTTATATTATGCTTTGTGGAGTTGGGCCCACTTCTCTGAAATACAAGGTGTACATGATTACATCTGCTGCTTTAAGGAAAGTTGTGGCCAACTTACTATTTTTTGCATATTTACGGTTCCTGGCATGCTCTGACCGCATGAATCACACGCATGTTTAATGAGGATACTCACAGGCAGCGGAATGCACCATTCAGAGTTTCTATTTAGCACCGCCTCTCCTGCCGTTAAGCCTAACGCTTCACTAACAGACCGTTATGCTTCCATCAAGCAGCTCTGAAGGTGTGAAACCTGTAACAAAGACATAGTCCCCCCCCCCCCCACACACTCAATCACACCTCCCACCTGGAAGTTTGTTCTCTCATTAAAGTCTTGGCTGTGTTTACACAGGATGAAGGGCTTCCTGCCTCTGGCGCTGGGAGGGCTGCTTCCCAGGAATGCCGAAAGGAAAGGCGGCGGAGAGGGGCTGGATGCAAGCTGCATCCCAGCCTGTCTGGGCTCTGTGATCCACGGGCAGCTGCAGTCAGAACATCCGATAGAAAATTGAGCACATATCCTTCAGTGTTTCCGCATGTCCCACTCCATAGCCAGCAGTCAATCTCTGAGCCCTGATTCTATCCAAGCCAGGCTTCACAGGAACCTGCCCCAACAAAGGAATCCATTGCTGCATCAGAAGAGGAGACATTTATCCCTGGTAGTATATGTCAGAAAACGATACCAAGAGAACACAGTGCATATACCTTGGATGGTAACACTTTCAAATAATGGTCGCAAATTCATTCCCACTGAATACCACAGGAATAACACCTGAATATCTTCTGCACTTCTTAATTTATTTTGAATTCAGCCCTTTTAATTCGTGGATTTAATTATCCATATTCATTCCATGTTCCTTTTGTAACAAATGATGTCGCTGATGTCGATGTAAGGCATGCACTTATGCGTGAACTTACAGATTGTGAGAACTCTTAATTCATGCATATTGACTGGGGTTGAACTTATGTATCAGATACAGGAAGTGTGAATGAGGGAGAAACGTGAGTGAGACTGGTCAGCAAGACTTAGCAGCTACACTATAAGTTCTGTACGCCCCCTCATACCACGTCCTCCCCAATAAAGCCTTTTAAACCTGATTATCATGTATCGACAATTGATAGACAAGCCTTCCAGTAGTACCATGTGTAGTCATTAAAACTAGAAACCTGATCTAAGTGCTCCCATTCTTATATCTTTCAGCTATTTTGTTGACTATAAATTCATATGGGATTGATTTTAAAAATCTATGTTGTTATGATTGCTGCCAAAACATAGGAGAGGGTTACAGCCGAGTAAGGGATTAGTTACAAAAAAGCAACAGTGTGCAATTCATGGTGTTGTACTTGAAATGCAGCGGCCCTTATTAAAATAAAAAAATGAAAAAGAACCGAAAGATATTCAATACCTCAATAAGGGCCCCAGTGATAATGTTCATAATTCTATAAGAGTTAAGAAAATTGAGGCCATATTTTCTAAAGGTTTCCACCTGCCTTTAATTAAGTTAGATTATATTACTTATATGTTTGGTTCTAGTTTTGTAAAATTAACAGGGGTGTTATCTCTTTAAAAAAAAAGGGGAGTTAATTATAGAGTGTAGTAAACGCTTAGAAAATACGGCCCTTGATTTCTAATTCATTCTTAAAAGTCAGATCCTTTTTACGGAAGAAGAAAACAAAACTCCACGCTGAAGATTAAGTTTAGTAAATCTTTCCTTATGTGAAGAGCAAAATGATATTTATTAAGGCACTAAATCAATCGATCGTTTATTTTTTTTAATTCACTTAAACTCAAATGGAGGAACATGGCTCAGGCCTAATCCTTGTGCTCCCTGTGTTGTGGTTTACAAGCAGTCTTGGAAGGATGTCTCAGGGTAGACCCACATGTTTAAACAAAGGGAGCTCCACTTTCAAGCTCACATTTATGAGTCTCGTTCATTTAGAAAGGGTACTTTTAGCCCCTTATTCTAAAGCCCCTTTAAGCATCAATACACTGGCACCTTGGCTAGAATTCTAGGACGTGCGTGTGTGTCTGTTGGAATAGGAGTTCTAAGAGCATTAAACGCTGCTTGGCCACTCACACAATACAATGCTGGTCTTTCTTCAAACATGGTCTGTTTACCATGCCATCAACTCTCCCTCAGTCTGTGGCTGTGCTATACTTCCTTGTAACAGTCTACCCCTCTGTACCTCAGAATAACAAAGCCCCCATCTGTCCCTCAATCTGTACCCCTCTTACTGTAACAAGCCCCCAACTCTCTCTCAATCTGTACCCCTCTTACTGTAACAAGCCCCAAACTCTCCCTCAGTCTGTACTCCTCTATACTGTAACACAGCCCCCAACTCTACCTCAATCTGTACCCCTTTATACTGTAACACAGCCCCCAAATCTACCTCAATCTGTACCTCCCTATACTGTAACACAGCCCTCAACTCTCCCTCAATCTCTACCCCTCTATACTGTAACACAGCCCCCCCAACTCTCCCTCAGTCTGTACCCCTTTATACCTCACAGTAACCGATCCAAAGAGAGCAAGCCTAGGGAACACTTAGTCACACACTCTGCACCCTTCCCTTTGTGAATCAATTGTAAATGCAAGGGTGTGTCATTAGAAACATCATTCTTCGTCACACAAAAGCACATTTAACCTTCAGTGTGTACACTGTGCAAAGTCCAGCAGAGATATTGGATCCATGCACTATCTTTCTTAAGCCAGCATTAACTAGGCTGCTACACACAATGGCAGCCCATTGCAGTACTATAGTACCACATTAGTTCCAGTGGGCTATAGCATCAGGACCACTGTACAATATGTACTGCACTTGTGTTGCCATTGCTGGTAAAGCTGATTTATTTTTTCTTTGGTGTGATACAATTGTGTTATAATGGGATTCTATAATGGGATTCTGTGACGGAGAGCGAATTAATCCGAATCAACAATCTCCCTCTCGACCGGTGAGAGCACTGTACAACAGGAGCTGCGGGCTTCCTACTGAATGGTTGGGCAGTTCATCCCAGGGACAGTCGGGAGCCGGCCATTCAGGAAGAGGGCGGCGTTACGGTACCTGGAGTCATCGCCCTAGTACGGTGAGTGAAGTTTCAGTCATGAATTGGAGGAGACGTGATTGAACTAGCTATCGGAGGGGGCGGGGCTTAGGGTACTTTAGGGGGACGTGACGCCGTAATCGGCTCCTTTGTGTTAATGGGAGGAGACAAGGACGGAACCTTGAATGAAGTGTGGGTTCATTGAGTAGTATTGTGTTTGTTTTGCCAGACGGCTGATACGAAGCTGGAGCTGCAGCGAGAAGCCCGGACCTGAATGCACACGAGCACCAGCACTCAGAGCACCGCACCTCCACCAGAGCACCCAGTTTGGAGACATGTTTTTTGTGTTTATTATTTTGGGACTGCATCCCCTTTATTTTGTAGCTGGTAATACCCATTGCTGGGTAGAACCAGCTTTATTATTTTGAGTCCAGTTTTTGCTGGCAATACACATTGCTGGGTAGAGCCAGCTTTATTATTTGAAAATAATTTAAAGGGCATTAAAAGAAACCTGACCGGTAAACTTTGTGTTTGTCCTTTGTTGGAGCACCTCAAATCACCTATACACCGGAGCACTACAAACCACTTTGCCACAGATTCTAAGGGTATTTTCCTGTTAGGAACTATGGAAGACTGTACTTTCTACCCCAAATCCTAATGAAGGTAATACAGCTAACTCAACCCAAATGAAGTGACGGCTGATCTCTCCCTCGCATCCTGTCTGTGAGATGCAGCTGCTTTTTATATTTCTATATTTATGCAAACAACGCCCGGTTTGTTTTTCATTTGAAAGGCAATTTAATATCTACCTCCATCAGGCCCGATGAGAGGGTTGGTTACCATAAACAATTATCACAGCACGCTTTTTAATGTGGCGGAAAATAATATTCCTTCACTGCAGCTAAAAATGAAAGAGGCATCTGAAACTTGCCGAACAATGGCAAGGACAGAAGCTCCAGCTAGAGAGAGTGTCTGCAGTCATGTATCAAAGCCACCTTTCCACAGCCTGATCGGAATGCAGACGCACACAGACATGCATAGGCAGGAAAGGAGGACAGTTTTGAGGCTCTGGCCTTGTTTACAGTTTCCTTGCACTTCATAACAATATTTGATACCCTCATTGAAAGGCTGGCTCTTCTGGCATAGTCTGTCTGTCAAAAGTTATTTTGTTTTTGTCAACCTCCCCCTTTTGACATATTCCCAACTGTATACCTGTTCAGTGGCTTTGCCCTAGGTCTCAGTCTCAACTTGCAATTTAATCTGAAAAGATTCAAAGAACGCAGATTTGGCTCAGGCAACTGTGGAGCTCCGCTCTACTGTGGATTTAGGCTGCCTTCCATTTGCTCTTTGTCTTACAGAACCTCTGTTCCCAGCCTGAAAAGAAAACATTAATCCCCATTCGGAGCTCTGAATGAGTCTCCTCTTATATAGAGAACATGCTTGGGATTTACCTTTTGTATTTTTATTGGGGATGGGCCAAAAAAAAAAAAAAAAAAAAAAAAAAAAGTTTTCTTTCACAGCCACGATGAGACGTTAATTTTATAATACCTTTTGTTTGAACTGATGCTATTTTTTGTTGGAATCCAAACTTCATTGCTGGAATCATAACATTTACAATGTATAAAAGAGGTGGATCCCAAATTGTTCCACTATGAGTGGTTTGAGATCATGTATATACATAACCCTAAACAATACAAATACATTAGTTATTGTTTATTCTCGCACTCGTAAAAAATACTTTAAAACTGGATTTGTCTTCTGATTGCAAATGCCTTTAAGTTTAGCACAAAGCATAGCCAAATGCAATAAAGCCTAGGTAACGATCATAAAGCTCAGAGAGGTAAGCTAAAGCTTATTAAGAAAACATGGCTAACCAGAGTTAACTATGGTAAATATAACCATGGGAAAAGCATGGGAAATTGACTTTTAAAAAGGTTTCAGCATGGGGTTACATTTAAGGAGTGATTGATTTATTCTAGCATTAACAGTTCTTTCTGTTTAAAAGCTATCAGCATTTCTTGAGAGGCTGCAGAATTACCTACAGTGGAGTGCAGCAGGTTATTGGTTTGGGTGTGTGGAGGCGGTTAGATAAAGTAGGCTAATTTGGGGGTTCTTTTTAAAGACCACCTAGTATCTATTCATTACAGACCACAATGCTGTACACTTCTGTCTTAAAGAAACCTTTTCAACAGCAACTAAACACAGAAGATATCAACTTGGCTTAACCCCTTCAGCATTGCCAGGATTCAACTGTAGTTATTGGGCAGCTATCCTTAGAATAACTTAAAAATAAATAAATAAATAAATAAATAAAACAACTGTCAGAAAGATCGTTTTTCACCTTTTTATGCATTACATAATTGCATGCAGTTTCATAGTTTTATATTTGGATTTATAATTAGTTCTATAAGGATAACAGAGTCACAATTAAAAATGCAATAACTTTACCAGGATACCTAATGGAATAGCTTATGAAGAAACATATATAAAAACATGTGTAACTTGATCAATAATGTCCCTGTTATCTTTCACATATTTATTTAGTATATTTCATTTTTTATAATTTGACACTTTGATTTTGATTAGTGCACATTTTATATATTCTTGAATAACACTTTGTAATTGATTTATCACTTTCTAGTAGCTTCTCCATCCAGTTCACTTGTAATGTCGTATTGGGTACTGACTGATTGAATTATTGATAGTTTTGCTCACCTGAGTATAAATGGCACATGTCTCTTGCAAATGGGACGGCCATCCTGAGGCTGCGTGTCTGTTTTTCAATGGGGTTTTGTTTGTGCAGGAGTGGGAACACGTGTAGTGTTTGGAACAGAGAGTAACAGAAAGAAGTGAAACAAACTTATACATGGACTTTCCTGGTGATTTGGCTGGCGTGTAGTATGCTGGTTTTTCAATCAGTTTTTACAAATTAAATCAAGTCTGATATTGTTGGCGACTAATGACAGTCAAGATGAGTTCAATGAATACCAAACTTTATTTATTTGGAATATTGTGCTGGCAAGAATCCAACATTTCCCTCTAATTACCAAAACACAGGCGTTTTGCTTTTGCCAGAAAAATGCTGATTATTCTAAAATGTCACTTCAAAATGAAAAAGGAGCAAGTCCTACATTTAGAAATGTAATATAAACTAAGAGTGTTTGTATCAAGCTGGAATTGTGACCAGACGAACAATCAGCAGTTGTTATTGAGATCTTTGGAAGTTATACAGGCTGCTTGTAAAAGCTGGACTGAACATAAACCATGCTTTATTTCACAGCCCCCTTTGTAGATGAAATGAAACAGATGACATGTAAAACAAGGATAGGGTTTGAACTCTTCACAGCAATAACCAGACAGGACAATTTCACTGGGAAGATCACGTTACACCCAGGCAATGTGCATGCTTCTAATGTACATAGGTATAGCGCCTTACAGGATGTCATTCAGGAAGGACTTTGTGCATTAATGGGATTGAATGAGCACTTCTTCAGTGTCATAATAGTTCACATCTGACTTGTTTAATATCATATATGGGTGTTCACTGTCATTGTCTAATGTTGTTACAGCTTGCATCGTTATTTTCTATGAACTGTTTCTACTAATATGTCATTTTCAGCCATTCTTATGAATTTCTGAAGTGTGCTGGTAATTAAAAAAATGACCACGAGAAGTGTGCGACTGTGATGACTGTCCCCTTAGAAACATTGGCAATAGCGAGAGTTGATGGAAAACCGTATACAAAACCACAGTTTTAGAGGGGAAAGAAATTACAGCTACTCAATTTGTTTTATTTTTTAAGCCACATTCAGAAATTCAGCAAATCATTTATTAATTTATTTTATGCTGATAAAACCATATATATATATATATATATATATATATATATATATATATATATATATATATATATACACACACACACACACACACACACACACACATACATACAGCGGAAACAATATTGAAGAATGCTTGATCCCTTATGTAAATGCGTCTGTATTTTTGCAGTTTTCTCATGGTTATACTATATATTTACCATAATGTGCCATGGCTTTCCATGTTTTTTTAATGTGTTTTACTAAATCTCTCAAAGCTTTACAATGCTTGCCTATGCTTTACCATGCTTTTAAGCCTGGCTGGTCAGAGAGTATTGAGCAGTTGCATGTATTTCTCTGAAAAGCAAATTCTTCAATAGAGGTTGCATGCATCATTTGTTCAGTAACCTATTGGTAATGCTGGCTTTATCTCCCCAAGATAAGAATGTCTTCAAGTAGGCTGTTTCATTTTCTATAGTATTGAAAGGCTTTGCAAACTTCTCCACTTTGTGGAATGCTTTTAGCTCAACAGAGCCTGCTCCTATACCAGTGAGAGAAGTTCCTGTAAGCTCCTGCACCCCTCCACTTCACATCCTGTGCAGGCACAATGGGTACCACCAAAATCCCCAGGATCATCGGAACAAAAAAACAGACCCCCCCCCCCCCCCCCCCCCCAGCCCTTCTGAGATAATCATAAGATAATTACCCATTCACACTAGCATTAAACCACTTTATCTGAAGGTAGGGAAGGTCACTATGTAGGGCTTGTGAGAAAAACCATTGCTAACTGTTTGTGAATTAATTGTGGTCAGCAACTGACTGGTTTGAACAGGATTGTAGAGCCACTAATATGATTAAAAACACTTGGAATATAAAGCAAGGCTCTATTACATTTCCTGGCTATTGATCCATGTTTATTAAAAGAAAAACAAAAACAGGTGACAAAGGTGAAAAATGATACATTGCACAGGAAAATATCAGGGGTTATACCCAGGCATAGTCAGAAAAGGAGCTTGACAGCTTCTGTTCTTTGTGAATTCAAACCCAGTAAAACTGGAGAAGAACCAGTATTAGTACTTCAGTAAGCCCCATATTAGCCCAAGATCTACCGAATGTTAAAGTCATGGATGCTCTTTGTGTAAATCAATATTTTCACATGCTTGACTGGGGCCAGATTTTAGATGAAAATGAATTCATATTGACCCATAGATTTAGTATAAAAGTCTGCCCCTAACGTAACTGATTAAAGTAGCTTCTCTGACATGTACTGTGCGATATATAAAAGATGCATCTCCTTTTTTTTCAAGTCTTTTTTTCTCGATCCTTGTACTGTAGTACAAAGGATAAGAGAGCATTTTTCCCCTGCTTAGTAAGCTTTCTCTTCTGATCTGAAACATATTCAACCCATCTGGTATTGATTTTTGCAGGACAAACAGAGCGCTGCAAGGCTCTGTGTGGAGAAATCGAAACTAAGCAATTCAGGAGGAAAATCATTTTGAACTGCGGACCGTGACAGCCACTCAAAGCCATTCATTATCTCTGTGATAGGGGTAAAGAATAAAGTAGCCACAGTCTAGTCTAGTGCTGTTAATCTGACACTTCAGGGATACAGCGTATGATGTGCAATCATTCAGAGAGGTGCTCAGATTTTATTCTTTGGCATCTTACAGAAAATTCCCTTGGGTATAATTATATAGCAAAACCTTAGCAGACCCCTTCCTTACAAAGACAATGGAGCACCGTATGGGATAGTGCATACTGGAGTTCATACTAGTTCATGGGATTGCTGTGGATAACCTGGGTGTATTGGTGCCACACCATTTATATGACAAAGTACAGCACAAAAATGTTAGAAATGATTTAATATTACTGCACACCGAAGCTTATACTTATCGTAGCTGTTCTGTGCTGCCATATCAGTCTCCATTGTAGTGCCTCTGCATTTGCCATTGAATTTTGAAAAAGGAAACAGGGTGTGTTGGGACAGTGTATGAAGCTTGTATTAAAATGTCCTTGAATTTTCCACTAGACCTTTGACTGAAACCGTGCTAAAATAAATACAAGTCCTCTCTGAGTAAGCATGCATGACAAGCATTTCACAAATGTCCTTTCAAATCCTGAATCCCTGTTTAAGGAACAAATAGTTACATCAGGCCGGAAGAATGCTGTGCGAAACCTCCTTTTGTGAACCATTAGCCAGTCACCTCAAAATAACGTGTTATCAGACAATAATAACCTGTTGTCTTGCTGTGGCAGGACCAGAGAGGGCAATAATTATTATTTAAAGCTGCAATCTTACTCACTTGCATACCTGCGATTGCTTTTTCCATCTCGTCTAGTGTTTTGGTTGAGAAAATAATGTTGGGACTGACGGCTGCCTGTCTGTCTGATACAGCCCTTACAAAACCTTACTATAGTGAAAACTTAGCAAAGTGGAACAAAACATAATGAAGTAAAGCATAGGTGACCTTTGTAAAGTCCACAGTTATGGCAAACCGTATTAAAAAAAACATGGCAAACCATGATAAATGTATAATATGACCATGGGGTTAGCAGAACATTTATTGTAATTCACTTTTATAAGGGAGGGCAAAGCTGTCTCCTTACTGTGGCTATTACTGGCTTTCCACTGGCACATCAGAACTGTGAGGGCCTGGGGCGTGGGTTTTCCATTGGCTATTTGTCAAGCTGATCGAGAATCAAACCATGAAACTCTTGACTCACAGCACATCTGAATCTGGCTCAGCTGAGCCAGAAGCAGGGGTACTGATTTTCATCATCACGTTGCGTCAGTCAGCACGCTCGAGGAAGATGAACAGCATGGCACGCAGCGAGTTTGAGAGGAGAAAAGTGCATTTCTGTGGCATTCAGTAATAGATGAAGAACAAAAATGAAGAAAAACACAAGCACGGTCTCTAGATCTGCCATGCTCAACTCAAATACAGAGTCTCTTAATACTGCATCATCTACCTACAGCTCCTCATGTTCACTGTGCGTGGCTTCGGTTGCACGGCTTGGGTTGAGTGGAAACACCTCCTGAACCATGCTGGGCTGGCTCGGTGGAGGTGTGGCTTGGTTATACTGTGAAAAAGAGGTATTATAGCTTTGAGATCTTCTTACTACCCCCAACATGGAAAGAATGGTATACACGGGCAATACATACCTTCCAGAACTATCATTAAAAGATCTACAATTATCAGACAACAAGGATTTAACAGTCCCCTAGGCAACCTTTAGAACACGCGGATAATCCTTAAAGTGAACTTGGCCATGAGCTCAAGCTGCTGTTCCTGTGAATGGGCGAGCGAGCGCCACACCTGCTGACTCACTCAGCTTGCACAGGTACTGCTGCCACAAGCCCACTGTGTCTGAGAAAATTCACACACCAACACCTAAGCACAAAGCCAATGCCTTAAAAAAAGAAACATACGTATTCCCAGAAAAATGTGCTGGGAAAAAAAAAAAACTCATCTAAGATTACAACATCAAAGACATAGTGTTCAAAGACTCTTAAACCTTTAGGGGAGGGATTCGATCAGAAACACTGCTCTGTGGCGCTTTTCCATCAAACTAGCTGACATGGGAGGAAGTGTCAGGCTGCATTAGCAGAACTGCCCACAACTCACTCATCCTGTAATTTAAACCATACACCTCAGAGCTGATCATTTTGAAGGCTGCCTTAAAACTCACATATACTGTGAGCGCTGTATTTTTTTAACTGAACGGCTGAATTACTATAAAAGAAAAAATGTGTCTGGCAACTTCATATTGCATGAGGCACATGCAACAAGAACCGAAGACCTCACACGCTGCAAGCAAGCATCTTAACCACAATGCAAAAGACCCGGGATAATCTACATTTGTGATTTTAGAGCTTTTAACCACATTTCAGCTCACCAACAGGGGGCAGAATCTGTCCGTTCCACATATTTACAGCGACAAATGTTTGCGTTTATAAGCTATACATAAACTGTATATACACTAAAGGAAAATTAGTGAAAATTTTTCGCAGGTTACTATTAGCACTAATCTTTGACTACCGAATCTAAAGTCCAAGATTCGTGCTAATCGGGGTGTGTGAAATCAGCAGTTAATGTTTCAAGGATTTCAAGATTAGTGATGGTGTTAATACATTCAAAGATATTAGAATCGAGTATGCTGGGCTAAGCTGTGTGCAGATTCAGAAACATTTTGATTCAATTTGATTCACTGTTGAAATGAATTATTTCGTGCTGGCCAAGCTTCTTTCAGAGATGCTGTTGATTGTTGTCATTTGTGGTAGAGACCATTCATTTTTACAGCTGAACTAAATCAGTCAACACAACAGATGCACCCGTTAACAAGGATCTGGTGAATGAGAACTGTTTTTAACAGCATCCTTGACATTGTAACCACCAGCTAGATTTGTCTGCCTTTTAATTAGAGGGGTTATGTAACAATGTTAGAAACTCCTGCCATGATACTGTCAATAAGAGGCTGAAGGTATTTAAAAACCTGACCATTCCTCGATACTGTTCCTTGCTTTGTAAAAGGTTTTTATTTCACAATGCATTCCGGCTTTTGTAGTTCTGCATGTCTTAAAGAAAACAAACAGCTATAAGGTACATCAATGCATTAAAACACAGAACTGCAGAATGCATGCATGTCAGGGAAATCCAAGTTAATCAGCCAGCAGGGTAATCAGTGACCACTGAGTTAGCGGCTATTAACCTAGGTAAATCAGTAATCAACAACGCTGTGCTAATTGGATGAGCGCTTCCCAAAATATATCTACATCTGTACATGATATCAGTCAGCAGGGATATTCAATCATAAACAAGCATATGGGGGTTATTAACCTATCCACTGACCATACCTTTTATCAACAGCAGGCAGGTCATTGAAATAACCATACAGCCGTTCGTCTTCATGTGCTTTTACTCATGTGGGTGTAGCTGGGAATGTGCATTACTTCTGGAAAACACGTTACCACTAAGGAAGGACACTGTACATGTTAACAGTAACCAGGAATAAAATCAGCATTTTTATGGACAGAGGTTTACAATTATTACGTTTATTAAATGCTGTAACATCCAATCACACCTACAACACAAGATGCAGCTCACATCCTGTTTTTCCTTGTTAGTATCCACTAGACCTGAAGGGGGTGTCTGTGCTCAGTTTTGAGCCTGCTGTATTAAAAAGCTTGGCAGTGAGATGAAGATTCGTGACTAAATGAGAACAATTATCAAAGCCGCAGCATAGACAAGCCTGTGGGCCTGTCAGTGCTAAGCCTGGCTTTATCTGTGACAGGTTGTTTATTAAAGCCAGCTAAAAGATGGCACACCCCTCTGCCAAAGAGTACACTAGAACTTATCAGTTTTGGTTTTTAAAAATGTTTTTTCGGTTGCTATTTTATGACTTTTCTATACATTTTACATCATCTATTAGGGATGCATAGGGCAATATTGTCCTCTAGTCTTTAACTTTGGGAAGCAGAAACAAATCATCAAAATGTTACCAAACAAGAAACAAAAACCTGCAAAATGCTTAAGAGAATGGAGATTATTTTGCTTTGCTGTTTTGTTTTTAGTTTTGAAAAATGAACAGACGTTTTGAACGCTTTCAAAAAACAGGAGTGTAAGACTGGAGTAAAGGCTTTGATAATACGGCCCATAATGCATTAGTAAAGTGCGAAAGCCTGTTTTTTTTTACAATTTTCATGCCCTTGCCTCCTCATACTTTGCCATGCTTTTAGAATGGTATACTGTACATCAGTCGTCTTTTATAGGGTTATAAACCTCATTCCAAAGCAATTGCTAAACCTGAACTGCTGACTGCATGATTCAAGGCTGAACTTTGCACTTCCTGTTTATGTTGCTAAGGCCCTGTCGCTGTGCACTTTTGTTTTATGACTTTAAAAAGTTGTGTCCGGGCCTGTACTGTCTACTGCAGAGTCAATAAAGGGTATTTCTCTATTTAAACTCCACCGCTACGACAGTTCTGCAAGCTTTTGTGACATGCCTAATCCCAGGATTAAGTCCTCCATGTAAAACGCCATTGTTGACTTTTTGCCCTCTCTCTCTCTCTCGGTTAATGTGCTGCTGGCTTCAATCACAGCCAGAAGCCATAAGAGGAACGTTTCAATATCTCTGTTGCTGAAGCCGTCCACTCCATAGTGTGCACATGGAAAGATTAATGTTCAGTTGAATATGTTAGAGTAAAGAAGGGCGTGTTCATCTTCAGAAATGTACTTTGGGAAAGGGATAAGGCAAGCCCCACAACACACTTGCTTAATCAACCAGAACAGTAAGCCTGTTGCTTTCCTAAAATAACACTTGCATGTCTTTGATTGGCCACCAAACACTAGACCCAATCTTATTAAAATATTCTTACCATTTGTAATCACCCTTTGAAAAGTTTCCCACACTAAAAGCATATCAACATGTAATCAAACACAGTAAAAAAGTGAGGTATGGTAAAGCATATTAATAGTAAACTATGGTAAATGCATAGCATAACAAATGGGAAAAGCATGGGAAAACTACAAAAATACTGTAGTAGACTTTTACCAGCAGGAATAATACAGACAGGGAATTAAGATCTACTGCTGTTTATATAATTAAAATAATGGGGCACTGCAACAAGGTTGAAGGGGTGTTTTCTAGCTACATTGTTATGACATTTAATTTATTGCATACTTTATATCCTATTATGCATGTTCTCTATTTCTGCTTCAATCTGGGACTTTTTTCCTTGAATAGTTAGCAAGCACGGGAACTAATGATCGAAGCAGAAACTACAAGAGATAATGATCCTGTTACCATCTCCCTGTCATTGCATGCCATTTGCAATCTGTCAGCATAGTTCTAATTGCTATACTGAAATACATACCAAATATTGCTGGGCTTTCTTTTTTTTTTGTCTGTGTTAAGGTTTCGGCTGCTTTTCAGGTTGTGTGCCAAAGACACATGGAATGTAATCTCACCCAAAGTGATATTAGTTAGTACCATCAGCAGTGAATTATCAGAGAGAGAAAGAGTAGAGGATCACAAGCTGCAGCTGATTCTACACTGTGGTTTATCTAGCCTATATCTATGGCAGGCAATTTAAGATCAGCTCCCGGTCCCAGGATTAGGCAATAGGAACAACTCGGGATGATAGCGAGCATCATAAAATAAGGGAGCAGCCAAAAAAATAGAAAGGTTAAGCTGCTTTATATTTGGAATGTCGGTGGTCTATTATCCACTTCAGTTGTCCGTCTGCAGCAGAGCGAATATGATGGCAGTGTGCAGTAGAGTGTGTTAGGTACAGATTCCTAATGCTCGTTCACGCGATAAAACTAATAGTACTGTTATCCATTTTTTTTTTTTTTGGCATCATGATTCATGAAGCCACTGTAAATGTAACTCATTTACTTGTATGGTATTTAACTTTGGGGCTTATTCTGCTATGGTTGAACTAATTATCATAACCATCAGCTGATTCACAAAGTGATGATTTTTTTCACCGCAAATATTATTGTCACCTTAGAAGACATTAGATCAGTAGCACGCCTATCTAAATAGAGCCAGGAACCTTTTAATTACAGTTCTTTGGAGAAAATAAGTTTTTGTTTAAATGACCTTACTTTTCCAGTTTATTCTTTTATAAAATAAGGTTTCATTGAGCCTGGCCACTTTATTTGTTTTGGATTTGGCATCACCCAGAATTAGGCTGACCATGTGGTGTGACACGAGGCCCCTGCAGAGTTATAAAGCTGTGGGGGCAACACAATTACAAACCAGGATTGGGGAAAGGCAAACATCTTGAAAGAGGCATGATAGTGGATCCAATGCAGAGCATGTGCCATAGTACCAAGGTTAGTCATGCTGGCACGCAGCTGCAAGACATAGTCATCAGAGTGCATCAGCAATGGCAAAATGACAGGAAGTCTATGCCACATTGTGTACAGACTCTGATCAGGGCAAATGGCTCCCAACCTCGATAACAAACACAGTGGCCAGTTGCATAAAACACCTTAAGTTTTGCAGAAAGCTGCTTAACACATTTAAGTCAATACCATAGTTAAAGAAAAATGTATCCTTCAGTGTTGCACTTAAACATAATACTCCAGGTTTTCTTTTTTTTATGCAACCAGCCCCAGGTCCTAATAAAGTTTGCAAGAGGTGTATTTGTGTGTGGGACATGTCTCCCTAAATAATGCTGTTAAAACATTTGCTTACAGCAAACATCATTTTTATATCCCCCAAATTCCTGGAAAATGTGTGTGTTCAGTGTAATTATAGAGGCTGCTCTGACCTAGCGAGCCGAGGCACAGATGAAGTCAAGAAGGGAAACCAATCATTTTGAAAGAATTTACAGTACAGGATAATGTACCGTACTGTGAATGTGTGAAATGCAGGGTGTGGCTCTTGCATTAACATTCCTCCCTGTGCTGTGCCAGGATGAGACTGTGTGAACAAACCTTTTTCATACACTTGATATACGTACTCCCAACAGCTCAGAGGAAAAGATTGGCTCTGGCACCTGCATGCAAGGTGTAAATTGCATCATAAGACTTATCTTAATGCTTGCAGCTAGTTCTCAAATCATCTGGAACTTCAAACACTTAATCCTAGGTGAACAAACTTCAACGAACGTAACTTTGTCGAAACATTTGTTTATCGAAACATCACTGTTGTGCTTTTACCAACCTTACCAACCCCTCCCCACACCCTGCTGTGAAAAATGCAATCTGAAATCAAAATGAGTAAATATGGGCTTTCATAAGAGGGCATGCTATCGTTTATTTTACAGGTATTGTTTTTAGAAATTGTATGAGGGAGTTTATTGGGGTGATCTTCCTTGAAAGACTCAAGTGAACACCAGTAGATTAGTACAATAGCACAGAACACCAAAGAAGACAGTTTGTCGAGAAATGGGTTTACCTAAACTTGGAATCGGATTACTGATCATTCTAAAATCAATTACACTTTTCCTAGACCCCTAGCCCTCACCAAATGGGCAGTTTTCCACTGGCTATTTAAACTGAAACTCTGGCCTCACAACACATCTGAATCTGGAGAAGGAGAGACAAGTACATTTCAGTTGTATTCAGTAATATATGAACCATAACCTCTGCCATTCTCAATTCAGACAGAGCACCTCTCAATACCACGCCGAGCAGCTCAGTTGTCCAGTGGAAAAGAAAAGGTATTAGGATTAGATTACAGGGTCTGAGTGTATGATTTACATTGATGTAGGCGCTGGCTGAAATGCTTCTCTTCTTAGTTTTTTTAAGTTATGGATGATATAGAAAATGTTATTGTATTTTCTTTTATAGTATAAAAGATCATTCCTCCAGCTGTATCCACATGCAACACTATGACATGATACTATATTGTTTTTGGCTTGATATGGTGCAACTGAGTTGAAAAGAAAAACATCACAACAACAGCCATGGAGACAGTCACAGAAGAGATCACAGTAAAAATAAAAAAATGTCAAGCTTTCATCAAATATCCAAGAACGAAAAGCAATAAATAAATAGACAAAACAATTTCAGTAAAGTTATGGTGTTTAATAAATTGCCTGTGTTATTGAAACAGACCCTGATTATGCTAATCTTGGATAACCTTACCTAAAATAACACTAGGGAGTCAAAGACGAGCACTAATCTAGGTCTGTGAAACCAGCTGTATATATTGCACCAAACCTTTAATGCCTTCCATTCCTCAGTGATTTTATCTATTTCTAATGCCAGTTTCTGCAGGCTCACTATCTCTACAAGTACATGCATTTAACCTGCGGCTGAAGAAAGAGCATATATCATAATATAACTTGGCAGGAGGATGAAAATGCAGGCACTCCCTGTTGCGACTAAGCTGTGGGTGGTGGGAAGAACCATCTCCATGGCAGTTCTATATTAACCCTGTAAGTGCCGGCCTGCTGTACTGCCACAGAAATACTACAGAGTCATTTTTCTTGTTTTATTTTGTTGGTAATACACTGCTGTGCACTAGATGGCGCTAGTACTTACTAATATAACTATGGATGATCTAGCCTGCATTACGTGTGTCTATGGAAGACAACTAGAACTGAGGAGCAGCTCCAGCACTTATCCAGCAAACATATACAAATAATAAATAAATAATTAAAAAAAAAAGAATTAAAAAAAAAAGACACTGTATTTCAGAAATTGCAACAAGTACCTCACAGAATGACTGCAAGGTCTGGGCCATAAAAGTGTAATGGAACAGCAAAACAAACAAACAAACAAAAAACAAGAAAACGTATTTTGAAGGTTATAAAGTACACCTTCGAGCTCTGTTATAATTTAGTAAGCAAATCAGATGTTTTCGGTGTTTAAAGTGTAGTACTGACATGTGACAGAATAGGCAGAACACAGTACAGTACTGCACGACAGTATTTTTATGTCTAGACTGACACCTTGTGGTAAAACATGATTCTGCAGTCATTACTTTACCATTCTTTTACCAAATGTTTTAATCTTCTGCTTCATATAATATTTATATATTCCGATGACATATACATTCTAGAAAATAAACTGCAATGCATAATATGTTGGTAAGTAACGTGTACATTAATACCGCGGAACTGCAGGATTGCACCAACAGTGACACCCAATTTCATCGCTATGCTCCAGCATGCATAGGCTGGCTGTGTATTGAGAACAATCTGAACTTGCACTAATTCATTGTTATTAACAGTAAAGGTCATGTTTTCAAGCAAGGTTGCATTAGCAACTAAATCACTGCGACTATTGCGTGTACTGTCGGTCACGTGGGCTGACTGCATTAATTCCGAAGGGAGGCTATACATATCTGTTTCAGTGCATTACACTGTGTCTTTGTTACTAATTAGTTTACGTTGATTCTTTTTTTTTTTAAATCATGCTTTTATTTCAATACAACAATTTAATCGACTAGCACGCTGCTAGTGAGTGGCACAGATTAGTATTGATCTTCTGAGAAGGGTCTAAGGTTCCTAAGTCTAAGGTTCCTATCAGATCATGTCCAACCACTGCGGTCCTAACCACTCCAGAGGTTCTTTCCTTGATGGGAGGTCTGAAACTAGCCTCGATTTTGTGACAGTGCTATAACTTCTGGAGGACCTGTCGCTCTCTGATTGGCCAATGCGGAAATGGTCTTTATATTAACTTCACCTATGTTTTGAACGGGGTGGAATCATTAAAAAGACAGAATGTATTCAGTTTCACATTCAGTAACGACAAAAACCACTGGGTGTAGACCACTATAAAACTATCTTTGCCACACTGTATTTACGATCTGCATGCTGTCGTCCCTGGTCTCCTACGAACAGATCCCGCCCCTGTGGTTTGTCGTCTTCTGATTGGCTAAGCGCTGTAGGGTGAAAGGTACCCGGTTTTGCTGACGGTACGCTCGTTTCGAAGATGGCGGCTGCAGGAGTGTGCATGAGAGGCGGGCTCGGTTCTGCAGAGTCTGGTTCCACTGGCCGGAGGTTCTGTGGAGCTCGGCACCGGTTTCACAAGCTAGGGGCAAACTTCCACCTCGTCCTTCTCCTGGTTCTGGCCACGTTGCACGGAGCGCTCGCCGATGGCAGGACTCTGGTGCTGCTGGACAACGTCAACATTAAGGACACACATTCAGTCTTCTTCCGCAGCCTCGCCGGTAAGGAAACGTTGTAGGGAACGTTCGAGGAAACTTAGAAATATAATGTGCAAAAATAAATTGAATTTGTTTATTTCAAATCCATTTTGAAAACTAATGTAATGTATACTGGAAAACAAACAAACAAGCAAATGAATCACTACTGTCTAATGTAACAGACTACCAGTGTACAGACGTCAATACATCGATCTGTTTTTTTATAACGCAAATAGGTGCAGATACAGTAATAAATAATACAACAATCGGTTGTATTGTTATGAAACCATGAAGAAAATCACGAATATTTTATATTTGAATGTCCAGATTACCCCCCGGGTGCATCATCTTTATAGTTCAGTTAGTATTAAAAACTGGTCACGAACTATTTAAAACTTTTGCAGACCGAGGGTTTGATCTCTCCTTCAAGACTGCTGATGATCCTGGTCTCTCTCTTATTAAATATGGACAGTTCCTGTATGAACACCTCATCATCTTTTCCCCATCTGTTGAAGGTAAGCATTCCCTTCAGCAAACACTCAGCCCTGCAGCTGGGATTCTCCCTTGGTAGACAGTCAGGCTGTGTTTGACAGACGCAGGATGAAATTGGGTGATTCTGTGCGTGGGTAATGTGGCGCACGTTGCTTGGTTGCTCATTCTCATTTTACCTTTACTCCCTGCCTAGACATAGAGGCATATATGGGTGTGTTGCTCAGTTGAGTTTCCACCTCTTTTGGTGGAGTGTTGATTTTGGGATAACCTGCATACAGCTGAAGTTGTATCAGATCTAGCCACAGAAATGTTGATCATTTTTACCCCAAAGTCATGCATAATATGTAGTAAAATGTAATTGTAGCTGTTGTCTCGGGTGCATTTAACTTGGCATGTGACAATGGGTGGCTGGATTCGGGGAGGTAATACAGAGTAGCTCAGTTATAAAATGTGCACTGAAGATTAAGTTTCTTTCCATTAGTGAGATAACCTGACAAGTCACCTGGAATTTTAACACCTTTTCTTGTGCTTGCAGATTTTGGTGGAAACATAAATGTGGAGACCATCACTGCCTTCATTGATGGAGGAGGAAATGTCCTCGTTGCTGCCAGTTCAGACATTGGTAAGTGCTATATATGAGTCTGTGCCTCATGCTGCATCAGAAGGGCATTGCCTCTATCACAAGTATTAGAATGTGGTCCTACAGAGTTGGCTAGGTGAACAGGGACTGATGTTTCCTTCTCTTTTCCTGATAGGTGATCCTCTGAGGGAGCTGGGCAGTGAGTGTGGGATTGAGTTTGATGAAGAGAAAACTGCCGTCATTGACCATCACAACTATGATATCTCTGACCCCGGAGAGGTGAGGGGCTGAGTGTACAGTAAAACATAGATGTGGCGACAAACAAAGCAGTACGTTTCAGGGCTCCGGGTAGAGTTTCACAGAAACCAGAGGGAACTGAATTCCACACGTGGAACCATAGCTTTTCTTGAAGAGTCTGGGTTATTGGAATAACTGGTTGTTAACCCTAATTTTCTAGCTAATTTATCTCTAGTTTCACGCCCACAACCTTATAAACAGAGCCAGCTGATTTGTCGTATTAGTATATTAAAATGCTATTATTTTTTCTTTTCTCCTCATCACAGCACACCCTGATCGTAGCGGACCCAGAGAGCCTGATGAAGACTCCCACCATTACTGGACCACCTACCGGGAAACCCATCCTGTTCAAGGGGGTTGGGTGAGTGCATGTGTGCTGGGGTTGCTTTTTGAAATGCTGACATTGTTGCTAAAGGCATGGCTTCAATGCAAAGCACCTAAAGTACAGAGCATAGCTTAGCAGTTTGAGATTTTCTAGGCTTTAATACAAACATAATTAGACACATCTGTAACCTGTAAAGAGATTTGGCTAGTTTGATAGCCCTAGGTAAAGCAGTCCAAGAATACTGGTAATCGGAGTGAAACCAGACATTTTGTCTTTTAGGAAAATACTGGTTGCAGTGGTTGACTTGCACGTCAAGCGAATGTTTAATAAATAAGGCATCTTCAGGAATAAGTCGGGTTTCTAGAATGTCATTTGATTTTGTGTTTTATAGTCTGTTTTAAAAGTGTATGTGGCTGACTGCTGACAGCTCATCCATGTGTGTCCTTTTTGCTTTAGCATGGTGGCAGACCCAGATAACCCTCTTGTATTGGATATCCTAACTGGCTCATCAACCGCATACTCCTACTTCCCTGACCGACCAATCACACAGGTAACTGCGAAACTTGATTAAACATTTCTTTGCAGTAACGTGTGATATTTTATTTAGGAGGATATCGCCGTAGTTGTAAAATAAGGAGATGTTGTACAGGTTTTACTTTAGAATGATGAGTATGATGATGTAACAATAAACCCAATGAAAATGTCATGCAAAAAAAAAAAAAAAGCGCTGATGGACTTTGTCTACTTTGCAGTATCCTCATGCAGTTGGAAAGAACAACCTCCTGATCGCTGGCCTTCAAGCACGCAACAACGCCCGCGTCGTCTTCAGCGGCTCCCTGGATTTCTTCAGTGATGCCTTCTTCAGCTCAGCTGTGCAGAAGGCCACGCCGGGCTCAGAGAGGTACTTTGCAAATTTTGTTTCAGTATGGTTTTGCGGGATTTGCTGAGCAGATGACCCACCTTTTGTGAATTTCCAGGCACGCCCAGAATGGGAACCTGGAGCTGGCAGTGGCCCTGTCGCGCTGGGTGTTCAAGGAGGAAGGAGTGCTGCGAGTGGGGGCTGTCTCTCACCACCCTGTCGGGGAGACCACACCCCCCAGTGCCTACACCATCACCGACCTTGTGGTGAGTGCCTTTTTACAGCACACAAATTGGAGATTATATTGAATGGAATGCAACGACTGTGTTGGCTCTAAGTAAATTTGACGGTGGATAACGTGAATGAGTTACCTTCACTCACTTCTATAGCCAGGGGTATGGGTTCTGTCAGACACAGATGACAACAGTAAGAACAGTGTAACTTATCTATACTTTCTTTTACCATCTCTCTACAGGAGTACAGCATTGTGATTGAGAAGCTGTCTGAAGGGAAATGGGTCCCCTTTGATGGAGATGATATCCAGCTGGAGTTTGTCCGAATCGATCCTTTCGTCAGGACCTACCTCAAGAAGAAAGGTAGGAAATGGCTTTGATTGCTGTGGTTCTCTTTCAGTAGGGTTATATTCTGGCTGCTTTCAAAATCTAAGTATGAACTGTGACCATTAACCTAAGTCACTGTGAAAATATTATTACTAGCAAGTGGAGAACATTACAGATCATTTATTAATTACTCTCAATTCCTGATGATTATTGCCTGGTTAGATGCATAGGTTCCTACTATTGTCTGCCTTGTTTTCATAGGTGGGAAGTACAGTGTACAGTTCAAGCTCCCCGATGTCTATGGGGTCTTCCAGTTTAAAGTGGATTACAACAGACTGGGATACACTCACCTCTACTCCTCAACACAGGTAAACAGCACATGGGACTGGTCTTGTCTGTACCACTTAAAGTGCTGAAGGAGCCCCAGTAGCTGTATGAATTAACCTGGGTTGTGACTCTTAGACTGGTCTACTGTGGCACTCTCTTCAGGTGATATTGGAGAATACTAAAGACCTATTGATTTTCAACAGCTTTTCTCGGGTATACTGGAAGAAGGTTTTCTTTTTTTTTTTCTTGTGCTATATAAAAGGTGCAATGCCCCATCTGGTTTTAAATATATTTACCTTCCAATATATATTTTTAGAAGGTTGATATATAAGTCGATTAATAGTCAATAGACATATATAATACTGTTAGTACCTCCCGTCAAATGTTACCATGATACGAAAACAAAATTAAATGAAAGGCAATTCCATTTTTGTATGCTTTTCTTTGTTTGGAGCTGTACTAGAGCTTGTGCATTCATAACTGTTTACTAGGTGGTAGTGGGAGTGCATCTAGAATACCGAAGTGACAAGCAGATTGCAAGAGCAAAACTTGTGTCCCTGCAGCTAAGACTAAGAGGACTGTGATAATCACCCACTCACTTGTTGGATGCTGCAGCTTTTTGTAAGTATGAAAAGTGATATTCCAGTCTTTCTAATTGCCTTCACTCTCCCTTCAGGTGTCAGTGCGCCCCCTGCAGCACACCCAGTACGAGCGCTTCATCCCCTCAGCCTTTCCATACTATGCCAGCGTCTTCTCTATGATGGGCGGCCTCTTCATCTTCAGCATTGTCTTCCTGCACATGAAAGAGAAGGAGAAATCTGAGTAGTGCCTGGATGCAGAGATTTGGAGGGGCAGTGGGTGTGCTGGTTCCCATCCCCTCTCGCAGCTGCACTGAGGAATCGGTAGTGGCTAGTAAGTGTCATGGGGAGGAACAGCAAAACCTTGCACTTGCTAGCCGCTACCGTGCTCTCTCTGCAACGAGCGGTGGAATTGACTTCATAGCTGGGCTGTTTTCAACAAGAAATACAGGCTGCTTCTGCTTCAACTTGTGTTTTCTTGGAGGATCTCTTAAATTCTTTGTGAAGGGTTGGGATTAATTACGATCATCAATATTGTTTTAGGTGTAAATTCTGTTAATGTGGGATATTAAGTTCAGGGTTCTCCCTATGCTCTATGTCGGTGGAAGCATTCCTTGTAAAAGGGTCTGTTTGAAAAGTGGACCTCTTTCCCTGGCATGGGGAAATGCTTGTTAAAGCTGAAGCAGCTTATAATGAGCACTGCAGTTTGTTTAATTTTTTTTTTTTATAACATTGAGGAATTGGAGAAATTCATAACTTACAAATGAGGATAATAATAAAAGACAGCTGTGATTAAAGAAAAGTTTTTGTAAATTGTTTTGATTTTTTTTAATACTGTATGAGCCCACATCTTTTTTTTTTTTCCCCCTGTCCATTTTAAATAAGAACAAATAAATGTTGACATTCCTTGAACTTGTATTATTTGCACAGAGCTGAAAATTCCAGCAAAGTTGGGTATAGGAGCACATCTATACTGCTTTATTTTTTAAAAAAGAACTTAGTCGACAGGGAAGGAAGATCCTGTCAGACAGCATAAATGTTACTTAAAAAAAGTGGGGTGGATGAAACGTGGAAGCTTAAAATTAATAATAGCCTGCCCAGATTTGCTACAGCCAAGTGATTTATCATGTTTTCATTGAAATAGTGTTTTTAAAATGCGTTATAATTTAATTCAATTTCTAATCAAACGGTCAACTCGTAGTAAAATGACTGAAAACACCGTGTAACAAATGTTTTCTTTTTTTTTTTTGGTTCCTGGGTAGTAAGTGTTATTTCCTAATTGCTTATGCCTCAAAAGTATAGAAAATGGCTATTATTCCCCACAAACTTTGCTTTTTTTTTTGCTTTGCCATTTTCTATACTTTTGAGGCATAAGCAATTGGGAAATAACACTTACTATCCAGGAACAAAAATTGTGTTACATAGTGTAATAATGACCATTAAACCTTTGCCATCAACAGCGCGTAAATGACGTTATACCCCGCCGCACCGAATACACGTCAGTCACAACTCTTTCCGGTTACAGAAACCGGGTTTTCATTTCATTTCATTTGCGGCAGTGTGGCGTGGGAGGGGAGGTATTTTCCGGCTGCCGTAGAGCAGGTTGTGTTGAGTGGGGGAGTCACGAAGAACCGCAGAAGAAAAACAAAACACAAAACTTCATTTATTTTCGCTCCAAAGGCAGATCGGTTGGGTCTGTGAATCTGCCCGGTGTCACGATGTTGGTGACGGTGTTCTGTGTGCGTAGAGACCGCTCGGAAATCACCTTTTCCCTGGAGGTTTCGGCGGAGCTAGAGCTTCGGGATTTCGTGGCGCTGTGTGAACTAGAGTCGGGAATCCCAGCCTCGGAAATACAGGTGAATTTTACACACAGCGCATCAACGATGGGCAGCTATATCCCCAGATATACCAATACAGTATACACGCGGAGCATAGGGAGTGAAATATTATTATGTTTGAATTTTGGAACACGGTTTTGTTTTTAAACAATCAGTCGATAGCAGTGCAATGTTGTCAAAATTAGTACCTGAAATCCAGTTCAGCAACAGGACTGCAATTATGAAGTTTTACATGTGTTATGTACCCACATTTTTAACCCCCCTCTTCCCACACCACAACAGACCTATCTATTCTTCCCCCAAGTTATTTTTTTTTTTGTACACGCTGTGTATAGATATTTATTTCTCTCTCCCTCTCCCCGTTGCTATATATTATCTAGAAGGGCTGGCGTTAACCTGCGGTATGATATTATTCGATTTTAAATTTGTTTATAAATAAAGTTGGCTTGGCTGTGGAGATGTTTAACGAGCAATACTAGACAATGGAACCACCGCCTACACAGCAAGATAGAGGAAATGACTGTATTGTTATGGAAAAATAACCAGTTCTTTGGACAGGATGTATAACACGGGAGAGAGAGAATCGCAAATTTAACTTTATTTCCAGTGCATGTTTGAATGGGAAGCGCGGCCTTTCATTAGTCTAAGCGTTTGTGTTTCGTACCCGAGCACACCCCACACTCCTTTTGTACAGAAGCAGCCCGATAAATCTGACACGCGCTATACAAATAAAATAACCATTTCTGATGTAGGGCTGTCTATTTTCATTCATTGCACTGCGGGACAATCTTAACACGTTTTGATGCTGTCAAATGAATCCCGAGAGATGAGCCCACCGCACTGTGATGTACAGTAAGCTGGATGCAAAACTTGGCCCAAGGGCTGTAATTGTTGAGGTTACTGTCAGATATATTATTATTATTTTTTTAAACATTGAATTTATAACTGTAATGGAATTAAAGCAGCTCATTTCCTACAAGGACTTATATATATATATATATATATATATATATATATATATATATATATATATATATTATATTGGAGCAAAATATAAACCAATGTATGAAGTATTTGTTTTTAGATTGATTGGATGCTGCAAGACCCAGCCCTTGGCAGGGTTGTAGTGGCCTCACATTTTTCAATCCCCACTATGTCTTAAGGTGTTGGCATTTTGTTTTTCAAATTCTATCCTGAATTAGTTTTGGTGTCGGTTTCAGTTTTCTGTCGTTTAGCCTCTTGCTGTCCGTGCAGTGCTGGGTGCCGCCCCTCTCACATGGGAGGGGAGGTTACTTGCTGTCATATTGCTTAATCCTGCCTAAACAGAAAAACGTTTCTCAGTTCCTGTAGATAACTAGGAGATTTCTTTTTAAGGGTACACAGAGATGCACGTGCTTGTTGTATACAGAATCTGATGGTTTGATCCCCATGGTTTTAGATCACCTTGGCTGAGCAGCCCCTGTCGAACCCTCAGCTTGCTCTGGCATCATACGGATTGAAGGATGGTGACGTGGTGGTGCTGCGGCAGGAGGAGCGACGGCCTCCCACGCAGCCGCAGTTTCCAAGTATGCTGTGTTTTTCTTCTCTGGGACACAGACAGATAAAAACAGACCCTGAAAGATTAATTGCAAGGATGCAAAAGAAAATCCCATTACATAGCAGTTTTGACTACTTAAGCTTAGTCAGTCACACTGTAGCAGGTTTTACTGTGAACTGGCTGACTAAGCTCCCAGTAAAACATGGAATGGCTCAAACTGATATGCAATGGGAGTCTTCGTAATCTTTCATCCCAATGTTGCTGTAGCTCTGTTAAGGATCCATACTATTAAAGAGAATGAAATAATATTGTTGAGTTTTTTGCTGTGTTGTTGATAGTCATTGATTCGTGGTGTTTGTTTTATAGACCTGCCTCGAATTGATTTCAGCTCAATCAGTGTGCCAGGGACTTCTGCTCTACAGCCATCACCACAACGGCAGCGTCAACGACAGCAGCAGCAGCAGGAGCAGTCTCCCCTCCCTCCCCCACCTCCCTCTCTGAACCCTAGTTCCAGCTCCTCTCAACAGGGTTTGGATGACCCTGCGCTATTGAGAGACATGCTGCTGGCCAACCCTCACGAGCTGTCGCTGCTGAAGGAGAGGAACCCGCCCCTGGCTGAGGCGCTACTCAGTGGAGATTTGGGTGTGTTCCTGCCTAACACTGCTTTTAAAAGTCTAAATATAGCTAGTGTTTTACTGAGTACATTTGAGAGAGTACTTTTATAATCAGACCAGGTCTTCCCTCAAACAATGCCCCAGTATGGTGTTGGGTAGCACTGGTGGGAAAGGGTTCTGTGTGTAAAAATCCCCAAATATTGTTAAATTGGAACATCCCTGAAAATGAGTTGTATATAAGTTTTTTTTTATACTTTTTTTATTAGAAGAAAAATGGGCACAAATATGATTTTTTTTTTTTTTTTAAAAAGTAAGTGTGTGCGGGGTGGACAAGAAGTTTTTAACTACGGTCAAGGGAAGGCAATGTTTTTGCTATGTGCAGGGACAATGTGGAGATTGTGGAGTGTGCTATGTGGAACGTAGACCCAGTCCCCCTCCCCTTTTCAAGTCTGTCCTGTTTCCTTCTCCACAGAGAGGTTCACAAAGGTGCTGCTGGAGCAGCAGCAAGAGAGAGCACGCAGAGAGCAGGAGAGGATCCGACTCCTGACTGCAGACCCCTTCGACCTGGAGGCACAAGCCAAGATAGAGGAGGACATCAGGTACTGAGAGACCTTAGAGCTCATGGGTCAGACAGGGCAGAACTCTCCTTAAGACACTTAAAGTAAGACATCAGTGAGCTGTATCAGGGTATAACTCTTACTCACTTGCCAGTATTGCAGATTCAGCATTAAGATTGTGACCAAACACTAACACAGTCAGTAGCTCTGCCCAACTTCACCTTGAGGATAGCACTTTGTTCCATCAACCCCTTCACCTACAGAAATCCACCAGGTTGTTGTTGTCACCTATAGAATTGCATAGTATTTTATTTATAGTTTTGGTATAGTTATTGACAGATTTATAGACAGCTATGATTTATTTTTAAGCGTACACAAATCTATAGGAAGCCGTTGATTTCACGCTTTACCTCTTAAAATATGATCTTGCTGGGGCAGTGCCTTTGCATATAGGCAAGGATATTCTCTATGCCCAAGTGATTCTATTCCCAAATTGGATTTTCCTAGGACCTTTCTACTTCTTCCTCGTTGTCTTGTCTCTTCAGACTGTGTATTAGGGTTTTTTGTCTCGTCGGTAATTGTCCACCGTGTTTGCTTCAGGCAGCACAACATTGAAGAGAACATGACCTTTGCCATGGAAGAGGCCCCAGAGAGCTTTGGCCAGGTCGTGATGCTCTACATCAACTGCAAGGTCAACGGGCACCCAGTCAAAGCCTTTGTGGACTCGGGTAGGTTTACTGTTAACAGCAACAGATGTAGTCATGGTGATTTTGTGGATATTTGGTCTACCTGTGGTGACACTTTCAATGTGAGACTTACAACAAACTGCAAATGCTGGATTAATTATTGAATGCTTGTCGTCATCTCTCCTCCCCTGGCAGGTGCCCAGATGACCATCATGAGCCAGGCGTGTGCTGAGCGGTGTAACATCATGCGTCTGGTGGACCGGCGATGGGCGGGGATCGCCAAGGGAGTGGGCACACAGAAAATCATTGGCAGAGTCCATCTAGGTGTGTGTGTGTCTATCTCTGTCTGTCTGTTTGTCTGTCTACATTGTGACTTCGATTTGCATTAGAAGTTGATACGTTTGGCTGATTTGTAGTTCTGTAGGGTCACCAAACAAATATACTTGGTAGAACCGTCTCACCTGGATTTCTATAACAGTGTTTGACAACACATTTCCTCTAAAATGGAAGCTGTCTGTTTTGCATTAATGTTTGATGTTTGGGTTCAGCTCAGGTTCAGATAGAGGGAGATTTCCTGCCCTGTTCCTTCTCGATTCTGGAAGACCAGCCCATGGATATGCTCCTGGGACTTGACATGCTGAAACGCCATCAGGTGAGGGAATAGCGAAGTTTGAACAAAAAGACATCTGTTTTAAGGAGAGACACTACTGCCATTGGTTCAGCCCTCAATCCAATGTATTTCCTTAGTCATTCTGTTTTTATAACATGTATAATCCTCTTTCATTTATCTATTTACTTCTTCAAAAAGTACAAAAGATGTGTGATCTGCTGGTGATTTCACATTTGAGTTTTGCAGGTAGACAGAGAACCAATGAACCAATTGTGATGAAATTTAGTTCTTTAGTACAATTTATTGAGAGAATCAGAATCTGGGAATATTGGGAGAAGTCACACTCGCTTTATTGCATCTACATAGTGCCTTCATTACACTGAACCATAATGTGCTGTAGTAGTACACAGATGAAAAGCCTGTGGGCGCCATTCACAAAGCTTTAACTCATGGGTTATTTAAAGAAAGTTTTCTTTTGTAATAGTCAAATTTCGTATTCCTGAAATTGTTCTGGGCTTATTGATGGTTTTGTTAACAACCGCAAAGAACAGTTTCATGAATATCAAACTTTTCTCTTAAAAACAAATTTTGAAAAGACATTCTTTTAAATGACACGGGTTAAAGCTGTGTGACCAGAGCCCTATATCTCCCAAACCACTCTCATACACTGCCTTAGTGCAGTTTCACAACTCTGTTATAACCAATGAATACAAGGCCCCCTTTTGTAAGTGGCCCTGGCCCCTGTGTGCTCCTCCGCAGTGTTCGATAGACTTGAAGAAGAACGTTGTGCTGATTGGCACCACAGGCTCAGAGACCCGCTTTCTGCCCGAGTCCGAGCTGCCAGATTGTGCCCGTCTGGCATATGGACCAGGCAGAGAGGACACCCAGCCAGACGAGATCGCTGACCGGGAGCTGGCTGAAGCGCTGGAGAGATCCGTCCAGGAGTCTGGTAGGAACACTCTAACAAAGACACAGCTGACAACTTCCGTTTCACAGCAGTTTGAGCTGCTGGGGCCCTGCTATGAAAATGTAACATTTGTTGTCATGAACTAAGTGATCAGTATCAGAAATGGCTAGCCCAGTGTTCAAGCTTTTTGAGATAGACCTCATCGCTGCAAAAAATCAAAGATTTATCAGTGTAGCCAGTGTTACATTTCCTTTTGAATGGCGGTAGTCCAGGTTTTACTTCAATAATACTTTGTTTCCATTGTTCGGTATTTGCTTGCTGTGTTCAGGGAACACTCTGTGGTTTGTTTTTGAGAACATAACTTTTTTTCACCTCTGCAATGCACAGAGAATGATTTGAAGAGTTTTTTTTTTTATTTTATTTTGAACAATGGATGCTTAGTATTGGTTGCATGTGGTCTCTGCAAAATGCATGGTGTGGCTCCTAATGTTCAGGTGTTTATACTAAAACCTGTTCAAACCTAAAGTGACTCAAACTGATGTGGGATTGAGGGCTCTGTTTTTACTATCCCAACTCTACCTTCATTGTACCGCTCCCTTGTTTTACATTATAGCTCTTATGCCAGAATGGGTGTAGCTAGCTAATTATATATATTAATTATACACACACGTTACAATGCAAGTCTTGAGTTTGTAGTGTTCAGTTTACAGCAGGATCCTGTCTGCCCTATCAGGGATGCACATTGGTATAACTCAGCCATACTTAATCCCAAATCTCTTATAACCTGTGGTTACATTGCTTAAAATGGCTATTCAGCACATATGTGACAACAGCTTTCAAAACCTGCTTTAATTCTTAAAGGATCCCAATATTTACATAGTATTTGTTAAAAATAACACCATGGCCAACCATACATAGGTACCATATACTACTAGGGCTAATCGGGGTCTATAGGAGTATGCTGTGTGTACGAATCCTGAAGTATGCAAAGAAATGTTTTTGAACCAGCCAGCTGGTGCCTGAATATAGTGGCAATAATCAGTTACTAGGTCCAGGATGCACTGTGCAAACACAAAGACAGTAACTGAAAACATGTGGAGGTATGCAGACTGAGTCCCTTTCTAGCTTGAAAACCACCCTAAAGCCCTGGAGCTGGGTCCCGCTGTGAATACACGCTGCATGCCTTGTGACTGCTAACAGAGTTTGCTTTGGTGTGTGTTTTTTTTTTTTTGTTTTAATTTTATTTCCTAATCCAAACAGAACATCAGAAACACTGATGCATGTTGTGTGCGTGCTACAGCTGGAGAGGGCCCACCAAGCAGGTATTTGTTGCTTTATATGCCGTTTTAAGTAGCTATAGACTGTTGGCATTATTCATATTTTGATTTGCTTGTAAACCTGCACTGTCGGATGTCAATATCTGCCGTTCATTTTCATGCAGTCCTCCGGCCCATCAGTCTTGACATAAGGGGTTATTTTTTTAAAACTTGGTAACTTGAAGTAAATACATTTCTATTAATAACTCCTTGAATAAAAAAAGTACACATTGTGCAAATTACTTGGAACATTAGTTTTAACTACAAATACAAAAAGAAAGCAGATGTACACATTTAAAAAATGTGTATTTACTACCATACATAGTTTTGAAAATGACCCTGTTAGTGTCAGCCTTTCAAGGGCAGCTTCTATGGAAATTTCATTTGTCTTTTTGTGTGTGTGTGTGTTATTAATGAAGTTGTGCTGCCATGTGATTGATTACCTCCTTGTGTTGATGCTGAATCACTGGGATCCTTTAAGACCCAACTTGACAAAGTTTCAAGATCAATCTGCTACTAGGAAACGGACCAGCATATATGGGCCGAATGGCCTCCTCCTTGTTCGTTCCGTTTCTTATGTATTGTAAAAAATACTTTCTTGGCTAGTAGAGAGAGTAATATGAATTCCATACGTTATAGATATGCTAATCAAAATGGATGCTCAGTAGGGAGTAAAATATAAGGATGCATTTTTGTAAAGTTTATATAGTGTTACAGCTTAATTATGCATCGGTATATATTCCCAGTTAATGAGTCAGGGAGCTGATCTGAAAACACCTATGATAGTCATTGACTTAACTTCTTTTAAACTATTATTGTTTCAGAAAAAGAAGATGGGAAAACTACCTCACCAGAATCCCCTCCATTCCCATCCAGACCCCCCTGTCTTCTCCCCAACTGTCCCTCGGGATACCCTCCCCCCGCCTTTCAGCCAAATAGCCAAGTCCTCGATCGATCAGCTTCAGCCCCAGCCTCCTTGCCTTCCCACAAATCCACTGTAAGCTCCCAGCCCCAGATCGTGAGCTCCAGTCCAACAGCAAAGGAATGCCAACCCTCCCCAGATGACTCCCAATTTCAGGGTCTCTCTGAAAACCTCTGTGCAGCCACTGATCCTAATGCTGGCTTGAAAGAGAAGCACACAGCAAGCTACACAGGCCAGAACAGTTTCCAAGATCAGATTCACAAGCTGAGTCCTCCTGCTATTCATCAACAAACGTCTGGCACGTCAGACTGTGTCGCAGGGCAGGACTTTGGCTTAGACATTGGGCCTCCAGAACAAAGCCCTTCCTGTGAAAACGAGTCCCCGGCTCGAAATGTTGACCATTTACCTCCAGAGCACTCGGGCTTGGCTAGGGGACTTCCTGCAGATCTCAAGTCCCAGGACATGCCTGTCAGCGACCTGGGAACAGATCTGCCAAATGAGTCCACTGTCAGCCTTCCACATGAGCCTGATTTTCAGAGCTGTGTGTCTGTGGACTCTCGACACCAAACCACTGTAAAAGCAGGGATTGATTCTGATGACAAAGATCCAAAAATTCAGCAGTCAGGGATGGACCTTGGATGTAAGTTTGGGGCGGGAGAAGTAACTCTTGCCAAGAACTGCCAAGGTTCTTCTGAGGACTTTGCAAGCTACGAGCAGAGAACTGAGACCCTTTCAGGAGAGCTAGAAACAGAAATCAATAGAGGTACCAGTAGCCCTGGAACTCAGCTGGAAAACACAGAAATGGAGCTGGGGATGACCTACCCTGAGCAACCCGACCTTGACCACAAAGGTTCTGGGTCGGAATTAAATGCACTGGAGTGTCTGTCTAATTTGACCCTACCTAACAGTGATTTGGTGGAGGACAGCTCTGCTGATGCTCAAGACTTAATGGAGAGTCTACCGACTTCTTTACCTGAGAGAAATCAGCCAGAGGGCAGCATGTTTTCTGAGGAAAGTGGTCCATCTCTTGCGGCCGCCCTGCTGGAGCTTCATGAACTTTTGGTTGCCAACCGCCAAGCCTCCCACTCCCCCGTATCAGAGATGAAAACAGATTTGCAGAGGGAGGACGCCGAGGGGATGAATGTGTCCGACTCAAGCTGCTCCGTAGGAAGTACAGAGCGAGTAAGTGAGGCGACAGCTGACACAGAGGGAGTGATTGCCAAAACTGATGGCACTGAATTCCCTTGTCCCTTCTCTACAGAAACACCTACTGAGGTAGAACTGGATCCCTCAAACAGAAGCCAACAAACGGACGTCCCAGAAAAGGATGTTCACGCATTGGGTTCACTGGCAGACTGTGCGTCGTCAGGCCCAACCTTGGATATCCTGCCTGAAAGATCTGAACAGGAAGTGCCCCCTTCTGAAGGCCATGCTCATAGAATACCACCAGAGGGCAGGCAGGAAAGGGGAGTTGCAGATGGAAGAGCTGCTGTACTGGTAAACCTGGAGGCTGAGGTGGAAGTGCCATTGAACTCTGATTTCGGTCTGCCAGTCTCAAGAGCTCCAGGGCACCAAGATGCTCCACTTCCAACCATGGAGGCGAGTCCTTTTGGACATCCTCCCACCAGCTCTTCTCTCCCAGGGCCCACAGCCTCCTTTCCGGCCGGCCAGATCGAGAGGATTACAAATGCTGGCTTTACAGTGCAGGAAGCAGTGAAGGCCCTGGAGCAATTCCATGGAAATGCTGAACTGGCCCTCCTTGTTTTGCTATCTCGGGGCATCGTGGTACCCATTTAATCTACCCAGAATGGGTGCCCTGGGACAACCCCACTGCTGCAGTGAGCCTAAACCCAAAGGATCACAGCCAACTTTTTCCAAATGAGACACTGACCATGCAGAGAGCCACCCCTCCTGAGAAATAACACATGAATGCAACTTCAGATGCATCAGAAGCTTGTCACTTCTTGACCGGTCAGAAGTTTACTCTTTTGCATCTTAAGTGTTAGCTGCCATTTAACATTTTTCTTCTTGGGTCATCTTCATTGTGTGTTTAGCCAGTTGCATTTAAGAGGGAGGGGAAGGGATCTGTTACAGTTTTTCATGTGGGAAAGGCCGAAGGGACCCTAGATCAAGTTGTTAGGGTTTCTCAGTCTGGAATTCACAGTCATGTGTACATTGATGTCATGCTTCCCATATAAACTGAATGATTGGAAAATGTCAAGGAAGTGGGACGACACACTTGATTCTGACATCACAGCTGGCTTTACAGAGAATGTGCCATCTGGACACTAGACATAACGATTGCCATTGAAGTGGAGGAGCATGTAAAGCATATGTTACGACCCCAGCTTTCCAAAGGGCTGCACATTGTGTATCGTGTCCATTCAGCATTATAACTCAGGCTTCATCTGTCCTATAAATCAGGATTAGTGTCATTTTACACGAAATTGCTTGATCCAACTTTGTGTTTTTTTTTTTCTTTCATTCAGTTTCTTTTTAAGGTATTGGTTCGTCAATCAGACCATTTTAATCCTCGCTATGATCTTGTATACATGACAAAATAAAATTGTTTTTTTTTTATATTTTAAACCATCTTGTGTTTTTCATTTGTCAGCATAAAAAAAAAGAACACCTATGATAACTTCTGTGTGGCTGGTGCTGGGATTATAACAAAATTGATTTCAAGTTTCACACTCCTTTAGATACAAATATCTTTACATTGTCAACACCGCAGCCTGAATGATTAAATACATCTGTTATAAGGATGTTGCGACAGGCTGGCGAGTGGATAGAGGCCCAGAGACAAACTGCAGTTCAAAAAAATAATACTTTAATTACAAAAACACAAAATAAAAGGGGCACAAGGGTGAAAATAAAGACGTTTAAACACAAATAATAAAACAAAAAGCAAAACTTAAAAAAATAAAGATTTCCAGGCTGGGCAATACCTTCACTGGAATTAGAAAAATTCACAAAACCACAAACACCAACCTGCTTCCTCAACTCCCTCCTCCCTAATGGGAAGCAGAGGCCTCCTTTTATGTCAGGTGGCTGGGAGCTGATTGATTGTTAATTATGCTAATCAACTAATCTGACTGATCATTAATTATGCTAATCAACTAATCAACCCCAGCCACCTGAACACAATAAACCCAGGCAGGTAGGGAAATTTAACCCCATCCCTGCCAATTTATAAAGGGCAGAGCTTAGCTCTGCCACAGATGTATTCTTTTTTTTAATTTTATTATTTGGGTTAAACATTTTAATTACTCAACCACTGTCTATTTAATCATTCTTTGAACAGTACATGAAATAATAACTCATAATTGGGTAGGTGCCACTTATTGGATACGGCTATTTGAACGGGTCCAATAATAAATATACCCAGCTGAAGGCTCCCTACAAGGAAAATTGAGGATAAAATAGTAAATAGTTAATTTCACCCCTAGTAAAATCTCAAGATAGCACACTTCATTTAATGTCTGCTTTATTTCATGATTGGGGTTCAGGAAGGCAGTTCTAAGCTTGAGTTGCCACATAATATCATTCTAAAAGAAGTTTTAAAACATTGTATATGAATAGAAGACTTGAACTCACCAGAGATGAAAAAATCCTTTCAGGTCTTTGTGTGCAAAACGAACATGTGTCGGTTTATTTTTCCAGTTAATTAATGCCTAATCATTTTGTTTCAAATTGTGACATAGTAGCATTACAAGTGATCAGGTGTCACAGGAAAGCAGACTTAAAAAGCTTTGTTAACCCCGATATACCCGACATACTGTATTGCTACTTATTTTAACAACCAAATGTGTTAGCACAATAAGTAAGAAGTTAAGTAAACTAAATACAACGATAGAAGTAGTTACTGCACACAATGTGATGCTAGGGCAGGACCTGGAAGACACCACAGACCAGCAGTGTTCATGTTCATCTCTGGTTTAGCTTTGGCATCATCATCCAGTATCCAGCGTTTCCCACGGTCCTGTGCCCCTTGCTGTTTACGCACTTGCTTTAAATGCCTTCTGCATGGATATTTTAGAAATTTATGACATGGAAGTAAGTGGAAGGTTCCCGATTTCATTCAAAACAGCTAGCAGTACTTGCTGTAGTGTCCTAAATTCATACAGGCAATTTTGATGCAATGGATGCAAATTAGCCTTTTTTCTTTCACTATGCATGAATTACAATTAATCGGGTTTTTTTAAATATATATTGTGTCAAAATAATATCTGCAGTCATGCATGTTACACGTGCTCTGTAGCATTCATTCGTACTTCCTGTATATATGACGCTTGTTCTAAAACATTAACGAGGTAATACTATATTACAATTGTCAATGTGAATTATCGGACGTTTCATAAATCGCTCCGGGAGACAGGAGATCAAGTTCTGAAAAGCATTTTAAGCAATTTTTTTTTCACCTCTGGTGTGTGCAACTCTTCTGCTCCTATGCTTCTCATGCATCAGAAATTGCACGTTTCCATTTACAGAAGATAGCAGCTGGCCGTTTTACAACTCCTCTTACAATGGTGTTTCGATGTTAAAAATAATAACTGCTATCATTGTATAGGCTACTCTACTGGACACCAAATGGTTAGAACTGTTACATGGTTTAAACACATTAAACACGTAGCACTCAAATACTATACTTACATCTTTAAAAATAACATCGTAATAAATAACTGTCTGTTTACATTTTTTGTTTATTTTCACACGAACATGTTATCTCAAAGTCTTTCAATTTAACCACAATGGCTGTTTTAGTTTTGATGAAGTTTCACTTCTCTTTCCCGAAAGCATTCATATTTCAATACTTCTGCTGGATGTGAATTATTATGAGCTGGTGACGTCAGGTCCTGTCACGGGTTCCTGGTGTCCTATCTTGCAGTGTGTCAGTGCCAAGGTAATAGAGAACACTTGGATGCACAGTTTTTTAGGGTCAATTACCTGTGCATTAAACAGGACTTTTAGATTATCGTTTTTTTAGATGGGGGACAGGTTAAACTCGTCAAAGCTTCCCCCCTCCCCCCCAATTGTGACAGTATGTAGATTTGGTTCTAGTCTAGCAGTTTCTTGCACTGCAGATTCCAAATTATGAGAGCGTCACCAAGCTTGTGACAGGTACCGCGAATTATAATAGACAGCCATGCATGGTATTTAAGTAGATATAATAAATAGAAACGTGAAGTGGGTACAGCGGTGTTTAAGAATAAGGAAATGCCACAAGTCAACTGGCAAAAATAGAACCGATCCAGCAACTAAGTACCGGGCGAGGAAAAAAAAAAAAAAAAAAACTTTTAGTTTGGGCAGGAAAATTAGTAGGACATCTGTAAAACTTGTGCCTGGCTATATAAGAAACTCAGACTAGAACTCGATCGAGATACTGGGATCAGACTCCAGTTGATGCGGAATACAATATCCTTGTCAGCTGGTTGATTGACTCGCAGACAGAATCTCCGACTCTCTTCCCAGCTTGACCGGGAGGCTGTGGAAGGAAACAAGCGACCATCCGAGGTGACAGGCTGCAGCTACCAGATATATCAACTCAGAGGAGGGTCGGGAGAACTCGAGCAATGGATCAGCTGAAGGTGAAGGACCGAATCCTGGAGAACATATCTCTGTCTGTTAAGAAGGTAAGCAAAGGAGTAAACGGGGTGAAGGAGATCACGGGAGAAATGATTAGGAAAGAACGGGGCTGTGCGGGCCTGGGGTGCAGAAGGACCCCAGGCCATGATATATTGACTGTCAGGGGCCTGCAGTGACAGCGAAAGAAAAGAAACAACGAACAGACTCTTAGAATGCGTTTTAATTTTCAGGGAGATGAACTGTCTTGTTTTGTTAGTAGTCACAGGCAAGGCCCAGTCACAGTTGATGTGACTCGGGCTGTCATCATCGGTCACACAGCAACGGGTCAGACACGAACCGTCATCAGATTCCCCAGACTTTTAAATTTAAAAACTGTTACTAAACATTGTAAACCGGCTACATCTTAACTTAATACTAGGCAGTCACAAAGATATTTAAAACGGGGCTTTCTTAATGATTCTTACTAAGGTGCATTGCACAATTAATAAAGCGGTCATTGTGGACTGTTTCAGGACCCACAGACGTTGCTCAGTACAAGTTGCTCATCCAAACTGAATTGGATGAAGTAGTACTGCTAGATCTGTATCGCTATTATAAAGACAGACTTCAGGATAGCTGTGTTGCACATTTAGTTTTAGATTTGAAGACGTCTAAGCAATAGCTCATTATTTTTGGCCCTTGACCCTTATCAGTTTGACTGAAGTGCATTTTTTTTTATCATGTAAATAACTGGTGCTACCTTGTAATACAGTGAATCATATTGTTATTATACAGTATCTCGATCATTAATAGTTTTAAAATTGATAACTTTGAATACACACTGTTCTGTAGAAGAGATTAGAAGCACTACTCTGTTGGTGAATAGCCTCATCCTTTCAGAACAATGAGAATACCTTGCAAACTTGTCACCTGGGATCTGTAACAGCCTGGCCGCCCATGATGGCCCCACACCATATTGACAGTATTGTGCCTCTTCCCTGCAGCTGATGTCCAGCAGAAAAGCAAACTAAATGCAATGAGAATTGGCCAGTTCAAGGTTTTTCATGCCCCTTGTTCAAATACCCCCCCCCCCCCCCCCCCCCCCCAACTGTTCTCAGAGCGTGTCAATATTTAGAGGTGTTACAGTCTTGTAACGCACATGACAGCTGCGACAGTGCTTTTTTGTTGCACTGATGTGTATCTGTTTAATGCCAATGCTGAACAGTATAACTTTGCATTCCTGAGATATGGTAAGTGAAACTGTGGTCAAAGTTCATAGATAGAAGAAGCTTCGCAAGAGGTTTGAAGCTTTTCAGAGGGGTTTAATCTGTGATTTTGAAATAACAACAGAGTCTGTAGGTCTTTTAATTGATTACCAGTTGGGCAAGATCTTGCCTTGACTAGTTTAGCATAGATCTCAAGCAGGACTGGGTGCAAGTAAGACTTGTAAAAAGCCCTAGTAAGTCAATAGCTCCAGTGACTGGCTCATGTTGTTTGAGCTACATTGTAGGAGCTTCTGAGTTAGCAATATCTCTGGCTGATTCCTGCCTAGTCACGTCTCTCCATCCACTTCCATTTGTTACTACCGCTATTTTGTTTCTTTGGTATTTCTAGCTCTCTGCCAGATCACGTGACTGTCAGGCACTTGGAATAAACATGAGGTCAGGCATTCACATTCAGTACAACAAGACCCTGCCAGGCTTGCCTTGCTGTCAGCAGTACAAACATCTCAGCTTTCATTTTATTGCACTGCTATTATGTACAGATAAATCTGAAGAAGTGTGTGCTGTAACAGGTAGATGTAAAGTAAAAACCATTGAAAATGGGGCATTGGTTTATATAGAATTATGTTAAGTACTGATGAGTAATAATGAACATGAACAATAATAATTACACCACACTGATATTAGGTAATGCATTTCTGGCACACCCACCTGTTAAGTTTGTATGAGACACGACATGAAACATGTCTGCTTCCCAGTTCATGGCTGTAAAATGGTATGATTAAGTTTTCTGAAAGCTTAAAACATACATAATTTGCACACCTAGAGTATTGTTTTGCTGTCCATCTGATACGCTTTCATGGTAGAAATGTTACAGCGTCTTTGTGCTTTGGTAATTCAATATCTTTAGAAAAACAACACAGCGAAATTAGACCTTTACTGAAAATGATTGGTTTTATAATTGATAATTGGCTAACTAAACATTTTAGTCAAGCAGAAATGGTTACCAGCGGAAACTTATGTACTGTGTGGTTTCTGTTGCCTTAAAAGGAAAAAAACTGACACTTAGTTTAAGGCTTTAGGATTTTGTAAAAAAAAAACAATAAAGATGTGTTCAGTAGTCTGAGGTCCGTGCTGTATCATAGCTTGACCCTTCGCTCGTTGCAGCTGCAGAGTTACTTTGCTGCCTGTGAGGATGAGACCCCAGCCATCCGGAACCATGACCGAGTGCTACAACGACTGTGTGAGCACCTGGACCACGCACTGCTCTATGGGTAATGTCAGCTGTCCTGGGGATTGTGGGAAAAGATAGAACTCTACACTGGAACACCATCAAACTGACAGTCACTGATTTCAGTCACTTCATCTTGTTTTGCTTTTGCAGTTACTTTCATAATATCTTTGTGTTTTGCATTTTGGTTCTTTTTGAAGACAATTCTGATGGCAATCAGCTTGCCTTGCATGACAGCCATCCATGCGGTTGTGTGTCATCTTGAGTTAGTAAGCAAGTAGCTTAAACTGTTGACATGGGACTGATTCATGTATCAAAACCCTCCAAGCAGTATTAAAGGTGCCTAATGAGAGCTTAAGTCTTACAGTCAAAAGTCTATAAAGTATTGACAGTGATTGTTACAATTAATTCTGTAAAAATAGACTTTAATTAGGTTTATACTGCTGGTCAGCGATCTGGTCCTAAGCGAAATGAGTGGCAGTGTTTTCAGCCCATTACCCTCTGGACAACCATCCAATCCTCTAAGTCAGTGTATTATATACCCCCTGCCTTCATCTCCTAGACCCTGAACTAACTATCCTTTGCCCCCTCAGGTTGCAGGATATCTCATCCGGGTACTGGGTGCTCGTCCTCCATTTCACCCGGAGAGAAGCCATCAAGCAGATTGAGGAACTACAGCACATTGCCACCAACATGGGCCGCAGTGAGGATTAGACTTTGATTTATTCAAAGTGTATTTTGTCCTGAGTTGTATATTGTGTGTGTTTTTGTTTTGCCTCTCTTTTGAGAATAGATTGTGTGTGTCCCCTCAGGCCGGGCTTGGCTCTATTTGGCTCTGAGTGAGAGCTCCCTGGAGAGTTACCTGCGGCTCTTTCACGAGAACCGGACTCTGCTACACAAGTACTACTTCAAGTAGGTGCTGCTATCTGTCAACAGCACAGTGTGTTCAAGTAGGGGATCTGCAACCTCTGAAATGTCTCATGGTTGTAAGAGATGTACAAATCACAAAAGCAGATTTTGTTGCCGTGAACTACTAATCAAGTAGTTTTAATTCTTTTAATTGAGCAGTATGTTCTATGCACGGGATCTGTACACATGATCAGGTATTCTGCAGTTTTGACAACCACTTATCAGTGATTGATTGTTCAAGTGAAAGAAAGTCATTGTTTGTGTTTCAGGAACGCGCTGGTCTGCAGCGATGACCACCTGACCCTCTTCCTCACACTGGTATCTGGACTGGAGTTCATCCGCTTCAACCTGGACCTGGTACGTGCTTCGCCTTGCACCCTTTCATCATCTGCTGCTGAGTGCTAAGTCTTTGTCTTTGATTTCCACAATCCAGTCCCTTTTGAGAGAGCTCAATTATTATAAAACACAGGACTTTCCAGAACCATTCCAAACTCCATAAGAAGAAGAACACAGAAGATCTGTATTCCAACTTGTCCTTCGACACAGTACATCTACAGCACAGAATCAGACACAATTGTTACTTTAAGCCATGCCTTCTTCTGCCCCTCTACAGGACGTCCCATACCTGGATCTGGCCCCCTACATGCCCGATTACTACAAGCCCCAAAACCTGCTGGATTTCGAGGAGCGCCTCCCAAGCTCAGACAGCCTGTCCCTCAACTCCTTCAACTCCATTACCTCCACCAACCTGGAGTGGGATGACAGTGCCATCGCCCCCTCCAGCGAGGGTGAGTGCACAGCGACCCGGCCCCCTGGCTAGGTGGAGAGGAATTCAGGCAAGAAACATCCAGCACCGTGCCTTATGACTCCTTTTATTTCTCTGTCTTCTATGGCAACATTCAGGATATTTTCCATTTTAACACACATTTTTTTTTATCCTCCTTAATGCAAACATTACTTGTACTTATAGTCAGTTATGAGCATGTTCATGTTCACTAGCAGTATTAAATGTCATTTATATTCTTTAGTACACTAATAATCCCCAGCTGACTTCAATCCTTTGAAACCAACCTCCAGGTTTTACATATAAAATACTAATGTAATAGGGGTAAAGTTTGATTAAGTAGCATTATAGAACAGGGCAGTCCATTGGGTCATAGTAAAGCAGTGCTGTTGTTTCTGATTGAATCCACACCAAAGATGCGGGATCTCTCTCCAGCCCACTCACCACCTCCTTGGTGGTGCTTGTAAACCATGGGGGATTAGGAGCCGCAAGGAGGAGAGCGTTCAGCACGCTGGAGGAAGAATTCCACACCGTCCCAAACCCCTTCCAACCTTGCATCATTCATGGTTTCATTCCAGCAATCATGATTTTCTTCTTCTCATTTCATGCTGACTATAGATGGAGGATGGGCAAAACACTTTGAAATCCTCCAATATATCTGTGGTTCTTAGTGCATACAAATTGCGCCTCCTAAAGTACACCTTTTTAAAAAAAATACAATCTATATGTGTTTTTAATAGTTTTTACACAGTGATGTTAATGTCACCCGTACATTATTAGTTATAACATGTTTGGGTATTCATTAATTCATAAATTAATTAAATGTCTTTCATCGTGTTTCTTGAAACTTTGTCTAAGTATTTTTTAACAAGAAAACACTGAATGTACAGTAGACAATGGTACCCTGCATTCACAACAGCTGAGCTACTGAATGGTGTATTCTACATGGATATACCAGATGCTATTTTATTGGTCACAGTAATCTGCTTTTTATTATACACCTGTAATCTGGTGTATTTGACACCTTTCTGAAGCATGGTGGACCTTCTACCCTGCAAGCCCTGGTTTTGTGTGGTCCCTCCTCCATCACTACATGCCTGCCTCGGATTTTGATGCTCAGTTTTGTCCCTCCCTTGTTTTTAGATTATGATTTCGGAGACATGTTCCCTGCGCCGCAGTCAATGCCCAATATAAACTGGGAAGGTGGGACTCTGCTCTCTTACCATCACCTCCCCTCCCTCAGCTTGCTGCATGCCCAGCTTGCAATGTCCTGTGTGTGCGTGGTGCACAGTGCATGTGTTAAGGTGGCATCGCTAGCAGAGGCAACTGTGTGTGTGTGTGAGTGGCACGGATTTGGGAACTACAGGTTGCAAGGTTTCTCAATCTCCTTTACTGTAAAACTTGTTGCTGCACAGACTAAAATGAACCAGTAATAATGTTGCTTGAAGAGAGGTCAGTTGGAATTAAAAGCCTTTGTTCTACTCGTTTTAAAGGGGTAACAAACAAGGCTTTATCAAAAGTGTGTTCCTGCCTCCCGTAGCATAGCTACATTCTCATTAGTCCTTTTCAGTAATACATGAGAGATCATGATCGTAGTTGGTGTTGGTTTCTGCTGGGCTGATTTGGGTAGCAGCTCTTATACAGATATTTTCTGTGCACTTGAAAAAAAAAAAAAAAAAATTACGTTCAGGGGTAATCATGAAGTTATCAAGACCTTGTGGCCCGACGTACTTTCCTGTACAGTGCCAGAGCTTTCCAAAACAACAGGTCAGCCTCCTGTTAGCGTTGATCACGGATAGCTGATCAGGTATTTTAAATCTGTGATAAAAAGCGATAAAAGCGCAGCGCATGCATGCATGCATGAGCTGGAATTAATGCTTCTTCCTTTACTAACAGTAATTCATAAGAATTTGAGAGCGATCGCAGTAAAAACATTTATTTTGTCCTTTTTTAAAACAACATATTTTCACTATGTTTATAATTCTCAGCATGCTGTTCTGGGTGCGGTGTGGTGCAGTTGTGTGTTTGTATGTAGCAGTGACTGACTGTCTTGTCTGTCTTGCTGCGTGATGCTCTTTCTCTACAGAAGACCTCACAGACTCTGTCAGTTGCCCTCGTTCTGCAGCCTGTGAGCCTCCCCTCTTGGAGGTGGCTGTGAGGAGCCCCACGCTGCGCTACAACCCCTTCAACGAGGAGTCAGACACAGCCACTTCCGCGGAGGTGACCCCCGTGCACCACGCCTCCCGGGACAGGAGCAACACAGCTGGGGACGACGCAGAGAGCACTGGCACAGAGTTGGAGGTCATCAGGTGGGACACCACACTGCACACAACATACAGCAGCTTGAGGTTATCGGTTCATATGTACAGTTCACCCTATCTCTGTTGTGGAATAAGAGTGTCTTCTCGTGAGCGCTGTGGGTGGGCAAGGTCCCCAAAGCAAATCTGAGACAGGATCAGCCGTGCATAATAATGTTAATCTAAAACAGAAAGCAGTACATAGTTAATCCTGTTATCCGTATCTTTAGAATTTTTTGTCAGTTGGTTGTTACCATGAACATGACTTATGGCCTAATAAGATGTACTGGAATCTGGTGTTCTGAGTGGCTTTGTTATTTATGTTCTGCCTGCGTGCTCGCTGCTGGCACTGACACGTCATTGGCTCACCTGTCTGTGTTTTGGGAATCACCTGTCTGGTTTGCCTGAAACTAACAGAGATGTTCGTGATATTCTGTATTTTGTGGATGTGTAGACCATGGTTGCTGATCTACCATTTCATGATACTGAGAGCTCTGATGGGTGATATGTGTTGTTATATATATATTGATACTTGTTTTAATGGAATTAATATTGGAGAGTGAAAAGGAATCTTTATCTCACAGCATCATATACATTTATAAGTTGATGCTTGCATCTGAAGTGACTGCAACACCTTATCTTACAGCAAGCTCATCTTGTTCTCTGCAGGCTAGCTAGGAGGAGGAAGCCTTGTAAGAAGAAGCGAGGGAAGGTGGAGATGGTGAGCAATCATATGAGCAGCTCTGGCCCGGAGAGCAGGGGGCAGGAGGAGCTATCGAAGTGGGAATCGGGGGACACGGTGGAGCCCCAGGCGGAGAGGGGGGGCCCAGAGGACTCCGTGGCCCTGCCAGCGGAGGAGGAAGTTGGAGACGAGGGGCTGCGTCTGCCAGAGATGACCGACACCTCGATGGACAGCGTGGGTCAGCCACTGCGTGAGGTGATGGACCAGCTCAATGGAGCTCTGGACACTGACCGCTGGAGGACAGAGGAGCCTGACGGCCAGCAGCCCTTTCGGGAGAGCTCAGGGGGAGAGCCTCCGGACCCCCCTCTACTCCCCCTGGACCAGGACCTCCTCCAGACCCCCCCTCCCAACAACTTCTACCGCTTTACCCCCGAAAGTCCAGGCCCTGCTTCCCCAGGTGGTGGCCACTATGACCCTGCAGGGGATGGCCAGCCGCCGCATGTTCATGGTGGCCATGAAGGTGAGGGAGCGGGAGAAGTGCAGGCAGGAGAGGCAGCCAGACCCCTAGAAGAGCGACGAGTGGATGAAGGTAAAGAGGCGGTTCATAATGGAGCCCACCTGGACACCGTCAACAACATTCCAGACTCCCCAATGCCGGTCCCTGGCCAGGGACCCCCAGGACATTGTGTGATTGAGGAAGACGAGCCCAGTAGCCCATCAGAGGTCATGCATCCAGCTGAGTTTAGGTGAGCCATGGTCCTGGTTTTCAACATTTCTTATTGAAATAAATAGCTTAATTTAAAAAAAGAAATAAATAACCTTTTGGATGGATGTGTACGATCGCTCTGTTACTCCACTTACGTTCCATTTCCCATTATCTCTATTTCAAGTAAGTTGAACACCAGAATTCTATAGCCTATTCTATAGTGTCTTTGATCTCTTCATTCCAGAGCTCAGGTGACGCTGTCACACTTGAATCATTGATTTCACCTGTTCTGTACTATAAAACAGAGCAGCCCTCCAGAAAAGCATCATTGATTAAGCGCCTGTCTGTTGTCTGCTCCAGGGTGGATAACAATCACCTCCTGCTGCTAATGATCCATGTTTTTCGGGAAAATGAAGAGCAGCTTTTCAAGGTATTATTTTTTTTTTTTCTGAATGATTTAGGTGCTTGGTTAGTTTGAATGTTCTGTGAATTCCCTCTTTAAATGAAACATTGACTGCCTTGTTGTAAGTATTCTACCCTGCCCTGACTCCTCTCCTCTCTGCAGATGATCAGGATGAGTACAGGACACATGGAAGGGAACACGCAGCTGCTCTACCTGCTTCTTACAGACTGTTATATCTACCTGCTAAGAAAAGGTAACCTACAAAAAGGTGTATTGTATGTAGACTTGTATTACTGGCAGGCGACAAGTTCCCATCAATGTGACATCATAACTAGGGCCTTATCTATTTCACAGCTGTGAAAAATGTGACACGGACCGTGAAATTCATTCTGCACCATGAACTCTAGTCTTCAGTTATATGTACTTGATGTGATTGTTAGCTTGTTTCAATTTAAAAAAGAAAGATCATCAGAAAGTGGATAGGATTTGACAGCAGCCCACTCACTGTTTGGTACACACAGGCATCTGGGGCGGATTTATTGTGACCTACGGCTCTCAACTGGCAGTAATGCTGGATTTTAAAAGGAGTGTCCAATATAAATCAAGTGCTACAATCCTCACTGCAGCAGATCTTGTAAAAGAATATGGAAGCTAAACAGTACGCACAGAACAAGAAATTAAAAGCAACGCAGGACCAAAAAAACAAGTAAACGCAGCAGTAACGTTTAGTGACGTTATTTTTTTTTATATATTGTCCATCTACAGACCCGTCCTTCTTTGCCGGAGCTTGCTCACAAGGCTAGCTCAGCACTGTCTGTAAGTCCCAACAAACTAAGTGGATGCAGAGAAGAGCTGTGTCTAAAAATGGACAGGCATTTACACGGCAGAGACAATGAAGAAAAAGACAGTTGCAGGATGCTCCGTGCACATTCAACCCCTGGCTTAGTTAAAGAGTGGGACCTGTTAATGCTCAGCATTTCAGAATAGTTTGAGTTACTGTTGCATATAATGACATTTAAAACCAGAACAGTCTGTTTTTAATAATAAGTATAACAGAAACTCAACAATCAAAGAGCGATCCTTTGTTTTCGGTTTCATTGACTTTTAGCGTTTCTACTTTGTTAGTCACATACTTTTGTTAACTTCGGGGCTTTAAATGTTTATATTTTGCCGTTTGTAACTACATGTTTACACTTTGTTACACCACCGTGAAATTTAAGATTTCAAATCTGGTAAAATCCGTGCAAGGTAATTTCATTATTGAATTCCTATTTCAAAACAAATCCATGGCCGCGCTGTAGAAGTAGTGAGAAACCGCTTGGAGGCTTTGTATGTTTGTGTCTTTGTGTTTTTGTATCTTTGTATCTTTGTATGTTCTAGGAGGCCCCTTTGTCTTTTAGTAGGTTCTGTGCTGTTTGCCCTTTTTTGCCAGTAGATACATTGGGGAGAAAAACAGTGCAATCTGTATCAGTAGGTTAAGCGCTTGATGATTTTATTTCTAGGAGCTGCAGAGAAACCCTACACTGTGGAGGAGGCTGTTTCCTACAACGAGCTTGATTACATTTCAGTAAGTGTTGAGTCTATTTCTGTACAAGGGTGTGGGGTTGCCTGACTGAAACAGAATAATAGAAACTTTGGTGCTTGCTCACAGTAGTTCAGACACTTGGGTCTGACTGTGTTGAAACTTTAAGCAGTAGCGGTTGTTATGATACTCACATGAAAAGTGATTGTCATGAAAAAAACATGCAAAAAATGCCTTAACACTTCCACCTGGTTTCTTTTTCTTGCCCCCGTGCTCTCCTGTCCCAGGTAGGTATGGACCAGCAGACAGTCACCCTGGTCTGTACGAACCGACGGAGGCAATTTCTGCTCGACACAGCTGACAAGTCCCTGACGGAGTGAGTGCTCCGATCCATTTTAGGCTCAGCAACCTTAAACTCATTAATGTGATGTCATTCTCAGTCGGTGAGAGACGTTTAATTGTCAGATATACTCTCTGCAGGTGGTTCCTGGCTTCTGTCAAGTCAGCTATGATTAAGGGCTGCCGGGAGCCCCCCTACCCCTCCATTCTCACTGACGCCACCATGGAAAAACTGGCACTCACCAAGTTTGTGGCACAGGAGTCTCGGTGTGAGGTAGGCTGCTATTCCTTTTCTCTTCTGAACCAAGCAATCGCTTATGTGTGACGCTAACTGGAAAAGAATGATGTTGCAGGCGACTGAGGTTTCTATCCAGCTCTATGCTCTTGTGCACTGGGAGGACCCCATGGATGTGGCTGTAGGACACCAGGATGGCCTCTACGTGCCTGGTGAGAGTACCCACACCAAGGAGGGGGTGCTGCACTACAAAGCCGGGACCTCCTACCTGGGAAAGGAGTACTGGAAGAGTTGCTACCTGGTACTGAGGTACACTGTCACTCTGTCAACACACTGCTTCAAAACACTTTGTAAAAACAAAACAGAACGGGAGATACTTCCGACCAAGCAAGAATATGTCGGAAGTATTATTATTTTTTTTTTAGGGGAAAACACGGGGGCACCACAAAAAATGTGTTTTTAATTGTTTACGTCTGTATGTTTTTCTTTTACACTTTCTTGAAGTTGTATAAAATACAAGTGTTTCAGTGCCACCTGGGCTGCATGTGCTGTGACCGTTGTGCTTCTTTCCTTGGCAGCAATGGGATTCTGTACCAGTACCCAGAGCGGACTGATGTGACTCCTCTGCTCTCTGTTAGCATGGGGTAAGCACACGGACTCTGTGAGGGGTATAGCAGAGTCTCCACTCTCACCGAAGATTAAACTGCTAAAGGAATATTTTATACACATTTATTATAGATATATATATATATATATATATATATATATATATATATATGTATGTATATTATATATATATATATATATATATATTATATATACATATATTATATATATATATATATATATATATATATATATATATATATATATATATATATATATATATATATATATATATATATATATATATATATATATATATATATATATATATATATATATATATATATATATATATCTATATATATATATATATAGACACACACACACACAATTAAAGACTACCTGGGTACTGATGAATCTCCCAAGTACTGTAAATATTACCCTCTAAAGACTGGAAGGCGTGCCTAGATTGCAGAGTACAGCTTTGAGAGGTTTGACAAACTTAATAGGATCAAAATTAATGGACTGTACATGTCTGTTTTTTGGCACCATGCTAATAGTGTATTGTGCAAGTTATGTGGATACAAAAACATATTTAGAAGAACAAAACAGCAGCAGAAACAATGGCAGAAAAGACAATGCTATCGTCAGTGCTCTGCAACTGTGGCCGCACAAATTGAAAAGTACTACTAACAAAGACGGGCTCGCCGTTACTGGCTTGCTTTAGATTAGTCCATTGTACCTTTTGAACGAGAATGGAGAAGTACTTGAAAAGGTGTTGATGCTGGTGTGTCTGTGCGTCTGTCCAGGGGAGAGCAGTGTGGGGGCTGCCGGCGGTCCAACACCACTGACCGGCCGCACTCCTTCCAGGTGATCCTGAGTGAGCGGCCTGCCTTGGAGCTCAGCGCAGCCAACGAGGAGGACATGGCTGACTGGATGCAGTACCTGTGCCAGGCAGTGTCCAAGGGGGTGAGGAGATCAGATGTGACAACCAGTAGTGTTTGGGAATAGAAATGCTGTTGCGCTTACCATATTATAGTAGCACAGAATGTCTTCACTTACTTTGGATATTGTGTGTGTTCTTACTACTTGTGCATGGTTACATGCATGCAAAGTATTATACACTTTTGGGTCTAAAAACTTAAACAAAACACTTTAGTTGTGGTTGTTACAACAATGTGATATATAGAGTGTAAAGTTGTTATAACAATGTGATATATAGAGTGTAAAGTTGTTATAACAATGTGATATAGAGTCTGTAAAGTTGGAGTAGGGTCTTGAGTAAAGTGTCTTGCAGGATATATCTGGCTCATTCCGATTTATATCCTTGTACGTGATATAATGCAGTACACTGATTGGTACTTTTGCAGGTTATCCCTCAGGGTGCAGCGCCCATCCCTTGTATCCCATGCTGCCTTGTGCTGACAGACCGGAAGTTGTTCACCTGCCATGAAGATTGCCAGACCAGTTTCTTCCGCTCTCTGGGTGGCAGTGAGCTGACCGATGTGACAGCCGTTTGTATCGAAACAGACAAAGAGTACTGTATAATTGTGAGTGTGCCTCCCTGTTCAAAGAGTACTACCTGTTCCCCAGCAACTGAGCAATCCCTTGCTTCCAGTTTCATTCCAGGAGTATTTAGTGTAGCTTATGGGGGAACTCTCAATTCAAAATAGAGGAGAGCGATATCAGTAAAGTCTTCTATATTCAGGTAAATTCCCTCCTGGACGACCATGCATCTTTAGTGCACTGTTTATGAAATATTAAGAAAGGTACATTTTATTTGGGAGCCAAACAAGATTTAATTTTCTCATGTTCAGAATACATAATCCGCTTATCCTAAACAACGATGGAACTAAGGCTCCCATTGCATAGCAGTTTGATCCATTCCAAACTTTGCTATGAGTTTAACTATAGTGTGGCTAATCTATTGAAGGGTACGAGACGCAAACTAGTGTATTACAGGGAGTTAAATAAGACTCCCACTGCATAGCAGTTTGAACCATTCCTGGTTTTACTGGGCGTTTAATGAGATACACCTGAGCTTGTTACCTGTACACTGTGGTCGATCAAGCTTGTATTAAAACATGAAATGGGTGAAACAGCTGTGCAGTAGGAGTCGTATTTCCTTCTCTGTTAAATATTTTTAAGAGTGTGGTGGATTTGATGCAGTTGACTGTATATGCTGTGAAGGTCCTCTGAGTGACATGCATTTCCCTTGTAGGAGTTTGCAGAGGACCGGAAGCAGTACCTGCCCCCCTGGGTTTTGTATTTTAGCTGCCTTGCTGAGCTTCATAGATTCCTCGCCAGTTTTGAAGCTGCCTGGCAGGACATCTTTCAGGTGGGGAACAGAGGGGTTTGGTATGTTTTGTATTTCTCTTAAATTTGCATGTAACATTTCCAGTTGCCAGCCATAGACAGATATAGAAATGAACCAGATTGTCTTGACAAAAGTAAGAGCCAGTGCCATCTAGTGATGTATTGAATCAGGTCTCTTGTTTTGCAATGGAATACACTGCAGAGCAGGAGATGGTGCCAGTGCTTACTAATATAGTATAAAGACACTTTGATTGATTTAACCTACATTAGATATATCTCTGGCAGGCAACTGGAACTGAAGAGTAGCTTCTGAGCTCCTAGTCAAACCTTAACACAGGCTTACCAAAATAATAAAATAATGTAATTGCAATAAGAACCACTCTTGTGAGTGAAAGAGTCATCTAAAGGTACTTTAAGAGGACAGAAAATGAAAAAAAAATGTAGTTTTCAGCTAGATGCTCTAATACTCTTTAAAGACGCAGTGCCCTTTCTCTCCCACAGGTGGCACTGACACGGCGGCAGGTAGTGGAACCGTCGGTTCAGAAGAAGTGCCGGGACGCGCTGTGTCTCATTAGAAGTGCGTGGCAGCGCAGTGACAGCCTGCAGCGAGGCCGGTCAGAGAGAGACCCCTGGTGCTGAGAAAGGGGGTAACCAGAGGACTTGCCCTTAACCAGGGGCAGGGGGGCCTGGAGCGCTCCTTTGGCCTTGAAGGGAGGGAAGGGGTGTGGGTGATATCCAAACATGCCTGCCCTGAAACCTAGCCATGTGGTTTCAGAACTTCTCTAGTGCCTCCCACCCCTGCCAAACTGCGGACTAGCAGATCTAGATCAACCTGCAGACTAGAAATCCAGTAAAATAGAACCTTTTTCATCTGAGATGATCATATACTTCACAGAATAGAACACTATGCCCATAGATTCATAGAGTCTGGTAAGGGAGTGGGAAGGCTGTGCCTTGAGGTTGTGGGACTGTGACTGTAGCTGGGGGTCACGGATCTGCATACAAAAACAAGTATTCCAATAGGATCACAGCACACTTGCCCCATAGAACAGAAAAAGGCTAAACTGGAGCTGGACACTACCATCGGTGAGGCTGAGGATCTTCTGAAACAGGAGGACCACAGTGATTGCTGAATCACTATCCAGCAGCATTTTGTACAGGAAGCTGCTCAAGCATAGCTAGCAGGAATTGGCTTCTAGTATATAAATAGGACAGGAAGGTACAAGTGAGAGATATGACTCACAAATGATAAAGTCCCAAATTAGTCACTATTTTCTTTTGAATTGATTCTATTTAAACTAGAACTATTTCATGCTGTTGGGACCCTATTCAAAAAAAGGAATGCCTGTTATTAAAATGGAAACTCAGATAAGAAGTGACCAGTTTAAACTGATACTAGTTTTCATTACACACACAGAAGGGAAGCAATAGGAGATTTGAATGTGTTATGGTACTTGGCAATCCAGAGAGAAATGCGTTACAAAATATAAGTGAAGGAAGCTAAACACGCTTTCCTGTTCACTATGAGGGGTTGTGTATTCCTGGTGTTCTCTTGCAAACACTACAGCAGTAGTGGGGATTCACATGGAACAGGATAGGAACTGGGATGGAGTAATGATCATGTCGGAGGAGCTTTTACACTACCGCATTGTCCTTTGTTTTCTAGGGAAACTATATATTTTGCAAAACACTTCAAGACGCAGTCCCCCCACAATCATGTTCAATTTTGCTATAGTTTTAACTAGTTTATCCTTCTGTGCATCAGAAAATACATAGTCCAGTTATTGTACATTGTTCTGAAACCCGCTTCAGCAGCAGCTTCAACATGTATCTATATAACACTCATAACCAGTTCCTTAAAAAAGTTTACGTTTAATTTGTTGCCACAAACTGCACAGGACCTTTTTATTTTTTGTGGGCTTTTTAAAATTTTTTTTAATAAACTACAAAAAAAAAAAAAAAAAAAAAAAAAAAGAGTACCTCATCTTGAAGGATGGTTGTTTGCACTGTGTGTTAATCCCACCTGTCTGACTTTACGTTTGACTTATTTTTTTTATGTTAATTTGGATTTTTTGTACAACCAGTTCCACTTCACACTTTTTTTTTTTTTTTAAATAGTTTTTTCGTAAAAAAAAAAAAAAAAAAAAATTTGTACTGGAAACTTATTTTCAGTGGGAGTAAATGTTGTCTACATTTATAGAATTAGGACCTTCAAGTTAAGGTATCCAACTAAGGGGTTAGTTGTACTAGTACTAGATGCAAACTGGTATAAGACTCCCATTGCACAGCAGCTTAAACCATTCCTGGTTTTACTGGGAGTTTAACGAGACACCTGAGCTTGTTACCTATACACTGTGGTTGATCAAGCTCGTAGTAAAACCTGGAATGGGTAAAACTGCTATACAATAGGAGTCTTAATTCCACTCCTGCATTGTTATTCTGACAACTTATTATTGTACCATGTGGGCCAAAATAGATAATAATAATATTATCTTAACCCAGACTTTTTTTGTCAGGTCGAGGATATGTACCTGTCTGCGCACGCCATATTAATAATATACTTAAATATCCAACATATTAACCATAAACAGCATTTCACTTTCATTTTGGACTGTGCAATCAAACATTGCAGCCTCCGTTTAAAGTCATGTAACACACTGATAGAATAGCTATATAGCGGCTGTGTGTCTGTCAGTGCCGCTGGTGTCTTCTCAGGTACAGGGTGCATCATGTGTACTTACTCTATCACATGATGATAATTAATAACACTTCGCGCATGTGTGTTTTTCTTACAGTTTAATAATTCAACTCTTTCTAACTGAGGTGTACAGCAGCTCATGAGTGTATAATACTGTCATCTCAGTAACACTTTCATTTCTGCATGGTTGAAAGTTATTGTTTTGTATTATTATATACTACTGTATATTGTTGAATGTATATATTAAGAGCTGTTGTAAATAAAATAGAATGTTTCTCCTGGGTTCTGTAATCATTATTCCAAATGGATCTTCCAGACGTTCTAAGGGCAGATAATACATTTAACCCCCAAGGCAAACAATTTGAATCCTTACATACAGATGTATAGGCCTATATCACTTACTTACAGGAGTGAATGACATTAAAATCACATTTTTAATCTCTAATTAGCACAAACAGCATGCTGCTACCAACTCTTATCGCAGCTCCCGGGTCTTCACGTTGTCTCCTTCCTATTCCTTGCCCTCTCCAATTTTGATTTGTAAAATTTCTGGTGACATGACAGATGCCAGGATGCCTTTTTACCCATGAATGTATATGGTGTTCCATCACTGCCAAAATCAACATGAACCAGCAAAGCACCCAGCTCCTGAAATTCATGAACAGATCCGAGGAAGGCATGAACTTTAAAGGCATCACAGTTTTTGCGATTCTGTGGGCATGATAAATCTGTTCTTGACAATTATGCATGCGTTCCAATCCATTATTAATGTTCAATGTTCAGCTTCAGTATTTGCAGCTTGCTCATTCAATATAGCGAACCTCGGAATGTTATGGAGGAACCTGAAACACACAAAAGACCTATTTTAGATGCATAAAATATATCCTATTCAAGGGCTTTTCAAACTCGGTCCTGGGGACCCCCTGTGGCTGCTGGTTTTCGTTCCAACCGAGCTCTCAATTACTTAACTAGACCCTTAATTGAACTGATAATTTGCTTAATTAGACCTTTTTACTTGTTTTCAGCTCTTAAACAGCTGCAGAGTTCAAGTTACTTATCAAATGTTACAGCTAACTTGAAATATGCAACTGTCCAAGAGCTGAAAACAAGTAAAAAAGGTCTAATCAATTTTCTAATTATTACTATTTTTTTTTTTTTTTTTTTTTTTTTTTTTTTTTTTTTTTTTAATTATCGTAAGTGTGTAATGTTTAATTGAGTACACCTGGGCCTAAGCTTTATAATCTCAGGGGGAGGGTGAGACTCGTTTTTCTATTTTAACAACAGTCGAGAGACACGGCTGGTGCGGGTCTTTGTATTCGTTTGAACACTTTCATCAAATCAGAAAATCTGACGACCGGCGGCGCTCTGTTGAGATCAAGTATTTTGGTCAGGGCGGTGTATAATCAGAACATATTAAATACAGGGGCCTACTCTCAAAACTGAGACTGATATATTTACCTATCTTCGCTAAAGTCTACTGTGATCTTTAAAAAGTGAAGAAAGTCTTATCTATATACAAAACAATAAAGGTATAGTATTAATATATAAACTATCGCGTTTGCTATTTAGATTTATTATTTATTTATTATTATTATTATTATTATTATTATTATTATTGCTTTAATGGGGTAGGAAATAATCCTATTTATCTCCTTGCCCGTAATCTTCAATATATGGCAGTCGAGTAATATGTATTTTTAGTTTTTGCTTTGTTTTTTTACAATCTTGGTACAAATAAAAAACGGTTCTTCTAATTAAAAAAATTATAATAATAATTTCAGCACAAAAAAAAAACAATCTATTCTAAGTCAGCAGAATTTAAAAATGTTCCACAAATTCAATTGGATGGTATTGGTTATTGCTTCAGAACATCATGCATATCTTGTGGATACTTTCTGCAATGTGTCTTCTTGCTGTAGTTTTGTTTAAAAAAGGTGTTTTTATAGGTCCTAGAATATTAGATTTAGCTAAATATTTATTTGGAAAGTGTGGAGGGTAAAAACCAAACAAACAAAAACACACATTGTTTAAAGTTGAACTTTAAGGTATCTGTTCTGCATTCCTGCTGAAATTTCTCAAAGCTTATAAATAACAGCAGTGTTATAAATGATAATGTCCAAACCCATCAGGATACTTTATCACTGTTTATATTATTGTTGGCTTCTTCTTAAGCTGCTATAAGGATAACTGCGATGAGATTTAAATTGGATCCCAGGGCTAGTGTCAGAAAGACACGTGCCTGAGCTTTCTTACGTCTTCTAACCAATCCGAGGAGAGATTGTCAGCCTGTAATTTTGTAGTAGTCCTCCACATTAAATGCATGCTTTAATGCCTACAGTAATAAATGTAGTGTTGGTGTTTCCCAACAGCGATGGACCTGTTCTGTAAGAAACGGACCACCTTGGACACACCCCAGCGTCATGGGGCAGTGAAGCGCCCCACCTCAGGCCAGGAGACAGGATGAGGGTGGCCAGAAGGCTAAGGGGGGGAACCCAAACCAGGCCTACCCTCCTTCAGGGCCAAGAAGCCTGGTTCGTCGAGGCTTGACTCTCGCACTAGTCCTGCACAGTACTGGGTTTTGGGACACCCCATGATTAACTTTTACATGATCGGGTGTTTGTGCACTCGGATCCCTGTCTTACTTTTTATAGCTGCTTGAAAAACTCCTTTTGGTAACCCTACAGACTCTGTGGGACTTATTGAAGCTGTGATGAGCGCATTGGCAGTACAATAAGTAGAGGCCTGCTTGCCATTAAAGTATAGATATGACAGTACTATTTAAAATTGATTTGATTCAGGCCCTGGTCTTCAATACAATACCTAAACAAAGGTAGTCCTATAATCCAGGACTGTGCATTGAGTTTCTAACTCTGCTTATTGACATGTTGGACTCAAAGTAATGTAAATAAGCAATATCATTTGCGACAATGTTTTGCCATTGACATTTGCTCGCTGCAATTTTTGACCCTGTAAGGAAAGTTCCTATCCCTGACTAGCTATACTGTACATCTTTCCAGCAGACATGACCACAGAGCTCCCTGGAAGAATAAGTGCTGCTCTGGCATCCATCGCTGCTGACTGGGACTGGACTGAGGCCTGTCTCTGTCCATCTCAAGCCTCTCTCTCACGCCATCGGGACTCTGCTGAAGGTTTGAGCCCTGACCAGGACTCTGGATTGACCCTGCCAGATGCCTGGTCAGTCAGGACAGTGTGGGGTGTTTGTAGCTCAGTAGTAAACCTAGTTGAGAATCCAAATTAAGCAGATCCAGTTATTCTGCAACCACATATCTTGCATGCGTAGAAACTTTGAATAGTCCTACACAAAGGATAGCATTTCTATGACTTCTTTCTTTCAGGGATGAGACGTTCCTTTCAATGGAACTGGAGTTGCTTGAGAAACGGACCAGGAAGAAGTTTAAGTACATCCATGCACGTGAGTCCTTTGCAGAGCTGTAGTGGTAGTCACAGGCTTGCCTGAGCCCTTCTGTTGGGTTTTCAAAGCCTGTGTAGAATAATGCTAATTTCTGTCTTTGGTCAAAACTTTGAATTTGTTTTTTTCATAATGGCAAGGTTTCTACTCCCTTGGATTGCTTTATTAATATTGTGCAGCTATTGTAAATATAGACATTTCCTTAAAGAATAAAGGGATTCTCTTTTCATAGGAATTAAGCAGGGGTATATTAATAATGTGTCTAACGGAATGAGATTACTCTGCTTCATAACGATAAAATTCAAAAACCCTAACCATATTTTTTTCTCTACTCTTGCCCCTACAGAGCCCCTGTACCAGGACTACTGGCTGACCAGGCATCTGGAGGACATGAAGTCGTCTCCGAGCAGCATGTGCTGGCTGGGTGCCTGTCTGTCTAGCCTGCTCTCTCCCAGTCAGACCCGCAAGGACTCAAGCTTCTCCTGTTGGCAGGACCTCCCAGACGTGCAGAGCCTTGGCCTGCTGACCCAGCTCTCCCTGCAGCAGAGACGGCTACAGGAGGTACGGCCAGCTCTTCAACACCGCTTTCACACTGCTGATCTGTCCTGAGGTCAATTGCAATGTGCAATTCTAATGTCATTTGAACCTTGACACATCTGTGTACAGTGGCTTGTGAAAGTATTGACCCCCCTTGGCATTTTTCCTATTTTGTTGCCTTACAACCTGGAATTAAATGGATTTTTATTTGGATTTCATGTAATGGACATACACAATAGTCCAAATTGGTGAAGTGAAATGAAAAAAATAACTTGTTTCTAAAAACCACAGAAAAGTGGCAAGACCGGCCGCCCACCAAAACTCACGGACCAGGCAAGGAGGGCACTAATCGGAGAGGCAACAGAGACCAAAAATAACCCTGAAGGAGCTGCAAAGCTCCACAGCGGAGATTGGAGTACCTGTCCATAGGACCACTTTAAGCCGTACACTCCACAGAGCTGGGCTTTACGGAAGAGTGGCCAGAAAAAAGCCATTGCTTAAAGAAAAAAATAAGCAAACATATTTGATGTTCGCCAAAAGGCATGTGGGAGACCCCAAACATATGGAAGAAGGTACTCTGGTCAGATGAGGCTAAAATTGAGCTTTTTGGCCATCAAGGAAAACTCCTTGTCTGGCGCAAACCCAACACCTCATCACCCAGAGAACACCATCCCCACAGTGAAGCATGGTGGTGGCAGCATCATACTGTGGGGATGTTTTTCATTGGCAGGGACTGGGAAACTGGTCAGAATTGAAGGAATGATGGATGGCGTTAAATACAGGGAAATTCTTGAGGGAAACCTGTTTCAGTCTTCCAGAGATTTGAGACTGGGAGGTTCACCTTCCAGCAGGACAATGACCCTAAGCATACTGCTAAAGCAACACTCAAGTGGTTTAAAGGGAAACATTTAAATGTCTTGGAATGGCCTAGTCAAAGCCCAGACCTCAATCCAATTGCGAATCTGTGGTATGACTTAGATTGCTGTACACCAGTGGAACCCATCCAACTTGAAGGAGCTAGAGCAGTTTTGCCTTGAAGAATAGGCAAAAATCCCAGTGGCTAGATGTGCCAAGCTTATAGATGCATACCCCAAGAGATTTGCAGCTGTAATTGCTGCAAAAGGTGGCTCTACAAAGTATTGAGTTTGGGGGGGGTGAATACTTATGCATGCTCAAGTTTTCTGTTTTTTTTTTTTTTCTTTCTTGTTTCACAATAAAAAATATTTTGCATCTTCAAAGTGGTAGGCATGTTGTGTAAATCAAATGATACAACCCCCCAAAAAATCCATTTTAATTCCAGGTTGTAAGGCAACAAAATAGGAAAAATGCCAAGAGGGGTCAATACTTTCGCAAGCCACTGCAATTGTAATTATACCATAGAACTGATTTTTATGCATTTTGTATCTTGCATTAACTGGTCCATCCGTAATCTTGGCTATGCAGTGTTTAGTGTATTTTGATCCTCTTATTGTGGAAGGTGATTTTGAATTCCTCTGTTCAGGCCATGTTTGAAGTGATCACCTTAGAAGCCTCCTACCTCAAGAGCTTAACAGTGGTGGTCAGTCACTTCCTGGGCTCGCGGGAGCTGGCTATGACCTTGCACTCCATGGAGAGACACACCCTCTTCTCCAACTTGCTGGAAGTGAGGGGCGTCAGCGAGAGGTACCGTACCTTGATGAGGAAACGATCAATACATCCGAATCGCACTGAATTGCCCATATTTGTGAGCATGACCTTGATGAATTAGGATCTACCAATTGTTATGGTTTCAATTCTTCCACCTGCTGTAGCAAGTACCCCCCCCCCCCCCCCCCCCCCCCCCCCATATAGGAATCTGAATAGCCTGGTTTACATACAGCAGATTGGATATAGGGGATGGTCATTTTAAGTTTTGGTGCAAAGCGAGGTTTTTAAAGACTACTCAATTTCTAAGTAGAAGGAAACACTGATATACCTTCAGCACTGAGTCTGTTTCTGGTGATGGTATGAGATATTTCACTCTGCGTGGGTTATACCTGTTTGTCTCGTTGAATTGCAGCTTCCTGCTGGACCTGGAGCAGCGCCTTGAGGAGAGCTTGGTCATGACAGACCTTAGTGACCTGATCATGAAGCACAGCGAGGCCTTCAGGAGGGTCTACATCCCCTACGTCACCAGCCAGATGTACCAGGAGGCCCTGGCCCAGCGCCTGCTGTAAGACCCCACTGCCTTGCAGCCTGCTTACTGCTTGCAGTGTAACGGATCACACTGGGATGGACTTCAGTGGAGAAGGCTTTGAGAACTGATTGTGCTGCACGGACTGATTTATTCGGATGAGCTCTGTGCAGAAATCAGGGGGTGATGATCAGGTGAGGGTCATTGGTGTTGACTGGGATAATTTACCATTCAAAGTGAAACAAGTTAAGAAACAGCTGCTTGGATTTCTGACTGCTGCTTTTCTTGCTCTCTGGAGAACAGCAATCCACATAAATCCAAACAGCTTTCTTCATTTGGATTGGTGCTTTAGTCCAATAAACACCAGTGATCCTCACTTGTGAGGAGCTTGATCTGAATATTCGGTTCGTGCAGCATTAATTGATATTATTGAATGTCTTCAGGTATGCTTATACAGTCAGTGTCTGCCCCCACCCAATGTTTGTTTATTTAAAGCATGGAAAAGGAAGCCCTCAAAGGCACAAGTAAATGACAAACCTTTCAGCCAGTCCCATTACCCATAAACCCCCACTGCCAATGCCCTCCACTGTTGCTGTAATGGTCTCGTGTTGTGGTCCCAGGCGGGAGAACGTCAAGTTTGTGACAGTGGTGAGGAGGCTGGAGGAGCAGCCTATGTGTCAGAGGCAGCCGCTCAAGTCCTTCCTGGTGCTGCCCTTCCAGAGAATCGCTCGGCTCAAGATCGTCCTGGAGGTAACAACATCATCACAGGCATGGAAATAAGACTCCTGTTGCATCGTGGTTTTACCCATTCCCGGTTTTAGGAAGAGCTTGATAAGCCACAAACTCTAGGCAACAAGTGTAAACTGTAATGGGTCAAACTGCTATACAATGGGAGTCCACCCCTGTCAACACTGCACAGATCTGTAGTCTTCCTTTTATTTAAGTCTTTGTAGATGCTTAAAGTATTTGCTTTTTGTTTAGTGAAATTTTTGCTTTCCATTAGGCAAAGGGACTACAGATTCACTTTTGGAAATCCTAAAAGGAACTGTTAAACAGTTCAGCCAAAAGCCTGTCTGAACAGTGTTTTCAATTTACTAAGTTTTTAGAACAATGAAATGTACCACTATTGAGTGTTTGTGTGGTTTTACAATCAGTAAGGACCCCCCCCCCCCTTAAACCGCCCCCTTTAAACCACCCACTTGGTTTTGGTGTAATCTGCAAAGTGATTTTTCAGGACTGAAATGCTCAATCAAAAAAGCTACTTGGCTACAGTGGCACTGGAATGATTTTTAAAGTGGGGGTGCTGAAAGCCATTGAACAAAACTGTAACCCCTGTATATGACAGGAGCCATGCAAAGCCAAGGGGGTGCACCCCTAGTTCCAGCGCCCTTGCTTAGCTAAGTGGACTACCACTGTGGCAAGTGCCTTCCACAGCGTACCGTGCTCCGATTTCTACTTTTACCATGTCTCCTTGCTAACCACTGCTTTCTGGCGGTGGACTCTGGCTCTTGTCTTTCAGAGCATCCTGAAGTTGTCTGATCCTGAGTCGCCAGTAATCCCATCACTCAAGTGGGCCATCAGGGCTGTGGGTGAGGTAGGTGACCAGCAGCAGCGGCGGCAGCAGCATGCATCAGTCAGTCTGATGTTCCCTGATCACTGTGTCTCTGTCTGTCCTGACTCCATTCCTTTCTTTCACTAGATTGTGTCGGAGTGCAATGACAATGTCAGGAGAATGAAGCAGACGGAGGAGCTGGTGCTCCTTGAACAGCAAATGGTGTTTTGCAAAGTCAGGGTATTCTCCAACCAAACAATTTTCTTGACTAGCTAAGCTACCTTTTAATACCACTGCACCAAATTGGTCTTTGCAGCAGGTTGTTCGAGTCCTCTAGGAACATGCAAACTTTTATTAGCATCTGCTACGAAGAATGAGTATTTCACTTGCTCCACTAGGGGAGCAGTCTGTATTGCACCTTTGCAGCGATAATGATGTTAATATTGGAACTATTTAAGCCACCAGATGAAGGAGCAACATGTTGTCATTTGAGTATACTGAATCCATTTAACACTGTATATACCACTACTTGGTTGGCATAACTATGCTGCGCATACATGTATAATTAGTATTTAATCCTCTATCAAGTAGCAATATCTCGACAAGCTTGAAACGTTTCTAGAAAATCTTAAATGATTTTATTTAATACAGAAGGTTCTACTTGTATTTGCACTGCATGGCATTCTGCTTTGATTATGCAGTTGACCAGGCCTTGTTTCCTGCAGTCCATCCCATTGATCACTAGGGGGCGCTGTCTGTTGCAACAAGGAGAGCTGCTCCAGGTCATGGTGGAGGAAGCCAATGGGGGCTCCAGAATCAAAATTGCCACTAAACCGATGCAGCTCCATCTCTTCAACGACCTGCTGTTGATTTCTGGGAAAAAGGAGTAAGCACATTGAACCACCCTCCCCTGTCCCTGATACTGGATATTGTTTGCAAACAACAAGTTCTATACAACAGAAAAGACTTGTAGCAAAGCAGATATGTAATGGCTTTTAGTGCTCTTGCAAAATACTAATTTAACATGGTTATTGGAACAAATTATGGAAATGCTCAAAATGGGGCCTCGAGCACAGTAATTGGAACCACCAGCTACCCTGATACTGGGTCGAAGGTAGAACCGTACATTTGTTTTGCTTGGTACAATGTTTTTGGAAGCTGGTTGGATTTCTTTCTTGGTCCTACTGCCTGTGTTTTTTTGTGAACTGCTGTAACTCTTCCTCCTCCTTTCCTGCCTGGTCAAGGGAGGGGCGGTTCAGTTTCCTGGACTATGCCAAGACTAGCAGTGTGAAGGCAGAACGGCGGCTGGCGAAATCCCTGGGACTGCCCAGTGAAACTTTTTTTCTGCACCTCGCTGAAAACCATGTGGGCTCGACCAGCGCCCTCATCCTGCAGGCTCACAGCAAGTAAGAGGCGTTTTCTCTCTCTTCCATGCTGCTGTGCAACAATGAGCTTCTGAGCTACAAAAACCTGCAAATTAAGTCTCCCACCATATATTTACACAGAAGTGAATATAAACAATAGCTTTGACTTCTGTTTTTTGAAGTGATTCTAAATGGCTAGAATAGCAACTGTAAATAAGTGGTTTTGATTATATGAATGATAAATCCTTTTTTTTTTTTTTTTTTTTTTTTTAAGAAAAGGAGCAGTGGATTGCTGCAATTTCACCCCCTGATTTGGGTAGTATCTAGTGATGATAATCAAAGTGTGTTGATGTTTTACTTTGGTTATTGTGGTTCCTTAAAACCAATAAAAAAGAAATTATATATATTACACACCAAAATCAAGTAATATCTTGCCAGTGGGAAAGAATCTTGGTAAGGTGGTTTTGTTTTTAGTTCATTTAATTTTATAATGTGGCATTTTATGTTAGTGACACTGTAAACCTCTAAGTCTGGTCTGTTTTTGTAAAGTAATAACCTCCCTTTGTAATACCCCTCTGTTTTCCAGAAGCAGAGCAGTAATTCAGGACACCGCTGTCCTTGAGAGCAATAGCACAGTTACCGCTGAGAACCCCCTCCTTTCAACACATTGCCCGCTCTCTTTGAACACACACCTGCTGCTCGACAGATCCTTAGAACTGGGCATGCACCCGAATGGACTCTTAATACTATAATTGAGAGGTGTTTTTAAGAATACTGTATGTGTACATAGCACGTCTTTTATATGTTAAATACAAATAAACAACAAATTTAACTTAAGTTGTGTGGTGTCTGATTTCTCTCCATCCCCTATATTTTGTATACAATAACAGATCTGATGCGAGGTAAGTGGGACTGAAAGAACAAGAAGTATTTTTAGTATTTTTGGTAAAAAGGTTCCTATGGTTAAGGATATAATATTACGCTTTATGCCCCCCCCCCAAACAAAGCCATGGATTAGGGGCAGGTGTGGGACGACTTTGTTGTTTAATATTTGTATTTTAGAAAATAACTTTACCAGTCAGCATTGCTGCGCTGAGTGTCCAAAATAAAATTAACTTTCCATTCAAGTGAGGTTGACAACATACAGACAAGAAATAAGTGTTTTAAATGTAAACTGCTCACCCTCCATCTCCTTAACTGTAACTTATTGCCAAATATATTGTATGTGTGTTTATTTAAAATATATATATATCTTCCATTATATATCTGGTTTCCAACAAACCGTCGCCTTGTCTCCCCATAGCAACGTGGAGATGCCAGAAAGAAGGGCGCGCAGTGAAGACGTCACCCCCAGAGGAATTGGAGAGCCGCTGTTGCTGTGAAGTGCAAGAGTGAGGTTTGGGCGCTAGATCTCCATACTGGTTCACATACTAAAGAGAACTTTCGTTTTCTCCGCATGTTTTTGACGCTTTTTTTTTTTTTTTTTTTTTTTTTTTTAAAAACGCTTGTCGTAGGCTTCAGGTATTGTATGGGCATGTTTTTTAATTCGGTGTTATGTGGATAATAATGTACGATTCGCCCGGGACTGCATTTTACCGTTGTCGGTAAAACATCTGAAACCACCTGTTTATTAGATGGTTTTTAGTCCCCTGCGAATCGGGCTTAATGAAGGCAGCACTACAAAGCTAATTACTGCGCTTTACGTTTCGTCGAATTAAACTTTATTTATTTACGTTAAAAATATATAAAGTTCAAACGCAAAAACAGGTAATCACTCATGAGCTGTCACAACATACGAGTCATGCCGTGCAAAGTAAACAAAGCAAGGTGCTGAGGCTCGGTACTGGTTATTTTGCAGCAGCGACTTTAAAATACAAATAATACCGGGTAGCTTTATGCCTTTTGAATCTAGTGGAAGCCATGGATTAGGGGCAGGTGTGGGACAGAGAGATGGCCCTTCACCCCAGCCCTGCCTTTCTAGTCCTGTCAGACTGGCAGCGATCATCGGAGAGCAGGGACTACTTCAACAGCATCATGCACAGAAACCGAAGAAAGCGCTTTGGTAAGAGGAGTCAGGCCGAACACAACGACATTCCCCATCTGGTATTTGTAAGATGAGGATGACCATGTTGATTTGCTTGTCAGGTCTGCTGGAGGCTCCTGTCCTGCCACTGCAGGCTGCTGCTGACACTATCAGCTACAAGGTCTTTGTCTCCGGGAAGAGCGGAGTGGGGAAGTCAGCCCTGGTGGCAAAACTCGCAGGGCTGGAGGTGCCCAGCATGCATTATGAGACCATAGGTGAGTGGCTAGGGTGTGGCAAAATTTTACCAACTTGTGTCTTCTAAGTTAAAGGTATTAATGGTGTAATGAGAGAATAAAATAACAATATAATAGATTGTGAACAGGATCTATGTGTTTGTGCTGATAAACTACTTTTGTTTTGATGTATAATATGGTAACTTGATCTTGAATTCAGGATTATTTTGTTAAAAGTCAAAACTTAAATGAGTCGTGTTATAACTTGAATTCATACTAACGGTTTCGAAGCTGAGACTGTATCTGCTCCTTTTCCCAGGGATCCAGACAACTGTCCTTTACTGGCCGGTGAAGCTGAAAGACAATGGCAGAGTCCTGCTCTTCTGCTTCCAGCTCTGGGACTATGGAGAGAATGCACTTCGGAAGTTTGACCACCTGCTCCCTGTATGCATATTTTTATATTCTGCAATTTCTACGTATAAAATATCTTTGGTTTGTATTACCTTAGCAGCTGTGCAGTTAGCAGTTCTCTTCCCTCTCCCCTTTTCTCCAACTTTTTCATATCCCTTTCAACCTCAATGGTTATCATTCCCTTCCACTTTTTGGTTTCATGATAAATTTTGCTTTGAATAAATATTTTGCTCCCGCCTTTAAAAGTATTCAAGCTGCAGCACATTTTGCATTCAGCCTGCAAGCCCCAGTGACCCCTGTGTCTCTCCCAGGCCTGCAAAGATCAGACAGATGCGGTTCTGCACCTGTTTTCCTTTACTGACCGCTCCTCCTTCGATGACCTGTCCAATCAGATCACCCGCATCTCTGATTCAGCAGGCAGCAATGTCAAGCTGGTGGTGGGTACCAAGTATCCTTCATGAAGATTCCAGATGAGCAGGCAACCTGGGAAAAGGGATGGGTTTAATTCAAACCCTTTAAGATTGGGTCAACAACTGGCTGTTAGTATAACAAGAACATGTCTAGATACGAGTTTGGAATAGGGGACTAGTCTTACAACTAGCCAGTAGAGTGTAAGTAGTATAATATTCATTCTACTTAAAATTTAGCATAGAGTAGAACAAGAGGGTGTACTTGGAAGCTGAGTTGAATTAAGTTTGGAAAGGAAGGTAGGAAGCATTTTTTTACAGTTATAAATGCATGGAATAGCCCACAGGGTTATGTAATAGGATTTAAAACACCTGGAACATTAAAAAAAAAAATAAATAAAAATAAAACAGTATCTAGTAATTTTTTTTTTAAATTAGATCCTCTATTAGGGGTGAATGGTGTGCTAATAAGGGATGGGCTTTTCTTGTTCCCAAACCATTTGTTGGTTGGCTTTGGAGTGGTTCAGGCTGTTGTGCTGTAGCTGTGTTAAGCAGTTCCTTGACTGGGGCTGCAGATTTGACCAGGTCATGCAGACGGACGTGACGGAACGGGAGCTAAGAGAGTTCCAGCAGGCCTGGGCTGTGCCCGTGTTTTGTTTCCAGAGTGCAGGGGGTGGGTCGGGCCGGGCTGGACTGGCCGATATTGCACCCCTCCTCAACGGACTGGCAGAGCGGCTGTGGGCTCAGGACCTACAGGCAGCCAGGCTGCACACAGAGCCACACAGTCACTAACCACACCTGCTAACAAGCTCAGACCTGATACTAACACTGGGATGGATTGCACTGGTCATTCACTGACAAAAATGCTGCACTGCTAACAAGATAAAAATAGACTGCACTCATGGACCAGTCCAAATAAATTACTTAGAGTAACCTGCTGCCAACAAGCTCAGATTAGACTTGCTGCTCAATGTATTCACAGAACAACTTATATGCAAGAGCTGGACAGAAGCATCCATTTACTGCAGATAGTCTCAGCAGTATGGACAACGCTAACAAAATGCATTACACTTGAAACCAATTTAACCTGACCTAGTGAATTATAACCATATAGGAATGGACAGCAACCTGAAACCTCTCTAAAATCCTTCGTGAACGAACCAATTGCATAGCAGACTGGGAATAGTCACTGCACCTGGGATTCGGGGGAGTATTTGGTCACAGTGCCAGCTTGCAGTAAATTGCTTTTAGGTTTCCCCCAAACCTCTTTGGAACAGAATCAAAAACTGATAGTCTCTTTAATAGAGACTTCAAATAACGTCATCCATGTCTGCTCAGCTGCATGTGTCTGTGATACTGGCTGCTAACAGCTGGCAGCAAATCTGCTCACCTGGTAATCTGTTCTGACAACGGTAACACCACCTGTCTTAAAATTTTGTTTATATAAAATACAAACTTGATATATTTGATGACTCAGTCCAGGTATATGTTTACAGTTTCTGTTGTGATTGAGTAGTTTACTGTCACGTCCAGTAATCCTAGCAGCTTGATACTATCTATAATGTGGACAAAACTGTATTTTGCTATTGCTACAAGCATGGTGCAAATCAGAATGAAGAAATAAATCAAACACTGCAGTTATTAGGATATGGGGAAGCATGTTTTCTTTAATATACCAGCGACTGTTTACTATGTTGTGCATTACAATTACAAACATGAGGGTTATTGCTTTGCACTATTAAGCTGTAATGTATCTGCAAAGGCAAAGTGATAATGCAAGGGGGAATTTTCTTTTTTCAATACTACTAGTACTCACTACTAGCCTATATACTAAATACGTGTGTATTAACAGAAAAGCAATAACGAATGCAATTTAACAATATTAAGGTGTTGACTTTCATTTTGTGGTGTATAATGTACATTTGTTTCAATTTGTGGTGCTGCTGTGCTAGAATATATAAAAATATATGTTTCATTTTAAACTGTATTATACAAAAAACCTAAATACTTTTCCTGAGATAGTTTGTCAATATCTGTAAATATGAAACAAATTACATTTAATTCTGAATTTTCAATTCAGTTAAGCATCATCTGCTTTATTAAAAATGTCTACAGTTTCAATTTTCTTTACCATGTATAACAAGTAAATGATGCTAAAGTATATTGAATTCCTTTGCTTTTGTGTTTTATCAGCAGAACCCTGTGAGGGAATGACAGCTTTATTAAGTTGGCTGTACATTTCTCTTTATAATTAAAATATTATGTAATTCCCTTTTTTCCTTGTGTAAATTCATTCATGTAAAATACATGTTTCAAAACGTCCACTGATACAATATTGTGTAATTTACTTTTCTCTGTGTCAATTCATTTATATAAAGTACATTTTTCAAAATGACCTTTTGGTACATAATGCATTCAGTAATATAAACATGTTAACAGTTACACTTCCAGATAGAAAGCAAACACAAAACAGCATCTATTTTGTCCAGCTGTGAAAACGATTCTTCTATTATTAAACTTTCATAGACCTCAGTAATCGAGGTTATGAAAATGGATTGCATAATATTCTGATAGGGTTCATGTGAATTACAAAAAAAAAAGAAACTACCTCTTCATTAAAACCCAGCCCAGTTCCGCGGTTTAGTTTCAGACCTGATCCATAAACCTGCCATGTTTTTGCTTTGTTGCATTTCTGCAGCATAAATATTAATATTTGTTCCTTGCGTGAACTGCAGAGAGAATGAGATCCCTCTACGAATCCTATTACCGTAGTGTCGGAGTCTCCTGAATGCTGTGGGTTTAATGACTTCCTAGCTGTTAATGGCTCATCTTCTCTGAGATGGGATGTAGTTAGGCATGCCTGTTTGATGGGATGTGGTCTGAAGAAAAAGTAGTTTAAACATTTATGTCAACATCTGATCAACAATCTGATCAACTTCAATCAATCATTCACTTCCTTTATTTAACAAGACCAGACACCGATGACAGGGAGTTTTCATTTTTAGTGGTGATGAATACATAACTCACTAGCACAACATAATTAATACCCCCAAACTGCGATATTTGAATTGTAGCAGAGAAAGGGAAAAGTGTTAACACAATCATTTTAACAAGACATTTTCCCACCTGTAGAGCAATTTTTCATCTTGTGCATTAAGAGCTACAAGTTTATCTTTGCATACAGGATCTGATGAAAGGAAGGATTATACATGTATACAAAACAGTCAAAGTGATGCCACTAATGAGATCTGCTGGTTGCTTTTGCATGCAACAGTATAAGAATTTTTTAAACCCATTGATTTTTATTGTCTAAAAACAACTTGCATGGATTATAGTTGGCTCTCATTGAGATCTGAAATTGTTATGGACCTAACTATACACAAGCCTTTCAATATTTCAGTTGGTGGCTATGAATTAGGAAAGGGTTGTATTAAGGGATGGGGGAATGCACTGATCAGATTTGGTGAAGAACAAAGCTTCCAATCATCTCCACTGCACACTCTGCAGCTACCAGTATTCTAAGAATTACGGTAGCTCACAATGTATTCCAACCACTCCCAGAGGAGAGTGCCTGCAATATGCATGTAGAGGGCTGGACTGAAGCATCAGCCTACTGCAGATACATACAGTCTCCCTCCCTCTCACCCACAAAAGCAAGGCAGTTTCTCTCTTAGCATCTCTTGCTTTTCTTCTCTCCAGTTAACTGGAGTTGGCCAGCTCAGCGCGGATTATTTTTCCCAGAGTTTACTGGAGGGTCAGTTCTCTCTCAATGGACCGGGCAGTGCCGAATAGTTGAGGAAGACCACAATCAAGAAGATGTGCTCGGAGGGGTTTGGTACAGACCGGGATCTGCTGCTGGACCTGGGCCCCGCCGATCAGCCAGACTGCTATGGCAGCATTGAGAATGGCAGCTTCATGGGTGCCAGATATGTGAGTACACCAATCTTAATTCTGTAACACTTCACTGTATATTTCAATGGAATTTCCTATGTGTTTATCATGCATCACTGTCTATTGAAAATGCATTCATACAAACAACCTATGTTTGTATGAACCACCACTTGTTATAAGTCTGTTTAATTTTCTTAACAAGTCCATCCTATTTGCACTGGGCTGCGGTCCAGACAGATAATATCAACCCAAGACTATAGAGATATCCCATCAACCAGATTCTATAATCCTATTGAAATACTTCTAGCCTAAAAAAGTCCCAGTTTTGGTGAAATGGGGAAACAGTGTGAGCATCCAGATGGGAAAATCAGACTCAGCGAAAACTGCAGAGAAAAGGCACCCGTGACCGATTAGCACTAACTGTATCTTGGACTGCCTTAACAAAGGTAACATTAGGTACTCCATGATTACTGCTAATTGTAAAACCAGCTCGTAGAATAAATTCTACTTTCCTTTTTCTGTGTCTTCTTATATCAGTAGCTATTGGATCTAATTAATTGTCACCAGCTCTAACTAGCCAGTAAACTATAGAACCGGTTTTATGGAATGCCAGTGGACGAGATAAGCCATCATATAGCATACAGCAATCATATAGATAGAGGACCTTCCTGTGTTCCTTTGCCATACAAGCAAGGCTCGCCAATTTGCCACCACATGACTAATTACACTATGTAACACAATTTTTGTTCCTGTGTAGTAAGTGTTATTTCCTAATTGCTTATGCCTCAAAAGTATAGAAAATGGCTATTATTCCCCACAAACTTTGCTTTTGTGACCAGGACAGTGATATTCTGAAATGTACCTATTTCCAATGAGAAAACGGGCGAATTTGTGTCTTTTCGTTCACATAAAGTCAGAAAAAAACAACATATGAATCCAAATTAACATGTATTTATACTAAAGTAATACAAAAATGACTACAAAAGATTTAGAAGTGAGTAGTTTTTCGAGATTTACGATTATACTGTAAATAATAATAATTTGGAGTCATATGTTGTTTTTTTTCTGACTTTATGTGAATGAAAAGACACACATTTACCCGTTTTCCCATTGGAAATAGTGATATTTTGAAATATCACTGTCCAGGTCACAAAAGCAAAGTTTGTGGGGAATAATAGCCATTTTCTATACTTTTGAGGCATAAGCAATTAGGAAATAACACTTATTACTAAAAAAAAAAAAAAATGTTACACGGTGTTATCTGTGATCTGAAAGGAGATATTATTTGTATTGCTTTAATGCTTAAATAAACAACTGATGGTGCAGAATGAGAACTGTTCCAAGGAGTGTGATTCACACTTTATATAATACTGCTACAGGTCTTAGCAGGAGCACAGCTTTGTGGCAGACTGACAAGAAGTTAGCTTGGGCATGTGTGGAATGTAAACAAACTGAACTGGCAACAAGGCCTGCTTTCTGAGTGTGCACGGAATGCTAAACCGTGGGAGTCAGACATCAAGGAACTAGTGGTATATTGTGCAGAACTGAAATATGGTCCACAGCAGATTCCTTGTTATTATTCAAAGCATTCCAATTGACAGTTGTGTTTGTTGCATAGTTAGGTTTAACAGGATAAAGAAATCTGATATTCAGGGGGCTGTCATTGATATCTACATTGCAAACAAACAAACATCCCTATGTTAATTGATTTTTGAAACTCAATAAAAAGCAGCTGCTGTAAAACACGGTGTTATATAGAAATATTGACATATCACGTAGCCCTGAAAGGTGTTTTAACTAATGTTTTGAAACAAAAACTTTCAACATAACAGCATTCTCACAAGTATCTTACAACACGTTAACATGTTTCTAGATTTCTAGATTGTACTGCTTAGAATGGATCCCTAAGCTAATGTGTGAGGAGTGATTTGGTGAACATTTACTCTGAAAGTATTAACTTCGATACTAATTTTGATCATCCAAAGTAATACGTTCTGATTTAAAAATAATGTTGTTGTAATGCAGCTTGATGAAGATGATGATGAAGACCCCATTTACATCCACTGTGAGAGGGGGGGCACCCGAGCCTCGGACCCCCATGGCAACTTCTTCAGGGACGGGAGAACCAGAATCGGTAAGAGCATCCCACTTCACCAGCCATGTCCGGGGGCCTTGTATAAATCAGGAGTCACTACCAAGAAATAGGATCTTCAGACCTTGTCCATTTAGAACATTAATTAATAATCCAAAAAAGTTAGCGTGTAACATTGATTGGATTTGCTGCCCGCTCTCCAGCAGGCTCTGAACGAGCCCCAGAGGGGCCACTCTTTCACTGCGGCAGGACTGCCTCGCCATCCATGCTCAGTTTCCTCACACCCTTGCTACATCAAAGCTGCTAGTAAAGCCTGCTTCTCAATCCCCTACTGACTGCTCCTGCATTCTTCTATCCACACCTCCCCCGTCTGCATCAGATCATTGTCTCTTGCTCCTTTTCCTCCCTGATCTCTCTTGCATGCTTCTCCCCTTCTCTATGTCCCCTTCCTCTACATGTATCTACTCTTCCTCTCTTTCCTTTCCCTTCTGTTCCCCACCACTTTTCCCTATTTCCCGCTGTCTTGTTCTAATCCTTTCTACTCTTCCTACCTCACTCAATCACCTTCCGTTTCCCTCCCTCTTACTTGCTCTTTAACCCTGACTGGTTGTATTTTCCTCTCTATCTGGATCTCACTCTTTCGATGTGATATGGGTAAGGCTCAGTGAGTGATTCCCCCAGTGTCTCTGCTGTCTCCTGCAGACTTTGTGCTGGTGTGGGAGGTGCGGAACCACAGCCGCAGAAAGAGGAGAGCCAGGAGCCGCTACCAGGAACTGGGGAAGGAGGAGCAGAAGAGCGTGGACAGCAAGGAGACCAAGCACAACCGCTGGAGGGACAAGTTTGTGAGGAACCTGCAGAACACGGGGCTGCTGCTGGAAAAGGTGGGTCAGATAAACTCCCTCGGCTTCTACAGGGAGCGTGGTGGCCGGTTTGTATTGGGTATGGTCAGGAAACAAATGAATAGTTTATAATGCTTGGAAATTAAGTGATAAAAGACTGGTAAGTGTATGGAATGGGTTACCTAGTCATGGTGTTGAGAGAGAAACATTTGGATACTTCAGACCCAACTTGACAATGTTCTGAGAAACTGGATGAGCTTAGATTGACCAAATGGCCTCCTCTCGTTCGTAAACTTTCTTATGTTCTTAATAATGTGGACAAAGTTACGTTTGAAAGGTAGGTAGCATAATTTTATTAAATGGCACGAAGTCTGAGAGTTTCATTTGGGAGAAGTCCACAAAATCGTAACATATTGCTATTCTGTGCTTTCCTGTATGTGAGTGTGCTTGCTGTTCTGTTCCCTCTCCACCAGGAGGAGACAGTGAGCGACAGGAAGACCATTCACTACCTAAAGTTGAGCGCCCCCTGGGACGTTCTGGTGTACTACGCAGAGGAGCTGTGCTTGAGAGCTCCCCTACAGGTCAGTAATGCTTGTGCTGTTTCTTCATTCTCATTTTGCAACATTAACATAACATTTCTCCTTTCAAAAATAGCCCTTAATAGTTTTACCTTATCATCTATGATTGCTGTTAGGGACACATGGTGGAAATATCATTGTTTTGTATTGCATTGTATAGCATTGCATTGTATTGCATTGTATTGTATTGTATTGCTGCAGGCACAGCCAAACCCTGATCTGAACTCCTCAGACCAGTTCCTGAAGAATCTCTGGATCCCCAACATCATGTCCCAGTCGGTCCCCAAAAAGCCGGTCGATTACTACACCTGCGCCTTTCGCAAGTCCAAAATGGCAAAGTGAGTGCTTTCTGACACACTGTTGTACTGTGTCCTGGTTAGTCATGGATGAATTTGGTTAGCACTATATCTTCTTTGATTTTTTTACATGATAATTTTATTTTAATTGAACTGGAAGTCCAGGCTGCTGAATCTGAACTTGTATGTGTTACTGTGCTAACAGCTTTATATGGGCATCTCATCCTTCAAAATGAGACTGGACTGTTAAAATGTGCTTTGCGTCTGAGCCACTCTGTGTCCAGGTTTCACTCCTTGAAAACGAGTCATTCCTGATTGCAAGAATGTGAGATGCTGCACTATAATACCTGTTGCAATTGTGTAGCTTATTGATTTGTTATTGAGGGATTTGACAGCTGTAACTTGACTGGAAATAACAAATCAAACAGAGTAAATATACAAACACCCCCACACAACACCAGGGAAATAAAACTCCCATTGCATAGCAATTTGATCCATTCCTGGCTTTACTATGAGTTTCATAAGCTGCACCTGAGCTTGTTACCTAGACACCGTGGCTAATCAAGTTTTTTATATTAAAATCTTGAATGGATGAAATTGCTTTTATTGGTGTTGGTGTCAGTGTCACCTCTGTGCGGATGCTTGTGTCCCTGTCTGCAGGTTTCTGGGCTGCGAAGATCATGACACCTATTTCACAAACACACAGAGACACCGAATTGTAAGTACCATCCCTCTTGAATAAATATCAATTATAGTTCAGTTTACTTTCATAAAATGAGCAAGGAGGTGGCAGTAGACAGGAGTCTATAACAGGTAGAGCATGCTTTTTTATTTTGGGACTTGGCCTTGGCAGGTGTACGAGATTCTGGCCCGGACGGCTTACGGGAAACGCAAGCGCGCTGAAATCGGGATTGAGAGGTTACTGAACGAAGGAGCGTATTCAGCTGCTTTCCCACTTCATGAGGTAAGAACAACGCTCTCAGTTGCGTGATCTCCACAGAAACGAGCGGGTCTATTCAATAGATTCAAATTGCTTAAATCAATAGAAGAAGGGGGCTTTGATGGAATCAACATCTCTAGCCATGTGTGTGAGCCTCACTTGTGTGTTGTTGTCTTTAAAAGTAAAAGTAAAATGACAGATGTGATCCTAATTTAAAATTAAAATGAGGGTTTATTTAGAATTATTTGTAGATATTGCAGGGATGGAAATAACATTCCTATTACTTAGCATTTTCACCCATTTCAGGTTTTACTATGAGTTTGATTTGCTACAGTGTTTGTAGGTAACAAGCCCAAGTGTGTTCTATTAAACTCATATTAAATCCCTGTATTACCATATATTACTTCAAATCGGCTGAACAGAAATTTAACAACTATGCATAAAATGAATTATTTTCCTTGCTGGTTGTCTCAGGGCCCCTTCGAGATTTCAGCGTTTGAGGTTGACCCGGAGCAGCTGAACTCTCGGCAGGTCATCTTCCAGTACTGGGGCCGCTGGTCCAAATGGTACAAGTACCAGCCACTGGACCACATCCGCGAGTACTTTGGGGAGAAGATTGCTATCTACTTCGCCTGGCTTGGTGAGCAACCCTCTGAGGGCTGCCCTGCTTTTTAACATCATGCTTTAACACAAGAGATCTGAACAACTTCTTAACCTAGCTCTTTACACCAGGAAATCGAATCCCAGCTTCTATTTGATTATCTAAGCTCCTTAATCGAATGCACTGCCATGGCAGATCTTATCTTTCCAGCTATGGGAGAGTGGATCACATTCTGAGGAGGTGTATGCTCATGTGATGAGGGAAAGGGTTCCTGGGTAGGGGTCGTGTGCATGCACAAGTGTTTTAGACGTTTGTACAAACATCCTTTTAAATGATTTTTGACCAACCAAAAAAATAATTGATCGATGTAAGAGGTCAAGCAACACCCCTTAATCAACTTGAGCTGGAATGAATTGCTATGCCATCAAAGCATTCTAGGTAAATCCCATCAACACTACCATTCTGGGAACCAGTTTAAACACGGGACCCCACTGATCCAACAAAAACGCTTTTTGTGGGTCACTAAGAATTCATGACCCATTGTCATGTCATACAGTATCTGTATTCCACACCTGATCCTTTTGTAATGGGGTTTGGGGGCCCTCGATTCTTTCCCAGCCTCACCAGTCTATCTGTCTGTTTCTGGTTCACCCGCAGGTTTCTACACAGCCTGGCTCCTCCCTGCTGCTGCGATGGGCACCTTCGTCTTCATTTCTGGCATCATCTCCATGGGAACCAACACCCCTGCGTGAGTCCAGCATGTTTCCAATAGCAGATTCGTAGGAGGGAAAGGTATGGCAACGGAGTACTAACTGGCTAGCCAATGAAAACGGTTTTCTAAATAAACCAGACCAATCAGTGGCCATTTGGACTTTAACTGTGGTCCAATTGGAGGCCAGCTGAAATAAGAGGTCACTTGCTTTTACCAGCCAGTCAACCCTAGAACACATATTGTTATTTTTAAAATACAAGTGCATGATGGGTATCTTGAATAAGCTTAATAGTCTTAATCAGTTTTTACTTAATTTGTAAAGTAGCAGTACATTTTATCCTTTTTTATACGTGTTCTAACTTGGTCTTGGAGAGGAAATGCATTTTAAAAAGGTGTTAAGAACTGCACAGGATCAGATTATCCAGTCTTGATTGTTTGAAGACTCCTAATAGCCCTGTTTAACTGTCACCTTAGGCTAGTTAGACTCCCCATTAACAGCCTGTCATTAAAACAAAGCTGGATACCCAAAGTGCTGCAGCTTGATTGTGGAATATTAGCAGCTAATAATATTGTCTCGGCACTGCTCGGTTTCCATGGCAACTCTGGGATCCTTGACCTCTCATAGTGGGGGTGGCTCAAGTTTCACACTCCGCAATCCAAAGAGAGAGACAGGGAGCGACGGGCAGGCAGCAGGTTATTAACCCTCACAGTCACAGCAATTAGTGCTATTGATTTGGAAATCAAGGCTGGAGCATTCTGTTTTTACAGACTGCTGAACAGAGGAGTGCATAGAATTACCATGTACTGCTTTGCACCCCTGCCTCTTTTCAGCGCTACCAGGGGACATATAGATGCAGTGTTTGCTTATATTTTGGGATTGCATTTTGTTTATATCCTTTAAAACTATAATAAACTCTCGCTAACCAGTGGGGACTAGAACCTGGTCAGATTATTGATTGTAATCTCTACAGTACCAGTACTAAAACTATTTCTTTTATATGTGCGTTTCATCAAAAATCAATAATAATCCTTTGAATAAAATATGCAATTAAATGTTTTAGCAGCCGTCGTTGTTGAAACCAGTTTGTCTCTTTAGCACTTTAGTCTTTCGGTGGTGTGCTTCCTCATGGCACAGTTTGTCCCTGTTGGGTATGAGATACGAAACTGTGCTGTCTGAGGTGTAGCTGAGATATAGCCGAGTGTCAGTGGAAACACCCTCCAGCTACACCTCGTCCATCCCATCCAGCTCAGCTATACCTGGGAAAGGCAGTGGAAACAAGGCATCAGTGGGGTTCATATTAGCTACTGATGGAATAATTTGATCAGGGATCTGTAAAGCAGAGATCAGCTGCATAAAGATACTAGAAAGGTCAGCTGTGTAAATGAATGTGATATGTGGTTGTTTTTTTCTCTTAAATTAAATCATGTTGTCTCTGCGCTCCAATCTGTGTCACTTCACTTCAGATAACTTCCCAAGCATACTGTAACCTGGAATGATTGTTTTTCTATAGCTTTCTCTCTCTATCTCTCTCCTCAGTGAGGAGATTTGCTCCAGTGGGGGGACCTATCACATGTGCCCACTCTGTGACGCCTGCAGCACCTGGAACATCTCGGATATCTGCTCCATGGCCAAGGTAACCAGGGCATTGTGGGGCACAAGGTCCTCCCAGTGCTTCCCTTAACTCAGCGATGCTGTCTCTCTGGCTTGTTAAGGTGTGCTTACTCTGTAGCATTCTCCCTCTCTCCTCTCTCTAGCTGGGGTACCTGTTTGATCACCCAGGGACAGTGTTCTTCAGTGTCTTCATGTCGCTCTGGGCCGTGACGTTTCTGGAGTACTGGAAGAGGAAGAACGCCACCCTGGCTCACCACTGGGACTGCATGGACTTCCAGGAGGAGGAGGTAGGTCCTGCCCAGTAAAACCACACAGCGTTGTATGCCTCCCAGTCAGCTGGGGTGGAGTTTTAGGACTACAGAACCCTCATACTTTTCTGCATTGTTGAACTAATGTTTAGCGACACAATCAGCAAAGATCCATTCAGACATTCTGGTCTGTTTTGAAAATGTTTATAATCCTAGTATTTACCCTGAGGCAAAATGTTCCAGCAGTCAATGGCCAAGAAGAGTTCCTTTATAAAGCTTTGTAATCGTTAATCAGAGAGCAGTACTTGCGGAAGTGACTATAATTTTGCCAAATGCTGATCTCATGCGCATTTAGTTCATTTGACTGACATTCTAAACAATCGAAGTGACAGCCTGGAACACTTGGAAGAAGATCAGCTGTCTTGGAGGCATTACGGCAGTTGATAATAGAATAATAAGGGTTCCAACGGTGTGTAACCATGTTATAGTGTCTTGACATGCAGCATGCACCTGATGATTGAGATTAGTCGATTGATTGATTGCCATGGATTTTATTTCGCAAGCCTCATTTAAACATGAATTGATTGATTATTCGCATTCAACATTATCTCATTCAACCATTAATTGACCGATTTGACAGAATACCTTTATTGCACTTTTTTTTTGTGTTCTGGTTGGATTGATCGTTTTTGCTTATTACTGTCCCGGTCTGCTATGCAGTTAAGAAATGGGTTGCTGCTGGCACTGTCTCGTCCTACAGCAGTGTGAAAGACAGGGCAGGGGCTTGGCGCTCTGGCTCTCACTCCCTGTCTCCACTCTCGTTCAGGAGCGCCCTCGTCCCGAGTTTGCTGCGATGGCGCCAGCAATGGAACAGAACCCCGTGACTGGAGTGAAGGAGCCCTACTTCCCAGAGAAAGCCCGGCTATCCCGTATGCTCACCGGGTCCATGGTCATCGTTATCATGGTGAGACTCGGGCCCCCCACAAAAAATAAACACTTCAACAGGAAGTCTTCATCAGCATTGTACTATAACACGAAAGACGCTGACACTGTATCTGTATAAGAATGAGCATTTAACAGATCAGTGTACAGGTCCAGAAAAGATAACTCAAAACAGCAGACCAGTAAACTAATCTTGTATATATGTGCAGCATCTATGCCCATTTATCTTCAGTTCAAGACACTAACAATTTAGTTAGTTACCCTGAGGTTTCTCCAAAGTTACTTATGCTGAAGGAGTTTATCAGGTAGTATTACACACAATGCTTAGACAAAACCTGAACAAACACTGAATGATTATTAATATGATGTTCTTATATGAATTAGTCATATGTTTTTCTCTTAAGTTTCAATTTTTTGGTTTCAACTAAACTAACTAGAGAACCTCTCCTTTTATATAAATACTACTACTACTACTACTACTACTACTACTACTAATAATAATAATAATAATAATAATAATAATAATAATAATAATAATAATAATAATGTTATTTTTCTGTATGAGAGATAAATGGATTTTAAATCTTCAGTGATGTCAGCCCCTCCTCTTTCCCAGGTACTCTGCACTATCTGTCCTGTTAATGTACTGTTGGTGCCTCGGGTGGTTGAAATGAGATTGCTTTGTCCTATTCGCTGACCCTCTGTGCCCCTCTTTCTCAGCTCTGCGTGGTTATGATATTCCTGGTGACTGTAATCATGTATCGGGGGATCGTCAGTATGATGATGTATCACACAGAAAGCACCGTCCTCCGCACACAGGTAACAGAAACATTGCAATGCAAAGGCACCTCTCACAAACTATTCCAGAGACTCTGGCCAGGTGTATAAAAGCTTTTGCGAACAAGATAGATTTGAAATTCTTTTGGGGCTTTAAATGAACGTTAGTTTTCTAGTTTCTTATATATTTTTGCCCGGGTGATTGCGGTTTGTCTGTGTTTTCCCCACAGGCTGGAAACATTGCTAACATCTCCAGCAGCATGGTGAACCTGGCGCTGATCCTGCTTATGGGCCAGGTCTACACTGCGCTGGCGGAGCAGTTAACCAAGTGGGGTATGGGCTCTTCACTGCTTCAGCAAAGAGACACAGCACAGCCGGCACTGGAGACCAGTAACAACCTGACCACAACACACTGACAGATTTGCATCTTCATTGGAATGTAACTGCAGGTGTTATTGACCAGTTTGGCTTAATATTCACTAGACCGGTCCATAACTGAGTAATAATACCCATGCATTACTGACTAGAAAACTGACTGTCTGTCTATTTATCTTTCTTTCTGTCTTTCTGCCTGTCTGTCTGCCTGACTGTCTGTCTGTCTGTCTGTCTTGCAGAGATGCACCGCACCCAGACTCAGTACGAAGATGCCTTCACTTTCAAAGTGTTTGTGTTCCAGTTTGTCAATTTCTATTCTTCTCCTTTCTATGTGGCATTCTTCAAAGGCAGGTAAGCGCTTCTGGAAAACTCTCAGTACATATAGTGGAGATATTTTTGCACCACAGCTCTGCTTCAGCCGATTTCCAGGGAGATCCTGTCCACACTGAGTTGGGGAATTAAAGCAACAACGAGCAGATAATAAGCACTCAATTATATAGGTAACATTTACAAGAAACAATGTCATATAGACAAGGATGTAGGCCTTCATCAGTGTGTTTTGTTTAACCTGTATTGACATTTCATCAGGATTCTAGGGTTAAAGGTGAAATCCATTTTGTTTAAAAATCAATTTGTTTTCCTAGATTTTGTTTGCTTATTTTCACTGCTGCGCATCTAGTACAATATATATAACAGATTTGTTTAAAATGCGATACTGCATTGAATTGAATGAGATTGACAGTCGTTTTGACGGATGCCTCATTCAGTGTTGTATCAGTGCATGACACAGATGAAGGCACTTGCAGTTTAAAAGCTCCAGTTTCTCCTCCTCTGCAGGTTTGTTGGGTATCCTGGGCATTACGGCAAGCTGTTTGGAATGCGCAATGAAGATGTAAGTAAACTCACAGATTGTTCATGGCTGTCATCTCGGTGCTTGTAAATAGGCAGGCAGACAGAGAGAGAACTTCAATCCCCAGTGCTGTTGGTCTCTCACCTTTACACTGGTGTTGCAGAAGTTGGTTTGAAAAACATTTTCAATATTAGCATTGTACTATAAGCTTTAAATGTCATATTGATGTGCTTTCTGTATATATATATATATATATATATATATATATATATATATATATATATATATATATATATATATCAAAAGAAAGTTATCGCTGTTCTAACACATTTATATAAAACAAAGAGGTATATAAATGAAAGACACTGACGAAAGGTTTTTTGTTTCTTTTTAATCACTCAATCATTCATCCTTGACCTTGACACGCTTGAGTGACTATGACTGAAGCATATGCACTTAATCACCTAATTAGTGAGACAGTTGATTGGACAGTGGAGAGTGATTTCAGCTGTTGAGTTTCAAGCTTTTATAAAAGTAGTGAAGAAAATCACAGAAAAAAAACAATCTGCCACGTCTGTCAAGAGAGCAGCGCCTTCGTGCAATTGGCATGTTGGAGCTGGACTAGGGCAGCGTACTGTGACTCGCCGTCTTGGGTGCTCGCAGCCAGCATTTTCAACCCTGGTGAGACGGCATAACCAGACACACTCTGCCAATGACAGGCCACGAAGTGGGAGAGTCGCAACACCTGGCCAAGAACGATAGATCATTTTGCAGCATCTTCGTGATGTCAGTTGCTAATCAGCACAATAAAAAGTCACTGCACCTGCTCTAAAACATGCCATTTTTTCAACTGCATCTAGTGCATTTTATCCAAATATAAGTGATTTGTTTTTTTGATGCTCAAATATAAGTTATAAATGTATATATAATATTTATGCAGTGCCCTGACTGTGTGTGCTGCTTTTGACAGTGTGGTCCCGGCGGTTGTCTAATTGAACTGGCTGAGCAACTCTTCATCATCATGGTTGGGAAGCAAATCATCAGCAACATCCAGGAGTTTGTTATTCCGTAAGTGCCGTCCTGAAATACACAAGCATCTCAAACGACCTACTAGCGCTCTGATGCAGCGGCAGCACAGAGGACATGGCTCTTTGCTAAGGGGCAGGGGCATCGGAAGCAAAGCACTAGTGCAGCAGTTGTTTTGCACCTCCTGCTTGCTTTTATCAAACAGTGACTTTATGCTTCCACAGCCTCTTAGCAGCTAATACAGCACACAACATAAATAACGCGCTGCCTGATTAAGAAAGCGTTTATGGTCATTTATAAGCCAATAAAGCAAGCTGTCAGTATCGAGCTGAGCTAGTGCTTTTTTTTTTAAAGGGAGCAGAAATGTTTCACTGCAGAACAGAGCTATGAATTGGGTAACGTTATTTGAATCCTATGCCATGTAGCATTCATAAAGGCTACATAACTCTGTGCATGATCGTTCGTTATGACTTTGAACACTGACAGGTATCAATAGTTACAGTAGAAGTGTTAACGGCTAGGAGTCACACTCACTTGAAATGCTGAATATTCAATTATACTGCATTGGTTTGCAGCATATGTTATGACTGCATGTTATTAATAATGTATATGTGTAACTTGTCATTGTTCACAGTGGTAATTAAGGATTATGCGCAAATTAATCAATGTTATGTAGACTTTATGAAGGGGTTTGAATACTGCATTGTATCCAGTTCAAGGATAAGTTCAACAAAAATATATTTTTCTTCAGTGGAATTAAAAACATTGAAAAAACAGAGAAAGATGCTGAGGGAGTGTGAGAAAGCAATTAATTACATTTTCAATTAAAAAAAAAAAGGAAAATCGTCATAGCAGGCTCTTATGAAACAATTTTTCAAAATGGTTTTTAATAACACTGAACTATCATTTTTAATATGCTCCAGTGGCCAGGAAGGGAGGCTGCAGGAATGTTATTCCGAAGAGAGGAAAGCTGTCAGGTTCTCCCCCTGCAGATCCTTATTAATATTTCATGGCCTCACAGACAGAGCAGTAAGAGACAGTAATTATACAATCGGGGAGCGTGAAGTCTGGCAGGCAGCCAGGTGCTCTGAGCTGCTTATTAAACTGCTTCTTTGTGCTCTGAAATGGATGTCTCTACCTAATCTGTCAAGGCTTGGTTTGATTCTACTTTACTCTTACCTATATTGGCAGTGGAAGTCTCACTGAACCCCCCTCCTCTAATTCAGCAGTGGTTCATCCAAGTGAAGCCCAGCTGTGATCCAAGTTTATCAGTAATACACTACAATTTGCACCAAAAGTAATAAAAAAATAATTAAACTGTTACTATATATATATATATATATATATATATATATATATATATATATATATATATATATATATATATATATATATATATTATATATATTAAAAAAGTTTATTTTCACTTCACCAAAAAACTATTGGAGACCTTGCTTGATGAGTCTGTCCCAAACTCAGAAATGACTGTATTTAATACAATATTATTCTGAAAGTAGAAATAATTTATATATAATAGTACATATCCGCATGTAAAACATATTTATTTACTATTGACATTATTCTGTATTTTTTTCTTGCAAGAGCTTGTATTGGTTGGATGTACAGTAGAACACCTTGCCGTCTTAATCAACTGCTCCAATAGTGGCAAACAACACTATAAAGTAGAACCCCAGAGTTACGAACACCAAACGCAAAATTACTTCCAACAAATGTATCCAGAGAGGCGAGGCAGATTTCAAAGCAAACACAGCCAATTTTACAAGGAACATTTTAGTTTTAAACAAAGTCAAAGGAGGGTGAAGGACTGAGCAAATTGCACAAATGCATTTTGTTTAAAAACAAGCACTATGTTAATCCTGGCCGTTTAAATCTGTATTTTTGCTACAGTCACCATTTCAATGGTAACTTAAAGGTAGCCTTTTTCCGTTTATAGAACTATTTTACTTTAGAAGCATAACAATATGAGTCTTGCATTACTGTGCTGTATCTTTGTGTTATTCGCCAGATTGAGGGTGTAGACAGCAGGTGCCCACGTTTATTAAAACCTTTTTCAGAGTTATGAACGACCTCCATTCCCAAGGTGTTTATAACTCTGAGGTTCTACTGTATCAAGAACCAAGTGATGTTCAGTTTGGTAATAGGCTCCCCTGCTGTAGAAAAGACAGTGCTGTTGGAGACCCCTTCTGGCCGCCACTGCTTGTGTTTGATTGCTGTGCTCCCCTCAGGAAGGTGAAAGCCTGGCTGCAGAAGCGTCAGATCGGAGCCGTGCGAGGGTCTCGGATCTCTCAGGAACCCAAGCGCTGGGAGGAGGACTACGAGTTGATCAAGTGTGAGGGGCTCTTTGAGGAATATCTGGAGATGGGTAAGAGACAGACCAGCGCTGGCAGTTATCAGAGGCTTTCCAGCATCAACAGCAGTTCTGTACTCTTCTGAGTTAAATCTCTTGCACATCCTATACACTTCCATTAGGGTTAATCGATTATGATGTTCTCTGTTAAATTAGACAATCTGAATTTGCTTCTAACACTGCTTTCTAACACTGCCCCTCTCCCCCCAGTCCTCCAGTTTGGGTTCATCACCATCTTCGTGGCAGCATTCCCCTTGGCTCCGCTCTTCGCTTTGCTCAATAACTGGGTGGAGATCCGCCTTGACGCCCAGAAGTTTGTCTGCGAGTACCGTCGTCCTGTGGCGGAGCGAGCCCAGGATATTGGGGTGTGGTTCAACATCCTGGAGGCCTTGTCCCACCTCTCTGTCATTGTCAATGTGAGTGTGAGAGACAGTGTCCAGATTTATAAAAACAAACCTAGTCCAGGGGATCCACCAGTCTAATCCGAGATCTCTGTCCTTAATTATTTAATTGAAGAGGTCAAAGTTCATTGGTAATTGAACCAGACCTGATTGGACCATGGTTCTGATCTGTATTGAAAGAAACCCAATTGATTTAAACATAACTTTTCATAGGTTTTATTATTGAATAAAGTTAATCTAATCACTTTATTATGAAAATAAATACAAATGAAGACCTGGATGCCAAGTGTGAAGTCCTAATATAATTATCAGCTGATTTCATAGACCCTGATTAGCATCAATCCTGGACCACCTAATGTTAATGCAGGTACGGTAGCCCAAGATTACTGCTCATAGAAAGAAGTTTGAAAAATAAACTTAGTAAAACCTTGATAATCTAATATCTCACTAAGTTACTTTTTCAGTGTTTATAGTTTTCTCATAGTTGAATGTTGAAGGAAGACTGTTTTCCATGGTTGTCTTGATTTCCTGCAGCATGTAATTAATGAAATAATTTCTTACTGGATTATCTATGAGTCAGTTCAGAGCAGACTCAGTAGGGTCCTAATTCATATGATGACTGACCCCTGATCAATTCAGCAACATTGTCTCAACATCGTTATGAAAGCCGTGGGCATGGCATGTGGATTTCCCCCCCTGAATAGATCTGCATTGTTCTGCCGCAGGCTTTTCTGATTGCCTTCACATCCGACTTCCTGCCACGACTCCTCTACCAGTACAAGTTCGACAGCAACCTGCACGGCTACGTCAACTTCACCCTGGCCCACGCTCCACCCAGCTACATGGATGGGAACTACACTCAGTGCAGGTGCTTGCTAACTCCAATCTTCTTCAGGGAAAGATGGGCAGGCTTTCAATACAACATGCTGTGTATTCCCTCTGCAGTAATTAGAGAGGAAAATGACCTTAATAAAAAAAAAACTGGTCATAATCATGAGAGGTGTTTTCATTGTCTCTAAATTGAAAGGGACTGACAGCATGTTGTCCTTATACAGAGTAAGTCAAACGAGGGAGTCCTCATGCACTGTAGTAGAGCATTGCAGCCCTGAGCAATAATACAAAATGCCATATTTTATGTGCACAGTAATAATGTATTTTTATATAAGCTGTGCTGAGTCGTTTGTACATGTGTTTTGATTAACTGATGGCAAACCAGTGGTGTCAACTTTAAAGATGCTAAATAGTGCCCTATTTCCAAGTCTACTACAGTTGTGGCATGTTCGCATTCTTAGATCCAGTTTTGAAATGAAATTCGGTTCTTTTTTTAAAGCTGAATTAGTAGTAACAAACACACTCCTCTGTCACTTCTCATCAGATACAAGTCGTTCCGAGATGACAGTGGGAACTACACCCTCTTCTACTGGGAGCTGCTGGCAGTGCGCTTGGGTTTCATCATTGCCTTTGAGGTATGGGGATGCTCTCTAACTCACTTACTTGTCTGTACTTTGACCATATTTGCTGTGGAGGTTTCATGGCCTCCACAACCCCTCTTGATATGACGTCCCTGGCTTCCCTCCCCCAGCACGTGGTGTTTCTCATCCTGCGTGCCATTGACTGGATAGTGCCGGACGTTCCAGAGTCCCTGGCACTGAAGATCAAGCGAGAGCGCTACCTGGCCAAGCAGGCCCTGGCTGACAACCAGGACGCTGTCCTGAGGGTGAGTCAAGGATCAGCCTCCACCCCAGGTCAGTGCAGCACAGTGTCACACGTCTGTCTGCTGTGTCTCTGTCCCGCATCAGCAACAGTTACCAGAACGAGATCGATGTGTTTTTTTTTTTCTTACTGCCAAAGAAAATATACTATTCAGTATTCTATTTATTGCAGGGGCGTTGTATGAGTAAGGAAATACAAAGCCTGTGATGTAATTTGAAGGAAGCTTTTGACAATGAAAATGTACTGTAGGTGGTTAGAAGCTGAGGGTTTTATTTTAGTTTTTATTTATTTATTGGACGAAGGAGAACATTTTTCAAGGTGGTCTTGGTATTGTGCTGAGCTGATCAACATTCGGATCCGTGCAACTAACTTATTCACTGCACAGGCAGCTAAACAAGCAAGCAAAGCATTAACACGAGAGGAAATAAAGCACGAATCAAACACCAATGTGAACATCAAACTACAGCAGTATGAGTGCTGCAAGAAGTAGAACCAGACGTGGAGCGATCAAAGCTGAGAATGCTGTTGAGTTCCGTGCCGAGCTGGAGTGACTGTTGCTCATGCACACGGGTGTGGTCTCTGGTGTCAGTCCGTGTGTCTCTGTGTGTATCTGTCTGTGTGCTGACTGTCTTTGTTCTGTATTGTTTGTCAGTAACAGACAGGGCTGTGTACGGTATGGCAGGTGAGTACAATCCCATCATGGATCATCACTTATGAAATGCTACAATAATCTGATGAGTAGTTTTTAAGTTTGCTGCAATCAGAATGTTAACAGAGTATACGAAACTTACACATATACAGATGCAGATACAATTTAATTAAGTTGTTTCTGCTGATGTTTTAAATTAATATCAATACGCTGTGGACACTTTAAATTACAGATACAACTGACCTCTAACGAATATGGTACAAGGGAATCTATTGTTTCTACTTGTATAATTACTAGTTTATTTTAAAGCATTGCCATTGAGCTAAGTGAAACATTTCTAAATCCCATATTAAAGATACGCTGTTACTGATTGACATGCTGTGATGTGGTGAACAGCATGCTGTGATTTGAAATAGCTGTGGTACAGTATGCACTGTAGGTTGCAAAAGAGGTGTATTCTCATCAACCACATTCTTCAGATTTGAAAGATTGTTCTCAAATGAATTTTTATTTACCTCCCCCCCCCCCAAAAGCAAGCGACCTCTCTCCAAGCAGCATGTGCTAGTGGGGCGGAGCAGGAAGTGGAGGAAATTGAACTGGAAGAGGATATTTGATTGGCCAGAGCATGACCTGCCGTTTTTTGAGTAGGAAGACTGGGAGGACTGGAACAAAAGGGGAATAAATTGCTAACAATCGCCATGCAGCTGCTCATTTGTGTTTTTCTTTTTCCTGATTGGCCGCACTGTTTCCGAGGAGATCGTGAAGCAAAAGGGACTCAAGAATCTAAATACCAAACCTGACGTTACTGTAATATAAAGTATGTCCTCAGTTTGTATCTCTACATTATTTTATATTTTTAGATCAATCAAAAGCAGGCGCTTAATAAAATGACATGGACTGTCAAAGTATATTTTATTAATAAACTCTTGAATTATTGTTGCTCATGTGCACAGCCAGCTTTATCAATGTAGATTTTTCTCAAAATAAAATGGTCATGGATATTAATATGGAGGTTCTAACACAATTGCTGGAAACAATACTACTGATTTCTTTAAGGGTTTATTCTGGCAACTCAGGGACTTCTGTAACTTATCTAGACTTTAGTACCTTTACTTTTCATACGTGCATGTATAGCAGAACGAGGTGTTGCTCTCCTTGCAGTAAGAAACCTTTTGCATGTGTGGGACTCTGTAAGGTTTGCGCCAAGCCCTCTCAAATCAAGAAGAAGCTTCAGGAAAACCAGTATCTGTTCTGGCTGTTCCTTCAAAGCGACAGCTAAAATATCCTCCAAGGCTTAATAATGATTTGCTGTGACAGGCAAAGATCAATTGCTTTTGATATATCGGCTGTGGGCCTTGAGTGGTGCGGCCACTTCATTCTTCATGCAACATTCAGAACATCTCAAAGGTTTCCATTGGCAGTGCTTGGTAAAGCTCAGCGTATAACAATTTTAATTTGCAATACAACAATTAGATTCTTTGGAATCTATTAAAATGTATTTTAAACATCATACTTACAGCTAATTGGACACTAATTCATATTTTGGATATATACAGCGCTGCCATAATATTAAAAAGTAAGTAGCAGGGTTTGGAAAAATATAGCGTTATATGTCCCCATGTGTTGCTACAACTGTTTAAATAACATACCTGTCATTTTTCTTTTCATTGTTAACATCCTGACAACTTTTTACACTTATAACTGTAAAGTCTTTTTTAAAGCTCTTTTCAAAGTGGCTGCTCTAGTGCACTGGGGTTTGAGCTTGGCCGCTAAATCACTACAGGAAGAGTGATAAAAAAAAGCCCAAAACATAACAAGTGCTCTGGCTTTTCTGTTCTGTAGCACGTCACGGATCACTATTGTTGTGTTACCTGTTTGACGATGTGGGTATTAATCCTCACACTATCAGTGCACTAGAGCGGACATTTTGAAAAGAGCTTTGAAACAGACTTGAAAGTTATAAGTGTAAGAAGTTGTCAGGATGAAAACAATTAAAAGAAAAATGACAGGTACATTATTTAAACAGTTGTACCAACATGTGGGGACATGTAACGCTATACTGTTCAGTACCCCACTACTTACTCTTTAAGATTAGACCCCCCGAATGGAAAGAAACCTCTGGGGCTTCCCTCCAGGTTCCTGTCTTTGTACCACATTGGAGCATCTTCAAGGCTCAAGAGACTTCTGTTTTTACAATGTGCAGGATTGTTCAGATGTAATATATTTTCTTTCTGGAGCGTTTATGCCAGCTGTCCTTCTGTTTTAAAGCTTTTTGTTGTTCCTCAATGGGAGGGTGGTGAATGGTGGAACGTGTACAAGCATACAGTGCGAACATGAAGGGTTGTGGAATATGCATTGTTTGTTAAAAGTGAAAACACAAAATACAAATGTGCCAATTTCTGTGACCTTGCCTTGTGAGGTGGTAGATGCCTCTAGAATGTCCTTACGCACTTCTTTCATTATGAAATGAAAAAAACAGAAGCAGCAGCTTTGTTAGTACTTGTAAAGCAATCCAGCACGTTGCATTTTTAGAATGATAAACTGTTAACTGGGAAGAGGTGGTCAGTGAGTATCAGGGTGGCAGTAAATCCCAAAACAGAAAAGAAAACACTTCTGAATCGCGATAATTGCAATGAGGAGAAATTATTTCTTATGCTCGTGTCTCCTAACAAAGACTACAGGTGCCTGCAGTTCTATACAAATGGTTTTGCATGTTTTAATGTGTATTGACTTTCAAGGTTTTGGAGTCAGACTGTTACTCCAGTAACAATTATGTAAATTACATCAGTGGGAAATAAAGTCAAATTTGATTATCTTTATGTCGTTTCTTTTCTATACATTCAGTATTCAAAACAAGCAGGTCCAATGATTGTTCAGATTTGTACCAGACTGTTTCTAATGCCCTTGTAAGAAAACACTCTTTCTTGTACCTGCTGTTGTCTATTGAGAAGGGATTGTTACTGTGTTTCTGTTAGTACTGCAGTATATTCTACCATTGCATGTTTTATAGTTATTAATGACATTATTGAAAAAGAACAACTGAGATACTCAGAGGAAATCATGGGGCACTTGCAAAATAATAACAAAAAACAAGTATTATCAAGTGTGGTACCTTAAACCAAGAACCTAATACAAGGTTCAAGGTCAAGTTATATTTTATTAACTAAAATGTATTTAGTATATCACACATATTGTACAATTCTTTTAGAAAAGTTTTAAATAATAATGTACTAGATTCTATTGAATTCAAGTTGTACAAAATCACCAGTTCCAATTCTAAAACATAAAAACAGCTTACAATGACCACAAAACTGCTCGCAAGCCTTTAAATAAAACACCTGAATTGTTTATTTCTGGTTTGTTAACTTTAAAATCTAGTCTACTGCCTATTTAAAAAAAAAAAACAAAAAAAAACAAAGAAATTGTGCAGCCACAGAGTTACACATCCTCTCACCCAGAGCATTGTGGTCTTGTTGGCATGTGTTCATGCCTTGTTTGAGTTCGCCCCCTCAGGGAATGTGCTTTCATGCTGTTTAGAAGAAGCTGGCACCATTTGAAGCGGAACTGAAACTAGAGCGCAGGTAGGACGCAGCGCTTTGTAGTGCAGCACACAGATTGGTCTGATTTTAGAGGTTAAGAAACGCTAACGCCCTGGTAGATCTGTGATTGCAAGGAGTTCTGGGTTGGAAAGTTTTAATATATACAGAGATGGGTGGGTATTGCATGAGTACTGTGTCAATACTAACGCTCTCACCGAGTCAATACACTCAGGGCTGAAGTTTCACAGTCGCTGGATCTGAGCCACGCCACTCATGAAAAGATGTGGTTGATGCACTAAGAACACCAAGATTACAGGTTGTAGGGAAGTTTTAAAGACCTACTATCCACCTACTACTAAAGTCTGTCATAAATGCTGTGTTGCTCATCATGGCAGAATTTGTTATAGGCAGCATTTATATGTTGTAGAAAACATGTTATGCGAGGGCGACACAAAAGTGCATACTACATATTGCAGATGTTCCTATTTTTAGGGGGTCTTGCAACAAAGGCAATCTGCTTAGGAGGACTGTAAAATTAAGACCGTTAAGTAATCATGAAAGTCTTCTGCAGTCCAATAACATAACCTTGTTGTTGTGATGGAAAATACCACCACTCATTAATAACAGCTTGGCTGAAACACAAACATTTCCAAAAGAGAACCTGTTACTACATCAAGTCTTCTGAAGGGTCTACTGAAGTTGTAACCAGAGTTTCACAACTTCTCTAACTCTCTCTCTATTGGAGGATGCATTGACAGTACACAGGGTCATCATCTGGCCCACCGCCAATCAGCAATGTCTTTCTGAAGGCACACAGTGACTAATGAATTTCATTGGGGCTTTGCTGTATAGGTATCTATAGGGTTATTTTTAATGGGCTGCCCTGCACTGGTTCATATTGGAGTTAATTTTACAGTTACATGATGCATCCAGATTTTGTTTAAGAAAATTGGTCTTATCAGAGAGGATTTTTAATAGAGGTTTGATACACTTGGGACTACAGATGTTGTCCTTGATACTGAATACAGGGGTGGCCTTAATAGTAATGGTGACTTTACACGTGTGTCAATGGGATCAAATTAAAACTGTAAGAAAGCGATCTTTTAACTGAGGTGGCTTAAATGTGAGGTATTACTCTATATTGTAAATTATACATATTCTTTATAAACTGACTCATACTAACATGATCGTCTTGTGTGCTACAGTCTAGGTGACCAGATTTCCCTTCGCAATTCGTTTAACTACACATTATAGTTGCATGTCTTTCAATTTTTACCCTTAAAAATTTTGCATACTTTTAATTTTGTATAGTAGCCTATATGAAAAATATTAGTCAGGAACTATATATATATATATATATATATGTTATCTGGTGCATTTAAACTGTTGGATACAACGTGTCAAAGGTGATGCCTTTTTCCTGGAATCTGGCTTAGTCGCAAGTGAAATGAATTTGTAGTTCTTCACCAAACTGCAGCGTGATTCAGCACAGGGCTAAATAGCAGGCAGGGTCTTGCAGGACAGAAACCATACACCTGCTTGACAAAAGCTTGCGCTCAGATTGCTGTCACCCAGATTCAAGTACAGTCTGCGTATTCTATTGTTCCTCATCTCTCAGACGAAACGCACACAAAAACCATCAGACAAACAAATGGACAAAAGCCAGCGGTTTTAGCAGGAGCCTGTTTCCTGAAGGCAACTCGGATCAGAGCTCGGATTTGGTTATTTAGTAGAAGAGTATCCAGGGAATTGAAATCATGTCTCCCTTGTATAATATCCACTGTGCTCCGCGCTGTAATTTAACATCATCCATAACAGCAGAGAATGAATTAAACCTGATGGGAGATTTACTGGATTATAGAGTAGGATAGGTAGCTTTTGCAATGTAGTGCTGCAGAAAACAAAAGAAAACATTTTCACCGTCCATGGTTACTGCAAAACCAAATCAAATAGTATGACCTGCAACAGTGCACAGAGTACATTCAGGGAAAGTGATACAAACCCACACACTCGTACTGATACCTGGCTTACAGTATGTACAATTTGGGATTTCAAGCCATGGAAAATCGAGGAATTGCACACAGCCCCCCCTCCCCCCGCTTTCATGGCCTTATTCAAAAAGCTTATTAAAACAGCTGTCCAGCTCAGGAGAATATAACTGTACTTTATTAAATTCAAATTAACACAACAAAACATATATTTGTTGTTATTTTTTTAAAGGTGCCATGACAACAAATTAGGGTTTTAATTGATTAATTGTTAATCGATTAATCACACCTGTGTGCTTTGGCCAAATAAAAATAAAAATTGGTCTTGTCTACCTGAGTATGGCACATGCAGAAATAAATCTTGAAACAATGGCAGTTGGCACGTCTAAAGACCTTGGCCGCTGCTGTCGGCTCCCCTTTCTGTCTCAGCCATCCTGACAGGCAAATACAGGTGTTGGACTGTGGGTGGGGGAGTGATCAAAAGTTGGGCTAGGGGTGGGGAAGTGCTATAATTTAGCGTCAGGAATTTCATATCATTACACGTGGCATTTAATAATGTTTTTCCTTTAAAAAAACAGGAGAGACTCTCCTTGTCCTCACTTGAAGCATTGAATTCCTGAGCTATTTAAAGATGCAGTTATCATCCACCATTTAAGCTAGCGTGCATACAGTATATATATAACAGTACCAAAGTGATTCATCCAAAACTTCAAAACACTCAGTCAAAACAAAGTTTATAGAAACGAAATCAAGTGGATAAACATTTCAGCTAGTGTCTGAAGCTACTGTAGGCACTACACTTCATCAGTGTACTGAAGAAGGCACTAGCTGAAATATAGGCCTACTTGACTTAGTTTCTTATAATTTCCTGAGTCACGCCTGAGTTGAATACTGTTAATGAAAAAGTAAAACAAACACCCAATATTATACAAGCAGACTACAGCATAACCAGCAAAGGTAGCACCATGGTTTGGCACAAATATTACCCAGCGGTTTTGATAAGGCAACAAACTAGTACTTCTAGGATACCTGGACCCTGGTAATGCAATTAATTACCAGTGTCCCTTGGATCCATTCACCATCTCTGTTAAGAAATAGACTATAGTTTTGCACAACTTGTGTTACATTAAATAACAGATAATCCAAATTGTATCCTTGTATTAATTTTAGAACCATTAGAACACAAGTTATTTTCTAATACAGTTTTCTGCATGTACACTTCGTGCAGACATAATACTGAAATGAAAATGATTTATTTAAAATATTTTAGGCAGAGTAAGAGAAATGGCAGGTGTTGCAATCTAATGCTCGAAGGTATTTTTTTATTTTTCTACCTGAAGGCACTTTTTTTTTTTTTTTTTTTTTTTTACCTTTTTTATTACCTTTTTTTTTTTCGCAGAATATATTCAGCCTCCCTCCGGGCGAGGTAAGTTTTCACATGTCAGCGGTTCTTGTTCAGAAACATGCTGCATTACCTACAGACCGCGCTGGAGGACAGGCACATTATAATCCGATTGCATCAAACAACCCCTTGCAGAAACATTAGCCCACCAGCCTTAGCAGATTTTAATCCTGCACACTGGTACGAATCATACTGCTACCACATTGCTATTGGGTTTAATCTACTATAGGTAGTTTAGGTAATAAATCATGGCAAATGGACCTTTATTCACTGTGCAAAGTTTTTACAAAATAGCATTAACCAACAGAGACAATCAGATAATGTCCACAGAGGATTAGGGTCTATACTGCAAAAATATAATATTTACTCTGAATGTTATTTTGATTTTAATGGAACTAGCATCAATGAAATTCTATAAGATTCACCTCTACAATGTTACACATTTTAAGGTCATTCATCTACTTTACTACATTTTGACACTTTGTGAGCTATTCAACACACCTCATAATACTAAAATAAGTATAGTCTGAAGTTGTTTAAATGTGATGCTTGCGTTAAAAAAAATGGATGCAAATTAAGAAAAATTACCTTAAAGTTTGCAAACAAATGCACCAGTGGACCTAAATGGGAATGTGGCAATAGACTTGTTAACTTCTGCAAATATACGCCGATGATCATCTAGTACAGGTGAAAACTTCCATAGTAAACATTTTATTTTTGTCCATCTTCTTGAACCTTGTTCTTTATTTGTGCAGATGGTTACAAGGCAGTTAATGGATAATAAACCCAAGTTAGGAATTCAGGGAGAAAGGTATTAAACCTTGCGTCTGCTTATTCTTATCAGGCTAGCGAGACAGGTGGCTTCGATGTGTGACGAAGAAGGCAGTCTGAGGTCTGTCAGTGCTTGTTCACCAAGCCAGGTGCAGACTGCATGCAGAGGCTGCAGAAGAGCATTCAACTGCTGCACCTTGAATGTGTTACTCCTCAGTGCCACCTCCTCTCTCTGCAAGGTTTTTGTTAGGGGTAGTCTTCAGCCACCTCAGGCCCACCTCTCCCAGCACTCGTCTCTATTTGGAGAGTCCAGGGATTGCGTGTGTGAAGGAGAAATGTCAGATCTAGAACAGAGCTGAAGCTGTATATGAGGTCCTGTAAAATGGAATTGATTCAACAGTGCCATGGAGAGTGTGAAGACTCAGAAGACTGTAGGCAATCTTTTTTTTTTTTTTTTTGCCAGTGGCTTCAGTTACTTTGAACTTGGCCTCTTCCAGTAGCCGTTAGGGTTTCCCTGAAGGAAAGGTGAGCATGTGATGTCGACTCTGGCCTAACCGTTTTTTTTCCTTAGATTTTTTTTTTAACACACAGGAGGTTAGAGAGAGAGAGAGAGAGAGAGAGAGAGAGAGAGAGAGAGAGAGAGAGAGAGAGAGAGAGAGAGAGAGAGAGATATGAAGGGGGAAGGAGAAAAGAGATTGCAGGCATGTCACGACAGCTTTCTGCATGGTCTGCACAGACACACAAACGCACACACGCCCTCTCTCCCTATCTGGGTCTGGCCTGGCTACAGCACTTCGCTATTAGCTAACTGCAACAGAGTCTCTGCACACACAGGCTCGGCTTCCCCTGGCATGTCAGTTCATCTCCCCTTTGCCGGCAGGTGCTCTAGATGAAACAATAAATAACTTTTAGAGAGAGAGAGAGAGAGAGAGAGAGAGAGAGAGAGAGAGAGAGAGAGAGGGGAGGGGGGGGAGCTGGAGAGGTGGATAAACATTTCAAGAGACTCGCTGCTGCAGCTACTGGTGTGTGTGCTCTGTGTTTTGGACTTTGCAGCTGAGGAAAGGAGGAACTTTCTTGTCCTTGCGCTGCCCAGGAAGTCGTGGACGCTGGGGATCAGCAGAGGATTAGGATCTGCAGAAAAGGATTACTAGGGGCGCGAGGGCAGTAATGGGACCCCCAGTGCTTCCAGACATTGCTCACTATACCTGGAGCTCAGCTGAGAGGCTTCCCAGTGGCTGGGGAAGGAGACACAATTTCCAATGAGGTAAATGGCTACATTTGTACTGATTAAGTCAGCTTTGCTTATGCTTGTTTGTAACTGAATCTGTATCAATAGTGATCCTATTGATCAGCATTAGTTGTCCTGATGGCTGTGCTCTTCTGTACAGACCCAGTGCCTTCAGAGCAGCTTGAGAACTTGTTCTTGTTGATATATATTTTCAAAGAGGGCAGACTGTTTAGTTTGTAGCACTAACACTGGCTGGCTATTTGCAGGGGGGGGGGGGGGGGGGGGGGTGTGTTATATTTTTAGGGTCATGATTTGCAGGTAGCAGTGGCTTAGCAGGGATTTCTATACTTGGGGGCACAACACTCCTATCCCAACCCCCCACAAGAAGAAATTTATAAGTAGTGTGCTAGCACTTTAAAGAACAAGATATAAACTACAGTAACATCTGATACAGACACTATACTGCTGTGTAGACTTATTTTTACTGTGGGGTACAGCATTTAGAGTGGTCATTGGACCCCTGTACACCATTATGAATTGTCTATGTGGAGCGTGTGAGCTGATGGTGGCTATGCTGCATAAACAGGCATGTGTTTGTGGGGCTGTCATACAGGGTTCCTCTGCCATAGAGCAATGTGCTGCCAGGGCAGTTGTAAGAGATTCAGCAACAGTCATTAGGCAAATGACTGTACATTGTGAAAGTCTGACTATAGCTCTCACACTGTAGCATATCGGTCCTTACAGGTAGACTCCTTAATAAACCCATAGAGACTGCACTGTTGGTAATTCAAGCAGCACTGGTCTATTTAATCAAATGTTTTTAACTGGTCTTAAAGCAGGTCTAAGAGCTGGTTCAGCTGCTTTGTGCTCCTTTTACTTGAGCATTCGGAAGTCAATTGATTGTTGTTTGCACTCCTAAATGAATCTAATTGCTGCACACCATCTGTTATATTCCTGATTGGTATCCAGTTGGAAACCAGTCAATATTTGTTCCAATTCCCTCGTCCTGCTGGTCCCCAGTTCACTGGCAGCTGCTGGAATTTTCAGCAGGGTGTTGTTACAGTTGGGGAGGTCAAGACTGCTGTACAGCTGGGACTCTAGTCTGATAGTTTCATTTAACTGTAACTTGTAATCAGTCAAACAAAATCATTGCACAAGCTGTTATACTGTGTATATGGATGAGGTTACCAAGCCACACTGTTGATGTTGAATCTTTGGGATCCTTTAAGACCCTACCCCTCTTGGAACTGGACAAGCATTGATAACACTACTGTTGTTCAATGACATTCATAACCTGCAACTGCTGCAGGTAGCTGCTGGAGCACAGAGAGGGTGACTCAGTGGCTGCAGGATGCAGGAGAGAGAGCTGTGCCACTGGATGATGTAAACCAACTGGACAGTATAGTAGTAAAGCAAGTTGCACACACTGTGGGATAAAGGAGCAAGCAGTCACCACAGACTGATACTAGGACTTCAGTGACAAATTGACTGCAACACGGTAGCTTTTTTTTTTTGGTTGAGTTTTGAATTCCAAACAGAAGTATGCACACCTGTAAAAGTATAATTGAGGTGTGTCAGAGAGATACCAGCCATCCAAGAAAGAAAGAAGGAATTCCTACACACTTTGCCAGCAGAATAATTAAATGGAAGCCACATGAAAACTATAAATGCTACCTGATGAAGGTTCTGCCATTGTGGCTGTGATTGCATAATCAATGTGTTAAACTTCTTGTGCCACTCATGTGTCCTCGTTTTTTATAGATGTACTTGCATTACTAAGTAAAGTTTTTTAAACTAAAAAAGATTTTTTCAATCCTAAGGTAAATATCTCATAGATTATTACTATGGAATGACTGCCTGCAGTAGCTGTTTTATAGGAAATAGACATTCTGAAACTCAGATGGAAGATACTAGCATGTGTCTTTTTGCTTTGTTCATATACATCCTGTCCACACAATAAAGATCTACATTAAGAGATTTTTTATTTCTATCTGTCTGCGAATTGAAATGAATGCAAATGTTACACATACCTGTGTATTCTGTTACCAGGTACTAACGAATAAAATACTCTCAAGAAAGTTTATGATTCCATCCCAGAGTTCTGATGACACTGGGTTACCCCATGCAGTTTATGGATTATTATTATTATTATTGTTATTATTTAGAATTCTGGTACCAGGTTATTTGCATATTGGTTTCTCAGGAAGTATTAAAAAGCTAAAGAAGCCCTCATAAACCGCATGGGCAAAGGTCATTCTGTTTATTGTCCTCTCCTTTGAAACTATGATCTATTTATTACCCTCTTAATACAGCGCAGTACCAGTCAGCAATACAGTAAAGAATATTTTTTTTTTAAATGAAAACTGAAAAATCGTACATTCTTTGAGATATACGTCAAGGGAGAGGTGCAATTGGCTTTTGTCAACATCAGACAAGTTACTCTAGTCAGGGGAACTCATATTTTATTACAAAAAGATGGTAGCACCGTAGAACCTCTAGACGCAACATATGACAAGTTTGTGTTCGGACTAGCTTATCCGAAAAATTAAGTTTCTTGACAGCGCTCTATGAATGCTGAAAGATTTCGATTTCCCTCTTGGTAAGGCCAAAAAGAGAGGTGGAGTTTGGAAAGGGTAGGCATCGACACACATGGGGAGGTAAGGTTTATATTTCCAGGATTAGCGATTGATTGTTACACAGGCAACTGTCAACAATTGTCAACAGACAACTGTGTAACAGTTTCAGGCCAGTAGCATACCTCTCTGACCTAAAGCTTTACATTGTAGTAACGAAAACAGCAAACTGACCTAAAAATACATTTTGTGAGTAGAATCTTTATTATACATCATAGGTGTTTTAATACACATCATGCACGCCAACATAATCCCCATATTAATAATCGGATTCTAATAAGTGAATTCCACTTGTCTACTCCAACATTCTATGGGAATTCTGAATTGACATAGCCCACAGTAAAGCTGCTTACGAAACCAATATATATTCCTGTAACAAAAGGCTATTAGTAATTGCATTCAAGAAAACGTATGCAAGTAACACACCCCTCACAAAGATAACCCATTATAAAAACCCTGAATGCATTTCCCCTGTGCTTTGAATAGGATGACATCGTCATTAACGTCTTGTAAACAATCTGATCGGGTTGCAGCGCGTATAAAAGCCTTCATTAAAATAATCCTGTATCAGCAGATCAAACTAGATAGAGAAACTCAAGCTGGAGAGAAGAGAGATGCATTCTACACAGCAACATACAGGTGTAAAAGTTCATTGAATGATGTTTGTTTGCATTCGACCACATGAAACATTTCTACTGAAAAAAAATAAAATCTTTTGAGACTGTGAGCGCTGCTTTATAGAGGAAACTGTTTTTCATTGTGATACTGTGTAGAAATGAAGGGCGCATTGTATGTACTGCTAACCAGAGATACATGTCTTGCATGCCAAAAAAAAATCAAAGCAAGCGTGAAGAACGAAATACTGCAATATGCACCCAGCCTTGTTCTTCACAAGATAAAAGGTTATGAAAATGCATCCACAGTGTCTCCAAGTTGGTTCTAATATGTCAGAGCCAGCTTGGTGTCAGTTTCTCTATCTTTGTTTTGGGCCTGTGCAGTTGCTGCAGGTCGATTCTCTTTCAGGGGCTCTGCTTTGCATTGCTTCCAAGCACAGCTCAGGTCTGTTACGAGATAATGACATGTTTGAACTCATGCTCAGCTCCTCCCAGGGCCATCACAGCTGCAGACCAAGCCAGAACAAGCTCTGTAAATCCGGGAGACCACAGCGACGGCAAAGCTATATCATTTACTGAGCTTCCTCTGCCTCCATACCGAACAAGATGACACCCCTTTCATCATGCAGCTTTAGGATTTGTGAGAAACTCTGCTTGTTACTGTGATTCACACAGTTCAGATTGCTGTACATCTATCTTCGAATGATGCATTTGTTTATTTATAAGGCCATTTGGGTTAAATTACCACAAAATCAAAATGGTTTGGTTACAATTACCTATCATTATTTATCTTGGGTCTTTTTTCATATTAATTGCAGGGATAGAAATAAGAATCCTATTACGTAGCAGTTTCACCCATTCCAGGTTTTACTACGAGCCTGATTAGCCACAGAGTATAGGCAATAAGCTCAGTGGTGTATCATTAAACTCCCAGCAAAACCAGGAGTGTATCAAGCTGCTTTGCAATTCTTACTTCCATCCCTGAATCGCTGATGTTCACATTGAAATATGCTCCCTGATTATGAAGGGACATTCAAAAGAAAACTGATTAGTTCGCAGAATGAAGAAGCTGAGCGAAGTTACGACGGGTGAAGTATTGTATGAGGGTCCTCCACCATGAATCAGGTGCGCAGACAGTAGAGTTGGTGACTCAGTAGAAGACCCTTATTTCTGCAGCATTAGTATAGGGGCCTCCTTCGGATAAGACACACTGTGCATATTAACGATCCCATTGATCTCGAAACAAATGCTTTAAAACACCTTTCATTATCTTATTAACTGTAACAACATTATCACTAGCCCTCTCTTAAAGCACTGAGAATCTTTCGGTTCTTCAAGCCAATTTGTTTTTAAATGATAATGCCAAGGCTTTAGATTTTATTAATAAACAATCTTTTTTTTTTTGGAGTAAAAAACAATTGCTGAGATAAATAACTGTAGACTATATTTCTAACGTTTTTCCTCATCCACAAAAGCAAAACTTTTGCTACAAAAGATTTTTCCTATAATTATTTATTTGAGAAATTTCTAGAAATTATACATTTCCATTGTGTATTTAAACTTTTGACTACAACTGTGCTTGTCTGACTCACACACAGGAATTTGAATTTTCACAGCCCGTTATTTGAAATACCAAACAAAAATAAATAAACAAAACAAAAACCGAACTCTGTTTCGGAGCGCTAACTAAACTCTTCGCTTTTGGTTCCTCACTAAAACTGGACGGCAAAGCTCTTTACCGATTAAAACAATTCTTCAAACACACAGAAAGATTTCCATACTTCCTTTACGAACCCACACAAGTTTCTTTATCATGACAGCTTCTCCAATCAAACAGTTCTCCCATTTTAAATATCTGCCTGCTAAATTATAGTCAGGTGATACTAATTAAACTAAAAACTAATTATCAGGCAGTCAATTAAATAAAATAAACTAATTACACATGTGGCTGTGCAAATACAGCCACACACACACTTCTGGCAGGGACAGAAATTAACCCTATCCCTGCCAACTACTCTTCAGGCAGTGTATATATATATATATATATATTATATATATTATATATATATATATATATATATTATATATATTATATATTTTGGGACGGCCATAAAAATTAGGAATAGTTTTTTTTTTTTTTTTTACGTTCGTGTGTCCAAAAAAAACGTCTTGATGACATATGAAATATCTTTCTCGGTGGGAATTCTATATTTAGTATTACAGAACTACAAAGAGTGGACGTGGGACCATTGTGATTCTATTACACTTACCTTTCACGGGACGTCCACAAATATCTAAAAGGTATTTATCCCTTTTGACGCACAATTAATTTAATGGACACGACAGCACACCTGCCCGGCTAATGAAAAGCAGTGCTGTCTTTCTTGCCAGTTAAATTGCTGTTTTAGCCTACTCGCTTACTATTTTCAGGTCTCTACTGGCTAGGGCGGCTTAACGTTCTTATGGAGAGGGGGAGGGGGAGGGGGAGCGGGGCGTGCTCAGTTCTAACTCTGCGTTCAATTGAATAGCTCTGTAGGCCCTATGCTTTATCGAGAATTGAAAACCAACCTAAAATTAATCTAGATAAACTTTTACTTTTATATTTCAACTGGTATAGTGACCATTAGCAGGAGTGTTCGGCTTGTGATGGTTGGAAAAAATGAACACGAATAAGAGATGTTGAGACTTTTGCCCATCTCGTCCATTTTTAACACGCTGTTAGCCCCAGGGCAAGTTTCAAATGGTTTCTTTAATGGGTCCTGTCCCAGGCTCGAGCAATTTACTAAGTGGAGTCAAGTTCCTAAAATACAGATCCAGCCTGGATTTGGTGAAAGAGGACGATGGCTTGCATGATGAAGCAAATATCAACCCATGTCCGTATAAACTGCCTACATGGCGAAAGGCTACTTGACTAGGAAGTCACAAATGGAATGGATTCATATGCATTCATTACCAAAGCAGCAAGATATTTTTACACTGCTGTAGGAGTCTGTTGACTATAGTTTTTACATTACATTAATACCTCTTGAAGTACCATTAACCCATAATAGACTTGTTGAATTCTGGCCAGCTAGCTGCCAAAGCAAGTTTAGATTGTTTCATTTCCAGAAAGCGATGAGCTTTTTAAGTAGTTTGCAGTCAATTTACTGAGAGTTGCTATTTTAAGTCTTTTTTGGGACAGGAGACTTTTTGGGCAGGTTCACTCAGGAATCCTGACCTGTAGGTCAAACCTACTGTGAGAACTATCCTTGACAGTTTAAAACAAGTGTATACAGCTTGTCTCAACCTGCACAGCTTGTGTTTTGGGTTAGCACAGCTTGTGTTACACTCCTGTTAACAGAACTGAACGAGATGCAAGTCAGAAAAGAGAACAGCATAATGTTAATCCAAAATCTATTGGAATTCCAAAGGAAGAGCTGTCTGATATGCCACTGGAATGCTATTGTGAATCAGAGACCATTATTGTAACCCTTTTCAAAATGGGATTAATATTTGTGACTCTTGTGTCAGGTTACATAATTGAGCCTCAATCAAGCTTTTCTAGATAGAGACACACATGTTTCTGCTGAAAGGACTTTGAATGAAAGAGCTTTAGGAATGACTTGGAAACCTGTGAACTTTAGTGTGCTTTTTCTACCCTTGTCAATATACTCTGAAGGAAAAGGTCTGTGAATAATGGTCCATTTTCTCAAGTATCACAACAGGAAGAGTGATCCCTCTCAACATTGGGAGACGTCTGTGTGTCTTTTTAAACCGCTCCTGTCTCTTTCACTTGTTAAAATTCCATATGGAGGATCCAAAAAGTCAAAGGCATTAAAATTTTAAAGAGCCCTGGGGAACGGCAAATGGCTGTGCAGAAAGTCTATGTTCAATAAGTCCACGCATTGCTCAGATTGTACTGTCATCTGGCAATAGTAAAAGCCTCTCTCTGAGTCTCTATAATGCATCACATTCAAACGTGACAATTTCGAGCCCACTCTTAGCATTAGCTTGTGAGTAGTCTTCTTAATTGTATTTGAAAAACAGACAGTATGATTTGGAATATGGGAGCTGTCTGTATGATGCTTGTTTCAACTGTAGCACACTGTGACGTTACAGCATGTTGATTCTTCATTATTAGGTCTATACTGTACTGTACTACCGATGTGGTTTGCAGTTATTTTTTAATCAGATTCCGGTGTTGTTCGGGGCGTGCATTTGTTTGTGGTTGCTAAGGGATAAGAACAGCTGTGTTTGTGTTTACGTTGTTTTACTTGTTAATTTGTTGAGCAGTTCAAGGTTTGTGTTGGTCTTCTGTGTTGAAATAGCTGTTTATTTTTGTATATATCTGCTAGCTCTCTCAACGACTTTAGCAAACTTAAAATTTGCAAGGTAATTTTGCAGTTTTCCAATGTTTTTTTCAATGTTTTTTCCAATGTCTTTTCCAGTGCTTTTTCCAATGGTTATACCATGGTTTGCCATGTCTCTTTGTCATGCTTTACCATACTTTAAATGATTACCCATGCTTTACAATTGTTTCACTGTGCTTTATTACAATTTCCTCTGCTTTTACTATGGGGAACTTTTATAACATAAATCAGTACCTACCTGTAATAGGACTGCAATATGTTTCCATTATGATGCCATTGCTGGTAGTGCTGTTTCTCGCTAATGGTTCTGCTAGGGTTCTTCACAGTAATGTACTGGTATGAAACAGGTATCCCAGTGACCTTTCTGTAAGTGAAAGTACTGGTAGAAGGAATTGCAGCCAGAGGTTTTTAATGCAGGAGCTTGTAGTCATATGATGGGTACATAATCAATGCCAGGCTAACTGTTGCTTAGCGAGGGAAAAAGACCTTCAGTGGCAATAAAAAGTGTAAGTGGCTGTCAATTTTCTGATTTTATGATCGATATCAAAATCCAAAATCCAAAATACAGAGTCCCTGAGATCCATGCTAAGTTCAAAGTAACTCAGTAAATCATTAACTGTCACAATCTGGCCTTCAACAACAACAACAACAAAAAAGTAATGATTTTATATGAAAGATAAACAATGCACTGCTTAAAAAAAAGACCCTGAACTTTTACTGGATTTGTGTGCTTGGCCTACTGTCAGGAGAAAGAGAGTTTTGGGTTTATTGATTTGCACCAGTGGTGCAAGTGGTGGAGTAAGAGAAAAAGGAGGGAGAGGTGCTTCATGATCTCTCTTTAATCTTCCTCAGTTCTGCTCTCTTTGTGGAGGATGCACACTTTTCCTCTGGCGTGTTTTCCACTTGTAATTTTACAGTTCTTTGTAAAAATGTACAGAATCATAGGGGTGCTCATTCACTGCAATGATTAAAGCCTCTTCCATCTTCTTCCCTGAATGATATTGGCAGAATATGTTAACACACAGCAGTTCAAATCTATCAGGTCTTTAAAACATACAGACCCCCAAGCCGGTCCGACTAGCTGCTGTAATGTGTGTAGATTCGAAAAGAAACTCAATATCCAACGACAAATGTTTTAACTTGAAGTACTTTTCAAACATCTTCAAAAGTCTTCATTGGCTTCAAAAAACACAGAATTCAAAATGATTTTATTTTAATTTTGTATCATTTAGAAACAAATCACCCCCAGCAGAATTACTGCTAATATAAAAATACACCAGCGTTTGGTTTGTGCCTTCATCCCTTATGACAGCAAGCATTCTCAGAATGGGATATGGTCTTGTATACTAGCCCCAGTCATCTAAGAATCACGCAATAGTGCTGAACTAAGCAATACAAAAAAACAAAAATCAATGAGAAACATTTCGACTAGATGCCTTTCAGTGTCTTCAGCTGCTTTCATTGTAGCACAGTCCATAAAACATATTCTCTTACCTTAAATGATGAACTCCTGGTCTTGCTGTTTGGGACATGAGAACAAACCAATCTCTTACCCACAGATCACTGTGATAAAGTCGAGGTCTGATATAATTTTAAAGGGAACTAGAGCATATACATAGTGATTCTACACTGTACATATATTTATTTAGAATTCAATAAAAAAAGCATTATTTCTTATCATTGTAGTGTCAGACAGGCCCCTATTGGATATTTACACAAAGAAGAAGTGTTTAGTTACACTGCTGTATAGTTTGTTCTTTGCTTAACTTGGATATTGAAGTAGGCTGACCATATGGATCCAGGTTCACCGGGACAGTTCATTGTTTTCGTTCACATCAGTATTTGCAGATCTAAATCCCCTAAGCAAATCTACAAGGTAATTTTTCCCATGGTTATACTACAAATTTACCATGGTTTTCCACTCCTGGTCTTTGTTCCAACCCTGTTCTAATTTGTTTATTTGAACCAGTTAAACCTCCACCCAGAACCTGAAGTAGTTATCGTTTTATTTGTAAAACCTGGAGTGGAGTTGTGCTCCAAGACCAGGATTTGACCCTGCTGCTTTTTACGGATGCTTTACAATTTTTTTCACTGTGCTTTATTACAATTTGCTCTGCTTTTACTATGGGGAACTTTTATAATGTAAATCAGTGAGCTACTGTATCAGAACTGAACACTTGCATGCATTGGGATGTGAGTTGCATTGGTCACCCTAGTTCAGTGGTGGGCAATTCCGGTCCTGGAGGGCCGGTGTCCCTCCTGGTTTTTGTCCCAGCTGTACCCTAAATTACTTAATTTGACCAATTAAGTACTTATTAGAAGCTTAATTGGACAAATTAATTAATTTAGGGTACAGTTGGAACAAAAGCCAGGAGAGAGTTGCAAGTTCCAAGTTGCAAGTCCCTATGAATAATTAATTTTGAAAACAATTAAGATCAATTTGGGTTTGGCCCTGTTTCACGCATCATTAGAGACCCCGACTTTTGGTCATATTGAGTTACTGTGCAGGATTAGAAATGGAACACATCACCCCGGTTATTAATTTACAATCTCAAACCCTGATCAATGAACCTGGTTTACTGAGCTTTTTCATGAAAAGAGGCTTGTTGATTTCCAAGCTAGAAAAAACAAAAAAACAACTGGAATCATGATCTTTATAGGAGATCACTTCAATACACACTCTGTGCAGAATTTACAAAGACCTGCAGTGGTTTAAGAGGTGTGTAAACACAATTTACCCAACGTCACATAACACTTGAGCATCACAGTGTTAGTGTAAACAACACCCTTTCCAGAGTTGCAAGTCTGAAGTAGCCTGCAGCTCGGTTTTAATGTTGCACAAATAGTTGGAATTCTTTCCCCGCCCTGTGCTTAGTAAATAGCCTGTCGGTGGCTCTCTAGGTGGGTGGATTCATTACAGGTTACTGTATAAAACTATTTAGAAATGAACAGTTTTTTAAACAACCGCCAGTTTACAACTAACTTTGTAAAGAACAGACACTTGCTAGTGTGTAAAGTTGGGAAAACTCAACACAAACACAATGTAAAAAAATATATATTCATATTAAAATTTTCGATAAAACAATATGTATAATTTTTTTTCTAATGAATACCGAGAATGGAAGGCTTCGTTTAACAGCTAGCAGAGCTTGCTTGTGCCGAATTCCAGTGAGAGTAGGAGGTAATGTAAAGAGATCCTTTGATTTGGCAGGTGAGGGAAAGAGCAATGTATCACCATTTTAAATAGTAACATACATTTAAAAGAGCCATTATAACAAAATCATAGCAGGCACTTAAAATGGGAAAGCAGAGGTGAGTAAGCATATAATATAAGAGGGTCATTCAAGCGAAAACTGCCCTGGAGTGATTCTACTGTGTACCGTTCTTTCACTTTTATGTATATGTCAGACTGACAGAACCACACGACGTTCCTCACTAGGTTGACAAATGATTCAAAAGTCTGGTTGTTGCAAAACAGTGTTATTTTGAACAGGGTAGCCTAGGGGCATCTTGGATTGGGAAACAGTTTGAGAGATTTTGTTCTATCCTCCTTGAAAATGCTTACTCATAGAATGACTGCAAACCATTTAAAAGTGTTTCCTGTGACCCTGAATGCGCACAGCAGGGGAACCACATGACTGGCCGTTTCAGAATTCTGGAACCACTGGCTGTCAGGAATGTTAAAGGTGGGGTTGTACAAAGAAACTAATTGAGTTGTCATGTCACCAGTGGATTGAGGCCGGTTCGTGTGTGTAAGCAATGACCAGTAGTGGCTATATTCAGTTAGGCCCCCCTGTAGAGTAGCATGCCCCCGATGCTCCACTTCCTAGGGCAGGCGTTTTCAACCAGTGGTACTCCTGGGGGTACGCACGGCGACTCAAAATGAAGATGAAAGTAACAGAAAATGATGGTCTTAAAAAGATTTTTTTAAAGGTATTTTATATTATCTCTAAGGCACTGTGCATAAGTATATCATTTTTGTTTAGCAGCTCAAAGTTTACAGTCCGACTATAGCTTCAGTATCACATGCATGATTTCAGTTGAGCATGTTTCCACTCTGATATTATTGGGCACGGCTGCATTTTAATAAAAGCAATAGGGGTTGGTTGAATTGTTTTCATTGTTTGAAACAATAAAGCCAGATGATTATGTGTATTGTTTCTCCAAAATGGAGACGCAACACATGAAAGGACTTCAAAGACAAAAACCAAGATAGTTTAGAACAAAAACTAAACAAATAAACTACCGGAGTTTTTGCAGAATACGCGAACATGTGTACATGGCCAAAAGTTTTGCATCACCTAGAATTTTAGGATTGAGACATAATAAAAAAAATAAAAAAAAAAACCTATATGGAAATAATGTAGATATTTTATTTAACATCATGTAATCAAAGAAAATACAAAATGATATTGAAAAGTCTACCAGAACAGTAGAACAGTATTTCATGTTAGATTTCAAAATGTCAAATTTATCATTTTTTTTCAGTTTGTTGTTCAGTATATGGTAAACTACAAAGTGGTATGTAATTTCATATGCTAGCATAACATTATTCAGCAGGTTTCAGTTAATTAGTTAATTATACATGGTGATGCAAGACTTTTGGCCATAGCTGTAGAGTTTCACTGTGCCAGTGCAGAAAGACCTCTTTTTTACTGAAGCTCTCACAGTGTTCATCCTGCTGTGTTGTATTTTTTTATTGTGATTTTGGTTTGATGGGGACTTAACAGCAAGTCTTAATCGCTGTGTCAGTGTTTCTGCAATGGCTACTATGTCTGCCTGTACAAGTCTCAGCTTGTTTCACTACTGCAAGACTACTTAATGTTATAATTACATCCAAATCTGTCTGTGGCCTCTCAGCTCTGTGGGGATTGATGTGTCAGTCACAGCTGCCCCTGAAACACTTTGCACATTGGTTTAAACACCCAGATGCAACTTGCTACACTTCAGTTTAATCAATGAAGACAGTCTTGCAAATGTACCACGAAATAAACAATTCTAAATGTGTTTATACCAATCCATCTCACAAGTTGCAGTGGTACCCCAGATATTTTGGTGGAATGACTTAATGGCTAAAAGAAAAAAAAAAAAAATTTTGCAAGGGTAACTGTTAGAGGTGTGCTGATAAAGCCATTCAATATTGTGTTGATTTCAATGCAAGAAAAGCTATCCTTCCCTCACCTTTACAATTTGCCTTCAATTCAATTGCCTTTTTAAATCAACACATTAATGAATGGATTTATTGAATGCCTAGCAACTGTCAAGACTGGTGCAATTAAATATAAGCATCTTATGTCAGCTCCCCATCAAAGCCTGTAAGATCTGCAGTCAAGCCTATAATGGATGAAACAGATCAGCAACTGGGAGATACAGCATTTATATATTACAAGGAACATGGGCAGAGCGATATTGCAGCTTGCATTCTGTATGGATCATGGTGTTGGTGACTCAGGGAGGATTAACTGTTGTATACCTGTTGACTGGAGCAACTGAAATGGAACCTTTACTGTGGATTTACAATAGACGGCGGCTGTAAACTTGAGTAAGGGTTTTGTGTTGCTAATTAAGCCTGATTGAGTTTGAATGATGCAAAACCACATTTCAGACAGGCAGGGATGTGTCACGGATTGAAAAATTTAAAAAGATAAAAATGAGCTGACTGGAATAATATTGAAAACGTCTCACCAGTTAAGTGGTCTGGTTGTATTTTTTTTCTTTATGAGCCATAAAAATGAAACTCCCCATGGAAGAGCTTAGTGAACCGGGACAGCTTATTGTGATCATTAATGCAACCAGGTTTGGGTCTTTATCAGGCTAGCTCTCCTATAACACGATTTGGATTAGCAGTGGTTCTCATTTAAGGGAGTCACAGGAGCATGGTATCACAGTGCTACTGCATAAAGAACTACACACTGGAGAACCATTGACATATCATTGTGCTAACATAATAGGGCCACTGTACAGTGCTGTAATTGCTGCTACCAGTAACGCTGTGGTCTGCTCATGATTCTACATTGTTTTTAATAATATCTCAATGAGATTTTTCCAAACCTTCTTTTTTTTCTGTTGGGAGTCCTGGTGTCACTCCTACTTAACCAGGATTCATTATCAGTGAGCCATTGCAGATTACACAGCAGGAAACCATACAGAGTTTATCTAGCACCAATTAATAACAAAAGTGCTGAAGACAAGCTGCGGCCGTCAGACAGAGCAACCACTCTATAAAGCGTCTGGGAGGCAGCCACCCCCGCCTCCCCCCCCTTACACACCTACCCTTCCCAAGCTGCTCCTGGCTTCCTGGAGTTATTTCCAGCTGGTGGGAGATGAAAAGCTTCATTGTTTGGGAAGTGCACAGGTAGTAGCTAATTATCAGCAATGCAGCATGTGTGTGTGTTTTTTTTACCCTAAAGAACAGACAGATTAACAAAAGGGGGGTTAGCAGTATTACAGGTTTGCATTCGGCACAGATGATGCTGTTGGTGGCTTGGGAAGGATTAGGTGTTGCATACCTGTTGTCTGGAAGAAGGGAGGGAGGGAGGGGAAGGAGACCCGGGTGGCGCAGTAGAAATGTCCCTCTACAGGATAGCAACTGCCTTCACCTCTGGGCTCTAGGGCCTGGTTGGAATCTAGTGATCCAGGAATAAAAGTGAGTGGTTTTATCCTGGTTCAGATCCCATCCACTGAAACACATCATTCCAATTGGCATTAAAAATGGCCTGGGTTATTGTTTGGGTGTTTCAATGTGGAATTGGTTGTTTACTGGCCACCAGCTACAGTCTGTAGCTTTGTTGGCTACACGCTGTGGCTAATCAAGCTTATAGTAAAATCCATTAGGAGACTGTGTCTCTTGTTTTGATGCCGTTCTTTTTCTTTTCTAGACTTCATTTGCCATTTGGCTCAGGTGATGCCCAATTATCCTGCCACAACACATTTAGATGTAATTGGACTCCATCTGGCCTCACAGTTTCCTACGTGCTTCACAGAACGCACATGTGTGGCTCAGGGGAGGTCCAGTTACCGGTAAAACAGGAAATTAAAAAGAAATAAAGTCAACAACCAATAAAGTTTAGTTCTGTTTAGTTTTCTTGCATTTTGAAGACTATTTTCTCTAACAGAATCTAATGGTTTAATGCTTAGGGTTTAGATCTGAATTCAAGACAAGTTTTAAGGTTTCTTTTGAGGGCAAGTGACTGAATATTACATCTAACTGAGGTGTCCAACTAACTGTCTCTCTCTGTTCCTCTTCGGTCTCTCAGCGTCAGGTGTTTGCACACCCTGCTCCCTGGATATGGACTACCGCCCCCTTCCTGACTTCCACCCCCACCTCAAAGCGTTCCTGTACCAAGGAGAGAGTGGCGAGATGTGGATTCCCGGCTCACCTGAGGCCCAGGCTCTGAGCGAGGGCCTGAAGGACAGGCCATTCCCCAGACACCACATTGCCGTGTGCAAGCAGGAGTCCCTGACCTTCATTGAGCTACCCGACCTTTCTAGCGATAACGGACTGCATGCCCCAACCCTGGAGAGCCAGGGGCCTTGTTTTGGCACAGCCATCAGCCACTCAGACTCAAGTGGATGGCCTAGCACTGTGTGTTCAACAGATAGCTGGAGTTACAGAGGACTGAGGCTCAATGTGGACCACAACGTGGGACCTGAGGATGTACCCATCATGGAGCCCAGCTGGGTGGACTTACACAGTGTGAGGGACTTGGAGAGGAATTCAGTCCCTCCTACTAGGACCCCTCCTTCTCCTCTAAGTGACTGGGAGTCCTGCAATGCTTCTTTTCCCGCCGTTGACATCAGGTCCAGTCTGGAACTGTGTGCCCTGCAGCGGAGAACCTCACAGGGTTCCGATCGGGAGAAGTCAGTCCGTGAGTTTGTTACTTCCTACTTCACACACACACATTAAAGTCTTTTTTTTTATAATTCTGTTATTTACTTGTGTGTTCTTTTTAACATGTCTGGTGGTTATTTCTCTAGCCATTGCCAACATACTACAGTACAGCACGGTTTTCAGCTCCCATAATGCCGCCATGGCAACATCAATGTGCACAACTGAAAAAAAAAAACACCTTACTACTCCATTTTTGAGGCATGCAGGTAAAGTAGTATAAGATTTTTACTTGCACACGTTGATGTTGTCATGGTGGTATCATGTGATGTCAACAATATTAACTTTGGCCAGTCCTCAATTAACCACAAGAAACCATTCAAATAAAGATAGTAATAAGGATAAAGGAATGAGTAGCAGACGATTATCACTTTCTGTTAAAAACCAACACAAAGGCTTAACCAGCAGGGTACTTTTGCTCTGCAGGCAGGAAGATGAGAGTGTACTCCCCGGAGAGTCTCAGCGACGAGTCTTTGAGCAGCCCGAGTCTGGAGTGTGAGTATCTCTTTCCTGGGAGCATCTTCGAAGAGGAGCTGAACACAGACAAAGCCTTCCCCCAGGACACAGTCCTGCCGGAAGGTGGGACAGAGACTAAACCCCCCGCAGACAAGCAGGACACAGTCCTGCCGGGACAAACTCTCCAAGATAAATCCTCATCAGATGCGGCCTACACGACAGGCTTTTCTGAAGGTGTTTTGACTGCAGAAACAGCCAATCAGAGCTCTCGAAGCAGTGAGCAGGAACGCAGGAGGTTCTCTGCCTCGGAACTGATTAGCCGGTTGCAGCTCTCTCAGAGAAAGAGCTCCTTCTCCCTCAAACTGGGCAAATCGCTCTCCGCCAGGGTCACGCCAAAGGACAAAGGGGGCCCGCGCAGCCTCAGTCCTGAAGGTAAGTGATGTGTACAGCTATGGCCAAAAGCTTTGCATCACCCTATAGAATTAACTAATTTTGCTTCATAAAGCCGAATGAAACCTGTTGCCTAATGTCACGTTAACATGTTGAATTAAATTCCGCCTTGTAGTTTTCCACATACTTAATGAAAAACTGTCAAAAACATAACAATTTGACATTTTGAAAGTGACATGAAATACTGTATTACTATTATAGTTTCCAGTAGACCTATGCAATATCATTCTGTAGTTTTCTTGATTACATGATATTATAAAATATCTAAATTATGTTCATATAGATTTTTTTATTTTGTATTGTCTCAATCCTAAAATTCTAGGTGATGCCAAACTTTTGGCCACAGCTGTGGTCTTTTGACATTTTGAAAAAAGTACCAAGAATTAAAACTTGCTAGCTACAGTTAAATTATTGTCTGGTACTAAATAATTTTATAGAAAGATTACCCTTGCATAGCTAATTTAACAGTTTCGCCGAAGGTTTCACATACCTTGATTCGTACAAATATTGGACTACAGTGCCTAATGTTACCTTTGACAAGGTAGTCCAAGATTGTGTTAATCAAGGACTGTGAAACCAGCTCTCAGTCTGCTAGAGCAAAACTACAGGGCAGTGCTGAAAGGGTCAATCATCATCAGTTGCTAGAGTGCACCTGGTGGCCATATCGGCAGTTTTCTGTGCACACTTAAACCTAAATGCCTATTTTACTGAGTAAGACATTTGATCTGTGAGGACTGTGAAGAATGTCGATATGCTTTAATCTTGTCCCTTGTCTTTGATGGATCTGCCCCAGGCAAGCAGAATGCCAGGGATCAGAGCTCAGCGAGTTCCATTGACAGTGCTCCTCACAGCCCCCTTGGACCAGGACCTCCACTCCCTGGTGACTGTACCATGCAGGTGCACAAGGGGACCTCAAGACATAGGTTAGACAGACAGCGACTCTCAATTGCATCCAATTTAAAAGATGGTCTAACCAAATTCATATTTTGCTAGGAAATCCTATCCAGTTCTATACATCTAATCAAGCCTTATAAATTCACTGTAAGTCTTTTATAAATATGTTTTTTTATACTTATAAAATGAGAGTGGGAGGCTTGTTTTAAAATGAGTTTGACTTTTCATTCTCTTTACAGGAAGAATTCCATAGAAGAGAATACCTACACGCCAACTTTCCCTAGCTACATAAACAGGCTTTCAAAATTTATGCCAAAATGTAAGAATAATTTTTATATTTTAATCTTTTTTTTTTAATTATTTTATTTCGGGCTGTGTCAAGAAGTTGAAGAATGATACAAATTCATGAAAAATGTATCTCTTTAGAGTCACAGGTCTAATTTAAAAACCGCTACCCTGTTTCACTATAAATATTGAATGCTTTACGACACCGCCACTGATATCTGAGGGCCTCTACAAGACAGATCAATAAAATAACAGCAGACAAAACAGTTGTGTAACGTCAATATAGATCTGACATTCCTGTTCAGCACTGTAGACGTTTTAAAAACTTAAAGGAAAGGCATCACAAGGTTTAAAGGCCAACATTCATACATGCCACATTTGATATATCTCCTTCGGTCAGAAATTTTTAATTACATTTTTTGAAATTTTAAAACAGTTTGTGTGAACTCTATGGAGTTTGAAAAGTTGCCCTGCCATAACTTTGAAAGAAAATCAAAATATGCATTATAAAATAAATATCTAGATCGGAAACTTAACATGGTGCAATTCTGCACATAGTGACTGAAGGAGATCTACCGTAATGCTTGCAAGTGCAGTCTTCTGAAATATTGTTTAAGGGGGTACTCTGCTCTGTGGTTTCCACAGCGATCCTGTACCAGGAATACAGCGACGTTGCTATAAACCGGGAGATTCAGAGGCAGCAGTGGGCAGATGCCATCAACGAGGAGGATGAGGACGGGGTGGCCCAGCCCAGCTGCAACGTCTCGCCAAACAACTCCTTCCGCTCGCCACGCTCCTCGCGAGGCTCCGCCTTCTCTCTGTGGCAGGATATCCCTGACGTGCGCTCCAGCGGCATGCTTGCCACTTTCAGCAACGAAGAACGCAAGCTGCAGGAGGTGAGGGCTTGTAAATCCGGACTCATAGACGTGCCAAACCCAATCAGCATTAGCAAGTGGATTTCAACTAACTAAATAGAGGGTTTATGCTTGACTGATTCACTGCCCTCCTTAAGACAAGTGTAGTAAAGAGGGAGAACTGCATATGCCCCAAAGGATGTGATTTCATTCCAATAGTTAGAACATAAGAACAAGAGTTTGGGAATGAGAAAAGGCTGTTCGGCCTATCAAGGCTCCTCCCTTGTTATCACACCATCCACCCCTACTAGGAGGACATAATTTAAAAGCACAGAATGCAGTTGTTTTTTTTAAATGCTATCCTGGTGGGCTATTCCATGCATTTGTTTAAAGAAATTGCTTCCTCCCTTCCATTCCAAATTCACTTTTACTCGGCTTCCATTTGTGCTTCTTGTTCTTTTCTCTATGCTAAAAGAACAACCCAATGACCTTTGTCCAATTTTTTATTGATTATAAAATAAAAAAATGCATGTAAATTTTCCAAGAATGGACCATGATCTGATCGTATGTAGGAAGCAGAATATAAACAAGCTATATCCAGCATAAGGTGTGTGTAGAACTGATCAAAAACCATTGTTTAAATAATTAAAATAGGTATTTTTTTTATTAGTGAACAAAGGTTATGGGAGTCTTATTTGTATATATCTTTTTTTTTTACTTTAGAAGTATATAGAAAGTATATTTTAGTGATTTAAATGACTGCAGCATTTAGATTGACCGCTGTTTCAACTGAACATACCCCAGGTTCTTACAAAAAAGTTCGAGTAGAGCAAAGGTGAGACGCACATGAATAATTGCGTTTCCAGGCTGACCGCAGCTGTCTGTCTGTCTGTCTGTCTGTCTGTCTGTGTGTTTGTCGAGCAGGCCAAGTTTGAGCTGGTGACGTCCGAGGCATCCTACATACGCAGCCTGTCCATTGCGGTGGATCACTTCATGTGCTCGCGGGAGCTGGCTGACTGCCTGGGAGCCCAGGAACGCCAGTGGCTCTTCTCCAAACTGCCCAATGTCAAGGCTGTCAGCGAGAGGTACTTTAGGGTTAGGGTTAGGGTTAGGGAGGATGTATGGTGTTAAGGAACTGGAGGACTGCTTTTGAGGATAGTAGAGATCTATTGCCTGTGAAAAGTGAAGGACTGAAAACCCTGGATCACTAAGTTTCAGTTGTGCAGATCAGGGTCCAGGCAATCGTTTCTCATTGGTTTTATTTTTACGTCCTGTTCACAACTTGTGTGGTTCCACTGTCGCTGCAGCTTTCTTCAGGACCTGGAGGTGCGGCTGGAGGAGGATATCCTGCGTTTCGATGTGTGTGACATCGTGCTGGCTCACTGCCCTGCCTTCCGCAGAGTCTACCTGCCATACGTGACCAACCAGGCATACCAGGAACAGACCTACCAGAGGCTGCTGTAAGCAACCACAGCTGACTACTCTCAAAACTCATTCACCTTTAACCAGGAGGAGAACCCTTTGAGATAGACGTCCAGGAATTGCCAAGGGTGTTTATCCTATTGATTGAGTTGAGGTTCTGGGGATGGAAATAAGACATAGCAGTTTCACCGTTTCTAGGTTTTATTACAAGCTTGATTAGCCACAGTCTGTATGTAACAAACTTAGGTGTGTTAATAAACACATAGCAAAAACTAGGAATGGAACAAACTGCTTTGCAATGGGAGTCTTATGTCCATCTTGGGGTTCAGTGATTTGAAAGCCTGTCTGAATTGATGGATTTCATTAATTAACGTATATATACTTCATGGCGGGCTCTATCTGCCCCTTCAGTGGATGGCCAAATGCGGTCTTGAACCCAACATGGCTCACTGATGGAGAGATGTATTTGACCTCAGACCTCAGTAAACAATACAGACTTGTTCAGCAGTTAGTTGGACAGCATCACCCCCTCTTGGCTGTGTTAATTCGACTCTGCAACCTGCCCCTTGCTCTCCAGGCAGGAGAATCCCCGTTTCCCAGGGATCCTCGCCCGGCTTGAGGAAGACCAAGTCTGCCAGCGGCTCCCTCTCACCTCCTTCCTCATCCTGCCCTTCCAGAGGATCACACGACTCAAGATGCTGGTCGAGGTAAGATGTAGGGAACCCCTTCCACAGGCGTGCACCTCAAGAGCTGTGTGGTAATCCAGCCTAAACCATAACCGCTATGGCACGTCCTTACCTTCCAAACCACTGGAGTGGATGATTCAAGTGTTGCTCGATTCAAGATTTGACATTTTTAGTCTACATCTTTATTACTGGAAATACAATTTTTAACATGCCTGCGCAATTGAAAGGTTTTAAAAACAACTGCTGGACATTGACAAACACCCCTTCAAGATAACGGATGGCGGGATAGGTAAAGGGACACATTAAGACACTGCTCTAGTCTCTATTGAGAGCATTGCTCTTTTGAAGCAGTTCATATTTGATTACTATAATGAGATAACATAATTGCACCTATTACCACTTGTGTGCCTAGACTTCTTAACCGATGCTTATTAATCACAGCAATTCCCTTTTCCAACATACCACAAAACAATAGCATATGCCATTAAAACTCACTGAACATAACTCTAACTCTATTTTCATAAGGGAATATGAATTCCCTTATCTCTGAGAAGAGCCTGGCACGCCATGCACTCATCTGCCCTGCAGCAATTACACTGAGCATTTCGTTCATAAATTATTGAAAAGGACTAATGTTTTTCCCTTGTATTAACAGAACACAGTGTCTATAATATGAGGCCTGTGCTGGTTGTAAAAATAGTAAAAAGAAAGTACTAAAACCCTTACTTAACAATTGAAAATATGACTCTCAGCAGCCCTGACAAAAAACTAGTTACCTGCATTGATATTGCCCTCATTGGCTAATAATGTTCTTCCTTTTTTATTTTCAATTTTTAGAATATCTTAAAGAGGACAGCCCCAGGATCTCGGGATGAAGACACAGCCACCAAGGCATTTAATGAACTGAAAAGGGTAATGTGGTGCATGCAAATACTTTGTTTCTGGGACCATTGATACATAACTAATAAAGGATGCTTAACTGCCTTAACTTAACAGCCCTGTGTTGTTGCTTCAGGTTTTGACCTTTGATTGTTTTCACAGCTTATCAAGGAGTGTAACTCCAGCGTTCAGTCCATGAAGAGGACCGAGGAGCTCATTCACCTCAACAAGAAAATCCATTTTGAAGGCAAGGTAGGGACAAGAAGTCCTCTCCTTAACACAACCCTAGCCTTATATTTTCTATATTATTAATAAAGTAAAAAAAAAAAAAATATATATATATATATATATATATATATATTATATATATATATATATATATATATATATATATATATATATATATATATATACTCTCCCTAATCAACTTGAACCCTGACCCCGGTCCACTCTCATTTTGTTCCCTGCAGATTTTCCCGCTCATCTCACAGTCCCGCTGGCTGGTGAAACACGGTGAGCTGGTGGAGGTGGACACACAGACCATAAGCATGTCTGGGTCAAAGTTCAAGCTGCGCCCTGTCTACCTGCATCTCTTCAATGACTGTCTGCTGCTGTCCCGGAAGAAGGAGTAAGTCCACTGGGAGACATTGCATTGAGGACGCAGGGTAGTGTATGTATACAGTGTGCATCATGTGGAGGTACAGCAACATATACAGCTGTTCACTTTTAAAGCTAATACCAACTGATATTTTAACACGAAGATGTTAAGATGAACCAAAGGGTCTGTAAAGCTTTTGATTGCACTAAGTTGGCCGCAGAGATCAGCATTAAATTATTTCGTGAATATGCCCTGGTTTGCGTACAGGACCGGAAAATTTGCGGTGTTTGTGCATGCCAAGATCGGGGAGCTGAAAGTGAAGGATTTGAAAGTGAAGCTGCATGGGATCTCTGGGTTCATCTTCCACTTGCAGCTCTGGGAGGAAAGACGGGTCAAGCACCAGATCCTGCTCAAAGCAGACACGGAGTGAGTGTCCTAAATCACATCATCATAAATGAATTACAGGGCCACGCTAGCCTTGCAATACATCAATGAATGGTTTCTGCCTGTTTAGGAGTGAGAAGCAGCGGTGGATTGCAGCTGTGTTCCCCTCGGACCCTGTGATGAGCAAGGGCCAGATCAGTGAGAATGAAGGTGAGCTGAGGAGGTGACTGAGTGTGTCAAGGAGTGGGTGAAGGGATAAGCTTGTAATAGTGTGTGAGTTGGATACCAGTGCTGCAGGGTGACCAGCTGTCTCTTTCTGCTCAGACTTAGCCCAGGTGCAGTGCATTAAGAGCTACAAAGCCCAGGAGCATGACGAGCTGACACTGGAGAAGGCAGACATCCTTCAGGCCAAAACCAGGACCAGTGATGGTGAGATAGTCCGAAGGGTGTTGCTTGGAAATGAGGATAGACTCTGTACAGTGAACTGCTGTCTTGATGAATAGCCTATTTTCTGTAAAGGTATTTTCAATCAGCCAGCTCCGAACAGGAATACCGTATACAATAATGCTTTGTTTTTGTACCAGGTTGGATCGAGGGGATCAGGCTTTCGGATGGGGAGCGGGGCTGGTTCCCCAGGAACTACGTGGAGGAGATCACAAGCCGTAGTGCTCGGCTTCGCAACTTGAGAGAAAACAACCGCATCAAGTGTGCCACGCAGAAACTGGAGGAGGAGTACTTGTAGCTCTGCACTACTAGCCACAGCCTGCAGGGGGCGGGGGGCACTGCACACACCAGTAGCCAGGAACTCTCAGCCCTCAGTGGATTTCCCTGTCATTTGTGGAGTGGCGTGTTTACTGCTGGAGTTAACAATCAAGTGATTTACAACACTTCAGCTGGTGATTGATTTTTATTAGGTGTCCTCAATGATTTATTTCTGCAGTCTCCTTGGGTTCTTTTAAAGGACAGAAACTCGGAACCTTTTCCCACAAGTCATTCCCTACACCCGGCATGACCGCTTCTCAATTTGTTTTAAATGCCTTATTTATTTTTTCATTCCTCAATAAGGAACGGTTCCTGTACTCTCCAGTTTTTTATTGTTACGAAGACGTATGTGATTATTGAATCCTGACAGAAGGCATGCCGCTTTGAAGAATTAAACACAGACGCAAGAAACCTAATCATTATGATCATTATTATTATTATTATCATCGTTAATGCATGGTGCAATATTCAGACTGATTAGTTGGAGATCCAATATGTATCGTTATTGCCACAGAAGCTAGGCTTGATTTTTCTTTTACCGTTTCTTCAGGTCCTAGTGGCTACAGCGTTCCACAATCATGTTCAGTTTGACACTGATACCTCCTTTCCAGGGCACAACCGAGCCATTTCTTTCTTCAAATATCACTGAATAAGACCGAAATGCAACGAAGGGCTGATTACACAAAGGTGATAATAATGATTTCAGAGAGAGCTCTAATTTGGATCTGAAGAGCAAGATACTTGGCCTTAGAAGCCGCAACTCAATGACAAAAATCATTAACCTCGCCCATGACCTTGCTCAGCTCCAAGCCAGATTCAGATGTGTTGTAGAGCCAGAGTTTCATAGTTTGGCTCTCACTTTGCTCGACAAACAGCCAGTGGAATACCACCCCCTACTGTGAGGGCCTCGGATGTGCCAGTGGAAAAGGGGTATGAAATATTATTCCTTGGTATCTGTGTACTAAATTATCCTATAGTTTAGTCTTCGGGTGCGCTCCACTTTATCAGAAAGCAGACATTGTTGATATACCAATAGTTTACTTACTCCAGAGGTAAGATTCCTCTGTGAGCCAAACATGTACTGTACTGCATTCTGTGAGACAAACGTGTGCTGCTAATGCAGAAGCATTATAATGGCAAGATCAGTTCCTTTAAATAAACACCAATGTCATGTTGTGTAATGGTTTTGCATGGAACCAAATAGAATAAAAAGTAACAGAGTCAAGCATTGAATGACCTGATCTGCAAAATAAAACCATTATTGGACCAAATGGAACCACTCAGTAGAGGTTTTCCCTAACCTGTGTTCGCTTGGGAGGCTGCAATAGAATAGTATGCACAATCATATCTTTTGAACGAACATGTCCTGTTCAGCCCGTTATGATTGGATCTGCTTTTGGGTTAGCATAAAAATAAATCTTAAGAAAAGCATGTTGTGTTGTCTGATTACTTAGTATTTAATGACATCATTTGAGGCTTTTGTCTGAATTGCACCTGCAGGACATCACCCTCCCCATCTTGACATTGTACATACAGAAAAGTCAAAAACACCTGAAAAAAAAAAAAACCCTGATTTAAAAAAACTTAATTGAATTTATGTATTAATTTATTTAGTTATTATCGCAAATCCGTTACACCTTCACCCCCTCAACACAAGAAAACAAAAATAAAAATAAGTTTTTTTGGTTAACATCTCGCATTTTATTTTTTGCTTGCCAATCATATTTAATATCACTTTTTTTTTTGATTGAATAGAGCCTTCTGATATAATACTGCCATTAATTTGTTCCTCCTACTCTCATGTTCATGAAAATGTGTGCATTGCAGTGGGTCTGACATCAAGTCAAAGAACGGTTCAATACTTTAGCCCCGTATTTTTTAACTTGTCTCGTCAGGGGGGGGGGTGGGAGTCTAAAGTCCATCTGAAATCTGAGGAAAACCCATTTCTTTTTGTCCTTGCATTTTTCATCAATAAACCCTTCACTGTTTACATTAATAGTATACTAAGCAATCTGCTGGATTCTTAGTATCTCATTAGTGAGCATTTGTATGCCAAATATTTACATCTCCTGTTATGTTTTCAACTTAAATGTAACCTTTACAGTTTTTTGAAAGTTTATCGACTTTTATTTTAGCGTTGTTATGGTCTTTAAAGTCTACTTTATGCACATCAGCATTCCACTAAACAGCAATTCAGCACTTCTGCTACGTCTGCTTTGATATAGGATCACGACACCAGTAAATTATCACACAGCTATTTCAACAAAGAGCCTCTGGAGTAAGACTCTCCCCTCCTGATATGAAAAGCTAGCTCCCCACCTGCACCCTGTCTTCTTATTCACAGATACATGCTTTTTCCCCATTTGTGGTTTCATCAAGAGTCTTGACAACGTTAAATGTGAAGGAAGTGCTTGCCCACACGTGGCTGCTGATGTGCACGCTTGTGTCTATTTTTACTTTATTTTTTAATGGATTACAGAGGTGGCATGAGAGGTAGATGAACGTTGTTTTATCGCTGACATTAAATAGTTCAACCATCTACATGCAAGTGCCCACACATCATTAACCTTTGAAACGTGCTTTACCCGCACGCTCTACCGCACACGTCCGAATGATTCTCTCAGGCTTCAGTAAAAGAACACCTTTCAAGCCTTGGCTATTGAGTATCTTTAAATAAAATGTTCTTATTTTGTTGACTGGTCTCTTTTTTACTTAGTAAACACATGTGTGCTTACACATAACTACAATGTTATTAAGCATAGTTGCATGATATAACCCTAACCCTAACTCTAAACTTCACTCTAGCCGTAACCCTTTTCTGATACAATTTTGTACTACATATATTGTGCATAATGATTTACACATTACGTACATTGTAACTATGCATACTAACATTGTAATGATGTGTAATCATTTTTATATTAAGTGTGTGCAGGTCCTTTCACTGGATTTCAGGAGCTGCTCTGCAGCGTTTGCTGCCTGCCGTAGATACACCTCTCCTTGGTTAAACCTGACAAGGTCTCTTTATAGTCAGAGCCATCTAGTGATCTTCCACATGGGAAGTTTTCTTTAACTATGCTGGCAATACACTCCTGAGCTCTAGATGGCGCTGGTGCTTTCTGATCTAGCCTACATTACTCCTGCCTATAGCAGCATCTAAAACTGAAGAGCAGCACCTGAACTTGTCAAAGCACCTTAATGAAAAAAAAAAAACACACACACACACACTTTTTAATAAGAGCAATAAGATCCACTTAGAATAACTGCACATATTGTAAAACGTTAAAACGGAAAATGTCATTTGAAGATATTTACTCTTTAAATGACTACTTGTAATTAATTGAAACAGAAAAAAACAATTGTTGTAATGAGTTGCCAGTTGTAATAATAACCATTACACGGGACTGTTAGGGCAAAGCTATCCATCTGAACCCCGCAAAACACAATAACAAAACAGATTCCCCTTCCTCACACCACCGTAGGCAGACCTGCTCCAACATGTTCATCTCTATAACTCCTCTAAACCCCACCCAATGCATTTAAGACACGGTTCCCCATGATCCCCCTCATTTGCAGTGCTCATCTGGAGTGCCATTGCAATGCATATTTTAAATAATGAGTTCATTTCTGAACTAAGTTATAACATCTTACTTCTGTTTAGAAACCTGTAGGAAATGTAGTTTTTTCTTCTCATTTCTTATTCTACTTTAAATACAGCCCTTCAGTCTTCCCCTTTGAGTTAATTTCCGTTGTGAAAGTTTCCCTGGTAAATCTGAGTTGAAAGATTGCAGTTTACAGCGCCTTTCCCGTGACCATACAGTTCATTTAGCAAAGGTTAATTTGTTTTTATTCTGTTCTTTAGAATGCTTTACCATTTTTCTGCCCTTTGCAATAAGTTTGCATAAGGTTGAACAGTCATTTGAGATGATTTGTAAGAGATTAAGAGAAGCATTACTGTGGCAGTATTCCGCAAGCTGATTAATGTGAAATCTATATTTCACATTTATCAGCTTGCAGAATTGTGACTGTGTTTAAAAAGTAAATGTGAAACAAGAATTACATTGTACAGCTAATGTTTACTCACAGTAAAAAAACACACTTATCAAGTCTTTCTGACTACGATGTTTCTTCAGTTTAACTAATATGTGCACACATGCTTCAAGCCATGGAGGCTGAGAGAATTAAATACACGTACAGCCATAATGAAGCTGTTTTTTCTTTTACTTTTTGAGTGGATGAGAAAAAAATCCCACAATATAGCTGAAGGGAAATTGTGGGCGCAGTAAAAAAATCTATCTCGTTGAGAGAGGCTTTTGCCAGTAACTGTTTTGATGTGGGAACATATTCGGAAATGACAGCAGCCAGCTTACCTGTAGCAAGCATATCTGTATAGCACAATGCCGTTGCTGGTTTAGGAAACTGTCGTGCATCACTTTTCCTGTATTAATAGCAGGGTGCCATGCTTAACTTTGGAACCTTTTTGCAAACTGCTCTCCATACCTCAAAACTGACAGAGGCTGTTAGACAATATGTGCAAGGCACAGCTTTTTGTAAAAAAAAAAATCCTCTGCTTTTTTTATAAAATGGGAAATTCCTGACAATACAGTACGAATAAGAATTCTACACTTTCCATTTCTCTTTTAAATCAGCTTGCTGCTTTATCATCCTCAATGGGAATTCTTCTTAGAATTTTGTTTCACTCTAAAGGAAACTAAAACTCTTTAAATATACACTTTTCTATTTTGAATAGCATAGCGGACTCTTTCTATGTATACATGGGCCATAATTTATCAAATATAACACGAACCCTGTGCTTTGACTGTGCAATAACATATAGCATCCCTTGTAGAAAGATCACCACTTGTAAACTGTGCTGAGGGTTAAAACAAATAATAATCATACTTTAAACTGTGTTTATTAATACTATTTGATCAATGCATCTTGTTATAAAGAGTTTTTCTTGGCTGTTGCTGATAGCTGCAAGAAAGACAGATTAGTATGCATGTAGGCTGTGCATGACTATCAACTGAAGTATTAGGTACACATGGTATATAATACACATCCCATGTATAGGGTGCCTCAATGCTTAGAAAAGGGTGCTCATAAAATTCTGAAAATGACAGTATATGCATATAGACAGAGAGTAGGCAAGGCTGGAGTTGAAAGGTATTACTGTCACATGATTTCACTGGAAATAGGAAGCTTGTTTAGAGACCCATATATAGAAGCAAATGGGAGTAACGTAACTCAGAACCACTCAGAATAATTCTACCAGATGCACCTCACGGAGAAGGTTACAACTCATTTACAAGAAAGGCCCGCAGTTTTAGTTTCCTCAAATGCGGCTGAACATTTTTGTACTGAAATGAGCTCTTTTACAGCTAACAGTAACTTACATGTGGTTAGCAATCTAGAATGCAACAATGTAACCACTCTGCTGTGTCACCTATTACCTTCTCAGAAACCTGCAATGAGAGATTTAATCAAGCCCTTTTCTGAGAGGTCTGGAATGTACACGCATTGTATATCTATAAATATTAAATCCATTTATGATCACATTTAATATCTATAAGCATTAATGAAATGTATGATCATTTTTTGAAAAATTATGTTGTGATAGATTGGATCTAATGATATTGAGAGTATCCTTGTGTAATTAATAAAGTTTTACCCAATTTGTAGATTTACATATACTAGTAATCAATCTAAATCTCTAATATAAAGATGAGGTATATGTGTTGTGTATGTGTATGGTAATAGATTAACAATGAATTATAGCTGTTTTAGTGTTAGTCACGTCATCTATTTAATTAGAATGTTTGAATGTTTGTAACCATGGTTTTATTGCATGTTGAATATGATAAAGGGGTTTAGCTAAATGAAACATTTTTCAATGGCATAAAAAGCCTGTTTTTTTTTTTTTTTTTTTAAAGGTTGATTTCACCCATTCTCTGCTTGAATTGAAAATAACCGTTGACATTAACTGTCGATTTGGCAAAAAATAAATAAATAAAAATCAAATCAAATCGTAGCAAGCCTAGTTATAACAGTCTTGTGTAGTTATATTGTGGCTGGAGACACTTTATGTAAAGTGCCACCCATGCTAGGGGATGTTAAAATCTCTGTGTTGGAGATCTAAGTTTTTATTCTATAATTTCAGTTGCTGCTCAGATATAAAGTTACTATAAAGCAGTACTCTTACAGAGTCTCCCTGATTGAAGTGGAGGTATAATATCTTAGAGCTACAACAGAAAAATACTCCTTACATGGAAAGTGCACTTTGAAACAGGTTAGCGGATTTCCTGTGCGGAAGTGCTTTTTAGGAAGAGGATTGCATACTATTGAACTTCCTGTGGTTGGAGATTCCACAGAAGACAAATTAACTCAAATTAAGTCACATTAAATTGGGTCACAAAAAAAAAAAAAAAAAAAAAAAAAAAAAATCCTTTCAATAGTCATTTTGAACAGCCGGATGCTGCTTTTAAGCCTTTGATTATGATAAAGCTGAGATAAAACAATATCAAAGCAATGTATATATTTTTGTGTCAAATTATTATTATTGTTATAATGAATACTTTTTTTCTGGATTTAGCACTGAACATTTTTTTATGAAATCTGAAAATATGAAGCAATCAATTTTAAACAATGATCAGATGGCTTTTAGGTTGTTTTGCAAAATAAACCGAAATTGTTATGGTGTTCAGAACAAAAAAACAAAAAAATGAATTTTTCTCAATAAATTTTATACTGTATATATATATATATATATATATATATATATATATATATATATATATATATATATATATATATGGGGGGGGGGGGGGTTGGGTTTGATTTTGTTCTTACTAGACACCGGATAAGCTTAAATGTTGATTAACTCTTTGGCTGTCAGGACTTCCCTTGTGAAAGTAAACTAAAGGTGAGCGACAATAGCAGAGAAAAGTCAAACTAAAGCACAGTGAGAGGTGGTTTTAGAGTGCTGTCAATTAGACTAATGTCCACTGTGCATAGGTGAACCAGCCCAACTCACTAGTGACCTGAGCCATCACTAGGCATCAAACCCTAATGACTAATAACCTTGTCCATAACTATACGTAATGGAAAATATATATGGCTGGTTTCATAGACCCAGCTTAGTACTTAGTGTCTTAACTCACATCTGTCGTTCATAAAGTTCTTAAAAAAAGGTACCTCAAAATGCCTCTTTTTTATTTTTACGAGAAGCAGGACTGCATTGCAATATATGATAAAAAGCCTGACCTGTCCAGACTGTCCTGATCTCTCATGTATCATGGTATTTATTTGTGCACTTTTACCATGCTTTTCTTGGGGTCATACTATGCGTTTACAATAGTTTACCTGTTTTATTTTTTTTTAATCTGCTTTAGCATACCTCTTTGTGCTTTACAATGCTTCCATATGGTTTACCACATGTTCTGTGTGCTTTATAGCACCTTGCTATATTTTAACTATGGGAAACATTTATAAGGGATGAGCTTGGAGTCCTGTGGTTACCCTACAGTAGTTTATCAAAGCAAGTTAATCGCTTGTGTGAAATTGCAGTCCAAGATATCCTAGCTCCCAGTAGAATATGAACCAATGCCTAACACAGTGCTGAAGCCAATTAGCAATTGTGCTTGGGTTCCAATCAGGCTTAGGTCACGAGATAACGGCTTTGGTGGTCGTAATTTAACCTTGTCTACAAAAAAAAAAAAAAAAAACACAACACATCTACGAACCCTAAATTAGTCTAGCATGACATTTTTGGAAGCTTTTCAGGACAGGATGCTCATATCAGGACACACAAGCCAGTCTCTTGGGTAAAATCAAAAAGCCCTGTCTGTCCTGTGGTTTCCCTTTTCACACATCCCCCAGTGTGGTGGATTTTTCTGACGCTGTAAGTTATAAATGATCTCTATATTTCTCAGTAGGGCTGTAGAGTTGAAGTGAGTTTTTGCAATAGGTTTGCCAGTGAAACGACATGGGCTTGGACAATTGCAGGTCATCTTTGATGTATGTGGAGCAAACTGCACCTATCAAGGAAAATGGAAGTCTTTTGAGTTTTGCCAGTACATGGATACTTTAGGAAAGACTCTATGGGTTTTCTTTATGAACCCCTTGTCCTTGGAGCAGACAGGATCACGGGTTAATGTATCATCTGTAGGACAACACGTCCAGCGGCAAAGTGTCCCTTCTGCTCTGGCTCCACCGAGGGACCAACAGCCTACACATACTACGGTATCCCCTTGAGTTCACTGACCACACCCAATGACTGCAGAGCTGGAGGAACCCTTCATGACTTCCTTATTGACCAGCCTTGACTTAAGGCTTGTTTTTTAGGACCCTATTGTTGTTGTTCAGGTGAGAACGCGTTTTAGTGGATTAAAGTTAATACCTATGAATAAGGCTACATTTTCTTCACGGTTGTCGTGGATTTCCGGATTTTCATGAAATATACCCATTGCCGTGTAGTATGTAGTTCCCTGTGAAAATTCTCATTTCTATAAGAATATTGTAAATATACATATGTTTTATCACTTAAAAATAAATACAGCAAACATTTGCCTTATTAACGTACTTCCTGTTACTCAACATTTAGGAACCTGGCAACCAGTTTGGTTTGCTTCCACTGCATAGAGCTGGATGACTTCTTTAACATGTCTTCAACCAAAAAGACACCAGCTGCATTAAAGACTGGAAATATTTCTGCTAAAGATCACTTTGTGACATTTCATGTGTTATTTTTATACATTTTTACTTTATTTTTTTAATTTGATAATTCACCAAAATTGAATGTCTTTAAAAGGCAGATGTAAATAACAAATTATTCTACAAGTTATTGTTTTTCAGGTAGAAATACCTAGGGACATTTGTTGTATAATAACTGTAGAAAAATGAATCCCTTTTGAATGTGAAAACGATATTTTTTTGTGCTTTGATAACTATTATATTTAACCATGAAATATCTTGAAAAACCTATTTTATGACTGTGAAATGCTGTAAAGCAAGATTTTTTTTTTACTCTGAAAAAATTCAGCCTTACCTGTGAGCTGCAAAGCCACAAGATGACAGTTTAGGTTAATGTTAATTTGTTGTTTTGTATGTGGTATGTTTGGCTCAAGAGCAAATCGATGTGCTATGATTGTGCATGCTTCAGGAATTAGAATCAAGTGTTCTCATTCTTGACCAACAAAGCAATTAAAACACACACACACATATATATAAAAGCCTCTTTAGCAGAGCAATGGCTACTACTACTGGAGTGGGAGTCATTGACAGAATGCTATCCCAGTGGAAACATTTTCATATCTGCTTCAGTTTTGTTAATTGGGTCAAATAGTTTTAAAAAGGAAAAAAATAATGTATTTCAGCCTATGGGATTATTAAATATTAAAAAGTCTTGCACAAAATTCAGTATTGAAAAACTGCACCACAGATTGAACAGTATTTTTCAATGTTATTGGTAAGCATTGCTTTCAAGACATCATGTTCTGGACTCCACAGACTAGGTTCATTTCAATTGACTTTTTAACTGGAATAAAGCAATTTGGTTTAATTGCATTGATTTATTGCATTTTTTTTTTCTGATTAATTCAACTGGGCACTTTATTGTATATTTTTCTGCAATATGTAGTAATCTGAACTGCCTGATTTAAAAAAAAAAAAAAAAAAAAAGCGTTAAGATATTGAAATAGCGTCTCTTCAATATGCATCGTTATTTTATACGTGCAAGACGATGCATTTCTTAAAAAAAAAGATTCAAGTTGAACATTGCTTCATTTCCACAATACTGCATGTTGCAGAGAACAGTTAAAGGTAAGTGCTTGCACACAGACTGGAATTTCCGTGAACGGGGTTAACCCTTCGTACTCTTACACCTATCTGTGGTGCCGCGGAAGAAGATGACGGAAATTCTAGGGCAGGAAATAGCTTAGCAGAATGCCTCAGGTCATAGTGCAGGGTGCTGCTCCTGTGTGAAGACAGTCAGCTTTAGGCTATGGGTTTTTGGAAGCAGCACTTGGTAGCAACAGGTGTTTTCGGTGGAAACTATTAATATCAGTGTGGAAGGGTGGTGGGTAATTCACTGACACACGAGACAGAACAGTTGTACTTGGAACACCGCCCAGGTGCCCAGTTTTATTCTCAGCAATTTCACTGTTTCACCCGCAGAGGGCACTGTTGTCCGTGGGCTGCCTATCAACAGTGATAAACAGCACCACGGAAATACCAAAGCTGGTAAGTTGAATGAACTGCGGGCGCACTCGCAGGTCCTCAAAATAATATAGAGAACAGAAGGCGAAAAGAACAAGGGAAAATAAAACAGTAATAAAACTACAAATAAAAGGTGCTGCACTCGGCAGCGTTATCCCGGCCGCCACTACCCGCACGACCCAGATCACCGTCCTACTCTGGCGGCTCCCTGCCTACTCTAAACAATAATTCGGGGTCTGCCCAAGGGTTCCTCGCTGTCACTCTCTGGCTTGTTCGCTGTTCCCAGCTGGTCTCACCGTCCTTGACCAACACTTCCGCACACACAGCGTGTCTACAAAGGCAGACCTGAGGAAACAGCAGAGCCTTATTTTATAGGATCAACAATCTCCCAAGACGCGCCTCTCAGCCATTCAGAGAGGGGGAAAGTCCACACACCCACTTTTCCACCTCCCCGTGTCACTGCCATGACTCACAGGCGGTTGCTGGACGACTGCCGCCCTCTTCCTGCAGCCCATGAACACGCCAGCAGAGTCAGCACAGATCTCTCCCTGTTACAATCAGGATATTTATATATGATGGGGACTTTTTTGTGAACGACAGAAGTTGCAAGTGATTCTAATTCAAATGTGGGCAAAATTGTTCCATATATTATTATTATTTTTTTTGTGGTATGACAGTGGGAGGCGTTTGTAAAAGTTATTAACCCTATGGTGCAGTAAATGTCATCGCTGCTGACTTGCTATATATTTACCGTTACAGACTTTCATAGAAGGCTCGTAGTTCAATGGGTGCACCTGACTGTACAAATATGGGATGCTTCATTGTGAGTAACATGAAAAAGGGAAGAATCTATGTGCCAGACTGGGCTGCCGTATAAGTCACCCATGCATTTCCAGTACAGAATCAGATAACCTTGTTCACTTCATAATACAAATGCATGACACACTATTCACCACATATTCAATGTGCTTTAATATAGGGTTCTGTTATACATGGTTCTATTCTGTACACAAGTCTTGTAATAATAAGTATTCTATTAATATTATACAATGTTACTTTAACATATACAGTAGCAGACCCTGATATTGACATGGTACAGCCTGAAATCTGAAACATCTTTGCATCAGAAGACGTCACATTAAAACGAGCCCTTTACTGTTGCATTGTTCTTATTTGTAGTCTTTATTTTATATTTAAAATCCTAGGGTGCTGTGTAAGACACACGCTAATTTTCACCCACTCAAGTCAGTTTTTCCCTGACTTTTGGGTAAGTACATGTATTAAATATATTAACTAAAGTGTGTGTATAGTGTCGATACAGTGTAGGTAATGTACCTGCATTTTGAAGTATAGCCCTTTGCTCTAACTTATGTAACTTGCTCAGACCATTATGGTAGATTTGTTCAGCTATCAGTATCTGTCAATTCTTTCCAGTACCGTCCGCCTCTGTTGTGGCTATGGGTTCCTCTGACCCCAGTTCAGGTTTTTAGGAGCTTGGCATTATCGGATCAGCATGCCCACAATGTCAAAACCCACCTTCTCACACGTGCTTGTTCTCTTTTCTACCTGTCATGAGAAGGTTTAAGGAGTCAGGTTTACTAGTCACGATAGTTAAGATTACACAAGGTCTGCTTGTGGCTCACTGGCGGGGTAGTGGGGTTTTGTGTGTCAGTGAGGTAGGGGTCAGTCCCAGTATGCTTACTTCAAAGCTCCCTTTTATATTGTTCTGCTGCGGCTGCCATTTAAGATGTCTTTATTGAAGGCACATTTTCATTTTCTATTTTTTTTTGAATGAATCATTAGATAATTGTCACAGATAATTTACTAGTTTTATGTGTCAAAGTAGAAAGCCCCTTTGAGCTGTATTTCTGTGACCAGGTCAGAGTAAGAACCTTGGTAACTCTTTACATGGTGTTTCCAATTACTGTGTATTTTCAGAGTAGTTGCTTAGTAAATACACGTGTACTTGCACATAATTACAATGTTATTATGCATAGTTACAATGTACTCAATGTGTAAATCTTTGTGCTCAACAGTAACTACTATGTAAATACACAATAGAGACACTTAATGTAAAGTGTTACTAGATCCAGTTATCTCGTACTTCAATCCCAGACTTTTGTGCTGGAACTGATGGCTACACTTACATGTATATATATGTGCTCCTGACTGAACTGCAAATGCCATCAGTGTTTGAAGGAAGCTTGGGTCTGTTTTAGGCTATTCACACTACCTGAATAATATTCGATCACCATAATAATAAATATCTGATAATCTTTATATAGCACCTTTCATAGTGGACCACCATCGCAAAGCGCTTTACAAGATATGAGACTAGGGTGTATAAACTATGCATCAACTGCAGAGTCACTTACAACAATGTCTCACCCAAAAGGTGGAGCACAAGGAGATTAAGTGACTTGCTCAAGGTCACACATTGAGTCAATGGCTGAGCTGGGATTTGAACAGGGGACCTCCTGGTTACATGAGCCTGTTTCTTTAATCACTGTACCACACAGCCTCCTACATTGAAACACTGTGAGCCCCTTTCACTTCATTCACAATCACGTTTTCAGCACAATTCATATTTTCTGAACCCTTTATGGTTTACAGTGAGGGTGGATCATTTTGCGCCATAATTATTTTTTTTTTAATTTTGTGTTTTTTTTTTTAATATAGAAATAGTCATTTGTTTTGATTCGATATGATCTTTTTTCTTTTCTCTGTTAATAAAAACAGCATAATGCCTGCTGTGTCAATCAGGCCCTTGCTTGTTGTCTGTTAAGAAGTGACAGGAGCTACCAGGTGAAGAAAGCCAGGTGAGGGGTTATCCTGTGCCAGCGACAATGGAAGACTCTGCTCATCAGTGTTTTGGATACACTGTGCAAAGACTTTGACTTAAAACTGGCAGCAGCAAAGGCTCTCCAGATGGAAAATGTGGAGGTAGAACTGGGTGGAACTGGGTTTCCCCTGCAGTTTCAATCTGCAAAAAAAATATGTTAGCTTCATAAGACCGAAATGCCGCGAAGAAGCGATCTGAAAGAAAATATGTTGATACTAGTGGAAAGAAGTTGCAGTAGAGTTTACTTGGCTATGACTTAATACAATGCTTTAAATTCCATTGCAGGAGCTTTTGGTTTGGTGAACCGTTCCCAATCCCTTTGTGGATAGTCCTCTGTTTGTCATTGTGTTCAATGAGCAGTTCTAAAAACTGCTCCTACTGTTTGTGCCACTTTTTGTTAATGAGCTACATTACCAAGCAGCAATTCAAATACATTATACGATATAACCAAGTCATTTGGCTTTTTGATATTGGTACCAGGTGTGCAGATTTTCATATGGTCTCTGGCTCAAGCAATAGCTTTTAAAAATACCGTTGATCTTACCACTGGTATAGACTGTTTATTGCTGAAGCATTGAGGATCTTGTCTATTGCAGATGTGCATGCTCATTTGTAAGTATATGCAACAGGACATAAAAAAACTATTCTTTATGGGACTAGGTAGCATAGCATGCTTTCCTCAACCAACACTTGCTTTCCTTGTCTATACTAATAAATGATGAGGATGCCCAGGTCAGGACTATGCCTGACTGTAGCCATTCTCTCAATTCTCTCTATTCTCTCTATCTGGGAAAAGCTTAAAAAACTGAGATCTGTAATCTGTGATCAAGTTTTTTTCATCAGAAGATCAAATTCACATTTGACTGTACTGTATAATCGTTGTATAATACCACCCACAATGGGAACTGCTTGAATTTGTCGACTGGTCTAGTAGTTCCCTGTGGTTTCTGGCTAGCGGCATTTACAGCATGTGGTCTGGAAAACTGTCAGCGGACTGAATGAATAAAAGCAAAATGTTCAGTTTATGTTTGTATTTATTAATAGCTTCATTAACAATGGTCACCTTTGCAAACCACGGTTTCCATACCACAACCAAAATCTGGTTTTGCACCTTGAATGTCTGCCAAACTTTTACAATCCAGGTCATTACCGCCACCCTGAAATGGGTTTCGTTCTCTCTAAGCAGCTTTGTGGTTTGAGCTGTGTTTTAAGGCAAGCGGTTCCTCTGGTCAATGCTGCCATACTCAGGAAAGGTGCAGACTTGTAATGGATTAAAAACCTGTGCTGTAAATTTACATGTGACAATGCTGGGTCGGAAATTTAGTCTTTGGTTCACTTTGCACTTCGTGTAAAGTGTTACCGGGTCTTTGACCATCAGCAGCTGTGATGTCTTTTACTAATTTGAGCCACGTATATATCTGACTCAACCTGTTTGAGAATTCAATATTGAGGCTGAATGAATCTGCAAGGGGAGGGCAATCATTGCTCATGGAGAATGGTGTTCAGAACTGGGTTTGAGGCAGTGGAAACACAGTTTGGGTATCTAGGTCGGGATTAAACCTGAATCGTGAAAGGTAAGAGATACTAACTCCACTCCGGTACAAGTGAACACAAGGACAGCAGCTGATCATTGCACACCTTTCAGATTTGAAGCAACCAGACAGGAGGTGGGATTTACGTATCTTTCCTCAAAGTATACCACATTGAGTTGTTTCTGTTCCGGTAATGGTAGCAGCATGTTGATTTCATAAAAGACCCTCTTTGCGGCATAATAAAAAAAAACCCCACAAGACTAAAGATGAAAGGAAAAACATGTAATACTTGTCTAATCATCAAACAGTTTTCACAAGTGGTTTCAGGGTAAATGCTTTCTAAATACACAAGTTTTTCAGAAAGTAAAACTAAAGAACCTATTTAGTCGCTGAGCAAAGTCCCTCTATTGCCCAAACCTACACGGTTATTATGCATGATACCAGTAAACAATGCCTTTCAGATTTCACAATCCTTTGCAGTTGTTTTTCCCTTACCAGTCACCTGACTGACCACAGTGGGCATTGAAGCAGCTGACAATCCAAAAGCAAATTTGATATAAACTAGCAAGCAATGGACTGAACTTTATATCATTTGGGGTTGTATGGAGGCTGCCCGTCTATCCGCATATCTTTCTGTACGGCATTTTAGAGTTTTGTATATAGCTCAATTGTGATGCTGCTTGATGTGGACATTCTGTACCAAAATCTGGGGGGTATACGAAGGCATTTGTCTTCATTTGTAACACTTCACTGTAATTTTGAAAGAACATCAGTGGTAGGGGAGGAATGCCATTGACAAGGTTGCACAGCAGATTCAAAATCAGATTGCATCTAACCTTTGCAACCCTAAAGAAGGCTCAGCTGCTTCGACTACATCGCCTTGTGATGTACGACACCATATGCATTTCCTTCTGGCTCCTAATAAAGAAACTGTATGGAAAACACTATAACCCTGGAGTGGCAAACATGCTCTTGCTGTGCCTTGAATGAATGTATGAACTGAGCTGAGATGCCTTCATATAACCTGAGAAAGAGCACAGAGGAAACTAAATTTAATTTTCTGCAAGTAAAGGCCACATCAGTTACGTGTTTAGCAAGGTGTGAACGTGTGCGTCATAGTGAAGTCTCCCAGTTCCTCGAATAAACAAGAAACATCAAAGGGACTCATTGACGGTAAACTTTGTTTTCTAGTTCTGCACACATTCTGTTGATCTTTATCACTGCACTTATTTAGCAAGGATAATTAAGTTAAGAAAGTTTAATAGCTCACAAATATGGGAAAGCCAATTACTGGGCATGTACTGGATGTTTAATGCATACATTACCACATTAATTCTGTCAGGGGAGGTGGGTTTATTAGGTTTTCAACAGATATATGAAAATGTTACAGAACATGCTGAAGTATCTGCAGAAATCTAATTTCTTTCCTGTGCTGTATCCTGTGTTGTCTGTATCGCAAGCTTGTATTTTAAAGCCTTGAGGAATACATTTCTCGATGTTTACAGGAGAGTGTTTAGCAACAGAAAGGTATTAAACACATCTTTGTATGTCCTGCTTGTAATGAATCTCCACCTAGTGGTTAAAGAGTTAATAATACTAACATCAGCATGAGCCATGTGCTTACCTCTGGACTGGATAGCTTGATCTTCAGTTGAATAAGAAGACGTTCATCTTTGAACCATGTGGTTTGTGCTTTGGGTCCAGCCCTGGTCGTCCATTCAATTTAATGGGCTAGGATGCCAGTTCATTGCAAGCTCATTCTCCCTAAGCATTATGTTGAAAGGTTATTGCTGCAATATGGATAATCCAGGATAAAGCAATATACTTATATATTTCTAGCAAAAACTGCAGGGAGTTCCCTTAAATATTTAATTGAAAACTAAGAAGCAAAAATCTTTATGGTCATACCCTTTAATCTATTAGTTATGCATTCATTTGCAGTAGATCAGGGCTGTACAAGGCGGTCCCTTCCACTCCTGGTCTTTGTTCCAACCCTGTCCTAAGTTGTTTAATTGAACCAATACAACTTCCATCCAGACCCTGAAGTAAATTATCTCATTTCACCTGTTAAACCTGGAGTGGAATGACCCTCCAGGAGAGTGATGACACTCCTGCTCCGGAATGAAGAGACAACATGTGTACTTGATACAAGTCTTAAGGCTTCCCTAGACCAGAGGACTACCAGTTTGTTTGTTTCAGCAGTAACCTACAATAATTTGAACACGATCATGACACCTGTGCTCTATGTACATGTATTCTTTTGTACACGAGAGAGTTTGGATGTGACTGTGTGCTGTCTTAGATTTTCTTTGTGTCATTCATGAATTGCCTGTGAAGGGCTGAGTGAATCAACAGCATTCACTTCACAAGCTTTTTGTTGTAAACGGTTTCGCTACTGAATTATTCATGGTTTCAGATTAGAAGATGTCTCAGAGCTGGAAACGTATTAGTAAGAATATGACATTTGTGGACAGATACTTTTATGAAGCTACACAATTAGAAACCTTACTGGTTTATGCATATTTGCATATTCTCCACACAATACATTTGCCGTGGGCGGGCTGATATACTTGTTCATCCCTTTTATCAATGAAGTTCTGTGTTCGAATCTGGCACTGCTAAACTATAATCTCAAAGACTCTGGCACAGCAATTGAGAGCATTATTTTCTTGAAGTAGCCATTGCCATCAGGGTACAGGTGTAGCATTCTTGGGTGAACTTGATCAGTAACATTGCTTAAGTAAACTAAGCCATTTCTTTCTTCCTGAGTAATCACAGGATCCAGGGTATACCAGGAGAACATGCCCCACACCAGGCTATATATACCAGGAAAACATGCCCCACATCAGGGTATACCAGGAGAACATGCCCCACATCAGGGTATACCAGGAGAACATGCCCCACACCAGGGTATACCAGGAGAACATGCCCCACACCAGGGTATACCAGGAGAACATGCCCCACACCAGGGTATACCAGGAGAACATGCCCCACACCAGGGTATACCAGGAGAATGTGCCCCACACCAGGCTATACCAGGAGAACATGCCCCACACCAGGGTATACCTGGAGAACATGCCCCACACCAGGGCGATGCCACATCCAATCAGGTAGACAGGTCCTATAAAGTGGCCAGGCAGAGAATCTTCCTGGTAATGCATAGGATCCTGCAGCCCCTTGTCTAGACACTTTGTGGTTACATTTTTTTTTCCACTGGGGGTTCAAGTCACTTCAATGCCGCCCTGCTTAATGTGTTACTCTTCTCTTTGATCTTCAACTCCAGGCTCAATAAAAGATAAAACATAACAATGTTTGTGTCAGGGTATTTTTTTGTTGAATCTGTAAGGCGCTCGTTGTCAGAGTGTGGGGTGCAGAACCTTTCTTGTGCAAGTGCGTGTTTTTTTTTTTTTAGTGGAAACAGTTTTTACTTTGGGTTTTTATTTTTATTTTCGTATATTGTTGGGCGTTTAATACCTAGTTTCAGGAGTTTATCATTTTTTTAAGAGCCGTTATGCCTGCAATTGTCATTTTTTTTGTAGTGTTTCATTAGTTTCATTTTTACTTCAAAGTTTGTAAACACTTTGCATGACATGTCTAAATACTGTATATATACATCGTAGTTACTAGGTGAATACATGTGTACTAACACATAATTACAATGTTATTATGCAAGTAACAATGTACTTAATGTGTAGATCTTTTTGTATTATCTAACCCTAACCCTAGCCCTAACCCTAATCCTTTTCTGATACACTTACTTTGTGTCCCAGTGCTATTAGATTTGTTGTTCTCCCTAATTTAGATTATGCTCCCTCAATGCTGCAGCTCCTCACAGCAGCTCAGGAGAACTGAAGCTAGGTGGACATCTTCTGATCCCACCCGCCGGGGGTGTTCCGGCACCTGAAGGTACCGGAACACCGCTAAAATACAGACAATGTACAAATTCCCATTGTATTTGTATACCGAACTTCTAGGAACACATATAACAGGTAATGCATTTATCACATTTCTATGAGTATTTCCACAAAGTATTTCTCCAGCTTCATTTGTGTTTGTGTCCACAGTCGTAGTCTGCCGCTGTCGTCTTCGTCTTAGCCTTTTTAAAGTATTTCTTAATAGAAGAAGTTCCTAATGCTCTTTTCATTGTGTCATGAGGACGAGTGACTGAATCAGACCGTTGTGTGGGAGATGCGAGTCATGTGACTTAGCTTGCCCGTTATACGAGTCCCGGCTCGACTACTGCGCTTCTGCCAGGCCAGTCAGGACTTTACTCCCAGGCCGCTTGACAGCAGATGTTGGTAAGATAGCAGGCACTGGAGGACAAAGGCCAGCCCTGCAGGTGTCAGCTTGCACTCACTCGGTGTGTGGCAGAAGTGCATGCCATAGTTTCAACCCTAACCAGAAGAATGGTCAGAGCCAATTTTCCGCTGTTGAATTCACAGCCTGGACCCAAAACTGAGCTACCCTGACTGTGTGACTCACCCTGCACACTACGCGGTCGTACCTTTACCTGGTGAGCCTCTATATCTTAAACTTTACTTGTCATATGATGGGATTGTGTGTAGTAAAGCAGTGTAATGTGTTCTTTAAATACAAAACTGCCTTCTGCAGTCTTGGTCGGTCATGCCTGTCTGTCTGTCTTGGATAGTCTCCGTGGCTGTTGTATGATGTCATACTTCAATACGATTTTCCCACTAGGTATCCAGGTTCATATTTTCAATGTAAAATGTGCTAGCTTGTTAGTCAGGGCAGTGACTGTTTATTTGTTTAGTTCTGATTGGTGGAAAACAATGCTGCTAAATATGATGCCCCCAACAACTGTAATTCGATCAATTCTTGCAAGGGCTATATTACAGGGTGTGGACAGTTTAATAGGAACACTGGAAACTACAGAGCGCCCCCATCTTAAATCAATGAACCCTGCTTTAGAAATAGCTGAAAAAGATTGAACAAATAACAAACCTTACTCAGTTTGTCAATCAATAACTTAAGAGGTACATTTTTTAATTTTAAGGACCTTATACTCTTTTTGTTTCTAGCTTGTACTAAAATTATTAGCAGTTTGAAATCATTGTTGCAAAAAAAACAAAAACAAAAAAACATACATACATAAATAAATAATAACTGAGGAGGTAATTTGAGAATTAAATTAAATGTGAAATGTATACTTCATTGAACTGTGTGACATCACTGTCAGATATAAAAATAGTATTTAAAATACCCATATTATTATTTTGTTTTGCTTGGTACAGTACATTTGACATGTGTAACATTTAACTCACTCTATGTCATGGAACTAGCTCAGCAGTGATGTCATGGGGCTGCTCCCACCAGGTAAGAGGCTGTGACAGGGAGGTCTATGTCACTGTGCCTGTGTCTTTACTCTGCACACCATGGTGGCTCTGCATGGCCCAACACTTTATTTCTCAGCAGCACTTAGCTGCTTGCTTTTTCATGGAATTGCAGCTGTGTGTGGTCCAGGTAAGTCTGTTTTCTTCAGTTTAACATTTTCTAAAATTTCCAAGGATAAAAAAAAAATAAATAAATCTATTTGATCTATACTCAGAGTAAATAATCTTCATAACTTCAAAAAAGAAATGAAAAAAGAAGAAAAAAAAGAAAACGGACATCAAATGGTCCTATCTAGTTTTAAAATTGGGGTGAAAGTCACCATAGTACTTGTTTCATGTGAACGTGTATTCTGTGCTGTCAAACAGGATGCCATGTGGAAACCAATTCCTGTAAAATGCATATAGTACTGTGTATGCGTTTTATGCATACTGTGTGCCACATATAACATAGGGTTTTCAGTGGGATTGTTTAATGTGTCTGTCATACTATCTCATACATGAGGCACATACTGCCCATGTTTCATACAGGAGTCTGTACATTCAGTTGTAAGAAGTGCACATTGTAGCTTTGCTAAAATCCAATGATCGAAAGACTTTCAAATCCTCTAGAACATGTACGCCTTCAAAGTTTTACTGTAGATTGTAAAATACTTGATTATATGAGTGGCTGCAGTGAAACAGCATGATATAAGCATGTGTAAAACCAGATGTAGGTATAGCATTGTTAACACCTTCATAGAGACTCACTAACGCTGTATAAGGAGCACTGCTGTTGTTCTGCAGTCTTTGTAGCCTTCGAAATGTCACATTGTGTCTAGCTTTAAAGCATAACCACATCCATGTCAATTCTAAGCAACTTGTGCAGCAGCAGATGAGGAGTTTGGACTGCTTTAAGGAAATCTAACAGCAATCACCAATAATTGAAGGAGAGAATAAGTATATTCCTGTATGATTGCATGGGGTATACATTTTAAGTATGGACTATAAATATGGAAAACATATAATTTTTTTAAAATACATTAAACATATATTAATATATGTTTTATCTCTTGAAATACATCAATTTGATCATTTTAAACATATTTTTCTATAAGGAGACTTCCATTGAGTGTTTTCCATTTCCAGCTGTACCGTAATTATCAAAAAATAACAACCAATACTGCCCTCTACTGACAGGATCAGCTCACCCCTGGTATCCGAACAGGTCCCCTGTAACCTCATAGAGACAATGGGAACACTGACAGGAATTACTACAGTGGATAATGTATTGGCAGGTGCAGGGCCTGCATTGCAGTTATTTCTGGCGCTTTCTTAATTTTACACAAATAATCTAGTTATCTAAACACATTACAAAATGTGACAAACAAAAGCCGGTTCCTATTAGTTTGGTAATGATTAAAAATAGTAAAAAGGATCCTGTGAGCCCACAACTGCAATAGCAGTCCTGCCTATTGGCGTGTTGATTGATTACTGACAGACAATACTGTTCATCAATAACAGTCAGTAGACATGTCTGGTTATTTTATAGTTGGCACTGTGCTACCTTACTGCAATGTTCAGTAACACTTTACATAGTGTCTCTTATTACTCTGTATTAACATAGTAGCTACTTAGCAAATACATGTGTACTTACATGTAATTACAATGTTATTATGCACAGTTACAATATACTTTATGCGTAAATGTTTTTTTCATATAACTCTAACCACCCTAACCCTTTTCTGAATTGTGTATTTATATATATCGTGCAAAAAGATTCATACATTCAATACATGGTAACTATGCATAATAACATTGTAATAACCTAATAACATTATAATAATTGTCTGCATTTGCAAATGTAACTACTTGTGAAGAGCAGTTTTGCACATGTGATCCCCGTTAGAAATCCCAGGTATTTTACTGGTCAGAGCAGCCGATTGGTTTTGCTGAGTCAAGCATGTTATTTTGAATGGAGTCTATCTTTCCACATTGTCCAGGACAGAAAAGGATGCGTGGCTCTGGGCGCTGTGAGAGCTGCCCTGAAGGGAGATTCCAGGAAAGGAACGTGGATGTGGATGACTGTCAATCCTGCTTAGTATGTGAAGACCAAAGTAAGAAGCAAAATGAAAGTGGATTGCGCACTAAATGCATTGCAAAGAATCGCTTCACAAATGCTGACTTGCAATATTTCAAATTCTAACATGCTGTACTTTGTTATTATGACAGGAATGACATGTAAATATAAAATGCAGGGCGGGTTATAAACGTTTACCCCTGTATTGTTGCAGTTCTAGCATGCTTTTCCCATGGTTACAGTATGCATTTACAATAAGTTACCCTAATTTTCCATGCTTATTAATATGCTTTACCACAGCTCGCTATTCTTTACGATGCTTACCTAAGTTTTATCATGCTTTCACTATGCTTTAGTGCTATGCTTTTACTGTAGGAAACTTTTATAAGGGAAAGCAAGTGAACAAATCTCGACAAACAGAAAACTATGTTTTCGAAACCAGATTAGTTACAAAAAATATTCAAATTAGTCATGTGGGTGGGGGCTAGAAGACTGGAAGACACAGTTGGCGTACTATATATATATATATATATATATATATATATATATATATATATATATATATATATATATATATATATATATATATATATATATAGTGATGACATCATACGATTACAACGTTTGTAAAGGTTAATGTTTTTGTGTTATCTCTTCTTGATACTGGCATAACCAGTACTGTACAGTTTTTGTTAGATATGTGAAGCTTATTTTTTCTCTTCCCTTGTTAATTAGAATGGAGTATTGAAGTGAAGGCATGCACATTGGTCTCTAATACAAAGTGTAGATGTACTGATGGATTCCGGTGCTCAGGAGAAGAGTGTGAGGAATGCTACTGTGATGTAGGCAGTGGCCAGGAGAATAATGGTAGGTGAAATGTGTCCGTTGTTTTCATGGCTGCTATTAAACAGGAGGCAGGCCATTTCTCATTAGTGATCTAAAGATACGAAGGGAATGTTTGGTTAAGGAATGTTTTTAAAGCCCATTTCATTGAAGTTTGATTTCAACTAAAAAAATAAAAATAAAAAAAAGGCCCAAAATGAGACCCAAAATTGCCTGTGTAAATCTTTCAAACTGCCAAGTGCCAAAGCCAACGGCAAAGCGTCTTTTTCAGCTGTTGACCAATCACTGACAGTCAGAGGCAGGCTGTTGATAGTTTCCAGGAAGTACCTATAATTTCAAGCATCCCTACACTATAAATGAACTCATTTCACTGAGCTCTTTCTGCAGTGCCATGCTTGCAATTTAATAATGTATTTTTCTTTTTATAATGAACAGCATGTCAGCCCTGTCCAGATGGATATTATACAGACCAACTGAACATGAAATGTAAAAAATGGACCAAGTAAGTATGGTGTAAAGATTCCTTGAAAGTAGCGTTGCATGTTGATTGAAGTATCATTAACTTGATTTACCTTGGTTGTAAAGATATTTAGCCTAGCAATAAGAAAATCAGTGAAGCAATAGTGCGTGAGCGTGCATGTGTGTGTGTGTGTGCATGTGCGTGAACGTGCGTGCGTGCATGTGTGTGTGTGTGTGCATGTGCATGTGCGTGAGCGTACGTGCGTGTGTGTGCATGTGCTTGAACGTGCGTGCGTGCGTGCGTGTGTGTGTGTGTGTGTGCGTGTGCGTGTGTGCGTGTGTGTGCATGTGCATGTGCGTGAGCGTGTGTGCGTGCATGTGTGTGTGCATGTGTGTGTGTGTGCATGTGCGTGTGTGTGTGTGTGTGTGTGTGTATGTGCGTGAGCGTGCGTGCGTGTGTGTGTGTGTGTGTGTGCATGTGCGTGAGCATGAGTGCGTGTGTGTGTGTGTGTTGTGGGGAAGGGTCTGGAGTGCAGCAGGGTTTGGCCATGCTGGGGTATCCCTTTGTCTCAAGGTCTAGGATTACCCTGATAAAGGCATTAGCTGAAACATTTTAACAGCTTCATTTAATGGACTGTTTCTCAATGCAGCTGTTCAGAACTTGGGGTGAAAACAAATGGGACCAGAACTAGTGATGTGGTCTGCCATGAGGCTTCTCGTACCATTATACCAGCGAGAACTGCCTCAACAACCAGGGCTACAGCCCCAGCAGTGACTACAGTAGCAGGATTCTCCATTGATACTATTGTCCCAAGAGTAACCACTACATATATACCTCCAGGTGAATCAAATGTTCCGTTTGGTGAGTGTTCTGTTTTTGAAATTCCGTTTGAAGCTCAATTGAAAGTTTTGTTGGGGAGTGTGGTTTACATCAAAAATATATTACAATGATAATAAACTTTATAATTTACATTTATGTCAGAGGGAAAATGTTTGGGTATATACAAAAATAAACTTTAGTTTAGGCAATAAGTGGCTATATATTATAACATTCTTACAACTTATTACAGGGAAAAACATATTTGAACGTGTCGTGCCATTCAGTGTTATTACAAATAATTATAATTTATACTACTAATTGCATAGTTAATATAAAGAATCGTGTACACCCAGCTGTACATAAAAAGGCTGTAATTCCGTTTTGTATTTCGATTTTGCTGTTGGTTAATACAGCTGTTGGTATTTGTGTTCATACTGCCCTGTTTTCTCCACAGTGGGTTTAGTTATAGTCGGTATGTTTCTGGTGCTTGCCCCAGTTGTTGCATTTTCCAGACTGGTCAGGCCTTGCATTATCAATAGGAATAAACCTGTGACAAAGACTGCACGAGGTAAGTGAATCTTAGCTGTTATTCTCTGTCCTGTTTAACACATTGAAGATGGTTTATTAATGATGTTGCTATGCTCAGTATGTGCGTGTGTTCTTTCTGAGTGGTTCTGCAATACTGATATTAAAAATACTACATATTAAAAATGACAAAATACAGAATACAAAAAATAAGATCTGCTCTTGGTTCTACAGCTCTGTTTTCTTATTTGTCACAGACAACAGCTGCCGGATCCCAATTCAAGAGGAAGATGAGAAAAGCAATTCTACAATAGTTAAAAACTAACCTGTGGAAAAATAAGACATCTTGGGTTTTTTTTTTGTTTTGTTTTGTTTTGTTTTGAAACCAAATGTTTAACCTCAGGCTTGCATGTCAAACTTTAACATGTGCATTTTGCTATTGCAAAAAAACAAACAAAAAAAAAAAAAAATTAACATTTGTAATACAAATATTAAATTATTATATCTTGCCAAATTTGTGATAGATACAACTTGGAAACAGTATATGAATTTGCTCATATGAAACTCCTTAAGTAGGCCTCTATAAAACAATATATATAATGGCTGCAGACTCAACTTTGAGCAAGACTCTTCCTCAGGCTGACCGATATCCCTTGTTTTAAAGGCATTTATGGACTTTGTCTAGGTCTCCTGGGATTACATTTTTTGATTAACACTTTGAATTATGAGGATTTTGGCAATTCCAGACACAGGTCCAATCCACCTGCTGCTGCTTCCTATACCTTGCACCTCATTCCAGGGGCTAGCTTGCATCCTAAAACACAATGAATGACTAGGTGCCAAGAAGTGGATTTGTTTATCTACAGCGATGTACAGAAGTGTGTATATCCTGAATTAAAGTCTATAACAAATCTAAATGATTTAAATCAGACAAGAAGATGTATTTCCAAACCTCTTTGAACTGCATGAACGGAGATCATGCACAACTCTGTGTTGGTGCGTGTAGAGATTCTGTTCTGTGAATAGTGTACAATATGTTTATTGTTCAAGGCCATTTATGTTATGTCCTGTGTAGAGCACATTTATACTGTACTATCAGCGTTTCTAATCAATGCTAAGGGAAACTAATTGCATAGCACAGAAACAGGTACAGATTTATAAGGTAAAATTGTAAGAAAAGAAGTCAAGTATACAAACCCCTGAACCACATGGTCATTTCTAAATGGGTACACTGAAGAAGGTGCAAGCCAAAACTTTTGCAGACTTGACTTAGTTTCTCGTACTTTTGCCTGAAAGCCCTGTATTTGCAGGCTTGTTCTTTCTAGCAAGGGAATCCAACAATGTGAATGAGGGGCACCTTGAATAAGCAACCACACAGCCCTATAGTGAAAGCGTAGTTCAGTTTTCACTGTAAAAAGACAAGGAATACATGCATTTGTATTATTAGCCAGCAATGCATAACTTCAAGCACCGATAACACGTTTATTAAGTGTCTCTAAGTACACTCTAATCGCATTGTAAGTGTAAATACAGAATCACATGTGTAAATATAGTCTAATTATAAAAGCAACTGTCAACGTCTTGCATTGTGTAATTATCGATGATGTTGCTTTGTAACTATGCAGCCCTATGTGTAATTACTGGATTTTTCAGATGCATCTATAGACTGTATTAGAATGCTTTCAGTTGGGGCGTTTTTAGTATGGGGTTGTCACTTCCACACACCTCACTCGAAAATGTTGAACCCCACAGTAATATAGTGTCTATATATGTTACCTTTTAAGTATTTATAAATCATGCATCAAATAAATAAATATATACAACATAATTCTAATTTATGCCAAGCTTCTGTAATCTGTTTATGAACTATTTAGAACTACCAGGAGTGTAGGGAAATAATTGTGTTTAGAGTTTATTTCCTGGCCTCTCATTGGCTTATACCCATTAACTTTCAATAGATGACCAAGAAATAAAAAGTACTGACATAAGTGCCTTTTCAGATGGACAGACATCCTTGAGCCATCTAATGTTCTTGTTTTAAACCAAAAAACTTGTTTCTGTCTTTTTTTTTTTGTAACAGTTGCCCATTTTGTAAGCACAATGAGATCCTCTGGTGTGGGCTGTATGGGGAAATATCGGACCTTTCAGGCGCTTTAAGGGCAATACTGACACCCTGACTGGTCTTATTGCTTACATATATGATATAGAATATGTTAACAAAGCTGTAAAATGTTGCTTGCACAGACACCTTTGTAGTGAATGTTTTCAAACTTATTTAAATTGCTTCTGTTCACAGTTTCTATGCATCCCATTAAGGTAGTTTTATTGGCTTCCTCCCAAATTGAAACCTAGACTATTATAATAAATATCAAACTAAAATAAAAAATAATTCTAGTACATTTTCATAGCTTACTTCTTAGTTTTGTAGTTTTTTTAGGTTTTTTTTGTTTTCCAGGAAGCTGTTTATTCAAACTACACAAGAGCTTTGTATTGGTTTAGAGATAAGATTCACAGAAAGCTACAGCACAATTTGAATGAAAAAAAAAAAAAAAACACATTATCAGCAATTTGATCTTATTGTATTTACAATAATGTTGTATGTATATAATAGTATCCTGATGGCACCTGTGCAGTATGATAAGATTATGCTGTGATACTCATGGATACTGCACAGTGCACTGATTTTACATTACTGCAAACAGTGCCAGTTGTATTGGACCTCTCTCACAGTCTACAGTGTTGTCTACAGTACTGACTCATTTGTTTGATTCAGGCATGTTTCCCTTGTTTTACATAGGTTTGTTAGCAGTAAGCTAAGTTCCCCTTGGGCTCTTCATACATACCTTGACATTTATGAGTCATAGCTTAGTTCCATAAACTTTCCACTGGTGTTTCAACCACTCATTGTTCATCCATTACAAAATGTCAAATCATATTGTGTTCACTTCTTCTATCATTAGCAGTCAAAAAGATGTTTTAAAGTCATAAAAATGATTCACTGTACAAGAAATCAATCAGCAACTATCACAATTACAGATTTGTTAACTTATCCTATATTCAGATGTTATCCCGTGCATAGAGCACATTTAAAAGCGATAACATTTTCTTATAAGTCGAGGGAACACAAAGCCACTCTGTGGCTTGGAACTTGGTTTCAGGAGACTAGGTTTAGTTTACATTTACCCAATTCACAATGACTGACTTTTAAAAGAGGAAAACCATCAACCCATGCAAAACTTGTCTGATTCCGTGTGGTTTTAACCTTTTATCCCCCAGCTACAGTATTTGCTAATTAGCATGAAAATGGTTGGAAAATTATGGAAATCCCATTTTTATGTTTTTGTTGAAATATAACTGCTATGGAAATGAACACACCGACATTGTTTTGCTATATATTTTAATAACTGGTATTGATTGACATCATTCTCAACCAACACAGTACAAATCCTTTTTTTCTAATTATAACTGATGGTTTAAAAACATGTTTTTAGTTATGTGTTCAATAGCAGGGTGGCACGGTGGTGTGGTGGTTAGCAATGCTGCCTCACAACACCAGGGTCCTGAGTTTGATTCCAGCCTAGGGGTCTGTCTGTGTGGAGTTTGCATGGTCTCCCAGTGTTCGGATGGGTTTTCTCCAAGTATTCCGGTTAGATCCCAAAGACATGCTGTTTAGGTTATTCTAAATTGCCGTGTGTGTGTGGTGCCCTGTGTCCTGTCCAGGGTGTGGTCCCACCTTGTGCCCTGTGTCTGCTGGGTTAGGCTCCAGATCACCACAGCCTTGTAAAGGGTTAAGCAGTTAATGATAATGGATGGATGTTCAATAGCATAGAGTTCATTTAGGTGAGAAAAAACTATAAAGGCTGATAATTTATTACATATTTAGAGCCTAATTTACAAAGTTTTGCTTTAAAATATCAATGCTTTTTACACTGTTTTCTGAAAGAACACTTATAAAGTTTCCCGTTGCTTTTGCCATGGTTTATTATGCATGTCTCATTTTACCATGTTTGCCACGTTTGTTTTAATGCTTCACCATACCTCTATGTGATTTCCAATGCTTACCAACGCTTTTCCATGCTTTCACCATGCTTTATTACACTTTGATAGGCTTTAACTATAGTACACTTTTATAAAGGAAAGAAAGTCTTTACAAAGCTGCAAAGCCATTAATTACACAATGCAATGTACTCAAATAAAGCTGTTAATCATATAAAACTAATAACAAGCAACTCATCTGTTTAATTGAAGGATTTCGAGGTCTGCCTACAATGGTTGCTATTGTTAGCCAACATCAGTATTTGACAAATTTCATTTTGGGAAACACGCAATCAGTAAAGTTACTAAAACTGAAATAAACAGATCAGGCATTTCATTTCCAGTAGGTGCTTCACAGGCTAAGAATATGATGATAAATGTAATGAAATCCCTAGTTCTATCCTCAGCGTTGACGGATGCATACATGTTTTTTTTAGTTTTTTGTGCAATCAGATGTTTCCAGTTAACGGCTCATTCACTTTCTCACTTGGGTTTAAATAGAAGTATAGACATTAGAAAGTGTGTCAATATTAATGAATTGTGATTTCCACTCTCTCTTTCCCCACCTTCGCATGCAACCCTCTTTAAAGATCTAAGGCTAACGAGTGACTCATTGTCTTCAACTGTGAATTCCAGACGCGCTTGATGGTTTATTATTTCAGTTTAAATGGGTATATCTAATATAACTATTTCATAAATCTTACTTGCCTTGCACGTCTATTGTCTACACAGGTCTTAGATGTACTATTTTGAAATGAACACATGATGTTTCAAATATGGATTTTCATTTTGATCTTGTTCTAAAATATGTTGAAGAAAGTTATCTGTTTGTTTGCCTTGCCTTTCTGTTACACTTTCACTTTCTAGATCATTTCACTCGGCATTGTCTTCGGGGTCAAACATCTTACTGGCTGCAAAGATTGTCAGTCATTAAGGGAAGCAGCTGGCTGTTTAATGACGCTGAAGGGGTGGTGACAATTTCACTCTCCTGGTAAAAATGACCATGGAAGTGCGAACAGAGGTTTCTATAAGGTGAGGTGATAAAGTAACACATTTGATAGCTATATAGTGCATGGGTGTGCATGTCATCATGGAAAATGCACAGTGTGTCATTATTTACATATCGACAATCACTTTAAAGGAAGTGTGACGGGGAAGATGACTCTTAAGAACGTAAAAACCTGAAATGCCCGAGCAAATTGTTTAAATACGAGTCGTTCACAGAATACGTTGAAGTTCTGCCTCATCCTCCACCCCGTTGTCTCCTCAGCGGCTCCACTTCAGGGGCTCAGTGGAGCAGCCTGGGTTAACCTGGGGCTGATAAGATCCAGGGCCACACCAATTCATTACTAACTGAGTAATTTAAACTAGATTTTTTTTCACTCAAAAGGTTAAGTTTCAACCGTTTCGGGGTTATTTGCTTTAGCTCTGGATCAGCACTTGATGTCATATTGGCTTGTGGTGGACCTGGTTCTTTTTTTAGCTGCTATACACCCCCATTACAGGAAGACATGCAACGCTGCGTAAAAACACAAGATGGCGACAAAACAATGGGAATGGAGTCCTCAATAGAAACAGCATTAAATAAACACATGGGTCCTAATTTAAAATAACTAAATATACAATTATGTATTTGTGGCTGTATTCACACATAAAAAATGCTTTAACGTGATTAAAAACTGTTTTTAACCATCTAGCTACCTAGCTCTCTATTTACCTATCTAAGTATCTGGAATAGTTTCCTTCTCAAAACAGGAGAGCCAGGGTGTGCAAGATGTAGGCAGAAGTTATCCATTATACACAGTAAAATAAATATTAAAGTCAAGATAATGCAATGCAGTACGAAACCAGCAGGTGGCGACAGCACATATAGCATGCATAAAGATACCGTTGGAATTTTTGTTATTTTATTTCCAATTTTGTTATTTCTGTTTCTGTCAAGAATGACAATATCGGTGGTTGTCGTGGGAAGAATTTTAATATGTTTATTGTAAAAAAAAAAAATTAACAGATAAACAATGCAACAGAACAGCCAATAAGCAGCGAATACTGTGCCATTTCTCTTTGCATCTTGCACAAATTCAGTAAATGCACTTCAGGAGTTAGAGATTTCTAGCTCTTTTACCCAAATCTGTTGCGTAAATGTCATAAGTAAAAATGAGCATGCTCATTAGCAACAGTTTGTAGAACACGGTCTTTTCTTACATTTTATTGCCCTTGAATTTAAAGAAAAGGAAAGGGGGAAACTATGAAGTTCAGTATGAAAAAAAAAACGTTTTTAAGGATCCAGGCTGTGGTCTTGGTTGTGACTACAGTGTATTTTCCATATCGGCCCATCAAAAGACTAATCACACAATCTAACTCCCTTCCCAGGCTGTGTTACCCTCGTTGGATAAGAATACGACTGCTTTGGATTCTTAGAGACATCACTGTGGAATTCAAGGGAGCCATGAAACTTTGATAAGTGTGCTACTCAAGGCTGTTCAAGCAATATGGCACTACTGTTGCAAACATATTAAATAGTTATGTGAAGAAAAACAAAGGTTAATAATTGAAGCCACTTCAGTTTACAGAATGACATTACATAAGTCCGATGTTGTGCTGTATAGAATTTTAGGGAAGTGGAAATGACTCTGAGAAGGGCTAAACAGTGCATATGTTGACATCACAACTGCCATTTTGTAAGCTGTTGGTTCTTCATATACAACTCCCTTTGCATTGCTTCCATGACTCCAGTCTGGGATAAACTGGTTTGAGGTTCCTGAAAACACACAAGGGCCAAGAACGTTTTCTGAACGGAAGTAGACAGATGATTTAGCAAACTGTCTTTTTTTTAAAAAAAAAGTTACTGTAGAAATGACAAGTGCAGCCAAGTTCCAATAAGTGTGGTTCACTGTGCACTCCAAAGGAAAACCACAGTGCAACCCAGACCAAACTGAGCATCACCGAATACATTCCCATGTAACGTGGGTGTGTGCAACTGAACAAACTTTCCTGTACACTGAGGGAGGGCAGTTCCGCAATTCTCACCACCTCCTCATGCAAATTACCAGGCAAATCAGTCAGTGACTAACCCAGGATAGCTGGAAACATCATCGCTGTCATCGTTGTCATCTTTGTTTACACAACAAATGTTGAGAGATTTAGCCAGGAATAAATTGTTCAATGCTGCTGAGTGATTATTATTATTATTATTATTATTATTATTATTATTATTATTATTATTATTATTATTATTACCAGTTTTCATTTTGGAATCTATTTTGCATTCATTCCTGTCTGCCTGCTTGGTCTTTTTTAGATTTTCTAGATGTGCGCTGTTCTTTCAGCATCAAGAAACAGAGCTTGGGAAAGTAATGATTAGTATTGTTTTGGTCTGGAAGAATTCCAGTTTATTTTTTTTAAAAATAGGAGAACTGCTGTAATGATTTTTTTTTCACATGTGGACTAAACATAAGAATAATCCGAGGTCGGTTTTAAGAAGATTCGACGCCTTTGAAAGCCTCATCCGAGTGGTTTTCTCTTGGTCTGGCTTTCTGGCTTTTAAACTTGTGACGCAATTACGTACAGCTATTTGTTCTTTAGAATCCAGTTTGATTGAAACCTGTTTTTGTCCGAAATTTTGCAAGTTCACTAGAATTGTATCCATCTTGTTGACGGAAACATAGCTTTTGTGACACCTAAAAACTCTCCATTCCTGTCAGCTGTTAAACCAGTTCCGGGGAACTCCGGCACCTTAGAAGAAACTGTGCTATATTTAGTCTCTTCCTGTCATCCAGCTGTAAACGTTTCATTATTAACAGCTGATCTGCAGCACATTTAAAATCAGCTTAAAGACTAATAAAGGGCTTCCAGAAAATACAACGTTACACTTGCCCATGTGTTGCTACAACTGTTTATATAGAGTTTTCGAATGACGTCTCAAGCCACGTGATCCTTATTGTGTGTCTCGAGCTGGTGGGCAGACAAGCCGTGTCTCTGATTCACTTAAAGCGGTTTCAGACCTTAAAAATAGTTTTGTTTGCTTTTATGAAAAAATAGTGAACACTTGTGTAGTCATTGGCAGTTGCAATAGGCACGGACGAGACACCGTTTTATGACGTCATGGAAAACGATCTATAACATTCCTGTCATCTGCCTTTTCATTGTCCACTGTAGTGCACTGATGGTGTAAGGGTTATTGCCCACATTGTCAAACAGGTAACACAGCAATAACAAAACAGATTATTATTATATTTTGGTTTTTTTTGTAACTTATTTCAAACCCCAGTGCACTAGAGCAGACCTTTTGAAAAGAGCTTTAAACAAACTTTAAAGTTATAAGTGTAAAAAGTTGTCAGGATGTTAACAATGAAAATAATACTATATATATATATATATATATATATATATATATATATATATATATATATATATATATATATATATATATATATATATATATATTACACTCCCCTTTATCAAGATTGTTATCATTCTGGCTGATCTCTCTTCCATTAAAATCACATGACAATGTGGCCTTTCAACTCTCAGCTGTTTCAAAGATATTGCCGGTGTTACAGAATATATGTTCCCTCAGGAAAGAATATTCACTCCCACTAGAAACCAGTATTTGGAAATATTTGTACCCCCTTATTTATTTGTAACACGGTCATCTTTCTTTGCATATAAATTGATAGCCATGCATTTTCAACCAAACCATTAATTTTAACAACTTTCCCTAAACCTAACCCATCCAGTCCTCTCTGACAGGTCTAATCTCTCGTAATTTATATAGGGGAACAAATGTTTGTTGGTGAGAACAGCTATGTGTTCACAGTTTAGCCAGCTCATGGGACGGGTATAGATTTCCAATGGACAAGGCCATGGGCCTAAATGTATATTCCATTCCTTCATGGGCATGGCTTAGTCGAATGCAATAAAGTAAGTACGCAATGGCCTCTGAGCTAGTGGCTCGTTGTGATAGTAATCTTATCTGTAATGTCATCTCTGACGTGTGGTGCTTCAGAACTCACATCTCTGTGGTTTGTTCTGCCTAGAAGCTGGATAAACACTGAGATGATTTCAGATTATGTGTTTGCTAATCTAATTTTTACCCAGTTGGATTTATTTGATGAATTGCTATTAACTAGCATCGGAGCTGCTTGTGTTTTAAAGCAACACTATATGATAACGCTTTATGTTCTACGTCAAATTCGCAACATATTGGGTTAAAATGTTGGGAACTTGCAGTGAGACCAAATCAGCTAATGATTTGAAGTTGCCATTGCAATCTTACAGTTACACACCCCCTCACCCCGTGGAACAGAGCAAGTGCCAGCAGTGAGCTTTCAGAACAGCAAATCAGAACCAAATTCTGCTGAGGCAAATGCTATGAGGTTGAATCAAAGTTAACACTTTACTTTAAATGTCTCTAATTACATTGTATTTACTTAGTAAATACATGTGCACTTGATAATTACAATGTTGTTCTGCATAGTTACAATGCACTTAATGTGTACATTTTTTTGCACGATATATGTAAGAACACTTACAGTTATATAAAGGGTTACAGTTATATATATATATATATATATATATATATATATATATATATATATATATATATATAATATATATATATATATATATAAAATGACACATTAAGAACATTGTAACTATGCATTACAACATTGTAATTATGTATAAGCACAGATGTATTCACTAAGTAACTACTATGAAATTAGACACTGTAATTAGATACACTTAATGTAAAATGTTACTGAATCAGGCTTATGTAGTTGAAAGTACATACATTGCTATGATCAAAAGAAATAAAAAAATACAAAATAGAAAAAATTATGCTTACTGTAAGGCTGATATCTCTAGGCAATTCCTTTACTGATGCTGGGATACACAGCAGGTATTGATATACCTTTGGAATTGAAGTCATTCCAGGGATCCTCCAACACAGGCACCATGCATACCCTGCCCCTTTGGCATGACCTTTTCCCCACCCACAGAAGCATCATCATTTTTGTTGAAGCTGACACCCTGGGTTACTTCAAGAAGCTGCTTGATGAGATTCTGGGATCAATAAGCTACTGACAACCAAAAGAGCAAGAATGGCCTCCTCTTGTTTGTAAACTTTCTCATGTTCTTATGTTCTTATGTTCTTATTCTTCACAATGTACAAACCAGTAGGAGGAAATCGCTACGGGGAACAACAGACACATTGCTTTTGATGTTCTGTAGCTATAGCAGAGCTTACTGCTAAACGTATTAAGCATACCTCAAGAAATTGCATTTCAGTGTAAAATTGAACACGATGGATGTTGGGGCTTTGAGATAACAAATAAAATGTAAAAAATATTACGCAGAAGTACTGTGGTATTTTCGAATGGCTCAGGATGCAAATATAGCCTTCATCCATGGATTACATTCACGCGCACACACACACACACACACACACACACACACACACACACACACACACACACACACACACACACACACATATATATATATATATATACACACACACACATAGCTCTGGAAAAAATTAAGAGACCACTGCAAAATTATCAGTTTTTCTGGTTTTACTATTTCTAAGTATGTGTTTGGGTAAAATGAACATTTTTGTTTTATTCTACAAACTACTGACAACATTTCTCCCAAATTCCAAATCAAAATATTGTCATTTAGAGCATTTATTTGCAGAAAATGACAACTGGTCAATATAACAAAAAAGATACAGTGTTGTCAGACCTCGAATAATGCAAAGAAAATAAGTTCATGTTCATTTTTAAACAACACAATACTAATGTTTTAACTTAGGAAGAGTTCAGAAATCAATATTTAGTGGAATAACCCTGATTTTCAATCACAGCTTTCATGCGTCTGGGCACACTCTCCACCAGACTTTCACATTGATGTTGGGTGACTTTATGCCACTCCTGGCACAAAAATTCAAACAGCTCGGCTTTGTTTGATAGCTTGTGACTATCCATCTTCCTCTTGATCACATTCCAGAGGTTTTCAATGGTCAATGGTTCAGGTCTGGAGATTGGGCTGGCCATGACAGGGTCTTGATCTGGTGGTCCTCCATCCACACCTTGATTGACCTGGCTGTGTGGCATGGAGCATTGTCCTGCTGGAAAAAGCAATCCTCAGAGTTGGGGAACATTGTCAGAGCAGAAGGAAGCAAGTTTTCTTCCAGGACAACCTTGTACTTGGCTTGATTCATGCGTCCTTCACAAAGACAAATCTGCCCGATTCCAGCCTTGCTGAAGCACCCCCAGATCATCACCGATCCTCCACCACATTTCACAGTGGGTGCGAGACACTGTGGCTTGTAGGCCTCTCCAGGTCTCCGTCTAACCATTAGACGACCAGGTGTTGGGCAAAGCTGAAAATTGGACTCATCAGAGAAGATGACCTTACTCCAGTCCTCTACGGTCCAATCCTTATGGTCTTTTGCAAACCTCATCCTGGCTCTTCTTTGCTTTTCATTGATGAAGGGCTTTTTTCTAGCTTTGCACGACTTCAGCCCTGCCCCTAGGAGCCTGTTTCAAACCGTCCTCGCGGTGCACTTCACACAAGCTGCCGTTTGCCATTCTTTTTGTAGGTCACTTGATGTCATCCTATGGTTGCTGAGTGACATTTGAATGAGTTGGCGGTCATCCCGGTCAATGGAGAGTCGTTTTCGCCCTCTGCCGGTCTGTAGCTTTGTTGTCCCCAATGTGTGCTGCTTGACCTTGTTCTTATGAACCTCTGTTTTTGAAATTTTAAGGATGGAAGCAACCCGACGCTCACTGTATCCCTCTGCCAGTAAAGCCAGAATTGAACCCTTCTTTTCCTCACTCAAAACTTTCCTTTTCAACTCTTTGGGCATGGGCAATAGTTATTTTTTGATTCCAATTACTTTTGAGGTACTACCAGCACTGTTTTGCCATCCAGCTGGCCTATTGCAAGAGGATAGTGATGACCACAGGAGTGGTTTTTATACTTTTCCTCGTTAAATAAGATTTGGTTCAGGTGATCCCCTAATCAGTACCTCATTCTGCAGAATGAGGTGTGCCTGTGTTAGAATTCAAGAGACACTGGAATGGAATGGCTGCCATACAGGTAGAGATGCTGATTTAAGAACAATTTGCAGTGGTCTCTTAATTTTTTCCAGAGCTGTATATATATATATATATATAATGCTTTGTGAATTGCGCTCACAGTTTTGTGCGTACAGCCCACAGAAATTCCTGCTAGCAAAGTTTATGAGAAACTCACTCAAGCTACAGCACAGCTGCAGACGTCACAGGGGAAGCTATAAAGCCCCAAACACCACAGAGCAAGTCACACATTGCTAGTGACTGACAAAACAGTAACCATGCGGATAGCTCAGCTGCTCCTATCCACAGTGTGTGTGCTTCTCCTGTCTGGGATGTGTATCTTTGGAGAGGGCTTTTCAAACAGTGCTGCTATCAAGGGCACACCAGAGCCCTGCTGTGATGGGTGCCCCCCTGGTAAGAAGCTTTTGTGACGAACATTACTGACAGTCATTAACTAGGCATGTTGTTATTGGTGCGTTGCGCTTGAATCTGAAATATAGCCATATGCAATGCATGATATGTAAAATAAGATTTAGAGTTAAGGTTCTATAGAAAAATTGTATTTTTTTGACATTTCCTTTTCTGTTTTTACTTTGTATATTTTCATTGATCCTGATTTTTTCATTTCAGTTGTAGAAATTTGAAAAGAGTTTCTGTGAACTCTATGCAGTTTGTGACGTTGCCCTGGCAAAACATTTGAATCTTGAAATGCTGGAATTGTCACACGGCTAACTTGTCTTCTTTTCAGGAACTTACAAGACAGGCACCAGCAATCTGTGCACTAATTGTTCACTGGGTACATTTTCTTCAGAGTGGAACGCTGACAAGTGTAAGCCATGCCATTGCAAGGAAGGTAAGTACATACACTACACTGGTACAAAGAGAGTGTTATATCAGCATAGCTGCAGAAAGACCGGCCACGCTCTTTACCTGGTACAGAAAGACAGGCCAATGTAAAGCCACATTCTTTTGATTAGGGTAAGGGTTAGGGTTAAGCTGAAATGTTAAACTCAGTATTCACATTCATGATTTTTTGTTCTTGTGATGTTACCCTATTCCTAACTCTTTTCTGATACAATTGTATAGTTACATGTATTGTGGTAACAATGGGCTTAAAGATTGTATTTTCATAAAGATACAATGCTCTTTTTTTTTGTTAGATAATTATCTGCAGTGCAATGCTACCAGCAAGGAATGCCACTGTAAAACTGGCTATGTCTACAAGAATCCTGAACATAGTCGCTGTATACCAATGGAGAATTGCAAGAGAGGGACTGAACTTAAAAGATCAGGTAAGAACTCAAAGTCTTATTTGAAAGCTAAGCAGAACTATACTTGTAAAAACTCCATCGAAGAGGGAGAATTTGCTCAAAGCCCACCTCTTATTGTACCACAGCTATTGGAAAACTGGCAGATATAGAGTGGTTATATTTTTAAAGGTTGTTGAAAGTTTGTTGCGCAAGAGAAGTTGTCCTTTTCTACTGAAACAGGTGCAGCTTGATTTCACCTTGTCAAAAGCAAAGCTATTTGCAATGGCTGTTGCAGTATATGCTGTGTTATGGCACAAGTGCTATTGAGTTATAGTCTTTTACATTTTCAGGCACTATAACCTATACATATACATGTGAACAGTGTATGAACAATACCTTTTCGGACACAGAAGCAGGCACCTGCAAGCCATGGACTGAGTAAGTACTATATCTTCAATTTGAATTGGCCTCCTAACCTTTATAGAAGTTGCAAAACATGCTAAGTGAAGTTGTAAAATCCATTTTCTCAAAGCAATATTATCGCTGTTATCTCTTTTCTACTATGAGATAGGGTTCTTTGCATCTGTTTTTCTACTTAAATTTAGAATATGCAGGTTCTTCAACGAGGAGTACTAATTTAATTGACATGCTGAATAATATCTTAACATTGATATGAATACAAGCAACTGTCCCGTGGCATAAGACTGGATTTCAGAATTACAAATGACAATCGTCATCCCCATCTATATTGCTTAGTTCTGCAAAATGTGCATGTGAGCATTTAATTCAAAACCTCAGAGTCTTGCAAAATTGAGAACAAAGTCCAAGTATATCTGTTTTCTGTAGCTCAGTGTCAGTGTTTTTCTTACAGTGGCATCAAATAGGTACAAAACAAACTGATCTACTTGTCATTGTTTTACATAGCTCCTGGTAAAATGAATAATTTATAACACTTTACAGTGTGTCTCTAATCACTATGTATTTACACAGTAGTTACTTAGTAAACACATGTGTACTTACACATAATTACAAAGTTATTATGCATAGTTATTACTAATGTGTACGTAAGCACACAATTGTATCAGAAAAGTATGTATGTTTACTTCACATGAATGCATAATTATATCTGAATTACTGACACTTATTGTATGTGTAATCAATATTAGTGGTGGGCTGTGGAAACGTATGATATTCTTAGGTGTATCCGTTCTGAAACGGCAGTAGAGAGTTTCATTGGTTTAAATGTGATCTCTGAATATTTGTGGTTTTCTGTCTCTCAGTTGTCAGGCTTTGGGTCTGATTACAGTCACCCCTGGTAACCATACCCACAATGCAAAGTGCGGATGTGAGAATGGTAAGAATAACATTTTCTGTGGTTCCTCTTTTAAAAGTGATCTTTAAATTAGATGAACAAGTCCTGTAGATGTTTGTATTTTCCATTGTAATACAGGTGTATTCTGAGAGAAACATTGTACAATGCTGAAAAATGCCAATGAGTAACGTCTGCTTCTTTCTTTGTTTTATTTCCGAAGATACCAGATACCAAACCATTACTGTGGTGGCTGCATGGATTTTATTTATTTTCTCCTTGATACTTCTTTCTGTGAGTGTCTTGATATGGAAGGCTCAATGTAAGAGCTGGACAATGATGACTATTGCAGGTAAGTTTTCACTTACTAATTATGTACCTACAAACTTGCACCATGGACCAAGACAGGCCTGGGGTTATACTATTGGAATTGGATCGTTTGTAACTAATTGCATATACAATGCATATCATTGCAATTGTAATTGAATTCAGGATCAATTGCAGTTCAATTAAACATTTATTTAGCTTACTTTTTCTTCAGAATTTTAGAATTTGATAAACATGTAATTGTAAATCATAATTATAATTGACCCCAGGTCTGGGTCAACTTTCCAAACATGTAATCAACCTGGTATATGGGCACTTCTCTATGTGTGGTTTAATTGCTCTGGAATTACCTCTGTGTCTTAATTACTCGCACCTTCCATTAATTACCTGCTAGTGGTGAGGTGTGTCTGAGAAATGTAACATGATTTCTACCTACCAGAAATAGTACATTCAACATAACAATAATTGTGTGGTCATGTGAAACATTTCCTGAACAGAGAGGAAACAGAAAACATACTAGACTGATTCTTATCGTTTAAGCCTTCCAGATAACAGCTTCATCAAGATCCTTTTTTATCTCACCAATGCAGCGTTGTAGTAACTTTATGAATGACATGCAGTTAACACCTCTTAATCCTGGTACCTAATTAACTTGAAATTAAGACTGCCTTTTAAAGCAGCTTAAATGAATTGTCTGCTCCTTTGCTGTTTTGTTAATTACTCCAATGCACTTATTTCTGTGATGTGCTGCAGAGTGTAATGTTCTCTTATGTATAAGGTGGGTGTGTAACAGGCAGAGGCTGGGTGCAAACCGACAACCCCGCGCACCACAAGCGAACGTCTCAACCACAGTGCGAAAGAGCCGGGCTCCTCTGCAGTCTTGAATTTATCTCAAGAGTCATCTCATCGCACCAACAGGATCCATAACCACAGTGCTTCACATACAATGCTGCCCGTTACACCTGATACACTTTCTAAGTATCCAAATGTAATGTTTTATGACTTTCATCTTTCAGAAGCAGGTCTCGATCCATTGTTGAAAGAAAGATGCCAACCGGAAGATGCCTGTAGCTGTCAGATATCAAAAGAGGAAAGTGGAGACAAGTCAGTAGAGGATGACAATATAAAAAGCCACATTATAGGTGCATAGGATCCGAGTTAGAAGAGCGGCCGGTGGCAAAAGCATACCTCAGACAAGGAGTGAAGTTTTGATTGGTCTTCAGAAACCTCAGCAGCCTCTGTATGATATCAGAGGAAAATCAACTTCCAATTGGCTTTTAAAACAATTTGTATGAACAAAATCTTCGGTTGGACGAACAACTTTACCAATGTCCTAATTTAATACATTTTTGAAGGCTAACCACTTTTAAGTCGAACATTTAAACCTTTAGTTTATGGGTTATAAATAATGGATATTACCTGTCAAAAAACAACATTATGGGATTATTAATAATAACAGTTATGGAATGTGAACCCATTGGCAATAAACCTTATAGTTCATTTTCCACATGAAGTGTCATTAACATTAAATAAATAGCTGAGGAATACCTTGAATAATAATCACCCTTATATATATATATATATATATATATATATATATATATATATATATATATATATATATATATATATATATATAAAATGCGTTTTTTTTTTAAACCATCTAGTGCTAACAGAGGAAAAAATCAAAGAACCTGAGCTTGCGTACACAAAGTGTTGAATAAGTTCCCTGGGCTCTCACTATATGGCACCATCAACTAAAGAGTTTGCAAAGAAGTCGAACAGTTCTGGCCTTGTTGTTGCTGCTATTGTTTGCACAGTCAGTTCAGCAAACAAAAAAAGAGACAAAGTGAATTCCACAGTGAGTAGACACTTTTGCATCTCCTCATAGAACTCCAACTCAGTCTAAAAAAAAACGTATAGTTTAAAAAATATTTAGCAATGACAATTTTGCAACAATGCCAGGTGGGGGGAGGGGGGGGGGATGCAGATCAGCTTGTATTATACAGCTCTCTACACAATATACTATATTAGTGCCAGTGTGATAATAAACCAGAAACACTGTGCATTATTGTTTTTGTTACCTATAGAGTTGACATTGTTTTAATTCTGTGGGCTGGTTATAGTTTAGGGTTCTGTGAAAGTCATACAGTATTACAATGGTGTCTCAATGATATTTCACTTTATCCTTTAAGGGAAAACAGAAAACAGCACCAGTGGCACTGTATGTTTTGTTTTTTAAATGAATCTACCTCTGATATAAGCAACTAATGTGTTTGCAATAAGGTTGAGCTGCAGTGCATTAAAACAAATACTTGTATAGACAAGCTTTATATGCATCTGTGTTGGCTAAAGATGCTATACAAATGTAAATTAATTAATTAATTAATAAAATCTTTGTTGTACAGTATGTAAATATTTTTTTTTTGGGGGGGGGGCGTTTCACAAAAGAACTATTGAATGGCACCTGCGATTGTTAAAGTGTGACCTTTTAAAAAGGTGAAAAATGTTGCATGTGTAAATTTGCAAAAAAAGAGACACAGTGTTGTACCTTTCCATTGTCCTACCTGTTGCATGTCTGACGCTTGCCCATCAGTTAGTACATCCATCAATAGGTGCAAAAGACCCACTGTAAAGCAATGAAGCCCCACATATAGTCACAGTGAAAACATTAAAAAATTAAAATGATACTAAGTTAGTTGAAATGAAACAATTTGGTCTGGTCACAGCTCAAGTTTCCCCACAGCTTTTAGGAATGAAAACACTATACTATTATATAGAAACTTTGGTGTTTCTATTGCACAACACACCTGCAGCACAGCAGTCTGAACCTGTGCATAGCTGTAGTTATACCAGCACTGCGTATTACTGTTTTATAAATATATAATATATGCTTAATAACTATGTAATAGAGTGTTAATAAAGCATCATATATAGTTTATAACCATGTTATAGCCATAAACAGAATTACGTTTAAACACCCGAAGTACAATAAATAGCTAAAAACTGTCCCCTTCATAAAACTGTAATTTATGGCTATTGCATGGTTATAAACCATCTACGATGTCTTATTAATACTCTATAACATAGTTATTAAGCACATATTATATATTTATACAACATTTATAAAACATTAATAAGCAGCACCTTAATGTAAAGTGTTACCACTAAACTTTTACACCTTATTAATCAATGTCTGCTTGTCTACCAGTTCTTCATTGCATACAGGCATATGAGCAGCCTACAGAAATGTGAACAAAAGAAAAGCTGAGCTGTCACAAGCAATCCTGACAGCCTACTGCTACTAAACCACAAGATGTAAACACTGACCAAACATGGTTTCTAACAACCGTGGGAGAGCACATACAGCAATAACAGAAAACAACAAGTTTATTATAATAGAGGCGTGTGCTGCAAGTTCATTTACAAGAAACCCTTGCACCAAGCTGAATGTATTGTGTGTGAGCATTGTCGTGACACTTTTACAATGCACAATGTGATACAGCATACCACCACTTTTTTTAGTTAATGCATTATTTTTTATATTGCAGTGCTCCAATAAAAGACTTAAACTTCTGAGTAACTGTGATGAGCAAGTGGCTGTGATGAGAGCGAACTTTTCTATATCATGACATGCATTCTGAAAACAGTGCATTTAAGTGATACAGACTTTATTTTATATATATATATATATATATATATATATATATATATATATATATATATATATATATATATATATATATATATATATATTATAATTTCTAAGTTAGCTTGATCTCTCTAATGTTAGTTCCAAAACGCTTTCCTTAAATGGATTGTGCTTCATGTAGACCATTTGTGAAATATGCATTCCTATAGGATTGAAATAAGACTCCTATTGCACAGCAGTTTCACCCACTCCAGGTTTTAATATGTGGATCAAACTGCTATGGAAAGGGAGTCGTATTTCCTTCCCTATAAGCACACACTGTAGGTCTGTGTGCTGACTTCAATCTTTTTCAGGTCTGGTTTATTAACAAAGGCGTTCTCCCAATCCTCGTTGCTTTGTTTTCATGTATGTTTGTGATAAAGTGAGGGTCAGATTTAAAGCTGTGTGGGTTGATATTTTACACCTGGGATTCAATCTTTAACGACATGTCAAAACATTAGTCAAATAAGTTTTAATGGGTGTAGGTGAGTGCACTACAGTTCACATATACAGTAGCTTGGCATTTCCCTGAAAACCACTTAAATGTCACCTTCCATTCTGACAGTGGTTCAGACACATTTTGCAGCATAGACAGTAAGTGATTCAGTAAGAAACTCAAACTAAAAGTTGTTTTTGTTTATTTTTTTCTAGTAAAATCCCAACTGCTCAAATACAAACGTGCCAGTTAATGATGAGGTAATGTTGATGTCCCAAGAGTGGACAGATTCATATTTCTGATAACGGCGACAGATGTTGGTTCATATTTATATAGCAAAAACTCTTCAGTAACTACTTTCTTTTTTCACATTACATTCACGTTCACAAAAACAAAAAAACAATTTCAGTCATACAGAACATTAAGCATGGAGGCTGTTCAATATGTTTTATATTTATTTTATATTACATTGCCATTTCATGGTTGACGTAAAGAGTAACTTGATTCAGGTCTGGAATATCACAGTTATTTTAACTAATGTATTTTTTTTTCTTGTTTAGAATCACATTGTGGGAAGTTGCAGAGAAGTCTTGTTTTAGAACACTTTTTGTGGGAGTTTTAGTTTCTTGTCCATTTTTATTCCAGACCCTTGTTTCATTCAACTCTACAAATTTTCACAGCATTGCCATACAGAACTACAGCTTTTTATTAAGCACGTTTTCTTAGCAGATGTATATTTCTGACAGGAAGCCAAGCCATTGTCATTGAGCTTAACTACACCGTTGAAATATGGAGTTCCTTCATCGATGGTAAACACATAACCACCACTTTCTTTCTTTGACGTGACTCAGAAGATGCAGTACCTTATATTTTATAGTAATTCTTAACATATCTGTGTTACACCAACACAGTCATAGTTTTAGCAACCATATCTGACTGGACTGTGAGAAAAAACAAGATACTTTGTTTTTAAAGTGCAGTAACAAAGGCCTAGCAGAACCCAGCAAGCCTCACAGAAGCTGTGGCGTATCATAAACAGATCTGTTTTTTTTTTATTTTGGAAATGCTGTTCTCTGCTTTACAGTTAAGGGTGAATACATTTCAAGCAGCTTCTTAAAATAAATACTCTCCATTATTTGTTATTCAGCACGTCTTTGAAAGGAACCGTTTGTCCATACTTTTAGTGTAAACTGTAGACCCTCTAGCAGACGTTGGATTCACGTGTGTTTTATTCTTCTGTTCATCATTTTTGGGAGGGTAGATACAAGGTGACTGTGGTTGACACCTGTTATGCAAAGTCCATAGCTTTCATCTCATCTGCAGTGGCACCACAGGATTAACTCTTCTGCTTCTTTGGTATCAGAGGGGGAGGCTCTTCTGTGATGGCACTGAAAGTTTGTTCAGGCTGAAAGAAAGAAAAAAAAATTGTATTATTATTATTCTATTTCATTGTAAGAATGCAGGGTGATGGTCCCTATTTCAGTCAGGAAGCAATTATTTAACTTTTGATCTCAAAATTTATTTTTACAATGTTCCTCCAGCTTACTATAATCATCACGGTCCAATTGGCTGACTTCTCAACAGCCAGGGAACCATAAACAGGAGGTATAGGCCTGAAATAAACAGGCCTTCACGTGTTGTCGTGGCAGCAAACGGAGACATGTAGGCCATGACATGCAAACCACTTTTTATGACCCTATTTGTTTGAAAAACAAAAGCTATATAGTTATTTTTGTACCCGTGATTACTGCTTGGTTATTTAGAATAAATAGAGTAAACCTGTTAATGTGGGTTGTTGTTTATGTTATTTTTTAGTGTCAGTTATAATTGTAATTACTGCAGCATAATTGTAACTGTAATTGAACAAAATAGCATTGGAATTTGAATTGGAATTTGAATCGGAATTGTGATTGGAATTGGAATTGTGATTGGAATTGGAATTGGAATTGGAATTGGAATTGGAATTGGAATTGGAATTGTGATTGGAATTTGAATTTCAGCTAACAATTTGAATTATAATTGACCTCAGGTCTGCTACACACTTTAAAGATGGGGACCAACACACCATACCTTCTGCAGTCGGAAGAGCCAGTTCTCATAGTCTTCAGAAGAGAAGCAGGAGACGAGCATGGGCTCCATCATGTCCCCTGCAATGAGGAGTGTGGCTTTTAAAAAAACTATAAAACAAGCATCTAATAAACACACTGCAGTCACATATTGAAGAGTTCGGGGTTTGAGGAGATAACAGTCTTCCTGAGTGGATACAAACTTTAATAAACACACTGCAGTCACATAATGAAGAGATAGGGGTGTGAGGGAATAACAGTCTTCCTGAGTGGATACAAACTTCAACAAAGTGCATTTTATGAGCCCTTGCAGTTATATCTATTATATGTTACATGTTTTGTTCGTTTTTCTTTTCAAAAAGTCATGTGTTGCTTCTGCTTGGAGTCTGACTTTCAACTGACTGATGCATCAAGCACTAAAGCGCACAGAGACATTGCCCCTGCAAATCACGTCTTAATTGTATGTTTATGCCATTGTGTGTGTTTTATAAATCCCAACCAAGAATTCAGAACCCTCACGACCTGTTTTACGGTCGTAAAACACTCGCAATCCTTTTATAAATGTGGGCCTATGTGCTCAACGCACCTGTAATTTCAAACTCCAGTCTTCCCAGCAGTGTTGATTTCTCCACAGCCTGGATGCTGGTTAGGGGTAGACGTCCCTGAAGGGAGAGAAAATCACATCAACCAGGTGGTATTAACAGTAGGGATGCATGTGTCAGTAATTCTGGGCAGGAAGCCCAACATGAGGACAAAAAGGACTAGAAAAATTCAAATACAAATGTTCTTAAAATAATATTAACAAGCCATATGCCATTGCCATCAATATACCTGAACACAGTATTGCATTTTTCATTTGGTGGTCTAACCGCTAAGGAAGGTATTCTATAAATGAATGTATTACAGACTGCAGCCAAAAATCTGTCACCCCCACATATGTGGTCTTTTTCCTAGCTGCATGGTGACGTGTCATTGTAGTGCTCATTGACGGTGTGTTTCACTGCTCCCACACACTACTTTCCACACAGTCAAATACGTCATAAACCATAAACGCCACTTCTCTGTCATCTAGTACAAAGAAAGAGTTTTGAAAAGGTTATCTTAGCTATGAGTCTTGAGTGAAAAAAATATCACAGAGCACACATCTAAATGTGGCCACATTTAGATAGGCCACACAATTGTGGCCTATCTTGGGTCTTGTTCAGGTCTGCCTCATTGCATTGAGCTGAAAGTTACCGTTCATTTTTGTCTAGGTCCTACAGTATTATTAATGAGTCATTTAGCAGATGCTTTTATACTTCGGTAGAATGCCAGCTGTGGGCAGGGGCCTGCCACGGCCATTTCATTCTCTGAAATGGCCACTGGATTAACACAAAGCGTTGACTAGGTTTCCAACATCACAGCAGTACATATCAGATTGATCAGCGCAGCCTAATATAACACAGCACTGTTATTGGTAAACTTAGATTGGTATGATTGAGCCAGTGTAATGATTCACAAAGCAATCAATATTTTACATCAGTGCCCCATGATGACACGAGCAATTGCCACAGCTGCAGCCTGTGAGACTGAGACTGCTGTGAAACACAACCTGGCTCCACTGCAGTGCAGAAAAATGGGAGTTTCCAGACTGCAGAGCGACCTGATCTTGAACTGCTTGGAAACTGCAGCTGTGGGGCAATAATCTGCAGTCTAACTTCTGTCCTCTGGGTTTTATAACCAGAGAATATTACCTTTTGATATTTTGTAAACTGCAATTTGCAACTTTTTTTTAATACAATATATTAACCGTGTTAATAAAGTAGTTTGAAATGTACGGCTTGTTAGATTAATAACTGAACTGCCTTCTCATTTTCTTAAGGAATTCTAATAAAAAGCAAAACGGGCATATTGTGCCCTCAGGTTGGCAAGTTTAAATCGCATAGTAGCTTTACGTTTTCTCAACAAAGCTATTCCAATTCTACACCCCCTCAGGAGTTACCTTGCTACACTTTCTAATATTTTTACTGTGGCAGTAAAATGTCTATACACTATTGTATTCAATGTTTTTTTTTACTGATGGATTTACCTGAGTATTTACCACTTATTTAAATATGTTTGTAGAAGCTGGCAATAGAAATAAGAATGCTGGCCGCTATAGGTCAGCCCATCGCCTTTCAACAAATGTTAAATTCATCACCAGTATCTTGAAAAGCCCTTTAACCACCAGGGACACCCCCTCCCAGGTGTGGTTCAAAGAGCTGTAGGTGTGCAAATCCATTCAAGAGCACACCTGTATCTAGAAACTGCACTTTCACTCTGACTTGTGTGAAAAGACCACCGCTTATGTCATCACAACCATCTTCGACCCTGAACTAAAAACCAGAACCGTTACTGACAGGTAGCAATCTAAGGGGGTAGGGTGCAAAATCAATGCTGTATGATTTATTAAGCCCACTGCGCCACCTTGCTGTTAATCTATAACTGTCTAACATGCTGTTAGCACACTGCTTCCTGGGATATCTGGTCATGTGGTTCACAATGAAGTATAACAGCCCATACACACACAATATGAAACAAGCATTTAAAAAATAAACTACGTTTCTCCGAAATAAACAATGTTGGTATTCCTAGTACAGTATTACATGCCTTCATTTTGAGTGCACACATCTTACAAGCCCAACCAGCGACCCTTCAAATCTATTTCATTTTTCAGTTGCATTTTTCCAATTTGAAAAGCCTTTCATACTAAAATTTTGCTCTGTGCACCCATGAAATTCAAAGCGAGGAAAACAAAGCAGTCTATCCTGCTATGGACCATATTCAAGCTCAATAGAACTATATATATATATATATTATATATATATATCTATATATAGATATATATATATATATATATATATATATATATATATATATATATATATATATATATATATATAATTACTTTAATACATTAGATATTACAATAAGCATCTTCTTGTTGGAATCTTCTTGCTCTTAACATAGCCCCCTATGCAATTCAACCCAAAACCATTTCAAGAACAGATGCACTGCAAAATAAAAGCACATTAACTAGTTCCCTGTTGCTACAAGAACACACCTCTGTACATTAACAACATATTTAAGCACTAGCATTAAAAATTGTAACAAAGGGGCAAGCACAGCGCAGTTAATGTATCGGTATTTTGTGTTTCAAACTTGATGCATCCCAGCCAGTCAATATGATTTTAAAGCACACTAGCGTGAAAAAGAAAATGTGAAGATCTGTACGCTTGGCACCCTCTGGTGTTTGAATACATGCATGTTTTGAAGAACGTTCATAATTGATTAGTTCTGATGATGTTACATTATCAAAAACTATACCTGATAAAGGACGTTGGCTCTTTGAAAGTCAAAGGACAGTATAACTAGCTCACTGGGAAACAGCACTAGAAGTCTTGTTTGATTTCCCTGCAGAAACAATAAAGGCAGTGGTTAAATTACACAGATGGCATTTTTCCCTTTCTTCATTTTTAAACACTAAGTAGAGGAACCCTCTCTTCCATGTCCCTCAGAACCCCAATGCAGCCACACTAGGAGGAGTCCTGAGGAGAGGGCTGCTTGAAGAACCAGTTTGGACCAATTCAAACCTACCTCCTGGTTTGAGTTGGTGACAGCAACCATAGATATAGATTGTATGTTTCCCAGGTGTTGGATTGGAGTTCCCTCCCAGTTCAATATTGGATTGAGCAGCAAATGCTTCTCCAGCTCATTTTTCTTCCACTTCTCATCAAAAGGCATCTATTGATTTAAAGAAAGAAAAACAAATCCTTATATAGCAGTAATACGATTGCACTAAATAGAGGGGGTGTATTACCTGCGGTCCTACCCATAGATGGCGCTATTAACAAGCGATGAGATGTTGGTTTGACAATAAATTAGAAATGCTTTACCCTAACAGTCAGCAGGGTGTAGAGCCACCATAGACAGCCAGGCTAGCGAAATTGCTGTCAAGCAGGGCCTCTGCTATTATGGTTCACTGCTATTAAACATCCCAATCCCAATAAATACATAGAAATGTGAAAATGTGTTCTCCCTACAATCAAACTCCTTTCTATTGCTTTTAGTGCTGACATTGCACATGTAGATCATAAATGTGGATAGAGCTGATGCTTCAGTACAAAGAGTTGCATTTTGAAATAAGCCCAAGAACCTAACAGGATAGTTCTTGTGATTAAATTAAACTTCTGCCTTGTCAGACATCTGGGTCATTTGAGAGAGAATATGTGCACAGTATTAACGTGATGCAGACTCCCTGAAACCATCTTGTGGACCCTTGGGGTCCCCGGTCCCTAGTTTGGGATCTGCTCTTCTTGAAGGTTTAGGTGTCTTGGTACGTTGTCCTCTAACTGTTTGTATTTTTAAGTTCATCCACTGGATGGCGCCGATGTACAATACATTTCTCAGTTGACTAATTCATTAATTAAGCAGATCAATGTAAGACTGGTGGATAAAAATAATTAAAAAAAAGAAATCTACTCTTTATGCAGAGTGAGGATTAAAATAAAATTAGTTGTTTCATAAGCTTGAGATCTTTGTATGGTTGTTTTTTTGATCCACCAGTCATGCCTTGAGCTGCTTAATTAGTCAATTGGGGAAAGTACCTTCTGCTTGGAATTACTTTGGTTTGGCTGCATTTAAAAGAAAAACAAATGAAAGACAAACCGCGAGGGTGCCGTGTGTTATCAGTGTTTTGTGTTAACGTTTGTTTTTGTACTTGATAAATTGCTAAGAAACCCTGGGAACTGTAGCTAACAGGCCAGCCCCACCCCGGAATTCACTGCACTAAAACACCCCGTTGCAAACAGCTGTTCACCCACTGGACTTTGACTTTGAGTTTGTGTTGGTGTGTCTTGTGTTGTAATGTTTTCAGCTCCGTTTTGAAGCGCTATTATTTTGGGGATAGAAACCCATGTTTTCCTGGCTGCGTGTTACACTTAGTTGTGTGTCTTCTGCCACCTATTATTTTCAAATAGGAAACACAAAGGAAGAGCAATATACCTGTCCTTTGAACTTTGAACTTTGTGTGGTTCACATCATTTTCTGCACTGCATCACTTCCGCAGCTGTACACTACTAACTTTGCCACAGTCGGATATGTGAGTGCTGACTGTAGATGAGTTACTCACTGAACTAACAAGTATTCAATCCAATTCATCCCTGCCACTACAGTTAACAGATGACTAACTCCATGTTGAAGAACATTTTCAGAGCGAAATAAAATAATTTTATCACTACAAATCGATTAATTTCATCATTCCTTCATGTGCGGTTAACACACTGTTTCCTGTTAATTTTACACCAGTACACAGTTGTTTTATTTATTTATTTATCTATTTACTTGCTTTTTTTATCTTGGTAAACATGCATGTAACTCTTTCCCTAGTCTAACCCAAGATTACAAAGGGAATTTCATACCAAACAGGATAAAACACTCTGAAAGGGCACCATGTGCTGTGTCATGGATTTCTGCACCCGGTCCCTGATGTTATCAACCCAGAACCTCCGCTCTGTAGGACTGGTGCAGATGACCATCTTAGGCTCAACCATTGGAGCTGTGGAGACAGAATCATACTGCAGTATCAGAAACAGTTTTCAATTCAATTGTCAGCAGGTAGATGTGGACTCGCTCTCTGTAACGGTAGAGAGAAAAAAAAAAAAAGCCTTCCAAAAACCCACTCATGCAAAAACATTAATGTTATTTTGATTTTTACATTGAATGTTCAGGGCAAAGTGCAAGTGCAGTTAAAATGTAAAGTGTAAATAAGTGCAGACAGGCACAACCATTAATATCTTCTGTGCTTTGAGACAGAACCACGGATGGCAATTAATGCGTCCCAGCTAAAAAGGATCTGAAAACATTTGCAGGTCTATTTAATGGATCTTAACAGTAACTGCTCTAAATACCATCATCATTCAGATCAATAAAAAAAACTACAAGTTTGATATGCTGTTACTGAAGGAATACAGTAAAAAAAAAAGCCAGGAGCTGGAAATCAGACTGCACAGCAGTTTCACCCACCTATTAAACCAGGAATGGATCAAACTGCTATGCAGTGGGAGTCTTATTTCCATCCCTGTAATTCTGCTGCATTAATTCTTTCAGTGGTTTCAAAACATATTGTAATGCAGTTATTAAAACCAATTAGTAATTTATAGTGCTCCTTGAGAGTATTTCCCTTCACAGAGTACGTTGCAAGACTGCGTATGTTCTACAATTTAATACAAGAACAACATGAAAGTACATTTAAAACGCATATTGCTCTGAATACGGGTACTTTTGTAAACAAGTGGTTTTGGTTTTTGGTGCAGACAGGAAATGTATTTTTCATTTTGTTCTGTCGCGATGTATGATTGTTCTGCTAAGCTGTCGGAGAGTATGATTGTTCTTCTAAGAGAGAGAGATATAGGAAACTTTTACAAAAGTTGTGTGCTTGTGTTATTGAACATGTGAGACTGATGAAACAAAGTAATTCTTCACCAGTTCCATCAACAGCTACAATTAGCATTCAAGCCTGGTATTTTGACCTTTCTGTCTTAGCAGTGTGCATCGTGCTCAGAGTGGATATGCTCACCTGTAATTTCAAACATGTTTGAAACATTTTCACTGTTGTTTACTTCTTGTATGGTCATTCCTGAGAGAGGGAGAATCCCCTACAATAAAGTAACCTGGTTATTAAAGACATGTAATGAGAGACATGCCTACATCCCATCCAGTGCTCTTGACATCACATTATTACAGAGTGAATATTCATTTTGTAGTCAGGGTTCTAATAATAGTAATAATCAATGCATTTGATTTGTTCTTTTTTATTTTCTCATTACAAATGAGGGATGAGAAGTCAGGCAGTCAGTGTTAAGGATTTGTCAGTTTCCAGTTATGCCCCAGGCATCTAACACCTTTTTATATTTAACAGTATTTCCTGAGCACAAGATCAGTTTTTGTGATTTTGTAATATGATAACACAGTTCTTACACAGTGACTACACATCGCATATTAACTTTGTGTTGCATGTATCTCTTTCATTACATTAGTAACACTGGGCACATTAACATGAAATTACTACTTTTCACATAGTTTGTTGTTTTGCACATCAACATGTTAGCAATACGTTACTAATTTACAGAATATGGCACGTTAGCAATTAACATTAGCAATCTTACGGACATGCAAATCCCACCTTATCTTCATATTCAACCTCAATTTAATGTAACAAATCCTAGCTGAGTGCATTGATGTGATTCACCAACCCTCTGTTCTGTATATGTACTCTTTTTAATTGACACAAGAGTTTGGATCACGTCTTCTTGTCTAGCAGTTTGATTGAATAGCAAAGTGGGTGGTTGTGTTGGACACAATTAACCTCTTCTACCCTAACTTATAATGAAAGAGAAAAAGAAAGAGACACTAACCTGGTACACAAACCCTCTTTTATCATGGTCCACAGCTAATATTAGCAGATGGAAAGAAAACAAAACCAGATATATTTCACTTCTTTCCTATAAATAAACAAAAGGAGTTAGTAGGTACAGTGGGACTTTTGTATGACGTAAGATCGTGAACAGTGAGTTTTACACAGCTATTGGAAACTGAAATGGGTTTGTCTAAAGATTCAGGTCTGTGTTCTATTATATGCAATAATTTGGACGGGGTTCAGGGATGAAAGCTGCATGCAGGTGAGACTGGTTCTGATTTTATTTAGTAATTGCCAATTGACCCTGTTTTTCTCCCAATTTGAAATGTCCAATTGTATTTTTCTCCTTTTAGACTACCACCCCGGTTGGTAGTGGAATAGCCTGGACTCAAACCGGCGACCTCCAGGCTATAGGATGCATCTTGCCCTCCACAAGGAGCGCCTTTACCAGGTGTGATTTTTATCAACAGATATTTTCTTTACCCCAGAAGACCTTTACAAGTACGAGGTCGGTTAGCAACCAGCGTTGGGGTCAATTCCAATTCCATTTTTAATATATTTTTTTAAATCAATTCCCTAATCCAATTCCAACACACCACTGATCAAAATTGCAATTAGCAGTATTCTGTTAAAAGGAGCTTCTCACCAGTGGCAACACATTACTTCAATTGAAGTCTCTGTTAGTCAATTAAATTGGCTTCAGATGAGAGCAGTGGAACAATCACAACAATTATGTCTCTAAATTCTAATTCAAGTTCCTTCAAATTTAATGTATTTTAAAAAGGGAATGGAATTGTCCACAACCCTGTTAGCAACTTCACAATCCTGTTGTATTTTGAATGGTGTAGATTGAAGAGTGGTATTCCCTATCTGCAATTATCTTTGTAGCCTTTGCACACTGCTATTCATTTCCAATACATTGCTTTGAAACCTCTCTGAAAGCACAACAGGGACCTTGCAGCCCTCTGCTCCCTGAGAGCTCCCCACTGCCATTACAGCAGGCGTTTTCAATGGAAAGTAAAGAAAGCACAGAGAGCTCTCATAGATTCAAAACAGCATGTAAATGAGGGCTTCCTCTCTTCAGTGGCATACAGTACCGCTGCACATTTTTATCCCTCCCTTTCAGTCTTTAGCGCTGTATGTTAACATATGTTGTTGGAAATCACATGGGACCCTCACAGGACTCCTAGGCCCCAGTCTAAGGTAGAGTATAAATGCATGTAAAAAATACGTCCTGTTCTCGTGTGTACTCAATAAAGGAGTTCCCATTTGAATTATATAGCTTAATTTCAACAAAAAATAATCAGGACTGAAAGGGTGTGTGAGTCTGCAAAGTAAATTTATGTGAACAATGAAATGAATTCCTAATACTATTAAAACCATTCGTTATGATAATAAAATGACAGAGCAGCTGTCCTTGTTTATCAAGGGAATATTACCTGAGTATGACTGTTGAACAGATTTGCTAACGAGGACCAGATTATTTCTCTGTAGGTGTGGATGGCCTGTCCTTCCCAGCCGTCTATATGATCGTTATATATCTTGCTATGGAGAGTTTCTCTAGTCTGCCCCCAAAGTACAGCCTAAAGGAAAAGGGCAGCAGTAGGAGTCAGTAGCTGACAATATATTTGACTTTTCCCAGATTAAAGGTTAACTGAATCTGTCTCAGTGTGCAGGAAGCAGCCCATACAAATATACAGTAACTTACCTCATGCAGAGTTTTGTTCGATATTCCACTGGATACTGGGCTCTAGAAATCATGTAAACAGTTTTATTCAATGTTGTATCTTAAACACTGGATCGATATCTACTGCAAGCATTCTTACCACAATAGCAGTCACAATAATATGTGCAAGCTATTGAGTTTTCGTTTTTGACAAGTACATTTTGTAATTGATTAATGCTATCTCAAAATAGGTAATTTGTACAATAACCTTTAGTGATGCTGTAAACTCATGAATAGTGTCTGACATAAATACATATCATATAATCTACACTGGCAAATCCAAATGAATGTCCTGAGTTAAAATGACTCGGCCCATGAAAGAATTTGGGCAAGGCTTTGTTAAATCAAAAATCTTGATTGTGTTGGTGGTTTGTTTACCTCCTCCTGCAGGCAGAGTCCTAACAACATGAGGGACGTGGTATGCTGTTACTCACCTGAGGAGCGAAATCAGCAGAATATCCTGATGTGTTTTGTAGTGGAACACGGTGGCTTGTCTCACCTAGAGACCATATACTAAAACAAAATAAACATGTTTTATGAATTACTTTTTTTTAAATGAACAGTATGCTGAATTTGCTGCCTGTTTACTACGTTTTTGCAAAGCGTTTCCATGCTTTCGTCAGAAGGGAGAAATGTAGAAAAGCACCCTGAACTGCACATGTCAGTGTCTGCATATGCATCTCTGCAGAACAGAAAAACACAAGGTTTGAGTTCTGGTTTCATTATTGGCCTGGCTTGCTCACAATTCCTCTTTTCAGAGTGACTCTCCATAGCTCATGGGGTTCTTTTTCAATGCAGACCTCAGTGGACTCACTTAGTCTTGCATCTTCATTGCAAGTGGTTTATGTAGAATTTGAAGAAGCTGTTTAATCACAAAGAAACACAAGCCGCCAATTAAAGATTTTTCATGGCCCATTTCCGTGGTTATTTTGTTTGGGTTTATATAGTATACTATTATACTATTCTTGCATGCTTTATCACAGTTGGGAAGTTTTTTTACAAACATTTACTCTGTTTTCCTGTGCTTTACCCTGCTTTTAATGAACTTTGCTATGCTTCTCACATGGTATCCCGCAAGAAGCATGCCGATCCTTTTTTACGTCCCTTACACTGCACAGTAGTTGCCAATAAAATAACCAAATAAGTGAAGCAATCACCTATAAATCAGTCAAATGAATACTTTATTAAGATTAATTGATTCATTTACATTGATGGACTTGAAATGACCAACAAAATATTCTGGTGCAAATAGATTCGATTTGAGTAAGAATTCCTTTACAAATACAGACACCTTGTTGGCACTTGGTACTTACAAAGGAAAAAAAGAAAGGATCTGTTACAAAACACACAATACAGCATCTATACATGTGTTATAGGAAATGTAATAACACTAATAATAGCAATGGTAATACAAGTATAGAAAGTATAACACATGCAATAACGTAATTATAAGAAACTATCACTGCTTTATAACAAGGGTTTCTAAAGTTTAAAATTGTAAACAAAAAACAACAACAAAAAAACACTATAGTCCATGTCGAGAACTGTCATTATTACTGTTGTTGTTATTAAGAAATCATTAAACAGCAGACCATGAATTTCACTTGCTAATATTCTGTAAGTAAGCTAACTGATTTGGCTGAAGCATGCTGGAAGCCTATACTGATGAGCGTGGGCTCAGTTTTTTTCTCCTGAGTGGCAGTTTAGAAAATGCACACACCTACCCTCCGTTCCCTATTTCTAGGAGCTCCATTTCTTCAGGCCCAACCTGATCAGTCCCAGAATGCCTCTGGGTCACGCTACAGCACCCCATTCTGCTTGGAATCACCGCAGTCCTTCGATCGGAGAGCTTGCAGGTTTCAGTCTTCAAACTGGGAAATCATAGACAACTTCCTCATCACTAGATAGTTTCACAGTGTCTGTGTGTCAAAGAATCTGTCTGTGAGGACAGGCAGTTTGGAAAGCAGCTCCACTAAGATGGCTAGTTGCATAGAGCAGTGAACAAATAGATAACCTAATGCGATTCTCTTCCAGAGCTGAGTTTGTATTGGAACGGATGTACTTGTCACCTGACTGACCGAAAAGAAACGAAAAGCCGCTCTTTCCTGTTGGTTTGAGCCTCACTAGCTGTTACACATGTTACTTCCTGTTTAACACTTTCTGTATGGGAAAGCAAGCAAGAAAGTTTGTGCTTACAACACACAGGATTACTGACATGATGAGTAAGTTAATGCAGAGCAGCATGGTGTGAAACCTATCAACCAACAGACAAAAAGTTGTGAAAAAACCTTCAGGGCTTTTCATAAGAAGAGCAAATTGTACAGCAGTAATTGTCTTAGTAACTGCAATGACTAGCCTAATAGTAAATGAATGAAAACAATGAGCATGAATATGTGTGCAAGAATTTCATTCTGGCAGCAGAAGTGTTGATTTACAAACCCCAACACCAGCATAAGCATTTCTTTTTAAAGTTATCGCGATTGTGAATCAGACTTGCATGAGTAATGCAGTGCTCAAAGAGTTTCCTGTCTCATTAGACCACCCCTTTCCATCGTCCTGTTCCCTCCTTTTTACGGGGCTTGGTTGACAGTGTCAGAAACAGGGAGCAAGATCCTATCCTATCATTCCCTTAAATACATGTTCCAACACTTAATCGTGCTGCCGTCTCGCGTATTGAATAGGAGTCCCAACAGTAGTATCAGAACTGGACTTCTGAAACGTTTTATACAGCAATTACAGTGGAGAATTCAATGCTGAAATCCCAACTGCACAGCAAGAATGTTCTGGAACACAAAATACAATAAAAACCTGTGTTGTTTAAACAGTTCGTCTTGCGGTATGTGTGATTGCTTTAAGAGGGAGTGGCTTTGTTGAGGTAAGGACTTCCCAGTATTGTAAAATGCTCTAATTAAATCCAGCTAAGTTTTTTACAGGTTGTATAGAGAATTATCAAATACAATCCACTAAACTGCTGCATTTATAAGCTGGAATGGTCTTGCTTGCTTTCATTCTGTTGTAGAATGGCTATGTGTGTGGCACGCCCAACAAAGCCTGTAACTCATGGTGATTTTCACAGTTGCGAATGCTAGAAGCAGCAAAACACATCTTCCGTTCTACATATTGTTTGTACTTCAGCATCAACCTCTGTAGATAAGTACAATAAATCACAATATCCTTTTAATACCTAGAGAACAAAAATACCAGACCAGAGCAATTGCAATGCAATGGCTTCAGAATATTGCAAATAAGTCCTAATAAGTTATTATGTCATGTGTAGGGTGTCTCTTGTAGTATACGAGGTGCCATCTGGTGAAGTTTGGGCAACCTGGCTTTTACAAAAGGTACCAGGTATGGGTTTAAAAAATAATAATTACATTGGAATTACAGTAGATGTGGTGTTCTATGCATGTTGGCAAATACATCACTGTTATTGGTTGATTTCATATATGCGATTTATAATGTAGCAAATTGTCTGGTAAGAAGCTTCATACTGTACCATCATAATGCCACAGATAGGTCAAAATATTAAAATGTTGTGGTTCATTTTAACAGTCATTATAATGGGCACAGAAGTCTCCAGATGGCATTTTGCCAACCAGGTCCAACTTCCATTAAAATATACTGTGCATCTTCATAAAAAAATAAACCACCTCAATTTTATTTTTATTTATTTCAGATATCTCCTCTATTTAAATATGTACATGTAATTTAAACAAAAAAATATATAAATAATAATTATGAAGCACCGTGAACAAATGACAACAAAATTATACAGTTTGTGTTTCACATATTGTATAATTGTATTTATTTAATTGTATAATTAAATCACGTCTGAAACAAAGTGACCAATTTGTTGCACAAATTCCGCCCTGAGTAAGGAAGATCAAGCCCCTCGGTTGGGCACTTCCTTTCCTGGTTTGGGATCTTCCTCTGAAGCCCTTCGGTGGTTTTCTGCAGGGTCAGCTGCCATTATCTCCTCTTTGTTCAAAATCTTTGCTGCAGGAACCCTGGGCTGGAGTTTTACTGCTGTAACCTGGGCACAGTCTAAACCAAAGTAACCATAGCTCCTGCTGTTGGACGCAGGAGACCTTTCCGTGGAAAAAGATCGTGGGCGTGAAGAGGTGAAAGACCTTTCTGACAAGACTGGCATCGAAACAGTGGCGTCTTTGGTTTTCTCTGTGCCTAAAATTGGGGAAGTAAGATTTCCGAGATCCAATGAACTGGGGTCATTCCTATGGGATAAGGTGCTTTTACTTTGCTTTAATTCCGCCTTGTTTTTTGGTTTAACTGAGCTTGGAGATGGGTTGTTCGGTGTCTCTGTGCCCTTCCCCTGTGCTGGTCTTTGAAGAGGCTGGTTCGCTGCACTGATGGACACCTTGGCTGTGAAAGGTCCTGCCTGCCTCTGCTTTTTCTCGCATGGTTTGGGAGGGGGTGGAGCCGCGCTCTTGGGCCGCGTTGCTGTTTGAAAGTTCGCCCCAGCTGCTCTGGTTCTCATTGGCTTCACAAGGATGTCGTTGAGTTCCCCGTTGTACAACAAGGTAAAGTCCTTCTGAGCACCCAAGGGCATGATAGTTTGACCTTTCCGGAGCTTGTTAAAAATCTCAAAGGCTAGATCTAAAACCAAAAAAAAATGAAAAAATGGAGAGAGAAATGAGTTCAATTTACCGTATACTTTTTTCACTTTGTTCACGAAGAAAAACGCCACCCATGCTTTGCATTAATATTGTTTCTCTTTAGTAAAATGAAAATATTTTAAAAACATTCAAACACGTGTTTCCTTCATGAAATCTCTCTGCTAAAACAATATCTCACTTACAGTAAGCGCTGTAATTAGAGCACCTACACTGTCAATGCAGCAACTTGGAGAACAACAAAGAAGGTCTTTTAAAAATCAGTTGCTGTATATGGCCCTTAATACAGACTTTTCACATGGTTACTTAATTAAATCTGTCTGCTAAAGCAATATCTTATTTGCAGTAACTAATCAGAGACGCTACAATGTCATTGCAGCAACTTGGAGAACAACAAAGAAGGTCTTCTTCTGTGAGCATTCGGGGCAAGAATAGAAATAAAGCAAACATCTGTCATGGTCATGGCACTTTCGGCATCCCACATACACTCTGTATATTGTCAAGACAATATTATGGTGGGTTTTAACGTGTGTAAAGTTAAAAAAGGCAAATACAGCTTACCTAAGGTTTCATTGACAACACTGGGAATGACCTCCTTCAGAACCTCACAGTTAGTGTGTAGAGCAGGGTTACAGTTCATCTCCAGGAGCCATACCTAAATACGAAAATAAAAACACATGCTGTGTATTGTAAACTCAGTGTTAAAACCAGATCACATTTTATTGAGTCAAGTAACAATGATTTGCCATTGCAATAATAGATTAAGATAGCGTGTATTTAGTGTTTGGAGTAGAGCCAGTGCTAACAATAACGTGAGAGAGAAATACGTGTGCAAGAAGTGTAAAAGGAGGACTGCAAACGTCCAAGTGGAACTGTGTTGCGATATATTTAAATAGTGTGGAGTTGAATCTGTCTTTCTTTGTCTGGTTGAAATTTCATATGCATTCTTTTTTATATGGGCTCCTTAGATACACATACCTCCTCACACACACAAGGACCATATGATATATCTCCTTCACTAGGCTAGGGCCAGTCTACAAATGCCAATACTGTCTTTAGCAGGGACACTCTACAAATTACTCTTATATTTAACAAATGTATGAACTCCCTTTGCTACACACAGGCACACATAAATTAGCCATCTCTTGTAGCTGGATGTGATTGTGAATTGGGCTCATGCTGGGAAACTGGATTAAAGGCTCATGTAAAATGCCCTCTACAAAAGGGCAAAGGGGATTAAGACATTAGCAAGGCTCTCCGGCCACAGCTCCTGTTGAGGAAATTAACAAGGTTCATTTGAAATTTTAATTGAGTAGCATAGCAGCTTATTTTGACCCTCACTTGCACTTTCCCTGCGTAGATGGATTAATTAGTCTGACACCTTCTAAATCTTTACAATCCTAATTAAACCTGACAGGGTTGTAGATTAAAATGTTTTGTTTCTTGTTTGCCACAGGATGGCAGTATTACTTCAGCAACTATAGGATCTGATCTCATTTACAGAAAACCTGCCTGGATTCAGAAGTGGACTTAAATAAAACATACATCCATATACTGTATGACAAATATACGTGGGCATGTATATAATTGAGCATACATACATTCTGAATTAAGTTATCTTTCCTGAACCTGTGTGCAGGTTGTAGTGCTGAAGGTGTCAGTGGACCTAATAAATAATAATAATTATGAAAATGTTTCTTCTGAAGTAGCCTTTACAAACTAAAAAGGCAACAAGAACTCCATACTGTAATTCCACTCAAACACTCACATATTTACTTTTTGGCTGCATCTGAACACAGTAATAAATAATACTGATTCACCTGCTTTCTAAAGGAACTTTGCCTAAAGGTCTCTTTGCAAGGCGTAGAGCAACACATTATTGTAAGGTGACAGCCTGTTTGAGGGATAACTATGGCAGCAGTAGTACAGACCCATCTGTTTCTGTCCTGCCTGTTGTAAGTATACGGTGACAGTCTTAGAATTAAAACTACAGTCTTCGCAACAGTCGACAAGCGCTAAGGTTATGGGTCTATATTTTGTGTGACTCTGCACTGTTCTGGTTGATACGGTTTGCTTTTTATAATTGTAAAATCCAAGGGTGTCCTATTTATTGGTACTTGATTTCCTGGCTGCATCTGGTGGCCACTTTCATGTCTGTGATTCAAACTGTTTAATCATAAAAGCTGCCCATTTTGTGGACAGCTAACTGCTCTAGGCCTGATATACTGCAAGGTCCATCTCCTGAGCATTGTCACAGGATGTGGCTGCTTTACTATGCCCTATCATGAGAGCTGCTTCTAATAACCAGGCTGCTAAGAGGTGTGCAGCTAAGTAAATGTAACAGGTAGGGTCTGGATTCAGCTGTGTTTTTAGGTGTGCCTTTTGTTTCATCCTTAAGATTCACACAATGGTGGTACCTGTCTAAAGACTTTCAATACTGTTTTCAGTGTGCTTCTTCTATAGTAACTTCAAAATAAAAGCACTCATAAGCACAGGCTAAACAATGGAGCCTTCATGTGCATTATATCTGGGGAACAGTAAAGGTGTTCTTATTTAAGCCTGGGAGTAATTGGCTTGAGGGTAATTAAGCGCAACACTTGACAATTAATCGCAGTAATAAAATTTCATCCAGTATAGTGCAGTCAAAAATGAGGAAATATTGTGTGCTAAAAATTCTAAAACTGTAATTATATATATATATATATATATATATATATATATATATATATATATATATATATATATATATATATATATATATATATATATAGAATGAGAAATAGTTTGCACTGTATGATAAAGTAGTTATCTGTGGCTGGATCACTGCGTCTTATTTTCTTAGCTGTGTATATAACAGTGCCGGTTTGTGCTGTGAAGCCCACACATGGCTGCAGTTAATGAAGACTGCACGATGAAAGATCAGTACTGGCATGTCTTTCTTGAACTCGCTGAGTTTCAGAAGGATTGGCTCGTGGGCAGAGCTCCAAAGAGAATCTCATTGCAGAGCGGCAAGAGATCAAAAACCTAGACAAATTCCCATTCTGTGAATGAATTCAAAATGCAGCACTTTTTTTTTGTTTCGTTTTGCATTTAATATTTGTGCACGTAAATTACTGTACATACTCGTTTGGCCACTGGAATAAACTCAATTTTTTTTTTTTTTCAGTTCTACTTGCCTGCCACTTATACACGTCTCAGGCTGGCTCATCCACAGTGTCTGTATAGAAGTGAAAGCCCATAGCATCCAGTGATTTGCCACTTTGAATCAAGTTTCCTTTCGCTTTGCTGGTATAAAAACACGTTGGCTGATCTGACCTACTTTTCATGTGTCCATTTCAGGCAACTAGAACTTAACAGCAGCTGCTGAACTAGTCTAAGCAATCGAACACAGACTTTAGCAGAGACTAAAACACAATAATACAGGAGTCATTTCAATAAGAACCACCAACATGACAATGCTGTAAGTGGAATAGTAAATACAACTAAGAAAGTGGATTTAAGTTACTTTCTCTTTACTCCTCCTCCCTGCCTCCCACGGCTAGCACCTGTATTATCATTTTAAATGGAGCAACACAGCGTGATTGATATCGGAAAATATGTTCCTCCTGAGTTCATCAAGTAAAACAAGGCTTACAGAAACACATTTGCAACAGCAAGAATGAGAAATAAAAGACCCAGTCTGTATAAACAGAAACACGAACGAGCGTCTACAATCTTCATGGAATACCGATGCAAAGCTGATATTGGAATCATTCGTGAATGTGGTGGAGTTTATACCTAATTAATGCTAGGCAGGACCAACTGCTGTCACACCTAATAATAAGATCATAATAGAGGGGTGCAGGGCATTGCTTTCTGTCGTTAGGGTTGTCAGGTCTGCAACATTGCTCTAAATGCCATTTTACTGAAACTTGAAACGTCTTTGCTTTCTAATTTACCAGCAAACCTTGTCTGCTTTCCATTCACTCTGTTCCAACAATAGCTGCCATTGTTCAGCCAGTTGCATGTTTTTGAAAATGTCAGGGTGATCTAATCCAATCCCTCTGCTACCACTTAATTTGCATGAATCCGTGTGTTTATCTCGGATTGCTGGGATATTGCTAAGCAACAGGCTCTCAGGTGTTTTGTGTATGTTGTGTTACTAAGGAGGACCGGATCTTGTTTACACCTGGATTTCAAGAGCACTAGACCTGCTTTGCACAAACTGCAGCTGCAGCTTCTGTAATTCTATAACTCCTTTGGTAGTGTAGCAATATCGAGGTACAATGTGGTTCTGTAATTAAGCACATAAGAAGAAGTGTAACGACCAGGTAAATATATGGAATTTCAGCCAGCTTGGCTAAGAGGGCTGCTCCTTCACCTTGCTTTGAGCCAGTTAAAAAAAAAAAAAAAAAAAGCATTAGCCAGCAGCCTCTGACTTGTAACAAAGTGTTTTGATATTGTGATCTACATGCCCTGGATCGTTTATCAGCTGGGGGTTGCTAATTAAACACTTTCACACCCCTTCACGTCATATTGTCACTGCTGTGTTTTCAGAAACCTCTCTTAACATCTGCTGTTGTTGAAACAAAGAAAACAACAGATCGGTTGAGGGGGCTAAGGTCAATTTGAGCAGAATCCTCTGAGAGACTTTAATCTTGGGTATGCTTATTCTGCATTGCATCATCTGTTATTTAGAAGAAGAAAATTATCTACATTCTATATTTTTAAGAATGTGATGCAACTGGAGTGAATGGTTCCCTCATTTTTCCTTGGGGAACTCCCCCCACCCCCACCAGAGGAATTATGTGTGCCATCAGTCATGGGGTTATCCCAGATTGAGCAAAAATAATCTGATATAAGATGCATTCTTTTAACCTTAAACACTGTGTACAATTCAAAACAACATTGTAAATATGCGGGACTATATATATATATATATATATATATATATATATATATATATATATATATATATATATATATATATATATATATGTACCATCATGTAGTAGTAGTTAGTCGTTATACGAAAGTAGTTATTATAAAAAATTATATGTTAATGACATCATCAATAGACAGCAATACGAAAGTTGATGTTATTCATAAAACAGACTTTGAAAAAGCGTTCTTTAAATAACCTATAAAGGTTTGTGAATACAGCCTATTGTATGCTACTGGTATATTACCTTATATTTATTTTCCCTATGGGCAATTTAATTCTAACAGTCTTTAAATGCTGCATGTTATTTTTGTGAACTGATCTCACCCAATCGAAGGGAGTGGAGCGTGCTGTCTGCGTTTAGATAACTAGTCTGTTCTTTCAAAGGGGACCCTCTATATCTGGGAAGCTTTAAATCAACAGTCTGCTTGTCTACTTTATCAATTGCAGGGAGTAAAGCATGGCCTGGTGTCTCGCATCAGGGCCCACACCCACTTGTGTATTTGAAACCCTTCCAAGCTGGCCGGTGCAGGGGTAGGGGGCCAGCTACAGGGACGCCTCACCTTAAAGTCTTCATCGATCAAAAAGTCGCAGCCAATGAGGTCGAAGTAGCCCAGTTTGCACTCCAGTTTGGATTTGACTGCGAGGAAGCACTGCATCACAACCTGCTGCATTCGCTTCTAATTGGGTACAGAATATATCAGATCAGAACTTCATTACCAACCAAATCTGAGTTCTCCTCTTAAAAAAATACCAATGCTGATTATTAGGTGGATCTGTATTATAATCTTCATGAAGGTCTGTTTTTAATGTCTCTTGCTTTGCACCTGAGTTAGATGCCTGTTATACTTGAGCTAGATTCACTGAGCACTACACAATGTTAGCTTCCTGCCATTGCTTTAATTGCAGCCTGTTTGATGTTAGCTGTGTTGACCCAACCTGCTCCATTGTATAGTTGAAAGGTCACTGGGCCATCTGATTTTCTGTATTGAAGAAATCAAGCACAAAGGCAGACAGCACCGCAAGTGCTCAGCGAATGTATTGCAACAAACTCACCAATAGTCCAACAGAACCATGAGAATGATTCAGGAAAAGATCAAATCCCTGTAGCATTCCCTCCCACAGAGCTCAACTGTGACTCCTACAAAAATATTTCAGTCTCTGAACTTTGGCCAGTGCTGAAACCAGCTATGAAATTATCAGGGTGCAATACAGTTTTCAATTCACAGTACTGAACCCCTTCTCTCAGTAAATCTACCCAAATGAAAAAAGCAAAAAAGCTAGGATATTGCATTTTATATAATTTAAATATCACTATGTTGTTTCTGAAATCTATACACCGATACAGTTTGACATATGAGAATATATATTCAGAACACAAAGTATATCCACAATATATCACAGACACGTGTTTGAGAAAAGCATTATATTTCATTTGAAATATTATTAAATACATGTGAAAATACCACAGCTATGGCCAAAAGTTTTAGACCACTTAGAATGTTAGGGTTGAGACATAATTTAATAAAATAAAAAATAAAATAGAAACATAATTTAGATCTTTTATTTAACATCATGTAATCAAAGAAATGACACTGCAAAAGTCTACCTGAAGCAATAATAGCAGCAGTACAGCATTTCATGTTATATTTTGAAATGTCACATTTATCAGTTTGTGTCAGTTTTTCGTAAATATAAGGAAAACTACAAAGACGTATGCAATCCGATATGTTAACATAACATTATTCAACAGGTTTCATTTGACTTCATGAAGCAGAATTGGTTAATTCTATAGGGGGATGCAACACTTTTGGACATAGCTGTACATTTTTTTCATATAGTTTACTGTACACAATGAGTAGTAATATACTCTATAATATATTCAATATATCTTTTGAAAACACCCACAAAAGATTAAAAACAAGCCTTTTTCATCACACTTTCTGGTCCTAAGCATATTACCAAGGTGCTGGTTGCGTTGTCAAAAGGCTTCCATGGCAACAAAGGAACATCACCTGCATCATCCATGCTGTTTGTCTCCTTCCTCCCCCACCCCACCCCTGAGACCTGGCTCGCTAAGGAGAGGTCCCATGATCCTAATTAGGATCTCCTACATCAGCTCTTGCACGCAACTTACTGTAAAAACAGTGTAGACCCAGTCCTCCGGGAGCCCTTTGGCAGCTCTAGACTTCTCATTAACATAGTCGTTGAAGCGCTCCATGGACCAGACTGTCTCTTCCTTCAGCTCATTATACAGCGGATTCTTCTTCTGCATGTACTGTGGGTGAGGGCACATGGAGTAGCAATTAGCACAGCCAGTGAGTCCCTTCCAGGAGAGGAGGGGTGAAATAGGTCAGTCACCCTTGCACCTGGCTGTCTCACGAGTTTAGACTAGCTGTAGATTGACTGAAAACCACAATGCAATGGCAGCCTGTGCTTTCCAGTGTGACTCCGCCAACTGTCCACCCCAATTTTAGAAAAATTGGTTTCACATTGGTTTCACATTGGTTTCACACTTGGTACCTTTGAGTAGATTGTCGGACAGACATGCAGCCAGTTATTCTAAGTTAATACATTGTGTGTGTAGGGTTTGTATTGGGAGATGTCATCTTATGCATTTTCAGGTGCTTTCTGATTCTGTTAGAATGATTTATGTTATAATAACAGAACCTTTACGCACCACGTGTTTACTTATTACAAATCACAAAAACAAAGATTGTAATCCAGTGCATGGGATGACATCTATACACAAGATAAGATGTACCGGATTGTTGACAAATCCTTCACAGTGATTGCTTGATTTCTCAGGGGTGATTTATCATGGTGGAATGATATCGGACTGGCAGTACTGTCATTTCTTTCACACACCACATTAAATAAACCGCTGGTAATCCATTACCAGGATGTTACTAATTCAGCAGCACTGTGCAATATTTGCAATCCTTGTGTTGCCTTTGCAGGCAGAGCTGTTTCATCAGGGTATATACTGGTGTTTTAATGGTATCCCAGTGGTGATGCTTTCCAAGGGAACACAGTACATCACATGTATATTCAGTGACGCTGTCAGTTCCAGAGTCTTTTGCTCCATTGAATATGACCTTATTGAAGTACATTTCCCTATGCACCAACCCTGTGCACAATGCATGACACCGTTCTCTCAGAAAGCACTCTGTATTTACATGTGGAGTCCCACAGCAGGCAAAAGGCGCAGTTTGATGTGCATTTCAAATGAAATGCATGTCTTGGGATGTGTGATGAAATTATGAAATTATGAAATAATAATAATAATAATAATAAATAATAATAATAATAATAATAATAATAATAATAATAATAATAATAATACAGTAATCCGTCACGTATCCACCCTAACCATTTATCTGCCATAATTTATTATTGATTAGTTCAGAGACTGTAGATCCTACCAAAGTTTTCGTACACTGTATTGTATGTACTCTGTGCACCACCGTTGCTGGTAGTGTCACTGTTCGCCTGCGGGGGCATATCAACTTGAACCTCCGTCTCGCTCTCCTGCCTGTCACTCAGCAACAAGGGATTTAGGGGAGCTCCCTATTAAAAGCTGAATCTCAAAACAATAATAGTGCAAATATAATAATTGTTACAGCTGTGTATAATTACATTTAAAACTTTTGACATATCCGCCCTTACTCTGGTTCCACCGCAGTCAGATACGCGACAGATTACTGTAATAAACTAAAATTGAAATAAACACAGCCAATACAAATGAGTTAATCAAATTACAAATCTGATTTTGCCTTATGAGCAATTATGTACCGGTGTTTCAATCTTCGTGAAGATAAAGAAGTCGGACCAGCCAATCTATATAAATCACAATGATGAACAGAATAACCCAAGCTGGTTAGAAATCTCAATGCAGAATGGTATAAAGGATACAGTAATCTTAAGACCATGGTAGTAGATACTCTAGTAATAATGTCACCACAGTGGATCAATGGTAGATGTAAGGCACTCTTGGTTTGCATTAGAAAGACCTACAGCTCAGTCGGTTGTGTTTTACATTGTTTTACGTTGCAATACATTGCACAACAAAGTTTTACATTGCAGTGTGAAGATCTTACGAAGTTTTCCATTTTTATTTTGACGACAAGAGTCAGCGCGTCACTCGGCGCTCAGTCAAGGAGGATTCGATTCTACAGCTGCATGCATAGGCGGCCAGCCACTGGTAACTAACTCTTATATGTTATCATTCTGCTTTTGTTGACAGTCCAGTTTGTGTATATTCCCCAAGCTGTAATGACACAAGCTTATTGAAGCCTGCTTTCCACAATGTTAATCAGACCTATTGGCAGCAGTACTAGTGCTCTACAGGTTTTTGAAAAGTTTGAAAAGCGAAAGAACATTTACCATTTTAAGGTTTGTCACACTATGCAGCTATAATGACAATGTAAAACAGATGCAACTGCTTATGCATTCATAATCTGCTTCAGAAAAAAAAAAAGACTTGGTGTACATAGTGATTTCTGGGCGTATGGATAACACTGTTATTGTGTGGCTTTATTACAGCATGACCTAGAACTGTCAAAATATAACAAAATCAAAGGCACAGAGAAGAAAAAGAAAAAACGAACGAGCCGCTGTCACAAATGGAAGTGACACAGTGTAACAGACGTGAAGCAATTGCCTTTATGTTGAACGCCCCAGGCAGATCAATCTTCACAGGTAGAGAAAAATAACATATGGTTAAAAGGAAGCTAGAAAGTGGAAATGTAACTTAGTTTTACCTTTTCAAGCTATATTGCGGAGCTGGATAAACGGCTGGAAATTGAATTAAAAAAAAAAAAAAGGTGAAGGTTTAAATTTAAAGTTAACATTGTGTGTTTCAAGGGTTGTTAAACAAAAAGGTACCAGACCTTATCTGTAAGGAAGAGGGATAGCATTTTTCTCAATAGCCCTAATTGACTGACTGATTTACAGTGAGTAGATTCCATACAGGATAGTTCTCATCTGCTGTGGTGTCAGTAGAGACAACCTTTGCCTAGCAGTGTTCAAGTTTGAATAATACCAGTGGCGGGGTGACTAATCTGATGAACAGGATGATAACAGTGCTCGTATTTTGGCGTTGTTTTTGAGTGTACAAATAGTAATTGTCTTATTCATAGAGGTCGCATCTTACAACATATTACAGTACACTACTGCCATTCAATTCATGAACCATATGGTTCATCATTTGCAAACTGACAAAAAGGCCCAAATGAACTACTGGTGTGATTGGGGTCTTAGCCTTCCAACCAGAATTTTAAAGTTAGACATGAAAGAACAGGACACATGTGCAAGCTCCAGTCTAATATTTAAAAGCTAGAAATAAGCTCATAGGTTTATAAAATCTAAAAAAAAAAAAAACCTGCAAATGTCTACAAACAGCGCAGCTAGATTTATAAACTGTCCATTGCTGGTTTATGATATAGATTTTTGTTATTGTGTAACAAACATGCCCACCTGTCCAGGTGAGTTTCCTAGCCCCGCCTCTGCCAGTTTCCTGTACTAATGAACACCTGTCCCTAGGGTGAGTGCAGCTGTTACCAGGACTCTCATCTGTGCTAGAGTATCCCCCCAGAGCACAGCCTGAGCAAATACACTGCCAACGAAAACAGCCACCGCACACCTGAGGGTAAAGAGCCAGCACAATCTGATTCCCAGTCCATACTTTGAAAGATATATACAGGATTACATTCACATCCTGGCTCGGTGCTGGATAATGATTCTTTTTTTTTTTTAATCTAAATGGTGTGGCAATAAAATCTTCTTGGTAAAACTAGTATTTTTATTTTTCTGATCACATAAAGATCTAACAAAGATGCTGGGCCCATATGATTGGGTGCTGTAAGGCCACTAGAGTTAGGGGTTGTAAAAAAGTGAAGTCTTTAGAAACTTCTTAAGGCGCGTCCATATAGTTTAGAGATTTAATTTGAACGATAAATTTGCATTTGACCATGCTTTTCATATATGTAAATGTACCAGTCATAATGTACCATAGCTTGTCATGTTTTTCACCATGTTTTATCAGATTCGTAAATGCTATGATTACAGTAGTGCTCGGTTAGCGTGCCTGAGCATGATTTAGCTATACAGCACTAAGTGAAAATCTCTCCTTGTAGAATTTATTTCCCCCTGCAGATCCCTTTTTGCTAGAAAATATTAAACAAAAAAGATCTGTTCATAAACAACTCTTGATTTCTTGTCCCCTATTATTAGAATTATCTGGTAATATATTCAGTGCATTATATTGTTATTGAATATAATAATATCTTCACTTTTATATAGCACCTTTCATAGTGGACCACCATCACAAAGTGCATTACACAGGTAGGTTCTGAACTGTGCATTATATGCAGAGTCACTTACAATAGGACATTGATTTAACATCTCATCTGCAGGATGGAGCACAAGGAGGTTAAGTGATTGCTCAGGGTCACACAGTGAGTCAATCAGTGGCAGAGGTGGGATTTGAACCAGTGACCTTCTGATTACAAGCCCTGGACTTTAACCACTAGCCCAGAATTATACAAAATATTCTAAAACATCATAGTTTGCCAGGGATAGACCCAGCATTGTGGTTTCACCAAATCCAGGTTTTACTACAAGCTTGATTAGCTACAGTGCATAAGCTCAGGTGTGTCATAGTGAAACCAGGAATGGATCAAACTGCTATGCAATGGGAGTCATCCCTGGTTTGCAGCTATTGAGTAGTGCAATTGACTTTTCAAAAGAATAATAAAAGGTTCTTTACAATTGCAATGGTGTTTGTGTTTTTGGGTAGTTGGCCAGTATTTCTGTATTTTGTGTAGAATTCTATGTTCTATTTCTAATTATAATTCTATTCTATGGGAAACAGCATTCTCTTCCTGCTCTATGTGGATATCTTTACCTATTGACCTGTACAGGAATCAATTGAGATCTGTTCTGTAAACAGAATGTTCAAAGGTCATTTAGAGGTCATGAACTGTAGCTTATTTTTTTGTAACATAACGGCTGTCAGCACTGGTGAAACGCTGTACAATATATACTGTACTGAACTATCTATAACCTTTTAATTCGATTTTCTCTCCGGACTTTTTATCCTTTTACAGTAGCATCCCTGTTAAAGATTTGAGCTCACAGGCAGTGTGTGTAGCAGAACTCGCAGCACCCAAGCCAGTCTTAACCACCACACAAGAGGATCAAATCCTTTTGGAAGGGTAGACCTCTCATATCCCATTACTTTATCTTAACCACAGTGGTCAACAAGTTCCTTAACAAGAGATACGCCATAGCTAGCTACACCAGCAGAACAGGTTTAAAGCTGGTTGGAGCTAATTTAGCTGTTTTTCAGCCTGTCGTGTTATTTTAAAAAGACTAAAAAACCAAACTCACCATGTATGGGTTTTCTAATCATGACTTATGATATTTGACCTTGCAAAGATGGCAAACCCACCTGATTGGTTAAGTGTGCTGTGAGGTCATTGGAGTTGGGGTCATAGGGTTCACAGGTCAATCTGACGTAACCATGGCGGAAAAATACCATGTAAGGCACTGTGCTGGCAATAAGGAAGTAGGATCGGATGTCAAACTTCTTTCCTTCTAGGAGCAGAGGGTTTTGAACATACCTGTAAACAGATGCAAGGAATTAGACACAAGGATCCAATAATACTGGAGGATCTCCAGACACTCTCACTGTTAATACAACGTTAAAGTATTGTCTTTAACAATTTGAAAGTTTATTTTTATTTATTTATTTTGAGTATTTGAAGCAGTTGGAAAACAAAATAAACTTCAATAGTTACACTAGCCTGAACCATTGCCTAAAAACAAGGAAGGCAGCTATGCTGAAACCTGACTCGGTCAGATTTATTTAAAAAATCAGTGTGTGGGTTGTTTGCTTGACTAGTCTACAGCAGGGGGCGCTGTAAACCAATAAACTGTACTGATAAATGCCTGGAAGTGCCAGACCACTGATGCATTCCAAAACTATTTTTTAATCAATGTAATAAATACCATTTTGGGATTCTAGTCAGACTTTAAGTATATGAATGTACAGTAAAAATGTAAAACAAGAAGCTATGTACTCTGTTTTAGATCTCCCCAATCCTGGCAAGATTCCATAGGGGGGGGGGGGGGGGGGGGGGGGGAGGGATTGCATCTGCATTATTGGAATTGATTGGATCATTGCATTTTGTATTACATTTAAATCCCTTATTGGTTAATTTTATGGCCAAAAGCATATTTCATAATGCAATATAATTCCCATATAATATGCTCTCAATCTAAATTTGTTTTATATTGTTTAACACTCTTCTTAGTTCAAAGATGTTTGTGTTACTGGTATTAACTAGCAATGAGTCTTGATTGGCACGGAATTCAGGTAATGGAATGATGTAGCCAGACATATACTGTGTGTGTCCACTTACATCATGTAAGAAGCATGCCTGAGAGCACTCCAGCGGAACTCGTAATACAGGGAGTAGATGGATAGCAATTTTGGATGTAGAGAGTGTGTCTGTTGAGATGCTGTGTTAGGTACGGACAGTGTGGCACAATGACAGCTTGTGTGGGTAGATGCAGGCGCCCCATTTTGGGAAACGTTCAGTGACTACCTCCTATGTACATGTGAGTCAGTTTGTTATGCATTGATCACCTGAGTATGAATGTACAGTTTCTAAAGAATAAAATCAAGGGCAGAACGATAAAAAATAAATAAACTAGGTGGCAACATCTCCAATCAAATCTGAAAAAAACTGAAATTGAAAAAAAAAATGAAAAAAAATCATTGCAGAAGTGAGAAAATCTAATTATACATACTAATGTCACACAGCCAATCAGAAATACCTATTTGTTCCAACTGTTACTTTGCTATGTAATTAACTGTCACGTTAAAGATCACACAGACTGCCAAACCATAATGCTAACGAAATTAAAAAGATGCTCAGAGCTGGCCGCTGCCAAACTGAGGGCAGCGCAAACACGCCACATCATTTCGCTCCTGCTTTGCAAGTATCTAAATGAGATGTGATTATGCTCTAGACCCATTCTGACTCTGGCCTTTTAAAAGAATTTAGGATGGAGAAGCATGAAAATCGACAGATGTCCGTTTTTAAAGGGGAACTACATGTATCAGAGTAATGTTGTGAGGTATATTAACTTCACCTAAAGTGGTGGATCTAATCATTAACATGTGTATACCTCTAGTGCAATGGTGATATTAGCATCCACCCCCATTTAGATCAATTTAATTAATGCCAGTGTTTTAAAGAAGAGTGTATTCTATACTTTATGATTTTTTTAAAATGATAGCACCTGTAAATTTATTATAGCAGTGTCTATTTAAACTATACAATGTCATCAGAAGTATTATTCTTATGCAACTTGAGAAGAACCAAAAAACTCTAATAAAGGCAGTAGTTTCCCCCAATTTTTCGTCTCTCTCTCTCATGTGTTATTGCTCAATTGTTACAACTTTCTTTCTGTGTTATTTTCCCTGTTGCATGCAGTTCCCCTTTAAGACACAAACCCTACAGAAGGAAAATTCCTTTACCGTTTCTCTGAACAAGGAAGTGCAGGCAGGTACACTCTTGAAACATTGGAAATGAGGTGAAGCAATCAGGCAACACACAAACACTGCCATACTTAAAGCTTTAAAAAAAAAATAAGATATTTTCGGAGTAACTTCTAGTAGGCGCACCCTTGTAATGACAGGGCCCACAGCATACCTCTGCATGTCTGAGAGTAACTACTTTTTCCCCTCTGTCTTAGTCACAACTTTCGACAATAAAGAAACTTCTTGTCAAGACCAGGTCTCTTGGTTAATTGACTGCTTTACTTAAGAGATGAACTATTAGACATACACCACAGTTATGAGACAAGGTTTCAGGGTTACCTAGCACTGTGATTTTTATAACAGACGATGCTTCCTGTGTGCTATAATTTTAACCCTATCAAACCGGCCACACAGTATTGAGAAAACATCTCAATCAAAAGTGGTGCACAGGGACTTTTTATTTAGACAAGGGTGCGATAGATAGATAGTGTGATGAGACAGAATCAGAAGACATTTGGTAGCAATTCTCCAGACAAAAATTAAACTAAAATATCAATCACTACAGTATTTGTTCAACATTGATTGATGAATGATTTAGTACACAGAGATTGAGGAGTGGTTTCTCAAGTGTACTATCCTACCTTTGTACTATTCTAGCCTGAGGTGATTTGAAAGGTATCTTTCTGTAAAGTGGGTTCTCTTCAACGTTCTGCAGCCTGGAACGAAAGTTTTCCATATCTTCAGCTGTCTTCAGTAGGAAGATCCCACGACCCTGATTCAGACCTGTGGGCTTACAAATCCATACCTGTCTCTCTGCACCACAAACCAAGACAGGAAGTTAGCCAGGATACAGGGCATTAAGGAAAACCTACAGATCTGTGCGTGCGTGCGTGTGTGTGTGTGTGCGTGTGCGTGTGCGCGTGCGTGTGCGCGTGCGTGTGCGTGTGCATGTGCGTGTGTGCGCATTTGTTTTAGCTTAATCAAAAATGATCAGGTGAAACTTAAACTGATTACAGTGATTTTCTTTTTTTTTTTAACCCTGTATTTACAGGCATCTCAAAAAAAAAAAAAAAAAAACCTTTTGATATGATTTTGGCTACAGAGATATTTCAAACTTTAATTTCACTTTGACTCAGGTGAAGCTCCTGCCGCCACACTATAAAACTCCACTTCCTCTGCAGCAGGAAGAAAGAAACATGTGGCACTCTAACACTTGCTGCTTAGCAAGTTAATCTATGGCAGGGGTGTCCAATCCTGGTCCCAGAGAGCTATTCCACTCCAGGTTTAACATATAATATATAATTAACTATGTCAGGGTCTGGATGGAGGTAATATTTGATCAATTAAACAATTTAGAATAAGCTTGGAACAAAGACCAGGAGTGGAAGGGACCACTTTGGACAGCCTTCATTTACAATGTGCTGGAATTACTCTCTTGTTTTTTTTTCAGATTGTCCACCCCCAGTCTGCTAACCCTCTGAGATCTAACGAAACTTAGTAATTATCAAAGATTATAAACAGGTTGCATCTCAAGATTATGTTCCCGGTACATGTAATGAGTGCCTAACATATAATTAAATTTATTACAGCAAACATATTGTATTAAACAATGCTATACAAACATAATTGTATAAAAGCTTTACACTGAATATACTATCAAAAAGCCTGTATAAGACAGAAATGATAGATAATTGGCCAGCTTTACCTTCATACAGCGCAAAGAAAGCTTCCCTTTCTTCCTTTACATCCATGCGGAATGTGTCAGGGAAGAAATCTTCCAGTTTTAATAGCCTGCAGAAAAGAAAATAAAAGGCTGTCATCGGGAAGTAAACAGCAGAGCAGCGGCGACAATACAACACGCCACACAAAATCATCTCTGAGAAAAACACACATGGGATGGGTGTGATAAAGCAGAAAATAATTCATTCTGGGTGTTATCTGTATAGAAGTTGTGTGCTTGGCTTAAAAAATTCCTTATAATTCCACCAGCCTTTTTTTATGTGACTTCTTAAAGTCTCGCTTATTCTAGTGCTTGGTCATCTGTTGTGACAAATAATACAGTAACCCTTGGCTTAGTGGCCACACAATCTTCTCAACAGCAAATGTGGACATATTAGTTTGTATATATTGTATTATTATTATTATTATTATTATTATTATTATTATTATTATTATTATTATTATTATTATTATAATATATTGTGTTTATGTGCAAGCTGACGAACCGTCCATATTTATATATATTATTTGAGTCCGGCGAAAAGCCGGCTATATAATATGTAGCTGGGTGGATGGGGTTAATTCCCAATCCCTATATAAAGCTTGTGGGAATGTAAGGCTGGAGCCTTGATAAGGTAATTGATTAATGGGTAATTAAGGATCCAGCCACAGAATATAAAAGACCCACTGCAGGCTCAGAAGGGGAAGAGAGCTGAGTTAAATAGACCAAGAGCGAATGCTATCAGTCAGTGAACAAGATACTCGTTTTTGTAAAATATAGTTTGTTTCTGTTTTGTTTGGCCAGTGTGCCCTGAATGGGACACCGGGCTTGCCTTGAGGAGATGGCTGATCCATGTTAAAGGCCAGAGCCTCAAACCTGACACTTACTTTGAAGCTCTGCCCTGCTGGACCTTGGTGACAACCCGCTCATACTCCCTCAGGCTGCTCAGGAGGCCTATCTTGGTGGTCAGGACCTTGTTATTGGGGATTTGGTAAACAAGCTGCTCACCTGTAGCGTTGAAAGAAAGAGGGTGGAAATGTAGCTACACAGCTGTTCACACCCAACACTCACAAGAGAGAAAGACATGGTGGGGCAGGGCAGAAGAAATACACATAATTAAATGTGTTGTGCTTATTTAGCACAGGTGAATGCATGGTTACGATTAAAAATGTATTGTTTAAGTTTATTTAAAAGAGGTGATGTTATTTTTGTTGCGTTTGAATGTATTTTCTGTTTATTTAAAAAAAAAAAAAATGATTTTGTTTATTATTGTTGGTTTAAATGTGGTCTGGCAGAGGCAGTGCTAGCAGCTTGCCTCTGCCAGACAGCTCGTGAAACTGCATGGTCGGCAGCGAATTAAGTTGCTGTCAACCACACAGATATTAAAAACTTTGTGCAGAATGTAACCATCTCCAGATGAATTGATTAGTTTTTTGCTAATCTGGAGATGGTCACTGGTATAAAAACCTACAGCTTTTGTTGTTCAAGACGGATGTTCAAGGAGTCGGAATGTGAACGAGAGTGGGTGACAGACAAGCAAAATCAAAAACGAAAGTAAAAAGAAAAGTAAGCAATTGCTACTCGTGCTGGGCAGACCAGCACAGTATTTGTTTGGGAGTCAGTTTGTGCTTGAGATTTGTTTTTTGTTTGAACTTTTATTTTTGCTCTGTGAGCATGTGTTTTTGCACAACCTTTTAATTTATTTTTATTTTCAATAAAGACTTTGCTCTTTGCCCTTGTAGTACCTGCCTGTGCGCCTCTTTCAGCTGCGTGGTCTGGGGACGTCATCACTCATCTGTCCTGTCACACATGGCCTCTATCAAATCACTTCTTCTATGTCTCTGTATTGCTTATGGTGGTTTAATATAATCTACAACTATGGCCAAAAGTTTTGCATTACTTAGAATTTTAGACATCATTTAAAAAAACAGAAAAATCTATATGAACATAATTTAGATCTTTTTATTTAACATCATGTAATCAAAGAAACTACAAAATGATACTGTAAAAGCCTCCCAGAAGCCATAATAGTAGAACATTATTTCACGTAAGATTTCGAAATGTCACATTTTTCAAGTTTTGTCAGTTTTCTGTTAAGTATATGGGGAAAACTACAAAGCAGTATGTAATTCAATATGTTAACGTAACTTTACTCAGCAAGTTTCATTCGATTTTATGAAGCAAAAATCATTAATTCTGATGCAAAACTTTTGGCCATAGCTGCACATTTTATACAATCCAGTGGTAATATATGTATATTTTTTCATACCTGTTATTATTATAGCATGAATTACTGTAAATCATGCTTGTGTAATCAATTGCAATACTGTGGTAACATATCAGTACCAGCTTTGTCTTGCATTGATGACTGTGCCAATAGTATTGTTTGGATCCTAGTTAAATGTTTCATGCTCAGCAGTTTTTCTTTCGCATTTGTTAGTGTAGTACCCAATTGTGAGAGCTGGAGAGTGACCTGAGAAAGCTTTGGGTTGTGTGTACTGTATTCTGAGATTCTTATTTCCTGTATACCGTGCAAGTGGATATATAAACTCCTTGGTTTTCTTTACCTTGGTGAAAGTTGCTGTACGTGGCATAGGATTTGGTCTCGCACCATTTCAGTTTATAATCCTCTCTGTTCTTATTGTTGATACGCTGCCAGCCTTTACTCAAACAGTAGGCACCCACCCTGAATTAGAAATGAAGAAATAAACAAACATACCAACCTGGTTACAGTTTCCAGATTGCATAATTCCACTTCTAGTATAGAATTTTTTACAATGTCTCTTAGTCACATTCTACAGCTACAAGAATGATATACATATACAAGCTTGTGCGAATGAGAAGACAGTATAGAAACAAAATAACTGCTGTCCCATTCATATCTATCTGTAGGTGAGCTCTGTATGTGAGCTACACCATGACGCAGAGATGCACTGGCAATGGGTTCATCTTGCATTAAAAGAGGCTAGGTGGCAGCCGTGCTAGACGAGTGCCGCTAAAGCATACAGTGCAAGAATGCATGTTATACACTGATGCACATCGTATACTGATAATTACAGTATCCACTGCAATTAGATTCACCCACCTTTAATCTTTTGTTATCTTGTTTTTAAAATGCAAATTTGAGTTGTTGTCTGTGCAAGTTCCAGCTCGGTCCACTTTGATTTGAAATATCATGATAAAGACTGGGCTCTTACAGCAGAGGTATCTGAGCAGAATTGCCTGTTGATTATTCCAGTATCACAACAACAGACACAGTCAGCAGATAAGCAGACTGGCGCAGCTCATATGGGACAGGTGTCTTGATTAATGTACAACCAAACAACCAGGAAGAAATCCAACTCCTGCTATCTGCTCATAAACGTAACGGACTCTGCAGCTTTACAGCTCTTCCTGACCTTCAAATCACTGCACCTTTTTGTAGGTTTGGAGCTGTGCAAAAACTTAAATGATTTGCAGTAATTACCTCATTCGACCATGACCTTCATGCACTTAAAACTAAACATAAATATAAAATGTTTTACTGAAGATTAAAATAATAAAAGTACTGTACGTGTTTTTTCGTGTGTTGACATTGTGAGGAAGACTACTGTCCACCAGGCTCTAAACAGAGACCCCTAAACTGATGATGTTTAGAACCCAGATTTGAACCCAGGCTTCCAGAAGGTAAAGTCTTGGGAATTAGCCCACATTCCTACCCTAGAACAGTAGAGAAGGTTAAAATCACTCACAGGGCGCTCCCGTTTCCTCCTCCAATATAAAAGAAAGGCCCAGGTCCTTTGGGCTCCTGTTTTTTGTCAGACTCTGAGCTTCTTCTAAAGCTAAATTTGCTGGGGCCTTCTGCTTTCCTACAGTCTGGAGACTCGATTAAGAGGCCGTCTGGAGCTAAACAAAAGATCACATTTAAAAAAAAAAAGCATTATTATTTTCTACAATTTTATGGTCTAATTAAAAATCGAATGGTAAAAATAAATATTTAGTATCCCTTTTGTAATAGTAAAATGTTATGTGTTCCCACTGTGATGTCATAATCAACATCATTGGAATAAATGAATGAGACCATAACCTTTATCACATGTGTGAAAGTGTCATGCCACTGATAAAAGTTGCTATCACATACTAATGCAATATCTGCTATTTACACATGCTGCACTGTATGTATGGGGACAGAGAAATAGAATACTTATAATCAATAATGCATCACTTTTGAAACAGTTTCTTACATGCAAACATACCTGGGAAATTGTAAGGTCTCCTGTCAGTGAATTTTGGAATGAATTGGAGGATGCTGCAGAGGTTACTCTTGAAGACCTGTTGCACAAAGAGAATAAGGCATACCTTGTCCTGAAGCCATGTCATCTCCAGGTGGGTTGTATGTAGGCTGTTGCAACAGTAGGCTGAGTTAGAGAGCAGGGCATCATAAAGCCAAGGCATACAGGAAGTGCTAACCTTTTGTGCCTTGTGCTTTGTTACACACCGCTGATCAGGTGTCAGGGCTGAGAGTGAAAGCTAGAAGCTCCGTATCACTTTTCTATGCCAGTTATAGCAGATCACACTTACCTGGACGTGTGGTCTTAGTAGGAAGCTCTGACTTTTTGTTACAATCCCTTCAGTCACAATTGTTTACTTTTTTTATATGAACTTAGTGGGGTACGAGAAATTAGCTTGCCAGTTTATGGATTATAAAAAGCATAGCTGAAATGAGAAACTTAACATTGAACAATGTAGTGACCAAAAGGAATACTTACATATTTAAAGTTAATAGAATCATTGCTGTTTTTTTAGACAGTAATATTTTCAAACGTCACTGTTATTATGACATCAGGTGATTAACCAACACCTCCTTCAGAACTGCTACAGAGAAGTTGGTTTGGGGTTTGGAAAATTATTGGTAGTTATGTGGTTGCATGCAGGTTGGGATTGGGTTGGGTTGATGATGTCAGCTAAAACATACAGCCTCATAAGGGCCTGTGTGAAACAAGTAGAGACTTTTTAAAAGTAATTTTAAGAAATGGGAATGGCCAGGCTAGTTGATGTTGTGTTAAGTTGGCTTTTGATTAATGGAAGGTGATATGAGGTGCGACATGACATCTCAAGCAATTATTTAAACACTGCAAATGAAAACAGTGGTTCTGAGTAAAACAGACAGTTACCATATGAGGCAATTGTATACATGCATATATGTGACTGTATGGTATTATCCTAGTGTATTATCCTAGCGAATTATACATCCAGTCAAAGATCAAATAGGAGATATTATATATCCTATCTACTCAGCTGCAAGGAAATAGGACTGAGGATTTCATTTCCTTAGATTTTAGACAATGGAAAATATGGGCAACATGCATTACATGTTTTGCATGCTCTGAGTTACACACACACAAGGTAGGCTGTACTGTAATGTGCTATATAATGGAACATGTTCACAGATCACTGGGAATCAAACAAATTGCTTCTGTATTTAAAAAAAAAAAAAAAAATATATATATATATATATATATATATATATATATATATATATATATATATATATATATATATATAATAACCATGGTTGAATAATAAAGAGTGGTTGAATCAGACCATATTTGCAGACATTAAATCTTTACATTGAAACCAACAATTGTGCAACAAAATCTATAATTGATGGACATTCTGTGGTTGTTATGGCAACTCCTGAATTGACGTACACAGTCCTGGGCACCTCTTAGGTTAAGAATGTGAAAGGAGACATAAACATGCCCTTAAATACCACCGCTGCCTAAAAACCCTGTTAGATTCCTGAGAATGTACTCAAATAGCAACTGCTACAGGATCGTTCATAATTTATTTAGTTTACTAATTATACATTTTTTTTAAAAAAATAAATAAATAAATGCATTAATGCAATAGAAGCATCATATACACTACTGTAGCTTCATGGAGCTCATTTGTCATGTATTTTTATTTGTTAAATATTAAAGTTTATTATGCAGATCATTGAAGGGAAATACTGTACTCAAACAAATTAAATATACTTCATTGTATAGAATATATCTTTATTCAAGTCTTGCAATGGTGTAATTAATGAATGAATGTCAGTTATTTCAATGTAATTAATATAGGTGTATGATTCAGCATGGTGGCAATTAACCTCATTGTTTTTTTTTGTTTTAGTTTTTTCAATTTAACACAATTCTAAGTGAAGAAAGAACATGGGAAACCAATGTATGATTTTTAAAGCAATAGTCTTTTATGATTAACTATTTGAAGCTGGTTTAATTCCAAATGGCTGGATGTCAAGTGAGCTTCCTTTGTTCAAGTCATTCATAAGCAACACAGCCATGACTTTGTCAAGGCTACAGGGAGCTCAAAAGCAACACAGCAATGACTTTGTCAAGGCTACAGGGAGCTCAAAAGCAACACAGCCATGACTTTGTCAAGGCTACAGGGAGCTCAAAAGCAACACAGCAATGACTTTGTCAAGGCTACAGGGAGCTCAAAAGCAACACAGCAATGACTTTGTCAAGGCTACAGGGAGCTCAAAAGCAACACAGCAATGACTTTGTCAAGGCTACAAGGAGCTCAAAAGCAACACAGCAATGACTTTGTCAAGGCTACAGGGAGCTCAAAAGCAACACAGCAATGACTTTGTCAAGGCTACAGGGAGATGGCTGCTCTCAATGGGGGACTATTTTAATGATCTATTTAGTGGCAGATCTGCATACTCTTATTGTAGATTATGTATGCAATACAGTGTGATGTATTCATATATATGTGTGTGTGTGTGTGTGTGAACTGATGTGTAAATATAGTATGTAACTCTCTATAATATATATGCTGTATATATTTATGTATATTAAAATGAATGTGTATAGCTAGTTAATAGGCATCTAACTTAAACTTTAAAATTTGAATGATTTATTACTAATGAATTTCTGTTTTTAATCATAATATGCTACTCTTTTGAGAACCACCGCCCTAAATGATATACACTATATTCAGATTGATTTGTAAAGCTACAGCACATGATAATTGTACATTATTCTTAGTGTCGTTATCTATCTTGATTACACTAGTCCTATTTCCACAGACACACTCTTTTGAGGTCCCAGCTAATAAAACAGAATACTTGCACACAGATACGTTTTTTTAACTGCACAGAATATTAAATCAAATAACTCTTGAGGATACATGCTAACACAACTGCAAGCACACATATAACAAGAGGTGCCGCGGGAACCCCATAGCCCAGCACCCCTGGCCCACCTTCCTCAGCTGCTGGTCCTGAAGCACACTGCTGCTTCTGCTCTTCCCCTTGACCTCTGCACTCCACCTTCTTCTTCTTCTTCTTCTTCACTTTCCTTGCGGTCGCCCCGGCCGTCTTTGGGTTTGCTCTGGAATCCATCTTTGTTTCTGTTTTATAGTCGTTCAAAATATTGTTACTTTTGCTTTCTGGCATGGCATCTGACTGGCAAGTTTCCTGAACTTGGTTGTCTAGTGCACTGACCTCCCTCTCCTTTGGTGAAGCGCACCCCCCTGCCCTCTCTGTGCTTGGGGAGTCGATATTAATCTCTCCCTCACTGTGAACCTTTGATCCAGTCCCGAGAACATCCTGCAAGTCCTTAGCTTTCTCTGGCTTGGCTTCACTTGGCTCTGTTTGGTCTCCATGTTTCAGCTGCATGATGCCTGGCTCACTGTTTGACTCCTCTGGTTCGATCTCCTCTTCAGAGGGTTCCTGCACATCCTCCTTGTAGAAGATGGATTTTGGACTTGGCAGCTGCTTTGGAAAACCCCACTTGTGTTGACTGCAGTGACTGTGAAAGAAATAGTAAAATGATAGGCTCAAGCTTTAACTAAAAGCTTAAAATAGGTTTAGAAAGACCTACTTTATACCATATGTTATTCAGTTTTTCATTTACAATACATTGAAACTACATAGAAAAAAACAAGATTAAAAATTGTAAACTAATAAAAGGTGATGTCATAAACCAAAAGTTTCTACAAGGGCGATGTCATAAAAAGAATATGACAGGTTAACAATAAAATATTGAGTACAGGTTTGCTGGTGAAAGCTAAACAGATTGTTATATGCAATCTATATAACATAAATGTAGTAGTAGAATACCCATCTAAAACATGGTTACAAATAGCTTGGAGTTTGAAACTGGTCAGCAGTAAGGTCATCTTCAGGGAAAATTATCTTGGTAATATGTAACGTCTCTCAGGTTTTGAAATTTAAAAAGTGAATAATCCATTAATTGGATAAATAGTGGATAGTTATTACAGTACAGTGTAACTACAAGGATTAAATGAGCATGTACAGTATTTTCAAGTGTATTTCTAAGTAATGACATTTTGGTTTTGTTTTTTAATTATATAAACATAACTAATTTTTGATATTCCTACACTCAAGTTTTCAGTTTACCATACTTGTTCTGTATTTTATATTCCTATGCTTAATGACACTGTGTGTAATGTAAGATCTAGATCTAGATCTATCTCTCTCTCTCTCTCTCTCTCTCTCTCTCTCTCTCTCTCTCTCTCTCTCTCTCTCTCTCTCTCTCTATATATATATATAGAGAGAGATAGATAGATAGAGAGAGAGAGAGATATATATATATAGAGAGATAGAGAGAGAGACACACACACACACACACACAAAACTAAATAAAATAATTTACAACATAAAAATCAAATTCTAACCTTGTGTATCAGCAGCAGACTAAAACTCAGAGCAGGGCTTTCAGGGTTAAATGCATCTTTGTATAATTTTAACTACACTTTTACAAAGCACAGAATCTTGCAGATGCCAGCACTAAGAGAGTTCTTCGTTGATCCTGAAGACGATTGATGGGTCCATTGAAAAACATTACCAATCAGGGTGTTTTCCTCCCAGATATTTCTACTTTGTTGTACAAAAGTTGCTGAACAAGGTTCAGTAAACACTTGGCACTGTATACAACTGCTTGTTGTCCTAGCAACTGCTGTCTTGGTAACTGTTGCTGATTGTAGATAGATTCTAAAAACTAGGTATTGAACAACTTCCTTGTGGCAGTGTGAGCAGGAAATAAAGACATTATTATTATTATTATTATTATTATTATTATTATATTATTATATTATTATTATTATTATTATTATTAATAAAAGCACACAGTCTTGCATACATTTTTTCTTCAATATTTTAAGGTGAATCATTCCAGGCTGCTGATACAATTTAAACAAAGTTAACAATAGGATGTAATATCCCACCCACACCCAGACCAACGGTTAAAACTGAACGCAAACAAAGCTACACCACCCCCTTTATTTAAACAACAGTAGAAATAAATAGCATTAAAGGGGTGTTCAGAAACAGACCAGAGCATACAACACTGCTGTAGCCTCTGTCCTGCCACACTCCAATGCATGGACTGTTTAAATTGCCAGCTGGCATCAAAACCTCAGCATGTATCTGTCTAGCAACCAAGCTCTCATCCTAAAACAAGCAAGTGAACTAACATAAAATACAACAGCTTAAACTGACAGGGGAAACACCCACAATGACTAAAAACACTGCCAGTTTGCTCCCAGTTAACCAGTTACTTAAACCTGCCATACAGGTTCAGCCTGACTGTAAACAGCACGGGCGCTGTGCCCCCTGGCATGTTGCAGCCTGCTTAGGCCTTTCCTGCAGTTAGTATCGCATGAAATACCCTGTAGTGCAGTGTGACTGATTCTGTCACAGTGGTGCGTGCGGGTGGTGACGTCAAACCAATTAATGAAACAATAACAATACACGCACGGGGCAAAACGACGCTGCTGCGCTTGTATTTTATTAATTAAATATAAAGATTTAAACAAAAACACACAAGAAAAAGGGTGTAAAACAAACACTAACAAATAATGATTTTATATATAAAAACTAGTACCTTTGTTCACTGGCTTGGCAGCATTCGCTCTGACTGTCCTTCACTCTCCTCTCAGCTCACAACTCTGAGCCTGCAGCCTTAATGACCCATTAAACAATGCCCTTAATAAGGCCCCAGCCACATTCCCACAGGCTTTACTGGGATCGGGATTCAACCCCATCCACGGCAACTACACTTTATGAGACCAGCTTTTCGTCCGTCCGCACACACATATACAAACATATATAATAATAATAATAATAATAATAATAATAATAATAATAATAATAATAATAATAATAATAATCATCATCATACATAAATAATAAGAGGGGTGGGCACCTTGCCACATGCAGCCATGACTCTGAATTGCTGTTAGATTATTAAAGACTGTGTTCTGGTTCAAATACATGAGACATGGTTCTAGGGATTTCCTTGCCGTCCCGGTTACAGCTTTCATGAAAGATTCCTTGCTTGAGATGAGCAGGTTATAGTAGCAGTATCCATAAGTACTGCACATCAGGATACTATTATAGTATTCATGTGTAGGAGTTCAAAGTACAGTAGCATATTGTTATCATGCTAGGCATAAACTACAGATAGGAACCATATTAAGTAATGAGCCATTAAAAAAAAAAAAAACTCTGTGGTTGCTGTTCAGCTCTACCACACCTCAAGCTATATAGTCCTCTATCCCAGCTACCTTTCCCAGTAACAATTACTTGCATGATGCATTAACTTTCAATGCTTGTGCATGATATTTCATATACTTTAAAGTACTGTGTCCTACCCGTAAATACCAAGGATTCCAGTTTCTCGATTCCAGTTTCTCTGCATAGTCTGACAGCCCTGCTGGAGTAGTGATTTACGAGGAGAATGCTAAGTTAATTTCTCAGTGTTGCCTGTACGAAGATGCTTGCCTACTCTGCCACGTGCCATTTAAAAAGCATAGATCGGAAATCGGAAAGCAGCGCTACAGGCACAGTAGCTGTTTTCTGGGAAATCTTGACTGGCTCTACAGATAGCCTGAAGATAATGAATAAATAACAAATGACAAGGTACCGAGCACCCTTCACTAAACTTACTGATAACACAGCAGTGTAACCATTCGCTGAAAGATAGCGCAGTGGAAATGTACGGCCAAAGAAAACTGGTGTTTATCAAATAGTACACAAAAAGAGGAAAGTGCTATTGTTCCCATAACTTTTGATGGAAGGGCAGCATAGAAGTATCGGATCAAAGCTGTGCTTACTCCACGCTGATGTCTGGAAAGCAAGTGAAAATCTCACTCGCTCTCCAACTGCGCTCATGCATGCACTCCTATTTATCTCTTTGTATTAAACCGTTCCCTCCATCCGCCTTCACCAATCCCGGGCATGCAATTCTGACCCAACCTCCCGCCAGCATTCTACGGGTACAAATGCTGTCCAGGATTGGTGAAGCCGGACAGACTGGCAACCAAATCAAACCATTGTGAAAAGTGCTTAGTTGTGCTAATGTGGCGAACCTCGCGGTTCCCGCCGGCAGGGGTTTCTCACAGGCGGAGGTGGGGCGTCAATCCGGGACCTCCCGCTCTGAAGCATAGCGCCGATACCGCTGGTCACCAACCAACCCTGACCCCTACCCCCGTGCACGCTACACTAACTTAAATTTTTTAATAATTAAAAAAAAGAACAAATCGACACTTCTCAGAGTGCATGGCAAACGAGGTAAGAGCGTTCCCCAACATTATTACATACAGCAGGGGTGTTAAATGCATGGGCCTGCATGTTACAAGGTAATGTTTGTTGTCCTTTGCTCTATTTTTTAGTACTAATAACATTACATCAACGAACTAGTAATATCGGTGTTGCAGCATTTTAAAAATGTTTTACACACAATAGTTTTAGACAAATTACTTGCCAGTAGCTATTGAGTTTAAATAGGTATGAACCAGTCCAGCACTGGAGAGGATACCTTTAGTTCATGTTGTGCCCCAAGACTTATGAGATGAGCACAGCCTTTCCTGCACCTTACTGACCTTACACAGATTCCTTGGAGCCACGTTTCAATCGATTTGAACCGGTAATTCATTTCACCGTATGAAGAGGAAACAAACTTGTAGGAGTCGAAGACCTGCACTTTGCCCTGATGCCAGCGAGCCCCCAGGGTGCGCTCTCCTTCCCCTAGCCAGATCTCCACATGAACCATGTCATGGGTCTGCTGCTTCGCTGGAACATGCCATAGAAGAACAAAAATAAAGAGCAATTCAGGAGTTATAGCAATGCAATGCTGTGAAGTGGCTAGATGGCGCAGTTGTGTTTTCCTGGGAAGAAATGCCAGTCTATTCTCCATGAGTCCTGGGAAAGGAACAGCTTCTGATCCTCCCATTAATGCCCTCAATGAAATCACTTCAATGACTCCATATAGGGTAGAGCAGTTTGAGTAGGAGGAGGTCGGAGCACAGCAAGCGTGGGCTGTGATCCATGTATGATAGGTGGGGTGAGGTGAGGGGAGTCACAAGTGGCTGCTTTAAAACAGCACTTTCTTCATCACATTTTATTACATTTTCTACAAGCTTCTGCCAGGACAAAAACTGAAACAGAACTTCCCATGATAGCAGTGGCAAGCTTTGCATTACAATGCAGATAATATTTCCCACTTAAAAAAAAGTTGTGCGATCCAGTTTCTTATATAACTGTTAGCCTCTTTTTTGCTGTACATTATGCTGTACTGAGAAGCATAATGTACAGCAAAAAAAGTAACTTAGAAGTACTGCAGGTTCATACTGAGACTGTAAAACTCAAAATCCTTGAATATGTATATGTGTATGGGTATATGTACGTGTGTGTGTGTGTATATATATATATATATATATATATATATATATATATATATATATATATATATATATATATATATGTATATGCACAGTTGTAGTCAAAAGTTTTGTAGCAAAAGTTTTGCTTTTGTAGATGAGGAAAAAAAAGTTAGACAAATAGATGTCTACAATTATTTATTTCAGCAATTTTTTTTTGCAAACTCCAAAAATGCTCATTCACAAGTATTCATGCCCTTTGGTGCTATGATAGTATTGTCTACAAGGCGCTAGAAATTTCAATATGATAATGCAGAACTTAACTCTAGAAAAGTCTGAAAATGCCGGATTGTAGGTGAACATTCGTATAGGGTATAAAAGGGTTAGGTATAGGATGATTGCTGTCATTACCAATAAGTCAATACGGGAAAAAATAAAGAGCTATCTGAAGACCTTAAACAGAAAATTATTTACTCATAAAGCTGGAGTAGGATACAAGAAGATTTCTAAGCATTTGAGAATAGGAGGTGGTAATATCCTTCAATGGGGCTGTTTTTCCTCTAATGGCACAGGAAATTTAGTTCCAATACCTGGTAAAATGGATTCCATAGCATACCAAAAGATATTGGCCAATCATCTGAAACCCTCCGTTTAGAGTATTTATGAATACTCTAAGCTGGCCTCAACCGTAGACAACCACTACTTTGAAAATGTTGAATGAATAAATTGTTTCTTTATTATATGAGACATGGTAATCTGTTATATATCCGCCCGTCACGTATCCACCCTAACCATTTATCCGCCACGATCAAGATCTTCAGTAAGGTGGGTTTGTGTGAGAGAGACAGAGAGAAAGAACCAGAACCAAGGTTGGTTACCTAAGAGTGAGTAAGCAAGTCAAAACCACTGACAGCCGGGCAAGTAGCCCGAATTTGTTTATTATTGAACAGAGAAGATTAGTTCAGAGATTATAGGTACCACAAAAAGTTTTCGAGCTGTTCAGTGTGTTGACATGTAAATAAATCCTGTTCTCCTGCGGGGCATATCAACTTCAACCTCCGTCTTCTGCCTGTCACTCAGCAGCAAATGTACGCGCCCACATGGCAGACGACTTCTCTGTCACAAACATTAATGCCCTCTATCTTTCTAAACAAGGGATTTAGGGGGGTTCCCTAGTAAAAGCTGAACCTCAAAACAATAACTGTGTGAATATAGTAATTGTTACAGCTGTGTATAATAGTATTCAAAACAGGATTCATTCATCAGGCTTTTACATATCCGCCCTTACTCTGGTCCCACTGCAGTCTGATAAGTGACGGTTTACTGTGATTGGTCAATTAACAGATATGAAAGCATTTAAAAATGCTGTTACAGAAATTCCGCAAAAATAATCCAATTAGTAGCTGCAATCCATTAAGTTTCCTCAATATCATTGGGCAGTTACACAAGACAGCAGTAACCTGTGATGTGACTCTGATGAAATATGACATGTTTGTGGACTTACATCCAGGCTGGTGGTACCTCTTGTGGTATGGCACCCCAATGTAGCTTTTAGCTTGCTGCAGGAACTTCATCCGCAGCTCCCATCTTCGATCTGGATCTTGCAGCCGCCGCTGGACATTGACTTTCATCTGTTTCAGCTTCTTGAGTCTTTTCTGAGCAGAACGGAAGACATTGATTAATTCAGCCCATTTCAAATGGACGTCCAACCTGATAACTCCTGCGCTGTGTTACCAAAGCTTCAACATTGGGGATTGTGGTGTAGGAGATAATGTACCTTTTATCACCTTTAATGACTATCTTTATAAGAGTTTACCTTGGTAAACTTGCACAGTAATGTAGCTCTTTTCCCATAGTTATACTATGCATTTACCATAGTTTACCATTGATTACATGTTTTTTTTAATATGCTTTACCAACTTCACGTTATGCTTTGCTAGGCTTTTATGGTAAACGTCTAATAACATTTACAGTTATTACATGCTAGCCTTGGGCTCTAAATTCAAACAGCAATTTAATGCTTTCATTGACTTTGAATGACTCATACTATAATACCTGTTCTCGTGCAGAATTGCATCCCAATATGTGTTTTTCAAATATTCACAGTGTTTCTCTTCATTTCAAAATTCTACATTTTCCTAACAGGCTTGGTACAACAAATAGGTGTATAATAGCGTATTACATAACATAAGCAAATTAGCAGACCTCAACAGAATGCTACTATAGCACATTATATAAAGAGAGAGAGAGAGAGAGAGAGAGAAAGAGAGAGAGAGAGAGAGAGATTATACCAGAAATTATAAATCGCATGAAAGGCAGGAACTATTGTTTTGTCAAAGGAACACGTCTGTCTGGTTTCCCAGCTAGAGGCAATATGCGCGCCTGCCTGATAAACAGTCATTAGAGCAGGTATTCATTGACCAGATAGGGCTCACCTGAGGAGGCGGTGTCATCTAATCTCATTCTTACATTTTTAACTGTTTAGAATTCCTTTTGCAATGGTTTTAAAGCAGCAGGTATCGTTCCTGTCTATATAAATAAACAGGGTTGAGATGTATGGAAATATATTTCAAGTTATTAAAAAAAGGTTTCTAAAATGACAGCATAGCCACTTAAAAGTAGACTACAGTCTTTTACCCGAAAGCTGTTCCTGTTAAATGCAATGCGTCCTGGCTCCATGGAACCACGTGGCCTAAGTAGTGCTATCGCATTGTTATAATTTAAACTCCACAACCCCTCAAATTGATTTGTGAGTTCAGTTTCCCATCTAAACGTAATACGCAGTGATAGCAAAGAAACACTAAGAAAAGTAATCTTATTTTGGTGCAGCAATACTGAAATGGTGTGGGAGGGCTTTGGAAAGGATATAGAGAAAGGATACAGAAAACTTTTCCCAGGGATAAAAGATGTGATTTGTGAAGTTAGGTTTGATTTAGAGCAAAGAAGGGTTAGGGAATACTAGTTTGAAGTTTTTCAAAACCTAAAACAAGTGGATAAATTGAGCACTGGTATGTACATTTTTGGTAAATACTGTAGTAGTGTTCTGTGGGAAAGTCCTAAAGCACCAAGGTGTTTTGGAAGGATCCATTGCTCTTGTATGATCCACGTAATATAGGAATCGAGGTGGCAGCCTTTCTCTGTTACCCCAAACAAAGGGATGAAGCTTATTTTACTGATGTTCCAGAGACAGATTCAGGCTTGCCACCTGGTATTGTTGACTGGGGTCTCCAGTTATGCTCATCCCCGAGAATTCTATTTGATGAATTAAAAAGCAAGCAGCAGTTCTATGTGCATGCCCAGAGGCTCCCCCTCACATGCATTGTATTCGCAGAATGCTTCTGTCTGGATGGCAAACTTAAGGTTTGGGGCTTAGGATTGATTACCAAGGAAAACTGATCAGGTTTTCACAGTATTGGAGGAGGGAAACATGAGCTTGAGAGTAGGCAAATCTACATTGCATTTAGAATACAGACAAGAGGACCTGCTCTATGCTCTGTGCAAACGTGTTGTCAATTATTGCACATTAAACTGAATACGGATTCTGATAGTCTCAATGTGACTGCCTGAAAAGCACTCTGGCAAGGCACAGGTTAAACTCCAGCTCGAGCTGATTGTGTGGGAGTGATTGTGTGCTGTACCTGAACCTCTTTTTCACAGGTACACATTCAGACTTGTACTCCTGTGTGGCAGATCCTCATAGCAACCGATTAATGTCACTGCCAGCCCTCACCATTCAAACCACAAAAACAGGAAGCACAGCATCATTTCGGAGTTTCAATCTTAGACAACGGCGAGGGCAACCTAGAATTAACTGTGTCTGCTGTTCAGCTAGACATGCAAAGCAGCTTCACCTGCACCCTTTAGCAAAAGAGGTGCAAAGCTCAGATTCCAAACACACTGTAAAGCAGACTTACAGTACAGAGTAACTGTGGATATGAAATTTCATGTTTGAATTGAAAATCAGATAATGATCGAAAATGAACAATAGCTGCTCATTCTTTACTGCGCTCCCACTATTTAAGTGGGATTTGAATTTTTAGGTTTGTATTTGTGGCAAGTTTGTCCCCTTCTTGAATTATCAGCAATGCCTTAAGCAGTTGCTAGTGAGCTGCTGTTCTGTTCTGTTGGGGGAAGGCGGCCACGTGGCTTCCTCCCTTTAGTGAGAAAGGAGTCATCTTTGAGCAATCCTCCCTGTTCCTGGTATTTCAATGCTCTCCCCTGATAATCCCAACATTCTAACTAAGTTATCTGACCTTAAGCTCTGGAATTGAGGTGGTATAAGAAACTCCAAACTCCTACTTAAACTTCTCTCTAAGAACGGTCAGATCAGCCAACTGAAACCAAGGGTCAAGCAGTAGCTGGACTACTGTTTACAAATATGGGAGGTCTAAGTGAAGCCTAATGGCATTCTCAGTAAAGGAATCAACAGAACACGAATAAAATAGATTTGCAAAACATTACAGGGAATTCATTTAAAATCACTTGCACAACCAAAAACAAATGAAATAAAGTATTTTAAAGTCACAATCCCCAACTACAAAAAAAAAAAAAGAATGACCTCTAACAGAATAAAATGTTAGAATGCATTCTGTCAGTGCTGTTAATAGAAATATCAACTTTATAAGCAGCCACTTTTAATGAACAGAAAATGACCTATAAATAAATAAATAACACAATGGTAATGATCTGGCTCACACCGACATTGGCCAACAAAGCCCCTCAAATTGTACACAACCTGTTATTTGACATCATTGAAGGGGAGCTGTACCCTATGATTTCATCTCACTGGTCCGTCTAGCCTTTCTACAGCCAGCATGAAAAAAAAAGAAAGAAAAGTGTGAAGAAGGCTATTGTCTGGCAAAGGGTTTCCAATGAATTGTTGAACTCTGAGCACCCCTTTTCCATTGTATTATACACCCACATATCTATAGGAGCCTGTGTGGTCCAGTGGTTAAAGAAACAGGCTTGTAACCACCAGGTCCCTGGTTAAAATCCCAGCTCAGTCACTGACTCATTGTGTGACTCTGAGCAAGTCACTTAACCTCCTTGTGCTCCGTCTTTCGGGTGAGACTTTGCTGTAAGTGACTCTGCAGCTGATGCATAGTTCACACACCCTAGTCTCGTATCTTGTAAAGTGCTTTGTGATGGTGGTCCCCTATGAAAGAGAGTATATAAAAATAAAGATTATATTAATACAGCACTTCTAAGGACTGAATAATGGACCGATGCTGCAACTACACACACCTCACATTTTGCCATTATAAATGATTACAGCTTGTAGACGAGTACCTCAGTTGCTTTACTGCTCCTGTCCCTCTGGTCTCTGCAAACCTCCTTTCAAAGGGGCCAATTATTTCATCTACTAGTATGGTAAGAAGTGGCTGCTATAGCAGGTGCTAGTCTAAACCTTACAGCAAGGTCCTAGCCAAAATTATTTAACATGCAAGTTATTTAATGTCTGTTTTTATTAAAACAAACAAAAAATACAGTTCAATATTTGTGAAACTGCAGGTTGTTTAACAGCAAGATAGAACAGGTTTATATTATCAAACCATTTTATTCATAATGTCATTCTTTATAATGTCATTAAACTGATTTAGTATAGCACCTGCTAGTACTTGCTGCAGACACTTGGAATTCACACTGCTCAGCTGCACATACGCATGCCCTTACATTGGATATGACATGATGTTGCAATATAGCACAAAAACAAAAGAGAAAGCAAGTCTCCAGTGTGTGGTGTGTCATGCTCTGGATCACAATGCTTAACCATTTGCGCTCTGGCAATGTGATTCACTGCTTTGTAATGTATCTCCTATGGAGTGGCCACTACATATAGCATGTGAGTTTAAACAGAGATCAAACAGCCTTGTTTCATAGTGTTTAGCCCCCTTGCTGTAATGCGACTGTTGATTGGCTCAAGTTTGGGGTACAGTATGTTTTACAAGATTTTCCAGTAGGCTTGGCAGCACACTTGGATTAAAGGAGACATGCATACTGCAAAAAAGTACCATTAACCCAAACTAATGAGACTTTCTCATTCAAAAAAGCACGCACCCAGACTACATGCAGCATTCATGACCAGATCCCACACAAATACCATTATTTCACTACTCAAGTCTGTTTAGCCCTGTTCAGAGATCAATGCTATTTCCAGACTCCCTTTTCTACACCAGCAAGATTCCACCTTAAATGGGCCTCCTCCTTAACCTCTTCACTCTCTGAACTAGCAGAAAAGAATCTCGCTCAGCAGTTCACAGCATGTCCAATCCTGCAGGCCAGTCTTCCCTGGGAGTTTTAGAAATCTCTCTCCCTGTGATGTCACAGACTTCAAACCTGTCAAAGTGATCAGATACTCTCCAACTACTCTGACTGGAATTAAACCAGCGATTCACAAAGGTACAGGCACAAGATCCTAGACAAAGTCTCCAATGAGAAAAGCCCCAAACTTTTTTTTTCTTGTCCATCCTGTAGAATTTGACTGTATTTATCTTTCACACTGTCTATGCTAATACTGCACATTTTACAACACACATGGAGAGATCTGGCATTGAATCTACAGCTGTGGCCAAAAGTTTTGCATCACCTAAAATTTTAGGATTGAGATATCATTTCATCGAAACTACAAAGCGGTGAGGTCATTAAGTTTATATGTTAAAGTAACATTATTCAGCAGGTTTCATTCGACTTTATTTAGTTAATTCTATAGGGTGATGCCATTTCTTATATTTATTTTTAACATTAATTGTTTATTTTCAATGCATCTTTCTAAGGAGAGAAATGCTCCACTTTTTTCCTGACAATTAACAGAGGTAGTTTGCCAGGAATGCAGTAAGTTCCACTGTGCAGAAGGATATCCTAGTTGATCCTGTGAAAACCTTCAACGCTACAGGTCAACACAAATAAAGGAGTGGTCCGTATAGCTCCTAGGAATTTGCCTATTTTTAAATAATAGGTAATAGGGCACTGAGTATAAACCTGTCTGAGCTGTGAGAGTTCCTAAATGTAATTTAAAAAAAAACCTATGCAGATTCCTGTGGAATAATACAGAATGAATATCAAATTAGTTCTATGGCAGTAAGTGATAAGATGCAGATAAATATGATTTCCAGGAAGAAATTCAAAAGTTTAAGAGTCTATAGTCTTGAAACCTTAAAGCCTTCAATAATGTTGTCAAGATATCTTTGAGTACCCCCACTTTTCTCTTGGTTTTGCATGTTATGTTTTCTAGGTGTAGGCACAAGAATGTGCCCCTTTACAATCTCATGGGAATATACTCACCAAGCCAGGACAGAAAATGTTGTCAAAACACTCTTCACTCTGTTATTGGCTCAGTACCTTATCCTTTGACCTGGGCAGGTCCAATTTTTAACTGCAGTGAATTATTTACACTACATTTACACTACAACAGTACATTCCCTAAACACGTGCAGTAAATGAGGACACACACATATATACACACAAACACGCTTACTGTCTATAGACACAGAGAGGCAGTCCATTCGGTCAACAGTACTGACCACATGATGTACATGTCATGTTTTCAGGGGTCAAAACAACTAGTGTAGTTACAATAATATAAAGTCAGTCAAAACATATTTAATAAAAATGTTATTCCTTAAATTGACCACCACTGGTTCTTCAGAGCTGCTGGGTCTTACTGTGTATTGTCAGTCAAATCCTCATTTCCTTGTCAAATGGTATTCAATGCCAAACACAGTTTTCTGTATTAAGGAAAGGGTGGCAGGTATAAGACATTGGCATGATGGATTTGGAGTGGTAATAGTTTCATATTTGGACATACTAATGGTCTCACAATGGTTTGAAACAATACACTCTGGTCACCCATTGAAGTACCATGGTACAGTACCTTATCATGACTGCAATATGTGCCCTAAACCCATTGTGTTGATATTGCTGATAATGATGTGGTCTGAGAAAGGTGCTGCTAGGCTCGCTACACTGGTATTATAATATGATTGCAGGGGGGGCTTTTTACTTTTCAGTAAGGTGAAAAGCTGGACTACTTTGTCTGCAGTTTGTAAAACAAAAAGTAGAGCATTATCCATTGCTTCAAAGAATCACTTGCCGTGCACTTATTGCAATATGGAAATGAGCCGTTCCTAATGAGGCCAGGGACTTGGCTGCTGATTAGTTCAAGCTGAGTGGTGATTATCATCAGCATTGTGCTTGAAAGATTTAAACAGGAAAATCTCCAATTAACAGTTCATTGCCTAATGGGTGCTATATTAATATAACTATCAGTGAAGGCAGCCGTAGAACAAACAAAATGTATTACAGACAAATAAAAGAGACAATCCTAATTCAAGCTACCCTTTTTGTGTGTTTGTTCAGGTCCCTTTAAGCTAGTGGATAAATGAGTGCCTGGGCTCAGTTAGATGGCTAACACTAAAGCCTGCTTTCGGAGGCTTTGTACTGCATACAATCAGGTCTTGGCAAGAGAAAAGAACCTGAGGGTAAATAGACCCATTTAAAAGGAGTACTGTTTGCTGGTAATTCTATCCGCACCCTGCTGTGATGGCTGGTTTTGTTTGAAGGATGTGATCACATGACAACAGTGAATGAGACAAAGGCGAACAACTGTGGCAAGTATTGCACACCACTATTAGGGTTTTTATTTTTTATATTGATGCAAACTGTGAAATGAAAAGCATTGAACTGTGTGAGGAGTGGAAAGCAGAGCCCAAGTCGATTTCCTTGTCTCAGTATTTAGTTCAGTATGATTAGTAATGTTACACTAGCTGCATATTGGTAAGCTGTAGTAGTCATACCGGAAGTGGACCTGCTGGGCTTATGCAATTTGGCAAGCAGACACATCATGTGTTCCCTGCAGATAAAAGTACCTTTGGTAAACAATCTAGGACCATGCTAATAAGGTCTGCAATCAGAATGCTCAGAAGGATAAAGAAGCTTGTGATGTATGAAGAGGATCAGTGCATTCTAAAACGTTTCAGAATTCCAGACCAGATGCGTAATAAGGTGTGTGTTTTAAAGGCTGGAAGAATCACATGGTTATATGTTTCAAATATGGTTGCTTCTACTCCATGTGATCACTATGTAGATATAAACACAAAAAATATAATTCAAATTTAACAGAGGGGTGCAAATTTAACAGAGGGGTGCAAATAGGATTTTTTTTTTTAAAGTGATATTGTAAGAACCATTTTTTTTTAAACATTTTTTTATGGAACACTACACTACCCCTTTAGTTGTGGGCTCCTCTGATCAAGGAGAAGTGTGTACACAGGGGAGTAAAAGGGCCACTGTGATCCAGGGGTTGGGGTGTAGGATGAATAACCAGGATATCCTGGGATCAGTCCAAGCTGGTCACATGTGTGACCTTATTGAAAGTCCATTGACCACTTTGTCCCTAAGTCTCACTCATCTGGAAACAAGGTGCTCTATTTCACTTTGCTAATGAAAACTGAAAACCAGTAAAAGTGATACTGTCATTTTTTGAAGGTTAAACTATAAGAAGCTATAATTCATATGCCTTTTATTAGGAAAAGAGCATTTTAGTATAATATAAATTCATGCAATAAACCTAATTAAAACATTTTCGATGACAATTGAAACATAATCTTCACATTCTCTCTGTTAAATGCACAACTATATTTTCATAAAAGGTTTTTCCCCAGCTCAAACTTAATTGAACTGGGCTTTAAGTCAAGTTGGCAATTGTTTTGGCTAATTTATTAATCACTATTCTTTTACATTTAGAGTGCTGTACCTTTCGATATAATTAATAGAAATACACCCAGTACGGCACAAAAAACATTTTTGTTGGCAATGTGTCTGTTTGTTTTCTTCATCGGAGAAGACGTCTTAACTGACTTGTACAATAAACTTTCATTAACACAGTTTCCACTTCTTACCCAAAGAAGATACCTTTATTATTGAAAGGCATCACCTAAAAAGACCTTTGTTGTACCTGGAAAACCTGGTTTATAATCATTTGAATTGCCACTCAAAACGAAACTGGAAAATCTGGTCAGCTCATGTTTTTTTATTATTATTATTATTTCTTTGCTGTTAATGTATTCCTTTATTATTATTATTATTATTATTATTATTATTATTATTATTATTATTATTATTATTATTATTATTATTATTATTATTATTATTATTATTATTATTATTATTATTATTAAATGGTCAGTTAGTATCACTCCAAAATAATAGCGTACGCTGTTGTATCTTTGGGGCTGATCAATGTAAAACATTGCTTTAATCATGCTGTGTACTGCAGTGTATTTATGACCTTTCATTAATATCTGACATAATGAATCAGTTGCAAAGACTGATTTTCCCCAATGAAACACAATAACAATACCCCTGTTCGTTTTCTATTGCATATTAAGGACACTTAATATTCAGGAAAGGCTGTCTGTTTAAAAGCACTCTAGTTCCCATAGTCCACTCCATTTAGGCCAGTTATAGGTAATGCTGCAAGGTACAGCAGAAAGTACACTGAAATACAAGTGTATTTACGTGACCATGTAGCACTTAATACTGTACTAACTGAACAGTTATTTGGGAGTTTTAGAAGCCAGAAATCAGTATACCTCTTACAGGCTTGTGCACAATATTCCTAAATCTTCTGGGTTAGCGTTACCTTTTTTTTTGTGTTTGTTTTGTAGTTCTGGACTCACTTTTTGTTTGGCTTGTTGTAGTTTCACTTTAATAAAAGTTACCAGTCATGATTCTTTTTTTTTTTTTTTTTTGTCATTTCTTATACATTTTGTTTTTATGTAAACCTTGCATTAAAGAGACCAACAATGCAAACAAGTTTTAATTGAAACTTTATTTTATTAAATTGCTCATACAAACTGTTATTGGTTCTTACAGACATATTTCAGCGACTGGTGTCCACATAACAGACAGAAAACACAAAGTAAGATCAGCTATTTCATAAGGAAACTTTACCAACCAACACATCTAAAATAATGAGGTTTTGCTGTGCCAGTGAAGTGAAAGAATACAGTGGACCTGCTATGCCAGCTTGGCTGTGTCATGCTTGTTTGGAATTCAGGTAACCATGACAACTGTGAATTCCAGCATACAGGCCTATTCCTAAACACAATACTCTGGGTTTGAGTTTAAGAACTTTTAATATTACAAAAAAGCAGAACACAACACCAGTACTCAAACATCATACACTGGATTTGATACATTAAAATACAAAATGTAAACACAACATCCAACTCCAAAAACAACATCCTTTGAATGTTTTTTCAAGTGGTTTCTTTTCTTTATTTCTCTAAATATTATAAGAATGATTTATAATTATTGCTGAATTACAAAATCTCTACTAAAAATTGCATTTCTTGAGTCACAATTGCAAAACCACACTTACAGCGACAACACGTGTGCACCTGTTCAAATCTGGAAGAGATTAGCAAGAACTACAGCTACAGTAGGATACAAAAGTAGACGCTTTGAGGATAGTTCAGCGTAGACCGTTACAAACATTGCAAGGTGTAAAACTGGCAGGCCAGACGTACTTACGTTTTACTCTGAGACGATGCACTTGGAAGAGCTTTTAAAGCACGCCCATCTTCCAGTGCAAGGTTCATAGTTCATGTGGCCATCCCCCAAAAATGTGGACTGTCTTTCCCCAGAAAACGAAGAGTTTGGACCGTGTGATCGACGGCATTACCAGACAGTATTAGACAGGAATAGCTAGATCTAACCTTGTCTGGTAAGACATCAATCAACAGGCAAGTCAGGTTGCAGGCATCTGTAACCTTTGACCTACACCTGGAGCAGTTAGGATTCCAGAAAAAGAAAGGTGAAACTGAAGACAACGACAGTAAAATTCAAGTTTTAAACGGTTAAGGCGACAATCATGAAATAATAATAATAATAAAAAAAAAAGAACTACATTCGGAACAAAGCTAAACTTCAATGCAAAGCTATTGTAATTTCTGGAAAGCATTTGGTAATTAATTCATCATATTTGTTTTTAATAACAGCTGGATGCATTATTTTATATGAAAATAAACATGTCAACATGTGACTGTTGTCAGAAACTCTACTCCTCATGCACAGTACATTCACTAGATTAAATAAACATAAAACTGAAATGAACAAAACCAGTTAAACAATTGCAAGAAAGATTACTGTCTAAACGACATGCTTCAGTGTCATTTTTTTAAATACTTTGCAGAATCTTAAGCATATCTCATTCTAGGCTGTTTATCAAACAAACAAAAAAACTGAAATTCACTCATATATGTATATAGTGATGAGTGGACTCTCTCACTAAGATTTAGAGGCTTCAGGGCCCTGGGGATTAGAAGAGGACACTCCATCTTGGTACAACTGAAGTTACCAGGAGGCCATCTTGCTAGAGGTCTCCTATATGGGTTAATTTATTATTGAATTAAAGATTTTTTAAAAAAAGACCACAGTTTGAGTGTTCTGGTGGTTGGGGGTTGGAGACAGAGTTTGTGTGCAGACATAGAACAAAGAGAACAAGTTATGGTGTTAAAGTTACTCTTGTGCAAAAGTGTTTGTGACTGGTAAGCGGCTTAGCCATCCAGTCTGGTAGTGAGGGATTGCGGCTAGTTTAGTCTCCAAACGAGTTAGGTTTTGTTTTGTTTGTGTGAAAAAAAAAAAAATACAGGCACTGCCCTGTTTATAACCTACCTACAGTCCTCCATGTGGCAACATATCCTGTATTGTCACAATCACAATATATATATATATATATATATATATATATATATATATATATATATATATATATATATATATATATATATATATATATATATATATCCCAGTTTCTTTTGTGTAGAAAGCTGAAACCTTAAATACTTTTAAAGCAACACCTGCCATGGCAATAGCATCCTGCTTGCTGATCTAACTATCTTAAGGTGTGTGTATTTAATGAAACATCAATGATCAGTTTTAATGTGGAAGGAAAAATATTACTGGAGATCACGTCATTGCATTCTTTTATGACATATTTCCTTATAGTTCCTGTTCAACTGAATAAATAGAGGTGGGTGTCTATTTGCTGGCTGGTTTGATATTAAACAAAGAATAAAGCTGTTCTTCTGCTGTACGTAGCTGCGCCCCTTAGCAAATAGAGATAGGGCACCTATAACACAACTACTGGGCAGACAGGTTAAGGTACTGTGGATCTCCTGCATCAGCAATGTAAAAACTGAAAATAGAACTAGTGTTTTTATTAACAAAATTGTTCACTTGCGGAAAAACAATTATTGTAAGATAAAGAAGAATGTAAAGTTGTTCACTAAATGGAAAGTGAATGTCAACTATGTTAATGGTGTACACTGCATCAAAATAAAATTTTTAATAATACAGCACTATCTAACGTCAACAATATTAAGAAACCACTTTACTGAATATACCGAAAAGACTTTTAGCTGACAATACAGAATACATGCTAAAGGATTTCATCACAACTTTAATAAAAGTTCAGTTCACATTCTTTGGGGAAATGCCACTTAAACACGTCACCCTTATTTATAGTATTTATGTCATATAAATGATCCATCCTTTTAGTTTAAAGGAAAACCAGAACCTGCTGCACGGATGAAATATAACACACAAATAAGTGCTGACGTGGTTCAATAAAGGCAACCCAATACACTTGAAATCTACAAATAGCCCTTGGTACAGTTCCTGAGCCTGGAGTCTTCTGTCATAAGCTATGACATTACAGCACTGTCAATAGCAGCTATTCTTTAACTAAAGCTGGGTGGGGCAATGGTCTATTCAAATGGCAGCGTAGCAAATAAATCTCCAGGACAAAGAAAGGTCCACACCCAGTTTCTGCTTTAAATATCTATTCTACCTCCACACCATACTTGGAATGTCCCGCTGCATCTAAGGGTATACCTGTCTGCTCCATACACTGTACATTACAGTATATATATAATGCTTAAATACGTGTGTGCCTGTGAATTGCAGATTCACCTTCTGAATGTACTGCCTACACTGCACAAGACATCACTCGTTAGTATTCTTTGCATACTCATGCAGGGCTGTATAAAGAAAATCTGAAACTCAATTCTGTGGTATGCATTCATAAAACCGTTGTGGGCTTTAACAAAATGTCACCCAAGAGAAAAAAAAAAAAAACCTAAAAAAACAGGACGTACAGGATGAAGTTTTGCAACCTGCCCTCTCTATAAACCTTGGGGTTTGATCAGTGTCCTTGAAATATGCTGGGTAGCTGAGATGCAGAGATCTCAGGCAGGGTTCAAAATGAAACGCTGATGCAGGCAACGGCAGATCATTATCTGTCACAATTAGTCCCCTGGTCACACCTGTCCAACGAGACACAGATACTTTGATGGATCCTCCCAGCAGCCTTTGGTTCACCCTTTAAACATCGTTACCAGACAGTGTTAGAACACAACAGCACAATCCAGCACTGTCTAGTAAGATGTCCACAGAGGGCCATTAACATCTACTCCAGTAAAGCGGGGTAGCTCAGCTCTAACCTTGGATGTTATCTCACATGCTTTTTCTTAGCCTAGCCCAGCGTTTAAGCAAAGATGTGTGTTTCTGTGTTAAAAGCCGATTTAAAAAAAAAATAGTTTATTTACTGAAGTCAAGTAAAAAATGCTAAGAATTTCTCCAAATCAAAAAATTTAACCATAAAAAATAAATAAATAAATAAATAAACTTTTTCTGTGTTTGTTTCTTCTGGGTAACATCAAATTCCTCAGATGAATGGGGAAAACCACTATCATCATTACCAGGCAGTATTAGAAAAATAGTTTACATCCAATGCTGCCCAGTAAGATGTCAATGGCGATCCAGAGTAGCGTGAGCGCTGGTCTTGATCCACGGGAGTCTTTAAATTCATCTACTGTATTATTACCAACAAAAGTAATCGTCCAAATTACATAACTTAAAGCAAAACTGACTGATTTCTATAACAAAAACTAGCTCACCGGCTTCTTGAAGTAAAGAAAACTACATTCAGGTGGTACTAAAGAAAGTCTCTAGAAAGGTTTCAAAGATCAAGTTAACACAGGCAGGCTGTGGCTAGTCAATGCTGTATTATTAATGTGTTTTAAATGCTGCATTCCCAAACCAACTGCAGTAATTACAGGTTAATGAAAGCAAACATTGGTTTAACTTCCAGACACATTAAGAAACTCGCCAGTCTCCCCTTACCCTGTTTAAAAACACAGTGCAAACGGTGTGTAAAAATGATTTGGAATTTAGCATACAGCTACAAACCTGAAGACATGCTTGACTTGATAAATTAAGTGTTAATTGAGCATGGCTCATGCAGGTTAGATTAATAGCAGGCATGGTTCTTGTTATACACAGCAGAAATACAAATTAAAACGGTTCATGAAAGCTCAGAAAATCCATTTTGGAAAGCAACGCTCTGGAAAGTAGATTCCTGTAGTCTCAAGTGCATTCCTCCCTAAACAGGAAGGTGTATTGACTGATCTGACAGAGACCACACTGTCTACTGTTGCCTTTCTCATTTTATTGATTTATTTATTTATTTTTTACAAAAGCTACTTGAAGGACTAATTACTCCCTCAAAAATGCCACCATTTTGTGTAGCTCTTAGGTAACTTACAGCAAAATGGCCTCCTTGACCAAAATTGGGCCTGATACTTCAAAAATGAATTCAGATTATTTTAATATACTGTATTGTATAGCAAAGTCATGTCACAAAAGACAAATAACCTAGCTCTGTTAAACCCTCCATGCACACACAGCGCACACACTGTAAAAACCACAACAAGGTTATGTGATCCATGTTTAGCTTAACTAATTAATGACAGACACAAGCTGTGCAAGTATTAGTCCAATAAAAGACAATACTGCACTGCAGCTAGTGAGAAACAAAAACACAAACTCACTCCCACAGAATATGAAGGCCTGTTTTGAGCAGTATTGTGCATTTCATTGATCTGATTAATATTAAGTACAAAACACCTGACTCAATTAAAGACAGTGAATATATTTAGGTTTATTATAAGTGTGTATTTATATTATTATTATTATTATTATTATTATTATTATTATTACAATCTTAAAAGCAAAAATATATGTATATACTAGCTGGTACTGTATTTCTTTTTGGCTTTTTTAGATTAAACTAACTGAAAGAGTTGTATGTAAATGTGCAGTAACTGCCAACTGTCTCTCAGGGACAATAGCCTACTGTTCCTCTTTTCCTGTTCTCCTTTTAAATAACAAAATGTTTCTTCTGGCCTGTCATTTTTTTTTTTTTTTTTTTAAATAGGTGAATAAAAACACGAATTCAGAATTTTTAAGCGCAACCATAAAGAAAATAGCCTACAATCAGTACATTATAGTAACTTTTATGTTGTAGCTAAGTGTTACCTTGTAGCTAATTATTAAAATAGTGAGTTTTCAGTTGATCGACTTTCTTCTTATATTTCTATACTGTTGTAATAAGTTAAACACCTTTGTTGCAATGTCTCAACACTAATACACCATACTGCAGATATGTGTGTTAATAATTACTGAAACCTGCCAGGACTGGTCTATTTTTATGACTGCTGTTTGTAACAGGCAGTAATTATAAGAGACAGACAAGCAACAAGGATGGAGGCAGTAGCCTTAATCCTTCCTGGGGGGGTTCAACTACAAAAATATATAAATAAATTACTAAAACATGAACCACTACTGTCCCTACAAGTCTTTTTTTTAAATATTTGTACATAGAAGAAACAAAAGAATAATTAAAATTAAAACGAAGTTAGCCAATCCATACCTTTCACCCTTTGAACGGAAGGCAAATAAAGCAAACACTGAAGCAAAGATTGTTTATCGTTGAAATAATTACACGTTTGTGTCAAAGCTGGCTACCTATTCTGCAGTTTAGTATCCTTTCAAGTCGAAACTGAGTATTTCACTTCACCCCTTTCTGTTTGTCCTCTCTGATAGACGAAGATAAAATTCTGTTTAGAACGTTGAACTAAAATAACCTGTAACATGCTACTGCCCTTAGAAGGTCATTCAATGACACCCAGTTTACTGAATAACGGGAAAACAAAAACCTCTTTGTTTTCATTTATGCACTGTTTTTACACAGTGCTTTTATATGACTATAAACTAATTAAAAAAAAAAAGCTTTACCTGGCTTTAATCTTTCATTCTATGGTTTTTCACTTAATCACTGTTACTTTTACAAACTTGTTATGCACATAATAAAATGGAGTCTCTTATTTATAGTATTTTGAACTGCTCTGCCATCATCTTCTAAACCACATGTACAGCAAACACTACATACATTACTACACTACAAAAAAAACACAAACCATAAAAATTTAAAAAAAGTAGATATTTCCTTGCAGAAATAATCAAGAAATTCTCACGCTGGAAGAAACAGGCCTAGTCAAGACTTCTAGAGCCTCATCCATTTTAGTACAATATAATTTACAGTAAGCATGTGGGAAACACCAAATATTCTAAAACAAACATATTTTAACATCTCTTACCATAACAAATCAGCAACATTATCCGAAACGTTGATGAGTAAACATTTAACAAAAAGATTCACTACAGCTCATTTTCTAGTCGACTATTCTTTTTAAATTAAGTTAAACTGTACTTTTTCACCGCATAACCGATACAAAACTTGACAAATAAAAACCATGCAACTCCATGGTGCACACTCACAAAAAGCATTACAAAATCTCCACACTGAAAGAAGAAATAAGAGAGGTGAAGCAGAGGAAAGCGTGCAAGCTGATAAAAGTTCACGTGGGAATGAGAAATCACCTGTAACCTTACCGTTGTGAAAAGGCCAAGGAAAGAATGCAAGGGAGAAATCTCGGTTTTCCTAGTCCTGAATACTGGTCAATCGGAACCCTTGAAATAGAAAACCCAACAACTGGTTGCCCAGACGACAGCCCTCATTTAGTTAATCATCAGCATTATTACCAATGTTCAGGCCTTGGGGGGAAAAAGAAGAAGTAAAAAAAAAAAAAGAGGAGAATGAATAAAGGCGACAGAAAAAAAAAGGAACCTAACCTGGACTCCTCCCTGCTTTAAAGCTTGTAATTACCCAGTGGTGTTACCTGGGCGTGCTCCTCCCCTTTCAGACTGAGCGAAGTTTAAAACATTTCAAGAAAAAATGAATCAGGTAAGACTTAATCTTTAAATGTTGAGGTGACCATTCCCGCCTCTGGCCGCTATTCAGGTAGTCTTCACAGTGGAATGTGACTCCAGTGTGAAACAGGCAACCTGTTGGTTAAGCTGACCTGCACCTTAATCAATAGCTAGTAACTATGTAAAGGACAAAGGGAAAGAAACCCAAAACCTTATCTAAAGCTGTACCTTATCACAGTTACCCTGAGCCTGCAGACAAAAAAGGCCCTGTTTGAGATTTGAATACTAGACTGCAGGCTTTAAAAAATAGTTGTCTTTTTTTATTATTTTTTGTCTGGCTTACAGGCATCTTACAGCACATGCAATTTACTATTTGCATATTAAGACTGTCAGGCATGCAAATTAATAAATATATATCTATACACACACACAATTGCCCTAAATGCTTTTTTTTTTTCAGAGAATTACGTACTTAATCTTCTGTTTAATTGTATAGCATGTCTTTTTAGTAGTATAGTTTTCAGAATAAATAATCTGTTTATAATGTATTATTCACACACACACACACACACACACACACACACACACACACACACACACACACACACACACACACATATCTTTACTGGCTCAGTTATCAAACTTAAAATGTAAAAGTTACAAAACGTGCAAAGAAAAAACAACTTGGTACTTTGGAGGAAATAATAATTAAAAAAATATATATAATAGTCTATTTTTAAACTTTGCTGAACTACAACAAAACTGCAATTGTATTGGGACACCAGCTCTTCCAGAGACACACACGCAACAGAGAACGAAACCAAGCCACATACTAAACTCGCGGTCAAACATTTATTTCATTTCCAAATTTATAATAATTAGTTTCTTATATAAAGATTTTGTAACTTTTTCCTCTGATCTGCAATGTTTTATTTTGCAGCGTGTCTTAGGTACTAATAAGGAATGTACGTTAGAAACCATGTAAATGCTATTTTTTGAAATAAAACAAAGAACAAGTTGCTTAGTCATAATTACAAAATGGCTGTCTTATACACCAGGCTTACTCTGACTACAAGCACCAGCTTAGCTTTTCACCCAGAAGAAGCAGCCATTAAAATTTAAAACAAATACATTTACAGCCTCAATAAAGCATGAAAATGGTGGTCCCAAAGCACGGCATATATGACACTTAAGTTTGTGACTGATCTCTATCAAATAAGCATTACAGCAGTAGAGACAAGATCTAGAACCATTCAACTGACACTTAACATGATAAATTGAAGTTTTAATCTATAGCAACCACGATGTGTGATCTGAGATTGGACAATGTCTCATTTTAGTTTTGTAAGTAGCTACGACTTCATTACGATTTATAGTAAGGACATTCACTTCAAAAGGTTTAAGGTGTTATGAAACACATACAATGCAAATAGGAACGATACATTCATTTATTAATCAACTGGTGATGTCAAGTATCCGCCAAGCTATACTGTAAAAAGATCCGTTTTTTTTTTCTCTCAACAGAATTCAGAATAGAACAGTTCTCTGAAAAAGGTAGATTCCCAGCTCCATCTAGCTTACTGTATACTGTATTTTATTATTTTGAGGTCCACATTGCCTTTGATGGCAAAAACAGCAATTAAACAACATCTTGCTATCACATGATTTGTTTAGCCAACACCACTGGCACCATTTTCTGTTCACTTATCAGAATATGGAAGCAGAAAAATAAAATACAAAGCTGTATCCAACTTAGAATACTAAGAATTATATATATATATATATATATATATATATATATATATATATATATATATATATATATATATATATATATTCATACGTTTGCTTCCCTTCAAAGTATTAATGGAAGAGTAGATAAGTGGTATTAACATCAAAGCAAAAAAAAAAAAAATTATTTTGTCTAACAGATTCAGTGCCATACCAGACGAAACAAGTAAGGACAAGACTAGATCGTCAAAAAACACCACTACTCTACTGAAAACCAGCCCATGACTAACACAATAAAGTAAAAGACCAAATACCAATTTAGCCGTGTCATTTTTAGAATGCCAAAAAACAGCAGCAATATATAAACTTTTCTGATTCTACATTAAAAATATATTTTTTAAAAACAGTAAACTCATGCAAATGTATTATGTTTTTTGTCGTGCCGATAGTTCCTCAAACCCTCAATGGGTGAAAGTCTACAGTATCTATGTCTGGACCTTAAACAACTGAATGCTAAAATATACCCGTTATTTATTTTATTTTTAAGAAGCGCCCTCTTATTTAATACATTAGCTGTTTTATTTAAGTTTCATTGGGTGGATTTTGTAAAGACAAATGTAGCTTTAAAAAAGAAAGCCGGCTCTCACACACAAAAAGAAAAAAAAAAAACAGCCTTATTCCTTCTACCTACCCAACAGGTTTAGCCTGTTGAAGAATGAATGTTTGAATGCGCTGTCCGCCCCTTTTTTAAATAGAAATCTGATACTAATGACTTACTTTTTGTATAACTCCTACTTCCTGAAATCCATCCGGAAATTATAAAAAATCAACATTTACAAACTTTAAAAACACAACAACCGTAGCCTAAAATACAACTGATTTATTCTAATAACAGTAGTTCAGAGCGATGGCCCCGCATAACACAAAAATATATTGTAAAGGAAAAACCTTAAAAAAAAAAAAACACTTCTGTGCCCTGGAGCACAGTAGTGTGGTGCTCCACGAATCGAAAGCCGACCACCTTCAACAAAAAAGGGCCGATTGTCTGGATGCAGCAAAGAATGGCTTTATCTTCTCATCTGTCCTCTTGTTGAAAGGCAAACGAATTCTTGAGTGGAGCCTTTGAGGTAGCCTAAGAAGACTAACAAACTTTAAACTTTTAAGAAAAAGAAAAGGAAGAAGTAAAGACTCTTCTCTTGGTAGCCTTCTTCGGAAGCTCGCTGAGATGCTACCTGGTTAAGCTTTTAATGCGAAGAGACAGAATTTGTAAAGGGCTTGGCTTACATGTAGCCCTCCACCCCTCCCCACGCAGGTGTACTATTAACAACCGACCAATCTCTTTGCCTTTGGCCTTTGACAGGTGTGTCCTCAAGCCAGGGATAGGCCAACCGAAGCAACTCGTTTGCGTGATGTCAGCCTGCTTTCCGTGAGCATAATCCCCCATTGCAGACATACCTGCCTTCCTGCCTGCCTTACAGGTTAGGCACTGAAAAAATTAAAAAAAAGAAAGACATGGGCGGAAAAAATGTGCAGGTACAGATTCAGCCCAATGCATTCAGATGTAAGGTGCAGCGTGGGTTCAGCTAACCTCTTTATCTCTACAACAGACGCTAGGACTGATAATGAACGTATACTTTTATTATTCTAACATGTCCATACACACACACACACACACACACACACACACACACATATGTGCATGTACAGAGACAGATAGATAGATAGATAGATAGATAGATAGATAGATAGATAGATAGATAGATAGATAGATAGATAGATAGATAGATCTTGGTCAAACAATAGAAAACAAATACCTTTGCCATTTTTGAAAGGGCATATTTGCAATTGCTCTAGTATTCGTAATATGTGTCAGAGCCAGAGCTTTAAGGAACATTATTATTTATTTTTTTACAATAAGGTATTAATAGAAGACTGCATCATATTAACATGCGTGGCTCAAGGATGCGTCATATTACCCTGCTTTCAACAAAATGTACTTTTCTCAATCCCTTGAAAGATATTCCCTTGGTAATTTTCACCAACGAACCGTGTATGTACTGAGGTATAGAAAACAGAGTTTGAGGTACAATATCTTTTTGAATTGATTCACTGAGATAGATGACTCGCAGGGTTCGTAATGATTCGAAACAATAAAACATAAATATCAGCAAGGATCACAGTGGTAGCAAGTTACATTAAAATAATAATAATGATCAAATCTTAGCGTGATGTGTTGTTTCAAAGCAATTCTAGAAAGCTAGCACCCTACATTTCTTGCCAGACATCTTTGAAAGGGCTTTAGATGAGAATGATTATGATGATGAAAACCGCCCAGTTGAATTGTTCAGAGGTTTGTTTCTTCCATGTTTTACATCTGATCAGAATATTGCCTTTATTTTAACCACATAACAGGATTTCTGAGTATCTTTAAAGAAAATCCAATGTGTTTTTTTGTTGTTTTGTAACATATTAATTATTGTTTGGTCCAGGTGTTATTAAGTATATAAATGATTTAAATATTTTTGTTTCTACCTAATAAGCATGATATTTATGCTCTGAAAGCCTTTGGTTGATTTTACATTAACACGCTGTTTAAAATCCCAAAAGAAGAATGAAAGAATTGATTCAGAGCAAGTACTTATCAGTCCAAATATAAATTGCACTGTTTGCATAACAGGGCATGGCATCCTTTTTTTCACTTGAATCCAAGATGACTACCACAATGTGAACAATCATTAATCCAAATGGACTTTTGGATAATCCAAAACTGTACATTTTGGTTTCCCTGGGAAACGCAGAGAATTATTCTATGAAAGCCATGAAGGGCCAATAAGAAAGGGCTGGCATTATAATCCTGGTAAAGAAAAGGCGTGTCCCTCAGACACAGAACAGCTCTTATCTATAAAGTTCATTTAAGTAAGGGATTTAAATCACCTGTGTTTGGAAGCTGAGCCACAGAACACATACAAAAAGATTAGCTTCATTCCCAGCTCACCGCAAAAAAAGGATTGTTCTTAGGTTTTTGTCCCCACCAATGTATTATGGCAAATATTCTTTCTTTGTTCAACCTATCCATAAAGCCTTTGCTGCCTCAGAAATGTATGACAGCATGTCCCGTCTTCTATTTACTCTTCTCAAACTTTTCTGAATGAAATTCTTGCTTGAACAGAAGTCACGATTGCAAACCAAGGGAAGGCCATTCTTTTAACCCTTTCCTTACTGCAAAATGTAATCTTTATTGATTCAGTTATGCTTGCTGTAATTGTTGCTATGTTGCACGTGGCTGTAGCCTGTTGACCATGCACCAGAAATAAGGTACTTTATTTATGAGTAGCAGGGACACTGAATAGATCACTTATTGAGATTAGTGTTCTAAACATTTATGTTTCATATTGCTTCTCACATATACATGAGGTTCTACACTAGCGTCGGCACTCCATATTGAGAATTTCAATTACAGTAGATTTTATCCCTTCAAAAGCAGTCTGTATAATATTCTGTTAAATATTTCCTATATAGGAATAACTGCTATGGGCAAAGGCAAGTCTTCTGAAAGGAATAAAATAATTGTAACAGAATACAATGAGCATTTTGTAATTTGCTAGCTATACCATTAAAATCAATTTGAAATATTTGACTTTGTCCTCACACGCATAAGATCTGTATTGTATTTGGGGGGGGGGGGGGGGGGGGGGGGGCAAAGCAGTATGGCATACATCCCAGAACCTGAGATAAACCCTGTGAGTGACTTACTCTATATATAGCTGAGCTTAAGAGTTACAATGAACTTTATTTACAACATACTATAATCTGTACCTTTGCACTCTCATTCAAAAAAAGATCAGTCAAAGAGCCTTGAGTCAGTTACTGGCAGAAAATAAAAACAGTTTGGTTTACAATCAGAATATACTTTGTATTGTAAATTACTTAAAAAAAAAATTAAAAAATCAACTTACAGCGCTACTAAACATGCATGACAGTGCTCTCTGGAAGACGGATTAGCCCTCCTGTACTGCAAATACAAAATCAGAGCTGCTGTTACAGCGTTGTGACAAATTAGATCACCGTCCGCTGTATGTACATATGAAAATGTAAGTGTGCTATTCGTGCAGATAGAAAGACCTCTGAATATCCCTGAATTCTGATACTCAACAGTTTGTGATAAGGAATGTTATTACCTAGTTTATTACAATTGGATAAGCAGTTTTCTTGGTTCACAGGAAGTAAAACTCGAAAGTGGGACAAAGATCTATGGATGCCTCCCCCCTACCCCCACAGCAAGCTCCCCCTCTGATGGATGACTTACTGTAACACAAAACTTGAGACAACAGACACTATTTAAATATAGATGGCTGAGGCTAATAATGGCCCTTGGCAGGTATTTTTAAATAATATTTGTTTTTCGTCGTCTTGTTTTGTATTTAGGCCTAATAATTTTCATATCAGGTGAGCCAGGTGCGGTCAATATTCGGCGCTCATGACTGGTTAACCCTTTGAATCTTGTCTTTATGTTACAATATCCTCATTAGAAGTTGTTTATGTGCCTTCTTCTGTACAGTCTTTCTATTCTGCTGTCTGCAGGACTACAGCTGGCAAGAATGTTTAATTGCTACTCTGGGGTTCAATCAAGCATGGAGAATAATAATTATGAAGAAGGCCATTAATGCATACAGGTGTGTATGTATGTATGTATATATATATATATATATATATATATATATATATATATATATATATATATATATATATATATATATATATATATATATATATATATATAGCATTTGCTTCACTATAAACTATACTGATCCACTAAGATTGTAGATTTAATGTGTTTTAGTGTATGATAATCTGTCATATGGAATAACATCAAGAAGAAATTTATGCCAAAGTGAAACATTAGATGGATCTTCTTAGATCCAATGGTATAGGCTGCATACAACAGAATGGGAAGCAGTTTACATTGAGTTGAATCCTAAGTACCATCTATATCTGCAGCCCACAAATAATTAAGAGCAGTCAACTGCAACGCTCTTAACAAAATGATCTACCTTGGGGCATAACCAGAAACACTGCATGCCCCAGCTATAATTGTGCATTTATTAAACAGGTGCATTTTCAGATCCAAAATGTATTCGGTATAACAGGATCATTAAAGGGTCATCAGCTTGGCTAATCAGAAACCCAAAGCCACAAAGCTATGGCTTCCTCTGGTTGGCTGGACTTCCAGTGTTTCACTCCTTTGAATTTTGAGAATTCAATTTCCTTTGCCTACCCCTTCCCCCTGCCCTTCCTAAACACAGTAATGTTGGTAGCGACCCAGGTCCCAACCCGGCATGGCAAACTCAATACTAGACTGCGAATAGTCCTGTGGCAGGCAGTCAGGCTATCGATCAACCATAACCTGCCAAGACATCTGTTAGCCTAAGTGGATTACTGCAAACGGTAAATTAGAATTTGAAGAGGCAGAACTATTAAATGCTTGGTTGATTACCTTACATATTTTTTTTTGGAAGGGGTTTTAAATTACAGCTAAAATTTAATCCACAGTAAAAAAATAATAAAAATAAAAAAAAACACAAATACAATGACACTGTGCAAGCCTCTGGCAATAAAGAAGTTTTTTTGTTCTTTTCTCCAATCTGTGTTTGCAGACAAATAGTACAGTATGATAAGCTACACATTTGGTTTGGTCTCTTTCTGCTGGCTTGGCATTTTTTATTTTGAATTGTTTTAACAAGACAGACTAGTTGAGCGGTAACAAAGCAATGATCAACAAAGCAATGAAGCGTCCACAGTAACCATATCAAATCCTTTAAATCACATGTTCTTTAAACACTGAACTGCATGATTGTTTCTATTTCTGAAAACTGGGCTTTTCTACTTTTGTAGAGTTAAAAAAAAAACATTGGAGAGAAACATTTTCAAAATATCTCCCCTTTATTTCAATGGCATGCTGGTGGTGATTCACAAAGAAAACACAGATAATGTGAACTTTCAATTTGCTATTCTCAACATTGCTTGTACAAAAAAACCCTGTTATATTGCCTCCACTGGTTACATAATGCGGCTGCCCCAGCACAGAATATTACTTTTCTCAAAGATTAGCTTTCATAACTTCAGACAATGGATAATAAAACATTGTATTTTTCCCCAAAGTCCATATGCTTAATGATGATATAACATAATCTGTATTGCTTTCCCAAATACTCTGTTTGGCAGATGTGCTCCTCCATTCAGATCCAGGTATTGCTCATTACACTGGACTGCACGGCTGGAATCCAATTAGGCACTGCCATTGATGAAAGTGTTTGTAAAAGCGAGGTCATTGTAAGGGTCCACTTGATTCCACATACCCTTTTATTTCGACTGCATCCTATTCCATGTACTGTAATCAGAGATAATACAAAGGGCATCTGTCACTGCCAACCCAACCAATAAAGTTGCATGTTTCGCTTATTTCAACCCTGCTGTCTTTCTATCAATAACCATTTAATCAAACTCATCAGTTTTTAAAAGGAAACACCAAAAACTCCTTTTATAACTGTAACAAAAATAAGAAACAACTTGAGGCTAGTTACAAGACCCATACATTAAACACTTGAGTAGTTTCTGGTTTGGCAACTTTATTAGGTGTGTTTTTTACTAACTGAAAAAAAATAAACAACTTGGAGTAAATAGCTTTGAGAATCGGATTGTACAGCTGTAATTGCTAACTGCATGAAGACACTGATGAAGACTTGTCATCCATAACTATTAAACACAGTGTTGAATTTAGAAATACAAAAACAAAAATGTGTTTTGTTTTCCTTTTAAGTTTCTTTAAATTTCTAAATTGACGAAGACGTTGCCATAAGTTTGTCATATAATTGAACTGGCTTTTTTTTTTATGGCTTTGCAGTGAAAAAAAAAATATTTACAACGTGGTGAAAGTAAGCCTAGTACGTCCAAGAACCCTGCATGGCAGATCTTGGTAAATGCATGGTATAAGCATGGGAATGCATGTGAAACTGCACACTTACTATGGTAAAGACATGCAGGATGGGTAGTTGAACACTACATGCTGACTGTTGACCTTTTTTTTCATATCTCCTCCTGCCTCTTTACAACTGGCACCTGCCAAACACGCTTTAGTCTTGCAAAGGAAAGCTCCAATAGGGAAGATCGGAAGGATTGATCTTCCCCATTTATTAGGCCTTGACCCACTGGCTTTTATTTTAATAGGGAACAGATTAGGAGCAATCCAGCTACCAGTGTAGTTCAGATAAAACCTGTTCTACTGTGCATGCAGTAAAGTACTTCTCGCTAATCAGAACCACCTGAAACCAAACCCTCTTCTCATTTGTTTAGACTAATAATCTGTACCACTCTTAAAATGTTAGTTCCTTTCAAATGATGCCCTGCATGCTATTGTACCATACATGTGTTGTGCATTGTAAACCCTTTTGATTATTACTGAAATCCAGAGTACACACAGGATGCAGGATATATGCAGTTTATTATTCTTTAAAATAAACTGTACAATTGTGTTTGTTTTTATATTAGTATGTTTTATTCATTATTGTTGCATCACTATGGTCCACATCTTGAAAATAATTTGTGCACTGCCAGTATTACAATACTGGAAAGGCAATTTTTTTTCCATTGATTTCCTTAAAAAAATAGTTCATTTGAATTTTAAAACACTTTTTTTGTCCTGCTATTTGTATTTCTCATTTCAAATCATTGTAACTCTAACTAGACACAAACTAAACGGTCCCTTAAAAAAAAAAAAAAAAAAAAAAAAGCCTTTACAGTAGTTTTCACTTTCATGAATCACATCATGCCACATTTGCCTGGCTTCGAGAAAGAAATTTGAAATTCAAAGTGCGTCAACCCAGCGGAAAGCATATTTCAATATACCATATGCAGCTGCTGGATACAAGCAACTGGTGTGGTGTAAATCTTATCATGATTCTTTAACTAATCAGTTTTTAAATCGACATCTAAATTGTAGTTTTCACATGCTTTTCCAGTGGGTATAGTATGCATTTATCATAGTTTACCATGGTATGTCATGTTTTAAAATATGCTTTATACATTAATAGGATTTACAACGCTTAAAAATCTATGCTTTCACTATGCTGCTTTACACTAGGCTTTTGCTATGCTAAACTATTACAAAGGGCGTCCCAAACCCACTTTCCATTTTAATAACAGAAGTTTGTAGAAGGGTGTGTGCACTTCTATACGCTACACACAACTTTATGCATGCATGCTGTGCTACAAACTGTATTCTCCTTTACGATTTTCCCAGTGCTAGCATGGATTTTAAATATCCATCTCTGATGTGATACGGCATAGTTACACTTATCTGACTATCAGGCAGTTGTGATGTTTGAACAGACAACAGATAAAGGGGCACAGGCACGCCGCCTTGTTTTGAAGAGAGTTCTCTGCACCTGCTGTCTGTAATCCATGCTTGTCTCCAGTGAAATAATAACAGCATTGCCTAGTCGACATACTCAAAGTTTATTAATAATTGATTCCATAGTGTCATCCCATAATCAAAGCAAGGCTAATTAAATAGTGTTAATAATGTACAGGTAGTACAGATAATTGGGTGGCGGTGGGAGAAGATTAGGGAAGAGAGAACTTTGGTTTAATAGTGAATTAGTAAGACACATTCAAATCTTATGAGCACCACATATTTTAACTTTACACTTTAGTATTAAAGCAATGTAACAAATACACGTGGTATTTACATAAACTGGAGTGTATATGGAAGGCTTTGGGGTTCTATGTACTTTGTTCTATTTGGAAGAATCATGTGGCCCTGTATAACTGTACAGTTTTAGGTTCTGTTATTATTCAAATCTGATTGAGATCAACAGAAAAAATACTAGATTTTTATTTTCTACTGTAGCTGACTTGGTAAAACAGCCATGTGCTGTTTTTGAAAACCAGCCTGCTTCGGATTGATGGAATTAATTCTTCTATATATTCCACATTTTAGGACCTTGGTCTCCCATCCAGTTGATTATATGTGTCTTGGAACTATTGGACTTCATCTTAGGATGGAGTTATTTAATCCTGAGCTATCTTTTGACGCCCATATTCAGACATCAGAATTTTTAAGGAGTGGTCTGTGGATTTTGTCATAGTGGTTGAACAAATCAATTATTACACCAGTAAAAAAAAAAAAAAACTATGTGTTTGTTTGTGCTGCTGTTGTATTTTACATGTGTTTTTGAAACAGCAGCTACAATACCTTTATGTTAGTAGGGTTACATTAAAATACAATCAACCTCTTATTATTACTGTACGCTTGTGCATGTTAAACTACATTATATATAATCAAACTATATGATTTTATTTACAAACAACTGGGATTTTATTGGCTCAGTATAGGTGGTTAAATGCATTATAAATAAATGGTTAAATGCATTCTTTTGTTTTGTGGTATCCATTACTGTACATCTAACCCAATGTGTGGTCAATAACAAAATCTGCTTATAAATAGGCCAATGAATCGTGAATTCACTGACATGGAAAGGCAAAACACCTTTAATGGTGAACACCAGTGGGGCAAGTATGACCACATTATTGTGTTTTTAACTGAAATTTGTATTTTTAATTGAAATGTTCTTTTCTTTTTTCTTGTAGAATTGCTAATCTCCTGTAAAATTAATCTGATTAAATCAAACTGTCTCAAACTGTCAGATCTAATGACTCGAATTGACTCGGCCAGATAGGTGACTGGACTCGACTCAACTCAAGCAAGCAAACTCTGTGACTTGACTCAACTCGACTCAAGCAAATTCTGTGACTTGACTCAACTCGGCTTGAGCTTGGCATGACAAACACTCGACTCGAGTCTTTACCCCCTTGTGACTCGACTCAACTCGAGTCCCAATTACAACACTGGGTGAAAGGGCATTTTCTTACCTCGCCCCTAACCTTTGGAGTTCCCTAACACCTTTGGTCAGACAAGCAGAGTCTGTCCCTTTTTTCAAATCTAGTTTAAAAACATTTCTGTGTGAAACAGCATTTGATGGTACATTGCCTGAAAGTTGAATTGATTTTAAAGAACTGACTAACAACTAAAATGTTTCTTATTCATTTAAAACTTTTTTTTTATCGAATTTGCTCTGGCAAAATGTGTTCAGTGCTTTGAGAGGGCCTGGTCTTGAAAGGCGCTGTACAAATGCAAAGTTGCTGTTGCTGTTGTTCTGAATCAAATAAGAACAAACTGCAGTGATAGTAATACTCCAGATCATCAACAAAATGGCTTGTGCTGTTGTAATTTGCAAACAGGAAAGCAACAGAGAAAAGCATGTGGCTTTGTTTAGTAATTGTATTTGAATTGCAAATATTGCCAGGATCCAGCCTCATGCAGTAGCCCCTGATGATCAACATCTCATTTGCATACAGATAAATATCTGCGCTGGATGCAAAGCTCTGTCACGCGAGGGGTTCTAAGAAAACTTGTGAAAAATGATGAAAGCCAAGAATTAGAAGTGTATTCATATAGCATTTGGACACAGGTTGGTAGTCTGTAGTGAACAAATCCAAATGTGCATAGTACTTATCAAGCATCAAGTGCAAAGTTTGGCACAAATGAATGAAGAATTAACTGTGTCCCTTCTGCAGTACAGGATCTAGGCAACCAGATACTCAATATGAACAAGACATGTCATTAAAAAATGCTTGTGTGGCTTTTTAACTTTAGAATTGTACTGTATGTTCTATGCATGAGATGACGTATGTAAAAGAAAGACATGTTGACAATTTCTTGTATGTGATTTTAAATACAAAGCTAACAAACAGTGATTGCCATTCCTTTTTCATGTTTTTTTTTTATTTTACCATGGTATACCACAGTAAGCCTGGCCATGATAATACCCCACTCTCTTCCCATGTGATCTTACACTAACACTCAATGAAACACAAAAGACCTGGATATCATTTTCAACTTCATCTTCATCTTTAAACCCAGTTTTGCTCCCAGGCCCCGATCACGATTTTGAACAGGTACCCAATCTAACAGGTGGTGCAGTGGATTCTTATTTTCTGCACGCATTATAGATTAGCCTGGCTTTGAGGTGTCTCGAATATATTTAAATGTATTGTATAACATTTAATGTTGTCTTTAAATCACTGGCAGATAAGCCACATGTTTATGTAAAGAAAAAAAAGGCCTTTGGAAAAAGAAAGACATGTTCAATAGAGCCTGCGTCCCACTGAAGGGCTCTCTAACACCACAGCATATCAGACATTTAATTATATTTCCAATTGAATTCTGATTTTAAGAAATGTTTATAAAGGACTTTTTTTAAAGCGGATTAATTAAATCAAGTTCTCACTTTCATGAACGCCATTTACAGCTGTTTTGAGAGGGTTTATTAGTTTGTTCTCCTTTATCAAATGCATGGTTTAACCTAAAGGAACGTTTATAACCTGATAATGTATGATTAGTTCCACAACTAGTCACAGAACATCCTTGTTCCAGCTCTTCATAAATACTCTTAATACATAAGTAGACTGTTCAGGTAGGGTGTTACCCATCACAAGTGTCTAGATGCCTCACATGCTCATTATAACCCAGTCTTGAAATGGTTAATAGAGTTCTCCACCTGGTGCATGTATGTATCATGGGACATTCCATGCTACGACTTTGCTAATTCCCATTCCTAGCAACGGCAGCATTGCATTCAGTTTCACCTGAGATAATTGGTCTCTGAAGAGAAGGGAAATGTCAAGAAGCAGACCCTGGGCTATAAGGTGAGGTTAGAGAAGAAACTTAGCACCAATCTTTCCATCCACATTTACATGTAATTACTTACATTTATCACATCAATAACTGAGAAAACAGTGGGCACTGATAAACACACTCTTATTTAATATGTTATCGTTGTCAGAAATATTACTGTTTTTCCTCACTGCATGATAAATGGTAAGGTTTGTCTTTTGACAGATTAATAGTGCAGCTGTTTGATTGCAACATTGGAATATGTCATGATGTAACACAACAAACTATGCATATCTTCCAGTGTTTAAATTATTTGGTGCAAAAACACGCACACCACGGATATCTTCAATGCTTTCTAAAGTAGTATTAAAAATATACAATGCATGGTGCATACAGGGTATCCTGCAAGTCAGACATGATAGGAATTGCTATTGTTGGGTGTCTCTGTTTTTTTCAGGCGTGAAACGTCTTTAAGCAAAGTGGAACAAATTCAGATCATTTGTATGAGTGGTGCAGTTTGTCAACAGTGTGGTCGCCCACATCCTAATCGGCATGTTATATGATATTGTCACTGATTCATGACCTATGATTCATGTGCCATACCATGTCAGTCAAGCTGAACCAAAGAACCTCACCTTTTACCGAATGAAAAAGTTTCCACTGCCAACTGATTTTTAATGCTGTTAACTTTTCACAGTAGTTTTTTACAGTCTTAATGCAAGTTAAATGTATTCCAAGATACCATTTCAAGAAAGCTTAAGCCAAGATGTATGCCGTTTCTTACAGGTGAAATGACTCTCCAGGTTTGGTTTCCATGGGGAGTACAGCTTCTGTTATTGTGAAATGATAGGACCCCAAGCACATCATTTTCAAAAAACAAAAGACAGCAGGGGAGAGGGGATTCATTTTTTTTTTTTTTTGCTGGTATTTATTAGTCAGCCAATGAAAAAAAAATACTTACTATGGCTTATCTTGTATCAGTTCTGTGCTATCCACCTATAAACTATCTGGCAGTGTTTCTGACTGCACAGGTAAGATATTGGTTAGATTTAGAGCTTGCAGTATTGAGACCATATCAAACAGCACAAGCTGTGCATAATGTATAGGCAGTTGAGAAGACAAAACCTTTTGCGGTAAAACCTGTCATTGACGGGCCCCCCAATTCTGAATGAATGTGGTCTCCTATGACAGGTGGTCCTCTACACACAGCAGTTTAAATAAAAGCAATTACATGAATCCCTTCTGAAGGCTACCCGCATATAAAGCAGGTGGTCTCTGATTCCACTGTTAGGTCATGCTAGAAAAATCTGACTTTACAAAGCGAACAGCGTTTACAAAGTTTCACCTATCAGCCCCTTTGTGTCGTCTGATAACTCACTTCGGCTACAACGTATAAACACTTAAGCAAAGGATATGCAGTTAAAGAGAATAAGAATTAAGTTAAAGATACACAGTTGTAAAGAATAAGGATTTAGTTATGAGATTAAAAGATTGTGTCAACGAGACGTTACTGACGTGTTTTAATAATATGTTAGTCTAATCATAAAACTACATTTCGTTTTTTTGTACTGCTGATTATGCTATTGATTAATCCACCCCCCTCCCATAGTAAATATTCTGATACTAGAAAACTAACAGTTTTTTTTATACAAATTCCTAGCTATAATTAAGGTTAATTACAGTGTACAAAACATGTTGCCTACAGTATTTGTGCAATAGTACCATTCCATCCACACCTTTCGCAAAGTTTCTCAGTTACCTATTTCATTATTTAGTGCCGTCAAACAAGCTCCCACACGGTGTGAAAACTTAGTTTCAAAATGACCTTTATATATACTGTACAACTCCCAATGTTTAACCTTAACAACCCCCTCCTTGATTTTTGGGAGAATATTACTAACAAAGACATATTTGAGTAAATAGAACATTTAACTTAAAATATGTATTTACTCTACCATACTCAAAGGAATGTAAACATATTCAACAAGAGTAGAGTAAACCAAAAGAAATGAATGTAGTAGTTTTTGACAAGTATATTTTCAACGTCTACTCGAAACGTTTATCTACTCCAAGACAAGGCAATCAAGCTGGCTTCCAAAAATGTGAGTTAGAAGAAAGTGAACTCCTACTTCAGTCAGGTCATACGCCACGTAACGCACCCCATCTCTCATCACAGCACTCTGTGTTTGACATTACATTTAATTTACATTACATTACTTTTAAATGCAAAATCAAAGATGCATATATTCTTAACTTCAATTCACACAACCTCAATAAAAAAAGAACTACAGGTATAAGTGAGTGGTGCACTTTGGGTAATTATTATTTTTCAGTTTGTTCAATGTTAGAACTGGCATCTTTGAAAAGTATAAGGGAATTCACCTAGCACTGTGCTGATTCATGAGATACTGCAGTTCAGGCATAAAACATATGAAAACTATGATTAATAATTACATTATGGATGCTGTACTGGGTTAGTAATTGCTTATATAATCTGTTTGGTAAAAACTTTTTTCAAGTTTCTTCTTGTATATTTATTACAGGTTCTGCTATGCAAGGTCTTAAAAATACAGCATTGGAACCCAAATGATGAGGCATCAGGAAACATGTACAGTAGATTGGTTGCTGGTACGGTATGCTCTGAAATGGCAAAAGGCTGATGAAGTATCAGAATGAGGTTGTCGTAATCTGTTGTTCATCCATGCCTGTAAATACCAGAACCTGTGACTTTGCCATTTTTGTTATCACCATAATAAAAAAAATGACGCGACGGCAGCCAGGTTTTGATTTTTATTTGGCATGCTCATGAAAAAGGAACACGCTGCAACATTCTATTCTTCTGCCTGTGTTTGTATTGCAAATATGAGAATAAAACATGAGAGCACTATATACTGTGGCCTAAAACTCTGTCTGAGCCATGTGCTTTCAGGCAGACACTGTGGATTCAAACTTAAATGATAAAATACTTGCATTAAACTTCCTAGTTACTCACCTTTGGTGCAGTATCCTTAATCCCTACTCATTGTTCAAACTAACGCACACACATACACAGACACACACACACACGTCCTTCCTCCATGACCTCCAGTTGACAATCGAACGCACCTGGGCTGGTTTTGCATGGAGCTGTGTGTTCAGCAACAACAGTATGACTTCAGAGTTTGTTTAGGAAATGAAGAAGAAAGTTGACCTGACGGTCATTATCTTTGTTAATGGAATCGCTGTATTATCTCCATGGGACCCTTTATATTAGTATTCATGAAAGCATTTTTTATTTACCTAATATATAAAAGAAATACCTTTGATGCATTAGATGCACACTAATCCAGAGCCGGCCTTACACATTTCACAGCCCTAGGCAAAATATAATTTCAGCCCCCCAGCCCCACCCCCCCACACACACACTCCGTACCACACCTGGCAAGCTCTCACAATAACCATGAATTAACATTAATAGCATGAACAAATCTCTCAAATGCTCCCGATACATTACTTAAATTAGAATTTCTATAACACGCTACTTCTTGGGGGAGAAATCGCCGTTATATTTTTGATCATCTCGTTGTCAGACTGGGCAGAGTCATGTTCATGCTTGTCAATTTTCTCTTCATTTTGTCTGTCAATGATGCTGTCCACCAAATTAGACTGATTATCCCATGTGTCATATTTAACATATTAAGAGATAATTTTTGGCTTGATAAAAGAGCTTCTTTTTGGACTCTTCTTTCCCGATATTCAGCCCCTGACAGCTGTCATCTTCCATGGTCATGGTTCATAATGATAATAATTAGCTAATCTAAGTTATTATAATATACTGCAACTGCTGAACAGACAACAAATCTACTATAATCTAGTTTCCGTTAACTCAAAAGTTGGGTTTCAAGACTGAGGAAATTATCCAGACGTTATTACGTGCATACATTGTATATTCAAAAACTGAACCGCTGCACACAAATACACACACGTATGTTTTGAAACACCTTTATTTTATAGCTAACATATTAAAAACAGACAACACAGAGAATAAAGCAAGCTGGTGCTAGTAGGTTCTCTTAAACGACTGAAACAGTCTAAAGAGTTGTCTTTCATTTTGCCACCACAGGTGTTTGCCTACTTCGTCTACCGCTAACACCAGGCCTGCAGCAATCACAATGGGGTACAATTGAAAAGTACTGTTTTACAGTTTTGTTTTTTTAGGACTAATATTGAAAAAATGCCCTCCTTTAAAAAAAAATTAAAAAATTATAGCACTGCACTCTTGTGTTTACATGTCTTTGATTAATGATTTTTAGTATACAATAGTTCACAAACCAATTCATTGTCTTAATTTTTAATCCTGAGGTCATGGTACTGTATCAGATAACCAGAGTGTATTACAGCCCAGTGCTTTGCTATTGTCAGGACAACTGTGTGTGCAAATCCATTGTGCTGCCATTGCTGTAAATGCTGTGCTCCACCAATGGTTCTCTGTAGTGTTCAATGTCTTGGGATGCTGTACCCAGAGCGGGAGGTGCTGACAGCTAGCTCTGCACATACTCCTCATTAGAGAGGGCAAGGTGTTTATGTTTCTTAAGCTGTTGCCATGCTGAGATAAAGTGGGCCACATACAGTGGAAACAACGACTCTTTGAAATGAAGGTCATTTTTTAAGCACCCATACTGGGTACTAGTGTAATAGGGTACTAGTAGTTTAAATGAACCTAATTAATATTCTAATACAAACTATACCATATCCTAGTACTAAACGTCTAGTCACATTGACTACAGTAAGCCGGTGTTAGGTTATGCTCCATTTTGTTTGGTAACAAAACTATTAAAAATTAACTTTTGGTGCTAATTCTTTCCATAGTAGATCTGGCTCATTGTCCAGTAAACAGCTTGCTGAAAATATTGACTTATATTAATTTGAAATTGGCATTCACCTGCTGATTGCAGTTTAAATGTTTAGGTTGGATTCGAACGAATCCGGCTTGTTATGTGTATATGTGATCCCCTTGTTGCCAAGCCAAACCTCTCTGTGAAGGTATTATTTACAGTATAACAAACAGCCTCAGGGTTAACTGACTTGAGCATGCTATTCTACAGAAACAATTACATTGCTATGCTCCACCTTTGTAAAAATGGAAAAAACTGATTTAAAGTTAAATATGATTGATTTCTTAAATTTGAAATGACAATTATTATTGCTACTCTTTGTGTTATTTACAAACACCCCTGCCCTTTCAAAACATGTAGTACGTTTGCAAAGTAATATTACATGCAAAGTAAGGTTACATGTCTTTTTACAATATTTTCTAGATATCTGTGATTCACCACACATTTCTGTACTTGACTACACTTTGCTATGCATTTACCATTATATACTTGGGGCAGTCCCACTGAAGAATCTTATAAGGTTTACCTTGAAATTCCCATTGAGAAAGTTATGGATCACCCAGTAAAGAAATTAACCTTTAACATCTGATAGAGAAGCCAATATTATTGCCAACCGCGACATTGCATTTTATAATGTGGTCAGCTGGGATACTACAAGCACCCAAACAGCAAACACATCAAAACTTTATCATTAGAGAATTGAGTTGCAATCCAACAAGTGTCCCACAGATTAAAGCTTTTAATGCAGTAATGATGCCTTTCATCTATAAACCTCCCAGCTCCACATACATTTTCATGAGATAATCTGAACAGGAATCTAGTTTTATACCCAGGAAAGCATGGCTGCTCAGTCTGGCATAAATCTTAAGAAATCGTTACCATAGCGTTTGCCCCTTAAATGAACCTCAGTTATCAGCTGTGATGTCACTTGTTCCTGTTGGGTCGATCACACTGAAATTGGCTTCATTGTGCAGCTTTACATTCATTGCACAGTTTTTTTTTTAAACTAATATAATTTCCTCGAAGTGATCTCACTTATAAGAAATGAAATTATCTCTCTGGCCAACACCGAATGAGAAAGCCCCCTCTCTTATCTTTTACAGCACACATGCCCACAGTTCACTCCCTTCTAAAAGAAACTTCTTTAAATGCACACTGCTTTGACATTCCATGCACTTGTGTGTGGGAAATGCATGTAATGTATAAAACAATACAACACAGTCAGCATGTGTAGGTTCCAATGTTATCTTCTCTAAAGAAAGACGGCTTACAACTCTGTGCCTTTATCCACTTGAACCCATCCACAGTACAGGAGTATCCTCAATTTAAAACAGACATTGTACATTTCCAGGCACTGTTAAAATGGAAGACACTCCACCATTCAGACCAGCATTTTGACCATTTTATAACCTTCATCCCCTGAGTCAATTTAGAATGGAGTTAACCATAAAAAACTGTAATTAAAAAACCTTTGTGAGGGCTGAAAATCATAGGAAGTGACAGACCACAGGTTACAGGGGGAACTGTCTGAAAGTCACTGACAACAAAAGCCCATAGACAGAAGCTTAAACAAACCACTTGATGTCATGTTAGCTTAGACACAGACGTTTTCATTAGCCTATACTTACGGTCTGTATAGGGGCAGATAAAGTTAGGCTATTGTATATGGTTTTAGGTAGGGAGATCCGGGCCCAAACAACACAACAATGAGAAGAAGGTGTTGGATTAGTAGAAGAGAGACACGAAGTTCAAAAAGAGTCATTATGATGAGACTGATCTCACTTCCACAAGCCGAGTATTCCTCTTGCAGGTGAAAGCCTTCTACCCAACTTGTCAGCTAAGTTGAAGTCATTCGGTGGCCTAAATGTACATTGATTTTGTGCTTTTATTCTCCAAGTAATCACTGATAAAAGGCGGCAACATTCATTTGTTTTGGCTCTTTACAGTAATTCCGCTACTTTAAATCCAGGGACATTTCTGGTAGCCTGTAACCCCCTTCCTCATTGAACCAGAAAGGCAGTATAAACTGCATACCCTATTACTGATTACATGTGGGGCTTTCATCAGCACATCACTGCACTTCCCAACATGATCTCTATAGTGAATTTTCCAATCCAGCAAGCATCAATCTCAAGGGTTTTATCAAGTAGACACTCGCACATCTTGGTTTCTTTAAGATATTGTTTTGATAACCCCTTCTTTAACAGAAAGGTTTCATGAAATAGGATTGGAATATTTTCTTTTTACTCAGAGTTAGGGTATCATTTCATGCCATTACTGTATGTATGCACCTTTTTAAATAGTGTTTATGGCACCACATACAAAGTAAAACCTGGTACATGTTAGGGCATGCAGTAGCCACCTGTCTCCCCTCCTGGATTTGTCTAATGCCCAGACAGAAAGAAGTGTGTGCTCAGATCCCCTGGGAGACCTTTCAGCACAATGAACCTCAGGTCTATTCAAGTCTACAGCTATGGCCAAAAGTCTACCGGTGGAACTATCCACTTGTTCCAACAAATTAGAGCTGACTAGTTTATCAATAAATTATTGACAGTTTAAAAATCCTAAAACAGGATTAATACATTATGGGGCACAACACTGTATAATTAGTTAACAATTATATGTTAAATATTGTCCTATTATCCTGTTTGTATCCATGCATAATATAAGTCTATAGTGGACTGACAATACCTAGGAAGACTGGAAGTACTAGGTAAGATTCACTTTTATTTCCTGATAATGAAACAGGATTAATAATCTAAATCTAAACCTGACCTGTACAGTACTGAAACGGACAACGTTTTTAGCAAGTTTTGGCAGTAACATAGAATTTGAATAGGGGAAACCTGCAATACAAGCTCAATCACTGTGTGGGGTATTCATTCCATGCATTATAAATACTTGGTTATCCAGAAAAACGTGTTCAGCAGAACCCAGAATCTGTTTGACGGAAAATGTTCTTGCACAAAAATTACACAAGGAGGGCTGGAGAGTTAACCCTTTCATTATTGGCCACAACCAGTCAGCAAAACATAGCTGTAATTATAATGTTTTATATTGTAGTTATCTAACTGCTGAGTGTAGAGTGAAGAGTGTTGATCCCTGCTTTTGCTAAGACCTGATTAATAAGGAGAGTTTAAACCTTTTGGTAGGAAAATACATACAAGAAAGACTAAACAGAAGACATTCAAATGACATCCCATCTCCTGTGAGCAGGAAATAAAGCGTATTCTAAAAGGAAACTGGATCTCCCTGTAATTAGAGGTGGGCAGGTACAGTTTGGATAATGACAGTACCTGCTGCCTTTCAACTCAGCACAGCCGAGATTCAAACAGTCCCCAGCCATCCCAGGGTTCAATGAATAATCTGTTTCCAAGACACGCAGTGATATACCACTAATACTGATATACAGCTTACAGACCCCAGCTTCAAGTTAAACGCCAGCGATGTGCACATACAGTACATCCCCACTTGCTGGCCTCAGAGTTTTAATTTGAATAATTTGAAGCTACTTCCGCAAAGTTTTTGTAAAGAACTGTTTGAAACACTGAACTACCAAAGATTTGTTTCTATAGAAGATCCATAGTTCATCTGGGATTAATAAAATACAATACCAAATTTAAAGAATTTCTGAAAAGAAATCGAACATTCTAATTCTTTACCGTTGTTGATGTTTCTGTCCACGACGATGCATTTCCTGTAAAACTAAATCAAATCAATAAGAACCTCATTATGTTTGAACTTCTACTGAATGAAACAGGATACTGCCCAAACCTGTAAAACCTGATTTTTGAATTGTGGACCCGAGATATGTTTACTGTGTTTAAGATACGTAATGCTAAATGATAATTATTGTACATTATCGAAAATGAGTCATCATGGTGAGTCATAAATTACAAGACATTCTCGTGCATCTTGTGCTGCTCTATATAGAATCCTGTTGAGCAATTCTACATATTTCTTAAGCACGTTTACACTTGCTGAAATAAAATTGTCATTAGCCTCTCCCATGCCTCATGTTTTGTTAAAGTCATAAGGGATTTGAGTTAAGTGGTCTCAACCTAGACCCCTGATCGTAAAACCACACAGTTTCCCCTCTCTGTTTGAGAGATCCCCAAAAGTGAATGACAGGGTGTGTCAAAATCAGGACGAAGCGGACTGACAGTTGATGATTATAGCAGGGGGGGCCTGCAGGGATAGCTGCATTGACCCTTGCTGGTCCATGGGTTCGGTGGTGGGTTGACATTTGGGGGTTCCAAAATTGCCCAAGAAAATGTTGAGTCAATATGTAAAAGGATATTCAAAGTAGGTATTGATGTTTTGAGTTTGACTTCTGAGTTATTCCTAGTTTTATGCTGTTGTTTTATTTCTTTTTGCTTCATTTAAAATAGGCCAAATTGTGTAACAAATTCTTCAAAATATCACTTTAATATTCAGCTTTTAAAGACATCCTTACGAATTTGGCTCACATGAGCATCTCCTTACAGACACTGTAAGGTTTGTTGTCATCCTCGCTGCTACTGTTTTGTATGCAGAGTTACCCCGTTTTATATAATGAGACAGAGAAAACAACGAAACGTAAATAAAAACATTTGAGGATGAAAATGGTTGTCCCTACAATAAGTTAACAGCATGGCTCTGTATCACAAAAAGATTATGTGAGATAATATATATGAGATATATATTCTTTTTGTGTCAGGCTGCTGTGGACATTTTAAACAACAGACTAGAACAGATGCCTGATTATTAAACTTTATTTTATTTATAAAAACCAACAGAAAAATAACTCCAGGGTTTTTATTTTTTTTTATTGGCCCTATAGTAATGGAATCTAAAGCCTTCCCATTTTTTTCTGGAACTTCTTTTCTTCCTCAAATCAGTCCCTGCAAGTTTAGTTGCTTATTATTTATCTACTATATTTACAGGTACGAGAAGATTTGGACAGCAACACTGACTCTTGCTTTTGTTTAGGATCCTGAACAAAATGTGCTAAATATACTGTCAGCAAAAATATAGCATCTGTCAGCAAAAGCATGTCAGAAAAATATACTAGAATGCCACTATGCCATGTGATAGAGAGAGAAAGAATACAAGCTGTAAATCTCCCCCCCCCGAACAGAAAGGGCGCTGCGTAAGGTTGGTGGTATGCTTTCCCCTAGACAGGTCAGAAACCGGAGGTCGGCCATCTTGACGGAAGCGTGTAGCAGCACATACATGGAACGACTCCCTTGCGATCAGCTACGGGGCAGGCAGCGATTGGAGAAACCCTGGCACCGGGCAGGCAGCGATTGGAGAATCCCTGGCGCCAGGCTGATTGCAAGGAGGAGTTGGGTAGTACAAAGTGGACGCAGTTACGTAAGTATGGCCCCTTGCGCTGAACGCGTAACACACGATCTTTGTGAATGGTGTTACGTTTCTGTTTTATATTGCAGAGGAGAAGTAGATCAGCAGGAGCTGCAGCCAGCATAAAAACCCCGAGCACTATCCTCACTGCACACCGTGATCACAGGCCAGTAAAGATAAAGCTAATAAATAGTGGTTTATCTTCTTCGTTACAAATATCATATAAATAAAACAATTTAATTATAAAACATCCGACTACTGTCTATAAGTCTGCCACACAATGCCAGTTAAAGGTAACATTTACAGGAACAGCTGGTCAAGCTATCACAGTATTTTTGTTCAGAATTCAGATGCATAACTCAGCTGTATAGAGCAGATAAAAGTATAGGTTATCTATCATGGCTGTTATGGGTTTAGAAACTTGAACAGGAAAGCCTGGTCAAATTGTGTGTTTTATTGCTTTGGAAATAAACCGTACAGCCATTAAGTTTCAAACAGGTGCACTGCATGTTCATCAAACACTTTATTTGTATATGTGTTATTGATACAGCCTAGCCCCACCCAATCACTGTCTGCCACCAGTGTTCTCATCAGGTAAAACAAGCTTACCCCATTGGCTTAATATTAAACTGATGGAACAATAAATAAATAGCTGCTTTAAAAGTACTGTACAAGCCCGGGTTTAATACACTATTCAGTTACTGTGCTGCTGTTAAACGCTGGCTTCTAAATTGTTAGCAGGGTGTGCCCTCTGCAGAGGTGTATATACTTGCATTGCTGAACATCACACAGTGATTAGGCTTGACTGTATCTGTATTTTAAATCTAATTCAAACTTATGACATCTGATGCAAATAGGTTATATATTTACTTGCTACAGTGGAGCTAGTAAAATTCCTATAGAGATAGATCATATCAAATCTAAATAATTTACTGCAATACTGCATAAGACACTGGCACTGAACAGTTGAATGGTTTAGTATTACTACCATCAAGCTTCTTTTAAAAGCAGCAGAGTGGAAAGGTTGGTTGATTTACAACTATGGTATACTGGTATCATTATTTACTTATTAAGTTTCTTGTGTTATTTAGGCCTATATTTTGACGACCAAAACCGTTGACTTTAGAGATGACAAAGTGGAAATTAACACCTTTAGATGTTGTCTACAATCTGTAGCCAGCCAAAAAGACCATTCTGTCACATCACAGAATACGGTAAGCAATAGACAAAGAGTTGAGGTTTACACTTTTCTTAATGTTTTATAAATACCCAAACAGAGCTGTATACTGGAGGTTTTAAATTATAAGAAGAATACTGAAGCTTAGGATGTGCCACTTGCTCTGTTTAGCCATTCTATTTCAAGTTGAACCCAATGACAGACATTCCTAAAAAAGAATACGTACTTTCCCATGCAATGTAAACTCTTTCTATGACCAAGTCTACACATGTATTTCTAGGTGACAGAAAGCCTAACATTATGAGAATGAGAATATTTGGAATTCCTTCAAGCCTAGAGTGCATGAAATCTTCATTTAAACTATAGTGCTGCTGCTACTCCTTTCTAATTTGATACAGGTGCCAAGACACATTTTCATACAGGAATATAACCAATATTACAATATTAAACTACCAAGAATCAACTTAAGAGGCAGGAATGAACAGTTCAATTATTACACCAATGATTCTGTTCGTCTCTGATTTTGCCTTTGCACTTGACTCAAACTGGGCCTGTATTTCTCTATCTAAAGATGCCATTCAGTTCTCTATTAGTTTCATTCTCCAGAGTGTCCTACCTCTTGGGTTTCCTCCTTCAGATAAGAAGACAAGCGGACTTGACAGCTCTCTACCCCCCCCAGCAATCACCGCGATCCATCAAAGAGCAGCATGGCTGAGTTTTCCAATGCCTCAATTCCAAGAAACAAAACAAAAAAAATACAAGCCTACCTTAAAACTCACACAAAGCTTTTGCAACAAACTCCTTCCACACAATATGCACATTCCACGAGCCCTCGTTAATCTATAATATTTCAGTCAACTATTTCACCTATCAGGCTTCAGGGTCTCCTACAGCACCTATTAAAAAATAAAAGTAAAATGAAGTGAGAGCCTAATACTCCTGGAAAGATGGGAGAAGCCCTGATCCCTCTTGAAGGAATGTACTCCTGTTATCTCTACTGGTTATGCAAGAGTTGTCTGGTGGAAACCTTTGCCTGGTACAGTACTGAGCCTCTTACACTCATACACAGGAAGAGGAATTCTACATTCAATCATTTCTAATTGTTCAGCCAAAAGAGAAAAGCGTACACCAATCGTCCTAGTGATAGAATGATTCCGTTCTGGTAACCCCCGGTTTCTCTCAAGCTTCCTGCTGGAATTTTCAGCACTGAAATTGTTACCTTTTCTTATTACCATTATTTACTTATGACAATTTACCTGGTGTCACTTTTGAAACAACCTAAATGTAGTGTGATGCATGGTACTGGGATTAATATATACACCTACCCTTGTGATAGATTAAGCAGATATCTATTCAAATATGAAACATTTTATTTACAAAGGATGTCAGCATACAAATAATGTACAACTGCTACTACTTCTAGCTATCATCACATTTTTACTTATATATATAAAAAAAAATAATACCACAATACTCACTTCCTTTAGGATCAATCAACAAAATATTTAATGCAACACAAAACACAGTTGAATTAAACGTATTATTTAAATTGTTTTACTCTTAAGTAGTTTATTTGTTTACTGGTGGTTCTCTAATTAGTGCATGTATAATGATTTAGTTTGAGTTTTGAGCAACAGTGTGGGACCATAAATATAGTCTGATAATATGAATGTATGCTGATGAATACTTTTTATAGTATTAGGGATACCATCAATATCAATTTGAACAAATAACACAAAACACACATTTTCTAGCTAAAATAATGGTGTGTAGTCTATTTGGTATAAATTTATATGTAAGATTTGCTGTATATTTATATGTAAGACTCTCACCTGTTACCCTTCCATCCACAGAAAAATGTAAATTAAATTGTGTGTTTGCAAAGGTAGATTTTACTCTTAAAACGAATCCCCCTTCAAACAAGTGCAAATACGCTTTGCCAGATTTATACCCTGCTGGCAAGGGATTCTCTCCCCAGTTTCAGTTGCAATTTGCATAGCATGGAAATGTTTAAAGTCGTCCTGTGGGAAGAACAAAAGCAAACTACGGTACCCCACATGCGCGCTGGATGCAAGACAGAGAATTCCGATAACAAACAGTACTGTAGCTTGAGATTGCATTAAAGATTTCCCAAGGCTTCAGAGTCTGGTTAGCAGTGGAACAAAAACACTCAATAAGACCTGGCCCTGTTGCTGTCTGCCTGGGTTTGCCTTATCTATGGAAAAAACACACAGGTGGCAGTGAGGGTGTCATCGACCCCAGATCAAATAAAAAACACAGTGTAAAACAACTGCAAACGTGACCAGGCACTGCACTCACTAATTACAGCTCTGTAGAGATATTCATGTGTTTAGATATTTATTGATGTGTTTCTGCAGGGGAATACAAGAGTGCTGTAATTTATGTTACATTATTCTGCAAAGGGCTATTCAAAAGTCTGCGTCATGGCATGGTTTCCTTTTTAACTTGCCATGCAAGAGTTGTTTTTCTTATAAATATTAATAGGAGAAAATAATATTTTGTTTGCACCCTGATACAATTCCTTTTCTTAAATATGTTTTAATAGCACTGTTTCTTTCATCTAATGCTGGAGTTTTGAATAGCCTTGTGTATTTATATAAAGATGTCTGAGGATTGCCGAAACATAGCCTCCAGCAGCTGTTAGTCCTTTCAAAGTATATACACTAGCTGGATTTTAAAACTACATTTTTGCAAGTATAATAGCTCTATGGCAAGCCAAACTATCATTTAGAGATATCTCAAATTGCATTTTAATATATCTTGAAATACTTAGATATATCTGTAAATAATTTGCAATTATCTTTAAAATGAAATTGAGATATCTGTAAATAAACCATTTTGAAGACAGCTTAATTTTCTGATAGCTAAAAATAAAATAGAGATATCTTAAACTGGTTTACACATATCTTTAAATAATGTTTAACTGTCATAACTGAGATATCGACATGAACAGGAAGTGAGATATCTCAAAATCACTTCCTGTGCAAATACTCCACGTTTTGAATGCACTTCCGGTCAATTTAGAGATATCTTTAAATGATTCAAAGATATCTGAAAATGCATTTTAGACATCGTATTTGAAGCTCTGCTTGCCATAGACCTCCCCCTATCAGCACAGCTGCTCATCCTGAACCATCAGTGTGGTGATTACAAGGAGATGGTCAGCCTCTTTATAGTGTGTGGAGAACCAATAAAAGAATGCCTGGAAATGTGCAAGAAAAACACTTCATTCAAACCTTCCCTAGCTATTCAGCTGTTTTATTTGTTGCTTTTAAAACATCAGAGCTGGTTAAATAATCCATTTTAAATGGAGGGCACAAACCATATTTGTATTGGGAAATTGACTTTATGAGCGCATAGAATAGATTGATGTTAACAAATAGAGTGTGTTTACCTAGCTGCTGCACATTACCATCAATGCATTTTGAATAAAAAGAGAGAGCGCGATAAGCCTATCAACATATTAGAGGGGAATAATATCTCATTTTTGTTTTGTGAGGGTGAGGGTAAACGTATTGTAGCAATACTAGGATCTTCTCCACATATACAGTACACAATAACACACTCACTCATCTGGAACCACCCTCCTGCTGTTTGTTAATGCCAACATCGAGAGTATTGAATTAACACTGAATTGATCTATACAGTAATTAGTTAACAAATCGCATTTTTAATTCTGGAAAATATCACCATTGTATCATTTACTCCGATTCTCGCAAACAGGGGTAAAAAAATAAAATTTAAACTTGCACAAGGGAAAGTGTTTCCTCCATCAGCTAATCATGACACAGCAAATATATGTGATGTATTCCACATCTGTGCCAAAGAAAAGCTGTGTAATTGATGCCCCCACATGGCAAGAAAGTGACTGAAGGTAGTAAAAAATATCCCCTTTCCCCCCCCAAAACAATAGCCTGTTTACCAACAGAAAATAATGAACTGATATACAGTGAAATCGCTATCCCTCAAAGTTCCCCCTTTTATAGGGTCTGAATTTGAAAGATGCTCACATGGAGTTAATACAAGCTTATCATATTCATAACACAAGCACTTTACTAAAAAGGAAAGGGGAATAGAAGTGAAGAGTGAAGAGAGAATGTCAAAGGGCAATCAATACCTACTCAAATATATTTACATGGGCTCAGGCGAGCTCACACCATTCAGAAAGCAGGGAATGTTTGTTAGTCAGTGGGATTTATGCTCAAACCATGCAAATGTTCTGATTTATGAACTGACAAATATTGAGTCTAAGCAAAGACAAAAAATGAACAGGAAAAGATGACTTGGCTTTTGTTTTATTTCTTCACCTTTTGTATCGGATGCTTAAGTATTGCTGTGTCACTTATCTAGGTGGTTTCCAGCAGAGACGGCTATCTCTGACATCCAACAGCGATAGAAAGAAAGAAATTTGAGGCATTTCACATTACCGCAGTAGCACCTCATACCTCATGTACAGTATGACCTGGTTTCCTCTTTTATTAGATGCAAGATAACACTCCTACAGATATTTGAATGATGCATTGAATTCCTGACATTCTAACAAAACAAAAATGGAAAGTGTTCTTCCATATATGCAGCTAGTTTACTGTAGATCACTCCAAATTCATACAGATAATTTTTTTGTGGGCTTCCGAAAAATATATTCCACAGTACATGATGCAATTCTCAGGATAGTTCAAGAGCAATCTTTTCAACACTTGCATCATATTAGATTGTGAAATGTACACTGACAAACATAAACTGGAGCCAAGGTGTACTTCCACTATACAGTATATACTTTTTTGCACTAATGCCATTTTTACATTTCAAATCCTAATTAACGTACAAAGAAGACTCAGCTACTAGTAAGCATTTAGTTTGTGTTATATTCACCAGTTAACAAGGTTTTAATTACAGTGTAGGCACGACCCCCACCCCCCACCCGACCCTTATCCTTCAGTACAACAGCCCCCACATAATTACTGCAATTAAACTACGGGTTAAGAAGAACACCCCTGTAAATTAGGAACCACCTGCAGGGACATCCTGACAGATGGCAAGAAATAAGACAGCTTCAGCTATTGAAGTGAATAACACTGTGCTTTCTGGATATGGGGGTCCACATACAAGAACAGAAAAAAAAAAATCTTAAAATATTCTGGTTCTACAAAATACTCATTGGTGAGAATCAGCATCATCTGAATACAGCTGCCTAACAGGATAGTGCATTTGCAGTAATTTTGTGTGTGTCAAACAACAAAAGGGACATAGATTTGAACCCTCAGCTGCAATCTCCTTATACAAGCTGACCCCAGTAAATTTCAAGGATGGACATGAGACTCCTATTGCATAGCAGTTTCACCAGTTCCAGGTTTTAATATGTGCTTGAATAGCCACAGTGCAGGGGTAACACGCTCAGGCGTGTCTGATTAAACAAACAATAAAACCAGGACTGGATCAAACTGCTACGCAAAGGTTTTTTTTTTTTAAATTTCCATCACTAAATTTGCATAGCAAGTTTCCACTTTTCCATGCAACGATCAATCCTAACCATGGATTTTACCATTCTGTGACATTATAGTGATTTTTTTTTTATCTGGGTGTTACAGTATACAGAAGGCATCTGCGTACAGGTACCCAGTGTTAGGGCGGTTTTACATGCTTATTGGGTAACTTAATAAGATGGAGAGATTGCATCAGGGGGTGGGGAGCATTTCTTGCTAGTGGTATGGTTGCTCAACTCTACAGGGATAGGTAAATGAAAAGAAAACAAATGAAGAATTATCCATGCAGATATATGACTGCCTACTGTAGAGCTAGTTCTAGTGAGTAATGGGCCTTGTCACTGCTTCTGGGGCCACCTGCAGCTACTCAGCATCTGCCAATTACAACAGGCATGACTGTGAACCAGGACAAGGGGATTTTTAAAGGATAAGGGAAATACTATCCAGTGGCACTGTGCGACCACTAAGGTTTCACAACCCGCACTACAGGGTCTTTGCAAGCTTTTCATTTACAGGCTAATATAATTCTAAAAGATACAATAACAAAAGTTGGAAAACTGTAAACATAAAAGGTACTGACGCGAATTAAAAGGTAGGAAAATGTATTTAAAAGCTTTTAATTTCTACACAATAAGGTAACACGTAACAGTACGTGACAGGAATTCCGCTGTTTTAACAATTGAAATACAATATTATTTACGATTGAAGCACAAGGAGGGTATTACAAATTCCACACATCATTTCAACCCTTAAGCGCCCGTTTTTCCATAGGTATTTATTAAAACCTAGGGCCGTGTACATTTCTGTGCAGGAGATAACAGAAACTAAATCTGGAAGACCAGTGCTTCATGCCAAAGACCATTCTCATTGATGGTCGCAACAGAGGTATTCCACTAACAAGTATGCACTAACAAATGAACCACCAGCCCCCTCCAATGGTCACAAAGTATTCCTGCAATGTTTTGAAAGATGTTGAAATTTAAAAAATGGAAAATGGAATGAAAATTGGCTAAACCATACTGGTGGGACTATAGATAATATATTATTATTATTATTATTATTATTATTATTATTATTATTATTATTATTAAAATAATATTGCATTGTATTGCCTGTTTTCCTCATTACAGAGATATACAGATTACAGCTTTTTCCTGTGCTCTAGGTCACATGATCTAATTGCAGCTAAACTATTTGCATAAAATTAATCTATTTTCCCCCTACAAACTATAGAGGCATGCTGCTATGAGTAAAGGTTTCAGAAACATTCAGGTGTACTGTATCCACACACTGTCAAACCTCTGAGCAGAAGACATTTAAAATATGAACATAATGTGATCCATTGTTCTTGAAATGACATTCCACGTAGAAATCATCCATCTCCCATTCATGAAGCACTGGCATACTTCTGTGCATTTACAATCTTGCTAATAGACACTTAGTAGATCAGTACAATGGCAATGTAATTGTTAAGCAGTAAGGGGAAACAGTAGCACAAGGGGGAGGTTAAGATGGCATTAACAGCACCACTATGCCACTAGGTAACATTTTCTAAATATAATTATACTGGTAGGGACAGATGCATCTGTTGTAGAGCCATGGTCCCACATAAGTAACAACGTGTTCCTGTATGTTGGTAATTTGTTTTAGGTTCACTGTGTTGCCATTGCTGGTAATGCTGTGGTCTGCAGCTGGTTCTGCTCAAGCGTCCTTTAAGGTAATGGAATCATTAAACCTTTTTGTAAGCATATGACTAATGCCAGACAAAGAAGTTGGCGCAATCCTGCCTTAAGTGGATTGCATTACCATTTCATTAAAGCAATTTATGAGCTGTCCTTGCAAGTAGAGATCAGAAAACTTTCGTCTGGTTTCACAGACCATGATTAGCACTAATCTAGGACTACCTTACCTACAGCACCACTGGGTAGTCCAAGATTAGTGCTAAGTACCCATTTAGGATTGGTCACGACTGTGGACTTGTATAAAGATTAGTCCACTCAAAACTGCAGACCAGTTTTGCAATATAGGAAAGATAATGTCACGCATACATATTTTACATATGTCTGTAGTTATTTTGTGCTGAAAGATTTAAGATCCAAATCTAACTTGCAGTTATTAGATGATATACCTTCTATGAAACTGGAATGGCCTTGCAATCTCAGCCACAGTAAATACTTTATATAAATGATGCTTTATACAGTACCTGATTATTAAATACTGTACTATACACTCAAAGTTACATAAGATTAATGCCCTAATGATATGTGCAATACATATACTGGGTATACTTGTTCTTATCATTCAGTACAATGAAATTGAGAGCATTACTGAGAACAATTTGTGAAACAAAGCCAGTAAACTTTCGCCCACTAGAGCCCTTCACTCAGGAAATCCTGTATTGTGTTTCAGGGCAACCCTCTCATTTGCTGAACAGAAGTTTATTGCTGAAGTTGCCTCTGAAAGCCTCTGCAGCTACACAGCTTTCCATAACCTTTCCACAACTTTACATTACCGTCTGTACTTCTTTGCAAGTTATGGCAATTTACTCCATCACTAACAGATATAAAAAAGTATGTTTTATGCAGAGGGTTTTTTTTAAATTTTATTTCAGTGTTGTAGACATCATAGCCATCCTAGTGGAGTTGGCAGCCAAGTGGTTTGGTATTTCTGTGAAAATGTTGCCTTCTACCATATAATCATAATGTTTAAACACCTCACTGAGACACATTCAAGACATAAAGCAGTTATTTCTGTGGCAGCTGTAGTGGTCAGTAACAGCACCTTTTTTGACTGGCGGTAGTCTTAAAATTGAAGAGGCCAAACTTGCCTACACAGGGAGAAAATTGTGACCATCAACATCTTATAAAATGATGTACATCAGATTTGCAGGAAAGGCAAATGATCTTTGTCCATTATTTATTTGATTTCCTGATTTAGACACAATGGCATTTCAAAAAGCTTTCTAGATTTTAAAAAATGGCTATCGTTTAACATAGAACACTATGCTTTACCAAAGGTTGGGTTTCTTAAAGGCTTCTTAAAGGAACTTCTTAAAGGCTTTCTGCATGCTTTCTTGGTCTGTGTTTTGTTCATCTTGAAAATTCACTGTGAAACACGTGCTCCCTTTCTTCATTGTTCCAAAATGACAATGTCTCTGATACTGAAATGAAATAGGAATTCACCTTTTTTTTTGTTACATGTATATAAAAGTATAGTAAACCAAGTTAAACTCTTTGGTGCAAGCATGTTAAAGTATGTTTAATCCCTAATACAAACTGGCTACGATAAATGTGCTTGGCACTGTAGTTTTGCATGTACAGTGCTATGGTGTTTATCAAGTACGCAATTTATTATTATACCCATCTGTTTAGCGATTAACTTTGCTGAGCTTTACTGTGGTACACAGTAGGAGTACGCGTTTATATTAGGTAGTATAGTAATCTATCTGTAAAACGTACATTTTGTGTCTTGGTTTATTTTCGATAGTACGCTGTGAGTTAAATGCTATGAACCCTGACGCCCCCTATGTACTGCTGTGTGAACCGCTACAAGGACTCTAAACCGCATGCATTGGAAATTTAATCTCCAGTTACCCTTCTAACTATATAACTATGCACCTGCTCGTCAACAACTTTAAAGTGTGTTCAAGTAAGCCAATAAACTTTTTGTTCTGCTTAGCTATATTTACTCAAATGTAATTCTAACTGATACAATGGTGGAATTTACGTTTTTGCGCACTTTCTCTTACCTGTTGTGGTCTTCCAATGCAGGACTAGTTACAATTTCTCAATCTGGTTTGGGCATTGCTGTTTCCTAGCAACAGCATACAGAAGCAGCGCTACACGCTTTGCTGTGCACGGAGCCTCTTGAACCGAACATTAAACCTGGCTGTATAAAATAGCTTTTAATTGTTTAAATATTAATTCGGTTGCAATTACTTAGTTCCGTGTCCCAAAATGCACACATGTGGATATATTAGGCTAATATAGCCTTAACCGTCAAGCCACAGTGATCTACTTACTTAACAGTATGGGTTTGCTGATATCCATGTTACTGCGCATAGGAAATACATCCATGCCAGCTGTTTTGGATTGTAAGGATAATGTTTTAAACATATTAAAAGCCAGATAACCCGCCTTTCTGTGTGTTCGACTTGTAGTATTTTGGTATTTGAGTCGGTGTATGGTCTGTTTTTATCGCCACTTTGAGCTAAACCTGCCTGAACCCAAGACACCGTCAATCTGGTTTCCCCAGACACCCATTTTCTGTTTTTTTTTTTTTTTTTTTTTTAATTGAGTCCTGTCAGTTAGTAGGCCATAAATGCATACGAGATGGGATTTGCAGTCTGGAATGATTCTCACTGTGTTGTTTTGTGCGGAGTTAAATTGTAGCAGTGAATCATAAACATGCATTTGCCAGTTTGGCAGTGTTGAAAATAATTAAACAAACCGCCGCGTCTAAAATAAGTTGAAAAGGAAATAAAGTGAATTTAATTCACTATGAAAACAAAAACAGGAAACAATAAGTAATGCACATTAAATACATACAGCAAAATGGAGCAAGTTATTATTATTATTATTATTATTATTATTATTATTTATTATTATTATTATTGTGATGAACACATCGAAAACAAACCTAGGGTTATTTCCAAAGCTAGCAGTTACTGACCTTGATCCAGTAACAGTCAATTTAATATCAATAACAACAACACAATAAAGTTTTCATTTTGGCTCTGATTTAGCCCACACAGCAGAAATCACGAGTTGATACGACCTGCAATGTGTTTGCTGTTATGATTAATTATTTACTTACTGCATATACGTTCTATTAGATGTGTTTTGTTTTGTTTTGTTTTGTAATGGTACGTAAGGTCTGCCTGTGTAGGTTTCATACACGCAGACTCAGAAGTTTCCAGATGTGAAATCAATGTGCCGGAACAGAAAAGGGGTGGGGAATTGTAGCAGCAGGCTGATAAGGGCTCCTTGTAACCTAGCAACCAGCCAGGCCTGCCATTACAGAGGGGAACTGCTTCAGCTGTGAGCGATCTGCTCGAATGTCTCAACTTCACTTCCTTCGGAAAAAGGTAAGGCGTCGTTTGTTTTTGTAGATTAAAAATAGTATTTACATATGGGGCATTTCGTGTTTTCCAGACGCGTTTATGAAACTTGAAAAGCACCCCAAATAGGAACGCATTAAAGTTTGCTAAAATAGCCTCGTGATTTATAAGTTAATCTTGAGGGCGGTGTTTATTTCAGTGTCGCGTACTAACTACCTGCATGTAAACAAAGCATTTTGGGAAGACACAGTGCTTTTGGCAGTACAGCATGCGTACGCCGAAACGTGTGAGCGGCAAGTGTTGTGTCAGTTGGCAGTGGCTATCCATGCTGTTTAGTATTGACCATTGGTATTTTATGTTGGATCGACGATTATACAATTTTTCTAAGTGGGTGCTTCAAACAGTTTACATATATTTATGTTAAGCTGGCTAGCACAGTAAACGCTGCCCTGTAAATCGGAGGTAACCGCGCTGAATTTGCGGTTCTGAGGATGGGGGGGACGGCTTTTGTTTAATTACGCAAGATAGGCTACTACCATTTTAGTCATCCAGAATTCTAATTTAAATTCTTTTCCTACTAGGGTTCGTTCTCCCGGCAATGGCGGTCCAATGCATCTTAATCTTGGCAGGACTTGCGTTTCAATTTCTCTGTCAAACTCCTACAATTCTGGTAAGGCGCTTCACAGTATGTCTCCCACGTTCTTTGTAAGGATGTCTGTTGTGTATAGTAAGCCACAGCCCGCCCCCCTCCCCCCCGTTTAAAACCCCGCCTTCGGATTTGTACAGGATAGAAATAGGGGGATTACCAGTCCAGACAATCTCCACCTGTTATATACCCTACTATGCAATGTTACGCAAACTGTCAATCAAGCAGTTGCATGCATCATAAGTCATAACATATATCATATGATACCCTGTATTCTAGTCATAGGCACACGATTTAAATATTAGACATAGTGTGTTATGTGGTTAACACATTGTATTTTAAGATTTTAATCCTGAGAGAGGATTTTATTCTGTTTAAGAATCTTACATTTTGTAAGTAGCAGTGCAAACAGTGTGTGTGTGTGTGTGTGTGTGTAATATATAAATAAATATAAATGACACACAGGATTTTTAATACAAAACCAATGCAGCAGAATAATCCAATTTTGGAGGATTTAAATCATTGGAGAAGCCACATGGAGGTGGTGGGGTAGGGACAGCAGCAAAGGTCGTGCAGTAACTCAGCACAGGGATAATTAGGGTGACTACAAATTGTGACTACACAGCTGAAACAATACAGTGTACTACTGTATAGCTGTTGCATATGTCGGCTATGAAGTAAACATTGAAATGCTGCTCACTGTGCACAGAAAGACATGGCATCTCCAATAGCAATGTCAAACACAGAAACATTTTGAAATGCCATGTTCTAGATTATTTTCAAAAACTTGTTCTACTTATTATCATTATGCCAGCTGTCTTTTTAACCAGTCAGATTGCAGCAGTGTTCAAAGTTTATTGTTGCAGGACAGTATATTTTAACAATAATCTGACCTAGCTCTTTTTTAGTTTCTAAAGCTTGCTAGTTCGCTGTTTTACAGTCTTCTGATAAGTTGCAGTGAATAGGCACATGCTTACACATTTAGTGTTAGGAAAAATTACAAATGTTAAAATATATTTTTCAGAGTTTTATTATAATTAAGCTTTTATTATTTGACTTGTCTCTAATATTAATAAAAGATGAGTTAGCTGTTAGTCCTGACTTGTCTGCCTTCGACTGTGGCCCATTTATGGCATGGGTTTGTCCAAAATGTATCTTCTTGTAGCAGAATGCCAATGAAATTCAATGGAAGAGAGATTCCACCAGTCCTTTGTCGTTACTGTTAATTACCAGTAGAGGGCACTGTCATACACTCAGTTACGAGTTTTAGGTTTCATGTAATTGAGCAAGTACAAGTTGGAACATTCCAGGATAACATTATTTTCAACCTACCCTACTTAGTATTGTTGGTAACGCTACAAACACTTTGATTTGTTTTAATGAACTAATCATCTTTATGAATACCCTTTTAAGATATTTTTATGTCCTTCTTTTTATTTATTTTTTGATTCAATGCATTAGATACATTTTGTTACAAAGGGATAATCATTGCAATTTAATCAGGTAGTGGAAAGCTGACTCCTATAGAACTATGGTATTTTGTTAATCCGCTACAGTTGCCTGATTGTGCTACACTGTCTCTGTCTGTGTATGTGAATATTACTGTTTTTTTTTTGTTGATAAGGTTATGTTTCAGATGCTAGTCATTCATCGTCTCCTGTCTCTTTGTCAGTAGCAACAGGTATATTCTGGCTTGACAGTTTCAGATTTTCTTACTTCAACATTGTGATTTTGTGTTTTTGATTTAGTTTTTTCGATTTAACCCACACATCTCAAACTTGTTGATTTATCATTTTACTTGGATAAAAGTGGTTGATTTGCATTGCTGTTTTTTTGCAATCCTCCCAAGTTTCAGTTCGTCTTAATGGTTGCAGTAACTTTCAGGATTGGTGTCCATTCCTGTTTTTTCAAGCCCCATTCCTTTTTAAAATGAATTCCAGTTCCAATTCCCATTCCCTTGTAATCAAGTCCAACATATAATTGATTGTTAGCAATTTGTCAGTCAAGGTACCTTTAACGCTTTGAAACGGTATTCTGAGCATTTTTTATTTCAAGCATTGCCAGTGCTACTAACTGGTCAGATTAGCCTATTTTTTTAGTGACATTTCACAGCTCTGCTTTAATGATCTAATTGCCAGCTGATTTGTAATTGCATGATCTGTTAGAAATGTTCATTTTTCATAGCCTCACGGTACCCTGTTTAGCCTAAAGGTTCTAAACAGCAGCCCAGAACAGCATTCCGCTATGCTTTCCTATAATGAACCTGCATGTTTTAGTGAAGCACAGCAGTTATTAAAGTCCCCCTTTGTATTTGTTGCAGTCGCTCTGGATAGAAAACCGTTTTCTTGCTGTTTTTGGTTGGTTCGTTTTACACACAAGCACCGGTGTGTTTGTGAAATGCTCAGTTGCTCTGCCCACCCAGTGTTTCTTTATTTCAGGGTGCCTCTTTGTTTCATGATGACTGCTGCATGGATGAACTGGATGTGAATGGAACCTGTCCAGTTAACACTCAGTGCAGACCAGGTAGATAAGAGTAGAAACTCTTGAAACACTGTGAATACAGCAACAGCATAACCTTGGGTGAAGAAAAGCACACACACACGTGTGTTCAAATGTATGTAGCGTTTTATGTGTTTGCATAACGCTTTGTTGTCAGTGATGTTTAGGGTGGAATTGCTAGAGGATGTTTTGTGGGTATTTATTTCTTCTAGTATTAGATGTATTCTTATATCTTGGACGAGATGGGAGTAGGGGGAATTTCCGTCACTCAGGCTTCTGGGAATAATGCTCTTGACTAAGCTTGCTGCTGATTTTAATTGGGTTCAGTACACACCAGCTGGGAACTTTTTAATGTTGCAAGGGCAGGGGTGTGTTTGGGGGGTATGTCCTCTTTGTCAGGAAGCTCATAATAATAATAGTAATAGCTTTCAGACACATTTCAATTGAAACAGGTTGAATCTAGTTTAAAATGCCTTTTTCAAAGCAATTTGGTTTGCTGGAAATGAGGAGTGCTAGAGTCCAAAAGTGTCATCTGTCCTGTAGGTTAACTCTTTCAGTTGGATGTATAATAGTGTTGAAAGTTAGCAAACAGCATGTATATAAGGCAAACCAACTAAGGATTATATTACATTTTAATTTTCACAACAATAACCAATTAATGTCGCATTCCCAACATTTGGAAGCTTCAGTTGGAAGTTTTAAGTACAGTATCTCCACGAGATCCATAGGATAACAAATTGTAAATTAACATTTAAATCATGCTAATGAACTTTTTTTTTTTAATCTTTTGAGCATTATGTAACTTTAGTGTTTGTTTTAACAGAAGACTAGTGTTAAACTGAACAATTGTTTAATTTGTAATTGTTTCTGTACATGCTTAGTTCTCTAGGGGCTGGTTTTTAGGGATACACACCTAATAGTATTATTTTTTTATTTCTTATCAGGTTGTTATCGGCATCAGTTTGAGAATGGCACCACATGCCTCCAGTGCAAGTCTTTAATACTGCTGTATAATGTGACAGAATGCAGCAACAGTAAGTAACCTTATTTTTTATTTACTTAAACTTTAAAATTGGATACTTAGTGCGTACTAAGTCTTTTAAAATCAATTTTCTTGACATTATTGCTGTTGTCTTGTGCTCAATTTTCTGTTTCTTTTTTCTGTTTTATTTATTTTATGCATTTCTTCTGAATATGCAAATATTTCACAACAGTAAAGATAATCTGCTGAATCCTGATACCTTTGGGTTGTGGTTTATGTTAGACCATTGGAGTGGGTTTTGAATTGCAGGACATGAATTCATAATATGCCACAAATCCACAGCAGCTTTTCATTTGTAAAGTTGACAGAAATGTCTGTAAAAAAATAAAAGCACAGATGCAAAATAATTACTGATTCTGCTTTACTTTCATCTCCGGCTTCCCCAAAGGGGAAGTCAGTTTCAATGACACGGTCCATGGATTTACTTATCGAAGGGTATTTACAGTGCCGTGTCTCCCTTGAGGTGCAAAGTCAGCAGCAAAATAATTAGATCAAAGCTAATTAAACTGGGGGAACTCAATTAAAATTACAGAAATTGATTACTTTTATAACAGTTCTAGAAAGAATCTCTTCTGATATATTGATATGGTTTGCATCTTGTTAATTGTAAAACTGTTAAAGCATGTTATCCTATTTCCCCACTGACAGTGAACTCCAATGAAACCTATTTGTGGACAAATACAAGCACTGCAGCACCACCACAACCCACAATTGGTAAGACAGCACAGTTGCATACATGTTTACTAGTCCATCTGATATTAATGTTGTTTATCAAGTGTGTGTTTAAGTTCTAATAATCTCAGGGTATACACTCTGCATGCAAACTTTCCTTTGTCTATTCTGTAGCTTATTTGATTAATTCTAGTTTAATGTATCACTCTTAACGTGCCATGACCCAACAGAGAATATTGTATTTACCTGCCCTGTTAGGACAGTGACATCATCGCTTTTTTTTTTTTGTGTGGCAGGTGGACCAGCAGTAGCAGCCTCTCTTCTCTTAGGAACGCTGTTTATAAGTTTGTTTCTAATCCTGTCGGTGGCTTCCTTTTTCTACCTCAAACGATCCAGCAAACTTCCAGATGTTTTCTACAGACGAAACAAAGGTACAACCCTTATTCTTCACTATATAATCCAAAGGCGGAGTAAGTGTGTGCTGGGCAGATTCTTTGCCCTATTGGATTTCATTTTAATACAGTAGGGGGAGTGTAATAAATTCGTATGGCGAGGAGTATGCTTGTTATTGTACAGAGTAATGACCCAATACACTGACCCAACAGTCCTGTTTTAAAGTAAAACAGTTCGGATATACTGGGAATTTTACTGCATACACTATAATTTTGTATCAGTAATAATCATAAAGTAGATACTACCTCTAAAGTGTCCACATTCATACAAGAATCTGTTATTTTTTTTAAGCAAAAATAATTGCCCCTACCGTGTTTGATTTTTCTAATGCTTGTGGATATAATTTATTGTAAAACAATAATGTATTAGGAAGCCAATATAAACTGTACAAAATGCATTCTTATATTTAGCCCTCAAGTATGAAATTCACATTTACATTACAGATGGACCTGATGTTGCTCTCTGTACTTTGTAACAAAGTGTTTTTTAAATACTCCAAGGTACACAGTTTTATATAAAAAAGTAAACAATAAATGACAGGCAGTGTTTTATCGCTGTATTTCCATCTCATGGATCTAATAGGGATTAGTTTTTATTTCTCTGTCAGATTGCCTCGTGGGTTTAAACAGCTTTCTAATACACTGCCTGTCCTTCATTATTCTCTGATTTACTCTCGTAAGTACTGTAATGTCAGTGGTAGCTGTTTCTAATGCTGAAACCAATCTACAGTGTTAACAATAAAAACACAAATACTGTGCATTTAGGATTGTTTTTATGTAAGTGAAACTCTCTCTCCTGTGTTTAACAGTTTCTTGCCATACAGTTGTTTTTATTGATGTGTTACTGAAGTTGTACCTTATGATGCTTTTCATTTTTCCTTTTGTTTTAGCATCTATACTGCAACCCAGTGAAACAGTAAGTTGTATTTTTTTCAAACATCTGTATTTGTGTGTGTGTGTGTATAAATCCTGGTTTTATTAAAAACAGTGTCTTTCCCATCGATTGAGATGTCATACTTTCACTTTAGCTTTTGAATAGTTTAAGAACTACTCATCCAGTTGAGGTGAAATTTGATATGGGCATTCCTTAGAACCAATTTTCTTCACGGTATGCTACTTTTGTAGGTAACTTATTAGTTTGTCTAATAAAAGCACTGTGTTAAAAATTGCTCACCCAAATTTGATAGAACTTTGCAATTGGTACAATAGTTTATTCCACATACTGTGAGTGTAGGGTTAATGTGTGTGATTTGAGATAATCTGACAAACCTTATGTTGTTTCAGGCAGTGATGATTCCTACCCCAACATCATCAGGTATGATTTCAGTATTAATTAGTAATAAAATCTGCTTTTTTTGTAAAAGCATTATTCTGTCTAGCTCTAAAATTAATACAGAAGAGCTACAATTTTTTTTTTTTTTTGGTTGCAAATTATAGGTCATAATAATCATTAACAAATGTTGTTAGACTTGGAGATGCTTAGATTTCCAAGAGTAAAAATAGCATTTCACCTTTAACAAAACCAACACTAATCACATTTATTATCAGCACCTTTGTCAGTGATGTTATTAGAAAAAAAAAAGTTTCCTCCTGCACAGGAACAGAGTCTTTATTGTCCCAAAGTTTGTGCAAGCAGACTTTTTACCTGTGCAGTAGCCAAACTGAAAGCGCCAAGAAAGATAATACACATGTGACCAGCATCCATGTGAGGCCCGTGATTCACTTCTAATGGTGTTCGGAGGATAACCAGTCCTTGTTTCTTTCTTGGTACCATTCCAAGGAAATGTCAACCTGATTCAGACTCTTCAGGTTGTCCTTCTGCGTGTTTTTGCATTGTAATGTAATATGGTCATTGATTGTTTGTAATTTTCAGCAGTTGCTGAACACAACCCTAACCCTTCGGAAATGCACAGAATGACATTTTATTCATTCGATCTTATACATTTTTGAAAAATATAAAAATACATTATTAATTCAGCAGTTGATTTGGAACTTTTTTTTGTACTAATGAGCACTTGTTTGCTAACGGTGTGTTAAATTTAAAATCACTGTATGTGTCATCTTTAAAATTGTTTGAGCATATTGTAGATTTGTACAAAGAAAGAAAAAAGGTTTTGTATTATCATCATCAAAAAAAAGAGTATTGCAATAATACTAACAAACCAACTTCAAATTTGTTAAATTGCATTGTTTTTAAATGTTAAAGGAGTTTTAATAAATGTCAAAAGTAGCTGTGGATTCTGCAGACCTGCCTGTAACATCAGTCAACCTGTTTCCATGCGTATTCCCCCTGATCTTCAAGATAAGGCTTTTTAATGTATGCCTGTGGTATTTTATAACTGCTAACTTCAATGCCATTGACACAGATAACAATATAGTGCTTGAGAGCTAATAGAAAAATATGGAAAATGTGTAATTAATTGCTTTTTAAATGCATTTACCCATTTTATATATTTCAGCAGGATAGTAATATGCAGAAAGACTAATACTGAACTTAACTAAAATAAAGATTAAAACAGTTTCAGGGCAACAGGGATCCTCGGGACCATGTACACCACAGTTTCACACCATGTACTGTACAGTACAATATATTCTAGTGTAATAAAAATGCATGTCAGTTTTTCAGGTGCTATCACTATGACGAATTGCAGAAATACAGTACTAAAAGAAATTTGAATTTGTAATTTAATTTACTAAGTTTCTTTTAGTATTTCTACAGTTTGCACTGTTGCATTAAATGTGGATGGTAGGACCCAATTCTGCTTTTGTTAATACATTTAATATCAGTCATGTGGTTAGGTATAGAAGCATGGAAAGCTGTTAAAGAATTTGATACTGCCGTCAAGAGTGATTTCAACCCCACCCCTCAAAAAACAAACAAAAGCAATGTAGACATGTAAGCAAGCAGAGAACTCATGCAAAACTAGTCGTCTGCAATATTCAGAACCAAAACAGTGGTACATGCCTATCCTAGCACGTAATTCTTTCTTGGATGTCTTGTTTACCGATTGATTTTTAAAATGTAAGCCATGTTTGTACAGTGCAAATTCATCAGATACAGAACTGTTCTTTAACACATATTGTAAGGCAGGTGTTTTTTCATTTCAGTATTTGAAAATTGAATTTTTTTTTTTTTTAGTACGGAAGCCAAGATATGTAAGAAGGGAAAGACCTTCAGTCATATCTACTTCAGCTACAATGTCATCAGCCACAACCACAAGAGTGAGCAATGTGTAAAGGTTTCAGCTGTAAAAACATGTGACTTAAAGACAAAAAAGGATGCTCAAAGGAGTGGTTTTCTTCAGTGCATGAAGATAAAGGTTTGGACAAAGACAGAGCGTAATAGTTATTCCATCCAGTTTGTGCAAAAATACTGTGGGCACCTAAGTAAGAAAAAAAATGGGGAAGAGATGTTAACATGTAACAGTATTTCATTGTGATTTGCAATTCACTGCTACTTACTAGTCTTACTTCCCCATTTATATTTGGCAGTGTGGATCAGGTACAAGTGGAAAATGTATATAGCTTTTGTTTGATTATTTTCATGTCTTTAATAATGCACTCCTAGGTTTACTGAGCAGTGAAAATGCACTATTCGTCTACTTCTGTTTTCCTGACGAAAGCTCTTTTAATTTTTTTTAAATGATTTATTTATCTAAATGCTGTAACTGGTAGAAACCCTTGAGCGGGAGGGTGTTTTTTTTTTTTTTAGAAATAAGTCACATGCCAAAGAATTCTATTTTTTATTGCCAGGAACTAAATGGACTGCCAAGAATAATTTTGAACTTGGATACGCTCTCATAGATGGCTTAGTTGCTCAGGCAAACTAATTTAGTTTAGTTCATAGTTGTTGATCTAAAAATCATATTTTAGTCCTGCAGTTGCCTGGTTATGAAATCCATGTGGGTCTCTACCACGCAGTCGGTGTTTTGTTAAACGTCCAGGGCTGTAACCTTCACAAAGGACGCAATCTAGAAACTGGTTATACGTCAATCACTACAGGACAACATCAGAGCTTAAAAAAGAAAGTTGCAACTAATGTTGGTCTAGAGTAGACTGATATTCATTCATCAATCCTATGCAGTGAAATGATGAAAATAAGATTAAACCGTAATCTTCCTACAAGAATGGCAATCACATGAAGATGTAAAAGGCTCTACACTTGAAGAGTAAGTAGCGGGGTTCCGAAAAATATAGCGTAGTGCTGTTGTAATATGTTATTTCCTTGTCATACTCAATGTGACATGTCAATCCAATTGACTGCCTCTGTGTTAGGAAATCTAGAATGGTGTATTGCCAAATGTTTATTCGAAGTAAAATTATTTTTAAAACCTTTGTGACAGTGTCAAAGTGGTTTGCACTTTCTGTACTTATGCTTCATCATGTATGTATATAATCGTTTTAAATGCAGTTTGCAAACAGTGTGCCAATATTTCTGTCTTAATGTTTTTGATTTTGTATAGCATATGGCATATAAAAGCCCTAATTTATAATTGAACATAACGTTGTATTAAATATTCTACATGGACAACTAACGGCCTAACAAGAAAATGCATTTGCTAGATCACAGTGGGGTCTGATTTCGATCCAAACGTTGATCGTAATAACCATCTAAATCTATGGCCAAAATTCTGCAAAATGATATTGCAAAAGTCTACCGGAAGCCATAATAGTAATACAATATTTCATGTTAGATTGTGATATGACACAAAATGTCATATTTTTTTCAATTTTAGTTTTTTGTTAAGTATATGGGAAAACTACAATACAGTATGTAATTCAATATGTTAACGTAACATTATTCAGCAGGTTTCATTTTACTTTTGTAAAGGAAAATGAATCTATTCTGTAGGGTGATGCAAAACTTTTGGCCGTAGCTGTATATTATATTCTATTTTACTCAAAAGCATCAATGCATTGATCACATTAATATTAATATTACCAAATACAATAAAAATACAGTGGAGCGAGATTTAAATCAGGTTTATTTATCTTGGGCCGGTGCTTTCAAGATCTGCCGCTGTTAAGATTTGTAAACTAGACCCCAGTGTCCAGTATGTTTGATATCTAAATTTTTAAAAATAAATAGAATTTGGATGTTTGCTTCTGCAATGTGGGGATTGCTCTCTATAGTGTACAGAACAGCATACTTGTTTTATTAATAAACTGCTTCTCTGCTGTTTTAATTCTGTGCTGTACACCTTTGTACGTACGATCAGTGTAAGGGTCTTTGATGTGATCTCTTTCAAAAACTATTAGGAGATAATATCCTCCTTTCTGAAACGCCACTGGCAGTTAGTGAGTTTGTCGGTTATTCAAATTTTAAACAAATATATGCAGAGGCATTTCCTTAACCAAAACCCAAAGCGCAGATATTTCCTTGGTGGTGTTGAATTCAATGGGCTGCTGTTAGGTTTATATGATTTAATCTGAACTTGTCATGTGACCAAAATGCTGTATTACCAGTAGCAAATTACATTTCCCTCCATGGACTATAATGAAGCCCTTTTCGGGATTTTTACGTAAACAATATGTACAGCACTGTTTTTGTGTAATAGAAGAGAGGAAGAAAAATTCCAGTGCTGTCCTTAGCAAGTTGGGGGGTGGGATGAGAACGGATACTGTCATTAGATACTTTGTATGCTTGGTATAAGACAGCATAAATACTATTTTTATACTACAGCTGTTATACAGCAACTATATGACTTGTAATTGTGTACATAAATGTTTTGTTTTTTTATATGGAACATGCTGCATTTATTGTTTTATTTTGTACCAAGTATTGCCAAATGTAGTTTTTGTATGTGTTAATAAAATGTGCACCTTTGTGGATAATTATGCTTTCAAAATAAACATTTTTTTCTAATGTCTTCTCAATTTGTATCTTTTTGTGTGTGTGTGTGTTTTTTTTTTTTTTAAACTAATTTTAATTAATGTATTTTTAATTTTACATGCAGCAAAAAAGCAATGAAATGCAGAATACATTTAACAAAAAACCAAATAACATAATTCTCATAATTTATCCTGTACATTTCATAATGATGTATCTGTGAATATGTAGCCGCTTGGAAAGTAATATAGTCTGAAGGAAAGTTTCTATAAGCTTATGAAAAACCTGCCTATTCTTATTATATGTTTTATGAAGCAACTTGTATAATTCCATCATTTTAGGTTGAACTTGTTATAGACAGCACATCTTACATCTTGTAAAAAAAGTTTATATTAATGTAGTTGGCTGAATCCTGTTGTGAAACTGGTTTTGCCTGTATTGGACACATTTTCCAGTAAAAGTAAAAAGAAAAAGGGGGGGGGGGGGGATCCACAAAGTAAAGCAGGGCCCCCCTCCATTCCATAAAGGTCCCGAAAGTGGGAGAGCTACCTACAGCCACGCCACCTTGACAGTGTCTGATGTATTTCATTGTATATTTTTGTGTTGCTTTTTGTAGGGAACTAGACACTGTCCCTCTACCAAAGGAAATATTCATTTGTATTGATTTGTAACGATTGTAAAGGCATTGCATCGTACGTCAACATGTTAACGAGGTTAAATCACAAAGTTAAATAAGCACCATCAGGTTTTTATTCGGTATTGCCTAAAATATGACTTTTAAGCCTGCTTCATCTTTGATACTGTGAATTCTCTATTTTAATAGCAGCTGGTAAAGGACACAATTATTTGTTTTGCTTAATATTTTAAGATGAATTTAAACAAAGGTTTAGTGAGTGAATACCAGGAATCAATTTGCTTTGTAAATTTAAAGTCACATTTACGGTTAGTTAAATTTGTTAGTAATTTGCATTATTTTGATTGATATTTTACACAACCTTATGGCTTTTAGCTGGCGTTAGGTCTGTTGGTACACATTCTATAATGTTTGGAGGAAATGTTTACCTCCTGTGTCATTTGCTTTCCCACACAGTTTGGAATGAAATTTAGTACATGCAGTGCTTACAGAACGTGAGTCACATCCTCACTCCTTCATTTAACAGACAATCCCCTGCTGACAGACAATCTTCTGTTATCATACACTGTACTGTTACAATGTTCCCACAGTAGAGCCCACTGGCTGTGAGTTTCCAACACCTGCCTGGTTTGTTCTATCACAATAAAAATCATAGCACGTTACATCCAGGTACGCTGGAATATTTACAATAAGAACTGCACCTGCACGCCGGTCTCTCCTAGACATCTGCTATTGTATTATTGCACCTAGCAAATTTGCAGAAAGACTAAGGAGGGTCAGTCTCAGAACTGAATGGCAAGGTGTGTTTAGGATTGTGACACACTGACCACTACAAAAAAAAAGGAAAGCTCTCATTTTTTTTTGTTTATGTCATATTGCTGTGATGGTCCATTATTATTTTTTTGTTATGCATTCTCTACACCAGCTGAATTCCCGAAAGTAATAACTATTTTACCACACAAAGAAGTAGCAGTCACAGGGTTTTATCACATGTAGTACATAATCAGGAACAATCAGTAAACCAATAAACTGATATGAGACAAAGACATAACAGATACAATACATCATTTCTAAAGCAGTTCTCATTGCAAATCTGTTGAGGTTAACGGAGCAGGCAGTCAAGTAATACATTTAAATTAATATTGGTGCAAGTCAAAAGCAAATGTTTTTTTTGTTAGAACCGGAATGATCTTGTTTAAAGAGAGCAATTTAAAACCAATGGTTGCCTGGTAACAAGACAAGAGGACAATTACAAAAAGAACACTAGTCACAGCTTGTAGTTCTGTTTAATGTGGTCTACTGTAAGAGGCTGGAGCAGCACTGAATTGAGGGCAGGGGTACCCTTTTGTGTTGGAGATGTAGGGTTGCATACACCAGCAGTGTGTTTTAGTGTGGATTTCAAACCATGCGCTGATCAGGAACCAACAACTAATACAAAGTAATCGCTGTATGTGGGCCTTTGGACTACAGGCAATAATGATATTCCAGAACATTGTGTCTTTGTTATGATCTACTCATAACTACTGCTTACTGTGTGTATGTGTGTATGTGTATGTGTATGTGTGTATATATATATATATATATATATATATATATATATATATATATATATAAAAAAACAAGTATATATTTTTTTGTTCATGTTGAATCCATCACTTCCATGTTTTCATCCAAGGTACAAATTTAGGTAACAATTTAAATTTGTACACATAAAACACCTGTTTCTGCAGTATATATATATATATATATATATATATATATATATATATATTAGGCTACTGTTGAGAACATGTGTGACAGGATAGCATCACGGCCCAGGCTGTCACTGGCAGGAATTAGAGACTCTGAGTCAAGAAGATTATTTATTAAAGCAGACTAGACAACACTATTACAATACACATATCTGGCACTGCAATCATTGGCCTAAAGCCTCACCTTTCAAGGTAGCCCTGCCCATAAGTTAGCTTGCAGATAAGTGGAGAGGCTGACCATGGGGAAGCCATGGCCAGGGGGGCAGGATAGCTGCCCTCTCCCGTTAGACGAAGCCAAAAAATCAGTTGGAGGCTGGGGAGGAGGAGGCGAACTCTGGCCCACAGCGGGGATGTAGTGGATTGAGGATCCTTTCCTTGCCTGATCATTGGACGTATTGTTTACTGAGGGACAAATAAGAAACTAGCTATTCGATTATCAAAGTAGTCTGGTATTGGAAGAGCCTTGAATATGCTTGATATTTATGTGATTTGATCTAAGGTTTAAATGCGTCCCCCTGCCAGAACCAGCGTTTTCCTTCATTTTGCTAGTTATATAACGTTCAGAAAGATAAAGGGGGTAAGTCTTACATTGGTTCAAACAAGAAGGCACAAATGGCCCTTTTACCAGTGTGACCAACACAGAATACATCATGGAAACTAGTGATGTGTGCCACAACAGTGCTAATCCTCAATGCGGCTTGCAGGGTCAGTGTAAGTCAGCATCTAATGTACAACAGCAGCAGAAAAAGGTCCTAAAACCTATAGATGGAATAAGAAGCCTGGCAATACGAAATAAAGGAACAGTTTACAAAAAACACAATAAAACTATTGGTTACTTCTTGACAAACGGATAAAGACGCTTATCCGAAGGAGTGTCTATGGAACACCTTCCTAAAGGAGAATATTGAGTTATTATTGCAGCATTAACACTTTTTCGTTGTTTTTGCAAATGCTAAATTAATCTAAATCTGCATGCATTAAACATTATTATTCTTGACCAGGAGAACAGGTCTTAGTAGCAAGCAAACATACAGCAGAACAATTAAAGATATGGCAAAGAGTGATATAAAACAAAGACATAATAAAGACAATAGCATTGGGACAGCATTCTAATGTAGCTGCAAACCCTAGCAGATTCTTCATCAGACTAATGCTTTACCAGTGGGTGGATGTTTTCTGTATTTTGGGGGAGCGCCTTATGGCAACATTGTGTGTTTGCCCCACCCTCGCTGTGGATGTGTATATCAATCTTCAAACCGATCCAACACTGCGTTCACTTATCTAGGAGTTTAAAAACAGTATGTACAGTATGCTGCAATCAAAAAAGTGACTCAGTTTGATAACTGGACTACTTCCTCAAAAAGAAAATGATTTTGCACTTCCTTGACAAAAGAACCCTCTGTGTTTCACTATTCACTATTTTGTTGTTACCAGCAACACAAAAAAACAAGATGTAGATATTCAGCCGTTGAAAATTAAAGATATATGTTGAAAAGATAAGCAAACTAAATGTTTTCAAGTTAAATATGGGTATGAAACTAGTTTATCTTAATTGTTTTAGATTGTACTTTAGACACACAAAATACATTGTTGCATCAATAAGCATTACCGTGTACATTATATTTAAATGTGTTGACAGTTACACAGAAACATGGATCAGAGGGTACTATTTGAGGCACAGAGCATATCCTTGAACTCCATCACTACAGCCGTGTATGTGGACCATTTTTTAAAACCACACCTCAAGCCTTAACAGTAAGTAGACAATTAACTCTAAAAAGCTATTCCATTCTTCGGTGAGGTTATTGTTTGGGCAAGGTTCCTCCAATCAAACGCTAAATCGTGTGTTTCTGTTTGGGTGCTTCCGTCCTCCGCCAACCCTTTTTCCACACTCCTTGTAGTGCGTTGAGCTCGCTACCTCATTCTGAATGTAATTTGCATATTTATTGTCTGAAAAGACGCTCGCAGAGGCGCACAGGTGAATTCAATTCAAACATCCGTAGGGTACACAAGGAAACTGCAGGCATCGGTTCTCTTTAAGACTTTTTTTTTACTTTTCATTAAAAATAAAAACAAAAACACTTAAGACAACGAGTTGGAGTTTGCATTCAGATTCTAAGATCGGAAAGGGAGATTATATATATATATATATATATATATATATATATATATATATATATATATATATATATATATATATATATATATATATATATTTATTTGGTTTTAGTACTTTGGAAGAAACCTAAGTGTTTGTGAACTTCAATACGTCCTTTGAACTCTCGTGTCGCCGTCACCTTGACTTGCAACAGTTCCCAAGGATAAACTATTGACAAAACTTATTATGAATATACTTAACATATTATTATTGTGTAAAGTAAAACTTATAGACCGACATGTAAAATCTGTACATTTTTACCCAAATGATCTTATTGAATAATAGAATAATAATAATAATAATAATAATAATAATAATAATATAATAATAATAATAATAATTAATGAATAAATGTATCTGCTACCAAGTTCTCTGTTTTGCAACATAACCTCAATTACATTAAGCTGAATAATTTTTTTTCTTTGGTAGATTTACGTTTTAGCATTATGAAGTAAATTTATTTCTTGTATTACTCTAATACGCACACTGATGTGGTGTGTGGGTGTGTGTGTGGTGTTGTGTGTGGATAATATATATATAAATATATATTCTATATATATATATATATATCATTTATATATATTATATATATCATATATATATATATTATGGTGAAATCTATGTCACATACTTTACATACTTAGTTTACTTACAGTGTATGAAATGTGTATTTGATCTCATATGAAATGACACGCTTACCATGCTACAGTAACACTTGAATAAGAGTATGGTAGTTTATTTAGAAGTGCAGTTTACTTTAGCTGTTATTTTTATATTGTTCAATATAATATTGAACCCCTGCAGTACGTAGAGTATGAGTTTCATAATACATCAGCATATTGTGTGTGACACTTGTATGCCATTTCCATATGGGATGAATATGCTTGAAAAAATAATAATCATTCTATACAGCCATGTAGATAATTGCTCTGGGGTGTAGTTGTAAAGCAATCAAGTTTGATATCCTTCTTGTTGCATGCTTGCTGAGCAACTAAATGTTTTGGTTGTCATCCCATGCCCATGATAAATGCCCTGGTTTCTATCTTGCTAACTTGCTAATAGTATTTTCATAGATGCAATTTAACTGAGACAGTTTTACTCTGCAGTACAATTGTATAGTGTATTCTCAATGAAACCTCTGTCTATTCTCTGTTTTAAGATGTATATCTTGTTTCTCAGTCCCCAGTATGCTGCATGTTTGCATGACCCTATGATAGCTTCCCCATTCTTCCTTTTTTTTTTGATAGTTTGAAATATGCAGACTCTTTCTGGTTAATAAATGACCAGAAAGGGTTTACGCTGGCTGAGCAGTAACGTTTAGTACCGTCTACAACCCTTTACAAAGCTTTTTATAGGGTTAAGATAGTTCTGCAAATGATCACCTAGCCACAGAAAAGCACGGTGCTTTTCAAACACAATGCTGCTATGGTCCAGAAGGAAGAGCGCCCCCTGTCTGGCAGATGGCTTTCACATATACCTGTAAAGCACCTGAAACTCATTATCTGTGTAAGTGCAATACACGTGCAGAGAATCCGCAATGACTTTGCTAGTGGGGTTTTTATTACATGCTCTTTCCATTGAGCTGGTTGGCAGTATTGATTTCAATTCCATGTATGTTGTGTTCACATTGCACTAGTTCAGTAGGCTGGGTAGGTTCTGCGTTATCTAGCTGGAACCGGCTTGAGCACGCTGTCGTTCTGCTGGGTGCTGTGTTGGCCTGGTTAGAGATTTCCTCATTGTAGTTCACATTACAGCTTGCCTGTTAAATTCTGTGAGTTCACCTTAACAAAGCAGCCACTGTCTGCCTCCTCTTGTGGAAACTGTATTTGGGTGGTTCTCTTTGGTGAAAGAGAGGGAAACAAAAGTTATGTATCCATAGTGCAGTAATATAAGCCTTGCTGCATATAAACAGCTCTTTTTATAGAACAACATTTAAGCAAGAAACTGGACTTATAGTTTCACCTCTGAATTAATGATGGTTGTTTCAAGTTTAGGCCACAAGCTTGCACAGATCTTGCACGGATCCCACAAACACAAAATGTAGATATTTTAGTAGCATTCTAATTTCGGATCATTATTGGTGTGCTGCATCTTTAGAATGAACAACAATGTATGCCATAAAAAGCTTAAGAATTATAACTGCCTCTGCCAAAAATCTGCCTCACAAATAAGTTTTATCAGTTTCTAAACTAGTTTTGAACAGGAGGTAAAAAGTAAATATTTGTGTACAGCCGGCACTTACAGTAAATATGCACTAACACCGGAAATAGAGGTGCATTGAAATATACGGTTCATTGTTATCCTGAACCACAGAGAGAATTCAAAGCACAACACCAAACTTTTAATGCAGTATTGCAGTGTTATATAATGTAATGTAACGCAATGTATTTTGAGCAGTGCAAAATACTTTTTATAAGGGGCTTGTTACTTAACATTTTATTAAAGTAAAAACCGTGATACATCTTGGCCATAACTCTGTTATCTTAGGTGATATGTTCAAACACAATTTAAAAAAATGAACTTTAAACTTACAGTGGTTAACAGTTATTAGAAACAATATAAGTTTGGTATCTAAAGCCCATGTATTGAATTGCAGGTATCGGATGACGTTACAGGCAAACAATAAATCTGGTCTAAATTTACAAAAAAAAAAAAAAAAACAGACACAGCTCATACAGAAAGTTACAATAAGTGACCTGTGATACTAAATGCTGGCCTTTGTGGTTGCTAATGATTCATTGTCAGTACTTTGAAAGCCCTCCTGTGTTCCTCTCATAATCGTACTTGACACTTGGCTTTAGTCATACTGAGTAAAACGAGATATGATTGGCTGTTGGTTCTACACAAATGATAAGAAATGTGGTGAAACAGAGCTTAAATCCACAATTTCCTTTCACTTACTGTACCTCAGAAACCTAAAAGCTGGTAGTGTGGTCAGCTGTCTCTAACAAGCTTTGAGCCTTTGATGCTCCTGCTTGATGGTCATGTTGTGTCTGATTCCAGTAGGGACGTTAATGTCTTTTCAAAGTTCAGTTTTTACAGAACCGTTTTTTTGTCCTTGTTTTTTTCAGGTGAAAGAAAATGTCCGTGTTGCCTCAGGTGGTGTGGCACACAGGTTCTTCTCTGGGTGAAGATGCTGAGAAGAGTCCAGACCAACCAGAGTGCTCCATTTGCTTCAACTCCTATGACAACATCTTCAAGACCCCCAAAGTCTTGGAGTGCACCCACACCTTCTGCTTGGAGTGCCTCGCCAGGCTGCTGTCTGCCGTGTCTACGGAGCAGAGCACCGGACACATCCCCTGCCCTTTCTGCAGGCATCTCACCACCATCCCAGAGAAAGGGCCACCCGCACTCACCACCAGCCAAGAAGTCCTCTGCAAGCTCCCAGCCCACCTTCAGCAGGAGGAGCCGGTCTGGATGGAAGGAGCCATGCTGTGCTACAAGAAGTCCCCTGACTCCAGCACCTCTGACTTCTGTATCTGCATAGACATTGGGATTACAAAGGCAGAGAGCGCTGCGGAAACGGCCCCGGCACCCTCTCGTGGCTTCCTGTCACGCTGCGGTTTGCTGAACGACTGGAAGAGGTTGCTCCTCTTCATCATACTCATGATCATGCTGGTGTGCATCATACTGTGGCCCCTGCAGTGCGTCTTTACTACGGGAAGCCTTAGATGCTTTAGCAAGTCAAACGCATCCCTAAATAGTGTGACAACTATTCATCCCACCAGGAACTGAAACCACTGTAGTGCTCAGCCAGTCGGACACTCTGCATGCGCTTCAATGCAATGCACCGCTTTTACTTGTGGGAGTGATTAGAATATTTGGTATGTAAGGTTTAGAAACCTGAAGCTGACCTGATGCATTACTTTATTGAATGACAGGTCGTTTCCAGCACGCTGTTTTGTGTGTGTCTGTCTATATATACTAGAAAACCACCCCAGAGTATTTGCAATTCTATAGAAGCTATGCAGTGTCATACATTTATGGTTGTTTCCCACTGGGTGTAGCTTTTGATATCCTATAGCTATGGCTAAAGGTTTTGTATCGCGTAGAATTGTAGGATTGAGACATAATTTAAAAAACAAACAAACAAAAAAAAACTGTATGAACATAATTTAGGTATTTTACTTAACATAAAATGTAATCAAAGAAACGACACAAATAAGTCTCGTAGAAGCCATAATGCTAGTACAGTATTTCCTGTATTAAGTATATGGGAAAACTACAAAGCAGAATGCAGTTCAATATGTTAACGTAACATTGGTACTGCTAAAAGTTTACTTTTTTATTGAACAAAATGTTTGCTCTTTATTGTTGACTCCAGATGGTGGTGATTTCTGTGTTTAACCAAATGGTTCTTGCACAGTGCAGGCACACAACACACTGGTCTATGCAAAAGCCAAAGAACATTAATAATCTATGCATCAGAATGAACTATTACTAGCATCCAGTAACAATATATAGCATGCTGTAACATCTTGAGCATTCAGTGTATGTGCCTGTACCCAAAACGACACAGGCTATGGTAAAATGTAGTTGTAATATATTCTATTTAAAATGGGGTTTGAATGCTGTGTTGATGCAAACCAAAATACTGTGCACATACGATTTCCCTGTTCTAAGCCAGCATTCAATCAAATTGCCTTATCACTGATGTATTTTCATCAAAGGGATTACCGGATGAATTCAGAGTCTTGAAGTTAAATTGGAGTGAACAGTAGTGTAATTACCAGCTGGTTTCACACACTTGTTTAACTAAAATAAGAGGCTGTGGAACCAGCCACAGTGTAAGTGTGTGTTGGGAAGGAATGTTAAATGATGCATTTATTATGAGTGCAATAATACCAGGAAAGGCTGTTAACTTCACTAATGCAGTTCTATGAGTTCTTATACAGTAATCATTCCAATGTATTGCCAGTTGTCATTATGTACAATTTATTTTCTATTGCAGAAATCATAGCTACATATATACTGCATAAGTAAATCAGATGTAAAGAATACTGGGAAGTGATCATCATGATTTTAAAGACAGGTGAAGTGTTTGACCTGTTTTGTTGAGATAATGGAGCCCAAGTGCTGTTTCTTATTGTAAGGATTTGGTACTCCACATAGTCCCGTTTAAGAGGGCTAACCAATGCTTTGAAATCCATTTGTACCCCTCTAGTATTGTCTCTGACATCTTTTCATCGTCTGCATTGTTCCAACCCTGTTCTGAATTGTTTAATTTGACCAATTAAACCCCCACCCAGACCTTGAAGTATTTTTTTAAGTAGTTTAACGTGGGTCTTTCTCCTCCTTTTTAGAGTTAAAAATGTGCACTGTCGCCTGAAATGTGTGCACCAAGCACACCCAAGCAGAGCATAACAGATACAATAACAAACATTACGACACAGTTTTAGTACTTGCATGCAGTAATACAAAACAGTGTTTTAACATGTCACTGTAAATAGTGTCATATTCCATAATGAAAAAAATGTAAGGCCATAAATGTATATTTTGTAGATTGTAAATGTCATTGTTATGGTACTGTATTTTTGCATTTTGATATTTTTTTTTTAAAAAAGACTACAATAAACATTTATTAAAACTGTTTTTTTTTATCATTGGCAATGCTTATCGAAAAGATTTTTACACAACTTAAAAGGGGAATTCTGGAATGAAGATATTACAGTATACTGCCCCAGGACATTTTCCATTGCTGCAGTGTGTTTGCTTTCTGCCTGAGCAGATTGCATTGTGTTGTTATTGCAGCTTAGGGGTCATAAGGACATCCAGGTAATGGCTCTGTCACTCGTTCATGCTGGTGGAACACACCCGACTTCAACGTACACAGTTTAATGATTCAACACAAGTTCTATTTTTAAGTCTGCATCTAATAAAACTGAATTTTCCTCTGTTTAAAAATCTCTGCGGGGTATAATGTTATTTTTTAGGATTTGCTGGGAGCACCTGTCACCTCTGACCCCCAGGCAATGCACACTTCATGTATAATTTATTCACACTACCTACATTATGTGAGATTAACATTTTGAAGATGTGATTATGAATCGGGTTAATCGGAATCACATGGTTTCTGAAGTGTGGATAAAGGATTAGAGGTACTTCACACTCAAATCTGGTGCCCCCATGCTAATATTATATAATTATGTGTGCTGAGAGCATCCATTGTCACATGCTGTAGCCTAACTATTTAAATTGACAATTGATCATTTCTTGACACTCAGATTGCTCTCACCTGCACTGCCTTTCCTTGATTTAGACGATGTGACAGTGCAGAGCTATTTAATTGCTAGTCCTATTAAGCACCTGTTAGGCAAGTAATTCAAATATGTGTTTGTTGCAATTCAAGGTATTTCCCCTCCTTGAAAACAGATTTGTTTTGATGTTTTCAGAGAGAAGTTTCAGCAGCATGTTTGGATCTACAGAAACCACACTGCGTAACTAAAGTTAGGGTAGAGCTACCACCAGTGTCTTTTGAAGACCTGCCTGTTGTATCAAATAGATATGGATTGTAAATAACTTTTCTGAAGACTGCCAGTAAATGCACTGTTGGAATGAATTAGCAGTTTTCTTGGTTGCTGTGAAGAATCCATTTGGATATGCATTTGCAAAATGAGGACTACCGTGTAACTTAGCATTCAGGTAAGTGCTAGTTTATGCTCCTCTTATCATGTCTGGATATTGTACAAACCACATTAGCCAGAACTCGCCCAAAAATACAGTCGTATGTCATTATGATGAGATTAAGTTACATCAGAATTGCAGGTGTGATTTTCAAGATGCATCAGGTAATTGTAATAATTAGAAATGTTTCTTTAGGTTTGGTGAATTGTTTCAGGTACATTGTTGTGGAAGAACTTTGCAAAGCCTGTAGTTATAACAAACATACCAATACTGAATATGGAGTTTGATAACTGGTTCTACTGATGACATTTGTTAGTAAAATTATCCGGTTTGTGAAGGTGATAAGGTAGAGCGCTCTTCAATGACTGATGATAAAACCATTACTTACAATGGGGAGCTGGGACTCGGATTGACTGCTTGGAAAGGTCACTGTTGTTGCAAAATAAGTCGGTGAAAGCTTATCACTATTATACAAACTGGCCTGTCGAGTGCCACTGTTTTTTAGAATGGGATTGCTCATTTAAATGGGAATGAGTTATTCTGCTTTTCAGTTACATGCTATGTGTTTAGAGCTGCCTTTAATGCAACAATGTAAATAAGACTCCCATTGCATGGCACCTTTTTTTTTTTTATCCATTCCTGGTTTTACAATGACTTTAAGACACACCTGAACTTGTTACCTAAACACAGTAGCTAATCAGGCTCATAGTAAAACCTGGGATGGGTGCAACAGGAGTCTTATTTGCATCTCTAATGGATATCAAAAAGTTATGTTTTAAGTATATTAATGCAATACAAATTCCAGTATACTTGAGGCGCAGTACAACATAGGGTAGGTGATCTTTATTGCTATCGACATTCCAGTAATAAGAACGTAGAAACCAGTCCTTAGGCATATGGTGAGATGAAGTTCAAGAGTGGCTTCTGCAGGATAACAGCCTCAGGCAAGGTTCAGTACTGAAATATAAACGTTTATGCCCTTATGAAAAGCAAACTTTTTCCACTCTGACTAAGAATAACCGTTAAAGTTTAGTATTAACTGGAAAAGGGACCAAACCACGAACCAGTTTCCACCCACTGACTTTCTCCACCTAAAACCTTTATCCCAGATCATCGGGCTGTCACGTAGTAAACGTACTGTAGTGGCATAACGTGGACTTGAGCGATTTTGAAGGAACATGATCCAGCATTAGTATGAACGATACCTAAATACCTACAGATGTTTGTTTATAGTGCTTTCATAAAAACTGCTTTCGGAATAGTAAATGATTACGTAGTTAGTACAGAGGGGAGACCCACAAGCTTGTAGGTTAAAGGCATGCCATGCAGGCAGACTGATTGTAAGCTCAGCTGAAGGAGCCTGACAACAATGTGATGGAACATTAGAATTTTTATTTTTATTGGCTGCAATCTGACCTACAGTGTTGTGTTGAATAAATGTCCATATTCTGAAATAAATAGGCAAAGAATCAAAATGCAATCATTAAACGCACCAATAAGGGGACCAGTAATAATCTTGCTAGGGCCACTATCCTTGATGATCACTTCTTTAACTGTTTGCCCAATGTATCCAATGTTGTTCTTATCATTTTATTATTATTTATTTGGCAGACACCTTTATCCAAGCAGCTGGCTATAGGTTGTGTGTTGTTCTAGGTACAGGTCTGCAGTGTAAAATCTTCTTTGTTTGTAATGGAATGTTTTTGGGTGTGGTGGGGAGGATTCAACTTTAAAAAAAAAAAAACTAAAAAAAAACAAACAAAAAAAACCCCCAAGAAATAAGGAAGTAGAGTAAACAAACCTTTCACCTAATACCAGCCGGCATCGGGGAGGGTTTATTTTATATATATATATATTTTCCGCTATCTCTCATAAAAGTGCATACGGTGTGTCTGACTGCTCTTTGTTTCCTGATTTAAGTGACTGATGTGGCATCAGGAACGAACCGGTCACAAAAAGCAGCTTTGTTTATCATACAGCCAACTGGAGCATGCCAGTCAGAGGGCTGCATTGCACAGGTTTATTACAGCGCCAAGCACACAATCCCAGGATAACCACAATATAGGTTAATGATGCAATCCAGGGCCGTGTTCAATTTCAGGTTCAATTACGCTGCAGTAATTACAACTGTAATTACAATTACACTAAAGAGTAACGTGAACCACCCACATTAATATATCTACTCTATTCATTCTAAATAACCAAGCAGTAATCACAGCTACAAATGCAGTTGAGAACAGTGATTGAATTGCAAGGACAGTAATGTTGATCTTTAGTTTAAAAACAACATTGCTTTGTAAATGTGTACAGTTAAAGGCTGGGTGGATTTCAAACTGCACTGGCTTCTCAGAGATTCTTCTTCTCTGATAGGTTTCCCCCCAGGGTCAAGGTGTGTTGAGTCCCTGTAGCAATGCTGCATTTCTTTTTGTTTTTGATGTTATCTTGACGATGGAATCCTTCTTTGAGACAAATGGTGCCAATGCTGGAGAGTAGGTAAGATTCCTATTACATTTTTTTTTTTAACTGTCCCCTTACATTATAATGTTTGATTTATTTTTTTTCTGCCTTCTGATATTACTATTAAGGTGTTTAATTGCAATGACCATGTAGTTGTGAATCCTCGAACCCTGACCCTCATTTAGTGCCTTACTATTACCTATTGAACAAGATAGTCGAGTTTTTCACCTTCGTTTGCTTTCAGGAAATTGTGTTTCTTAATTTATGATTCTATGTAACCAGTAAGCGTTTTCTGACATAAACCTTTAGATTTGAAGGGTTCCGGTGAAGCTTGTGACTGTCTGGTTCATTGAAAGCCTACAGATCACTTGGCTATCCTGGGAAATCAAAGTGCTTCTGCACACATGTAGCTGTGCTGTATAACCACTAGGCTGGCTGGAAAAACCTGAAGCCTTCAGCAAACTGACGTTTCCAAATAAATCTTTCAAACAGGCGTTCACGAAGTTGGCACCCTGACAAACTGCTATTCTGAGCTTCTGACCGGTCTATCTAATTGAACACTGGAGGTGAATGCCACAGCTTTCAAGTACGTTACTGTGTTTGTCGGTGTAATCTCGGATGTGCAATGCATTTGAAGGGTTACTTGTTGATAAAAGGGGTTGGCGTTGTAGACGTTTCCTGTCCTGTAATGACTCAATAGCAACAATAGAACAGAAGAGTTTAAAATACAACACTGGATATATAATGCTATTTCATAAAGAAAACCCCTTTGAAGCACTACCAGAGCCCAACATTGCCATGGCAACAGGTTTCTTAAAGACGTCGTGGCAGGCTGATGGCACTTGTTTCTCGGAGCACGGTTATGCGTTTCATTAGAAAGATGATAGATGAGTGATTTGATGCTTATTTAGCTGTGCGACTTGTTCTCTCAGTTGCTCGGGTGTAGACCCAGTTTAACAATGGGACTTTGCGGATTGACTCGGCAGCATTTAGGTTGTTGAGAGGCAAGAGGCGCTCGTCATGTCGTATTTTTTATTTATTTATTTATTGCTAGCCGATTCACTCGTGACTCTGTCACTCTTATCTTGCTGCTGGATAGGAAAGTTAAATAGGGGAAGGGTGGTTAATAATAATTCTTGCCTTGGTGGTTCAATTTCATTTGTTTCTGGAAACTGTATACTGTAAACGCTATCTGTTCCTGGAGTGACGGTACAATGACTTTGCGTTGTATTTTACATTACAACCGTTAGTACATTTCCATATGGCCTTGTAGTTAATTATCTGAGTTATATTTTTGTCACACAAGCCGAATTAGTCAGACTTCCATCTCTATCTATCTATCAAGGATTCCTTGCTTACTCACAGTGAGCTAGCGACTATGAACAAGGAAGTCGGGTTATTTAAACAATGAGCTTTCTCCAAGTTCCCGGTTTGAATTCCTTTGGGGAGGATGGCTCGCACTAATGCTATTTACACACTGACATGTACACACATTGCATGCATAGCTGTTTACTTTAAGCCAGTAAGGGCTAGTTTTTTGTTGAATCATCTTTAGACTCAAGGCTAACGCTTTGCAATATAGGGCACTTCATGAATCATGTGGTTGCTGCTGTGTAAGGTTGTTCTTATGAATAAGGAAATTGGTAGGGGTCAGTATTTAATGATAATTCCATACATCATACCTCCTGTGTGCGTTCATTTATTACACACTGTGGATTTTAGATGGGCAGTTTTGAAAGACACACATGCTATAGTGACACATGTATTTTTACATGTTACACAGCTCTTTTGCATGCATTGGTTAAAGTGAGCGGGGGCCCAGCCCAGCCCACTATCTAAAAAATTGCTAAGGAGAGGCAGCCCCACCCCGGCTATATGGAACTAGAGGCCAAGGGTAGGTGAACCAATATTATAGGATCATTGAAATTGTGGTGGAACTACAACGAGGAGCGTACGATTATTCATGTAAACAGTCCAGTTTCAGAAAGACTTTCTTCTTTGATGTGCTTCATAAAATGTCGAACTGGGTAGTTTTCTAATCTCTTCCTGGGATAGTCAGTAAGGGAAGCTGTTTTTGTCATACTCATTAAAATTGTTAATAATCATCAAAACCACATGTGTAGCTACTGTGAGTTTTATAAATGGTTCCTTAATGTACTCAATCAATATTGGGGTGTAAGGGACGGTTCATATTTATACATTGTGAACTGTAGAAGGGGGTGTTTTTATTTAGTTTATTTTGTACCACTAAAAATGTTTTAATCGGTCCCTCCTTGACGTTTTAGATATTGTTACATACAGATATGCGTGGCTAGATGTTTTATTTTGTTTTCATAACCCTGGTACACAAAGAGCCCTATGTTTCTGTTGTAAATGGTGGATCAATTCAGATTTTAGATAGACCCCCAGGCTGCGCTCGATCTAGTTAAAAACACTGTTCATTAAGATAGCAAGTTCAGTTTAAGGTTAACTTGTAGATGGATCATTCGACTGAGGCTGCTCTGCCAATGCTATTAAACAGTTACTGGACTCGAGATTAATGTGTGTATGATCCCCTGCCTCAGCATAGTGGAACACAGCTGCCTGCTCTAGAAGTTTCTGAAAAAGTCGGCCGCACAGCCTGGATCGCTTTCCAAGTTCCAGCTCCGCATCTGAACACAAGAAGGAGACTGTAGTGGAGCCGGCACCTGATAATTCACTTGCATTTCCACAGTGACAGTGCTGACCTTTGAGCAGACACAGAAGTGAATGGAAAATCCCAGCATACACAGATGTGTGACCATTTTATAAGGAACAGGAAATAAAGCAGTTGCAAGCTGAACCATGTGGGATTCATATGATGAGCGGTGCAGTATATAATGCCATGGGTAGTTAGCTGTTAGGCGGTGGTACAGTGCAATGGTGTTGCAGCAAAGGCTTATGAGAAGGTGTATGATAGTTGGATTAGGAATAACGGGGATAATCTATTTTGCACTAATCTAAAATGCACTTTAACTGCTTGATATACACTGAACAAAAATGTAAACGCAACATGTAAAGTCTGAAAATAAGATTCTAGAAATTCTCCATACACACAAAAAGCTTATTTATCTCAAATTTTGTGCACAAATTTGTTTACATCCCTGTTAGTGAGCATTTCTCCTTTGCCAAGATAATCCATCCACCTGACAGGTGTGGCATATCAAGAAGCTGATTAAACAGCATGGTCATTACACAGGTGCACCTTGTGCTGGGGACAATAAAAGGCGACTCTAAAATGTGAGGTTTTGTCACACAACACAATGCTACAGATGTCTCAAGTTTTGAGGGAGCGTGCAATTGGCATGCTGACTGCAGGAATGTCCACCAGAGCTGTTGTCAGAGTATTGAATGTTTATTTCTCTACCATAAACCACCTCCACCGTTGTTTTAGAGATTTTAGCAGTACGTCCAATCGGCCTCACAACCGCAGACCACGTGTAACCACGCCAGCCCAGGACCTCCACATCCAGCTTCTTCACCTGCGGGATCATCTGAGACCAGCCACTCGGACAGCTGATGAAACTGTGGGTTTGCACAACCGAAGAATTTCTGCACAAACTGTCAGTAACCATTTCGGGGAAGCTCATCTGCATGCTTGTCGTCCTCGCCAGATGCATATCTGTATTCCCAGTCATGTGAAATCCATAGATTATTGCCTAATGAATTCATTTCAATTGACTGATTTCCTTATATGAACTGTAACTCAGTAAAATCTTTGAAATTGTTGCATGTTGCTTTTATTTGTTAGTGTAGTTTTGAAGTTCTTTTTCTGTTCTCGCTGAAATATGTAAACAATGCTCAGTCATACTAAAAAAACAAATATAATTGTTATAAAGCGTTTTGAGAAGCGACACTGACAAAACTTAAGCGCAGGAGATCTGATGAAAACCTTAAGCAATTCAGATTCAAAGCACACGGTCAACTGAAATTTGGAACTTGCAATTGGGAATGGAGGTAATAATCTAACAGACTGTCTTGTTTTCAAAGGAGCAGCTGACATTCAGCCTCGCACCCAGGAACATTGGACATTGTGTTCATCCCACAAGACTGCTGCACAGAACAGACAGAAGAGTTTAGCATCACAATGAGAGACTTTATTTTCTGTTTAAGTGAATTCCGCTACAAAAAACAGCTTGACCAAAAAAAAAAAAAAAAAAAAAAAAAAAAAAAAAAACCTAATCAGTTTTTAGGATGCCACCATATGTGATGCAGCAGTAATCTGAATTCAGACTCTGTATGGCGTGCAGTGGTGTTGGGTTCAGATGTAAGGTTAACACTTGATTCTCTGTTTGACCTTGTAATTATTTCTTTGGAGCTTAAGCAAGAACCAGCTGCTTGACTTGTATCTTTTTAAAAGAAATTTAGGGAAATACTTTACATGCCAAGACAGTTTGTAATTCTTTTTTATTCAAATGTTCTAGTACAACATGCCAGCTAATGGACATACAGCACTGTAACAGGCTCTGCTTAATTACAGCACAATTCATAATTATTAGTTGTGTACATATACTGTAAATACATTAATTTTAATATGCATACATATATTTCAGTCTATAGTTACGTAATATACATCAGGGCACATTAGTTCATATCTGTCTGTATCTTTCATTTAATTATAAAGTCATCTATTTACTGTAAACAATTGATTAATGGTTTCTTCATTTTTACAAAGGAAGTTAGCTTCCCCCTGTCCTGTTACGGAAATTTCCAGGATTTAATAGCATTTTTCCAGTTTGACTGCACCCCCATCCAATCCCTGGCCTCTCTCAAGCTGAGGCTGTCAGTTATACTGATTTTAGTTTTAAGGTTTTAGTTTTTTTTTTTTTTTAAACTGTCGAATGATTGGCATGGAAGTTCTCATTGTGTCTGCAGTATTACAGTACTTGCTTGCGCTGTCTCTTGTTGTATATTAATAATGTATTGCCTGCATTGCCAACTAATTAGGTCTGGTGGAATACAATGGCTCCCCCTTCTGGTTACATGCAATACATTATTCTTCCTACTGACTACCTATTCATTATCACCAGCTGTCTTCAAACACTTTCTAGGTGTCTAAGTATACTGTTAAATAAAACGTCTACAATACATTTTAAGCCCTCTTATGTAAAATAAATATACAGTACTGACACAAATGATGGATATAGCAAAAAAGTTTAGGGGTGGGGATTGTATTGTCCAAATATCTTGGTATCCCCGAATCGATAATTTTCTTCTCTTCAAAAATACGCTAAGGGTTTTAATTACCAATTCGTGGCACTCTAAAAATGATTAATTTACTAGCAATACTGTATGACTGGGTGAAGAATTTGTTTTTTATTTTACCACCAAAAAAAATATTTTCCTGAGTGGTGACTGCCAGACTGTTTTACAATATTCAATGTAGAGTTGTCCTTGGACGTCCTTAGCCAGAAAAGTAGTAAGTGGATCATTAAAATAAAAATAAAATATTTAGCATATTCTGTTTTAAAGAGGAGACGATTTCAGAGATACCAGGTTGTTTAGTAAGTAAGGGGTCTGACTGAGGGTAACAAAGGACAATGTGACACTAACTCTGTGCTGTAAATCATTTGCTGTTTCCATACTTTGTGCCAGACAGTACTGTATCTCAAAATTATTTCAAGATATCTTAATGACAGTTTGTCTGGTCTGGTTAGCACAAAGTTGTTTCAAGATAACTGTAAATTTAGATGTCTGTAAATAATGTCAAGATATCTGCAATCCATTTAAAGATAAATGTAATGTAATTTGAAATCGCTCTAAATGATTAATTTGTTTGCCGAAGGATCAGGCCATAAACTACTTCTCTGGCCTTGGCCTACAAAACCACTAAGCAGTTCTGTTTTTATGAGAGAAAAAAACAGGAGTGAGATTGATAGATTTGTTGTACAATACAAGGTCACATTATTTAAAATGAATTGAACAGATGTAACAACCCCATTTATTGCAATGCTTTTTCATATTATAGAGAACAAATATACTTGCCTTTTTTATACTATAACTCTCAAGTGGATTGCATTATAAGCACGGTATATGTAGCAAAGACACTTTCAATTTAGTGATTGAAAATGCAAGATGCCCTTTTTGCATTGGTGGTGGTAGTTTAAATTGAGAGAACTCATTTGTGAGCGGGTTTGTATTTGAGTAGCTTCCATACTCTGAGTGACTGTAGCATATCCATTACGTCAGTGTATATGCTTTTATCATATCACACGTTTGATATTAAACCAATGCTCGCTGACCTTGCACTGTGTGAGAGTACTGACTGGATCTGCAGCACAGTGACATTGACAGCGCTTGGAGACTACCGCTAACAAAACTTTATTTCCTTCATAAGGTTTGCATGCAAGGGGGATAAAAAGCCAGTCGCATTTTAAAAATCCCTGGTGTTAAATCTATGTTTTTCGTTTTAGAAGTTAAAGCATTCGTGTCACAAAAGACATTCAGCACTGCAGGCAATCCAGAATGCGCTTGTCAGTTGTTTAATGGAAAGTCAAAGCATCACTCTGAGAGCAGAATATCAGGGGAGAATGCTCTGCTCATTATATGAGAACTTTTAACATCCACATTAAGCAGGAAAATTAGACGTTTTTCTTCAGCACCTTTTACCCGGCTTGCTTTTTAATAGCACTCCCCCCCCCCCCCCCCCCCCGATAAAGCAAGTTTGAACACTGACCGCTAAGGGTGTCCAGATATAGCTTCTGTTCCCTCTTGAATTGTTTCTGTAATTTGGTTCTGAGATGTCTTGTTTCCTTTTCCAGTACAATAGGATGGTTCAAACAGATATGGATGATGTCAGAGGTGTGCAACCTGCTGAATGCAGTATGATCCCTTTGCTGCTTTAAAGAAACCCTGACTCGTTCAATTAAGAGGAGCCACTATTGTAAAATCCCATGTAGAGCGGATCCTGTCTGGATCCAATTTGGTTTTCCACTGGGACGGGGGGGGTGGGATTGTTTGTTATGAAAATCAGTACCCTGTTGCATTATGAGAGGCGACAGTGAATAGTGTTTAATGTTATCAGTGTACAATGTTCTTTTCATAACTGTGGCTTCTGTTCACACTACATTTTGATTGTCCTGAGTTTACCTCGCCTTTAACAGTAGGGACACACACTTTATTCCCCTTGACACTCCCTTTTCAGTTGCTGGGCGTGACTGTGCATTGCAAGTACTTACGGTTTTGTTTGCCTGAAGTAAAAACCAACCACAACAGTTTTTTTTTTTTTTTTTTTTTTTTTCCTATCCATAGGTTTCACACATTTTCAACACTCCGAAATGCTGTCAGTACCTCACTTCAGCAGGTAGTTACAAAGTGTGTTCAGATGTAACTGTATTCAGTAATCAGACTTGCATTCTTAATCATTTAACTTAACAGTATCAAGAAGCATGAATTCAATTTGCCTTTAATACCAAAGTACAATACCCCAAAGCAACCTAGGGCTTCAATTGGTACAACCATTCAAAATCTGGCTATGACCATCATAACTGTGTTTGATCATAACTTTGCAACCGTAAACATTTCTGAGCACGTCACATGTTTCTATAAATGGAAACAGCTGGTGGCTCATAATGGAGACAGGTATTAGACAGGAGTGTGCAATCAACCATTACCAACTAAACATGTTCCTACATCATACAGGCCTTATGTTCTGGTGCAATTAATCAAATAATTTTACGGCGAAACAAAATGCGCAATAGGCAGGGATGCCTTTAGGAATGGACCGTTTCATTGACGTGAGCTGCAGCAGCGGACATTCAGCGTTCAAGTGACGTGTTGCGTTATTTTCTCAGAAAGGTTCCTAAGTGCAGTGAATAATTTACATAACAAAAGAGACGCCTCGCGTTGAAAGTTTTGGTAACCACACTGTCATGTTGGGATTTATTTTTAAACCTATATTTGGGAATACTAAGACCATGACAGACTACAGCTGAAATTAGAGGCTTGGCTGTTTTTGTAGATTTAATGGATTGTCCATGCCAATGTTAATACTATGTACTGATGTAACTTCAAACAAACACTCACACTTTTGTTTAAAAAAACAAACAAAAAAAAACGAAACCAATGTATATAGCAACAATAGTTTTAAAGACAGGAATCCTAAGAATATAGAGCTGGCTTGGTTCATTTAATAAGGTAGCCGGTTCACATTGTTTGCAATCTGGTTCTTGTATCACATTCCGATAGAAACATTTTCCCAATATAATAAACATATCTGGCTGCTTTTTTTTCTTCAGTAAGACGCGCAGTCCAGAGTTAATACAACGTTACATGTGCTTCAAGTGTCTTCAGTTATAATTCAGTGATTGGAAAAGGTTTTGCTTGCATCTTGCACATTTTTTTGCAGGGGGATAATAGCTTAAGCCTGCAATCAGATATTATACAATGGAGTAGCATTTGCACCAGGTTTTGTAAAAGAGAAAAAAAGGATAAGATAATTAACTCAATATATTCATTTAAGAGGTCCTTCAAAATACCTATGGTTTTGGTATTAGGCCCGTGACGTTGCCGGTTTTATTTCTCTTTCATAAGTATTGTGTAAATTATACAGTGAAAAGTTATTGGGTGATTTCATAAACACACTGTTGGACACAGAACCTGGTTAGACACCATCACCTCAGACCATTGTAAAAGTCAGAGGCTCTGTGGTTCACCAGACTTGTCACCCTTGGACTTTAGTGCTGGTGTTGAGCCATCACACCTTCTCTGTGCGACTAAGTCTCCAGATGACTTGTGGAGCCACCTGAAAATCATAGCAACCACCAAACCACAGGACGAAATGAGGTCACAATGTGCCGACTGAAATCAAAGAATTACTATGTGCTAATGGTGGAGCACAATTCAAACGTAACACGAATGTGTTTTACAGAGTCGTTTATGACTCTCCCTGTATATGAGGGTCTGTGGGTGCATTGTATCCATCTAAACAGTAATGGATCTAAATCGCCACCATTTAAATATTGTAATATTACCAATCCTGACATTTTTTCTTTTAAAAGACAATAATACACTCTCGCACAAACACTGAGAGATGGATTTCTCTGTCCCCTTCTTATATTGATTTAAAAACTGGCTGTATTTTGATCCTCTAACTAGATTAATTTTATAAAAGGTAAAGAGAAGCTTAAGCAAACCTCTCTGCATTAGTTAATAGGTACTGCCACTGGATGTTAATTTTTTTTTTTTTTTTTTACCACTAACCATATATTTGTGGTTAGTTCCAGAGCTTCAGGTAATTATTTAAAATGAGATACACACCAGTAATAATAATAATACAAGACAATACCTACAAAGACATCAGTGCTGGCAGCAACAACCAACTCATAGACTTCATTGGTGCCCACATCATGGGGTAAAATAATAAAACTTTTTTTCTTTTAAAGAGTGCAATTTCTGCATCTGTCAATGCTCAGTTTTTTTGAGCTTTTATCAAGATCGCAGGTCTTTGGTTACAGTAGATGTATGCAGAAAAATCCAAGGAAGTGCAGCTGCTACATCTTAAACATACACATTATAAAAAAAATAAAACGTGGAGCTTCATAGACTTCTGGGTGACGAAACGAATGTGCTTCTTTGTCTTCAAGCTTCTGCCATGTCTATCTCTTCTGCTCGCCGGGACACAGTGCCTTGGGGTTGCGCTTTTAGAAAAGGCACTGGCTGCAGAACACAAGCTGAAGGGAGAGAGGTATCGTGTCGATCGCTGAGATTCATTGCTGTCCCATCTTAAGAGTCAGTTCCTGCAAGGCTTGGGGTGGGGGGGGGGCGGGATGCCCCCCTTTAGGCATCCCGTTTCGCAGTGCTTATGACACAGGGATCTGCCAGTACAGCTGAGACAAAAATGGCATTGCTAGCGCTTTAGAAACTTCCAAATGCCTAGAAAAAAAAGAATACATATGTAAAGAAATAGCTGGAAAGATTTTCCTTCAAGAAGCAAGTGTGCAGGATCAACATAGCACATTTTGAAGCGATAATGCTGAAACCATTTCTTACCCACCCCCCTAAAAATATTTTCTAAATGAGTGCAAGTTGTCTTGATGAGGTCAGAATTATCGAGCTGCAGTACTCACAGAGATTCCCATCTCCAAGCCCTTATCTTCTTGTATTGCTGATCCCTGGACATTTTGGATTTTTAATATTTAAATTCTCGTACACTCCCGCTGTATCCTCGTTAACCCTAAAAAACAAGAGGCAAGAAAGGGGTGAGCGCCCACAGTGTAAATCTGGACTTCCAGTCGAGAGACTATGAATTTAATAAGTATTACATCATGCGTATGTTTTCCTTCCACTAGGTGGCAGCATTGCCTTTGACAATGGGCTGCCATTGGAAAAACTAAAAGAAAAAGGCTTTTAAAAGCATTAAGGAGTGTTTTTCAAAGCGTGCTCCTGGGTCGCAACATGAGGACCCACATGTCTAGCCAGCAGGACTTACATGGAAGAAGTTCTAGAAGTGGGAGTGTGGGGCCAAAGCTTTGTGTTATCTGTAGGTGGATACCTGATGTTAGAATACTCCCTCTCTTTAGTTTTATTTCTCTGTAAAAGTCAGGAAAGACAGGATTAAGAGGACGGGCTCCAGTAGAGATACAAACGCTAAAGACATTGATAACATTGAGTGTAACAACCTTATGCATATTCTAATCCATTGAACTGGAACAAGCAAATTAACATTCGAATAGCAGTGTATTTTAGCTTATGTAACTATAAAGCAATTTCCCATTTATTTATTTTATATTATATATAATATATATATTAGTAGCAGCTCTAATGCACATGGATGTAACACTATGGGCTGGCTTCACACACACGGTCTCAAATTAAATTCTCGTGTGTGTCATGAGGAGGCACTCACCTGCTCTTCCTCTAGTCTTTTCTGGACAGTGTCTATATACTGCTGCACTGCCATGTATATAAATTTATACTGCGCCTCTGTCTGCACCATCCCGGAGCGCTGCCTTCGCACCATCTGGATCGTCTTCGGGACGTCTATATCGCAGTCTAGCCCTGGAAGAAAAACGAGCGTCGCCCTGGAGTTAATTACAGATAAGAACGGCCCACAGTCGACACGCAAAGCCTTAGCCTTGTTAGAAATGCAAATCTGCATTCATTATCCAAACAGTACGCTTAGTTACAGCTGTCATGTCAACACACGCATCAGAAATATTGTATATTATACATTAATGGGCTTGATATTTTAAGGCAGTTTGTAAAAAAAAAAAAGGGTCATGTGAAATAAATGAAGCTTATTACTTGTAAAATATTTAAATCAATAAATCCCATTGCAGGAATGAATACGGAAACACAAGGCTAAAAGCTTAAGGGAACATTATGTACAATTACAAATTTGACAGGGTGCTACTGCATTTGAGAAACCCTATTCCTAACAGAAATACAGTAAAGACTGTATCCAAATAAGAACCTGCACCTGATCAAATGAGAAATACAAACATGGTCAATCTAAAGACCTAACAACTACAATTAAAACAGCCTTCAAATTAGAAGATAGTGGAACTCCTTTACCTAACTACCTATCACTTGTTTTACTGTGTATCAACATCCTCTGTTACAAAGGAGCATGGGACGAATACAGGTAATTAAGTCCACATGAATGTACAGGGCTGAATTCAAAATGAATGGTATCAGAACTCCGAAGTGCATTAGATATTGCTGTGATATTCAGCTGGAATCCATTATGAACGTGCAGGATTATTTTAAAGTGGTATCATTATTATTGATAATCGCATGAATCATGTGTCTTACCTTGTCTGCTAATAATGTCTATAAGAATGTCTATTACAATTATGGTTCCTGTCCTTCCTATTCCAGCACTGGAAAAAAGAAAGGGGGAGAAAAGAAAGATGACGTGCAGTGCTCTAGCCTCAATGGCAAAATATGATCAATCGCTTGCAGCATCAGCTTAACTGACTCGGGACCATTTAAATTTTCACAAAGGAAATTCTACAGCACTGTCTCATTCACATCCTGAAGTGCTTTCTCTTATAGTGAGTGGGTGGTGGAAACCTTGAGTAGGCACTGCAGTCCAGACAGGTTTGATTTGTTCTAACTTTATTATTGATATGGTGGGATGCCACTGGGCTGATGCCCCTTATTTTATACAGGCGTCCCATGTCGCAATCTAAGTCAAAGTTAGACCTTTAGCCCATCTGCTGTTTTAAAAGGAAGGGCAATTGGATGTGACATCCTGCAGCTAGCAGCATGGTTTTCTGGGGAAGACAAGAGCAAGGCTCCCAGGCAACCACAGAATACAGAACCCACCTCTCAATGACAGTGGCAAAGGAAATGCATTTCACATGCAGTTCATCCTGCTAGGGGTCCCTTGAGTCTAGCATCCTAGAGAAACACAATTTGTTGCGCTTCTTCTGAAGGCAGATTTAGAAGTGGGTGGAAAAAATATTCTCTTTTGAAAACAAACAATAGTTCAAATACAATACAGACCAAAAATCATTTTAGAAACAAAAGGAGCGACTCCAGAAGAAACTAAAAGGGGTGGATTTGATCAATCTACTCCACTCTGGTATAAGCCACAGCCGTATGTGTTCGATGGCTGCCTCTTACCAAGTTGAGAGTGAATTTCCTGTGCTTTGTCATACAAAGAACACTTTCAACTCGACATTGAAACTGAGTGTGAGATCTACACTAGGCAAAAAAAGTGCAGTTGCTACCAATAGGCTCCAATGGGGATGTGACTTCTAATATGTGTTTACTGGAGCATTTTACTGCAGAGGATACCACCCTGGATTGCATTAACCAATTAATCACCTATCCTTGCTCATCCTGGAATTACTCTTAGAAACAGGTGAGCACAGTAATCTAGGGGGATTTCCTAATGCTGTAAAATGTCCCTTAAACATCCAGCTGTCGCTTATCCCAGGGCTAATACCGTCTTCAACACGGAGTTTAAGATTGTGGAACAATATATACAAATGATACATTTTAAGGGTAATCAATAAATAAAATGATTGCTGTTTTCTCTGTAAAGGATGAAAGCAGGAATTGAAATAAGACTCCACTGATCCATAATAAGACAGACCTCAGCTGGTTACCTATAAACTGTGGAGTTTGCATTGAAACCTGAGACAGGTGGCTCTGCTATGCAATAGGCATCTCATTTCGGCGACAGCCTGCAAACACTCTGTATAATATTGTTTCCCTGCTATTAAAGGCTTCAGTAGAGGCGCTCCTTGCTTCTTACCTGCAGTGCACTACAATAGGCCCAGTGTCTGGAATGCTTTGCTGTGCTTGGTTCACCTGGTCCAGGAAACTGAGAACTCCTCCAGGCTCGTTTGGGACACCGTGGTCCGGCCAGCTCAGGTACTGGTAGTGCCAAATATACCGGGGAGGTTCTTCCTGCAAACCAGATTCACAGGGCTAAGTATATAGCGGAGATATTCGGAGAAACCTCTCTGGGACAAAGACAATCAATCCAGCCGGCAGCAAATGCATATTTACACTGAACTGATTCAACACTACAAGGCTTTGTTCAAACTGGGCTTGCCCTTGTTGTACCAGATGCTGATTTCTATAAGATTGTGAGTAATAGAAAAAAACGAAAAGAGCAGTGATTTGGGATGAGACACATTTGGTCTGCAGCCTGTATTTTAAACAGATTTAGGTGAACTTTAAATGTTTTATTTGTTTCCGTCTATTTTGATGTCTATGTTTCTCCGTATTTGAGATTAATAATCTCTCTCTAACTGTCTTTCTGCTAAATACACAGAGCGATCTGAAAAGCTAACTGCGTGCTCGTGTCTGATTTCCTCATTCCAGATGCACAGTTGTGAGCATCAGCTCCAGACAATACTTGGAAAAAGGTTGGAGATCTTGGGAGACAAATAAGAGCTAGGAGGTAAAAACACCCTAATTAGAAATCGTATGATCCGTACTGAATTCAGCTGAGTTTGCATAACCCTGCGTCTTTGAACTTTAATAGCAAAATATCTGCAAACTCCCTGTAAAAGACTAATCTGATGTACAGAATACATTACGCTGGTGGAAAGTTTAACCTGTTTTTTTTTTTTTTCTGCAAGGAGAAAGACAATAGGGGCAATTTTCAAAACAATTACAATTTTTTTAAAAATAAAAAAAAAAAAAAACGCACCAAGCTACAACATCACAATAAAAAAATACGACAAAGGAATTTAAATTAAGGCTTTGAAGGACAGTATCAAGTACAGCCAAAGCTATAGTCACATTTTTCTGAAATCCCGTTTTTTTGTTTTTTTTCCCCTGAGTATTTATTCTGGCAATTCAGTTTACACTTTGAGAGGGAAAAGTGTATAACAATGCCTTTTAAAGTTATAAAGCTAGCGAAGCAACTGAATGCTAATAATTGTACTGCAGTTTTTTGTTTTTGTGGTAATTTTGGTGTATAACAAAAATGGAGTGAACACAATGAAAAGCAGGCCTGTGGTCCGCCTTTCCAGAGCTCACCCTGTCTAGCCGTGTAATCTCCAGCTCTCGCAGCACATAATCCTGGGCAGGCCTCTCCTCCATGTTACTCACACAGAGGAGGCCATATTCCTTCCGGGAGTCCACATCGGGCCAGTACCGCACACATTTATTCTGAGCAAAGAGAGTCAAAGAACAGGTGCACGAGTCAAAAAAACAAAAAGAGCAACGTACCGTTTTATATTTGTTTTTTTACAAAACAAAAATGTTTGTAGCTTGGGTAACTCCCAATAACAGAGTTGCTACAACACCTGACGCTATTTTAAATTACAGAGATATTGTACATCGTTTATTTTTTTTAGTATTCTCGTTTTTATCTTTTTCAAAAGGTATAAAAAGCACAAGATGTGGTTTTGATTTTTTTTTTAAATGTATTGCCATAAACTCAATACAATTACCAACTCTGACAATAAGCGTCTGAACAGATGGATCTCCTAGCCACCACAGCAACAAGCCTATCATATTTACAAACTCAAATAAGAACATCCAAGTATATTGCTCTAGGGACCTAAAGACGACAAGAAACCCTTTCTTTTAATCTAAGCAGCCTATAAAAGGATCTGGTCTATTTTTAAGCAGCTAGCGCTTCAAGCTGCAGGTTTGAAATCACTAGAAGTGGAGAGAAGAACCAGGAGTGGTTCAGGAGTCACTGCTGTTTTAATGCGCGACTGCATACACAATGCTAGCTTACCCTTCCTCTTTCCACTTCCTTGGTTGTCATGACGATAACATGGGTGTTCTCTTGGTAGACCATGTTCCAGAAGTCATTAACCGTGTTCTGAAGGCACCCTTGCGTGGCAATGTAGACTTTACATTCGTCTGGCAGTCTCCCGTCTTCGTGGACACTCTAAAGATTAAAGCAGGGTTACTTCATGTTGCAGGCACCTTTCTATGAAGGTCAGGGAGGGTATCAACCAGAATTAGTAAATCAGCAGAGCAGCCAACCTCCTTCACTGCACTGCAACCATTTTATTTCTGCTGAGCTTTATCTTAATTCAATGAGAACCTGTTTAGCATCATTACAATAAATTCTTCTGAATGCTTGCAAATGTCATTGAGAATCTAAACAGATCATTGCCAAAATGTTGCCGACTTCTATTTTCAGCTGGATTCAATTTTGCAGTTTAGGCAGGTACTGAAATATTATTTTGAAACCAGCATGCATTGCTTTCCAATGCACATAACAAAACGGACAACCTAGGAGGCTATTCTGCATGGTATCATATTGCAGAAGTAGAACGGGTTTAATTACAAGTAGATTGAAAAAAAAACTTCTTGGGGAAGCACAAACCAAAGCAAGTCAAACGCAACAGCATTCTAGCAAACCAGTTCCAGGTGATATATTTTGCTAATGGGCTTAAGAAGCAAGAGAAGTTTGCTGTTGAACAAATCATAGCCAAGGGGGGTTAAATGATGTGCGTTTAAGTGTTTATATTGTATACAGTCAGTTCTCGTTAATACGAATTTCAAGGGTCCAGCAAAATAAATTGTCATCAACAATTCTTATCGGGAGTCTAAAGCCTTCCGATTTCAATAACTGAACAATGAAAAATATTACACACTTAAGTACTGCGCACTTTATTAAATACATCTTTTAAGTGAACTTTTAAAAAGTACACATTGCAAATGAACTGCACTGCAGGGACAGTGCACGTCTTTGCGTGAGCATTATGTCAACTCTAAATGCATCATAGGATCTGTAGGCCCCAAATGGCACTAAAATACAGTACAGCGGTGCTAATATGAATACAAGTTAATATATTTCCAAGGCCATAGCCAGCTATGAGGCACTACCCTTGGTTAAAATCATGCTGCTAATGACTTCTTCACACTCTTATACGTTGCTAGTCACAGTGCACAGGCAAGTGCCTCTTTGATTTTTCATGGCTGGCTATTGCCTTGCTTTCCCAGTATCCTTTGTGCTCGTTTTAATTTTATTCACGTTTCTCTTCCCTGGGAGGGCTCCAAAATAATTCGTACCAACAGGAAATTGGTCTACTCCGAGTTCGTTAACAAGAATTGACTGTATAAAAGTGAGGGTGCTTCATGCAGCTCCAGACCCTCTCAATTCAATCGTTTTTTTCTCCAGCCAGTCTGCATACTCACTCGAATGTAGTTGGCGTTGATGTATTCTGCGCCTGGGATATCTGCGTCGGCATCTCTCAGTTCAACTCGAGTGGTATCAACTAGAACATTGAAAAAAAAAAAAAAAGCTTATTCCTGACACTGACCATTTAGCTTCTCTCTACCCATTTATCTACAGCAAATTGTTCTCCTTTTTGAAAGCTGAGTGAGTGGGCAGGTAGGGAATCAAATCACACACAGTACAGTCTTACAAAAAGAAATACTTTATAACGAAAGGCAAACTTTTTTTTTTGTAAAGAATATTGCACAGACAAAAACATTTTATTTGGAGGTAGTTTTGTTTGCATGTATCTAAAATCTACTGATTTCATGCTTTAGGCTCAACGTTCCTTCAAATGCTACAGAAAACGACTGGTTCAGAGGGATCAAAGAGATCTCTTTTGAGGCTTAAGAGAACTGCAGAAATAAACAGCAGAATATGAACAGGTGCTATACGTCACTTCAGAGCTTGCTATGTGACATTCAGTCTTGCCTCAAAAGTGTATCATCGAATGAAAAACCACACCTTCATATCGAAATAGAAAATATAACCTGTGAAGTGATCTTCGTAGTTTGTAGGTGCTGCACGGGGAACTATCATGGTTACAGTTATTGGTATGAGAACTACAAAAGGGTGTCATTTACACAGGTTGTGTTTTGCATTTCGTAGGTCTTAAAATAAACACACAGACTTGTGACTAAACACGCATGCAGTACTATTTTAGGTGAACTAGTGAGCAAAAACCGCAAACTTTTGAACATTTAAGTTTGCAAATTTCACTTTCAATTTTGTAATTTCTCCCATCCCTAGTTACAACTCGATAGCTGAACTACCCAGTTCTTTAGGCATGCACCTCTATGACACGCAGCCATTCACTTACATGGTAGAATATTTTTGTATCGGTTCTTGCTCTTGTTTTCTGGTTTCTGCCCTTCTTTCCGGGGGTACAGCAGTTTGCATTCCTGCTGCTGCAGCATCTGAGGAAAGTAGACGGCAAACTCTGAACAGGCAGATTGGGCCGCTTCCAAAAAACCTCCTTTTACGATGCAAGTCAAACGCAATGCTTGTTGTTTCTGACCGCATGCAAATTATTACAAAAGGATCGACACGATTTAACTGTAAAACACTAATCTGAAAACTGAAAGTACATCTGCATTTAGTAGTGTTCCCGTTTTAGTTGATACATAAGAACTTCGCAGGAACTTTAGCAGATGCTGGTTTCTTTTTTTTTTTTTTTTTAGATATTTTATTTTACTGAGACTAGATCTGTTGGTAGCTGGAGCTCCATATGCTTTTAATAGGATGTATTCTACGTTTTTGGCTCAGGGGTGGCGCATTGGTAAATTGCAGTATCTTTTTAAATGCTTGTATCCCATATTTTCTTAATGAGCCAACTACTGCTCACTGGGCAGACTTCCTTGCTGCAAATTCCCTGGTGTGGTGCACTCTCAAGATGAATGAATCATGACTGCTGTGGCTAGGTGGAACTGTACTGCAAACTGGACCCCTATCTCTGTAAACTCAACCTTGCTTCCCGGAGGGATTTTCCTGTATAAATCTCACTCGTAAATAAAACTGCTATGGTTGACATACAGTCCATACAACTTAGTTTTCATCTCTCTGCTGCAGAGTGCTAGTGCACTGGGGGTTGCGCTTAGATGTCAGGTGGAGAACCAGCCTATATTGAGATGTTTCAGTGTTCTGAAATACAGAAGGCTATCCTGAAGGACATTTCACCTCACAAGAGGAAAGGATAAATAGGAGACAAAAGGATTACCTCAAACTCCTCCCAGAAGCCCTGCTTGGGTTTCTCGGTGTGATCGGCCACTTTGTTCAGCTCCCTCACTCTGTTTTCAATGTTTGCTGCATTTATCCTAGTGGCATTAAATGGCTGAGGGATGAAAAAAAAACAAGGCTGTAAAATATTTTGCAGAGGAGAGCTTTATGGTTGTAAAAACAAATCCAGTTATGAAAAACTTTTTTTTTTCTTTCTTCAAAACTGCATGTTTTCAGACCTTGTGCATGACTGGTAAGATTTTATATCATTATTTTGTTAGCTACAACCTCCTTAAATGCACTTGCCGTGCACTCAACATTTTGATTTACTGGTTCAACTTCCAGTGATAATTCTCCTGCAGCCACCACTAACTTAGAAACCTGCTTTGAGCCCAAAAGGCACCTGGCCAGTAGGCGCCGCTGTAGAGTCCTGATGATTTTGCCTCCCAAACCCAGGGGGGTGCAAGATCCAAGCAAGCCCTGTGGAATCCCCAGACATGACTGGAGACTTTGCACAGCCAGGAGATGAACCTGCACTCCCCTGACTGACCACACGGTCTTGCCTTTACAGGTGAAACACCAGACGAGACGCAGTCTGGTCAGACGGTGGTTGGTACCAGGTGCACTGTGATATTTATCATTATTATTTTATCAACAGGAGGAGTGCACAAACTGCAACAGCTTAAGGACGTGCCGACAAGATACCTGTTTGAGATGAACCACAATGCCACTCTTTTCCACCATGGGGTTTTTCTTATAATGTTCCACCAGGTCGGTTAGGGTGTCAAATCTCTCCCCTCCTCCGACATCGTACTTCCCATCCTGCTTTTGAAAAAAGGAAATTAAAGGAATGACGCAGCTTTTCTTGTCTTCAGAACTCCCTTCTTGGATCAGAGTTAACTGCAGGGTAGGTCATTGAGGCTTATCTAGTCGGGTCTTTTCACTACTAAAATAAGTAACGCCAAAGTTTGAATTAAAGCTGATGTCTGCCAATATCTTATTCCCAAGTGCAATTCCATCCGGTGTAGACTTGTATTCTATTTTATAAGTGTATTTATGTGGGAGAGCTGTTAAATGTATTGAAACTCATCTAAACAATTAGCAACACTTCTTTGATTTGAGTAGCAAGATTTCCTTACAGACTCCTACATGCTCTAGAAGCTTCAAAAATGTTATGAACCTCGCAAATCGATTGAGCAGAGCCTACTAAAACAGTTTAAAATCTCAACTCACTTAAAACAGCAACATACATTTCAAGCAGCCCATGCAATCCAGACCAAAATGCAAGCTAAACATACATTTAAAAAAATGCCTTCATACACAAAAAGCAATTGCTCGCCACTAACATCCTGTTCTGCAGTCATTACCTGTATATAATTGAGCAGCTCTTTCATCAAGCGGTCTTAAACTGTTTCGGGGCATCTATCATATGTATCAGATGCGAGTTGCCGCCTCATACGTGCTTAAACCCAATGCCTACCTGATAGCGGATCATGACGTGCGTCACTTTGGTTTTGCGGTCTACGTTCTCGTGCTTCTCCTCATTCGTCAACACGGACAGGACAAAGTCTCCCGGCTTGCTCTGGCTCTCCCGGACCAGGAAGCTCCCGGGCTTCCCTTTCTCTGTCAGCAGCTTCTCTGCATCTTTCCCTGAGAGGTGACCATGGTACCACCTGAGGAGGAGAAGAACCCCATCAATGCATCGAGGCTGCTGTTATCTGTCCCGGGGACGCGGTGGAGGCATCACAAATAGGTAGAGGAGTTAACGGATTTAAAAAGCAGGGAACGTGTGGATATGATTGTGATTGTTATGGCTTTCAGAGTGGTTCTAATTGTGCTTTTGATTTGTTTTTTTTAACTTGTGCTATTTTTATATACTGTACATATGTTTTTTTTTTCTTTATCATTTGTTGTACACATATCCTATAGTTTACAGTGTAATACAGTGAAGGACTCCACAGAAACATTTAAGCACTGTTAAAGTTCCAGCTGTAATCTGACATGCTACCTCTGGGCGGTGCTGCAGATTTAAAATGTTTGTCTTGTATCGATTCAGTGCGCTTCGTTTTCAATATAGTAACATTTGCTTTAGGATAAATCGAAAATGCACTGCAGGTTTGCATTCATATTCAAAATAAATCAACTTGTACATGTTTGGGAAATTAAAGGTACAAAGTAATGCACACAGAAACAACAGTGCTTCTACATCCCAGGATCAATAGGGCAAATCACTTGATACATGTGGTATCCCAACGGCATTAAATATAGATATACAATAGAGAAATAACTAAGCACTCACAGTTTGTGAGAACGATGTTAAAGGGCAGTTTCAGTATTAATAACTTGGCTACACATACGCAAGTTTTGCAATGCAGTACTGCCGCAGTACCTTGCTGTATTATAAATAACAGGAGGCAGTATAACTGCAGTGTGTCCAGTACAAGCAGTGCAATGGCCTGAAACTTGGAATGCAGGAGTCATGGTTAATACAATGCCTCCACACACACTGCGATGCTCCCGTCTTAGTGAGGGTCAATGACACTCGATGTGAAACACATGTTGCACATGATTTGGTTTATTTTAGGTGAAAGTTCCACTGCTGAAGCATGGCTTCTCTCAGCGAGGGAGAGACATCAACAAAGATAACCTTTCTTCTAGTTATCAACCTCTATCTTTGTGGTCACATGTTTTGCTGGTTGATTGCATAGCCCTTAACATTTAATTGTATTCATGTCCTCTCTCAACCTTCTTGCTGATTTACAGTACTAATCTATAGTTCAGTCCATAACCAACTGCCTTCGCTAACATACTGTAAACCAAGCATTTTATAAATCTCTTTTGCTGTAGCTTTTTAAAAGCTGAAGGCATTTGCTTACTTGACATCAGAACCTAAACTGTTCCAGAAAAGACTGCCAACAGGGTCACATGTCTCCCAGCAATTTCAAGGACAAGGGTCTACAATGCGGGAATTTTAACCCTTTTAATGCATGAAATATTGAAAATGGCTGGAAAAAAGTTGTTCTGGACACAATATGTGATAATGGTCGAGTTAATTTCTGCAAATATTGAATAAATACTGAAAATTTCAATATTATAGACCTCTGTAATGTTGAATCCTGACTGGCCACGATAACATAATGCACAGTGTTTGGTAGGTATTTGTGTGTGCATACAGTCAAAACCTGTAAAACATAGTTAATGCATATTAATCTCTGACTGAAACCTGAAATATTCAATGCACAAGGACATCCATAAATGTGCTGTCTAAATACATTGTAATCTTATTAAAATTCTCTTGACGTAACTCTCTCTCTTAACAACTCTTCCGCGGCTCCCAGCTATATTAAGCATGGTTATAATTACCATCACTACAACATACAGGACGGCTCTCCCAAGGACATTTTTAATTGGGTTGGCAAAATTTTAAAATAGAATTTCACCAGTCACGGAGCTTCTCGTCTTGCAAGGTTTTGTACCTAGAGGTTTATCGATTTGTGGTTGCTTTGTTAAATTGATGTAGTGTTCTCTTCTGTCTGGAAATGCATTTTGATTTCATGACAATGATAACAGAGTGCTGACGAATGGGTTAGCCACTGTCAGCACAGGATGGAGCTGAACAGCAGGTGAATCCAGTGAAGGAAGATTTACTTATTGCTCATTCAGCTTCAGTACAATCACTTCAAATCTTGCATTGGTTATTTTGCATTTCTCGCTGTTTAACTCAAATGCTAATTTGCTGTGGGACTAAAGGGAGTGCAGATACTATATGTTTGCTTTTTAAAAATCCCATTAAAAAATGGCATATGGAGATGTTTACATATAATAGTAACTGAAAAACCAAACTAATAAGAAAACAAGGTGGGCAATCTTGATACAGTTTACTGGTTTGCATTTTGTTAATTATCAACAAACGATGTGTTAGAAAATTACTTTCTAGGCAGTCTCTTGGGGTCCTGGAATAAAGGAAAGTAACTTAATATCGTTACAAAAGCCCCATGTGATCTGAACTCATCTGCAAGCCAGACTCTGGCAAAACATTTGCATGGGTTCAAGGTCTCTAATCTATATCTGAACCTCCACTTTCTAAGATTAGCAACATCACATTTTTTTCCAGTCTGCCTTGGTCTGACTACTTCCTTTCCAGGTGCAAGGCGAGGGTTTCAGACTTCTCATTTTTGTTTCCGTCACTTCAAAAATAAGCACTTAACTTAAACAGGGGTGTCCAAAGTGGTCTCTTCCACTCCTGGTCTTTGTTCCAATCCTGTTCTAAATTGTTTAATGGAACCAGTTAATTATATCATGTTACCTGTTGCACATGGAGTGGAATGGCCCTCCAGGACTGTGATTGGACTAAATCTCTAATGCCTGCTATGTGAAGCAGTATTTCTTTAAAAATGTGTACTCCCTTTTAACTTCACATTTAAAAACAGAGATACATATTTAAACAGTAGCAGATCTTAATACCAAAACAATCCACCTCTGTATCAATCCAAAGGTAATAACAACATTGCATAGAATGCAAACACAGTAAAATGCAACAGTGTTAAGATCGGACACTGTTTAGGTCAATGTATTTACAGAAATGTTTTACGCTAAAATGTTCTGTTCAATGTGAGGTCAATGATTCCCATAGACCCAAATCATTACGAAAGATTGCCATTTGTAAAAATGTAATTAGAAAATTCAGGCCAACCCTATAGCACATTTCTTATTTTCCCACAGATGTGTAGAGCAGAGACGTTCTCTCCTGTTATATTAAGCAGTGATTAGGGTTTTGAGAGGCAGAGTGGGCCTGTTTATCAGTATGCGTGTGTGGGAGAACTCTAAATGAAAAACCACACACACAGCATAATCAAAGTAACTGGCCATGGCAAATATTTATTCTGCTTCAAAACAGCATCTCCTAACCCAGTGCAAAACAGTCAACATGCAGACTAAACCTTTGAACTCGGAACAACAACACACTTATAGTAAAAACATCATTAAGAGTGTTTAACATTTTCGTTTTTGGTGGGGTTTAGTTTCATAGGAAACTATCAGGGCTTTTATGTTGTATGCCTTTCAAAAAGGCAATTAACCAGTTCTTTCTGGTTTGGGCCAAAAGCCCGGTTCTGTGTTTTTCTGTGGGAAATCCTGAGAAGTGCTTAGTGTAAGCAACACAAATGGGATTCACAGTGCGTGATGCGACCTCTGCTGCCACAAAACAGATTAAACTGAACCTGTGGGAAGTGAATTCTAAATAAATCCTTTTTTGTTTTGGCTGCATTTTATCAGTGTTTACTGGATAAAACTTAAAATCTGAAACCCTAAGCGTATCTAATATGACTTGATTAGGCACAACACAATTAGCATTTTGAATTATTGAGTAGCTCCTGCATATCCCTTAAAGTAGTTTCAAACAAAACTTGTACCGCTGTAAACATGTGACAAACTCACAAACAGGATACAAGAAACACTCTTACCACAATAAGTGGTCCGACCTCCCTTATAAAAATATTGTAAGTCACGACTAAAGGAAACGGCATCTGAAAACTTCATGAAGATTAAAAATATATATATATTTTTTTTTTACTAGAATTTTAAGCACACTCACCCATTTGAAGGAAAGAAAGTATGCAAATTGTTCCATGTATGAATATGCATGGCCAGTGGGAAGAGGTGCTCCAAGCCTGTTTTCAGTGGATCGTGACTTGTGAAACCCTACAGCTAGCCCCACTGCCAGCATCGTTTGCAATAAACAGGAGCGGAGAGCTGGGTAGAATCTCTTTACCTTTCAGAGGTTGGGTCCTTGCAGTTCAGAGGGTACTTCAGTTCAATCACGTCCCCGTTCTTCTCCCGTAGCAGGTCCTGCTGCTCTGTGTAATACTGGACCAGCTCAGCTAGCGTAGCAAACTTCTCTCCTCCGTACAGGTCGTAGTAATCTCCCGAGTTCTGGATCTTGATGTGCGTGACTTCGTCATTCCGTCTGCAAAAAAACATCACCATCATCTTTAAAATATTTAACGTTGGAGTTTTGAAAGTTTTTTTTTATCGTGGGCCTGCCTTGAGTAAGAACCCCCCACCCCTTTTTTTTCACTTGAGAAACCGAAAAACAAATGTAATAAATAAAAGATGCCGCACTTCTGCACACACAACGCGCTGACCACTATCAAAGTTTCCCCTAGTAAAAGCATAGCGAAATGAAAACGTTATGATCAGATCTTTTTAAAAACCTCTCTTCTGAAGCAAATGTGTAGATGAAACAAGTAGGGATTGCCAGTAAGGGTGTTAGAATTGCAATATCCAAAACACACAGAGTGCTGGGTAAAGAACTCACTAGAATCGTACCTTCCTAGCTCACCATCAGTCCCAAGAGATCTAATTTACTAGGGCAGATTAGTCAATTGTGTGTGTGTGTGTGTTTTTTTTTTTGCTCAGTGTTACTGCTGTGGTAAAAAGAAAAGGCTTAAGTCTAACCAAATTTAATTTTAGAACCACTGCCTGCGATTTTTTAATTCATATTTTGAAGCAATTGAGCTGTGCGAATTCTCATTTTACGGCTTGCAAGTATCATTAGCCATTGCATTTGTGAAGATAAAAAAAGAACAGGACAATTCAAGCCCACCTAACTTGAAACTGTCTAAATGAAAACTCGATATCGAAAGGTAACCATCAGACTTGTGCACAGAAGAACACGCACGAGTCAGAGTTTTGAAACTGCTTTCTCGTATATTTACAATAGAAAGTACATTGACAACGTTTTTAAAAGCAGGCACTGTACAATAGTGAGATTTTATTTGAAATTATATTTTTATTTGGAGAATGTTTCTATCTAGCTTTGTTGCCTACCAAACAGAAACTGAATGCAGTAAAAAATAAAATCTAAAAGCCATGTTGAAAGCTTTATTCAGCAGTAAGAGGCCAATTTTAAACTCGCTATATATATCACTCAAGTGTATATATAAAAAAACTACATAAATACATGGACTTTTTTCCACGTTGTGGTGTGCTGTACGTGCATTAAAAGTTATTAACACCACTACATAGAATACACAGTGCTTACAATGGAACCACGAAATGCTCCTGTCAGGACAACTGGGGAAACCTGCACCTCCGGTCACTTGTTTTAAATGAACAAAAACGCTTATTCACTGCCAAATATGAACTGCTTTAGAGTGTGTAATGGCTGCAGTATAGGACACGGACCTTATGGTCTCGGTGTAGAGAGAGGATTATTCATGATCAATGATATGATAGCCAATCACAGTTCAGTGGCCTGACGGGACTTTCGTGTTACTTTTGTAAGGACAGCCACAGAAAACAATGATTTATCGATGTACTTAAGAAAAAGAAACCCAGATTTTAAAACCCTGTACAAGCTCTTGATAACACTGACGCAGTGTGTCAATTCACAAGACTAATTAAAAAACTAAAATATTTATAATTAAAATGCTATTAGTTACCTATTCTCTTGTAAACCACGTGTAAACAGTTTATACACGGGAAAAGGTTTCACACACAAACCATATATAAAATCGAGTGGCCTCTAACTTCCTCCACCCACACGCATGTAAATTTGTTCGCAAAGATTAACATCTCAGAACAAATCATATCCTTCTTCAATGTATAAACATGTTCAAAAAAATCTGATCAAACAACAAAAAAAAAAAAGTTTCATATCCAAAAGTTAGAAAAAAGTTCCTTGTAGTAAATCACTGCTGCTTCTAGAGCAAGTATCTCCTCTACTTTTAATTGATTGACTGTAATTTGTTAGCAACTATTAATTGCGTTAACTCTTAAGAGACCAGCGAGTCACGCGTTTCCAGAGGACTGTGGAGAGCGTGTTGGGCACATACGGTTGGCAGGTTTTAAAAAAAAAATCTGCCAGAGAAGAAATATTTAGGTAGGTAAGAATCTGTTACATACTGTATTTATATGACCTGGTATATACACAGCTATGGCCAAAAACGTTGCACTGCCCTATGGAATTAAACAAACGTGCTTCAGATAGTCGAATGAAACCTGTTAACATTGCATTGCATACCGCTTTGTAGTATTCCATAAACGTTACGAAATACTGTCAACTGAAAAATGTGACATTTCAAAATCTAACATGAAATACTGTACTACTACTATTAAACCATCTGGTAGCCATCTGCTAAATAATTTTGCAGTTTCTTTGATTACATGATGTTAAATAAATAAAATATCTAAATTATGTTCATACAGTGTTTTTCTTAAATGAATGTCTCAATCCTAAAATGCCAGGTGAAACTTTTGGCTATAGCTGTGTATAACTATATATGGGGGAAACCACTAAATGACCTTGCAAATCTATCATGAAACTTTTACATGGGACCTTTTAAAAGTGTGTGTCTCTATATATATGATTGCAATGTTTAAAATGTAACTACTGCAACAATAGCATTCAAGTTAGTTATCTGTTTTATGTGCATATACTTAATTTCAGTTGAAATGTAACTAGTACAAACAATCAAATAATATTTAACTTGAATTCATAACCTTTTTACAGTGTCCATTTCAACGTGCATCAGGCTGCTTATAAACAAAATTAATAGATATTCACAATCATTATTGTATATGCAATAAAATACCACAAACAGGGTAGAGAACTAGCTAAGACAGCTGCTTCATATCACCACAAACAAAACACAGAGATAAAATATTTAGATGTTCTCTACAAAGGTCAGCTCACATTTTGAATGTACTATTTAAAAAAAAAAAAAAAAAAAAAAAAGCTTAATTTTATTTATAACCAAAACTTCACTTACAAGCACAGCTACAAACATGTTCTGCTCCAACACCTACACAGATCAGATATTTTATTTTGTAAGCCAATGCCGTTTGTAGGTAGAATTAGGAACCAAAACTATCTACTTTTAAATTGATGGGGAGTTGAAATATTTTATCTCCGCTACCTTCTGCACTAATTCTATAACGAAGAGTTGATTAGGTTGGCAAGACAGTAAAAAAAAAAAAAAAAAAAAAAAAAAAAAAAAAAAACAGAAAACCACACTAAACCCTTATCAGCAATAATTCTCCATTTATTCCAAACACAGTAATTGCATTATACATTTACTCAAGAGTCAGTCCGCTGTGTTCCCAGTCCCTTAAGAGCCTAATGTCTGATGGATGTGCTGTTTGATACATTTTAATGTAATGTCATAAATCACAGTGGAAAATGAGCTGTCCAATTGGGTATGGGCTTGTAACCTTTTTTTTTTTTTCCAGTTGCTATGGGAAACCCTTACTGTAAATTGATAGAGCATGTGAGAAACTGTAGAGCTATTATATGCGTGGCTATAACAGCCGCCTGGGTTGTAAACCTCCAGGATGCAATTTTAGGAATTAATACCAGTGCAGGAGGCCTGATGTACCAGTCAGTGTTGCTATTGGCACATTAGTGTTTGTGAATCTGGATTCCTGGGCGATGCAAATGGGAACAATAAGGGTTTTAAGATCTAGATGTCCCCTCCCTTTAATGACCTGCTCACATTTAGAGCGTTTTGTCAGCTAATACTACAAGCTTTATTGATGGCACTGCCCTACATGTATTTGGGCAGGCGTTCACTGTGCTAAATGCCAGTCTTCACTGGGTTGTCTTGTCAGTGCATCTTGGAACCAACGCACACACTGTGCTGTAGGCAAGACTCCGCAGAAACATGATCTGTATCTGGGGAAATTCACACTGAACAATACATCTTTAACTCTAGGTTACTGACATCTATAGCTGCCAGCTGATCTTCAATATTAAATCACAAAGATGAATGACCCCACCAAAACTCTTTGGGGGTTTTTTTTTCTTTTTTTGGACGTCCTCCTTTTTCACTCAACTAAACTGACCAGGCTCTTTATATTCCAGTTCTCTCGTCTCATCGTGGCTTTTGACCCTTTGGTTTCCGATACAAAGGCTGAGGGTCCAGAGAAAGGACCCTTTCTGCCCTGCATTCTTTGGCGATTTCATCATATTAACACCATATTTGTGCCTTTTGTCTGAATACAATGGGGGGTTGAAATTACAGCTGTGCTATCTGCCAGAAGCCCTTGATTTCAAGAGCCTTGCTCGCTAATTTTATCTACAGAGCATTAGTTCATTGCGAATCTCTGTGCCAAAGCAATGTTCTTTTTGCCGGAGACTGTACAATCGCACCATTGAAGCGGCATTGCAGCGCAGTTTTTAACTGTTACTGCTGCCCAGAGTGCCTAAGACTATTATCTACAGCACATTAAAACTTGAGACTATACATAGATATTTTTTTTTTAAAGCCATGAATATACGGTAGGAACTGGAGGGAATCTATGCCTGCCTTTTTGCTCAGGCCACACTGTGAATAGGACTTGTGTCATAGAACCGCTATTAAAGTCGTGGGTCCTCGGGTCCTTTGATAACTCAGGAAGCCCGAACAAACGGTGCTCAAATGCTGTACTTTATTTAGGCACCGCTGTGAATGGGATTCACCATACAATGCTGGCCCTGATGGCAATGGCTGCTTTCAAGATGATAATGTACCCATCCACCGTGCCAGAATAGTGCACACATGCTTTGAGGAACATGACAGACTCTCCACAATCCCCAGGTCTCAATCCATTTGAGCATGTTTGGGATGAACTTGAACAACATAATGCCTAGCACCAGTTGCGACTGAATGGATTAACATCTTACAAAGATATTGGGTACAAGTCCTCCTACATTGGCCAGATTCAGTTAAAGTGTAGTGAACCATATACGCACTATATGGTGCACTGCACTTCAAAGTAAATGCTATAAAATTGCCCTTATTTCTCCAGTGAAAGAACACTGTACATGGAAATTTGTGTCCCTAATTGATGCAAAACTGGGTAGTCAGAAGCCTTGGTATTGTGCACAGAGAACACTCGAGAAGCCTTTAAGCTGAATTTAAAGAAAGGAAAGAAAAGAGCATTATGCAGCACTTATCCCTGCTCCTCTCTCAATATGGGCTTAGGCCTCTGTTGAAACAGATAGAATAGAATGTACTTTTCTCATTATAAAGCTCTTTGTTTTGGCTCCAGGGATTTATTATTATCTATATAATGGTCATTAAAAGTAAAGATATGTTTCTGCAATTCTGCCTTGGCTCCCTGTCTGTAAAATTGAGCTTTAAAAAAGCAAAAAAAAAAAAAAAAAAAAAGCGATAATGCAATGATCAGGTCCCACGAGTCTATTGGGCCTCAGCACAGACCATGCAGACATGAAAGGCGAACAGCTATAGCTGCAGAAAAAGCAAGAAGAGATCAGCATCTTTCCAAATGACTTCATAATTGTCAGAGTTAATCCAGTCTGTTTCCCTCGGAGGTAATCTTCACTCACCATGAGCAGGCAGGCTAGGATCTTCCAGCAGAGACTAACCTGAAGCTTCCCAATAACGCCAGCCTGTCCAGTGGCATCCAAATCAGTTTTAAAGCTAGCGCCCATATGATGCCCCTATGCAATTTGAACCCAGGTGACGGATAAAAACACAAAAGACACCAACAGTTACTGTGCTGTATTGGGTATGTGCTTGTCTTCAAACAAGCGAGTACATGATTTAAACCTGTTTTAACTGAGGCACTACAAGAGAGTTAAAATACAACATTTTTAGGAACTAAATGATGCATGTCTATCTAACAAGACTAATGTCAATGGTGATTAACACATTAACCAAGCTTTTATATACACAGGGAAAATAACATTGTTCTAGGTTTAAAACAATAGTCAAGCTGTATTAAACAAAATAATGGTATTTTCTTATGGCAAAGATTAAATAAGCACAAATATAGCATCATATCTCATTGCACAGCCTCCACACTATAAGCATTAACTGCTACTGTACATGCAGCTTTACAGTATATCTATTCTTTATAGGTGTGTGGCAGGGCAGAAGCCCTGCTGCTGTAAATAGTGTGTGTGGGAATGTAAGGTTGGCAGAGATGGGGTTAAATCTGTAGGCAATCACAGGTGTGACCATTCCCCAGTTCGGTGATTGATGCTAATTGGGAACTGGCCACATCTATAAAAGGAAGCAAAATCCTTTGTTTGTATTGTTTTGTAACACTGTAGTGAAGGCTAATTAGCCCAGTCTACAAGAGATTTGTTCTTTTGTTTGAACCTTTTATGTTGGCCCTCGTGCCTTGTTTATTTTGTTTTCTGTTTTTGTGGGTTTTTTTTGTTAAACGGGCACACCAGCTCTTAAACTGCAGCTTTCTGTCTCTGGGTCTCTTTCTTTCTTTCCTGCCGGTCACAGCTTGGGCCATGATGCTACCCTGTCACAAGGTTCTTTAAATGTATGCAAATATTCATAATCACAAATGCATCTGTACACTGTAGCTCAAAACAAAGTAGCAAGGCTAAGCTACGAACAAGTCGACTTTGGTACAGTGTATTCTATAGCAGTTTAGTTTTTGAAATGCAGTACACCATTTGCTAGAAGCTGTGGTGCACTGAGGTACTGTATCCTGACAATACCCATTCGAAATAAAAATGAGACCTGATACAGGGATTACATTCCAGTCATTGATCAGTCTAACAATGAAAACACATAATAACCCAAATACTAATGATAGTCCAGCTACTACTACAACTAAGAACAATAATACTTTACCAATGCAATTCTACAATGCAAGGTCTCTACCAACCCAAAACTGCCCTCCTCCCTCACTGTGGGCTCGCTCAGTTTCAATGTGGTCGCCCGCATTCCCATGGCGATTACCCAGTAGATGGACTTGATTTTTGTGGGCAGATTCTTGGTTTGGTTGGAATTTACACAAGCTTCTCTCAAGCCACAGCAATGGGTCAGGAGCTGTGTGGTCTCGTCATACTGCCAACTTAAACACTGCTCCAAATCCATGAGGATCACTCAACGGTCATCTCAGTGCTGCTGCTGCTGATAAGAACAAAAGAATCGCTGGAGTCTTGACAAGCCTGGATTTTGTACAGCATTGGAATTAATGAACCCCCATGTCTAGCTGAATTGCAATATGGAGTTTTGAAAAATATAATGATTCAATACATCCCCAGGTGCATTTATGATGTAATACAGGGTTATCCCAGGCATCATTCTAATACTGACTGTTTCATTCAGGTGTGAAATGTCGAAACGAAGAGGAACTGATCATTTTACTCTGTGGTGCAGAAAGATAAGAGATCATCCTATTCTGCATAACATAAGAGCTTGCCTATGATGCCTGACTTGTGAGAATTGCAAACTGTGTGTCTGAAGAATTTTACATATTTTGTTGTGCGTCGTTTTCTTTGGGTACAGAGAGCAAGTGGGCATGTTTATTACACTCTTTAAAACTAAAACAAACATCTGTTGAAACTACTTCCAAGGCTAGCTGGTGCAGACTAATTATCTACAATTACATGTCTTAATCAGGCCACGGAACAAGAGGAAGGCTCCCCTTTTGATTCGCAGGTCACATGCTGAGGAGTATGCAACTGAGCAACACTGGTAGCTTTCAACCCGTCAGCGTGATTTAATAATGTCTAATAGGCTTTGAAGGGACCTCCGATATCATGGACAGACTGCTGTTCCTGGAAACCCTTTCCTGAAAAGCCAAACCATCTCTTTAAAATACAGATATCCCTTCCTGTCATCACCTGACTATCTGGGCCTAATTTCATTAGCGCCAGGCCCTATAGAGATGCAAACAAACTCTGCCTGCCCACATTCTCCTGTCCCTGACACCTGTCCCAAGCTGTCATAGGGGTTAATCTTCGGGTCTGTCTTTGGGGTAAACCTGCTAACCTTTAAGTAAATCCCTCCATAGCTTTCTTAACAGGCTAGAATATACCCAATATTCTACCCCTAGCTGCTCTCCTGGTCATATGTAAAGGAAAGGGATAATCAATATGTGTGTATTGGTTGTTTATACTGGTCATGGATTCTAAATATACTGCTTACAAATATGACACACAAGACAAACAAAACCACCTTGCATCACTCTTGTTAATGTCAACCTCATCTTATTATACAACAGTGATATGTCCTGACCAGAAGATAATGGGAATCAATGAAGGCATACTATTGATTATATCAGTTTGTTATTGTACTCCGGATAATATCAATCAATATAACTGATTTCCACCCTGCTTAATGTCTTTTTGGAAAACAATACTATAACATTTCATAGTTGGTCTACAGTAATGAAATATTCTGATTTTTAATATAGCACACAGAACACTTACATGTAAATGGTAAAGCTTTCTGTTTTTACTACCATGTGTCATACATGGACAGTATAGTAGTAGTACAGAACGAAAGGTTGTTATTAATGTACAGTATTGTAATCAATATTATACCTTATACTAGTTTTCATGAAAGACAGGCCTATTTGTCATGTTAGCACTTCAGCGTTTTATAGATTTGTCGTGTCAGCTTATTTGGAAAATAGTCAAGTGGTGTAGATTGTAATAAGATTTTCCTTCAATGGGTTTTCAATTATAGTTGATGAAAATCTCGCTGTCAGGTTTGCTAAAAGTTCAAAACGGGACTAAGCCTCTCGCTAGGCATGCGACACAACACCCAACTGTCCCTTTCCACGGGTTAAAAGAAAGAAGGACCAATATCCACAACAAAACCGTAATGGAGAAGGAAAACTTCAGTCACAAAGCATAAGCAGGCACTGCATTTCAATTGTACTACACGTGTATTTGTGAATATACAAGGACATTGTAGTTTAAAGTCCTTAAACCATTAGCACACCTATAATTTTCACTTCATTGGAGCAGAGCAGGCATGGCTTGGGTTTCTTCATTCGTTGGAAATTACAACTTTTCCACACATTTCTATAATTAACGAATGATTGCGCAAAATGTTTTTCCAAGGAATTGCCAACTGCAAATAAACAACCAAACAACAACTTATTTAAAGCCATGTCCAGAATGAGCTTCAGAATCCAGAATCCTCGATTGGCTGAAGCATGTCTTAGTAGCCACTGAAATGACCCTGCTACCCTGCGGTTAAATGAACACTGTGATGTCACAACTTCCATCAAGGCTTAAATGCATGATCCCAGATCTTGATCCCCCTTCTGATATAACGGTCTAGAGTGGGCGGGTGTGGGGTTACACAGAGAAATCTGCCTGCCACACCATTACATTAGTGCCAGCATGAAAGCGAATATCCAGGCGAGCGTGATGAGCTACTAAATCTGAACAGCTCTTCATACTCCAACTGCCTGCGCCTCTTATGTCATTCCAAGGGACAGCCAAGCCAGATTCCATCAGCTCCACCCATCCCATCCCCAGAACACACACAGCATTCCAAGCACTACTCCGTCATTCCCCTCCCCTTATAGATGTCAGGCGTCACTCAATAAAACATTCTCCTCTGTGGTGATCTCCTGCTTCAAAAGCGCAGGCAGCTGAGTTCCTTAAAACAGCTCAAATTGACAACCTACTCCATTATGGGCAACATAAATACATTGAATGGATTTATTGGTAAGAATTTGAGATATGTTCGCATACAGACGTGTTTTGCCTTTAAAGTGCTATGATTCAATTGGGCATCCCCCATAATAACAGAAGCTAGACTAGAGGTAGCTGCAATGGCAGAGATGGATGAGTTGGAGGGATACACAGAGGAACAAAGATTACTGGCTATTTCATATCTGGGAAGCCAATTCGGTACAATACATGGGTAGAAGGTTTCCTTTCCTCTCAGACTCTAAACATCATTAAAAGTACATAGGATAGATTTTCATCAAGGAATGAGGGTGTAGCCGCTTTTTTTTTTATTAAAGTGCCCACACCCTGTACTGTATAAATATTCCTCGCCAGCTTATTATACCAAGATTTCTCATGCACTATTGGTGACCATTAAAAATTTTTTTTTTGATACACGCAGATTATCATTGGCTTTCCAGTTAAATTTCTGCTTATGATGCAACCAAAAGGGCTACAAGACTTTTCCACTGCAAGAGGCTATTTCACAGGGCTGATTTCAGTGCTGTTTTTGTGCTGTCTATATCCTGTGATCACAGGATGCAGTGTCTGCTGATACCTACAGAACAAGAAGACGGCTAAGGAGAGTCTATGACTCTTCTGCTTTTGTGATTTCACATACATGGAAACATTTACTTAACATTGGTGGCATTTCTAACTTCAGACAGATTGAGTACAGGCAGTTCTCATTGACCATTTTTCCACTGCAGTGTTGTTTTTTTTTTTTTCCTGTGTGACAGTTTCTGACATTAGCATAGGGTGGAGATGGGCTCACAAGAAATTTACCTAAAAAGGTGACAGACAATTCTATATAAAGGCGTAGCTACGTTGGAAAATTGAGTGATTGTCAAAAACTGGCTCTATGCCAACACATCTTTTTACAGAACCTAAGTAAAAAATGTGATCTACCCAGTATAGGATTATGCGGTTTTACAATGGGTGTTATTCAGTTTCAATGTAATAACAATCCCTGTACTAAATTATGGGTTACTTATGCAGTCTCATACAGATATTAATAAACCCTACAAAAGTCCCTACTTACAGTAATCTGGCTGCTCCATAAGTCCTTATCATTTTGCACAGAGGGTTACTTTAATGTGGAGTATTAGAATGCTGAACTCCCAAATGGAGTCTTAATGGTAAGAATTAAAAAGCCTAGAAGTGAAGGAACCTCTTTGGCATTACGATAAACTAAAAACGTTACAAAAACTGGCATTCCCAACTTAGAGTGTGTCACGCTGGCAAAACATTTAGTACTGCTTGCAAGCAATCAACAGAAACAATGAAGTTTTTAACAAAATCCAAGTTTAATAATTAAATACAATTGTCATAATTTTGACTAATGTGTAATGCTGCATATTTGTTATGGATTTCAAGAAATAAATAAAAGGAATGTTTGTTTAAAAATAAAAAAAGAACTTCAATAACTAACTCATTTCTGTGTTTCTTTTTAACACTTATATAAAATCAGCCAGACCTGTTTGAGCCGTCAAAAGAATCATACGAAATGCGGGTGGACCACCTTTCTAAAAAACTGTGCAATAGCTGCTGAAAGACCAACAACATTAACCCGTGCATACAGTAGAGGAGCATGTTAACCTGCTGCATTGCATTTCTTCATCAGATATTTCAGACTGGAAAATGATAAAGGGATCAGACGTCCTGTGTCGTTTTACGATGCACATCTTTTGCGAAACCGCACAAACCCACAAATCACTAATTCACTCCCCCCCCCATCAGAGATAACGAAAGCATAATGCTAATTCAAAACATTTTCCGCATACCTGTTAATATTTCAGATTGTTTTTCTAGATCAAGATGAACTAATCACGAGGTGTTTGGTGTTAGAAATATGGTTTTGCATATTTATAACTCATGTGGGGGTTAAGTACTTAATGAAAGCCTTAAAGAGATTCTTAAAACTTAGGGTACCAATTCAGAAATGATACAACCTGGTCTCAGATTCTCTCAGGCAGCACTGCTGATGACTTGGGTTACACTATCAGGGTTCCGAGCCAGATAACCCCAAATGCAACAATAAACCAAAGAAGATTGTACAGTATATTATATAACAAAGTGAACTGCCAATCACATTCACTGGTATTGCAATCCCTGTTACCCACGATAACAGAAGTTTGGATAACCAGACTTCACAAAGGTGCCTATTGATTCACAGCATAGCCCGCCACAGAATGGCTGATTCACGTCAAGACCCAGAGCTGAATCAGCACATAACTGATTTCAAATGGAAATCCAGCACCTGTAGAAAGGAAAGTGCAAAGCTACTACTAGAGGATAAACAAGTGTACTTGGTGACAGCCGTCTCTCTTGATAGTATACAGTAACAACCTTAACCCTGCCCGGACTGTATCCACTTAGAAGACTTTCTGCTTCTCCTTCTACATGTAGTACTAGTTCAAGTGCAGTCACTAACCTCTTTTTCTCTGAGCATGAAGCAGTATCAGAGTCCCAGATACAGCCTCTTGTTTGAATCATTCCTACTGTAAGGGGCAGGGCCTGGTGAGCAGTGAACATTTTAGTCACACCAGAAACTGGTCAGACAGAACAGTGTCCCACACCCACATTCTTCACACTTCAGCCTACATGACTCAGGAAAGTCCCTGATAATTTGTTTGTAGGTGAGATGGGTGACATTTGAGCTGGGTTTGACCAATGCAGATTGCCCAGTAGTGGCTGTCGATCCAACACCTAAAGACAATCACTGGATCTCTTTGGAAATACATGACAGAACATGATTTCCCAAACCCGGTCCTCGGGACCACTGTATCTTCTGTTTTTTGTTCCAACTGAGCTCCTAAGTACTTAAGAAAACCCTTAATTGAACTAATACTTAGCTTAAATCACTCCTTTTTAATTGTTTTCAGCTCCTAAAAACCTGCAGATTTTAAGTCACTTATAAAATGTTATAGTTAACGTGGAATCTCCAACTGTTTAAGAGCTGAAAACAATAAAAAAGGTCTAATTGAGCTAATTAGTTCAATTACAGGTTTAGTTACGTAATTAAGAGCTCACTTGAAACGAAAACAAGATGACACTCCCTGGGGATCGGGTTTTGGAAGCCCTGTGATAGAACCTTCTGTAGTTCATGACTGCATGGAAATGACCCCAATCCCTCAAAAAAGGGAACACATTTGTGGGTGTTAAACATGAGGCTATAACAAGGTCGCTTGTTTTGTTTACCTCACAGAGAGAGTGAAGTCTCCAGGGTTACTTTTGCTTGGCCGGGCAAGGAAGCTCCCATGAACCCCTCTGGTCAAGAGCAGCTGTTCAGCCTCAATCCCGGTGATGTTGGGGTGAAACCACCTACACAAAAGACAAAGAACCCTTTAAACAAACAGCCCCAGAAGAATACCCGCGCCCACTCATCGGCCAACCATCTGGCTTCAGTTTTCACTCACTTGCATTTTAAAAGGCATGAAAAGAAAAATCTAGGATATATCAATTCTGTAACCAAAATGCGTTGCGTCTGTTGAAGAAACTTACACTGAAGATATACATGTTGCTTTACATTTCTAAAGCGCATCTTTGACTGTGGACTTGGATGGAAACAAGACTCCTAATGCATAGCAGTTTTCGCCATTCCTGGTTTTACTACAAGTTTAATAAGACGCACCTGGGCTTATCACTGTGCCTATACACACTGTAGCTAATCAAGAACTTAGTAAAACCTGGAATGGGTGAAACTGCTAGGCAATAGGAGTATTATTTCCATCCTTACTCGAGAGTGGATCTTTTAATGCAAATAAGTGTATCATCTGCCATTTTGAACTGGAGGATGACAAGCAGAAAATGTTTGTAGTTTAGTACAAACATATGTACATTTATCCCCCATGGCACAAGCCTGTTCCAGTCCAACTCTATTTGAAATAAAACCAAAAACAGGGTTGGTATAGCTCTAAAAAAAAGTATTTCAAGGAAAATATCCAAAAATGCTGATCAGAAGGCAATACAGACACACAATGTATAAATAACACAATGCCGGATAACAGTCACACTGATGAGTATCTGCTTCATGTGAAAATTAACCACATTTCATCAGTTCAAGCACAAAGAGGCAGCACAGATAAACCATGGGACTGCTCTGCTCGTTCTCGCAGCGCGGCTGTGGCTAACCAGATTTTCCATCTCCTGGTTTCTAATGTTCCACTTCATGCCACCGACATCACGCTACGGAGTGGGCTGGGAAGGCCCGGCTGAAACACACAGGTCCAGGGGTCACGATGGACTATGAATGATAGGCTTCAACGTCTGTACATGAAGCCACCCCAAAACCACAATGGTGAGAGAACAATACTGATCAACAATGTATTGAAATTCCCAGCACCACCTACTTTAACCCTTTGCTGTCCAAATATTCAGCGGCTATCAGGCATGCCAGGTCCAATTTAAAGTGTTTAAATTTTTATTCACAGCAAAACAGGTTTAAAAGGCCCTGCATATCAACAGGACACTCAGTACTGCATCTCCAGCCAAGCCCCACCCCTTGTTCGCTGTATTTCACATACCTCTTCATAGTCGTCAACACTTATAAATCCCCTCCTGATCACTCGTTTTATCACTAAACTCCCCAACAATGTGATCCAAGTCATTATTTTATTAATATAACATCTCAAGAAGCGCTTCAAATGTCTGTGATATTCTTTGAGCGCCGGATGCAGAAGCAGCTATCTCCTTTGTGTTCGTGTTATCTCCGGTGCAGGGACTATGTGTTTTGCTCAGATCCGTCCCCTTTTTTTTTTTTTGTTTCAGCTTCTCCCAGCTCTCTCGGGCATTGAAAGGTTTTCTATGCTTTTTCCGGGGGAAAAAACGACTAGAGACCTGTGCTTAACATCTTTTTGATGATATCGGACTGGAACGGGAAAATTGTAATGTCAGACCTCATCCAACATAGGACCACAAAGGGTTAGACATGCAATACAAACTGTGTGATGATAGTCCCAGGGTTCTTTTTTCTCCACAGGTATGCATGAAGAAAGATTATTGCAAACTGTTTGTTCAGTTTTTGGCAGACATACGGTAGGCTAGCCCTAAAAACATATAGAAACTGTTATTTACAGCTTTATAAGGTTACATGCACTCAATAAGATATATGGGTAGTACTAAAACTGAATCTGGGCCTGTCCAAAAAGTCATAATTCATTTAAGATGACATCACAGAGTCATAATTCACATTTTAGAAGTCAAAGTCCCAAGGCCACTGTTATACAATTAATAACTCTTGCTATCTGCGCCAGTAAGACATATTTCCAACGTCTGCTTCCGAGATAAGGTTGAATATATTTATACTTCTCAAAAGGTCTTGTGTACGAAGGCTGGCTCTGCAGGCTTCAAGATACCAGTTTGTAGCTGCACCAGAAACGCACACTCCCTCTTATCAATCTAGCTGATAAGTGAAGCAGAGGACAACTTCTTACTGTACTGGAAATCACTAGCAAACTCCTTGTACAAACACAGTTACAAGTTGAACGAGTGCAAACTCTGTGCTCAAAACACTGCATTTATTCTCAACCATTTAAAGTTTCAGTAGCATTGATTCATAGTTCATTATGCTACTTGTTATTTGCAGTGCCAAACATAAACTGCGTGTCCACTGAAGTTACTATATACTGCATTGACCGAGTAACATTGCAGATGGTTGTGCAACCTCCAGGAATGTGTGTATTGCACAAATTAAGAAGCCTTAGTAAAAAGACATTCCCTAGTTTTGCTTATTTTCTGCTTATTGTTAACTGTTTCATTCCTTATTCTAAAACAGGTTAACGGTAGTAGTGCAGAAACTTAGAGCACACAATTATTTGACAAGCGTTTTGACGAGAAGCATTTAAATGACTGATGGCATCGAGAAAGACTTCCAGTCTCAATATTTCTCAAACAATATATATATTATATTGTTAAATATTTCTTGGCTATGGTTTTAATTGTTCAATAATGTTTTTTTCTAGGGCACACAAAAAAATGAAACAGGTGCGTCTCACCAGTATCAGTATGGATTGTGCAGCAAATTTAGACCAGCTCTAAATAAATAAAATCATACCATTTTGCTACAGTAAAGATTTGTATAGATATTGTATTGGGATTTTAGAAAGGTTTACATCTTACCTCTTATTCTAAATACTCAAGGTCGTCTATTTCCATGACATCATATGCAGAACGTATTGGTGTTCTGCAAATCTGCTTAGCCCAGTGACAGTGCTCAGCATCGCCAAATAGAGGATTTTTGTCCCTCCCCCACATCTTTGAGATTATGCTTTTACCTTGTCTATCCAGAGTTGTATTCTGTTGTAATATATTTTAATACTGATGCCACAAGACATCCAATTCTATTGGGCATAGACAAACAAAATACTGACTTTTCATTGAGATTTAATGTGCTGTTTAAATGTGTAACTGTAGATCTATGTACATGATACTGCATACAGTTCTGACAAATAACTCGCAGCATTTTACTTGTCTTTAACATGATATACAAAACATTAAAATGTCTACTTCTACAAAATGTCTTATAAACATCCAGCAGTATAAAGCAAATGTTTGTATGAAACAAATCTAATTACAAAAATGTGAATTGATACATTGCAGGAGTTAAGAAGCCAACCCCATGTCACATTATTAGGTCTTGAAAACATGTGGTCAGATTAAAATGTTATTACTGTGATGTGGCCTTGTACTATAAGTCAGATATAAATTGCTGTGCCAAAGATCATACGAATGCCTTGTATATGTAGTAAGCCGATGGTATTTTCAATAATTACGGCATGCTGCTTGTAGCAGTGTGTTAAATTGATTGCAAAAGCATTTTTACAGTTTCAAAAGTACTGTACATGCACTTTCAAAAATTGCTAGTCTTTTATCACCTCACTGCTGCAAGTAGCAGGAGCATTCGTTTTTGATGGATGTACAGTGGCAGATAATGTTTTAATATAAAAGGGACTTTGAGTTAAAACAAATAAACTAGCCCTATGGGACAAATATTTCAATATTCAAAAGAAACACTGCTTGCAGTGGCAAACTATTGACCAGAGACCATTCACATAGCAGAATTTATAAAGTTTACTGTAAATGGGGTATAGGGATTACTTTACTGTAACATTATGGTCATTTTGTTTTCCAGCTAATTTAAAAATGAAAGATTGTTCCAATATTCTTTAAAAAATTTGAAAGCAATTTTGAACATGAAAAACACATGTTTGTATAAACAAACAAACTGGTCAACAAGTTATGATTTCTGAAACATCAGGATGCTGATGAAGATTATATTAAACCAGACAAGTTGTAGAAAGGTTATAACGTGTGTGTAAAAACCCATTACTCTGAGGCTACCGAGTGATGCATCTGCTAAAGGCACTCCAAGTGGAGTGCAGGATGCGCCCTTTTCTTCGCCGCTCCCGAGGCAAGACTGACAAGACTGGTTTACCACAGTCAAATTTGCATGATAATTTTACACTTTTCCAGTGCTTTCTCCATGGTTATGTAGTGCTATGCATTTACCATAGTTTATCATGTATTTATATTATGCTTTGCTTTCACTATACAATGGAAAACTTTTATAAGGGAAGTACTGGCCCTGTGTTTCATTACAACACATTATTAAGCCGAGACGGAATACGCTTTCATCAGTCAGTGCTGATGAAAAGCTGTCCCTACAGTTTATGCAATGCACTGACACAATCAGTTCATTATGTTATTCTAGATATGTGCCATTTCCTATAAGATGTTTCTAGGAGGAACAAGGCACTGTCTGAAAAGGCTTCGTTATTTTTGTTGTTTTAAACTTTAAAGCATTACTTTCGGGAAAAAGGAAAGCTGTTTTTATACCTGGCTCTACTCTATTTCGTTGTTCCAGGAAACGTGACTCAATCAGCAGAAACAATGAGCCACTGAAATTAAATTGCAGTCTTTCAAAAAAAAAAAAAAAAAAAGTTTGTCCCCTCGTTCCTAGCAAAATAAATGATTAAAACCGTAACTATGCAAATTAGAGTTGAAGAAAAGTCAAGGAGTACCAAAACAGCCAGATTCTGGGTTAAACATGTGACTCACTGAAAGATGTGACTAAAGAACGCCACTGTTTGATGTACAGCTGCCAGATGAGGAGTATACCCAAGTTCCACTGGCCTTTCAGAAAGAAAAACAAACATACCCATAAGAAACGCCTAACTCCAAATTGGCCCCCAAAAACCTTCAGTGAGTCACACCCCGCTTTATAGGTCAAGAAGTGGTGTCTGGCATTAAAAAAAAAATAAAAATCAGAGGTTCTGGGTTAGGAGCTCACACTAGTCCTGCATTCAGTACTGGATTTCAGAACTAGCATAAGAAATAATTGTTTCCTTATCCTCAAAAACACACTTATAATTACATTGCTCTATTCCTACTTTTTGAGATCCATTTCCTACCATGATACACATACTGTAGCTAATAGAGATCCATGTCAACAGAGGCAGGTTTTGAATGATGTACAGCATGACAATCTGAGTACCTCCTGCAGTGCGCTTTGCCTGATAGATACCTGACCAAGTCTTGTATTAATGGGTAACGTCTTCTTAGCATGATATCAATGATCAAATAAAAAACAGGTTCAGCAGACAGATCACTGTGGACACCTGATACCCAATGCTCCACTGTGTGCGGAGAATTGAGAGAAAGTTATTGAATTAAGTTTGACTATGGAGGCAAAGTTTTAGAAATTGCAGTCAAAAGGGTAAACCATGGCTATCCATCACTTTTGTCCTTTTCTTATACCAAATTAAATAAAAGCTTTAAATTTTAGCACCACTCTTACAATAACTGTGGCTCATGCTTAAAAAAACAAAAGGTACTGCAAGTGTGATTAAATTCTTTCTACGGTAATAATTTCTCGGTATCGTATTTGCGCTCGTTTTAATGAGAATCCCTTTCTTCCTTCTGTCTGCGAGATGTTAAAGCTAGTGTGATTAATTCATGTTGTGTTTTTTGTTTTTTTTTCTATTAAAGGACGCGGTAGTCAGAACATTTAGAAAGGGGACCATGCTCACAGTTCTGGTAACAGTACAGAATTCTTCTTCCTGTAAGTCTGATTCAGCTAACGGCAGAAAATAGTAGAGAAGCTTCAGTTTCAATAGAGATGAGTCATGGTGCCCATATCCCCATGCATGGATGTTAGTAGCATTGTTGTATTAAGAGCAAAGTTAGTAATTATTTAAGGTATGGGTGAACACATCTAGAATGAAGATACCATAAATGGCCCATGCTTTATTTTATGGTTTTTGAAGGCGCATAAGGAGATGCTATAACTGAGTAGGACAACACAGATCTGGCGGCTTCACTGTAGAACCACAGACACCCTATCGGCCACAGGGGTCGCTAATGCCCTCCCTACCCGGACGGCGCTCTGCCAGTTGTGCGCCGCTCCCTAGGAACCCCCGGTCACGGTCGGCTGTGACATAGCCTGGATTCGAACGTGCACTCTCCAGGTTATAGGGCACATCCTGCACTCCACACAGAGCGCCTTTACTGGATGCGTCACTCAGGAGCCCGTATAACTGAGTTTTTAAACTGGGGAGGGAAAGATCATCGTACGTTTAACGCAACAAGTGTTTGGGATTTTACTGAAACAAAATTCCACAAGAGAATCAGTATTGCATTGGTTTATATGCGTGATACTGACTGCTGGCCAAACAATCACATCTAGCAGGCCCATCAGAACAACTATCTACTGTATATGAATAGTAATTCATTATTAAATGTGCTTTTGTTACAGCTGAACTCCGAAGTAAGCTGCTGAAACCTTAAGATATGTTCCAAGCCTTTCTGTGCTACAGAGCTTGCGTTCAGTTTACAAAACGTAATGAACCTTGAACTATTCCTTTAAAAAGTAGATGACATCTTCCACTACAGAAGCAGTGATGTGCTGTGTGAAGTATGCTGTCAGCGGTGTTGTCCACACAGACTTTATTTGAAATGTGGGGAAGACAGACGCAGAAACCAAATCAATGTATCAGGAACGAGCATTAATATTTATTGCATCCGTTTGCTTTCTAATACAATAAAAAAAAATATTGAAAAATCTAAAAATGTAGAAGTTCAAATTAAATTTAAGGCCTAATATTTAGCCACCAACTAAAAGCTATTATGGTCAAGCCAAAAAAAAATAAAAAATTAAAAAAATGAATTGGAGCAGAGATTGCATTTCAGATAGGGATACGACATTACAGTATTTAAACAGTAAATTTCAAAAGAAAAAAAAGGGAATAAGACATCTGCAACAGTGAGCAGAGGCCCACCCTCAGATACAAACAGCGGTTTGCAACTGGAGTAAAACAGAGACGCAGTTCTTCTGGATCTCTTTGTCCCGACCGGTTAGGAGTTATTAACTGTTTAACAGAACGTGATCGTGGAGCTGTCAGCTTCCAGCAATTAACTTTCTGGTCTTGTAATGTGAAAGCAAGATAATTTAAGAGACCCTGAGAGAAAAAGAGGGTTACTGGATGTGAGTTTTGACCTAAAATAATACCCAGGCACCATGGTATTTTTCACATGAGGTACCCTGTTCCAGGTGCCTACCTCGATCATCGTGTTGAGAATGTATTGTGCATGTTTTAAGATTATTATATATGTGCTATTCTATATAAGCACTTTATTCTTAATTTTATAAAAGTACTAAAAAGCACTTTGGACAGAAAACACCCTTCACGCTAAAATGTTTGACAAAGCTTTGAATAGCGTTAGTTAATCTACACAGCTTACCTTGCATATGCCTATTACGGTATATTTTTCAATCACAACTTGATATGCAGTGCCAAAATGACAGCCCTTCTCATCATAGGCAAACCTGAATGTTGGGAGAACACTTGCATGGCAAACTTCATATCGTGGTCTGCTAATATAAATGAACCCTGTAAAACATCACCCGGCAAGAACCAAGTGACATGGTCTCTCCAGAATGAGTCAAATCGCACGCCCTGGCATTATTGGGGCAACCTAGTGCTGTCATAACCTGTGCTAATATAATGGAACAAACCAAACTTCTCTATATATCTCGTATTAGAATTCTCTTTTAGGGATCCCTAGCAGTAACAGCCATGACCTTCTGCATCACGTTAGCTACAACACAGCAGATTAGAAAATAAAGTGAATCAAGTGATCTGACTGGAACGCACGTGTTTCAAAATAAAGTACTGTAATAGCAGTGCTCATGGTGGCGACAGTTCTGAAATTACGTTTTCTTCTGTACATTTTAAAACAGAAATGTACTTTGGGTGTTTTGGGGAAAAAAACATATATTTAGTTGGAACAACTGCATTATTAATACACCCTCTCACAGCCTAATTACCAGCGTAATGTGTCCTCTACTTTGGGGATTTTATGGGTGTAGCAATGACAGCTGCTTCTGAGCAGAGTGATAATGAGTGTACACAGTCATGTGGAATATCAGAGAGAGAGAGATTTCAAATGAAACTCACCGCACTTAAGTAGACAGGCATGGGCAACGCTTCATTTAGCATGGCATAAGTATTCCTCAAGGGAAATTGCAGCAGTGACCAGCACTGCTCAAAACTGATGCTTTGCTGGTTTCTATCTGGTCATGCTGGTTCAGGAGGCTTGTTTCTGGTTGAAGAGCTGGTTAAACTGGTCCATTACTGTACAGTTCTAGTCTATCATTCGTCTACACTTCTAAATCAAACAGAAAGACCCATGTAAAACTGTACTAAATGCTTTCAAACACATGAAACGTTCTCTTTGAGCCACTGCCCTAACCCTAATTAAGAATATAGTTGATTTGACTCCTGAGAGACAATTTTGTACTGCAATATGGTATACATTACCTTTGTTTTCCAGCTTATTCAAAATTTAAAGGAAGTTTTGATATTTTTTTCATTTTCACAGAATATCCGTACACCAACAAACTTGTTTGTCAGAGCAGTATCACAAGTTACAGCTTTGAGTAAAAGTGTAACTGCAGACACAAACGTTTCCTCCTCTATCAGTTTCAAATGGTAAGCATCAACTTTGCTTTTATATTCCAACTTTACCTGAATTTTCTATTTTGCTTAGTGAATGCACCCTTGTAAAAGTTTACTGCAGTATTTTTAGTTTGACCATGTTTTTCCCTGTTGTCATACTGTACATTTACCATAGTTTATTTATATTAGTTTATAGTTTATATATTACATGTTTTATTACACGCTGCTGTGCTTTCATAAGGGCATCTTATAGTTGTAAATAAGCAAACAGTGTGTGACTGGCTTTTCTTAGGTTTGAAAGCCACTTATTGTAGAGCACTGCAAACTGTAACAGTTTCAGTTAACAAACAACAATGTAGTAATAACGTGGAAACTAGAGTGTCTTTATTATAACTATTAGGTAACAAACAGCCAATCCTGCTTATTACCACTCCTGTTAATATCACCATTGACAAGTCCAGGCCAGAATATAATGGAAGTCAATGGGAGATAGTCCTGATAACACCATTAAAAATCGATCACATTTATCAGCCATACAACTGATTTTCACCCTGCTTAACATTGGGAAATAAATGAAACTGGGAGATTGACAAGGAAGGAAGGAAGTTGCTGTAGTGCTGCTGTACTTTATTGAAATGTTGCAGATATTAAGAGTAGCACAATATACCGTAAAAACGGTGTATAAGTCGGTCCCCCCAACCCTTTTTGTGACAACAATTTCAGGAAAAAGCATATAGGTCACACCGGTGTATAACTCGACCCCCTTTTTTAGGACCCCCCCCCCCTAAAAACACCTAGAAAATAGACTTATACAAAGGTTTTTACAGTAGCATATACTGTAGAGCAGAAATGAATGACTGAGATCCTCCGCAGTTATTTTTGGTTTCTCAACACTATTTTAAAGCTTATTTTGCCAGGCTGTTCATGAACTCAACTCCACCTATTATCACCACGTTTTATATTTTAGTAGGAACCATCAAAGTTCTCTTTCAGTTGCTACACAATGAAGCAGTACAGTAATGTACCGTTACAGCACATAATACAACTGGGATTTTGAAAAGGATTACTTAGGAAATAATTAGAAGCTATAAAACAAGTACACTTTAAAAGGCTGTGCCCTCGAGAATATATTCTTAGATACATCAAGTACACTAATGTTTTGACTAAAGTTAAGCACTATATCATTACCATAATACAATACAAATGGCAGTAATTACTAAGTAGTTACCAAGTGATAATGCAAATACTGTATATAATAAACCTATAATTACACAGTAATTTCCAAAAAGTTAGTATCATGTATGATATACATGTGTTCTTAGCTGAATTCTCAATTTGTAAATTTCTTTAAAATTTGCTTTCATTTTCATCCACAATATTATCAGAACGTTCACACATACAGTACATTAGTACCCCCTCCCCGCTCAGCCAACACAGCAGAACCAAACTGAGTCATGGAAATTCATTATCTGGAAAACAACAACAAAAAAAAAGTAAATATCCAGCCACAGTGGTTGTTTTGATAAAGCTGAACGTTTCGATGTGTTTTGTTGTCTGTTTTCTCTTCAAACTAATCCTGGTTTGAATATTTTAAATCAAATTAACAAAATAAAAACTAAATAATGTATATTGTATGTTTTCAACAGCTAAGCAGTTTTATAATATCTGCTAAGCAGCACTATAGATATACATTAAACACTGCATTGAAGCCAATTTCTCCTCCCTCATTTAAAGCCCCACTAGAAAACAGTACTTTTTTATTTGAATGTTGTATATGTAACAGAAACTTAAAAGAACAGTCAAGTTCTTACACTTACAAAGAATCCTATGTCTTCGAACTTATAAATATCTGCAGGCAAACTGGTTTATAACTAACAGTACGAATGCATGAATTTCTGACAAGCTTACAAGTGTTCTCCAAAAACACTGAGTAAACACTTTTGGCCCAAAAAAAGACAACAGATGATACAGTACTGTCTTTTTTTCTTTCTTTTCTTCAGCACTCTAAAAGGTAAAACGTTTAGTCATGGCTGTCTTTTAATAACAAAAAAAGAAGACTGGGCTTCAATGCTCAACGTCTTTAAGATAACAGTAGGACACTACATATACTAGGACTCATCAAAAATGTGTTTTAAAGACTTTTTTTTTTTTTTTTTTTTAAGGACTGTTTCTTGAAGAGTGTAAACTTTGTCTCAGGTTAAAAATGAGATCAACCCCTTAATTAAACTCAGGAACACCGCAGGAATGCATCGCACCACCACGAGCCCACCGATCCAGCACAGAGCGCCCCGACATTTCAAGTCAGTTGCTGCTTTAAGATAAAAGAAAAACTTGAAGAGAGAGAGAGAGAGCAAAAGAGAGAAATAAACAGCTTCCCTACCTCACCATACTTGTCACAGTTTGTCAACCCTCGCCAGAATAAAACTCAAAGCCGTTAATCCACTAAAACCACAGGACAGTTAGGCAAGTAAGGCCGGGCGGAGGGAGGGAGGGGGGGGTGGTCAGAGGAGAGGAGGGTGCAGTTTAATCTCGGATTTGGAGGAGTGTCTCTGCCATCAGTCCTTCAGCAATTACAGCTTCTTTAAAGATAATGTGAACGAGAGACTACCACCTTTTTTTTTTATTTTTTTATACATGAAACAAACCTTTGACGGAAGAGGAAGTCTGTGTCCTATCTGAGCAAGTAAACGCAGGCATAGCTTAGAAACAGCAAATTAAAAAAGAAAAAAAAACATTGATGCATAGCAATAAGAACGGTTAAATTCTAGAGTTAAGTAGTTTTAAAAAATGGTTTTAAAAAACTTGCAGACTGGCAAGTAAACAAAATACTCAAAATAGCTTTACACTGGTGCAAAAGCTTAGATAACATGTCCAAGTTTGAAAATTATAAATAAATATTAAATAAACTGTGTCTATGATATCCAGTTAAAAGGGAATACAAGATAAAGTTTATGCATACAACACATTGCGTTCAAGCAGTTACCATTATTTTTTTAGGTACACTTATAACTCACTAAATCAAGTGTGAATCCTGAATGATGAAAACAACCATGAGATACACTGTTGAGGAGATAAACACATTATACAGTACAGTACAGGTCCATGCTAATTCTGGAACAGTCAATTTCAAATGTGACACTTATAGGATGAGCTTCCTCGGCTCCAAGTCATCATTTATTCTTATCCCGTTTCCAGTCTTGTGCTTTCTTGCTGTATCACATAGCTTGTACTGCACATTCTGCTGTTGATTGGGGAAAACCCTTACTGCCAAAAATAGCCCTAACACAGCTTGCTAACACAAAACAGAAACTTACTGTACTTAAACAATTAGACAAAATGTTTTGAGAATCACCGGGCTTGTACTAAATGTGTCGAATTCTGTTACTATTTGGTTTTTAAATATACTTTATAAATGATTATTATTTTTTTCTTAAAGAAACTGCTTGTATTTGTAAAAGGCATACAAGCCTAAAAGCACAATTAACTAATATATATATAAACTGATTTTCAGAAAACATTTTACCGTCTTTTTGTGTATATATATATATTATGCTAAGAAGTAGGTCAATAAATTACCCCTCCAGGAGGCGGTGTTTGGACCTACTACTCTTTAGATTATTATAATAGTCCCGCAGGAAGACAAAATGCTTGGGCTTGCCTCCTTTGCCATGTTCCAGCGAGCCAGACAAGCTGGTCATGCAGTGCGCCACGTGATACTAGTAAACATTCAACAGTGGGCAACAACCCCGTTTTAGAATATTGTAGCACGCATGGTTCTCTCCATCTAGGACCAAGTACTTCCACAATGGCATGCTGCTGGCATTGTTTCAACTTTATCAGCACCTTTTGGAAGCCATCACTTCAACAACGAAATATTGAACTGGCCAAGTTCTGGCATCAAGCTCCGCGCATATAAAATGTAGACGGATATAGCATCATGCCCACTCCAACAGCCAATGACCCTGAAGAGCCCTGTTCCAGGGGCACAAACACATCGACTGCCTCTTAGCTTCTCCATTTCTAAACAAAATGTGTCTTTCTTAGGAGGGATTGTATACAGCAGAACAGAATTTAAAATGCTTGTTAAGTGCAGCAAACTGAATGTCCATGTGTGGAATGTTTGTTTAAAAAAATAGTGTTAATAGCAGACAGTAAATGCATTTCGAAAGAGGAATCATTTGCATAAGAAATGTGTGCAGTTTAAGATGAGCCAGTGCGTCAGTTTAAGGGCTTGTGTTAAATGTTTTGATAACCTGGTAAGGTGTATTGGTAATTGAGTTTTAGCGATTGAGAAAATATGTATCTAGAACATCTTTGTGATCCATTTATTACTTGGTGGTTATTCTATTGTACATTTACTGTATAGAGATTTCACTTTTGTTATCTCATCCCACATGAATGTTGGCTCCACCACTGCCATTTGTAACAGTTGTGAATAAAATGTTAATATGCCCGATACTTTCTTTTGGATCCCTTGCCAAGTCAGCGAAAGGGATAGAGTTTTGGCAACCACATCAACGCAACTGTTGCAAATGCCAAGCCAAGTTGGCTGCAAATAAAAAGCATCCAGTCCAAGCCTGGGCCAACAGGGGATATGGGTTTTAATGCTGATATGCTTTAAATGGGAGTTTAGATGGCATAACCCCCAGTGCCCTTTGTGAAACAAATCAACAGGTATATGTCTAGAGCCGCTTCTTTTGTTCTGCATCAAAAACACAATAGGGTCCCTCAGCGGCTCACCTAGTAAAAGCACTGGAACTTTGGAGGACAGCGAGTCATGCAATCATGGTTTGAATCCTGCTCGTGCCAAGCTGCCGATCTTGGCACTCCCATGGGGTTAGGGAGGAAAATCAGCTGGAGATAGCTGAGCTCAGCAATCTCATACTAGTCAGGCACCCAATGAGTCCCAACAGAGACATCTCAGGCCATTGCCTCCAGGAATAACGTAGCTGTATATGTCGAAATAAGGGATTTTTAATTTTTTTTTATTTAGTAGTTGCCAATTGATTTTACCCTGTTTTTTCTCCCAATTTGAAATATCCAATTATTTTTTAGACTCAGCCCACCGCTACCACCCCTGCGCTGACTCGGGAGAGGCGAAGACGAACACACGCTGTCCTCCGAAGCGTCTGCCGTCAGCCGACCGCTTCTTTTCACTCTGAAGATCCGCCATGCAGCCAACCCAGAGCTACAGCATCGGAGGACATCGCAGCTCTGGGCAGCTTACAGGCAAGCCCACAGGTGCCAGGGCCAGACTACAAGGGTCGCTGGTGCGTGGTGAGCCGAGGACACCCTGGCCGACCTAAGCCCCCACCCCAAACTATAGGGTGCATCCTTCACTCCACGTGGAGCACCTTTACCGGATTCGCCACTCGGGAGCTCCCTAAATAAGGGAGATTTTAACCCAGGTTCGGGGTCCGGGACCCCACAATTGCTAATTGAAAAGCTTATTGCTGCTTATATTAGTAAGCAATTAAGTCAACTGGTTCCATACAGTAGACGCATTCCAGCAAGGGGACCTGCTGCAATGGACCAAACTGCCTTCCACTGTTACATAACGCTTATTACTGTGGGGTTAGTTCAAGCCATGGGACAAGTGACAAAGGATAGTATACATAGAATGTTCTCTTTCTGCTTTGAAGGTTTGCCAGTTCTGTATTTATTGTCGACAGTAGAGACAAGACTGTTATTTTTAGAAAGCAGCTGGGATAGGGGGCTCGCTCGTTCACATTAAAACGGTCCAAATGCAGCCCAACACCTTGGCTCACCTTTTATCGAGTGGCCAAGTGAGAAAAAGAAATAAGAAAGGGTTATTTCTATCAGCCAATGGCATTCCAGTTGTCAACCTTCACTGGAATTTCTGCCCCTCCCAATGGATACTACAATTTTCATGAAGCAATAAAACCTAAGGGGGGGGATTCATTTTTAGAGCAGCAGTTTCTCTTAATCAAGTTTAGTTTTACACTATAATATAACTCCTTGTTTTACTACACAGCCCGTCACAGCCCCCTGTGCAGAAAGCAGACCATGTTGACTGTCCAGTTTACATTCTTAAAGCCCAGTCCCCAATTAGGCTTGCCCCATCTGTTAAGGTACTTGCAGCAGAAGTTACGATCAATGACATATTGTTCTTTTGTATAACAATTTTTTCCATAATGAAGCAATTTACAGGAAACACCTACAAAGCTGAAACTTCCAACATGAGCTTATAAAGCAAGAGTTAAATCAATTATAAAAACGATTTATTCTTTTTTTTTTATTTGCATCATGTTTGGTATTATAAAAAAAAAAGAGAACAAAAAAATTCAGCAACACACCAAAGCAGACGTTGAAAATAAATTTCTCTGAAACCAGATGTTGGTTTTCCACCCGTACACAATTTCTTTTCTCATTAAGTTCATTAACAAGCATTTTCATTTATAAAAATCGCACATTTCAGAACACATGGCATGCTGCTCCAACCTTCAATATTGAAGTGCCTCCCTCTTTGTTAAAATTGAAAGTTGCTTTGCAGCACATACACAGCTTTCCTTTAGCATACAGCATTCAAATAAGGATTTGAAATCTAATGACATGTTTGTGTTTTTACAATGATGTGCGTTACTTTTAGGAACATATTCCAATGGTATTGCTAAAAAGAGAACATCAGGTAACATTACAGGCATAATGTTACGATACAGAACTGCTTCTAAATATGGATGTAGTTTCAACTGTCACTCAGGCAACTGAGCCAATTCATTTGTTTTATAAATTCATTACTTTGTTAAAAACTCAAGATGTGTTGCTCTGTGCCTTTTGGTTTTGACTGTTGCTTCAGGCAGAGTTCTGTTAAACTCAGGATCTTTCACAACCGCACTACTGGCTTGATCAATAAGCGATTCTGCTAACTGTCTTTAGGCAATTCCTGCAAGTGGATGTTTAAAAATCATACACAGTAAGCTACTATAGATTAATGCTGGTGCAACAAACCAGCATCTTAGCCACTATGCAAAAGAGCCAGGCTCTTCTGCATTTGTGGTTTTAGAGTTTTTAACCTCCTCTCACTTCACAGCAGCACAACATTACACTCGGACAAACAAACATAAACATGTGTACAAATATTCTTATAAATATTATTTGTAGCTGTATATATATTTAAACACACTAAGCGCACTGCATTGTAATGTAGCAGTTGGTTCAAACAATTTATCAACACATGCTGGATTATAAATAAGTATAAATCTATAAAGAGGATCCAGAATCCAGAAATAGGAAGACAGGGTTTTTATGCCGTGTTGTTTTTTTGGATAATAATAATAATAATAATAATAATAATAATAATAATAATAATAATAATAATAATAATAATAATAATAAAATTAAATGAAATGGATGCAGTAATTGTATCAATTAAATATGCAATTAACCAAGATTAACTGAGATTAATGTTTTTAATCTTAAAATAATGTCTTTAATTTTAAGATTAACCGCGATTAATATTTGTAATCGCTTGAGAGCTGTAATATATAATATATACACATACACACATTCTCTCTCTCTATATGAGTAATATAAACCCAGTACCCCATTAAATGATTAAAGGCTACAGAAAAACAGTAGAATGCATGTTATTTATTTCAGTTATAAATGATCGTATATGAATGAATCAGAATAGACACTTCTGCCACTGAACACAAGCAATGCTTGTGCAAATATCTGAATAATTGTCCCAGCACTACTATGAACTAACACAGCTTGCCTCCAATGATAAAGTAGCAATGCTTTTTCCTTGTTTGTTTTTTATTGCTTTCAATGACCCATGGGCACAGTTTATTTTTGTTTGTTTTTCACCTTTTCAGTTCCGTGCAGAATGCTCATCCTTTCTAGACAGGGTGATGATGTCATACCTGCTTTTCTGAGGCATGCAGTCAAATGCCAAACATGGAAAAGATGAGAAAACGAAGGGGTGGGGGTCAGAGAGTAGATATTGCATCATCGTCCTGTATGGAAAGTAATCAAAGGTGAAGCTTGCAGGGGGTGTATATAGTTGTGTTTTTTTTTTGTTTTTTTTTGTTTGTTTTTTTAATAATAATGCAGAGTCTCTAGTTTTATCCCATTCCCTACTGCTCTGCCCAATTCTGAGAACCCTTGCTTGACCCAATAAGTTGCTTTTCCAATACACGGCCATAAATCAGTCGTGCTTCATAACATTAGAGGGCAGGTAACTTGGAGCAGGTCCACCGGTAACTGTTCAGTTCCATGAAGAGCCATAAAATAGAGACGTATGGGAGCCGTTTTTACACTGGAACAGGTCTTATTTTTCTCTGTACGGCAAAGATCAAGGATTACATTTTCAATGACCTGTTTACTGAATTCCAGCACATTGGCCCAGCTAAAAAGTTCATCGAGGTGGAATATCCCCGTGCAAGTAGTAAATTCCATGTGACACTGTCCCTTTCAATTTGCGTTTCCATGATATTTAAGCCTAATTGGCCTTGCAGAACTGAAATGAAATTCATTAGGTGCTCTGCATGTATTTATTTAATCTCATAATGCCTGGTAAAGCTGTTCAGTAAACTGCCCTCAGGTGACCCCTGGCAGCAGTGATAGTCCAGCCCATCAGAAGCAGGGAGAAGGTTTGCAAGTAACCAGTTTGTGTGTTACTGTGTAACCTGCAGTTTCTGACAACGAGATATTAAACTTGGTCCTGGGCCACGTTTAACAGAGTGGTAATGTACCACCTTCGAGTTTTCAGATATGCCAAAAATCACCAGAACCTATTTTACACAGACCCTCACCCAAAGTCACAAGAATGACTTTCAGAAATCGTTATCAGCCAAGTCCCTGATGTCAAAAAACCCAATGTTTGACCAAAAGGTATAAAAAACAAAAGTTCTTCCTTCCTTAAACTTTCAAAAACTAAAACTAATTTGTTTGTTTCAATAATTACAGATACAGGCTACTTACTACTTGTATTGTATCAAACAAACAATTCAGTGTGTTCTATTTTAAAGTATTAAACAAGGGGTCCTTTCTTAGTCCTGGGAAAGCTGGAATATACATTAGCAGTGTCAGCGAGGTGGACTGGGGTTAAACACCATCCTGTATATGAATATTAACATTAAACCAGATTCCGACTTAGGCATGCGACTCAAAATAGCCTAATCCGCTCCTGTTTTTGGATGTTTGTCTCCGTGCTTCGAATGATTGCTGTGTGCTGTATCTTTATTTTTAGTTCCTGGAATGCGCCTTGCACGGTGTGCTTAAACTTTGCTTATCGGTTACTTGGCTACCATTCACATTAAAGAACCAGAGGGGAAACCAGTGGGTATTTTTTTTCTAGTTAATCATTAAAAAAAAAAATACTGAAAACATATGTATGCTTTTGGCTGTAACATTTAACAGCTGCGCCACTTCAGCCAAAAGAAACACATTTTCAAGCAACCAATACAACAAACCATAACTCCCTCACCAGGTATTGTACAGTGGAACAAAAGCAGCCATTAATAACACATTCTGTTTAGGTGGTACAGGGGAAACTTTTTTATTTTTTTATTTAACTTACTTGTTTTTTTTAAAACACTGGCTGTTAAAAAAAAAAAAAAAAAAAAAAAAAAAAAAAAGCCAGAAGATTATGAGGTCAACATTGGTTGTATTATTTCAGGAGGAGGCAGAACAGAAATCTCTTGGCCCTTAGTTCTATGCATATATACAGTACAGTGCATCCTTAAAAGGTCCACAGTGTTGCATTAGAATATACTGACTATGCCATGTGTGTCTGGCTATATTGAGATACCTATAATTTATTTAACCAGAAGATTTACCCATTGAGGGGGTCCTGGCAAACAATAAAAAGGCAACTGCAAAGTACAAACACAGGAAAAACATGTGTAGTTCAAGCTTGTCTTGTTTATTCACCTCAAAGAACAGTATAAATAAGACATATCTATTAATGCGGGCTGAAGGAGAAGCACTGGTAGGAAAACCAGAGAAAGAAAGATTATCAGATTCATTCTTCATACTACTATGGAAACAGTTCCACGATATGGAAAAAGATAATTCTCCCAAACGTGTTCAGAATCCTAAGGGTGTAAAGTAGAGCCAGTGCTAGTCCTTTCTACCAGCACACTCAAACAGGGAGGTGCCAATCCTTTAAAACCCTTAAACACAACACAATACCAATGAAAAAGACTCCAGTTTAACTAAGAGCCAGCCTAGCTTTAGGTACATGTGACCCCCACTATCTCTTGTCTGTTTAAGCATGGCAGAGTATTCACCAAAATGTGCCACATGGCGGGACTGGTCTTTGATGCAAATTTCCCTGCATATTTAGGGAAAATTGACAGATTTTTGCTAGACAGGTGGAAGTCTCCTTAGCTGAGGGCTGTATGTAAAAGGGGGAAGTCTCCTCAGCTGAGGGCTGTATGTAAAAGGGGGAAGTCTCCTCAGCTGAGGGCTGTATGTAAAAGGGGGAAGTCTCCTCAGCTGAGGGCTGTATGTAAAAGGGGGAAGTCTCCTCAGCTGAGGGCTGTATGTAAAAACCTCTTCGTAGCTGTCAGCAGGTCTTCCTATCTGTCTCAAGTCTCTTCCACAGTTTCCTGGAAGTTTCGGTAAGCTATCTTATTGCTCCACCTTGGCTTTCTGCCTTCCTGTCTTGCTCACCATCCTGTGCGGGGCTCTTTCGTTCTTTTAGCAGGTTTCATTTACTGGTTTAAACACTACACTACGCACGTCAAAACATGAATTTTTTTTCCTAGAAAGAACAGGGACATTGGCACTTAGTTTTGTTTTTTTAAACTACAGAATATGATCCAAGATCAGCTCAACAGCATCATTTCCACTTGCAGATCAACATCTATTATTGCTCAATGTAATATTTTTTATATCTACTATGGACAGAGTGTTACTGGGGCACAGGTTAAAAGAAGATTGCATTAGTTATCATCAACTTAAAGTGTGAGTAATATCTTATTAATTCTTGATATTCTAACACCTGGGCACAGTGCAATTTTTATTTTTGCAGACTCTCAGTAGAAACAAGCCTTAGCCTGGTAATCTTTTAGACACACAACACCTCTCACAAAGAGCCCAGCTATCTCTGATGTCATCTAATTGTGCCTGTCACCATGGTTACAATGGGACGGAAATAGGTTTTTCATATTTGAATATTTTTTCCTTTTTAATTAGCTGGACAATAACAGTAGTATTCATACCTACATTAAAAAGGTATTTTTTTTTGCCGAATACATTTCAAGCTGTTATCAAACATTCATTTTTTTCCCCAGCTCTACAATCACCTGCCTGATTTAACAAAGCTAAATGATTTGACTCTACCTTGATTATCTAAAACCCGAAAGACAATCAACAAAATACAGCTTTCTCCTACTGTTATTAAGTCTACTGTTCACTGTTGAGTGTTAAATTGTGTGAATTTCACCTTGGTTTATTACAGTAATTGGTCTTCCAGCAGGTTTTGAAAGCTGGCTCCATGCCGTATACTACATTGCATGGGATAAATGAGGTCCCACACCCCTAGATCTGCACAGATCCAGTTATGAAAACTTCAAGGGGGTGAATCTTGTTGAGTAGTTATGGTAACGCTACTTCTTTTCGGTTTAGTTATTTAACTATCTACTGCAGCTTTCAGCTTCTATAAAAGAGCCTTGGGGTACACTTACATGTCACAAATGTCTTTTGTTGTCAAATCCTCTTGTTTCCATTTATGGAAGACTGCAAGAGTTCGACGTTTTTTCTCTCATTTTGATTTGTAACCTCTAGGCTTGACAATCGTAACCCAGTGTTTGCAGGCCTCACATCTAAAGCAATTGACAGTTTACAAATCGTTCAGAATACAGCTGCCAGAATCTTGACTAGCACGAAAAAGTACCACCTCATTACACCAGTCCTGGCTAAACTTCACTGGCTTCCCATCAAGTACCGAATCTCTTTTAATCTACTTCTCCTGACGTATCGCTCACTCAAATGGCACTGGTCCTGCTCACCTTACTGAATTACTTTGTCTTTACCAGCCGGTTCGTACCCTTCGCTCCTCCCAGGCTGGCCTGCTGGTTGTTCCTGATCTGAAACGGGTTGCACTCGCTAGTCATTCCTTTAGTCCCCTGTGCTACAGAATGACCTCCCCATTGACATCAGGAGCTGCCACTCAGTTTAAAAAAGGTCTTTAGACTTATCTGTTCGGTCTCACGTGGATGAAGGCCCTTGAGAAGAGAGTCTCTCGTTGTTCTCCGCTATCTGCTTTTATAGCCCAATTTGCTTTCATGTATGTCCTGTTTTTATGAGTGGTCTGTTTATTTCTATTTTACATATTGTATTTTTTTTAAAACTGGAAAGCGTCTTGAGATGTGTAGGTGTGCACGTGATATGGGGTTTTATAAATGGAAGCTATTGTTGATGTTGAATCTTTGTAGTTCGTTGGTTGGTTTGATGGATGAAGCTATTTTTCTATAAACGGCTGTTGGCTTCCAAAATAGTTCTCTTATAGTTGGTAGAAATCTCCCCACCGTGCCCCCATGAGCTCTACAAAAACCTGAATATCAAACTCTTGTTTACATTTTACAATCTTATCTTATTGAGACCAGCAATAAGACACCAGCTGGTTTGAAAACTAAAACATATTTTTCTTTGTGGCAAAGATTCATACATTCCTAAAGCAGAATGATTAAGTGCGCTGTTAACCACAATCATTGATTAGAGATTTGTGAGTATAGCATAAGGATGCAATAAAGTTTACAAAATATGGAAAAGCCTTTGCTTTTAATTGAGTACTTTCAGGATTATTAAAGGTTTTCAAAGAACAGTAATTCCCCTGATTCTGCAAGCCCTGACCCAAGCATAACTGGCTGTTTGTCTTTCCAGTCTAGACGCTAAACCATTAATACATTACAACAAGCACCTTTCAGGCACATCAAACAGTCCATTTAACGTTGCCTTTTTCATCTATATGTGTTTTTTTTTGGGGGTTTTTTTTAAGGACTTGATAGTTTGACACACAGATACAGTGGCAATAACCCAGTTAGCCCCACAGGGATATCTGGTAAACCCATGCTTGTTCACACCCATGGCTCGTGTTTTATTTCAGAATTGCCACCGGCCATGTAGTTGGCAAAACAAAGCTGAATGCGGAACTGCACTGATTCAGAAAAGACTTGAGATACAAGCTGAATCTATCTGGTTTAGATGCCGCCTCTGTTGCTTACCACACAACAATAATATTACCTTGGGGGGAAAAAAAATGTAAAAAAGAACAACATATACAAAATAGTGAATTTCTAAACATTATCATATAATAGAAGATGAAATGGTTTTGTTTTTAATAAATACAATCACCCAGTTGATTATTGTACCGCTCTTGTTTCTTTACAGCTTCTTAAGGCAATGGCTGCCTGTCAGGGCTGCTTCTTGCAGCAGTAGGAGGCTATCGGAGGCTTTCTTCTCGTTTCTAAGGGCAGTGACTAAGAGCTAATAGTGATAGGTCTGTGACAGCTATGGTATAGTTTCCCTTTCCTCAGCCTGCCTGGGCTCTATCCATCACCAGGCTGGCTCTCTCGCTCTCAAAGACAACACATATTCGTCCATTACCGAATTTACATTAGCAAGTTGAGGGACACCTGTGCAAACAGACATAGGGTTGTTAATATTAATAAGAACAAAAAAAAAAGCGTATCTAAGCAAATGGCTTTTTTGTGTGGCTTTCCAAACGACAACAAAAAAAAATGTCGCTAAAATGTTGACAGTTTATAATTCTAACACTGTTATATTTTGATTTACAGTATAGTATTTTGTGTTTTTTTTTTTTTTTTTTTTTTTTTTTTTTTTTTTTTAAAGTAAACAAAAACGATTCCAAAAGCAGTTTAATTATATATCAACACTAATTGAATCACAAAATCAATAGTACTTCACTTGAAAGAAAAGCTGCGGAATAAAGCACTTTCATAGGTACACAGTCACACAACACTGTAAAACAAAGTGTACTTCCGAACAGTGCAAAAACTAGGCAACTAGTTTGCTTTATTTTCAGTTTCATAGATATATTTAGTGTATACAGAGACACGCACAACACCGGCATGGGTGTGTGTGTGTGTATTAAAATAATCACTCTAAATACAGCATCCTAACCAATACCATTATCAACAAAACTTTCCGAACCCTACTATTGTTAATTTATACAGAACAATATTTATTATTACCTGTGATTATTTAAAGGGAAACTAGCTCGGTACTGGGCGTAATGCATCTGCATTTTGCAAGACTACCACATATATATATATATATATATATATATAATATATATATATATATATATATATATAGCTGCATATTATATCGTATGGCGTACGGTGAATGAAGACTGTTTAGTCTGCATTTGAAGATGTTTTGGTACATATTGAGCACTCATTTGTCATTACGCGACGTTACTTTCCGGACTCTATGTGACGTTCCGTGAAAAGCCATGAAGAATACACTGCTAGCCAGCCCACGCAGTCACTTCAAAGTGCCTTAGAATAAAGCGTATTCAAGCAGATAACCGCGGTACTGTACCAGTACCTCCAAAATAATACACAAAACATACGTCAAAGGTGCATTTTGCAACGCTGTAACAAAACATGAGGCAAAATAAAACAATGCAACTGGGGGAAAAAAATAAAATAAAAAAAATAAAAAAACTGAGGCTTTGCAACATGCATACAGCGGGCACCGGCTACAAACAAGAATATTGTTTTAAAGCCAGGGGCCTGGCGGCAATCAGGGTTCTGGAGTAGCAGATTATCCCAGACCACTAAACTGCAAGTCGGATATGCAATCAGACCCTACCCTCGTGAACCACAACCCGTGGGTTTATGTAACCTGATGAAAACAAATCGCGTGTAAGGTTATTGCCGTGCCTTACCTGCGAGAAGTCATGTCCGCTTCCAAATGCTATGTTTCCTTGAAATCGACAAGTCCTTCCTAATGCTGTGTCTGTATGTGCATCTGTCTCTGTGTTAAACAATACATAACTCGCAGAATGTAACAGTTCTAGTCCCCGCCTCTGGACCATTCGCTCCCGAGGCTTTTTTCTTTCTTAAAAAGACAGTACACCTACTCCACATGAACTACTCCCAAGCACAATTACTTGCTTACATCTCCCTTCTGATCTCTCTAAAACTTCATTATAAGACTCCAATTGCTGAACTTTTTAAACCAACTATTGGACATTATTGGACAGCTTAGTGAGGGACATTACATGTACAGTGTGTGGGCCTGATTTATCTCACAGTAAATAGTGAAATGGATCACAATTCTATGCATTGGAGTCTCACTTACATAAAAGCTTGCGTTTGGAAATTTACAAGTACAGTATATAGTCATATATGTGAAAGGCAAACAGATATAATATAGTATAATTAATACATGGTAGAGATAACCCTACCTTTCAACAAATACTGGAACATATTAATACATGCAGAACCATTCACACAAAAGCAGAAACCTTATGTCAGGGTTTGCAGGAGAATTATTATCTCTTTTGCTAAAATAAACTAATTCAGTTGGGTCTGAATTTAGAAATACTAAAAGAAACTAAAATGCAATAACAAACATTTCGCCTGGAAGTCTTTATCGGAGTCTTCAGACGCTGTAGTGGTTTGAGACGATATTATTTGGAGGGTGGACTCCACCCATCGATCTGGATCTGAAGTTGACGTTGCTTTCTGGGATGCATATACAGTAAGAATGTGACCTGTGGTGCATCGAGTTGTAGAAGGCTCAGATGCAGAAGGTTCTGGAAAGTGTAGAGTTCCAGCCTGTTGGAAAGTGTTCAGCAGTGATCTCTGCAAGGTTATCAACCCCACAAGACAAAGAACTGTAAAGCGGATGAGCATGATTCAGAATGACCCTGTGCACTATAGAACTGTTTCTAGCAGAGACTGTCTAAAGCCTGGTGAGGCAGCAATTATCACTTATAATGAGCTCTTTTTCAACCACTGCTAACATTTATTTTCTGTCCAGAAGCAACATGAATGAAACTTCCTAGCGGTTACTGTGGGTTTGCTTGTTACATTTGAAGAGCTGGTGGGTTGTATTGTAGTAAAAGCATAATAAAGTGTGGTTTGTGAAAATGTGGAAAAGCAAAGGGAAGCATGATAAACTCCAGACAGGTATGGTGAAAGTCAGTAAAATAAATAAATAAATACAGTATAGTAATGCATCGTACTACAAGTGTAAAAACTGATCAAATATACTGTGCTGCTATGAATCCAAACTAAAAGAACATTCTATTTCAACTGGAATCTCAGCATCAGTCAAAGCACTTCCAAATGTACCTTTCTGCAAAGTGATCTTCATAACATGCAACTGTTCACTTAGGCTAAGTATGGCTATTAAACATTAACAAGCATAAGGCTTTTTTCTTTCTGAATTGTGAGTGCCTCCAGTAGCAATGAAAGCAATGCTGAATGACACATGATGGTTTACCATTCTGAAAGCAGTTGAGTTGAACTTATTATTCACCTGGCCTGCTAGTTTTGGCCAGTTGTAGCTGGCAGCCAATCCAATGCCCTGGGCTGTTTAAGGAGACCTTAAGCTTTATTTATAAATCTGTTACAAAAACTTTAATAAAAAATAAAGCTTATTTTGAGGTTTTGGACTGTATTTGTTGAGGAATGTTTAGAAATAGTCTTTGTCATTATAACTTTGTCATTGCATCTGGAATAACCACCTGTTTGAGATTGGGTTAGAATCCAAAAACGACTGTTAAACCTTGTCAAAACATCATATACACCAACACAAATATAAAAAAATGTCATGCTTTTCATGTAGGCATTTCCAGGACTGAATTCTCTCTCATGTCCTTTAAGACACCCTTCCAACTAGTACAGTATTTAAGTCTCTAGAAAAGCAATTTGAAGATGAATCTGCCGATGCACTCGTGTAATGTAGGTTTTTCACATTGAATATTGCACAGTGGTGTTTCGTAGTACTGACGTTATGTAATTACTCTATTTATTTACATTTCATAAACAACTGCAAATAATTAAAACTAGAAGTCTATTGGTCCTTCAGTACTGAATCTTGATTGAACTTGGATTAGGACAGGCCTCTCTGAACTGCTCCATGATCTTGTGCAACCATGGTAAAATATTCATTGAATTCTGCAGATCAAATGGAAGGATCATTGGTTGAATTACCAAGCTCACCAGTGACAGGTGCTTCCTTTCTTCCAAGTGGAATGACATGCTCAGATGAGATCCTGAGCTTGTCAGGGCACGGGCTAGGACTAGCAAAACTAAAATAACCTCTTCTCGTCACCTCTTCCAAAAGCGGAAACCCTTTCCACCAAAGACCCTGTCTCCTCCTCCATTCGACACACAGTCTCCTGTACAGTTCCTCACTGATTACTTTCTTTACATCATAAAACAACAGTAATATATTTAAACTTGGGCAAAAAAACACCTGCCAACCAAGCCTCTTTTTTTCCTTTGAGAAAAACGTCAGAGATTCCATAATAGTATGAGTTTCCGACCTTCTGTTGAAACTCTATATATATTTGAATAATATATGTATCAAAGATATATGAATCTAACAATCCTAGACTTGTGAAGACAAGATGTTGTACAGTTATCAATTTAATCTTCTGATGAAAAGCTAAGAGTTGTGCAATGCTTCAAATCAATGACCTTTGGTTTGTGAAATGACTCGCTCCATTCTACACTAATGCCTACTCAATAGGTCATGCTTAGTGAAAGTATTGGACTCGAGGCCATTCACTGGAAAGATACGTGTTCTTTCAAAATGTAGAACTGTGAATGTACGCTTTTAAAAACGACCATTTTAAAAACATCAATAACTTGGAGATAATGAGAAATTTTAACAGAAATGGAAAAAAAAGATACATTTGTTTAGAATGGCAGACTCTTCGGAGTCAAAGCTTACAGGCTCTTGAGCTGTGGTATAACATGCAAAAGGAGTGATTCAGTGCTATTGCTTAACACAACCATCCTCAAACACGACTCTTAGAAGAAGCCAAATTGCTGTGGTTACCTAACAATCACAATCGGTACTCTAGTGCATCCTGTTTACCTAAAAAGCATTTCCTGTTTACTGGTCAACTGGTGTGGCTTAACTATTAATCTCCATTTGATCTCCCCTGGTAGAATTCCAACAAGGTTTAAGCAGGCAGTTTTGGTCATATTTAGTAGACAAATTCTGCCTGTGGTTGTCTTACTAAAATCTACAAAATGTGTACATGTTAGCATGCTAAAGAGAGACAGATTGTGTTATACGATAGTAATAAACTTACTGCAATGAGTACAGTCATATGCTCTGTGTGTTCTTAATGGTTATACTAATTTAGTTTTAAAATGAAGATTTGATTATAGACGCTCTTAGCCATAGCTGCAAACAAATGTAATTGTTCATTACAGCCACCAATCTAGAACAAATCTCTGGGATAACATTGTATCTAAGGTGCAATGCAATATTGATGTATTAAGGCGCAATGGTAAGCAATACTGGCACAGCACATAATAACGAAAGGCTGACTGAGCAACTATATAAAGAAACAAAGAACTGAAACCACTCTTACTCTGGGGTGATTACAAGCCTTATAAAGGTTGTAATACTGCAGTACTGTCCACGCAATACATGCACACAGAACAAAGACATATAACTAGTAGAACACTAAAATAGGGAATAGGGAGGATGCTGGAAGGCTGGAAGCAAGTTTAAAAATAAGTTTTAATAAAACATTCACGGTACTAGGAGCTGCGGGGAAGTAGCAGTTTAGATCTTGGTGCTTGTCAAGTCAGTTATTTTTAAGTGGATCTTAGGTTTGACTGACAAGACAGTTACCAAAAAAAAGAAAAACGACATGAAAAAGAAAAAACAGCTCTGCATATAATAATAGCGATGCGCACTTGTCAGTCCGAGGATTTGTGAAATACTGTATTTCCTGACAATCAGCAATTTACTGGAACTGAATTTCAATACAAACTGCTGGATCACCATCAGGTGCTCAGATGCTGATAGACCACCCACTTGTATGAAAAGACTTAAGCTACACAGCCAGCATTGAATTATTACAGTGCAGGCATTGTATTGTGTTGCACTAATCTGAGAGATAAGAAGTATGAATCTTCTACAATGCAAAGGAAAGCATTTACTGCATACAGCATGAAATCATAGGTGGCTGCTTTTTGCAATTTAATTGAAACCTAAATAGAATGATACTCAGAACCTTAAATAAGTTATTTACAGTTTATGCTTTTATTACTTTTTTAATTATGGGTTTAACAGGCTATTTTTTCAATATGCGTGCATGTGTTTTGCACTTCAGTGCCACCGCGGTTGTGTGAAGCACAGCCGTTTTAGATTTTAGCTTTGTAACTGCTCTTGCAAACCAGCGATTCAATTACAACATCCAGATGAATAATCCAAACGGTTTGGACTAAAAGCAACTTTTGCAGTCCGATTTCTAGGAGCCCCTTGACAAATGAGATGCATAAAAGTGTCACCTTACATGACCTGTGTCCAAAGACGCCGGGCAAGGGCTGTAGCTAAGGGAGGTCACAGGTTATTTGAATAAGAAGGGGGCAAAGCCATTCACAGCGTTGAAGATTCATAGCAGACTGCTGAAAAACAAAAAGTGCATTTGGGGCCATTCCTGAAGGCGCAGTGGCGTGTCATTTTCCAGCTTCCCTTGTGTTCTCTGCCTCCACCATAGACAGGCCTTAAACAGTTTAAACAGCTGGGATCATGAATCATCCCAAGGACTCTTCAAGCCTAATCTCTCTGTTGCACATTAGTATAAATGTGTTGCTTGTGATGTCCTATTATATGCTTTTCTGTGGTTCCATAGCCAGTTCTCTTTAGGTTGTGAGTGGGGTTGCCTGGAATGATCTACACTCAGCAATTGCACAATGCATCAACACTACAGCTTCAACCAAACTGTCCTTGGTCCTTCAGCCGGGGGGGAGGGGGGGAGTAATTATGGATAATAATAATAAAGTTAATAAATGCTGGTAGAAAGCAATCGTGTCAAATCTTGAGGGTGCATGCAAGTGCAAATAATACTGGCGAATATTGACTATTACACTGCATATGCTGCTTGCACTGCGGTCGTGCTTCAGTGATAGTAATTTCAAAGTAACCATGTCCCCATGCACTTGTGATTTCAAATGCACCCATCTACAAATGACACATTCCGCACTTATTCATATTAAATCCTTAATCAGCATTCATTCCTTATTAAATGTGCTTACCAAGTGTCTACCGTGGGCTGTAGCCCCTTGGCTGAACTTGCGAACATTCCTCTTAGAGGCATGTACGTAGAATTGATTAGAGATGGCTACTTTTAGGCGAAACCCTTTCCTCTGGGGCGAGGGGTTTAAAAGAAAGTTTTTTCCCAACACCAACCCGTCATCATTGGGGTTGAACGCTGTAAGCATTTGCAAACACGGCAAAGCACAGACAGCTATGGCCAAGTATGATAAATGCATAACTCAGGAGGTACTCTTGCAGTTATGGTGGCTCCAGAACGAGTAAATCAGAGGTGCACAAACTTTTAAACCAGTTAGACATAGCAGTCCACTATAGAACTCATAGCGGGACACAGTTATACGTCTTAAACACACAAACATTCCAGAATATAAACATGCTGTACAATACTGGCACGCTATGCTTTTACTGGTGTTAGTTCACGAAGCCCCTGGGTGTAAGAAGCCGATTGGCTAGGCGGGGGGATCAGAAGATACCCAATGAGCCTTCAGCTCTCCTGAGCTGGCATGGGGAGCTGCTGCAGGGGGGGATCACAACTGGACAAACACAACTGGGCAGAGAAATACAGTTTGAAAAAAATAAAAGAGAACACCTTGAACGATAAGGGAGAATCTAACTGAAACCATCATCTTTCAGCGATTCTCAATGCCAAGTTAATCTTACTGCCTGCAAATAAATACAGGAAATAAATGAGCTGTCCCATTTAAAGGCATCTTCTCCGGCCTTTACCGTATAAGGAGTTGCAGGGCTACTGCGGTTCAAGTGTGGAGTGTGTCATGTAACCTAAGGCTCGTGCCTTTTGCATTCGCTCTATTATATGTGATCTGCCCCCACTCTTACTAGTTCAGCTTATCCAAACAAAGACGTCTACCAGAGATGGGCGACTGCAGGAAGAATGTGAGCTGTTTACTGACTCCGGGAACACTGGCTCTTGAAAAGCTGTCAGAGTGTGTATGCTGTGTTTAAACTAGAGGTGGAATGTTCCTTGGCAAGTCTACCTCTTTTACCTGATTACCATGTATAGTAAAGAACTGAACATTTCCTAGGAATCTGGTTGCTGGGCTGTGCACTGAAACATACTGAATGGGCCTGCAGGAGGGGGGCTTGAAAGCGTGTACCGTTCTGCTACAAGGCAAATAACCCAAGATAATGTTTTTCTTCATTGGTTTTCAAAATTTTGACCAAACAATCTACAACAAATTGTCATTTTGACCGTTTTAAAGTCTTGACTTGTTTTATCCTCTTCGGTCTGGCGCTTTGAATTCCCAATGCCGTTGGCTGTACCGTGACACTACTACACTACTCCCCCCTTTAGCCATAGGTACAAGTTGTGTTCCGCCTTAAAAGAAGCATGCAAATGCTAGTGTAATGGCAATGACCACACCCCCTTGATCGTGCTATAAAAGGCACGGCTTATGAGGGAACCCTGTACCTCATGCTGGATTTGTTAAGGTAGTTTCGACTCTTTTGCTCTAAAGTCTTTATCAAGGAGAGAGTACAGCATGCTATGATGTTTGAAACCCCCTGTGGTGTAATTGATCCTTGGCGTTTCAAAGCAGTCGTGTCCCTGAAGCCCGACACATTTGTCACAAATGTCTAGCAGCCTGATGCGCTCCGGAGGCTGAGATCCCCTGATGGGTCGCTCTGACAAAACTGCTTCTATAATTTACCCCTTTCAGGTTTCTCAAACTCCCGAGGCCAGCACCGCGATGCGGGTGGGTAGTTTTTCAGAGAGGGGTTTCTGACTTGAGCTCGACAAATAGTATCTGTCTAATTCATTATTAGGCACCAAATTAATCCTGCTTAAAAAATCAAGCCTCCCTGTGATGTTGAGTTTTTTTTTTTTATAGATTTACTGAAAGAATCTTGGTTTGAAGGCTTTTATTGCTCACCACTGCTCTCAGTAATATGCAGTGCTGCCATTTATGCCGTCCAATTAAAATGCAAGTGACATTCAAGAACTCAGATGGAGTGACATTCAGATTAATTCCTGGTAAAATGCACTGGCATTGAATCAGCCAGCCTCTCAAAACAGATTCGTGCACCTTGCATCAAAAAAAAAGACTCTAAAAGGTTGAATTATTGTCTGCTGTTCATTGTTGAAATCAAAGCGCGTTGTTTTTGTTTGAAAATGCCTACTCTTCTGGGTTTCTTGTTAGTGGCGCCAGTGACTTTTCCCTTTATGAAGGTTCACAAAAACCCATGGGTTCTTGTATATCACGTAAACTGTAACAGCTTCTTTGTTTCAGTAACAAACAACATGTAGTAAGAACGGGAGACTAGAATTGTCCTTTATTATAACTATTAGGGGTAACAAACGCCAATGCTGGCTTATTACCACTCCCTTTTAATAATCACCATTGCAGTGCCATCCAGAATATAATGGAAGTCAATGGGAGATAGTCCTGATAACACCATTAAAAATCGATCACATTTATCAGCCATACAACTGATTTTCACCCTGCTTAACATTGGGAAATAAATGAAACTGGGAGATTGACAAGGAAGGAAGGAAGTTGCTGTAGTGCTGCTGTACTTTATTGAAATGTTGCAGATATTAAGAGTAGCACAATATACCGTAAAAACGGTGTATAAGTCTCCCCCCACCCTTTTTGAGACAACAATTTCAGGAAAATGCCTATAGGTCACACCAGTGTATAAGTTGACCCCCCCCCCCATTTTAGGACCCCTTAAAATACCTAGAAAGTAGACTTATACAAAGGTTTTTACAGTAGCATATACTGTAGAGCAGAAATGAATGACTGAGATTAGCTGATTAGCTTATTTTGCCAGGCTGTTCATGAACTCAACTCCACCTATTATCACCACGTTTTATATTTTAGTAGGAACCATCAAAGTTCTCTTTCAGTTGCTACACAATGAAGCAGTACAGTAATGTACCGTTACAGCACATAATACAACTGGGATTTTGAAAAGGATTACTTAGGAAATAATTAGAAGCTATAAAACAAGTACACTTTAAAAGGCTGTGCCCTCGAGAATATATTCTTAGATACATCAAGTACACTAATGTTTTGACTAAAGTTAAGCACTATATCATTACCATAATACAATACAAATGGCAGTAATTACTAAGTAGTTACCAAGTGATAATGCAAATACTGTATATAATAAACCTATAATTACACAGTAATTTCCAAAAAGTTAGTATCATGTATGATATACATGTGTTCTTAGCTGAATTCTCAATTTGTAAATTTCTTTAAAATTTGCTTTCATTTTCATCCACAATATTATCAGAACGTTCACACATACAGTACATTAGTACCCCCTCCCCGCTCAGCCAACACAGCAGAACCAAACTGAGTCATGGAAATTCATTATCTGGAAAACAACAACAAAAAAAAAGTAAATATCCAGCCACAGTGGTTGTTTTGATAAAGCTGAACGTTTCGATGTGTTTTGTTGTCTGTTTTCTCTTCAAACTAATCCTGGTTTGAATATTTTAAATCAAATTAACAAAATAAAAACTAAATAATGTATATTGTATGTTTTCAACAGCTAAGCAGTTTTATAATATCTGCTAAGCAGCACTATAGATATACATTAAACACTGCATTGAAGCCAATTTCTCCTCCCTCATTTAAAGCCCCACTAGAAAACAGTACTTTTTTATTTGAATGTTGTATATGTAACAGAAACTTAAAAGAACAGTCAAGTTCTTACACTTACAAAGAATCCTATGTCTTCGAACTTATAAATATCTGCAGGCAAACTGGTTTATAACTAACAGTACGAATGCATGAATTTCTGACAAGCTTACAAGTGTTCTCCAAAAACACTGAGTAAACACTTTTGGCCCAAAAAAAGACAACAGATGATACAGTACTGTCTTTTTTTCTTTCTTTTCTTCAGCACTCTAAAAGGTAAAACGTTTAGTCATGGCTGTCTTTTAATAACAAAAAAAGAAGACTGGGCTTCAATGCGCAACGTCATTAAGATATAACAATAGGACCTACCATATACTAGATCATCAAAGATGTGTTTTAAAGACTTTTTTTTTTTTTTTTTTTTGTTTAAGGACCGTTTCTTTTCTTGAGAGTGTAAACCTTTGTCTCAGGTTTAAAATGACGAGCAACCCCTTAATTTAAACTCAGGACCAGCACCGCAGGAATGCATCGCACCACCACGAGCCCGCCCCCGATCCACAAGAGCGGCCCCGACATTTCAAGTCAGTTGCCGCTTTCAGATAAAGAAAAACGTGAAGAGAGAGAGAGAGAGAGCAAAGGAGAGAAATAAACAGCTTCCCTACCTCACCATACTTGTCACAGTTTGTCAACCCTCGCCAGAATAAAACTCAAAGCCGTTAATCCACTAAAACCACAGGACAGTTAGGCAAGTAAGGCCGGGCGGAGGGAGGGAGGGGGGGGTGGTCAGAGGAGAGGAGGGTGCAGTTTAATCTCGGATTTGGAGGAGTGTCTCTGCCATCAGTCCTTCAGCAATTACAGCTTCTTTAAAGATAATGTGAACGAGAGACTACCACCTTTTTTTTTTATTTTTTTATACATGAAACAAACCTTTGACGGAAGAGGAAGTCTGTGTCCTATCTGAGCAAGTAAACGCAGGCATAGCTTAGAAACAGCAAATTAAAAAAGAAAAAAAAACATTGATGCATAGCAATAAGAACGGTTAAATTCTAGAGTTAAGTAGTTTTAAAAAATGGTTTTAAAAAACTTGCAGACTGGCAAGTAAACAAAATACTCAAAATAGCTTTACACTGGTGCAAAAGCTTAGATAACATGTCCAAGTTTGAAAATTATAAATAAATATTAAATAAACTGTGTCTATGATATCCAGTTAAAAGGGAATACAAGATAAAGTTTATGCATACAACACATTGCGTTCAAGCAGTTACCATTATTTTTTTAGGTACACTTATAACTCACTAAATCAAGTGTGAATCCTGAATGATGAAAACAACCATGAGATACACTGTTGAGGAGATAAACACATTATACAGTACAGTACAGGTCCATGCTAATTCTGGAACAGTCAATTTCAAATGTGACACTTATAGGATGAGCTTCCTCGGCTCCAAGTCATCATTTATTCTTATCCCGTTTCCAGTCTTGTGCTTTCTTGCTGTATCACATAGCTTGTACTGCACATTCTGCTGTTGATTGGGGAAAACCCTTACTGCCAAAAATAGCCCTAACACAGCTTGCTAACACAAAACAGAAACTTACTGTACTTAAACAATTAGACAAAATGTTTTGAGAATCACCGGGCTTGTACTAAATGTGTCGAATTCTGTTACTATTTGGTTTTTAAATATACTTTATAAATGATTATTATTTTTTTCTTAAAGAAACTGCTTGTATTTGTAAAAGGCATACAAGCCTAAAAGCACAATTAACTAATATATATATAAACTGATTTTCAGAAAACATTTTACCGTCTTTTTGTGTATATATATATATTATGCTAAGAAGTAGGTCAATAAATTACCCCTCCAGGAGGCGGTGTTTGGACCTACTACTCTTTAGATTATTATAATAGTCCCGCAGGAAGACAAAATGCTTGGGCTTGCCTCCTTTGCCATGTTCCAGCGAGCCAGACAAGCTGGTCATGCAGTGCGCCACGTGATACTAGTAAACATTCAACAGTGGGCAACAACCCCGTTTTAGAATATTGTAGCACGCATGGTTCTCTCCATCTAGGACCAAGTACTTCCACAATGGCATGCTGCTGGCATTGTTTCAACTTTATCAGCACCTTTTGGAAGCCATCACTTCAACAACGAAATATTGAACTGGCCAAGTTCTGGCATCAAGCTCCGCGCATATAAAATGTAGACGGATATAGCATCATGCCCACTCCAACAGCCAATGACCCTGAAGAGCCCTGTTCCAGGGGCACAAACACATCGACTGCCTCTTAGCTTCTCCATTTCTAAACAAAATGTGTCTTTCTTAGGAGGGATTGTATACAGCAGAACAGAATTTAAAATGCTTGTTAAGTGCAGCAAACTGAATGTCCATGTGTGGAATGTTTGTTTAAAAAAATAGTGTTAATAGCAGACAGTAAATGCATTTCGAAAGAGGAATCATTTGCATAAGAAATGTGTGCAGTTTAAGATGAGCCAGTGCGTCAGTTTAAGGGCTTGTGTTAAATGTTTTGATAACCTGGTAAGGTGTATTGGTAATTGAGTTTTAGCGATTGAGAAAATATGTATCTAGAACATCTTTGTGATCCATTTATTACTTGGTGGTTATTCTATTGTACATTTACTGTATAGAGATTTCACTTTTGTTATCTCATCCCACATGAATGTTGGCTCCACCACTGCCATTTGTAACAGTTGTGAATAAAATGTTAATATGCCCGATACTTTCTTTTGGATCCCTTGCCAAGTCAGCGAAAGGGATAGAGTTTTGGCAACCACATCAACGCAACTGTTGCAAATGCCAAGCCAAGTTGGCTGCAAATAAAAAGCATCCAGTCCAAGCCTGGGCCAACAGGGGATATGGGTTTTAATGCTGATATGCTTTAAATGGGAGTTTAGATGGCATAACCCCCAGTGCCCTTTGTGAAACAAATCAACAGGTATATGTCTAGAGCCGCTTCTTTTGTTCTGCATCAAAAACACAATAGGGTCCCTCAGCGGCTCACCTAGTAAAAGCACTGGAACTTTGGAGGACAGCGAGTCATGCAATCATGGTTTGAATCCTGCTCGTGCCAAGCTGCCGATCTTGGCACTCCCATGGGGTTAGGGAGGAAAATCAGCTGGAGATAGCTGAGCTCAGCAATCTCATACTAGTCAGGCACCCAATGAGTCCCAACAGAGACATCTCAGGCCATTGCCTCCAGGAATAACGTAGCTGTATATGTCGAAATAAGGGATTTTTAATTTTTTTTTATTTAGTAGTCGCCAATTGATTTTACCCTGTTTTTTCTCCCAATTTGAAATATCCAATTATTTTTTAGGCTCAGCTCACCGCTACCACCCCTGCGCTGACTCGGGAGAGGCGAAGACTAACACACGCTGTCCTCCGAAGCGTCTGCCGTCAGCCGACCGCTTCTTTTCACTCTGAAGATCCGCCATGCAGCCAACCCAGAGCTACAGCATCGGAGGACATCGCAGCTCTGGGCAGCTTACAGGCAAGCCCACGGGCGCCCGGCCAGACTACAGGGGTTGCTGGTGTGTGGTGAGCCGAGGACACCCTGGCCGACCTAAGCCCCCACCCCAAACTATAGGGTGCATCCTGTACTCCACGTGGAGCACCTTTACCGGATTCGCCACTCGGGAGCTCCCTAAATAAGGGAGATTTTAACCCAGGTTCGGGGTCCGGGACCCCACAATTGCTAATTGAAAAGCTTATTGCTGCTTATATTAGTAAGCAATTAAGTCAACTGGTTCCATACAGTAGACGCATTCCAGCAAGGGGACCTGCTGCAATGGACCAAACTGCCTTCCACTGTTACATAACGCTTATTACTGTGGGGTTAGTTCAAGCCATGGGACAAGTGACAAAGGATAGTATACATAGAATGTTCTCTTTCTGCTTTGAAGGTTTGCCAGTTCTGTATTTATTGTCGACAGTAGAGACAAGACTGTTATTTTTAGAAAGCAGCTGGGATAGGGGGCTCGCTCGTTCACATTAAAACGGTCCAAATGCAGCCCAACACCTTGGCTCACCTTTTATCGAGTGGCCAAGTGAGAAAAAGAAATAAGAAAGGGTTATTTCTATCAGCCAATGGCATTCCAGTTGTCAACCTTCACTGGAATTTCTGCCCCTCCCAATGGATACTACAATTTTCATGAAGCAATAAAACCTAAGGGGGGGGATTCATTTTTAGAGCAGCAGTTTCTCTTAATCAAGTTTAGTTTTACACTATAATATAACTCCTTGTTTTACTACACAGCCCGTCACAGCCCCCTGTGCAGAAAGCAGACCATGTTGACTGTCCAGTTTACATTCTTAAAGCCCAGTCCCCAATTAGGCTTGCCCCATCTGTTAAGGTACTTGCAGCAGAAGTTACGATCAATGACATATTGTTCTTTTGTATAACAATTTTTTCCATAATGAAGCAATTTACAGGAAACACCTACAAAGCTGAAACTTCCAACATGAGCTTATAAAGCAAGAGTTAAATCAATTATAAAAACGATTTATTCTTTTTTTTTTATTTGCATCATGTTTGGTATTATAAAAAAAAAAGAGAACAAAAAAATTCAGCAACACACCAAAGCAGACGTTGAAAATAAATTTCTCTGAAACCAGATGTTGGTTTTCCACCCGTACACAATTTCTTTTCTCATTAAGTTCATTAACAAGCATTTTCATTTATAAAAATCGCACATTTCAGAACACATGGCATGCTGCTCCAACCTTCAATATTGAAGTGCCTCCCTCTTTGTTAAAATTGAAAGTTGCTTTGCAGCACATACACAGCTTTCCTTTAGCATACAGCATTCAAATAAGGATTTGAAATCTAATGACATGTTTGTGTTTTTACAATGATGTGCGTTACTTTTAGGAACATATTCCAATGGTATTGCTAAAAAGAGAACATCAGGTAACATTACAGGCATAATGTTACGATACAGAACTGCTTCTAAATATGGATGTAGTTTCAACTGTCACTCAGGCAACTGAGCCAATTCATTTGTTTTATAAATTCATTACTTTGTTAAAAACTCAAGATGTGTTGCTCTGTGCCTTTTGGTTTTGACTGTTGCTTCAGGCAGAGTTCTGTTAAACTCAGGATCTTTCACAACCGCACTACTGGCTTGATCAATAAGCGATTCTGCTAACTGTCTTTAGGCAATTCCTGCAAGTGGATGTTTAAAAATCATACACAGTAAGCTACTATAGATTAATGCTGGTGCAACAAACCAGCATCTTAGCCACTATGCAAAAGAGCCAGGCTCTTCTGCATTTGTGGTTTTAGAGTTTTTAACCTCCTCTCACTTCACAGCAGCACAACATTACACTCGGACAAACAAACATAAACATGTGTACAAATATTCTTATAAATATTATTTGTAGCTGTATATATATTTAAACACACTAAGCGCACTGCATTGTAATGTAGCAGTTGGTTCAAACAATTTATCAACACATGCTGGATTATAAATAAGTATAAATCTATAAAGAGGATCCAGAATCCAGAAATAGGAAGACAGGGTTTTTATGCCGTGTTGTTTTTTTGGATAATAATAATAATAATAATAATAATAATAATAATAATAATAATAATAATAATAATAATAATACAAAATTAAATGAAATGGATGCAGTAATTGTATCAATTAAATATGCAATTAAAACCAAGATTAACTGAGATTAATGTTTTTAATCTTAAAATAATGTCTTTAATTTTAAGATTAACCGCGATTAATATTTGTAATCGCTTGAGAGCTGTAATATATAATATATACACATACACACATTCTCTCTCTCTATATGAGTAATATAAACCCAGTACCCCATTAAATGATTAAAGGCTACAGAAAAACAGTAGAATGCATGTTATTTATTTCAGTTATAAATGATCGTATATGAATGAATCAGAATAGACACTTCTGCCACTGAACACAAGCAATGCTTGTGCAAATATCTGAATAATTGTCCCAGCACTACTATGAACTAACACAGCTTGCCTCCAATGATAAAGTAGCAATGCTTTTTCCTTGTTTGTTTTTTATTGCTTTCAATGACCCATGGGCACAGTTTATTTTTGTTTGTTTTTCACCTTTTCAGTTCCGTGCAGAATGCTCATCCTTTCTAGACAGGGTGATGATGTCATACCTGCTTTTCTGAGGCATGCAGTCAAATGCCAAACATGGAAAAGATGAGAAAACGAAGGGGGGGGGGTCAGAGAGTAGATATTGCATCATCGTCCTGTATGAAAGTGGAAAGTAATCCAAGGTGAAGCGTGCAGGGGTTTATATAGTTGTGTTTTTTTTTTTTTTTTTGTTTGTTTTTTTAAATAATGCAGAGTCTCTAGTTTTATCCCATTCCCTACTGCTCTGCCCAATTCTGAGAACCCTTGCTTGACCCAATAAGTTGCTTTTCCAATACACGGCCATAAATCAGTCGTGCTTCATAACATTAGAGGGCAGGTAACTTGGAGCAGGTCCACCGGTAACTGTTCAGTTCCATGAAGAGCCATAAAATAGAGACGTATGGGAGCCGTTTTTACACTGGAACAGGTCTTATTTTTCTCTGTACGGCAAAGATCAAGGATTACATTTTCAATGACCTGTTTACTGAATTCCAGCACATTGGCCCAGCTAAAAAGTTCATCGAGGTGGAATATCCCCGTGCAAGTAGTAAATTCCATGTGACACTGTCCCTTTCAATTTGCGTTTCCATGATATTTAAGCCTAATTGGCCTTGCAGAACTGAAATGAAATTCATTAGGTGCTCTGCATGTATTTATTTAATCTCATAATGCCTGGTAAAGCTGTTCAGTAAACTGCCCTCAGGTGACCCCTGGCAGCAGTGATAGTCCAGCCCATCAGAAGCAGGGAGAAGGTTTGCAAGTAACCAGTTTGTGTGTTACTGTGTAACCTGCAGTTTCTGACAACGAGATATTAAACTTGGTCCTGGGCCACGTTTAACAGAGTGGTAATGTACCACCTTCGAGTTTTCAGATATGCCAAAAATCACCAGAACCTATTTTACACAGACCCTCACCCAAAGTCACAAGAATGACTTTCAGAAATCGTTATCAGCCAAGTCCCTGATGTCAAAAAACCCAATGTTTGACCAAAAGGTATAAAAAACAAAAGTTCTTCCTTCCTTAAACTTTCAAAAACTAAAACTAATTTGTTTGTTTCAATAATTACAGATACAGGCTACTTACTACTTGTATTGTATCAAACAAACAATTCAGTGTGTTCTATTTTAAAGTATTAAACAAGGGGTCCTTTCTTAGTCCTGGGAAAGCTGGAATATACATTAGCAGTGTCAGCGAGGTGGACTGGGGTTAAACACCATCCTGTATATGAATATTAACATTAAACCAGATTCCGACTTAGGCATGCGACTCAAAATAGCCTAATCCGCTCCTGTTTTTGGATGTTTGTCTCCGTGCTTCGAATGATTGCTGTGTGCTGTATCTTTATTTTTAGTTCCTGGAATGCGCCTTGCACGGTGTGCTTAAACTTTGCTTATCGGTTACTTGGCTACCATTCACATTAAAGAACCAGAGGGGAAACCAGTGGGTATTTTTTTTCTAGTTAATCATTAAAAAAAAAAATACTGAAAACATATGTATGCTTTTGGCTGTAACATTTAACAGCTGCGCCACTTCAGCCAAAAGAAACACATTTTCAAGCAACCAATACAACAAACCATAACTCCCTCACCAGGTATTGTACAGTGGAACAAAAGCAGCCATTAATAACACATTCTGTTTAGGTGGTACAGGGGAAACTTTTTTATTTTTTTATTTAACTTACTTGTTTTTTTTAAAACACTGGCTGTTAAAAAAAAAAAAAAAAAAAAAAAAAAAAAAAAAAAGCCAGAAGATTATGAGGTCAACATTGGTTGTATTATTTCAGGAGGAGGCAGAACAGAAATCTCTTGGCCCTTAGTTCTATGCATATATACAGTACAGTGCATCCTTAAAAGGTCCACAGTGTTGCATTAGAATATACTGACTATGCCATGTGTGTCTGGCTATATTGAGATACCTATAATTTATTTAACCAGAAGATTTACCCATTGAGGGGGTCCTGGCAAACAATAAAAAGGCAACTGCAAAGTACAAACACAGGAAAAACATGTGTAGTTCAAGCTTGTCTTGTTTATTCACCTCAAAGAACAGTATAAATAAGACATATCTATTAATGCGGGCTGAAGGAGAAGCACTGGTAGGAAAACCAGAGAAAGAAAGATTATCAGATTCATTCTTCATACTACTATGGAAACAGTTCCACGATATGGAAAAAGATAATTCTCCCAAACGTGTTCAGAATCCTAAGGGTGTAAAGTAGAGCCAGTGCTAGTCCTTTCTACCAGCACACTCAAACAGGGAGGTGCCAATCCTTTAAAACCCTTAAACACAACACAATACCAATGAAAAAGACTCCAGTTTAACTAAGAGCCAGCCTAGCTTTAGGTACATGTGACCCCCACTATCTCTTGTCTGTTTAAGCATGGCAGAGTATTCACCAAAATGTGCCACATGGCGGGACTGGTCTTTGATGCAAATTTCCCTGCATATTTAGGGAAAATTGACAGATTTTTGCTAGACAGGTGGAAGTCTCCTTAGCTGAGGGCTGTATGTAAAAGGGGGAAGTCTCCTCAGCTGAGGGCTGTATGTAAAAGGGGGAAGTCTCCTCAGCTGAGGGCTGTATGTAAAAGGGGGAAGTCTCCTCAGCTGAGGGCTGTATGTAAAAGGGGGAAGTCTCCTCAGCTGAGGGCTGTATGTAAAAACCTCTTCGTAGCTGTCAGCAGGTCTTCCTATCTGTCTCAAGTCTCTTCCACAGTTTCCTGGAAGTTTCGGTAAGCTATCTTATTGCTCCACCTTGGCTTTCTGCCTTCCTGTCTTGCTCACCATCCTGTGCGGGGCTCTTTCGTTCTTTTAGCAGGTTTCATTTACTGGTTTAAACACTACACTACGCACGTCAAAACATGAATTTTTTTTCCTAGAAAGAACAGGGACATTGGCACTTAGTTTTGTTTTTTTAAACTACAGAATATGATCCAAGATCAGCTCAACAGCATCATTTCCACTTGCAGATCAACATCTATTATTGCTCAATGTAATATTTTTTATATCTACTATGGACAGAGTGTTACTGGGGCACAGGTTAAAAGAAGATTGCATTAGTTATCATCAACTTAAAGTGTGAGTAATATCTTATTAATTCTTGATATTCTAACACCTGGGCACAGTGCAATTTTTATTTTTGCAGACTCTCAGTAGAAACAAGCCTTAGCCTGGTAATCTTTTAGACACACAACACCTCTCACAAAGAGCCCAGCTATCTCTGATGTCATCTAATTGTGCCTGTCACCATGGTTACAATGGGACGGAAATAGGTTTTTCATATTTGAATATTTTTTCCTTTTTAATTAGCTGGACAATAACAGTAGTATTCATACCTACATTAAAAAGGTATTTTTTTTTGCCGAATACATTTCAAGCTGTTATCAAACATTCATTTTTTTCCCCAGCTCTACAATCACCTGCCTGATTTAACAAAGCTAAATGATTTGACTCTACCTTGATTATCTAAAACCCGAAAGACAATCAACAAAATACAGCTTTCTCCTACTGTTATTAAGTCTACTGTTCACTGTTGAGTGTTAAATTGTGTGAATTTCACCTTGGTTTATTACAGTAATTGGTCTTCCAGCAGGTTTTGAAAGCTGGCTCCATGCCGTATACTACATTGCATGGGATAAATGAGGTCCCACACCCCTAGATCTGCACAGATCCAGTTATGAAAACTTCAAGGGGGTGAATCTTGTTGAGTAGTTATGGTAACGCTACTTCTTTTCGGTTTAGTTATTTAACTATCTACTGCAGCTTTCAGCTTCTATAAAAGAGCCTTGGGGTACACTTACATGTCACAAATGTCTTTTGTTGTCAAATCCTCTTGTTTCCATTTATGGAAGACTGCAAGAGTTCGACGTTTTTTCTCTCATTTTGATTTGTAACCTCTAGGCTTGACAATCGTAACCCAGTGTTTGCAGGCCTCACATCTAAAGCAATTGACAGTTTACAAATCGTTCAGAATACAGCTGCCAGAATCTTGACTAGCACGAAAAAGTACCACCTCATTACACCAGTCCTGGCTAAACTTCACTGGCTTCCCATCAAGTACCGAATCTCTTTTAATCTACTTCTCCTGACGTATCGCTCACTCAAATGGCACTGGTCCTGCTCACCTTACTGAATTACTTTGTCTTTACCAGCCGGTTCGTACCCTTCGCTCCTCCCAGGCTGGCCTGCTGGTTGTTCCTGATCTGAAACGGGTTGCACTCGCTAGTCATTCCTTTAGTCCCCTGTGCTACAGAATGACCTCCCCATTGACATCAGGAGCTGCCACTCAGTTTAAAAAAGGTCTTTAGACTTATCTGTTCGGTCTCACGTGGATGAAGGCCCTTGAGAAGAGAGTCTCTCGTTGTTCTCCGCTATCTGCTTTTATAGCCCAATTTGCTTTCATGTATGTCCTGTTTTTATGAGTGGTCTGTTTATTTCTATTTTACATATTGTATTTTTTTTAAAACTGGAAAGCGTCTTGAGATGTGTAGGTGTGCACGTGATATGGGGTTTTATAAATGGAAGCTATTGTTGATGTTGAATCTTTGTAGTTCGTTGGTTGGTTTGATGGATGAAGCTATTTTTCTATAAACGGCTGTTGGCTTCCAAAATAGTTCTCTTATAGTTGGTAGAAATCTCCCCACCGTGCCCCCATGAGCTCTACAAAAACCTGAATATCAAACTCTTGTTTACATTTTACAATCTTATCTTATTGAGACCAGCAATAAGACACCAGCTGGTTTGAAAACTAAAACATATTTTTCTTTGTGGCAAAGATTCATACATTCCTAAAGCAGAATGATTAAGTGCGCTGTTAACCACAATCATTGATTAGAGATTTGTGAGTATAGCATAAGGATGCAATAAAGTTTACAAAATATGGAAAAGCCTTTGCTTTTAATTGAGTACTTTCAGGATTATTAAAGGTTTTCAAAGAACAGTAATTCCCCTGATTCTGCAAGCCCTGACCCAAGCATAACTGGCTGTTTGTCTTTCCAGTCTAGACGCTAAACCATTAATACATTACAACAAGCACCTTTCAGGCACATCAAACAGTCCATTTAACGTTGCCTTTTTCATCTATATGTGTTTTTTTTTGGGGGTTTTTTTTAAGGACTTGATAGTTTGACACACAGATACAGTGGCAATAACCCAGTTAGCCCCACAGGGATATCTGGTAAACCCATGCTTGTTCACACCCATGGCTCGTGTTTTATTTCAGAATTGCCACCGGCCATGTAGTTGGCAAAACAAAGCTGAATGCGGAACTGCACTGATTCAGAAAAGACTTGAGATACAAGCTGAATCTATCTGGTTTAGATGCCGCCTCTGTTGCTTACCACACAACAATAATATTACCTTGGGGGGAAAAAAAATGTAAAAAAGAACAACATATACAAAATAGTGAATTTCTAAACATTATCATATAATAGAAGATGAAATGGTTTTGTTTTTAATAAATACAATCACCCAGTTGATTATTGTACCGCTCTTGTTTCTTTACAGCTTCTTAAGGCAATGGCTGCCTGTCAGGGCTGCTTCTTGCAGCAGTAGGAGGCTATCGGAGGCTTTCTTCTCGTTTCTAAGGGCAGTGACTAAGAGCTAATAGTGATAGGTCTGTGACAGCTATGGTATAGTTTCCCTTTCCTCAGCCTGCCTGGGCTCTATCCATCACCAGGCTGGCTCTCTCGCTCTCAAAGACAACACATATTCGTCCATTACCGAATTTACATTAGCAAGTTGAGGGACACCTGTGCAAACAGACATAGGGTTGTTAATATTAATAAGAACAAAAAAAAAAGCGTATCTAAGCAAATGGCTTTTTTGTGTGGCTTTCCAAACGACAACAAAAAAAAATGTCGCTAAAATGTTGACAGTTTATAATTCTAACACTGTTATATTTTGATTTACAGTATAGTATTTTGTGTTTTTTTTTTTTTTTTTTTTTTTTTTTTTTTTTTTAAAAGTAAAAAAAACGATTCCAAAAGCAGTTTAATTATATATCAACACTAATTGAATCACAAAATCAATAGTACTTCACTTGAAAGAAAAGCTGCGGAATAAAGCACTTTCATAGGTACACAGTCACACAACACTGTAAAACAAAGTGTACTTCCGAACAGTGCAAAAACTAGGCAACTAGTTTGCTTTATTTTCAGTTTCATAGATATATTTAGTGTATACAGAGACACGCACAACACCGGCATGGGTGTGTGTGTGTGTATTAAAATAATCACTCTAAATACAGCATCCTAACCAATACCATTATCAACAAAACTTTCCGAACCCTACTATTGTTAATTTATACAGAACAATATTTATTATTACCTGTGATTATTTAAAGGGAAACTAGCTCGGTACTGGGCGTAATGCATCTGCATTTTGCAAGACTACCACATATATATATATATATATATATATATATATATATATATATAATATATATATAGCATACGCATGCACTTCTGCAAATCAGACGTAAACTTCTACAAAAACCATGTATAACTCGTGAGTAAACAGTAATGCGCTGCACGCACTCGCAATGAAAAGCCATGAAGAATACACTGCTAGCCAGCCCACGCAGTCACTTCAAAGTGCCTTAGAATAAAGCGTATTCAAGCAGATAACCGCGGTACTGTACCAGTACCTCCAAAATAATACACAAAACATACGTCAAAGGTGCATTTTGCAACGCTGTAACAAAACATGAGGCAAAATAAAACAATGCAACTGGGGGAAAAAAATAAAATAAAAAAAATAAAAAAACTGAGGCGCTTTGCAACATGCATACAGCGGGCACCGGCTACAAACAAGAATATTGTTTTAAAGCCAGGGGCCTGGCGGCAATCAGGGTTCTGGAGTAGCAGATTATCCCAGACCACTAAACTGCAAGTCGGATATGCAATCAGACCCTACCCTCGTGAACCACAACCCGTGGGTTTATGTAACCTGATGAAAACAAATCGCGTGTAAGGTTATTGCCGTGCCTTACCTGCGAGAAGTCATGTCCGCTTCCAAATGCTATGTTTCCTTGAAATCGACAAGTCCTTCCTAATGCTGTGTCTGTATGTGCATCTGTCTCTGTGTTAAACAATACATAACTCGCAGAATGTAACAGTTCTAGTCCCCGCCTCTGGACCATTCGCTCCCGAGGCTTTTTTCTTTCTTAAAAAGACAGTACACCTACTCCACATGAACTACTCCCAAGCACAATTACTTGCTTACATCTCCCTTCTGATCTCTCTAAAACTTCATTATAAGACTCCAATTGCTGAACTTTTTAAACCAACTATTGGACATTATTGGACAGCTTAGTGAGGGACATTACATGTACAGTGTGTGGGCCTGATTTATCTCACAGTAAATAGTGAAATGGATCACAATTCTATGCATTGGAGTCTCACTTACATAAAAGCTTGCGTTTGGAAATTTACAAGTACAGTATATAGTCATATATGTGAAAGGCAAACAGATATAATATAGTATAATTAATACATGGTAGAGATAACCCTACCTTTCAACAAATACTGGAACATATTAATACATGCAGAACCATTCACACAAAAGCAGAAACCTTATGTCAGGGTTTGCAGGAGAATTATTATCTCTTTTGCTAAAATAAACTAATTCAGTTGGGTCTGAATTTAGAAATACTAAAAGAAACTAAAATGCAATAACAAACATTTCGCCTGGAAGTCTTTATCGGAGTCTTCAGACGCTGTAGTGGTTTGAGACGATATTATTTGGAGGGTGGACTCCACCCATCGATCTGGATCTGAAGTTGACGTTGCTTTCTGGGATGCATATACAGTAAGAATGTGACCTGTGGTGCATCGAGTTGTAGAAGGCTCAGATGCAGAAGGTTCTGGAAAGTGTAGAGTTCCAGCCTGTTGGAAAGTGTTCAGCAGTGATCTCTGCAAGGTTATCAACCCCACAAGACAAAGAACTGTAAAGCGGATGAGCATGATTCAGAATGACCCTGTGCACTATAGAACTGTTTCTAGCAGAGACTGTCTAAAGCCTGGTGAGGCAGCAATTATCACTTATAATGAGCTCTTTTTCAACCACTGCTAACATTTATTTTCTGTCCAGAAGCAACATGAATGAAACTTCCTAGCGGTTACTGTGGGTTTGCTTGTTACATTTGAAGAGCTGGTGGGTTGTATTGTAGTAAAAGCATAATAAAGTGTGGTTTGTGAAAATGTGGAAAAGCAAAGGGAAGCATGATAAACTCCAGACAGGTATGGTGAAAGTCAGTAAAATAAATAAATAAATACAGTATAGTAATGCATCGTACTACAAGTGTAAAAACTGATCAAATATACTGTGCTGCTATGAATCCAAACTAAAAGAACATTCTATTTCAACTGGAATCTCAGCATCAGTCAAAGCACTTCCAAATGTACCTTTCTGCAAAGTGATCTTCATAACATGCAACTGTTCACTTAGGCTAAGTATGGCTATTAAACATTAACAAGCATAAGGCTTTTTTCTTTCTGAATTGTGAGTGCCTCCAGTAGCAATGAAAGCAATGCTGAATGACACATGATGGTTTACCATTCTGAAAGCAGTTGAGTTGAACTTATTATTCACCTGGCCTGCTAGTTTTGGCCAGTTGTAGCTGGCAGCCAATCCAATGCCCTGGGCTGTTTAAGGAGACCTTAAGCTTTATTTATAAATCTGTTACAAAAACTTTAATAAAAAATAAAGCTTATTTTGAGGTTTTGGACTGTATTTGTTGAGGAATGTTTAGAAATAGTCTTTGTCATTATAACTTTGTCATTGCATCTGGAATAACCACCTGTTTGAGATTGGGTTAGAATCCAAAAACGACTGTTAAACCTTGTCAAAACATCATATACACCAACACAAATATAAAAAAATGTCATGCTTTTCATGTAGGCATTTCCAGGACTGAATTCTCTCTCATGTCCTTTAAGACACCCTTCCAACTAGTACAGTATTTAAGTCTCTAGAAAAGCAATTTGAAGATGAATCTGCCGATGCACTCGTGTAATGTAGGTTTTTCACATTGAATATTGCACAGTGGTGTTTCGTAGTACTGACGTTATGTAATTACTCTATTTATTTACATTTCATAAACAACTGCAAATAATTAAAACTAGAAGTCTATTGGTCCTTCAGTACTGAATCTTGATTGAACTTGGATTAGGACAGGCCTCTCTGAACTGCTCCATGACCTTGTGCAAACATGGTAAAATATTCATTGAATTCTGCAGATCAAATGGAAGGATCATTGGTTGAATTACCAAGCTCACCAGTGACAGGTGCTTCCTTTCTTCCAAGTGGAATGACATGCTCAGATGAGATCCTGAGCTTGTCAGGGCACGGGCTAGGACTAGCAAAACTAAAATAACCTCTTCTCGTCACCTCTTCCAAAAGCGGAAACCCTTTCCACCAAAGACCCTGTCTCCTCCTCCATTCGACACACAGTCTCCTGTACAGTTCCTCACTGATTACTTTCTTTACATCATAAAACAACAGTAATATATTTAAACTTGGGCAAAAAAACACCTGCCAACCAAGCCTCTTTTTTTCCTTTGAGAAAAACGTCAGAGATTCCATAATAGTATGAGTTTCCGACCTTCTGTTGAAACTCTATATATATTTGAATAATATATGTATCAAAGATATATGAATCTAACAATCCTAGACTTGTGAAGACAAGATGTTGTACAGTTATCAATTTAATCTTCTGATGAAAAGCTAAGAGTTGTGCAATGCTTCAAATCAATGACCTTTGGTTTGTGAAATGACTCGCTCCATTCTACACTAATGCCTACTCAATAGGTCATGCTTAGTGAAAGTATTGGACTCGAGGCCATTCACTGGAAAGATACGTGTTCTTTCAAAATGTAGAACTGTGAATGTACGCTTTTAAAAACGACCATTTTAAAAACATCAATAACTTGGAGATAATGAGAAATTTTAACAGAAATGGAAAAAAAAGATACATTTGTTTAGAATGGCAGACTCTTCGGAGTCAAAGCTTACAGGCTCTTGAGCTGTGGTATAACATGCAAAAGGAGTGATTCAGTGCTATTGCTTAACACAACCATCCTCAAACACGACTCTTAGAAGAAGCCAAATTGCTGTGGTTACCTAACAATCACAATCGGTACTCTAGTGCATCCTGTTTACCTAAAAAGCATTTCCTGTTTACTGGTCAACTGGTGTGGCTTAACTATTAATCTCCATTTGATCTCCCCTGGTAGAATTCCAACAAGGTTTAAGCAGGCAGTTTTGGTCATATTTAGTAGACAAATTCTGCCTGTGGTTGTCTTACTAAAATCTACAAAATGTGTACATGTTAGCATGCTAAAGAGAGACAGATTGTGTTATACGATAGTAATAAACTTACTGCAATGAGTACAGTCATATGCTCTGTGTGTTCTTAATGGTTATACTAATTTAGTTTTAAAATGAAGATTTGATTATAGACGCTCTTAGCCATAGCTGCAAACAAATGTAATTGTTCATTACAGCCACCAATCTAGAACAAATCTCTGGGATAACATTGTAACTATACTTGCAGCAGATTTTTAAAAGTATCAAATACAAAGTGAATATGATGTGTAATGATCCGCAATAAAGATAGCAGAGCCATAATTGCAATACCAGGGAATGTGGATTACATATTGTACTTTTGGCAATGCTGATAAAAACTATTACAATTTTTGTATTTTATTACCATTTTATATATATAACGCTAATACATAAGGAGTGTTTCTGGTAATGGATGAAACACATAATGTACTTTTAATATGGTCTATATTTTAATATTTAGTTTTGAATCATAGAACAAACATTGCCTCATTGGTTCTGTACTGTAAAGACGTCATGGGGAAAACTGAGAGAGGCTTGTATAACTCGTGTCGCAAGATACTTGTGATGGAAGTATCTAATTAGGTAATCTTTGAAGTCCTCCAGTGAAATTAGCCTGTGAGAAGGCATCAATCTGGTACACAGAGGATGTCTTGTTTTAAGCAAGAAGTGGTCTCATTGAATACCGTATGACACAGTTTACTGGTAGGAACGCTATTTAAAAAAAAAAAAAAACACAATAACTGAAGCATTACAAAACCACCAGCTTAGATCTGGAGACAACTTCTATGAAACATCAGAGTGTCCACAGACAGCATAGCAACAGCAGCTTAAAAAACAGGACCTAAAACAAGATTTGTAGTGGGGAGAGTTTGAATTCTGTCTTAAAGAGTAGCTCCATGCATTTTGTTTCCTGACCTCTTTTACATTGTTATGCTGTTCCTGAATTCAGGTACAACTGCCTTAAAGAGTGTAATGAGAATTTAAATGAAATACAACGTTTGCTACATTAAAATCACTTTTGAACGTAACAAATCTTTAAGAGAACAGTACAGATTGAATACTGAGAAACATTGGCAGGGCTCAAGCAACACTTTGAATCCCAAATAGCTCCCAGCTTAAGAAGACACCCAGAGAAGAGGTCTAACTTAACAAAAGCCAATCTTGCTAAGAGGTCACGAACAGAGCGTCTTTAATACATTGCCCGCGGAATGCTGGGAACAGAGTGTCTGTAATACACAACACATACATAATAAATCGCCAGCTGAATGCCAAGTGAAAAGTTCAGGAGACCAAACAGATTACAAGACTATTGTCCATTTCCACAACAGAAATAATAATGATAAGAAAACAGTATAAATGAAAACGTATATTGGAGTTCTAAGTATCATTTGCTGATTTGTACATTTGGAGTGGATTGCTTCTGTTCCTGGCTTGATCGACTATCCTCATGAAAGAAGAAATTAAATGGAGAAACTCATGGTATTTAATGTTGCACGCTGTTCCTGTTGGACAATTCAAGAAAAGGTGCTCCACTCATTTTGTTAGATTTGGCTCACTGTGCAAATATTAACAGCAGCCTGTTCCTAGTAGAGTGGACTGAAGCATGTCACACCTCTAATGCTAGCAGGCAGTCACGGCTGTATATCAGATACCTCCTTCGGTATGGTTCTGAATTCGGGTTAGGGCTTCGGGCACACGCTTTGTTATTCACCTTCTGAAGGAAGTAAAAAATCACGTCCAAACCCCAGCTTTATATTTAACAACACCTTGGTGTTATTTTCTCTACAAGAAATGGATAAGTGATTTTCTGCATTACAATGCAAACCAATTGACTCTTTCCGTCAGCTCTTGTTGTTCTCCAAATGCAGACAGATGAGAGGGACCTTATCTGGCTAAACAACAGGAAGTGCACTTTTTTTTTTTTTTTACTGTGAGGATGATGGTAAAACATATTTAGCTACGTGATTCATATATGCACATGCACTGTTTTTGTGGGGAAACAAAACCAGACACACCCAAAAGTAGGTTTTTCCACTTTAATTGATGGTGATTGGACATTAGACACAAGTAATGGTTAGTTACGGTTACATCATGCTGCTTATACACTGTGCACTGTCCTTCAGTGATGACACACAGTTTACAAAGGCCAAACTTAAAACCATGTGAAGACACATAAATAAGGGATACAAACTGGAAAAATACTTTTAAAAAACCATTCTGGGCTTATTCACTATTTATTTTATTTTTACATTATAGGGATGAAACACTTGTTGTAATATACTGGCAAAAAGATAAGTGCACCAAACAATATGCACACAAATGTGTTCACCAAAACTATGGCGATTTCAGGTTTTAAGGCATTATCTGGACAAGATTCACGTAGACTTTTGTTTTTGCCAAGTCGTTGTTTCCTGAACACTACTGAATTCCCTTGGGCTTATGGTAGACCGCCATTCAATTTAATGCACATCTACAGTAGTCTTAAAACACTCATTTAAATTAAATTACAGTTAAAAAAAACAGACCATATGTGCAAAACTGACTAAATGTATTTTTAAAATAAGATTTAGTTTACAGTCTGTCTATATATCTATATATATATATATATATATATATATATATATATATATATATATATATATATATATATACACACACACACATACACAAACACACAATTACTGCGCTACAATAAGCCCCTATATACTGCAAGAAGGAAACAGTAAACTTTCAAAATGATGCTTAATATATAGGTATATAAATGTTTTTTTTTAACCCCTCAACGGTGACTTAGGTACTGCATGTTTTTGTATATTCTAAAGGAGAGGTTATACTTTGTTCCAGTGTATAATACTAACGCATCTAACAAGAAAACATTGCTAACTTATCGATCAGATCACAGGCCTGCGCAAAAGTATCAAGTCTAATGGGGTACAAAATAAAACCATGACAATGTCGTACTGTACTGAACACGCAGTTTTTTATAGATGCAACCTGAACATATTACAGTAAATCCAAGACTGCAACAATGCACGCTTGCACTGGCAGTATCATTGAGAAATGTACCTTTCCATCTTTAAAATGCATCCCATGCATTCTTTTTTGTAGAGCCATGGCTCAGAGATGCAAGGTCCAAATCCAGTTTAGGTGTAACAAATCATAGATTTTAGCTCGTGCTGGAAAGGGGTATTTGAAAGAAATCTCAGCTCCCTCAATGCTAATATATACAACACAGGGCACATTTAAGTAGAGTTGGTTGTGTGCATTCCTTTGTGAACCAGGAACATTCAGCAGTTGTCCCACAATAGCAATAGAAGAAACTCTAGTCACCCTTCAGTTTGTGTAAAGACTGTTCTGCTTGTGTTCTAGCGCCACCCGGTGGAACACAGAAGTATTGGACTTTGGGTTGGCACAATTCTAAAAGGCAAGTTTTTTACACCATTAGAAAGAAAACAAAAACAACAACTTAGCTTTCAGTTACAATGCAAGAGGAGGTTTTGATTTTGCTGCTTGGCTCAGTAGCATGCTTGACTTTTACACAAATAAACACGTTTTAGTCCTTATATTAGAAACACTTCAATGCCATTTGCTTTAAAAAAAAAAAAAAAAAAAAAAAGAATGTCTTTAACACAAATTATCATGCAGGGCTAAGATTCCCCAGCAGACAAAACAGCACACAGCTGGCAAGATGAAATCGTACAGCCATATTCCTGCATGTACTAAAATATACACAGTTGCAGGCTTCCACGTGATAGTCCAATGGAATTTTATATTGAGATATAGTTGAACGTTTAACTGCCCGGAATGCTTTCTTTTTAACACAACATTGTTACATACTCTGTATGGCGACCAAGAATTAAAAAATAAAATGCATTTGAGAGCTAATACTTGGACAATCCATCAAAAAGGGATACTGCGTTAAGACCTGTAAAAGACAGACAGACAATGACATTTTTATGTTGCAAAGGGTCCACTTTTACTTTGCACCAACATACCTTCGCCATGTGAGATGTTACGCATTGATGTACATTTAATGACTCTCAGATACGCATTCTTATAATAACACAGCCAACATCATTTAGTTTATTTACCGTACATAAAGCAGTAAGCTAAAAGTCACAGACACGTTTAGTACATAAATTATTATTAAAACAAATTAAAATTTAAAAAGCCACAGTAACATTAACAGCCCAGACTTGTTATCACAGTCATGTATTGA